>NC_137735.1:40260456-41460456 GCF_963264785.1 Psittacula echo | reverse complement strand
CAAGCATGAAGCACAGCCTGAACCTGTCTTCTGTGGAGCTGAAAGAGCTCAGCTGACTTTGTTATGTTAGATAGGCTGCCTCCAGGTAAGAGTGGCAGCCCAGGCTAAATAAATCGTACTAGTCTTGATGTCTCTCTTCTAGACTCATGTGAATACTCTGACGTAACAGGCCTAGTATTAACATTTTGGCTAATGGGCTCAGCAGAGCTGGGTCTTCCTTTGGACAAAACCTTGTGGGACTAAGCTTCTGATGGTGAAGGTACAAAAGTATAAGGATTAAAATATACTTGCAGGCAAAAATATACCTTATAAGAACTGTCCAATTCCTGCCACTTACATACAGTCTCAGATATTTTAGTAGTTGCATCCTTGCAAGAATAAAGTTCAACCCTGTTCTACTAAGGATATAAAGTAAACCTCCCTATGACAGAAATTGATTGAACGCAGTATCTGAGTATTTTATTTGACCAACCCCAAGTTTTTGATAAGATGAAGCAATTTAAAACTTGTGTGACATTCTCATATATTCAGATGCTTGTGATGTGTCCTTAGTGACTTGCAGTATACAACTGTGTAAAATTTACTTTACACTTTAAAAGGGGAGATCTGCTGTAATCAAGAAATATAAAGAAATAAAAAAATCTCTGAAAGGATTTTTAAAACCTGATCACGTGGGAGGAACATGTTATTTTCCTCTAACTTTTATGGTTAAAATTAAGATTCTTAATTTTTTGTCTGTATTTTAGAAAACTAATATTGCTTTGTTGTCTCCCATCTTTCCTTAGCAGTACTAAAGCATTTCTAAAGGACCACATTAGCCTGTTGAGGTCATTTAACACCTGCTGTTTTGCTATGGGAGACAAAAGTAGCAATAAAAATATTCTTTTAGGACTAAGAGTATAATTCCTCTTCCAACTGCTGCTGTACCAGCAACTTACATTACACAAGGAGAACAGGACAAATCTGTGTAGTGTCGGGAATGGTGTTTAAATCTTTCTGCTATGGCCTGTTTCTTATGAAGTCGCAAGACCTGGCAGCAAAAGATAGTTGATAATTCATTAGCATTCATTGCTAGAGGCAACAACATGCTCTTGTTTTCCGATTTGAGCATTTTGATTTTCATTACAACCTTACTGCAAGTCTCTAGGAAACAAATGATTTGTATGGGCGTAGTGTTGCATATGAGCTGACTTCCCTACAGCATCTGCTGCCAATGGGATTCCTCTTTTAGCTGTCATATTTTCTTATCATGAGGCTGACAATAATAATACTGCTAACTATGACAGGAGTTTTAATAAATAAGTTAATTATAGTTTCACAATGAGAGTCAGCTTTCTTGGTGATATAAATCACTGTGGTGTCTTTCAGCTGAGACTGTTCTCGTGACAAAATTGTTGACTCAAATCCACCCTTAAAAGAATTTTGTTCCCATGGCAGCTAAGCAGGGCAGAGGGCCTATGTGTTGATATGTGCTTTGACACTGAGTTTAAAATGTTGCTCTACTCTGTTGTACAGCTATCAGAAAGAAGCTTCTCTGACATTCAGTGGTTGTAGGAATGGTTTTCAAAACAAACCAAGTAATTGTCAGCAGATATGGGAGGATGGTGAGGGAAAGGGAGGAAAGATTTCAACATTAAACGTCTAAAATTAGATGCTTAAATTATCACAAATGGAAATATGTAGTGTGACGTGATTAATGGAGTTATGGAGTACTGAGTGTACCCAAGTCCATTTGGGTGCTGGAACTGACGCTCCATCTAGCTTTAGAAATATAGATATTTTTACCTTGGTTTGGTTGGAGGATAATCCCATGTTTGCCAGGTGCTATAAACTATGAGTCTGTCTTTAAGTTGTCTTGGATATACATTTATTTGCCTAAGATTTAGCTATCCAGCCTTGCAAATGCTGGTATGAAGCTGGTCCTCTTTTGTACATTTCATATGACTTCTACAAAAGGTTTTCCCCTTGCTTGAGCATGGTATGATTTGGGGTATTTTACACTGGTAAAGAGTAAATCAAATTTCCCACATCATTGTATTAATGAGAATGATTTGTTATGCTTTTAAAACAGTTTATCTCTAAAAAAATCTTGAAAACAATTGACGACTTTTAACTCAGGGCCCTTATTACTTTATTATTTTTCATGGCCTTGTCACTGTGGTAGTTGTACTCTGTATATATGGACATGAGAGAAATTTGAGATGTTTGGTTAAAAGAGGCACTGGAAAACATTTTAGTTATTTAATGAAACCATACAGAAGATATTTTAACAATCCATTTACTCTGTATTGTGAGCTCTGAGTTGGGAGTAACTGGTAACAGGAGAACCTGTGCTACTGTGATTAAATCAGAGTAATTTTTTTTGAGTGTCTAAGCAATCAGTAGAGGAAAAATGAAATTTGGAATTAGATTTTATAGCAGCAGCTTATTATAGGATATTTCTATTATACTATTTCTAGGATCTTTCCTTGAAAGGAAAAGTATAGGCTTATTGACAATAGAAGCTGTTTTGGTCTCCTTACTGGGTCGTATATTCAAGACAGCATCTTAAATAAAGACGTATACTTACAGAAGTAATTGGCAATAATATCTGTTAGTAACTCACAGTATCACAGTATCACAGTATGCTAGAGATTGGAAGGGACCTCAAAAGATCATCTAGTCCAATCCCCCTGCCGGAGCAGAAATACCTAGATAAGGTTACAAAACTCCTAAGACTTGATTCCTGCTGCTGTGAATGTGTCACCCTTGCTGCTTGAATATGATCGAGTTTTTTTCTAATGTCTTTTTTTATTATTTTATTTTTTTGTTTTCTGTCTAACATCCATCTTATTCTGAATATCAGTGCAGGAGTCAACCTTACACATGTGTTTTGGTTTGTTTCTTTGCCTTGGCAGGAGAGTATTCAGCTCTTTCCTAAGTGTAATAGTTGTACAGAGTTTAACACTGATGTGGTTACCTCCATGGTGTGCCTCCAAATGGCCATTAGTTTACAAGAGGTTCTGTTACCTGTTGGAGTCACTGAAGAATGGATTCAACCACCAAACTGCCACTTAAAGTAAATGCAGGGTTTTTTCTTAGAATGGCTGAATTATATGAAGTCATATTTACTTACAGAATTTTTGTTTTTGACTTGAGATTGAGATCTGCTTGTGTAACTTAGCATTTATTCTTTGGCTATATTCTTTTTTACTGAAGAAGTAGAAAGAAGTCAGGATGCCTAACAAGCAAAGAAGCCACCAGGGCCTTAATGTAAGAGAGAGATGCTAGGCAAAATTAAAAAAGCCCATTTGCCTGTTTAGGTTATTAAATTCAGGAAAACAGTGCATAAATAATATTCTGTCACTGTTGTCTGCCCTTTGACAGGTTAACTAAAGTGAATATGAAGTAATCAGCAAGCCATTTTTAAGCAAGGAGGAAGCCTCAGGCATCATACTTGACAATGTGGTTATGTTTCTGAGTGAATAAATGGCAGCTGCTGGGCAGTTTCGCAGACCTGGTTTTAGGTATCTATGTACTGTTGGTTGATATACTGGAAGAAAATTCTCTTTATTCATTTTTGCTTAAACTTCTGAAGATAATGTGAAATGTAGCAATTTGTACTACATGGAGAACACAAGGATAGATAAAGGAGTAATTTGCCATTTGTAGCAGATTAAATCAGGCTTTTAGTTCAATCTGAACAACTTACAGCTGAATGCTATAATCAGATTACCTGACGTTGGGAGAAAAATTGAAGCTCACCAAAAGGTCTGCTCAGGTTGTCTTCATGAAATAGAATTTCTAGTTTCTTCCAGTTGCTGAATGGTTTCAGATTTACAAAAACCGCCGCACCCTGCCCCTTGACTACCTGAAAGTTGCATATTGAAAGTTAATGGAACTGTTACAATAATGCAATAGAACGGTGGTATTGGTATTCCATTAAAATCAGTAAGGGATTTGGTCAACATGCAGTTAGTGTTCTTGTAAACTTATTTAGCTGAATGTGTCTGGCAGCACAGTCATATATTTAAAATACTGTATTTTGATTTTTGTCCTTTTTAAAAAGTTAGAAAACTTCTGTCTGCTCATAGTTGCAGGTTTATATTTTAGTTTTGATCTTGGCTACTGAATGTATGCCTGCCTGCTTTTTCTTGGGTTTATAACTGTGGTTTCATAATTAATCTAAGTCCTATTTCTTCTGCTTCAACCTTTCTATGGCCCATTCAAGCCAACTGGCTTGCCAAGCTATCTTTTATTGGATATCTTTCATAACAGCAATCATTCCTATTTCCTGTGTGACTATGTTATTTTATAAAAAATATATTAAATGTGAACTCTTGCTCCTTACACAGCAAGCTGACAGTTTGCAAGTGACAGATCTGCTGAATGGCTTTGCAAATAGAAAAGGAATTTCAAGTAACTGAATAATTGCTTCAGAGCACCTTTTGTGTCAAGAGGAGTCTTTTCATAGAGTGCCGTAATTTTTGGATCCAGCCTATATAGCCCATTAAATGCATTGAAGATATTGTAAGGACATAATTAAGTCTTGCCGTATTCCTGTATTCCTTGACAATATCTCCCTTTAAAGTTGTAACGTTCTATTATCTGAAGTAGGTTCAAGTAGTAGGCGATCTTGAATATGCTATTTAAAATGGTTTTTGTCCAATGGGAACAGTGGGCCTATCATGTCAAAATCTTTTATCATTAGCAGTTACAAGTGCTTTCTAAAACTATCTCAGAAACTACCTCATATTTCAGTGATCTAAAAGATGAATCTGTCATCTTAAAAAGAGTCTCCCTGTTGACTGACTTTCTCTTCCAACCAAGAATTCCTGGGATTATAGGAAAAGGAGTGAGTATTCAGAAAGAAAATACTATGGTTCTTTCTCTTATTACTTTGATTGGTGTCAAATATGATGTAGTCAGTGTCACTTACTCTGCTATGGCTGTACTGCAGTTTTATACGTGACATTCTACAGGTGACAAAACTAGATAGCTACTGTTGTGAGAATAGCTAGGATAGAATCTAGCTTTACTGTATGGGAAAGGACGAGGCAGAGGATTAGGTTAGGATAGGGTGGTGTGGTAGCTCTCTTTGGTGATTGCATCAATTTGGTTGAAAATTGTAAGCTTGTCTTTTGAGGGTGTTTTGTAGCAATGGGGAAAGAAATCTTCTTTAGGATTAGAAAATGCAAATATTTTTTCCACACTGAAAATTCCTTAAGCCTAACATGTTTAGATCACCTTTTAAATAAGTTCAAGTCTGGTACTGTCTTTTTATACAGTTGAGTAGGCTCTGTTACAACTGTCTGGAGGTTGTTCTTTATTTATGGGGACTTTCCTCTCATCCTGTAACAAATTTTTTTTTTAAGGCCACAGGGGAATCCTTCTCTTTCTTGACGAGATAATCCGAGTAATTTCTGCTAGGCTCTGTGGAGTTCCTTTGAATTTTTCAAGAACACAGAGGAAAACAAATCCCAAGTTATTCAAATTGAGTTAAAACAAAATTGCAAAGCTGAAAGATGGTGTTGCTGACCACATTTTTAAAGGTAGCACCAGTGCAAGTGGCTGTTTAGAGAATTGTAACATAGGGTGTTATGAAAAGGTTAAAATAAGCATGATGTTTTAAAAAAAGCAGATATAAAGATAGCCTGATTTGGCTAATGATTTGAAGAAGGCTGGAAGTAAGAGCATGGTGTTTGAAACCAATAGAAGCAACAATTATTTATGGAAATCAAAACAAAAACAAAATAGAAAAGAACTCTGCTTCCCCTCCAAAAAAAAACCAAAAACCAAACCAAAATCAAGCCAAAACAGTTGTGAATGGGCAGTCACAAGTGTCACCAGGCATCAATTCCAAGGAGTTGCTAATGATTTATTTAACTGGACTGTGGGTATGAAAATAGATCTTCAGAAAAAGAAAGTGGGGAGAGTGACACCTCTTGAAGGATCTGAAATAAATGTGACAGTAATCAACTTAGAAAATGTTGTGAGGATATTGAGAAGATACTGTCTGATTCATACATTTCTACATCAATTATGTGGTTTAAATGTAGAGGTTTTTAATTAGTTCCTTATGCAGCTGCTTTTATCTCTTATGCTTTTATCTCTTAGTATCATGCTTTTGGTCTGTGATAGAATGCCAGTGATTACAGATAGAGGCTTAGAGTGAAGGAAATAATTTGAAATGCACTGAATGACTTGAAAATGATAAGGTATGTGCTAAATGGCATTTAGCTTGGGACTAGAACTAGGCAGAGAACTCGTGATAAAAATATTTTGCTAAATGTTGTTGTTTATTTTGTGTGTGGGTTTTTTTTCTTTCCCTTCTGACAAGACACTTGTAAAAGTTTTTATTAATCTGGAGAATTAAATACTAAAGTTGCCTTCTTTTAGGAAGCTCTGTAAAACACACTGGGCGTGCATATATTTGAAAACCAGAGAACATACACACACACTCTTGCTCACACTGTGTATGCTGTCTCTTTTGCCTCTATGAAGACTTGCACCAGCAAGATAACAGTGTCTGAAATAATATTTCCAAACACAAGTATATCACTTTCCATCCATATAGGCCTAGTCTGAATTTATTTTCTGTAACTGTGAAATAATAAGATAAAACGTACCCCCGTGCAGGTTCTGAGTAGGAAAAAAATAACAAAGATAGTTTCTTGAAGAGACTATAGTTGCACCATCAATAGGAACAAAATTACTGGGGTGGTTCCACAGAGAAAAGAATGTCTTATTCCCTCAAGGAAGTAGCTGGAGATCAAAGAGGATCCTCATCTTCACATAAAAGTCTGAGTGAGCAAAGGCAGGCAGGCAAGCAAGTGAAGACCACCTGAGGGAGAGAGAATAATTACATGGGTATCAAGTTATGCTACTTCTCCTTTAAAACGATGGAAGTTACTTGAGTTCATGGGGCTTGAAAGTGTGGGAAAACTTTGCAAGCGTTCCTGATAACTCTTTGCTTCATGGGTAAATAACACCGCTAAGTTTTTAGGCTTGAGTTATTGTGTCATTTGCATTGTAATTCTTACCTGAATGTGTACCTGTGATGTGTTAACACTGGTTGGAATTGCCTTGCATATGGAATTTAATAAAATAGGTAATTGTAATCCCATGGCTCCTCTGCCAGAAGAAACATTATAGTTGTTAAAAATTAAAGCACTGAATCGAGGCTTGCCACAAATGGGAGCACAAATAGGCAACTTTCTCTGTAACTATGACATCCTTTAAACTTGGGTAACATGATGCTCATGATAAGTTTGTTTATTCTGAATCCTTTAGAGTAGCCACACCACCATGTCTACTGGTATTTTCTGTATTTCTCCACACTATCCTCTGGGATGCTGTACGATCTTAGGAATTTCTGTCAGGACTTGGCTTTTGTGTAGTGGATTTGAGAGGTGAAGCGTCCCTTCATTGTATCAGGAACTCTTGCATGGCTAAGGAGGGAGGCATTGGTTGTACCAGGGATTCCTGTTCCCTGCCTAAGGTGGGAAGTGAGAGAGGGGATAACCCTTATAGCCTTAGAACACTCATTCTCTTGACTGTAGCCAGAGTGGAATGATACCATTGTTACTTCAACCATTGTTGGACTTTTGTTTCTAGTAATTACCACCCTTGGTGAGGATGAAAATTTACTACTGACTAAATCCAATCATCTTGAGACCCTATAAATAGTATTCATAAGTGAGACCCTTTGAGCTCTCCTGGACTGAAGTGATTGGCAATTACTATCTCTGAGCGGGACACCCCTTGGAGTTTGCAAACTCTAATGTTTGCCATAACGGGAGAAATATCACTGAAAAATGGAACCTTGGCTGAAGTTCCCACTCCTCAAGACTCAACCCTCACTCACTGAGAAATGCAGAGTGGCATAAAGGAGAATTTTTAGCAGGTACCTTTATATGTCTTTATAGATGTGTGTATAGACTGTTACAGCAATTACCTGTGGTGAATAGGTATGATTATAACCCTTTAGATGTGTACTGTTGACCATGTCTGAGACTAAGACTAGATCCAGCCATACCTAGGCTTCTTTGGGAGTTTAGAAAGCAAGGTGGTCTGTTCTGAACCTTGTGACTCAAGAGGAGTTCCTTAGAGCCTG
This sequence comes from Psittacula echo, assembly GCF_963264785.1. NCBI lineage: Eukaryota > Metazoa > Chordata > Aves > Psittaciformes > Psittacidae > Psittacula > Psittacula echo. The sequence goes on along the minus strand of NC_137735.1, from coordinate 41,452,361 downwards.
TATTTCTTCAATTAGGCATAGTTTGCCTTCAGCTGCACTTAGACTCTGTCAGGAATTTAGAAGGCAGTCTGAACCTCATGACTCAGTGGGAGTATCTGCCTTATCCTTTTCACCTTCAGTATCTATACAAATAATTTTAACTTGATTCTACCTGGATCTTCCTTTTATATATGTGTCGTGGTTTAAGCCCAGGCTGTAAATCAGAACCACGAAGTCCACTTCCCCCCCCACCTTTCTTCCCTCCGCTTCTGGAGGGATGGGGAGGAGAATCAAAAGAATGCAACTCCCACGGGTTGAGATAAGAACAGTTTAATAACTAAGGTATAACACAAATCACTACTGCTACCACCAATAATAATAATGATAAAGGAAATAACAAGGAAGAGAATACAACCGCTCACCAACCGGTACCTCACCCCCACCCCGCAGTGATCCAGCCCTTCCGGGGACTCTCCATTCTACCTCCTGGGCATGACGTGCTGTGGTATGGAATACCTCTTTGGCTAGTTTGGGTCAGGTGTCCTGTCCCTGCTTCCTCCCACCTTCTCCTCCTCCCTGGCAGAGCATGAGACTCACAAAGTCCTTGGTCAGTCTAAACATCTGTGTTATCAGCTCCTTTCCCAGGCCGAAAGTCAAAAACACAGTGCTACAAAAGCTACTAAGAAGAAGAAAAACTGACTGCTGCTGCTGAACCCAGGACAATATGCATTAGACACAAACCATTGACCAGGTCCGAGACTAAGACTAGACCCAGCCATACCTAGGCTCTGTCAGGCTTTTAGAAAGCAAGGGGTTTATTCTGAACCTTGTGAGCCAACTGGAGGGTCTCTATTACCCTTTGTGCCTTAGGTTTCTGTATCAATTATCTCTAGGTTGATTTTTTAACCTCAATTTTCATTTGTGTGCTTCATTCACGTGGTAAGTAATAGAGAGAACCTTGCATTTAATTCTGTTAAGTCGTGTCTTTATAAATTATATGAAATTTGCTCTTGCTAATACTTTTGATGGTAATTCTTTGACTGCCTCTAAACCACTCACTTCATGACAGTACATCAGAACTTAGGTCTAAAATAATGGAACAAATTAATTTCTGGCTAATACTTAACTAGCCTGGGTTTGATCACCTTTCACAAAGCATCTTAGTGATGAACATTTCAGCTGAGGTGATAGCATTTCTACTTCTATGAGTTTTCCAATATTATGACTAAAATGATTGTTTTCTCTTTCTGGGGAAAAAAAATGTCCACTTTCAGTTAAAAAGCCTACATCCTTCTTTTAACAGGGGTAAAAGCCTGCATTGAGAAAGGAAGAAAGGCCAGGCCCTGTTCTGTATTTTCTAGTGTTTACTTTTCCATTCACTTTCAACAAATCTATTTTTTTTTTTTTTAAGATAAGGAACAGTTACATTAATAGAAAAATAAGACCTTTTAAATACCATTGAAAGTATTTTATGTTTGATATGTAACCAAAATTGTCAGACCAACTGATGAGCTTACAATGCTTTTGACTCCACTAGGCATTGTCAATAGCAGACCTCTTAACAGCATATTATGCAATAAACTGCTTGTGCTGCATATTAATCTGTGTGGTGCAGGTGTCCAGCTGTGTGGAAGTCTATAGGAATGAGGACTAAGGATGCTGCGTTTTCTATATACTAGTTCTCCATTCCCAGATATCTGGGTTTCAAATGTGTCTACTAATATCATGCATATAAGTGCAGTACTGAGAGACTACCAACTAAGGGAAGTACTTGAGGCAGTTCATAGATTGTAATTACCAGAAATAAGTGTCAGTCATTTTTCACCTTGATATATCCAGGATAATTTTTTCTGGGTAGATTATAGAAAAAGGACGATTAGTTTGACTTCATAACAGGATACATAGAATTTGCATTTTTTCTGGTATGTCCTAGGTAATGTTACTTATCAAAATCTCAAATGCTAACTTTGGAATTGCCAGAAAATGACAGAAAATCAACTGTTTGTTTAGGAAACCATCCTAAAAGTCTTTGCTCTTAAATGTCTGGATTGCTGGGTCTGTTGATACTTTTTTTTTTTCTCTATTGTGCTGTAGAGTTCACTGTCAAAGTTTCTTTCTGCTTCTTGTTTAGCTTTTTGACTGTTTTCCTGGCATCTTCTGTAATATCTGTTTTCTGGTATATGAGTTGTTCCTTGTGGGTCATCTGTGGTCAGTCTTTGTTCCATTATCTGATGGAAGATGTTGGTATCTCCTTCACAACTGGCCTGCTTGTGCTATATTTTTAAGAAGTTATGTATTTATCTATAAACACATGCTTACTGAAGTCAGCACAATCATGTGCTTAAACACCAGCAGGATCTGGGCATTAAGTCTGCTTTTCTTTCTGAAGAATATGGCTTTGTAGTATTTGAAATACCATACCATACAGCACTTTAAGTACTGGTTTTGTTTCTAGCTTTATTTTCTTCCACTTCGAGTCATAAATCCTTTCTCCCAGATTCTCCTTGACCCTCAGCATTTTTCACTTATGGACCATCTAGTTTCTCCTTGACTAATCGTCTTGTATGTTTTTAATAGCCTGAAGAACTTTAGCCAAAATGCCATTTTAAATCTCATTTTCTGTTTCCAGCATGCATTTTGATAATCCTCTTTTCTTATACTACTTACAATTAATGTATCCTATTAGTGTCCCAATGTGTCATTTGCTCAAAGGATTAATGTTAAAAAATGTATTAGTACTAATACATAGTAAATGAGAGGGATTCCACTTATGCCTTTGACTTCAAGATGTTCACTGGATGCTAGCTTTTCCTGGAGTCCTAACTAGAATGAGAATATAAACTAGGGCTGTTAATAGATGGATTCTCTCAGATATTCATTAAAACTCATTTCCAGTAGCAGGCAATATTCTCCTGCAGTCTGTTGAGAATCCTCTTGTAGTTGTGCACTGCATGCTTTGTGGTGATAGTCTTTACCAAATCAGCCTGCAGAACTGAAAGTCAACTAATTGTTGGAATTAGCTGCGTTGAATTAGCTGTATAGCTAAGCTACAGTATTTGAGAGTTTTGTGCTTCAGTGGTCATCAATGGTTTGTTCAATGTCTTTAAAAAGAATAAGTTGCTTACAGTTGAAGATATGGTCAATGTCAGACAGTAGATACCCATAACATTTTGAAACAGTTGCAACTGTGTCCAGAAGGAGTTCAGTCAGGGTCTGAATTGTGCTTTAGTATTAACTTTATCCTTGCATATGAAGATTCAGAGTGGCCAGATGGGCAGTTTCAACCATAATATCCACATACAAGATGATCTAACTCTTCAAGGTGGTATAAGTAGTAGAGCTGGATGTAAAATGAAAATATGAAAAATAGATTGTAAAAATTAGGTAGTAGGTAGGAAAAGTGGCTTTGATTTTTAAAACTGTTATTGATGTTATTAATTGATGGTTAGATCTCTTGCCAGGTTGTATTGTTGAGAAGAATGTGCCTCTCTGTCATGCAATGGAAGAAAGATGTATTGTTCCTGTCACTAAGAATTTTAAAAAGCAGCTGCATTGAGGAAGGAAGAATTCAGAGGAAGATTCTGAAGTACAAGTCCTGAGAGAAGGTACTTGTTCTCCTGCAGTTTATATGTGTCTTATGTTTTCATGCTTTCAAAGATGTTCATTGGCTTCAACGATAAACTCACAGACCATGAAAGCAGGGACATAAGTGTTTCATTCTGAGACTGTAATCTGAGGTGTTGCCTCTATTCATTTGCTAAACTGATAAAGCCTATAATGGGTCTATTTATTGTTTTGTCAGTTATCAGCACTTGATGCTTTGCCTTGTTTACAAATATTTATTGAAAAATTGTTGCCTAAACTTGAGATGGCCAAGAGCTTCACTTTTCAGTAATTGCAATGATATATATTTTTAGGGAGCAGATTCTCAGCAGGTTTTAGTTATTGTGTGTGGCTGACTTTCAGAGACAAGTACCACTTTCCATATGTTGGGAATTTGGACTTAATATTCTACACATTATTTAAATGATTACTTCCATCTATGGATCTCAAAGTTGGCTTGGGTGTGCAAATGTGGCATCTGGATCCTCTTCAGATCTAGGATATCACATATTGAAGGAATAGATTATTTTAGGTAATATCCTTGAATGGTTTTGTAGACGAGTCGTTTGTTCTGTCAGCCTTTGAGCTAGTTACATTAAATAAAAATGTTTAGTTCATTTCTTATCTTGCAGAATGAATTACTGCATGAATTTATCCACATTACTTAGTAATGTGCAGCTTGTTATAGATCTTACAGTTGCCACTAATTATCTGATACAAAGATAGCGTTAAATTCATGGTGGTTGATGGAAGCTGTGAACTGGGTGTTAAGGCAGCCTCATTTCATATAGTTCAATTACTGGTTTGTTGACATTAGGAAATAATTGAAACAATTTGTAGGTCACTTTTAATGGTCAGTTACTGTCTTGTCTTAACTCATTCCTTCAGTATAATTTGGCACAATTTTCTGAAACAATGCAATATCTTTAATTCACTGTGGTTGTTCTTGTTATCACTATTGTCCAATTAGCATTTGATTTTTTCTTTAGACATGTTAAGTACCCCAGTTTTCATTTAAGACTTTTGTTGGTTTTCTCATTTTTGTTTTAATTTTTCTCTCCGTCTCTTCAAACTTGTTTTGTAAAATATGTTTTGGTTATAGCCCTTTATGACTTGTATATGGCCTAAATTGAAAACAATCCCCTTGGCATTCAAAAGATTCTGCTTTTGATTTTTGGCCCATTTCATTCTTCCCACAAAGCTGTGAGGTTGCTGCATGTACATCACTGCTATATGTTTGCTTACAGTACACTGCTATCACATTCTGACTTTTTCCAAACACCAATTTTGGATCTTTTTCTTAGAGAATCCTGCAGAAGCAGCTGGGACATGGGGCTCCCAGTGGAAGTTCTTCCAGTTCTTTTGTGGAAGTTGAAAGCCAGCATGTATCACAGTATCACAGTATCACAGTATGTTAGAGATTGGAAGGGACCTCAAAAGATCATTTAGTCCAATCCCCCTGCCAGAGCAGGAACACCTAAATAAGGTTGCAAAAATGTCTTACCACATTCACTAAATTGCAAAGCTATTTCAAAGACCTTGCAGTACTTAAAAGTACCTATGATCATTATGCTTCAGTGACAAATTGGAGTTCTTGCTGACATATTTTCAAATGTCTCTGGCAGCACAATTCTGGGGAGACTTTAGTCGGTGGCTTCCCTTTCAATGACGGAAATCACACACAATTGATTTGAAGACATCAGGGAAAAGAGAAAGAATGGGAATTGTGTCTGGTTTTTTCCTGAGTGGTAGGTAATAATCTTTTTCTTTACAGAATTCATTTCTTTACAGAAAAAGATTATTTAGGTAGAAATGGTGAAATGTAGGTACCTTCCTCCAAAAGTGCAATCCTGGAAACCCTAAACTCAATTACTGACTAAGCCTGAAAGCACAAAATCTGAACAAGAGCTTCAATGATAACTTCACTTCTATTTTATTTGTGAGAATGTTCTAGCATATATCTTTGTTTTCTTGGAATATCTCAAAGACCGGGAAATTTTAATGTAAACCAAATCTTATATTACTTACAGTCCTCATCAAGTGGTGGCTTCTTGTTCTTGATCCCTTGTGACTATTACTTACTCATCTCATGATTGTACTTTTAGGTTTATTAAATCCATGAATAAGCATAAGCTGTGACAATACAGCTGCAAAATTAGGGAGAAAAAAATTAGTTTATGAAAAATGAATTAACACCCCATTGTTCAATACCTCATTTTACATTTTGGCAGATGAGCAATCCCACTCCCGTATGTTGCACCTATATAAAGCTTCTGCAGGCTTTTTCACCTCAAAGATGTAGTGAGGCTTCATAGTTCCGGAATAGCTCCCAACCTAGCATGTATTGCATAGCGCCGGGAAAGGGCAGCATGGGCTTTGACCAAAATGAAGTTTTGATCTCAGTACAGAAATGGAAGCAACTGCCTTTATTTCTAAAAGGACATGTGATTTCCCTTTGCTTAATCCCTCAATGACCAAGTGTAGAAGATGGACTTTGGTGAACGAGTACTAAATTGGGGACTCTTTAAAGGGAGGAAGGAACTTGCTGGTAGGCAAGAAGTAATGCACCAAACCAGGAGAGGTAAGGGATTGAAGGTATTCTTATTTTATTTTTAGTTCATGCTTTTTGATCTGGCTATTGGGATCCTATTTTAGGATGCCTGTTTCTGTATACTGTATAGGGAGCCTGAATGCCTAACATGAAGTTTCAGAGTGCTTAATGCTTACGTAGAAGTGCTGCAAGGATTTGTCTTAATGGTCCATAAATTGGTTTTTTTGGACCTTGCTGCAAAGGGGTATGTAGTAACAACACTCATTTTCCTGACACTGTATCTTTTCTTAATAGAGATTAGGAAATCAAGCGCTTACAGGAAGTGGGATGCAAGCCTAAATTAAATTTGTCATTTCTTTCTAGTGTTATGTTAAATGACTTTCTCTACAAGGACTGATATTTAAAGGGAAAACTAAATAGTTAATGGCATTACTAAATTGTCTTATGTGGAAAGATAATGGTTTGTATTATCTGCAATCTTCATTACAGGAAAAGATGGGTAGTTCTAACATTTTGTATCTATTTACGATAACAAGCAAACTCAATTTTTCTCTCCTCCAGGAGAGGTAGGGGTTTTTTGTTCTGAACTTTTTTGTAGTTCTTTCTCTACCTGTCCACATTGATCAGAATTATATGATGGTAAACCTTGTATCAGTAGTTTCCAATGAGCTCGGTATCTGTATATATAGAGTGGCAGAAAAAGAATCTGATAGAGATTTCAGATTTCCAAGCAAATGGATAACAGTACCTAGCAGAATTTGTAGGTATTAATCTAAACCAGAGCATTTGTTCAGTGTTGGCCTAGTAAGTTTGTGTCAGAATCAGCGTTGCACCCAGACCTCCGCAGCCTGAATGTGTTACATTTACTACAGTATTTTTAACTTCTTTACTTAAGATAAGTGTGTGTATACCTGTGCACACAGATATGCACAGTTGTGCTTGCGTTTGAAAACCAATACAATTCCCAAGACATCTGATCATAAAGGTGAGAAGAAAATAAATCCTATTGTTATGTAGTTCTTGGACAAGTGATTGGTGTGCAGTAAACAGATGTAACAGAACCTGAATGCTCAGCTTATTCTCTGTAGCTATTTCATGACTCCTGTGAAAAATTGTGTGCCTACTGAACTTGATAGTTGTTTTAGCTAGAAAGCACAGCCGCTGGTTTCTGTAGCACAGAACCTTTCCTGAATTGTAGAGGGAATGTGAATTGGAAGACACATCAATCTTTGAATTCACAGTTCAAATGGTGCAGCTATAGAGACAGGCTTGTTTTTGTCTCAAATTTCTGTACAAAAGTTATGTTTTTCAGTTAATTTGTAACAATTTATTTTCCAGTTGCTAGTAAGTTACCCTGGAAGTCTGTTCTCCCACCTGTCTTAGTTAAGTGTTTTGCTATTAATAGTTGGCATTTTGTTCATTTTTATTTTGCATAAATAAACAGATGTATTCATGAAGTCTTTTATACCAAAATCATGTATAAATAAAACTACATTTATTACCTGTGTCCTTTTAACTTATTGGTTGGGATAGTTTCATTTCAGAGAAATAAACTAAGAACACATTAAAATGTTTATCGGATTGTATATAATCCTGATGGTAATGTGCTACTTACATTCCTGTAAAAGTTAATGTTTACAAACAAGTTTTTAAGTTCTTGACACCCAGGCTGCTGGTAGATATAAATGCTTTCCATTTTTGGCAAATGTGTTTTTGTCTTTCTGATGAGTGTGGTGTAAATTGTCAAGAGGGAGGTCAAGAAGTTCCCGTGCCCTGCTGTATTATTACTGGACACAGAACCTTCTCTACTGTCAGTTATTAAGCATCGTGGGGAAACTCTCCTGTACATTTTAATACCTTTCCAAAGCCGTAATTTTTAAATTAAAATCCTTTTTCCTCCAGCCAATTTATTAATCATCTAAGTAATGTGCATTAATATTTTCAATTGTATTTGTCCAGTGATGGATCAAAAGTTGACTGTGTGATTGCCCTAAAGGTTTTAGAGACTTCACTGAGCAATAGCAGCCTTTCTACTAGATGTAGGAAAAGTAAAAAAAAAAATGTAAACCTTTCCTCTTTCTTTTCCATTTCATGTTGATGGAACAAGGTGTGATGTGTAGCTTCTCTTCTGAAACTTACGTGGACTTTGTGCTTGTAACTCTGGCAACTGTAACTCTAAAGTGGCTTGATGTGAGCTGTACGTAGGGAAAGAGGAAGAGATGCTAGGAAGCTGCAACTGTTCTCCACTTTACAGAAAAGAGACCCAGGCTCACCCAGTATGTCAAACTAACCATGAACTTCATTTACAATAATTCCCAAAGCCTTTAGAAGTCTGAATTTTGGACATTGTCCTGCATTATTACAGATGTAATCAGGCACTGGTGTTAATACTTCACGTCTGTGAGCAGTAATTTGGGCAAAATAAAACAAATATCCTTGGTTACATGATCTGAATACATTTGAATGAAGATGATCTAACATTGCAGTCTATCTACAGCACAAATATCTTAGTATCTCTACAGTACTATAAATGCTATTTTTCAACTATCAAAGTAAAGCTTGAGGCTGAAAGACCTCTTGGTTATTTCCAATTTACACCCATATGCCTTCCTGACTCTTACAATAGGAAGCACTATATTCCTCCATCCCTGTGGCTCTCTTGTAATTTATTTACTTCGGGAAGATCTGCTTTTAGATGCAGCATCTGATTTTCAATGATTTCTTCCTCTTAGCCAGCTGAATTGACTGAACCAGAAGGAGGTCGTCTGTTGCCTAAGGTCACACACTGAATGCCTGGGCTTGGATTTAAAGTTAAATCTTGAGTATTCCCTCTTGATTCTTTGCTGCTTGCAATAAATACTTATTTTAAAATGTCAGGTGTATTTGGGAATAATCAATCTTTATTATATGCACACAGAAAATTATAATGCTTATCCCAATACTTACTAGTTCTTGCAAATGTTATTTGTCAAAGCAGCTATAAAGCAGGAACAGTGTAGAGTATTTTACAGTTACAAAACATAAACATACCTAAAGCAATAAAAAATTCTGTGAACCGGTAAAGGAGGAGACACTTTCCTGTTTTTTTAATTCAGATAAGTATTTGTGTTAATGGCAAATTTAGCATGGTGTTATTTCCTTTAATAGTAATCAGGTAAAAAGCAAACGTGTGCTTTATCCCTGTTCTCAATGGTAAACCACATTGTGTGCATCTTCACATGAACCTGAATTGCAGAACTTTGGACCTCTATTTTCCTGATATTTTACTTTTTATAATTCTTTTTAGTTTTTTATGTAAGAAGCTGTATATCAGGAATTGGAGAAATTCAGTCTTTATATGATTCTGTTGCAAAACATTAGTTGTGATTAAAGACATGGAAGAATGAGATTATCTCTGTAATTCACAGACACAAAAATGTTTGTCACAGAAAAATAGAATTCATAAAGGTGTGTTTTTCCTATTTCTTCTATGAACAAAAAGGAAGTGTGCCTACAGAGGTGCTTTATTCAATTTGGAGAAAAGCCATTGATATTGTCAATGGGACTTTGTCTCAACTTAAGCAAATTCTGAAATACTCTTTCAAGCTAAAAACTGAAATATTTGACTGTTTTGAATTTTTATAGTTGAAGAACTAGTGCCATAGTTTTGTTCAATTATACCTGCAGTTCCTAGATGGAAACAGTTCATATGAAAGAGGACTCCCTTTTCTTACTACTGTAAAGTTGGATGGTCATTAAAAAACCTATGAGAGTAGTTGAATTGACAATCCAGTCTAAATAGAATAAAATAATCATGCTCCCAAGTCGTCTTGAAATGAACCTCACAGTCGGTCAGCAATAGCAGTTATCCAGCAGTTTAAACAGCTCCTGGAAACGTTAACAAGTCCTTTCCCGTCAAGCAGAGGCTGAAAGAGGAAAGAAGCTGTGTTAGTCAGGAAAAGACACAATTAAATGAAAATAGTAGAAAGCCTTGACAGTAATTACTTTGACCGATGACACTTGTTTTAAATCCTTTTACTTTCTGGAGATAACTAATAGGACCCTTAGAAGGCAAGTACAAGAAGTTTTATCTTATTTTCTTGGCTGTGGAAACACTGTCCTGTTAGGAGGAGCCCTGTAAACAGAGAAATAGGCTGCAATGATCTGAGAAAGACTGCATATATGTTAAATCAGGAGGGTTTTTTAAAGAATCCACTGTCCTGTTTACCATGGTTGTGCTGAAGGACTGTAGCATGAAACAAGCTGTTGCAGTTGATAGTTAATTTCCTTGCATGGATTTCAAATGTGAAAAACAAATGAGTTTTTAAAAGTTATAGCCAAGTTATTGATGGGGTGAATTCTAGTTAAAGACTTTCAAAAATCTGTATTTAACAGGCTGTAAAGTTTTTTTTCTTGGCCTTGGTATTGTTTAGAAGCTATGGAGGTTTTGACACACCAATAACTTAGAGAATCCTTCCACTTAACTTCAGATAGACTTCCTTGTTAATTCCTTACTGAAAATGCTTGAATTCATAGCAGGTATGTAGTAAACAAGGGACCTAACTCTTAGGTAGAAAGTAGTCATCTTAGTAAAGTTAAAGAACTATTAGGTCGTTCAAAAGAAAAGTGCTGTTTTTCCCTGTCTCTTTTTGAATGCAATTTGGAAATATTTGCATCCTTTTTACATCATGTTTCAATTCTCCTGTCCAGCAAAGAAGGAGATACTTAGTTCTTGATGTATGGATAAAGCTGGAAGTGACATAGGCATAATAAGCAAGAAGCTGAACAAGTAAATAATTGCTGTTAGTTAAAAATGACAGTTATGTTACAAAAGCATTATTCAGATACTTGAAACATGTTTCGAAAAGGGTATTTTAAGCATATAAAAATGTTGCATTGTTTTGTAGTTGCAGTTAATAGCCTGTTGCAAAACATTTGCTACTTGTAGATTGCTGCAATGAACACATAACCCACAGAATGATTGACTATGAGTGGACTTGGACCCTTTTACAAATTAAACTGTCAATAAATACAGAGATATAAATTAAATACTATTTCTCCTTATACAAAATAGTCTTTATTAATATTTTTTTTTAAAAAAGCTCTTTCTAGGGTATATTTTGCAATTGCTGCTTTTTTCAGGTCTCTGCAAGCTTCAGACTTCATACTCCAAGCTCTCTATGTGAAGTTTACTTAAAAAGAAGTCTCTCTTTTTGCTACTTCAAACGCACAAAAATCATATGCTCTGTATATGCTTTGGAGGGATGTCAGGAGTGGTTGGATATGCCTACCTGTAGTGAACCTGTACTTTATGAGTGAAGCTTACACAGGAGTGCCAAGCTTTTCCTGGGCAATGACGTACTGCTTAAATGAAGTACAGTGGAGACCAGTGCAGAAAAATGTACTTGACAAATTGAAACAGTTCAGTCAGCTTTGTTATCATGCTTACAATGTCAGCATGTATCAATTAGCTCTTGGTTATGTCAGAAACACATGGAGCTGTTGGTACAAGTCCAGAGGAGAGCCGCAAGGATCATAAGGGGCTGGATTACCTCCCGTATGAAGATAGGCTGAGAAAGTTGGGGCTGTTCAGCCTGGAGAAGATAAAGGTGCGTGGAGACCTCATAGCAACCTTCCAGTATCTGAAGGGGGCCGACAAGGTTGCCAGGTAGGGACTTTTCATCAGGGACTGTAGCAAAAGGACAAGGGGTAACGGGTTCAAACTTAAACAGGGGAAGTTCAGGTTAGATACAAGGAAGTTTTTTACTGTGAGGGTGGTGAGACACTGGAATGGGTTGCCCAAGGAAGCTGTGAATGCTTCATCCCTGGCAGTGTTCAAGGCCAGGTTGGATGAGGTCTTTGAGCAGCCTGGTCTAGTGTGAGGTGTCCCTGCCCATGGCAAGAGGGTTGGAACTTGATGATCTTAAGGTCCTTTTCAACCCAAACCGTTCTGTGATTCTATAGTTCTATGTCAGCGAAAACTGATCCTGCAACTTAGAGCATAACCAAGCCCTAATGAACTCTTGAGACCGCCTCTATTCTTAGAACTATGATCTAAGTAGTTATAGCTCAGCTGAAAATCTTTTGTGATGTTTGCTATGAAGTGTAAGTGGTCCTAGAAGCATCTAATGCTGCTACTAGGCTGACTGAGCTGGAAAGCTTCTGAATCTTTGTGTTGGTAGGTTTTCATCTGTTTGTTGATCAACAGAATGCACTGAGACATGCCCGTAGTCATAAAATGCACAGTTGTGAGTAGAAGCTCAGAGCTGGAGAACTGCAAAAGTTTCACTATCCTGCATAATATTATTAAATGGTAGGATCATATATTTCCTTTCCATTGTCTGCTTTTTGAAATGCTATTCTTACCCTTCTATCTTCTCATTTTGGTGTGTATATAAACTTCTGAGGCCTTGTGAAATACTGTCTACTAGTGCTTTTTTTCTTTAACATTCTTCACACTCTCAACACAGTAAAGGGGTGTGCTTTTGAGAGCTGCTTTTGTTGACATTTTTTACAGCACACTTGGTATTGTAATGCTGTGCTTTGAATAGTCAAAAATTGTTTCTTCAAGATGTTGCAAGGCTAAACTTGCATTTCAAGCTTTCTATGCATATCTGGCTGGAAGGAAGCAAGTTGCTTTATGGGATAATTTTTCTCCATCAATTACTAATTGTTTGTGTGGCTCCAGCAGGTGGATTTGACTCATTATATGACACACATAGAAAGAACTAAAGTAAAGATAGTCTTTGCTTTGTAGAGCTAAACCTTTAGGATCCCAATTACATCTATCTGCAAGACGTGCATTCATAGCCTAGCTTCTGTTAATGATTTCTTTAAGTTTTTGCAATTGTTTTCTCTTTTATAAACTGTTGTTTTGGGAACAGGTCCCTTAAACACAATCTAGCAGAGGGATACTGTGTTGTGGTTCATTTTTCTAGTTCCTTGAAACCACTCACTTAATTTAAACTTCCATCAAATCAGAATTCCCCGTTTTGTGCATACCTTTTCTGTATTTTTGCACTCAAAGTACTAGTAATACTTCGTGTTTATTCAGTAGAAAACTAAAAATGTCTCTTGAGCCTCTCAGCAGGATTTAATTGGCTTTGGTGTATGGCAAGCGAAATTCAGATCTCCATTTATCAAACCCCAAGTCTCTCCTCCCCTCTAAAACTGAGCAGTGCTTGGGTGAAAAAAACATCATGAGTCAAAAAGCCTGATTGGAAATGTGCATAAAGGATTTTGTAACATTCAGAAGGACAGTGCAGTGCATGAATTAAAGGAAGGTTGGTTGCTTGCATTCCACACCTGCTGCCTGCCTTTAGTGCTTGTCTGAGCCCCTAGACTGGCATTCCTGACAGCTTCCCAGCTTTCTCAGAGTTGATTTTAAGCAATATTTCTATTGTGTTCTTTGTTTCTCTATTTTTTTTTTTACTTTGGCACATAGAAAAAGGGGTGGGGGAGTGCACAGGAATATAAAATATTATTTTCTTGTGTATCAAAGACAAGCAGTGTATCAGATGGTGAAGTTGGTTTTGGTTTTTTTCTCCTGAAGAGTTTCAATTCCCAGGTATATGCAGTTGAGTAAGTATCACCTTAAAACCCTTGTTTTCTGATGAAACTTTACATGCTTTCCCACAGTTACCCTCCAACCCGCTTCTCTCTCACCAACCCCTCTAAATTCTACCTGCTAAGCTTTGCTTGCTGTAGACTTGTCAAACTTCAGGGCAGTGCATAAAAAACCCCTTGAAAATAAATGACAAGACATCTATAAGAAATTAATTCCATTTTGTGTTATTTACATGGTTAATAACAAATCTGACGTGTGTTCGTCCTGATCTCGGGTAAATGTCAGTTGCATAGTAGTTCATGGTTGGAGGATTAGATCTTTTTATTTCATTTACTTGCTGTTAGCACCCTACATACCACTGGGTCTCCTGTTTTTTTCTTTTTAAAGTGGATGAGAGAAGAAAAAGGCCTTCAGCTCACTTCCTACATCTTCATTTTTTCCTAACTTGGCAGCTAGTGCAAGTGGAAGAATTAGGAATGACACAGACTGCTTTTCCTTCATCTATCATAAAAAAAAGGAATGTAAAGAGCTGATTACAGCTAACCTTGCAATGTGATAATCCTTGGCTGAGATGCCTGTAAACGTGTAAGAGGAAACAGCAATGTAGATCTGGGTGAAGTTTAAAGGCAATTCTGAGTATTCCTGTATAGGAGAGGTTTTCTTTAACACTTTATTTTCTAGAGAAAGCCTTTAATATGTCATTTGAAGATTTGTCAGTTTGAGGATCTGTGGCAGTATTGGAGTAGGGTGGAGGAGGTTCAGTAAAATATGGCTTTAAGTCATGAAGTTCTTTAATATCATAATTCCTAAGATAATAAAAGAACAAAAAGGACAACAACATTTAGATAAATGAATAGACTTCCTCTGGTTCACATTAGAGTAGCAAGCTCAATTAGCTGTGTGTTTTATGTCATTTGCAAACATGATCATATAGACTCTGCTCAACTATGCATTTGTCAGTGTCAAGGGAATAGCCAGGGCTCAGCTTTCCATCTCTGGAGTGCTCCAATGAAGTAAACATCTATGTTATTTTTAATTTATAAAAGACAATAATTGCAGATGCTTTTAATCTTAACTTCTTTGACCTGCAGGCTAAGATGTTCTGTCTGACATCTCTACCCTCTGCCTGTCTGCTCTCTTTGGGGGCAATGGAGGGGAGAGCCACCTGACAGTGCCTGAGGCAGAGAAGAGGGGCTGGACTCGCAGGGTCTGTTCTCCCCTCTGCTGCTGATTCCCACTTTTTGAGTGCTTGATTTCCAAAAGAGTCTCGGTCCACAGCCCCATTTACCTCTATAAACAGTATCATAAGAAACCTTATACGTTGGTAAGAAAGTACATTTATGAAGGGAGAGCTAGTTCTTGCTGCCTACAGGCTAGATATTGATTTTAAATACAGCCCTAAGCAAGTGAAATACTGAGCTCCTCAAAAGTACCCTCAGGAAGCAGTGACCCCAAAGCACATCTCCAAAACACAATCCTTCCCTTGTTCATTTTCTACCCTGCTGGCCAATACCTCAGTGTTGGCTTATATCAGCAATTATTACTGCTTTGGCTGCAGCTACTCTGCACCTTTAAACGAAGGTGACATCTGCCTGATGCCCCTTGCTTTACAAAACAAAGCAGTACATGCAATATTGTGTTTGTCCTGGGCTATTTTGTTATGCTTATGTGCAAAAGCTGTGCACAGCTGCAGTTCTGGAGTTAGAAGTTTACAGTAAAATTCTCAATAAAATGAGCAAAGACTATAAGAGCAGAAAGAGCTGGGTATGTTTAAAGTAGCTCAAGGAAGCTTGCCCCATCAGCAGTGACACTGCCTTGGCTTCGTCTGACTTGCTTGCATTGCTTGCACTGATACTGAGTTATCAGTATTAATATTCCTATTGCAGACAAAGTCACAGTGATCAAGTGACTTAAATGGGTTCATAATCCTGGGTATGCTGACAACTCGTGCTTAATTTTTATTCTAGGCAATTTCTTCATGACATCAAGTACTCAAGGAAAATCAATAGTCAAATTCTCACTGTAGATGAATTGAGATTTTTAGGAATATAGATGAATCCATTTGGTGTATTTTAATAAATTTGCCAAGAAAGTTACTGGGATATCACTTGCCCACAGCTGACAACTCCTCACATTAACTGTTGATATAGATGTGGTTTAAGCCCACATTTTAGTGTCAGGGACTAACAGCTGTATCAGGGAGATACAACTACATGGCAATATTAAAATCTTCTCTGGCAACATGAAATAAAGATATTTCTTTATTAGTAAGGAAATTCAGTCCACTTGAATGAGCCTGCCATGCCACAGGTTGCTTACTTGTTTGGCTTATCAGTTGTTGAAAATTCCTAATAAAAGCATCTGCAGCACAAATGACTTGCATGTATTGTTCCTTCATGACCTTTTTCCTTACAGCAAGACTGATTAGAGACCTCATTCCGCAGGTTAAATAAGACTTAAATATTTAAATCCCTCTTGTCTTGCAAACAATTCAGATATTTAATTTGTGTGTTTTCATCTGTAATTTAATTACCAGTGGAAATTCATGTTTTGGAAAGTTAAAGGGGAGCCAAGACTTTCTGGGATGTTCAGTTCATTTCCAGGTACTATTTTACAAAAGTTATTATTGAGAGGATGGGCACAGGCCTAACAAAGGGTGGTATAATTTGTTTCTGATACTGTATGAACATAGGTGGTTCTAGTTTGTCAAATAGGTCAAAATTGTATCCTAATATAAGTTATTGTAGCAGTTTGTCTGCCCACGCTTTGAATGTTTAATACGACTATCAGTCTCTCTTCTAACTATGTAGGAAGTTTAGGATAGTTGTATAACAAGCTTTTCTAAGTGAGCTGTGAGCATGTCTGTGTAAGACAACTGTTGATTCTGCATGAGGAAGGCACGAGTTTGGGGCCAAGTAGGCAAGTAAGGAACAGGGATCATCACATAGTTTGGCACAGTGGCAGTGCAATAGGAGAGAGACAATATGCAGAGTTAGGAAGAGTTTTGAAAACAAGAGGACAAGTTTTAAATTTTATATACCTGGAAGACGAGAGCAATGGTGTGAACGCAAATGGAGTGGTGCTTAAAACAGTGGGGACTGGGGAAAACACCACTGTGGAAGCTGGCTAGTTTGAGCTCTGTGGAGGTAAGTTAAAAGAGAGTTAGACTTGAATACCGCAAGTTTTGGGAGCATGTTAGATACATACCAAATACTCTGATGTTTATGTTCTGGATTTCTAAGGAGAGTGGGTCAAAGATGTCAAAGATGTGTGGCCTTGGGTGGCAGAAAGGTCAGTGATGTTAACAGAAATAAAAGAATATATACAGTAGGTAGTGTAGAAGGAAAGATATGTATTTCAAATAAGGCCAGACTAGTTATTTTGACAGTGGGACCCCAACAAGATTGTGTTTGAGAGACAGCTGAAATGTGGAATAATAGGATTAGGAAAGTAGTTGTTCAAGAGATCATCTGTAAAGAATGCAGGGTTAGGGTTAGGTGCCTTAGAGTGACACTCTGTGGCGCTATTTGAAGTCACACCTTCAGTCTGCAGGTCTTTCATCTCTGTCCAAGACTTAAAATCATCTCAGGATTTGTGTTCAGTATGATGTCATCGTGGTCACTAGAATAAATGCACATGAAGATCAAAGACAGTAGTGTACAAACCATAATTTTAGCAATAAAAGATATATCTTGGGTCTGTTTTCCCCATTTAAATCACAAGCCCAAAAGAACTTGGTGTTCCTGAAAGCCACAGGGAAATACATCGCTGTGGTGTTCAAAGGAGGAGGTGCTTTGAAGAAATCATATAATTTGTCAAGATTTTGCTGGAGTTAAGTTTCTGAGATAATAGGAATTCATCCAGCTCTTGGAAGATGGCATAACAACTTTCCTAGTAAAAAAATCTGACAGTCTGTTATGCCTGAAACTGTAAGTGGTCAGTCCAGGTTGTTTCATCAAGTCTTACCCAATACTGTAAAATAATGAGTCCATCCTAATTGAAACTTGATGATCCTGAAGAGAAAAAAAAGGGATGCAATGTATTCTTTAGGTCTTGTTTCTAACCTTTTGGGCTCTTTGCAGATCAGAATTAAAGTATTGTTGTGATGGTTTCCAGCACAGCTTCTGTCAATGAATCTCATGTTCAAAACCAAAGCGCTTCTCCCAGCACACCACCCTTCCTAAAATAGCATCTTGGAGCTTTTTTTGATGATTTTGCCTGGAACTGGGACAGAGATGAGAAGCCCCATATATCTCAAAACCAAATTATTTGTGGAATGTCTGGCATAATGAATACAAGAACCCAGCTAAAAAGAACATTTATAAAAAAAAAACATGTCTTGTAAAATTAAATTTAACAGTACTTCTAAGCATGAGGAAGCAATCAACCAGTTAACTTCTGCGGCATAATCTTTCCTCCCCTCTAAAGTCTGCACATCTTCCCAAAGTGCAGTGCAAAATGATGACACGTTAAAAATTGACCAGTGTCCTAAACAGAAAGTGAGATGGAAGAGTACAATAATCAAGGGAAGAAAGTAATACCCCACGTCTGATGAAGAACATGAAACTCCTGACAGCAAGGCTAAGAACTGAAAAAATTGAAGCAGAGGTAGAATAAGAAAGACATATGAAAAGGTGAAGAATGCAGGTAAACACTATTAATTTGTATGCCACCGAAACAGGTACTTTATTTGGATGCTTTTTTGGTTTTTTCTTGGGCAAAAATTTGTGTGGTGCAAGCCAGGGGCTTTTTTTTTTGTGGGTTAAAAGTCAGAAAAGATATACCAAGTGTCATAAAGGATCTTCACTTGTCTTAAACCCCATTTTCATTGTTATCTTCCAGAGGATTTCTATTATCTTTACTGTATTTTAAGCACCTTCACAATATGTTGAATGGTGCTTTAATTTGAAAAATTTGGCATGAAGGGATGAATTAAATGTAGTGTAATAAATCTAGTTTTGCAAGTTAAGCTCAGAGGGCTGCTGCTGTTTTATACCTACAAGTTGCTATACAAGTACTGACCTTTAAAATAATTGTCAGGTTATTTTAATTATCTCTAAGTTATCCCAGGAACAAAGTAATTTCACCATCATGAATCAAAAAAACTCCCTCACCAGTGATATTTAATATTTCTGTATTTATATGAGGTCTCTTCAGACTTTTTCAGAGAGATGGGTGCAGGAGAAAGGAGAAAGAGAACTCTTCATTAAAAGTACCCTGTTGTCATCCATTATCCATGATACTGAGTGATCAGGTTTGGTCTCTGAAGGTTTGGATGTATAAGTTTTCTTGAAGTTGTCCAAAAATCCCATAACTAAGTAGCACCGAATGTGTGCTTTGGAGCTGGAACAGAATATTTTCTAAAGCCAAACTTCTTAAGAATGAAATAAAAGATGAGGCAATTATATTCTAAAGACCACATACTAAACCCAGACTTTGTCTCAGACAAAACTAAGATCTGTCTCTGTGTCATATCTTGCTTATTGTTTTTAATTGTTCCTGTAGCATGTGAATCCAGAGCATAGATACCAGTCACATGTTCTTTTAATTGTTATTAAAAGGATATGTGTGAATGTGTTTAGTAATTCTGTAGAGTTTAATATCCAGATTTCTTACTGTCATGGGAAGCTTCATGCTTTTGCTTCATAACCAGACAGTGTATGTTTTCAATGAAATCTTATTTAGGAAAGTACAACACATTCATCCTTGATATTTAAGCAAATTCGCATTGCAGAATGATTAATTGCATTCAGCCTTTTCATCCACTTCTAATTTTTCAGGGGACATAATTGGATGCAAATTGGCCAGTGTTAATCATTAGATACCACTAATTAAAAACAGAAGCTGTAGGTAATGGTATGATTATTGGTAGAAATAAATGAAGCAAATCAGGTAACGCTTTTCTTCAGGGACTCATGACTTGTGCCTGAGCCTCATTAAATTCCAACATGTGAAGGTGCCCTGCTGGTAGAAGCTGCAGGAGAGATGTATTTATAAATAACTTAAAAGTAACGTAGGATGGCAGTGTCTGAAAAAGTAGGTGGGAACATTTCCGTGGCTCAAGGACTCAGCAGTTTAATAAATTAGGAACTTTAAAAAAGTGATTTAATTAGGTGGAAACTGGTTTTGCATTACAAAAAGAGTTGAAAGAGAAACTAAGGACATTTCTGACTGTGTTTCTGAAGCATACTGAAATGCCATGTTCTGAAAATTCAATGAGTATTTTTTGAACCCAAACAACTCATTTCATACTTTGTCTTTTACAATTGGTTGTGATGTTATATGACCTGTATACTGACTAAGGTGGAGGCTTGCTGGGAAAACTGTGATCATGCAGTCAAATTGATCACAGTGTTTTGTGCATGTATTCAGAGGAGATAATTTTCTCATGCAGAATCTTCTGACTTAGTTTCTAATTATTTTTAAAATACACTAACAACTGATGAAATCTTTCAGTCCAGTGACTGGTTGCCTTTATTATCGTAATCATCAAAGTTTATCAGGATAAATGTTAGTAATAACTAGCTTTAAGGGATTCATAATGTGATGGAAAACCTGATTTAAATGATTCAAAATACTGATACCAAATAAAAGATAACTAACAGCAGGTATTGCACACTGTTTTATCTATTGGACAGAACTAGTGAACTGAGGGGCTTTGAAGGGTGAAGAAAGCCATGAATGAGAGCCTTTAATTTTTAGTATTCCGCACCAGTGCAATGTTTACAGGTGATGTAGGCAGCAGCCAGGAGCTGGGGTCCCTGTTTTTTGGATTACATGACACTTCTGCCTACAGCTTTGCTCTGGCACTCTGGAGGAGGGAAGAGCTGGGCATGACCTGACCTTGGTCACAGCTGGAGTGAAGGACCTGCACAGAGGGCAGTGCCCCAGCTTTTTGGAGGCAGAGACTGAGGAAAGAGCTCTATAGCAGCCAGAACCGGGACCTGAGCTTACTGCTGTGCATACTGCAGTTTTACACACATGTACTACATTTAATCGTTTTGATAATGGTTGTTTAGAATTGCAGCTACTACTGTCATATCAATACATAACCATTGCTCATCCGTAAACATAAATGATGGCTTCAGCATAAAAAGTTATACCGAAAATAGATATTTTAAATTTCATTGTTACTATTTTAATACCATAAAGCTTATCATATCCAGTCAGTTTATTGCCTACACAAATAACTTTCAGTGCCACATTCTTATGTTTAAAGAAGTATTTTATATTGCAGAATTCTCATCAGATATGAACAAATACTGGGGTAGTGCCAGCAATACCAGAAAATATGCACAAAAAAGAAATATAAAAGAATATAAGTAGAGTTTCTAGGCTAGTATCAAATCACAAAAGCATAGTCTTACACTGCACAGGATTCACAAAATCAAGTCTGTCAGAAATACAGTTCTCTGCATATCACTACAACTGGTCTCAAAACAGTGGGAGATTTTCATAAAGTCCAAACTAATAAAGGTTGTTTGGGTAATCTTGCTCCTAACACATGAAGTTAATCTAAAGTAAATTAAATTTTACTGAAATGTATGGCTATATATGACTTCTTTTTTGTGTTTTCTTTTTTTTTTTTTTTTTTTTAATATGGGCTTTTTTATATGAATGTGAAGCCTGGTGAATACTTCAGCAAGGTATTTTTAAAAGACAATACTGTCCTCTGAAATAGTCAGTAGAGCAGATACACCGAAAGTTCTACATTTTAATTGTCAATTGTAAATCCAAAGTCTAAACAATCTCCTGAAATAAAACATGTTTGAAAGGAAAAGAATGTGCTCAGTGGGGCACAAACAGGAAAATTGGAAAGTATATATATATAGATATACTGGATGAGAGAGGGAGAAGATACTTGCCTACTGCAATATTGCAAAGTACTCCTATTTCAAATGACGCCTTCCATCTGAGTCTGTTTAATGGAAAACAGGAAATATAGGATCTTTTATTGGCAACTGTCTCAAGAGAATGGTCTAGGATCATGGTCATGAATCAAAAGTGAACATGAAGCAACAGCATTATGAACATTTTGGAGGGCTCTGTAGATGAGGTTTTAGCTATGACTAAATGTGTTGGGGTAGGATGTACTCTAGTGAAAAGAAGAGGGAACAGGTGGAGGTCTTTAAGTCTTCAGGTGCTTACAGGGTTGTGAGAAGGAAATGGTAAATTATACATGCACCATAAATTAGAGAACAGATTAAGTTGTGGGTTTGCAGTTCACAAGGATGATTAGATGATAGCAAAACCCTTTTACAGGTAAAGAGTTTAAATAGACTGTTCTCCAATGGAGATCTTTAGGAACAATTTGTGTCTTTAAGGAATAATATAGGTATAATCGAATCTGTCTTTAGGCAAGGGGTTAAATTAGGTCAGACTGTGGCAGCTTGGCTATTGGTAGTCTTAATGACATCAAGAAGTAGTTCAGAAAAGTGGCTGTGCAACATAGAATCTCTATATAAGAACATCTTAAGCAGGTGCACAACATGGCTATATGAACTAGGAAATGAAAACTGGGGGGAAGCCCAAAATCAGAATTTAGTCCAGTATTACATCAGTTGTGATGAGAGGCAACAGTGGCCACCTGCACAAAAAAAAAAAATCCCAAACACTCCTGTGGCTTGAATAACTGTTACTTCTAATTTGATTATTGCTGTGGTTTAACCCCAGCCAGCAACTAAGCACCACCCAGCCGCTTGCTCACTTTTCCTCCCACCATAGGATGCAGAAAGAATCAGAAAAGTGAGAAAGGTCCTGGGTAGAGCTTAAGAAGCAAAGGAAAACAAGGAACTTGCTGCTTTCCATGGGCAGGCTGGTGTTCAGCCATCTCCAGGAAAGCAGGGCTTCCTTGTATGTAATGGTTACCTGGGAAGACAAACACCATCACTCTGAATGTCCCCCTCCATTTCTTCTTCCTCCAGCTTTATATGCTGAGCATGACTCCGTACGTTATGGAATATCCCTTTGGTCAGTTGGGGTCAGCTGTCCCGTTTGTGTCGTCTCCCAGCTTGCTGTACACACCCAGCCTCCTCTCTGGCGGGGTAGGGTGAGAAGCACAAAAGTCCTTGACTCTGTGCAAGCACTGCTCAACAATGACAAAATCATCCCTGAATAATTAACACTGTTTCTAGCACAAATCCAAACCATAGCCCATATTAGCCACTGCGAAGAAAATTAACTATCCCAGACAAATTGGCACAAGAAGCCTGTGTAACATTTTAACTTCTTTGTAAGTGTGTACATTTTTAATAAATAAAGTATGTAATTTCAAAAAGCATGCCAAAATTCCAGGCTCTGCATAGGTGACCGACCACTGCCACAGTGAGAAATATTGCCTGCTTTACTTGTGTGCTATGTGTTATTTTAACCATTTATTAATATTTCTTGCTCATTCTGTCTATATGAATGCAGACAAATGTACTGGTACTATGAAATCATTGATAATATCAGAGGATATGTAATCTTGTGAATATATGAACCACAGGGAGTTAATTGATTCATACTGCTGTAGCATTTATCTAATGACTCTTTATACTAAATACATTACAAATTCAGAACCTCGTGCTCTCAAGGTAGCATGCTTTCAAGGTACACCATGCTGTGGCTGTATGGGGCAGAGTGAGGTGTGTGAATGGGATGGTTGCAGGCACGGGTTTGTGTGAGACAGTGCTGTGCCACCCCAATAAAAGCGGGTTCTGCTGCCTGTGCTTGCTGCTTCCAGGGGTATGTGGGAGAGGAGAGGCACGTTGGTGTGTGCTCTGCCTTGGGGAGAAGCTGGTCAGACTGCATGGAAGGATGTCTGCCAGAGTTAGCCATTTAGAAACATGTCCCTGCTGTGTTTGGAACATTTGTGCCAAACTGGGGCAGGGGGAGGCACTTTGCTGCTCAATACCTTTGCTTCTTATCCAGAACTACTCTTGGCAGCTTATGCTTTGTGTACTACAGTTGCCATTAGAAGCAGCAAGTTAAAGAACTGACAAATCCTCTGCCCAGGCTGTGCATGCTTGTGTCAAAACCCATCTGACCCGGGCACAAGCATGATTTCCTTTCTCTGAATGAAAAAGTAGAAAGAAAATTGACTTCAGTGTTTGTTCTGAGTTGAGTCCGAACAAGCAGGAGTGGAGCTGTAGCCCAGAGGATGTCTTCTGGCTACCTTAGCTTCTTTCAGAAGCAGATCCCATGAGGAGAAGGGTGATGTGCCCTCATTCCAGGTTGGCTACTCTAAGATACTGTTCCCCATGCTCAACATTAAGGACAGCTACAGTGCCGCTGGTGTGACAGTGTCTATTCTGGACAATAATGGAAATGCTTTTCAATATTTTTTGCCTTCTATCAGTATAGAATGAGTGCTGCGCAAACAGTGCCTGGGATTTGATGTTGTTATTTGCTGTAGGTTCCATCTAAGTGTCCTTCACCCACACTGCTCTGGGTTCTACTTTGCTGTGCAAATGAGCAAGTTAAAGGTCCATTAGCCTGCCCTAGTAAGTAGACATGTTATAGCAATGTGAAAGGTGTGTGTATCATGGTCTGACCATCAGATCTGCTAGAAGATTGTACTACAGAGAGAGCACCAAAGTAGCCAGGAAGCGTTAATATACAAAAAAGTGAGAACTCTGCCCTCTTTGTTTCTTCCAGCAAGCCTGTCAGTTAAGCCCTAACCATAAGCAGTTTTTTCTGCCTGTGGAAAAAACCCCCTCAATTTTCACTTTAATTTTCATTCCACATTAAAGATAATAAGTAAACGTGCACTGTTGAAGTGATAGTGATCAGTTGTTCAACATGCAAACTTTGTGCTGTCAATGCTGTATAACATTTCAGGTTTAAACAAAGCTGTTAGCATGTTTTATATCTACATGGTCAGTGTAACAGCTGTCACTTTTCAGGTGACTGTCTAAAGCTAAATGGACTAATGAGTCAATCTGTCATCATTAGAAATTGATGTAAAGGCATCCACTGGGTTAGTGAATAGCCTCATGTCCTGGTTTACCAGTAGCAGTCATTTTTTCTTCTTCTTAGTAGCTGTTGCAGCGCTGTGGTTTTGACTTTCAGCCTGGGAATAATACTGATAAAGCCGATGTTTTCAGTTACTGGTCAGAATGTTTACCCTGACCAAGGACTTTGTGAGTCTCATGCTCTGCCAGGGAGGAGGAGAAGGTGGGAGGAAGCAGGGACAGGACACCTGACCCAAACTAGCCAAAGAGGTATTCCATACCACAGCACGTCATGCCCAGGAGGCAGAACTGAGAGTTCCTGGAAGGGCTGGATCACTGCGGGGTGGGGGTGAGGTACTGGTCGGTGAGCAGTTGTATTCTCTTCCCTTGTTATTTCCTTTATCATTATTATTATTGGTGGTAGCAGTAGTGATTTGTGTTATACCTTAGTTATTAAACTGTTCCTATCTCAACCCGTGGGACTTGCATTCTTTTGATTCTCTTCCCCGTCCCTCCAGGAGCGGGGGGAAGAAAGGTGGGGGGGGAAGTGGACTTCGTGGTTCTGATTTACAGCCTGGGCTTAAACCACGACACTTCATCAACTGTCATCATAGCAGACTTTCTTGACCTGTGCATTCAGAGAAGCAAAATAATGAGCATTCCTTCAAATCCGTGTAGACTGAGTGGAATGGATCCCATTGTACTAAAGAATTACGAAGTGGAGAATGAAGATTCTGAATATCTTCTCTGAAACTCTCCCACTCCTATGTAGCAAGCTGGGAAATCCTTTTTCTTACTTTTTCCCCCCAGTGACATGTACCTCCTTAGACAACTTTTTTAAGTACAGTGCGTAGTATTCAGTTTTGCAGAAGTCTTAAATAAAAATCAAGTAGCAGCTCGTTATGTTGAGAGATAATCAGAAAGGTGGACAAAGTCATGTGTGTGGTTTTCCAAGCAAGAACATAGGTAATTTCCATGATAGCATGTATGAGGAGTTCGTAAGCCCACTTTACCTATATTTGTTATTGAGTCCTTGTGACTGTCCCACAAGCTGTGTTTCAGATCTCTGTTGCTTGTATGACTCTAAAAAAAATATAGGTTAATGTTAATTAATTCTTATTTTTGTGCTAGTAATTTTACATTGTTTTTCTTTAACTGTAAAGAACATGATTCTGGGTTTTATGGGTGATAAATAATATTCACTAAAATTTACTTGCAGGTGGTTTCTAGAATGGATTATTTCATTCCAGCTATGTCTTTACAGTGAGTAAGGTAGTATTCTCCTTCTTGAAGGTCAGCAGCTTGTATCACCTTGCATGCTCAACATCTTTGAGTTATTCTGTACTGCAGTGGCAATGTGGTGAAACTTTTAATGCCACTTGGATGTGATGCATTTACACCCCTTGTCATTCTTGCATGAAGGTGTGTTACATGTGACAGTATCATAAAAGGACTACCTGGTCTTATTATGACTTAAAAGGTGACGTGTCATTTAGTAGCAGGTCTGATGGAATTCTTCGTGCTTTTGGCAAAGGCTTTATTTTCGTTTTGTGAATTGTTAGAAGAATAATCCAGTTTCAGGAACTCAATGACTGATTCAATCACAGAATTTCAGACTTGTTCAGTCACAAGGGAGGAGAGAAAAATGGTGCCAGTGTTTCATGCCAAACATTTTTTCTTTCTTCTCCTTCCTCCTCCCACTTCCATCAGTATTTATCTTTATCACAAACTGCACTGAAAGACATTCTGGCATTGCAATGACTGAGGTCAAGAGAACAGGAGCAAAAGAGGTGTGGGGTATCACTAAAGCCTTAAAGTGATCAGAAGCTGGGATTCTGGTATAAGAATCCTACAGGTCCTGCTTTTGGCTGGCTCTCTGTGTTATTCCTCTCTCCACCTAAACCAAAGAGAGGGAAAAAGAAGGAAGTTTTTTCCCCCATATTCTTGGTTTATTACCGTATTTGTAGTTGTCTATCATGATTGATGCTAATGTAAGTGTTGATGGAATTAAACCTGAAAGCATATATTAAAAGAGCTAAAAATGTGGGGAACAGAATGGAAGTGTCAAAATATGTCTTCAAGAAAACACACTCAGTATTTCAATGTCCTGAAGTCACCACATAACTTGAACTGACTCAAAATGAGAGATTATTCATGAATAAGCTAAAATCTTATTAAGTTTAGAGGGTTGGATCTTTTGATTTTTTTTCTGTAAATGATAATCTCAATATTACACAATCTATAGCCCTTCCAGTGTTGTGAAAATGTCATGCTTTTGAAGTGCAAATGGTGATTGCTTTGCTTTATCCACAGTAACTAAGAGAAGGCTTCTTTGCCTTGCTGGATGTACATCCTCTATCTTATCTTTCAGCAAATCTGTTTTACTAGAATAACCTTGTATTTAGGAATCTGTGCTTATCTACCCCATGCCCTTCTTTCTTCTTTTTTGAAGATTGAAAAATTTAATGTTTGAGGTTATTTTCAGTACATTAAAGGTTGTATCCGTAGATAAACAGAAGCCTGAATTTTCCAGCTTTAAAAAAGCATAGCAGCTTTTTGAACTACACTAAACACTCATAACATTAAATTTACATTGATATTAAATACTCAATATATGCAGCCTTAATCAGCAGAAAGTGGGTACCCCAGGTGTCCTGTTCTTATTTCCAGTAAATTGCTGTTTAAGCTCCTGTAGATTAATATTTTAGATAGATACTATACCAAGTGAAATATTTTATGAGATTTTTACTGTGAATTTGTTTCTTTTTCTTTTCTTTTTTCTTTCTTATATGTATCTATTTATCTCTCTATATATATTTATATTTTTTTACAAAGCTGTCTTTCTTTTAGATGTCAGCAAAATTAAGTTAGCTGCATCTAATTTCAGACATAAGTCAGCATGGCCTATTTTCCATACAAATTTAATCCAGAGTAGTGTGCATTATCCATGACTCAGAATAGCATAACAAAAAAGCCATCAAAGGTTTCTATTATGAGTAAAATAACTGCTAGATAAGATAAATATTCAAGACAGATTATAGCGGAAATTAAAATTTTATAATTGGCCTTCTACAATTAAATTCTGTATCGAAAAGAGGTTTTTCCTGTTCCATCTATTTTTCATGAACACCTTTTGTTACATCTTTGTGTAACTTGAAGTGAGGAAAATGCATTAAATGGATTGCTTTTTTTTAAAAAGGATTATTATGATGCAAATTGCAGCTTGTAATATGCATTGCACAATGCTGCTAAGAAAGAAGTTCATTAGAGGAAGACTGGACACTTCAGTGGACTGCAGGTGGGAGAAAAAGCCTTCTGCTTGTGTTTCATTTTTGGGATGGGATCTGTAATAGTGGAAGGGTAGTTGTAAAATGGTTATGTGTGGATCTCATTTATTTTCAAGTGAGGACAAAAATCACTAACATTGCTGTAGTGGTCTTTTTCTTGCTGATAAATATTATCAACACTGAGGATCTGGAGTGCTCTCTTCTGTCAATTTATTCAACTTGTTAGTGACAACAAACTTTTCTCCTGGATCCTTTCTTGTAAAGAACATAGATTAATTAGTAATGCCAAATAAAATTTATATGACACCTTCTGCACAGTCAGACTGGCCCTTTGCTCTGTGAACGTTTAAAAAGGAAATAAGTAGGGAAACATGAGCTTCTCAGCTCAGGTTAAAAGAGAAATATCAGTGATTACAGAAATTGTAAAACACTGATGCTGTTTTGTTTAGCTGGCTGTTTGCTATTGCCTTTTTTTGGACTCAGTCTCTTTCCTGTGTGTGCACAGGACACAAATAATGGTTTCTAATAACCTCCTGTACTTTTGTGCTTTGCAATGGCAATTTTAGGGTTGCACAGATCATGGCATGAAACAATCCTTGGAGGAATGTGAGTGGAAAAACGATTGGTACAGAGAACATTATATGAAGAGGCACTTCTCATATTTCAAATAGAGGTAGTATTTAGAGAAAGGGGAACATGATGAGCAGGATGGGCGCACACTGGAAGGGCATATGAGGAATTTGGGCCAGTAGGACCTATTAGGAGAAAAGTGAAGTTTCCCTTTTCCAGTCTAGTGGAAAATGATACTAGAAGACTAGATAACTAGGCAACTCTGTACTGTGCACATGAAATGCAAAAA
This sequence comes from Psittacula echo, assembly GCF_963264785.1. Classification (NCBI taxonomy): domain Eukaryota; kingdom Metazoa; phylum Chordata; class Aves; order Psittaciformes; family Psittacidae; genus Psittacula; species Psittacula echo. Next base: position 41,423,602 of record NC_137735.1, on the reverse strand, counting down.
TACCTGATCTGGTGCCAGACCCACTGAAACCTTCTTGCTTTACAATTTTCTAGGAAGCCTTGAATTTTCAGTTTTGCATAAAAGCTTTTCTGTCTCCACCTCATCCATTATCCTCATCTCTCAGATGTGGACAAGCTGAAAATATGGATTAAGTATCAGAAAGCGCTGATCATACAAAACAATTACAACTGTTTGTTGGAATGAAGTAAGTTTGTAAATACCTGATAAATAAATCAAAAAACATGGTCACTGTAGCTGTGAGAGAGACACTGAACGAGCTGGCTGAATGGTGGTGCTCTCTTTGCATCTTGTTTTGGCTATGTGTGCCTGAGAATGTAGGTGCTTTAATGCAAAGGTTAATGAAAACAGATTCTTAAGTTCTCTTAACAGGCAAGGGGAGCTTGTAATGTAACTTACGCTGATAATGTTTTTTCTCAGCAGCAAGTCTTGCATAATTTATTATTCCCTTTATTATTTCCCTGAAAGAAAAAAATTGCATACTGTTACCATTTTAGACATATTTGCTTACTAAAAAATCTGTACATTAATACTAATTAGAGTCGTCTTTACTCACTGGCTAAATGACTAGACGCTAGATTCCATTTTCATCATGATGGTGCTCCTGCTGTAGTAAAGAAAAGGTCTCTTAATGAAATGCGATCACCCCAGAGTGCTGGTCTAGTGTCTCCAAGCAATGGCCATCTCTTCACTGCATGATGCTCCTCAGTATACGGGTCTATGCTCTACATATTAAATAGTCTTGCTATACATGTGCTTCACTAGAAGGTCCTTATGCCTGGTCTGGATTTTAATTAACATTAGATACAGCTTACTTGGGATCATTTTTAAACTAGTGCAAATACATGATTAGCTGAGAAGCAGAGATCTTTTCTCCTCAGCAAGGAATATCCTTAGGAGTGATATTTCTGATATGAAAATGCGAGTTTGTTGTTTTGTTTTTTAATTAATGTGGAAAAGTGTACTCTCCTAGTTAAGCAATCCTTATGAAAAGTCCTGTTTTGAAAGTAGATACAAAATTTATGCATTTAAAGATATTTGAAGTACACAGGTTTAAGTATCCATTTTAAAAAAAATAAGTTTTTAGTTGATTTGTCAGTGAGCTCTCTTAAAAACAACTGAGGTTTTTACTGACACTTAAGGAAAGAAATCCTCAGTACTAGAACCATAACAGAAACTGCCTCATTGATGACGACTGCTGTGGAAAGCTGTTAAAGGTATTGAAAAGTAGTTTATCTTAGAAACCATTTTGTACTGGCAACTATATCAGCAAAGTTTTGAGTATGCAGAGGTATCTATCATTAACAATTTATGTTGTTTTTAATATGTGTCCTACTCTTTTTGGTGCTACTGCAATCTTACTGGTAGTGACATAAAAGAAGAAAAGGTCTCAAGAAAAAAAGCTACTTTAGACATTTCTGTACTCTGAAAAAAACACTGTGACAAGGAGAAAGTAAGTTATTCTTTAAAAGGTTCTTTTTTTTTCTTTTCTCATTGCAAAGTTGAATTGAAAGAGTCATAAAACACAAGAGCTTATCAGTGTTATCTTGAATACAACCATCTAGGCGTATTGTCAAAAACTGAAAAGTACTAGCCCCTGAATGCCATGTCTGGAGTAATCTGCAAAACTATGCTTGAATGAACCAGGAACCCAAGGAATTAAAATAGTGAACCAGGTGCATTAACAATGACAGGCCATTAAAGAGCAACACACTTTTACATGTCAGTTTTGGGCTATCAAAATGTGATGCTGAAAGTTAAGACTGCACTGAGGTTCAGGCTCATGCTGTGAATGCATAAGTCATAAACAAATCTCTCCTGGTGGTGGCTGTCCGATATGTCACAAAAGTGAACTGCCCCTGAGGAGTGAAGCAGGGAGCTTGTAGAGCTACGTGAGGTCCTGCCTTTTCACCAGTGCAGTAGTGCATTAGTGGCTCACCTTGTGGTGGTGACTTGTGTTTGTGGATTCCATAACTCAATAGATTGATGCTGTTTGTCCATTGGAAAGAAGGGTTGTGGAAACTTAAAAATTGTTTATTTTTTTAATGTATTATTTCACCTAATCTCTTAAAAAATGTGGTCCGAGTTAGGATGATAGTAAGTGGTGATAACGGACAGTGTCTAAACCACATGGCTAAAATCGTTACTTGCTATTACTTCTGTCAAGGGATGACGGTGGTTTAGTCATCCCTGCTAATTTCTGAAATTAATAAGTAAAAAGTAGTCTGCATTTTTCCTTCCTGAGTGATGACCGAGTTCAAGCCATCATTTTGAGGCTTCCAAGCCAGTGAAAGAGAAGCCTCTAAATGTGTCTGAGTGACTTAGTAGTATTATGTGTGCAACTTACACATGACCTTTGAGATGCAAGTGAGAATAACTGTATGATACTGCTTTTTTAGTTAATGACTCTTTTCTTCTTCACCAATATAGCCTTTCACAATTAGTTCAGTCCCTGGTTAGGATATTGACAAAACAGTTTCATATGCTTAAAGCTTAGAACAGCTAATATGTATAATATATTCATTTAATCATTTAACTAAATAATTATATCCCCAAGAAACAGCCTTATGAGATGACATGTCAAAGAAGCCAGAAAGAACTTTCAAAATCTGCAGTGATTTAATTAAACACATTTAATATTTGCATATGGAGTTTATATTATTTATAATTAACTTCCCAAATAATTTATTTTGCAGCCTTTTAATTTCCTCCATGTCATTCTGCCTTATTGATAAATCCAGTCACATTTGACAGCCTCAATCTGGCATTTAAATGTGACCAAATTAGACAGAGCAATCATTCTTTAAACAACTTATCATGAGTGACATACTAAAAAAACATATCTTAAAATCAGTGCCAACAGCCACTTTTGCCTATGGCATCACAGATCGGGCCATTTCAAGGCCAAACACTCTTTTTTATTATGTAGATAGAGCTTACCATATTCTGATTAATTTTATCTACAGTGTAAGTAGTACTAAACTCTCTGGGTGCCTTCTTATTGGAAATAGTAGCCAGGAAACACTACAGACTACAGGAAGTTTGTCTGATTTTTAATGGGAACAATCAGTCATGGATTACATTATTTTTAAAATTACATTTAATAGCAAAGAACATATTTACTCTTCTTTTTTATCATCTCAATACCCAAATTCTTCTCTGCCGCCAACTCTGCTGCTAAGCTTTTTTATGGCTTTCCCAAGAAATAAGGAGTTTCACTATCTGAATCTGCTGCTTTTAGCATCTCAGTTCACTCTGCTTGTCCTTGAGCATGGAAAGTGATACATTCTTCTTCCCTATGCCTAGATTGCAGTACAAGCCCTGTAAAAGTTACCAAAAAGATTATGTTACAGTGAGAACTGAATTGCTCCTTATCTTGCTTTTGCATTTATCCTGCTTCATCCAAGTATGTCTGTCATAATTATTCATACTGTTTAACTTAATGATGTGACCTCGTTCTATGGTGTCAGTCCACTTCCAATGAGCAAGGATGTAGTAAAGAGAATGGTATGTGAGAAAAGAAAAAAGAAGGGCATACAGCAAAGTGGAAGGTGCTCTGGGATTGGCCAGTTTCTCCATTTCACCCCCATTACCGCCAAGCTTGTTATCTAAATAACTTAAATAAACATCTTTAATTTTTCTTTTAATGCACTAATGTTTCTTTTCACCTGAGTAGCGTAATGGCCATGTAAGTTTGATGTTTAATGTTCATAAAATATTGACGTTAAATGCTGAGAGTTATTTGCTTCCAGAAGTAAATGTAGATCCTACAGGAGAACTAGTTAAATATTGTCTTTAGTATCAGAAGTCACAAGCTCTACATTGAAAGTCAAGTAATGATTTCACCCTGACATACATTTCCATGACTATGAGTAAATCAAAGAATAACCAAGTATATGTCTAGTACTGATGTCTGGATATTTAGCTTTTCTCAGTAGCTGTTGTTTGAACAACTCTTATTACTTTTCATCACGATCGTTACTCTCCAGGTAAGAATATAGGTCCTTGGTGGGCTGCTGTGAGTGGCACCTCCCCATTACCTTTATGAAGGGTGCTAGGTGCAACACCGCTGTTGTCATCTTTCTTACCTTTTTTATGTGTAGGATTGAACCACAGAGTGCTTAGTATAAACCATTATATTAAACACAGTCCTTTCACAGTTCCATTTGATTGTAAATCTAACACTTTTTCTGAACTAAAAATACTTTTAGCTTGATATTGTAGTATTTTTCTGTTCTGCATCTCTGTCCATATGTATACACATTTTTTCTAGGTGAAGAAGTGTCTGATAGCAATACTCACTGGGTCTGATTGCGATGCTGTCTTAAATGTGGGTCCATCAAGTCTATTGACATTTAAAAGGGGAAGAAAAAGTAATGCTGTCTGCACTGCTTAATGGAAAAGAAAATGGCATAATAGCTGCAGAAGAGACTTTGTTAACAAACAAATTAACAGCCTAGCCGAAGCAGGAAAAATACTTAGTCATAATTTAAATGTTCTTTCAATTCACCAATGTACTGTAGGCCTTTTGGAAGGGATGGAGCACTCTTGTGAGACTTAAATCTGATCTGTGATGGCCTTTATTCAGATATTTAGTATGTGAAACGCTCATCTTGGCAGAATCTTGGTGGATACTATGATTTTTATGTAGAAGGTTGCTGTAAGGAGCTGTATTATTTGATTATCAGGTGAAAGTGTGGTATATATGCGAACTGACTTTGTAAAGCAACATCTGGTGTTTGCTTTTTAGGGCCTTATTCCTGTAAAAGTCTCTGCAAAGTTATAAAGGAGGTTAATTTAAGATAAAGCTCTTCCCTTCTAATACAGCCTAAAGGCAATAATAGAGCTTTTCCAAATGGGAAGAAATTTTTTCAGAGAAGTTATACTAAATGCAACATCCTGATGTGGATGGACTTGGCCAGGTTAAGCTTGCACTGATACAAATCTCACTCCAAGCTTTCTTACATTTTTATGAAGTGGATTCACCTTTCACTCTCTATGTTGAAATTGCTTCTATTTCTAGGTAAACACAGATGGAAGTGTGGAGATCGAATTCTTTAGTAGACAACTGTTTGGAACTTTTGTGTTCACTGAGGGTCTTCTTGTGAACTTGTGCCTGTTACTTGCTATTTCCATATTCAGTTGATGCCCACAGATACACTGAATATCAAGTTCAGTTTTTAATTACTGGAATTGTACTCTGTCAGACTATGAAGCAAATTTTGTGCATTAAAATATATGCAAAGAATTAAGAGTATGATCCAGATCCCAGTGAAGTCAATGTTGCTTGGGTTCTTCTATTTATTTAGGGAGGCAATCTTAAATTAACTCAGGCCATGCATGAAAAACAGATTTAAAAGTTAAATAGTACTTTCAGGTATTGATACCTTGCTCTCACTTCATCCAGTGTCAACAAACTCTTTAGCACAGTTCTCAAGTACTTGCATGATTAGGTATTTTACCTTGTTTATCCCTCTGATATTACTATGCCACATGTTTTCCTTGTGATGAGTTCATGAAAAATAATTCCTTATGTGGGCCATATGTGAATAACTGTAACATACACTCATACTAAAACAGTCCTGTTAAATCAAAATTACGGTTCTGTTATCATACATCAGCTATTATGCCTTTGAAGCAAATAGGAACCCAGCTCTCTCACTGAATGTACTCTATGTTTTGTTGATGATAGTAGTAAAATGCATTCAGAACCATATGAAATTCTGCTCCAAGTCTGCAGGCATGTGATCAGTATACCAACCTGCTGCTTTCTAGAAATTAAGAGTATGGTAAATCCCTGAAGTGTTTCACCTCCACCATTTCCTCTGACAGTCTTTCACAGAACTTTCACTGATTAATTGTTAGGCTGAGTATGCTTGAACAAAGTCATTAATTTTGTCTGAAAAGGCATAATTCCAGAGCACTTTCTCTAGCAAGATGATATTGCCTGCATTATTAAATACTTTCTCTGGTGCCTGTCATCCATAAACCCCTGCTCCCCAAGCACAGACCCCTTCTATTTACCTATTTACCTGCAGTTCACGAATAGAGATAATAAACTAAGATGAGATTTTGTACTTCAAGTGTCCTTTGATGAAGCAGTTTACTTTCCTGAATCTGAAATAGCAGTAAATGATGAGTATTTTGAAGCTTTTTCTTGTGTTAGAAGTGAAATTGCTCATGTTTAACTTTTTGTACACAAATTATTACAGAATTTAACCAGAGTCCCCCTTTCCACTGGAAGAACTCACAGGCCTGTTAATTGTGGCCTGACAATAATGAAGTGAGTTGGAAGAATGGAGAGATAGTGAAAAGAAAGGTATTTAAAATATAATTCTTTTTGCTATAAAAAGTCATGGCATATTAGACACTTTTGGCAAGCAGTTTATTTTCATTTCAGTTTAAAGTATAACATAAATAAAGGTTTCATTCGATTGGCATTCACAACGACCTGAATTTATCTGGTGTGGTTTTACACTAATGTAATAAATCGCTGCAGCTTTTTCCATGGACATTTAAGTCAAAAGAATATAAGTTCTTAGCATCAATAAAAGAAATAAGGATCCAGAGCTTCATTCATTTAGGAAGTGTTCCCAGCACACTTGTTTGCCTGAAAGGATCCATATTATTTATTGGACAATGTAAAGCAGTATAGGATGTAGTCATTGCCTGTTTAACACTTCATAAGTGCATTGTTTATGATTTTAATGTGCTGGGTATGAACATAAGTGCCGTCACACAAAGCTTACATCATTATGAGTTTATAATGAAAATTAGCCCAAGTTTACATACTAGTAATTTCTTCTGACCATAGACATTGAAATTTACTGGGACCTAAGTGCTCAACCACTGCATCTCCAAAGAAATCCTTCAAAACCTGATTCAGCTAAGAGTTTAAGAATTTGCTCAGTTTTGACCATGACAGTATTTATATACTTATCCTTCTGTCCTGAGAAGCAGTTGTATCAATACTTGCAATCCATTCAAGGAAAGAAAAAAATGGAGCTTGCTGTGTTTTCTCAGATTGCGTTCCATATGCACCAGTGAATTTGCAGAAGAATTAAAAATTGTTCTGATAATTCATTCTGGGAGGTGGTGCTAATACCTTGCATCTAAGTGAGGAGTGGAGGTCATGGTAGCAAATGTGTGAAGCAAGGTGATGGGAGTGAGGGAGTCCTCAGGAGAGATAAGAGGCTAAAATGGGGCTCACCTCAAGTGCTTATAGATGGAAGCACACTTGACTGGAAAACAACCAGGAGGAGTTAGTTTCCTGTGCAGACACTGAAGTATGGCACTGTCGGAGTGAGATACAATGGGGTGGCTTGGATGACTGTCCTTCTCTGATGCACGGAGACTGGCTCTATATGAAAGACATTAATGAAAGATGAGGAAAGAGGTATCTTTTTACATGAAGTAGCAGGGTAAGCTCATCTAGGTGTTCCTGCTCCGGCAGGGGGATTGGACTAGATGATCTTTTGAGGTCCCTTCCAATTCCTGATATTCTGTGATTCTGTGATTCTGTGTGAATGTATGGAGCTTTTCTATGGAATGACAAATAGGGCCTTTCAGAGCAGGATCAAGGAGAGGCAATTAAGGGTGGTGTGTTCCTGGGTGTTTTTACAGAAAAAAACATGAGGAAGTCATTGTAGCCACCTTGGATCTCTTGGATCTGCGATTCACTAACATAGAAAAATTAGTCAAGGAGGTGGTCATTAATGACAACCTTGTCTGTAGTGGAGTTCAAAATACTGAGGGAAGTGAGGAAGGCAAGCAGAAGACTGCAGTTTCTCAAAAGGAAGGGGGCTTTAGTTTGCAAGATAGTATACTTCTCAAAGGTAAATGGCTCTTTAATAAAACCCCAAAAGTTCATGGAACACATATATCTGAATTAAGAAGTCTCCTTCTGTTTTCTCAAGGGGAAACTTCCTTTAAGTCACGAGGACTTCAATGGAAGTCAGGCACAAATGGATTGAATGTCCGTGAGGTAACCCTACTCCATTAGAGTTTCAAATTATTTTGCAAAATTCTTGCACTGCTGTCAGTAAAATATTACTTATTTGGCATTCCTTTAAACAGGCATAGATTGCCCAGATTTGAATGAAAGTACAAGCTGGCCAGCAAAACCAGGCAGTGTGATGGCTGAGAAGGCAGGGATCCAGCTTGGCTTTAAATTCTAGATTGTTTGCTTTTGGAACCATCCTCTCCTCTGCTTTGTTATGTGTATAAACGACAGGCACTGAAAACTGGTGCGGCTGGCAGAGCAAGGAACATGAACCCTTGTGACAACAGCTGTGAGCTTTCTTCTGAGCAGATGCAGACCTTAAAAGAATCCTCAGCTGGTGCCATGAATTTAATAATTATTTAAATGTGTTGACGAATAATTGAAAGATAACCAGTAACATATTCATCAAGACTACTTGGAAAATAAGGATGAACATCTTATAAGAACCTCCATTTTTATGAAAAGTAAGGGACATCACATGAAGACAATAGAAAGTGGACTCAAAATAACAGGAGTGGGCTGCGGAAAGGTATAACTTAAGCAGTAGAGGTATTTGACCAGTATCTACAAGATATGGAGAAATGAAGAGCCATGTGGAGTTAAAATGAGTCCAATTATTCTTTGGGATTGCTGAATACAAATTAATTATATCTGCCTTAGTAAGTCCATAAACTAAAATGTCCAGAAGCTGTGAGGTTGCTTTGCAGATATGCTTATCTTGTTCTGCTACTTCTCAAGCATTCCATTTTGGCCACTCTTGGATGTCAGACTAAATGGACTTCTAGCATGATTCTGTGGCTTGTATGTGCTCAACTGTTTTACACATAATTCGGTGAGGAGAAAAGTAAGTAAATTTTTTGAGTTAGTCAATGTGAAATATGTAGCAAGATCAATCCATTTTTATTTATATCTTAGGTAGAGAAATTTAATTTAATTTAATTTAATTTAATTTTATTAGAAAAAGTCTAGCAAGACAGAACTCTAAAGTTTGACAAGCTGTTTGTTGTAATGTGTGCTCTAATATGTGCTTGTTATATGACCATATAACTGCATAGAATATTTCTCAACCCGTAGGCTTAGTATTTTACAGAATACAGATGAAAAACTTGAGCTGAATTTGAAATACTGGTAACACTATTGTTGAAACATGAGGCACATGTTCAACTTTCAATAGATGTATTTGGCAGTATTTAATATTGTTTTATAAAAGAAATAAAGATCAGACCACAAAAGAAAGGGTACGATTGTGGGAATTTTAAGTCATGGGTAATTAGAAGACACAGCTGACAGTGGCAGGGCATTCTTTAAAACCTTGCCAGTTTTCTTTTTGTGACACATGTTGATTTACAAGCACAGGAACAAAAAGTAGGGTGATTAAGGAATTTATTCTTATTTGTTGAACGCTGCAGGCAAATGTCTTCAATATTTAACCGAGAGATCAATGAAAGCAAATTGTACACTGACAACCAGCTAGTTACTTCCCTTCAGATGAATTACTGCTTTAAGTACTCTACTGTTATGAGGACAGTTCTCTCTCTTTATTTTCCTTTATTTCCTGCACTCATTTTCCTCCCTGTTTTTATTACCTTTCTTCCAAGAGCTTCCTTAAAAGGTAAAACTGGAATTACTTAGAAAAGCAAAACAGCTAGTTGCTACCTTGTCATATATCAGTCAAGCTGCAGTAAGGAGCTGCATGTTTCAGTTTCATATATGTTGATAACTGTAATTTCAAAATGAAGTAGCAGAGTAACCTCATCTAGGTGTTCCTGTTCAGGCAGGGGGATTGGACTCGATGATCTTTTGAGGTCCCTCCCAATTCCTGATATTCTGTGATTCCGTGTGAATGTATGAAGCTTTTCTATGGAATGACAAATAGGGCCTTTCAGAGCAGTGGGATTTGACAGTGGGATTGAGTGCGCCCTCAGCAAGTTTGCCGATGACACCAAGCTGTGTGGTTCGGTTGATACGCTGGAAGGAAGGGATGCCATCCAGAGGGACCTCGACACGCTTGTGAGATGGGCTGATGCCAACCTTATGAAGTTTAACCATGCCAAATGAAAGGTCCTACACCTGGGTCAGAGCAATCCCAGGCATGGCTACAGGTTGGGCAGAGAAGAGATTCAGAACAGCCCTGCAGAGAAGGACTTGGGGGTGTTGGTCGATGAAAAAATGAACATGAGCCAGCTTCGGTGTGTGCTCGCAGCCCAGAAAGCCAACTGTATCCTGGGCTGCATCAAAAGGAGTAGGTCGAAGGAGGTGATCCTGCCCCTCTACTCTGCTCTCATGAGACCTCACTTGGAGTATTGTGTGCAGTTCTGGTGTCCTCAACATAAAAAGGACATGGAACTGTTGGAACAAGTCCATTGGAGGGCCACGAGGATGATCAGGGGACTGGAGCACCTCCCGTATGGAGACAGGCTGAGAAAGTTGGGGTTGTTCAGCCTGGAGAAGAGAAGGCTGCGTGGAGACCTCATAGCAGCCTTCCAGTATCTGAAGGGGGCCTACAAGGATGCTGGGGATGGACTCTTCATCAGGGACTGTAGTGACAGGACAAGGGGTAACGGGTTCAAACTTAAACAGGGGAAGTTCAGATTGGATCTAAGGAAGAAGTGTTTTACTGAGAGGGTGGTGAGGCACTGGAATGGGTTGCCCAGGGAGGTTGTGAATGCTGCATCCCTGGCGGTGTTCAAGGCCAGGTTGGATGAGGCCTTGGGTGGCATAGTTTAGTGTGAGATGTCCCTGCCCATGGCAGGGGGGTTGGAACTAGATGATCTCAAGGTCCTTTCCAACCCTAACTATTCTATGATTCTAAGTACAGAGCCCAGAGTACAGAAAGGTATTTCAGCAGGATCTGTATGAAGTCTCCCCAGAGGGGCAGCACCGTTTCACTTGTGACACCATTTTGTCCTTCGTGGGGCTAAGAATTCACTAAGTATCGCTACTAGCCAGTACGAGAGGAGACATAGTCCCTGCAAAAAGGATGTCAGCATTTCCAAGGATGTGGTAGTCCTTTTCAGTTCCGTAAGGTCAGTCTGACATTCTATATGACTTTTTTCATAAGATGTGGATAACAATGAGAGAAATGTCCCTTGTGTCGTCTTCTCTCCTAGTTATGGGGAATGTGACAGTAGTTGTGAAATTCTTTAAATAGCTACCAAGCTGGACGCAGTACATTTCAAAAGTCATTGTATACTTTAGAAAATGATCATCTTTTCATCTTTTGTGCCCTTGTAGTTAGGAAAGTGCGAAGACATCGTCAGCTTACAGGGTTCTACATGAGAATCATTTGGGCAGTTATTTTTTCTGTAGGGTTATAGAGAAGGAGCTTTTGATCATTCTTAGCAAAATTTATAAAATCCTGAATTGTCCGCATGTAAACCCTAAGAAGCTGATCCATGCAGCAGATGACCAGCTTACAACATCATGCCAACATTTAGAGAAGCCATAATCTCTTGTCTCTCTAGCAGCCTATATATTGCTACTGCCAGTTCCGTCAAGAGATGGCCTCGTTTGCAAAGCTCTCATATGCCAGTCACTCTTACTAGAGCTTGACAGATCATTCTTCTCAAGGAATAAAACAGTATTTTCCTCAGCTATCTTCAGCAGTTACTCCTCCAGGTGCAAACAAGGACACAACAGAGAAACAGTATCAAATTAAGAAAGAATTGTAAAAAAAATTTAAAAAGATAGCATCAAAATATATACTTAAATATAAACTGCATCATACTGCCGTTTGTATACATTCTGTCATGTCCTAGGAGCTCTGATCTGTGGTGTAGGATCCTATTGTGCTTTGTGCTCTACAAACATAAACCAAAAAGATGTTTCCTGTAACGTGTTCTCTATTATCCTATGCTATTGTATGTTCTGAAAATCACTTTACAAAAGACTTCTAAGAAAATGAATAATCATTCTTTGTCCTGGTATGCACCTTTCTTAGTTAAGAGATCTATAAATATTCTCTTGCAAATTGATTTTTCAAAGTTTCCATAGAGAATGTTTTTGGGAAGTTCTTTATTTCCAGGCAATTCTATTGCTTTCAAGAAATATGATTTCAGAGAAAATTTTGTTACCAGAACTGATCGCGTTAATGCAGAAGCAAAAAGTAGTAGAGGAAAAAACCATAATACTGTGTAACTAAAAGAACTTACTAAATGAGCTCTGAAGACATGCCTATAAATATGAGAAGACACTAGAAAAGTAGGTTTCTTAATTGCAAATTTATTTCAGTCTTCATTATGCATTGCAAACATTTTTGCCCCTAAAATTAAAGGTTATATTTCCATTGATTTTACTACACCTTGTTGATTATTTATTAAATGTTGTCATAATAGCGTGGTAAAATATACTTGATCAAAGAGACCTGTAGGGCAAGATATAAATCAATGTAGCAATTTTGGCAGCAGGAAAATTATAGCAGTTCAGATACACAAAGGATTTGTGCCTGTGTCCTAGGCGTGTTGGTTAATTCTCAGTATGTCTTTGATGGACATTTGCAATCAGCGACACTATCAGGAATTACTGTATCTAGTAATAAGAACCTGAGAAGAATGGTCTGGGGTCAGATCAGATGTTCATCTAGTCTGGCATCCAGTGTTTGTAGCACCTGCTTAGAAAAGAAAGCAACAGTGATACTTCCCCTGGCATGTTAATCCAATTTCTGTGTTTAGTAGCTTAAGTACATCCTGACATAAAGCCCATTTTATGACTCTGGATATGCTATATTGTTAGTTTATCTATATTGTTTCTTCCCTCAGTTGGATATTTATCTGCAATTTTTTAATTTCTCACATAGTCCAGGAACATTGTATAAAATAGAAAGGTTAAAGTCTGAATGGAGGTGAGAACATGTGGTTCAGCCACTTCAGCGAGATCACCATAAATATCCCAAAAGGATGTGGGTACCCTTTGCACATCACATCAGTGGGCATATAGATCACAAGCTTCTGCGCATAAAGCCATACTTATGATTTCTTATACGATCAATTTTTTAATAATTCTGCTTATGAGCCCAAGAGAATATACATATATATACATATACACATACATATACATATATATCTGCACACTTTTAATGATTTCCAAAATAATCCCTGCACGTGCGACATTTTATGGATTTCTGTAATTCTAAAACTGGAAAATAAAAAAAAGAAAGGAAATTATTTGCTAAATTGGGTGTAAAGCATTTTCCAAAATATAGTAAGAAATGTAGAGAAATGTATAAGAGAAAAATTTCAAATCTTAACTTCAAACAGAAAAGTTTATTCATTTATTATGTAACTTACTATCAGAAATAGTTATTGGCATGATATCAAGGAATTCTTTGTTCCTGAGATTGTGTCACTGGACTGCATCAATTAATCACAGTTCCACAAAGCTGATTTCCCTGTTTTAAGTAGCTGCAACTCCTGCTTCAACTCCAGCAGAAGCTGCCAAGCAATAGGCTGAAAAAGATATTTAAAAATATAAAGTGAAACAAGTTGCAGTTATCTCCTGGATCAAAGAACAGTTTTTGTTCCATCATTAGTAGGTTAAGCATTCCTCACCTTCCAGATTCTTTGGTCTTGCTTCAAATATACTTAACCTCTTTATAAAAGATGCAAAAATTGCTGAGATCATCTATGCATACCTTTCACTTTATTTTTTCTCATTTGTGCTCATTTTCCTTTTATTCCTATAGGTGTTGTATTGACATGACATAATTCCAGTCAGTTATTTGCAGGCTATTAGTCTGAAAACTACACAGAGAATATATATTTGACAGCAACCAACTGGGTTGGTAATCCATAATTTGTTGATAGCAGTAGACATATAGAGCATTAGGGGATTGGAAATTAAGTGCTGAGGTAGTGATAATTACAGTCAAACTCAGCAGCATTACCAGAGTTAAGGACTCAAGTCTGCTTTAAAGTCTATTTTCAGTGGTTTATGCAATTCAGCTAGGCTAATTTGCAGTTGAATGAAACATGACATGGAAATTGTCAGCTCAAATGCAGCTTTCCTTCTGAAAGGGATTCAAACAAGAACCTAGGACACAGCAAACATTAGAGAGGAAGTTCATTTTGCCAGATATGGTTAAGTAATAAATCAGGCATAGGCATTTACAGCTTCCAAGAATTTATTTTTGAATGATTTGCAGCTTTGTTTTTAAAATACATTATCAATGAAAAGGTACTTTTCGTTACCACATCATGAAGCTAGCTGTGAAGCAGCAGACACTCCACATAAATCGATGAAATTACAGTGGTACAGAATGGTGTGAGACCACAACCAGAAAAGAGCAGTTTAACTTTGGATTTGGTTCTTGATCCCTGTACCCGTAGCTGTAAATGGCTACTGTTAACATTATTCACTCTTTTAGGCAACACTGAGGCTTGGTCTCCTAAGGGGTCACAGTAGGTGAAAGCAAAGAGGGAATTAGCAGTGCCTCTAAAACTTCAGATTGATATTAAATGAAGTTTCCAGCAGTGATGTGGCTATATTTCTTAGAATGTCAGATCACTTTATGGGCCTTCACTCTCTTCATTTGGAGCTTTCTCTGTATCGCAAATTCAGAAGTTGAAGAAGAGGTCACCAGCCAATCAACACAGCAAATTGATTGTAATTACTCCAGTCCCCAAAGGTAATAACATTTTCCTTCGAGTGACAGGTCTGCATAGCCCTGTGGTAACCAAGGTCACTGAACAACTTCAATCCTATCTAAATATTGCACTGCGGGAAAGGAAATCCTGCTCTAAGAAGACCTTTTTCTTGATTAAAACTTTTGGAGTTCAAGTCCTTGCTCAGTTCGGATTCCACTTTGGTGTACTTAACTTCTTGTATTCTTGTACTGTATGCCTGTACTTACTGTTATGTATTTATTTTATCAGGAAAAAAAGTAAATGAATGGATTAGGTATTTGATATTGAAGTTTAATGTTACTTTTCTGCAATGAAACAAAATGTCATCTTCTGGATTATGCTTTTTCTCTTCAGGACCCTTTGGCTGCTATTTTACAAATGTGCTATTGAATTTGTAGTGACAGACAATATGTTTGATTTTAATAGGGAACTATGCTTACACCAAATGCAGCAAATTTGCGTCTTTTCTTTGGGCACACATCTCTAGTTGTGATCTCAAGGTTCTTATGTTGCTGGCATTCACAGTGACGGGATTTGCTTCTCAGAGGTTGTAACATGAAATATACAGTGTTACAGGCAGTGGTGACCTGGGCAGCACAACTGTCAAGCTTTTTTCAGTTATAAGGAGGAATTGGGTGTATTTCATTGATGTTGCTTTATTTATAGAATCTGCTTTCCTGAATATGGGGTGAATTAAACAGCAGCGTTTTGTGCTAATTACCTCAAGCCTTTTTCCACTAACTCCTGGCACTTCTTATTATAACCTCTTATTACTGGTTCTGAGTTTGTACTGATCATGTTATGCACTTTATGGGAACTTAGCATGCAGAGGTATTGGAATGCTTAGTCCCACTTTATTACTGCCGGAAAGAAGCTTTAATTAGATTGACAAACTTGAATTCTGTGAATGAAACCGCTACCTTTGTGGCACATTTTATTAATAACATTCCTTGGTCAGCTATACCTAGCTAAGTACTCAGCTACGAACCTTGGTTCTCTTTGTCTACTAATACTGACAAAGCCTAAGTAACCTTTCATGCTAAAAGTCTACAAAAATAATATAGCATGTTTGACACTCCTTTCCCTGTCTTACTCTCCACTCTGCCCCTCTCTCCTCTATCTGGTGTTGCTGTATGCTTTTCTCTCTTTTATATAAGTGTATTCTGACTTAAATGGAAAATACTGTATAGTGCTGGTGGTAGTTTGGATTCTTGATGGAAATAGTATAAACTTTTTGTGTGCATGCTACCTGAAGGAAATGAGAGGGGCTGCTGGTGAGAAATCATTATTTGAATTCAGTACTTTTTTCTTGAAATTAAAGAATAGGTGGATAGGTCTTACTGCCACCAGTTTTGAGAGGGCTATTCTAAATAAAATAATAATCTCTCTTAGAATGAATAGGAAAAGAAAAATAGGGGTGGGAATTTCCAAAGACTTTCAAGGATGCTGTTTTCCAGAATCTGTTTCAGAAACTGAAACTTCATAAGGTCTGTGTTGTGAATTAACCCTGTACGTTAACCTCTGTTCTTTAGAGCTGTACTTAAGTGTCTTTGATTTTCTTCTGGATTAGAACTGTAGAACTGGAGAATCCTCAGAAAAATCAGTGCCCTTCAGAAAAGAGGGGCTGCTTGGTGTCAGTGAATTCCACTAGAGTTTTATGTTTTACACAATAGTGACAAAATTCCATATTTTGAGTACCTTTCAACAGTAGGTCCATGCTCTGCTATGACTACCCTTACGAAGACTGCATAAATCTCTTACAAAGTACATTCATGGTGCAACTAAGGGAACTTGTCAGTTTTCCTTTGCAGAGTATGTAAGTAAACTACAACCAGTCTGATCATAGAAATGTGTTACCTCTGAAAAGAGGTGTAACTTATGTATCTTCTTGATCTATCTTATTGGTAAATGTTATGAGACACTTGGACTGTCTTATTTGTCAGGCAAAAATGAATGAGCGGAGTTTCTTGAATGAAATGCAAATCCTTGAATTTGGTCTCAGTTTCTTCTCAAGTTCCCAATTAGCTTTTAAAGATCTTTGTTGACACTGTTATTTATTTTGCTTCAATCAGTTGCATATTTCTAAGAAGTTTAACGGATTTCTCTGTTGCTGTGAGAATTCATTCTCATTACTGTATCCTTATGTGTTGCATGAAGTACCTGGTAAATTGCAAATTATGTTCTTTCCCCCACATGGACAGCTTCTAAGGTCTTCTGACTTAGAGTTGTGCTCAAATAATAAAGTTGAAGAAAAGGTGGAATTATCAAAAATCTTTGTTAATTCACTGTCTTCACTTGGGATTATGACTCCTTAAACTACAAGAATTAGATTTAGATAGAAAAGGGAACCTACACTTAAAAACTGCTAGCCTGTAATTGTCACTGCTTTTATTTGAGTGGGGAACATGAGGAAACAACCCCCAACTCTTCAAAGCTTGAAAAACACTAAAATCTCTCAGTTCTTTGTCCATACTACATTACTCTTTGTTGGTGATAAAATCTTTTCTGATTCCTGCTCTTAATTTCATGGCTGTTTAATCCAAATCAGGATTTAAGCATACCCTGTGGAATAATAGGATTTGCCTACAAAGGGAAATTGATGCAAGTAAAGTCAGCCTATATTCATCTATGTAATTTGCTCTAAGTGCCCTGTCTATACTAACTCCTTGCATAGACAATTTTAGAGTATGTGTCCACCATATGTAGTGCAGAAGTACCCATGCTAGCTTCAGAATCGAAGCAGTACAGTTATGTCACAGCTACATTGCAATGAAGTTGATGTAGCTATACTTCTTTTAGATTGATCTGGTTAACAGCTCTTCATAATGTCAGGTCAATGTCCAGCCTTGTCAGAGGTAGCTGCAGGCTGTCTGTGCTCTATGCTGACAAATGGTGTAGATATGCTCTTTCTATGTTTTTCAATAAAAAAGTATGTAATCTTGCTCAGATTAAACTAGGATTGTGTGTAGTGGGCAATTCTCACAAATTATCTCGTGCACTGTGTATTTCACACAGCTAAGTGTATGATATAGCTTCTCTGTTTAGGCAAACTAGCAGTCTTCAGGATAGAGACCATGTGTCCATCATTGCCTCACCAGTTTACCTGAAGGCACTTCTGTGACTGGGGGCAAGAAAAATGTTAGATTTCAAATTTATAGAATCTCCCACTAAAGTGCTGCAGCTGTTGAACAGTTCAGAAACATTTGTATAGTGGCAGGAGAGTATTTTGTTTCTCTGTTTGTTTAGGATCTATGGAAAGAATAATCTCTTGTGTTTGTTATATATTAATGACACCACACAAACTATACTTCATGATGCACTCGAGTGCAATAACTTAGCTGGATGGTTGAATACAATTTAAATATGCAAAGAGAATGGACTAATGGGCTGTCTTCAAGGACCAGCTAATGCCTTTCTTTATAGTTACGTCATACTATCTAAATTTGTGAAGATTGTGTTTGTCACATTGTTTTGTTGAAATGTAGCATTTTAGATTTAATTATGAAAGGGCCTCAGTATTTGTGGAAATATGTTACTCTGATCTGTGTTTGTTGTGTCCTGGGACCTGTTTGTGAGTTCTGAGCCTCTCCTCTGATGCAAAACTTAATCTGAGGAACAGTTTTCAGTGGAAGAAAACCAGTATTGTGTAGGGATGTTGAGTCAAGTGTTGGCTTTTGTATGGTGGACATTCTTTTCTCTTCTAACCAGTTAATTGGCAATACTGGTTTTTAGTAATTTTGAGGATTCATAGTTACACAATTAATTTGCAGATGAATACCTATCTAACCTCCTTGAGGTATTTACCTAGAATACCAGCTGGACAGAAGCACCAGGGACAGCTCCTTATTTCCTAGAGATTAACTGCCATGTTGTAGGCAAAGCTTGTCTATCTATTTCTGAAAAAGTGTATGGCTTAGAACATCTAGAGCATCCACTTTCTGGCAAATAGCAACATAACCAATTGTGTGTGTTGTGGCCCCAAGGGGTATCTGCTGCCCCTAAGAATTTTCATTCCTTCCAAATTTTATTTAAATGCAGTTTGTTTTTAACTCTCCCTGGAGAGTTTCACAGGCACTTCTATTCATATACAATGGAAGATATTTGTTTTTCTGATACTTTCAGTCACTTCAATCAATACGATTGTCAGCTGCTAGTTAAAAATAGACTTGGACATAAATATATTTTTTCATCTACAATCTGCTGTGCTTGTTTCTAAGTCATTTTGCTGCTCTCCCATCTGCTTTTATTCATTACAGGAAATTTAAATACCCTATTTAGTCTGAATATAATGTTCATGTCTTTTGTATTTGTAAAAGCAGTCTTCTCAAAGAAGTCATTATATTTACTGTTAACCTTTAATGTAATCTGTGTACATGATGAATTATTCTATGAGTTGTCTGAAGTTTGTATATGACATTTCTGTGCCAGACCTGTCATTGATTAGCAAGATTTCAGGACAACATGTCTATTTTCTGAGGTTTTGAGGATGTTACCGTGAGGTGGTTTTGGTCTTACAGTTCTGTTTTTCTTACTCTTGAATATTTTCCAACCAGTATCGAACATGACAGGACTCCAGCT
Organism: Psittacula echo; assembly: GCF_963264785.1. Taxonomy (NCBI): domain Eukaryota; kingdom Metazoa; phylum Chordata; class Aves; order Psittaciformes; family Psittacidae; genus Psittacula; species Psittacula echo. Next base: position 41,404,384 of record NC_137735.1, on the reverse strand, counting down.
TAGAGTTTGAGTCATACTGTTTACTAATACTGTTCAACTTAAGTTTCAAGCACTGTAATATCTATTTTTATTTTCTTTTTTTTTATTTATTTTTTTTTCTGGAAGAGGTGGAGGCATTAAACATTTATCACTTTACTTTGCAGTACCTTTTCCTTCCAGCACTCACTGGGTACTGTGGAGCATGAGTCAGTGTAATGATTTGCTGCAAGAGCATCTGTGACTCAGTAGACAACCTGCTTAATAAATGTTTATTGATTTAAATTACAGATTATACGCATGCATGAGATATTGAAATAAATTAAACAGAGCTGGTTATGCATCTGTCTACACTTGACTATATGTCTAAAATGATTATGACAATAATTTATTATTATTATTTGAAGCAAAGCAAAAGGGTTAACAGGTTGAGGGAGCGGCTGGTGGATTGCTGAGTTTCTTTCTGAAGGTGTTAATCAGCTGCAGCACCCCTAGAAAGTGGCTTCTGATGATATCCCCAAAGACTGAAGTCAGCTTTTCAAGTTCTTACTTTCTGTACATTTTCAAGGACCTTTACCTTGTAGGAAAGTGCTACAGACTACAGCTGGTGCAAGTAGAAGTAGAGGCACTGACCATATGACCCAGAAGTAAGTTTGGCTTTATGCCTCTCTGCTTTGTGTCATATTTCCATAGCCATATTGTATGAGAAATTAATTTTTCTCACCCTCAATAAGCTGTTGACTCTAGTCAACTATTAGAGGTACAGAGCATGCAGCTATAACAATTTTCTTACACATTTTGTGCACAATTACAGTTTTCCTTATTATTGTTACTGACCTTTATCCTTCATCTATCCCCAAGCGACTGGTTTAGAGGTCTGTCACATATGGAGGACCTAATTATGTTCATAACAAAGGCCCATCCAAAAGCTCTATTTTTTTAAATCACTGCCTTTTAGTGATGATTTCTAGACTCTATTGCCAATAACTGCATTTCTGTGTGACTGCTTTTACTGTTTGAAATAATACAGATATAACTCAGACACAATTTATCTATGGGATTTATAGTTTCAGATCATCTATTTCAGAAGTTCTGTTCCTAAAGTAAGCTTTATTTATTGCAGAGTGATGTGTGTAGATAGCAGTATTATTTTGTATTAGTTTTACAAAGTATACAGTTTTACTGATCATCATGTTCTGCAGTATAAAACAGTGGATCATGTTTATGATTGTGCTTACAAATGGAAACAAGTTTGTAGTTCCAGCTCTGTGATACTTTTCAGCACTAGCTTGTGCTAGTGGAAGGTGGGAGATGGATGAGAGGCTGTGGTGAGGCTCTTGATGTGATTCCGTGTAATTGGGTTTCTCATTTCTACACGTGTTGTCCAGGTGAGAGTACTGGTAAGCTTGAATGGTGACCTGGGCAAAAGCGCTGGTCCGACTGAATCATAGAATCAGCTACGTTGGAAAAGACCTTTAAGATCATCAGGTCCGACCATTACCCGAGGGCTGCCAAGTCCACCACTAAACCATGTCACCAAAGGCCTCATCTACATGTTTTTTGAACACTTCCAGGAACAGTGATTCCACTGCTTCTTTCGGCATCCTATTCCAATCCCTGATCACCCTTTTTGGTGAAGAAATTTTTCCTAATATCCAATCTAAACCTCCCCAGCACAGCTTGAGGTCATTACCTCTTGTTCTATCACTTGTTACTTGAGAGACCAACCTCCACATCACTACAATCTCCTTTCAGGTAGCTGTATGGAGTAATAAGGTCCCCCTGAGCCTTCTCTTCTCCAGACTAAACAATCCCCAACTCCCATCCCCACACTTTTATATTTAGAACATATGGAGTTGTATGCTATGCTAAAAAAAGAAGTTGTATCAGTTCCACTGTCTGATTTACAGACTGATTTGGCACAGGCTGATAGTGAGGAAGCTGGTGTGAAGGTGAGGCAGGGAGAAAGAGCAGTGACTGGCTTAAGCTGCTTGTTGGACTGTATTCTCAGTGTCTTTATAGAGTTGCTTAGTTGTCGTGATGCTCCATCTGATTTGTACATTTACACATGAGAGAATCTCATTAACTGCTCATAATTATTTTACATTTGGATTTACTTAAATTTGTTTTGTCATATAGTCTTTACGTGACTGCAGTCTAAAGAGCTTTCTCCTGAATCTTAAATACTTTGTTCACTTGGTATTTTGGATCTAAATCTCTTGCTTGTAGATATATTGATTTAACTTACTGAATGGTTTTATTTCATTTAGTATATGAAGATGAATATTCATATTAGCAAAAAGGGAAGTTTAATGTTCCCTATTTAGTCAACTATGATATCTTTTACTAATTATGCTGACTGACAGATGAGTTTTGGAAATGTCAGCTGCCTTCCGTGAGTCTTTGGTACCATTCAGAGACATAAATACTAATAATGCATACTTCAGAAAGGTGTGGTATGGCTTAGTTAATGTTGGCAAATTATTCTGAAATTGTAAGATGCCAAACAGTCTGGTGCAGCAATTAATGTTGCCAGTGTTAAGTATCATCCAATTTCTATATTACATATTCATGTTCTTTAACAAGGGAAAGGAAGCAGAATGTGATGTTCACTGATGTTTTTAAGTGTTTTATTCGACCTAATGTCTTATTAATAGCCTGGAAAGCTTCTTTGGAAATATGAGGTTTAGTTCTTTTTCTGCTACTTTTGAAGTCTAAAGGCTGTAAAGAGGAGCTATTACTGCTTCATAAACAGTTTCTGGGATGAACTTGCAGATTTACTCTTGTCTCATCTTGGGGTAGTCCTAGAAATACTATTTAATGAATATGTAGAGTATGTTTGCTATCATTTTTTTATGCTTTAGATTTACAGCAAATTCCTACTTTATTCAGGTGTCCTGCTGTGGAATGCTCACTATATAACATATGCTTGTTTCTTTGGCAACTCAGACTTAATTACTGATTTGAAATGAATCTATAAGTGCAGTATTACTATGCTTTGAAAGCATTAAATGGCATTTGTAGTTCCTCTGTTCTTCTTTACAATGTCTATTGGATTTTTTTTTTTTTAATTTTCTGATACCAGTTTTATCTCTAGCATTCATGATTTTGCTTGCCATACCAGACTATTTTCTGGTGAGTCAGCTCCATTCTGCTTTCTGTATAAATTCCTATGCTAAGTCCTTTTTACTCAGAGATCTTTGGAACTATGCTTAGTTTTGACAGTTTACCATCTTTATTAGACTGTTGCTTCTCTTCAGTTCTCATGGTTGCATTATACTGGTTTATATTCGGTTCCTGTCTTGCTATAATTTTCTCACTGAAGATTGCCTAAAGAGGAAAAGGCTTTTTTTTTTTTTATTTTTTTCTTTCCTTGATATTAGGTGTAATATAGGAAAAGAATGGTAGAATCTTGTAGCTGAGATAAAGCAGGATTTAGAAGAATCTATGTATTACTGCAGGAAATTTGGTACTAGTGTGAGTGGCAGAGATGTCTACATGAAATAAATACTTCAATGTAACCTTAACTGAGTTAAGTGGGCAAGTGTATCATTAATAAACTTGGAAGGGAAACTGAACAGAAATTTGCACAGTGTTCAAACCATTCATGCAACTGAAATGAGAATGTAAACCATGTATAAAAGTTATTGAGGAAAATATCAGTGGTCATGAAAATAAAATTGATCTCTAAAATTTATTCAGTGCATTGCTGTAGAGCAGACTAAATATACTATAAAATTATTTTTTAAAAAAAGACATTATGCAAATTGCATTTTAAATAAGTGTAGAAATTGTCATATAGTTTTAATGTGAGAAAAACAGTGATAGAAGAATTTGAAGTTCTGCTACAATGGGTATTTGCATCCATGCTTATTTGGCACACTTAGTACTAGACAGATTGCTAAAAATGAGTTCAGTAAAAAGTGTTGAAAATAAAGTCCTGAGATACTGAGAATGTACCAAAAAGTAGTTGTAGCTTGGCTATAATTAAAGATGATATTGTTTACAAATGCATCAAGAAGGGAGCAATGCATAAAGAATTGTATGTATTGAATACAAAAGTCTTTTAAAATACATTAAAATCATTAAAATAAAACACAACATGATTTCCAATACAAAAGACTGAAGGCTAAAAGTTCTTATATATTTTGTAACAGAAATAGCTTCATAAAACGGACTACCTAGGATAAGGTAAGTACGAGCAGAATGAAAATTTCTACAGGCACTACACTTTACTAAGCGCATGAACAGTAGCATAGAAGTGGAAAAGGAAATGTTGGTTTTTTGGATGTAGACAGTAAAAAAATCCCAAACACAATGATACTGATTTTGACTGCAGAATTTGGATGTCTGATATGATGTGCATTAATAAAAATCAAGGTGTGGGCAGGTAGCTGCCATTTTCTTTCCATGTGAAAGCGTAATTTTACTGGATGGTTTCCCATAATTTTACTGCCAGTATTAGTGAATGTGATTTTGTTGGAATGGTTGAAATTAGGTACTTCTTGACAGCCATGAGCCTATGCTATACACAGTGTAAAAGTGAAAAGTTGAGATCATAACCTCACACAGTGAAGTGGTTGTCCACATTGCAAACTGAATCACATAGCCCAGTGTTTTCTCTAACATGGCAGTCTGCTGAGATAAAAACGAAGAACTGGAGATTTCTGTTGAATCAGTCCTCCACTGTCGCAGGTTAATGCATAATTTAATTTATTTCATTGGTGTTTTTTAAACTTCTCTATTACTGTCTCACTTTTCACCTGCTATAATATGGTTCCTTCAAGAATAAGAATGGCTAAACTGTCTGTTCTCTTGGATATCATGGTAGGAGATGATGTTAAGGATGTAGCATATATGCACTGTGTGGTGTTCAGAGATTGAAGGTGAAGTTTGGCTCATGTGCTTCTACAGTGGGATCTCAAGTGCAGAAAAAAATCAATCAGGAAGTCTAAGCAATTGTAAATAATGGAGATATTCAGTGTAGCTACGTTAGTACTATTTTTCAGTTACAAAGATTCCCTCTTGGAGACACATTTTTCATTTCATCATTAAGGCCTGTCTTCTGTGTTCCATTTCTCATTTCCCCCTGTATTAGTTATTCATAACCTTTATATTTCTATGATTAGCACAGGCTACAATATTGTCTTTCTTTTTTGTCTTGCTCATTTTTACTCCAGCAGCAAAATCCACACTGATTAGACTGAAGCAAATTCTTCATCATGTAGTAGCTTACATAGCCCTTAATGCAGACATTACCTTTTTACAATTCACTTATTCAGTCTTTTCCTGTACAGTGCATATAGATGCAGATAATTTAGACCCTGTGCATCCACTTGATTTATATACATCTTCTAAAAACAGACACACTTTTCAAATTCTTTACAGTAAAGTTAGTTTTTTACCTTTTGTATTAGAGTAAAACTTACCAGTTTTGTCTTTACTTCAATATTTCAGTTTCACTTTTCCCCACTTATTAACTGTTAGTAGAATTCAAAGGGTTGTCTGTTGAAACAAAATGATTTTTACCACTTTCTCCTCCTCTTTCACATCGTTACTACTCACATTTTGTAGAGCAAAATTGACTTCAAGACTCAAGTATAAATATATATTTTATCAAAAGCAAACCCACTGGTTGGCATTAAAATTCCAAGGTAGCTTCTGTGGAATGCTAGGGTAAAATATAACACTTGGATATAAGAAATATTGTGCATAGGAATGTCACAGTAAAAATTCTGAGGAGCCTCATAATATCAAGTAAGATGAAAGTGAAAAGGATCGTTAGAGTGAAGATGAACATTATAAAGGACTAATAAAAAAGATTTAGTTACTTTAACACAAATATTCTTTCTTAATGTGCCTGACAAGAGGATCAATTGGTTCAGCTTCTTCCTGGAGAAGACACTGCCTATTGCCAGATCTGTCAGCCTCTGATGAGAGTATCTAGCACACCAGAAGGTGTGTTGTGAACTTAGCTAAACTTATCACCATAATGAGGTGTGTGAATGTTTGTGTACCTGTTTAGTTTTTTCCTGCATTCACAGATGTTTTATACATATTCTCTTCCCATTCTCACACAGTTAGAAAGAGAAATCTAGATTTGTCATTTCCCCACAGATATTGACGTGTGCTATCTGCCGGAACTTTTCATATTATTATTCTTTGAACTTGATATCAAGGCAGTATGTCAAAAAGTAATCCATTTTCATCCATTTCTGTAATCCATCCTCTTAGAACAGAACTGTTCCTTAGAAAAGTGAAAGTATTTAGAGATGTTTTTCAGCCCAAGGAAAACCTCTGTGTGGATGTCTCTTCCAAAGACAGCTGTAGACTTTTGCAAATTCCCAGCTTTTGGTGAAAGTGATGGTGAAAGGCAGAAGTTGTTGAAAATAGATAAAGAAGATAAGCTGGAATGGGTCAAAGGTAGATTGGTACTCTGCTTGCTGTTATGTTGCTCATACTTGCTTTGATGAGCATTGCTTCTGGATCAGTTTGCTTTTGGAATTTGTTTTCTTTTTTGTGGAACAAGTAATATGCGATGGTATGTAGGTGAAAATGCCAGATCATAAACTGCTGATGGGCCTCTGTCCTGCCTAATTATTCCTTTGGCTTGCTAAATTTTTGTCATCTGCCCCAAAATGAGGACTGTACCGAGTCTGAGCTGTGGAATACAGAAGTGCCATAGAGCAGCTGAACTACTTCTGTGAGAAGAGAATGATTTATGTGTTATGTACCTTCTCCTTGACTGGGGGGAATTTACTTGCCATTTATGCCCAAATCTCTTGAGGCAAAACTTACAGAAAGTTTTGATACAGTCATCCTAGGAGTGATGTGGGCAAGGCAGAATGCCTGAGTTATTTTATTGAAGGCTTTGAAAAAGCTTGGGGTTTTTATTTATGTATTCATTAATTTATTTTTAGGACAAGGTATTGTTTGAAGATGATTAGTAGTATACTTGAAAACTCTAATGGTTATTTACCTTTTCTTTCAACATAAAATGACCAGCTAAAACCAGGTCAGATTCCTGTTCATGTGTAATATTAGAATTCTGAATACCAGATATGGGTGTTAGTGTTTTATCTGAGAAGAAAAATATTCTCCTTTTTGTGAGGAATCCTTTGGAAATAATTCTGTTTACTGTTTCTCTGCATTTTACTAATATCTCTGTCTACCTTGTATTGTTTTATGGAAAAGAGCATTAAGAAATGAACATGTATAGCCCAAATGGTTCCATTCTGCTTTTCACAGGACACACCTTGATGTCAATAATTTGGTAAAAAATTATTCTTAATGGAGATGAGGCCATAAGTACAGCATTATGTTATAGAGAAACTGGAGCTTTATGAAGTGTGCTGATGCATTTACTGGAGGAGAAGTTTTCCAGGTGTATGCCAGGTATTCGAATCTGTTTTCACTGTAGAAAAAGGATTTTTGTAATTTTTCAGTTAAATGAAAGTAGAAATAGCACAAATTTGAAGCAGTTACATTGATTATCAGAATACTCTGTTTCCCTGAACAGCAGTTTACCATAACATTACTGTCTTCCCACTAAATGGAAAACATTTTCTGAAATTAAAAAGACAAGTATTTCAAGAAGCTGATGCTTACAGATAACTTATAACAGAAATTTGGTGAGATATTTTTGTGATCTACTGCTCTTTCTTCAGCAAACTACAGAAATCAATAAAAACAGAAGTTTAACTAACATATCTATATATACTGACGCTGAGTTTACCTAAAATAGAGCTATTTTCTTCATTCAGTTAGCCAAACCACATTATCTTTGCTGAAAGAAAAGTTTCAGAACAATTTTATATAAAAATGGTCTATAAATAAATCACTTAGATTCCCATTCATCATCATACTGGTTTTTATGGTCCAAAGAGAGTGATGATGAGAGTGACACTGTATCCTGGTAGAGACCATATTCATCTGGGGGATGTAGGTCCCAGGCTTTGCTTTAATGAATACTGAAGTGTTTTGCACAAAATGGAGCAGCTTTGACGGCACAAGCAGAAAGATGCTAAAACTCTGAATGAAAAAATAACTCCTGCCTTAGAAAGCTAACCTAGACTTTTGTATGCTATGGAAGGTTCAATAAAACCAGTTTTACGAAACTGAATAATACAGTATTGTAAACAGTATTACTCAGTATTGGGAATAGCTATTGAGTGTTAAAGAAGATGAGAGAACAGACAATAAATATATATATGTATATAACAGGTTGACTTCAGCTTAAGATTCTCAGCCTGCCTTATGAGAAAAGGCTGAGAGAATTAGGTTTGTTCAGCCTTGAGAAGAGAAGGCTCAGGAGACACCTTATCAACTTGTTTCAGTATTGAATGAGCGGCTGCAAAGAGGACAGAAGCTCCCTTTTTGGAATGAGTCACATGGAAAAGATGAGAAGTAATGGGCACAAGTTTCTCCTGGGGAGATTCCAACTGAACACAAGAGGAAAATTTTTCACAATAGGAACGATCAGCCATTGGAATAATCTCCCTAGGAAAGTAGTGGATTTCCCAACACTGAACACTGACGGTTCGACTGGACTGGACTGGTTTGAGGCCCCTTCCAATCTAGTAGGATGATACTCTGTCAAGTGCCTGTTGACCTCTGCAATTAGCCTTGAACATATCAAACTTCTCTCAACTTCATTTTTCTAAGAAAAGGTTGGAAACTTAATTCATTCAGCCTTATCTTACTGATTGTATTCTTAGAACTTTTTGTTCCAATCTTGGTGTTACTTCTTTGCCTACCAATACCTGTCGTCATAGAATCATAGAATAGTTAGGGTTGGAAAGGATCTTAAGATCATCTAGTTCCAACCCCCCTGCCATGGGCAGGGACATCTCACACTAAACCATGCCACCCAAGGCCTCATCCAACCTGGCCTTGAACACCGCCAGGGATGCAGCATTCACAACCTCCCTTGGCAACCCATTCCAGTGCCTCACCACCCTCTCAGTAAAGAATTTCTTCCTTATATCCAATCTAAACTTCCCCTGTTTAAGTTTTAACCCGTTACCCCTTGTCCTGTCACTACAGCCCCTAATGAAGAGTCCATCCCCAGCATCCTTGTAGGCCCCCTTCAGATCCTGGAAGACTGCTATGAGGTCTCCACGCAGCCTTCTCTTCTCCAGGCTGAACAGCCCCAACTTTCTCAGCCTGTCTTCATACGGGAGGTGCTCCAGTCCCCTGATCATCCTCATGGCCCTCCTCTGGACTTGTTCCAACAGTTCCACATCCTTTTTATGTTGAGGACACCAGAACTGCACACAATACTCCAAGTGAGGTCTCATGAGAGCAGAGTAGAGGGGCAGGATCACCTCCTTTGACCTGCTGGTCACACTCCTTTTGATGCAGCCCAGGATACGGTTGGCTTTCTGGGCTGCGAGCACACACTGAAGCGGGCTCATGTTCATTTTCTCACTGACCAACACCCCCAAGTCCTTCTCTGCAGGGCTGCTCTGAATCTCTTCTCTGCCCAACCTGTAGCTGTGCCTGGGATTGCTCTGATCCAGGTGTAGAACCTTGCCCTTGTCATGGTTAAACTTCATAAGGTTGGCATCAGCGCACCTCACAAGCATGTCGAGGTCCCTCTGGATGGCATCCCTTCCCTCCGGCGTATCAACCAAACCACACAGCTTGGTGTCATCGGCAAACTTGCTGAGGGCACACTCAATCCCACTGTCCATGTCACCAACAAAGATGTTGAACAAGACTGGTCCCAACACCGACCCCTGAGGGACACCATTCGTTACTGGTCTCCAGCCAGACATCGAGCCATTGACCACAACTCTTTGCGTGCGGCCATCCAGCCAGTTCTTTATCCACCGAGTGGTCCACCCATCAAATTGATGTCTCTCCAGTTTGGAGACAAGGATGTCATGTGGGACAGTGTTGAAAGCTTTGCACAATTCCAAGTAGCTGACGTCAACTGCTCTACCCCTGTCCATCAGTTTCGTAGCCCCATCATAGAAGGCCACCAAATTGGTCAGGCAGTATTTGCTGTTAATGAAGGTACTGCAAACTTTCAAAAGCTGCAACTGTTCTATTCTGTTTTCTCCATATCTGATTAAACCTCAAATCATTGCCAGGAAGATTTTATTAGGGTATTTCTTCTTCTTTTTTTTTTTTTCCGTTAAAAATATCAAGTGTAAGTTCCCAAACATCTATTTTTGTCCTTTTCTTCCATGGAATAGTTAAAGTTATTCTGGAAGCTTTCATGGTAATTTAATGACATTTGAGTAACTGGATTTTGACATTTTCTACTGGGCAAGGAGAACTTTAAGTGAATGGTCTATTGAATAACTGAGAAAATATATGCGTAGATTAAAAGATAAATGAAATGCAATTTTCCTGCTTCGTGAATAGTCTTCAGAGGATAATATCTGGTATGAGTGGCTAAATTAATTCAGTAATATGACAATTTTTTTCCCTGGAAAATAAATATGACTAAGGATAATTTGAGAGGCAGATTCTCTACTAAAATGTAGGACATTCCAGTTTGAAGGATTTTTCAGTAGAATTAGTGAGAAAAATCTTGCCTTCTCCTTTTGCTGTGTACTATCTTATGAACATCATTACTTTATTTTTGACCAGATGTTTTTCAGACATCAGTTCCTTGTTGCTGAAGCTCTGTGATTTTCTTTTTTATTTTGCTAACGGATGTAGTCCGTAGAGAAGACTTTCAGTTACATTTCAGTTACATTTAGATACTGCAGACACTCCAACCACAGTGATAATCACTGCAGCTAAAACAGAGGACCAATTTCGGCCAATATCAGTTGCCCCTGTACACAAGGGGAAAAGCAAACAAGAGGCACAAAGAGCAACCCGTACAGTGAGGAAAGATGAAGAACCAATGAACTTACTACATGGGATATCTGAACAAGTGTGATGGTATATTGAGAAAGGTAGGATCTGAGCATGACGTGAATCGTATGGAATAAGGGGTGGATACTGTCCTGGGTTCAGCAGTAGCAGTCATTTTTCTCCTTTAGTAGCTGGTGCAGTGCTCTGTTTTTGACTTTCAGCCTGGGAACAGTGTTGATAACACCGATGTTTTTAGTCGTTGCTAAGTCATGTTTAGTCTGACCAGGGACTTTCTAAGTCTCATGCTCTGCCAGGGAGGAGGGGAAGCCGTGAGGAAGCAAAGAGAGGACACCTGACCCAAACTAACCAAAGATGTATTCCATACCACAGCACGTCATGCCCACTGTATAAACTGGGGGCAGTTACCTGGAGGGGCTAGATCACTGCTTGTGTCGGCCTAGGTATCGGTCGGCGGGTGATGAGCAGTTGTGTTCTCTTTCCTTGTTATTTCCCTTATCATTATTATTATTGGTGATAGCAGAAGTGGTGTGTGTTATACCTTAAAAAAATTTACACTTGTGAGGTGGGCTGTTGCCAACCGTATGAAGTTTAACCATGCCAAGTGCAAGGTCCTACACCTGGATCAGAGCAATCCCAGGCACAGCTACAGGTTGGGCAGAGAAGAGATTCAGAGTAGCCCTGCAGAGAAGGACTTGGGGGTGTTGGTCAGTGAGAAAATGAACATGAGCCCGCTTCAGTGTGTGCTCGCAGCCCAGAAAGCCAACCGTATCCTGGGCTGCATCAAAAGGAGTGTGACCAGCAGGTCGAAGGAGGTGATCCTGCCCCTCTACTCTGCTCTCGTGAGACCTCACTTGCAGTATTGTGTGCAGTTCTGGTGTCCTCAACATAAAAAGGATGTGGAACTGTTGGAACAAGTCCAGAGGAGGGCCACGAGGATGATCAGGGGGCTGGAGCACCTCCTGTATGAAGACAGGCTGAGAAAGTTGGGGCTGTTCAGCCTGGAGAAGAGAAGGCTGCGTGGAGACCTCATAGCAGTCTTCCAGGATCTGAAGGGGGCCTACAAGGATGCTGGGGATGGACTCCTCATTAGGGGCTGTAGTGACAGGACAAGGGGTAATGGGTTAAAATTTAAACAGGGGAAGTTTAGATTGGATATAAGGAAGAAATTCTTTACTGTTAGGGTGGTGAGGCACTGGAATGAGTTGCCCAGGGAGGTTGTGAATGCTGCATCCCTGGCGGTGTTCAAGGCCAGGTTGGACGAAGCCTTGGGTGGCATGGTTTAGTGTGAGATGTCCCTGCCCACAGCAAGGGGGTTGGAACCTGATGATCTTAAGATCCCTTCCAACCCTAACTATTCTATGATTCTATGATTTTGAGGTGCCATCCGTATAAACGGACAAACGAAATCTGGCTTTATGTGCATATAATATTCCTGTCATTCTATGCCATTTAATTTTTGAAATGTAAACAAGAAGCACATATATGACTAGGTCAGTGCAGAACTTTACGAGAGATATCAAGTTATGAAAATAATTCCAAACATTGAAAATTAAGTGGATTTTACGTATCAAACAAAGCTCCCATTATGAGTCAGTAATTCTAAATAAACTGTATTAGTGTGAGATAATTTAAAACCAAACAAAGTGAAAATGTGTCTGTGTTTTGCATAATAATTTGCAGCACATTGTTAAAATTTGAATGATTTTCATTCTTCTATAGTGATGAGTTTTTAACCATTTGACTTGAGTAAAGGAATTTAATTGTATGGCTGCACACTATGTAGCAGCTCTTAGTAATTGCCTGGTCTATAGAGCTGCTGCAGGAGGGATCTTACTGCATTTCTTGAGAGGTATCTGCCAGGAATTTTTCCTGAAGGACAGTTTCATTGTCAGGCCCAAGTTAACATTGCAAATGTAATTCTGAGGCACTATATTCCTTCTTCTTTCTGGTGCCCAGAATAAAATAAATGAGAAATACGTACACAGTAATGTTACTGCTATAACATGTGCAAGCATCGACAAGTTAGAAGCATACCCAAAGAGATTTTACAATAATAGATATGCCAGTTCCAAAAGGCATTGTAAACTGGTGCTTGAGATACAAGCTTTATATTACAGAAAACTTGTATGATGTATTTACATTGGTCTTCTGATCAAAATCATGCTGTTTGTTCGATTCATGCAGTTCACAAAGATCTTTTCATTAGTGTGTAATATTTTGCCTGCATACAAAGTCTTTTAATTCTTGCTTAGTTGCAGTAGCAAGACCCTGTTTGCAACGCCAATGTATCTAATTAAAAAATGTTGGTTACTGATGTAACCACAGATGAAGAAATAAGATTTTCTTAGTGAATTTGCAACTTAACATCTAACTGATGCATGATCATACTCTCTCACAACAATAGTGCAATAAAATTTTGCTTTTTTTGGCCAGGTACAAACTTTGCTCTTTCCCCTAAACACATAAATCTTTTTGACTGGTGCATAGAAAACAGAGGATAAAAGTAATTCAGGAGGTTATAAAACCTGTTAAAGTGCTAGGTATGAAATGACTGTCACACTTCACTTTCACAGCTTCAGATGTAATTATTGCTGCTTAATGGTTGACAAGCTAGGGTCAGTTTTTACAGTCTAAACGTTAAGAGTGGATGATGACAGCAATAAATACCTTTCAGCAACAGCTTTCAAATGCTAAAAAAAAAAAATTACATTTGTATCTGGTTGGAGTGATAAAAGCACATGAATGTTCAGAAATTAACTGACTTTAAAAGGATTTGTCAGGTCAAAACTGATGGATTTCACAATTTATTTATCTTTTTTGAATAGTATTTTTACCTACAGATTAGCAACTATTGTTAGAGAAAATCAGCTCAGAGATGAGGAGAAGAGCAAGTATGAGGTTTTTTATCTGCATTATATCAGGCTGCCTGTATTTTTGTTTAGTGCATGCAGGACTTGGTAATAAAATACCTTGTCTTGTACTGACAAGCAAAAAGAAGCATTCAGCGTTGGGCTATAGACTAGCTCGCATGTCATCAGCAAACATGTTTAGGATACCATAATTTTGATGTATTTAAACTTAAATGCTGTTGCTTTATATGGCATTTCTTTGTCTTTCACCCTTAGTACTAGAGATAAAAAGGAGACAGTATCTGACTTCTTGATTAACGCTTAGGTAATGCACAGTAAAGCCCTCCAAGCCCCTAAACAGACTGTAAGCCTGACAGCTGCTTTGTTTATCTTGCCATTTATCTTTAGTTCATGGCACAAATGGGAGACGGATGGGGTGCCGTTACCAGAAGTGAGTGTGAGCCAACCTGTTTGCTGTACTTTAATTGGATCTTCTTGGTTTTTAGATTTAGGCTTCTGGAGCAACACACTGTGGCCAAAACAAGACTAAGACTGCTCCTTCCTTTGCACTCTTCCCTGCCTCATCCGTCCTGCTCATATTCTCCACTGTGGTGTGGGTCTTCCACGGCCACAGCCCTGAGGACCGTCAGTGCCAGCCCTGGCAAAGAGTGTCAGCGCAGCCACCTCCGCTGATGTTCTTCTTCCTCAGCTGCCTGTGCTTAGAAGTGCTTTCCACAGTGGTGCTGCCAACTCTACTCAGTTCAAGAGGCACCACAGGCTCCCCTGACAGGCTCAGCCATGTCCCAGGCCTTGTCTGTTGGGAAACTGGCTGGAACTAGCTGTTGCCAGTTAGGGGTCAGCCTGCATCCTCTGCCACAGGGCCCTAGCTGCATGCTTCCACTTGTCTCCCTCCAAACAAAACGTTGTCATTTATAGCCAGTACAAGGGTGCAAATGGCAGTACAAGCGGGGCTATGACACATGAAGGACTGCAAGGGGTTGGCGCCACCTGATGTTCTCCCTGCCACCCTAGAGCTGTCGATTCCTGGTCTGCTGGCTCTCCGTGCCAGGCTTCTGCTGGACTGCTCTCAGGCCTCTGATCTCTGCCCAGACCCACGGTGCCAGAGATCAGCCCTGCTCCAACATACCTGGTGCCAGGAAAAGCCTCTTTTCCAGTTTTCTGTCCAACTTTTCCCAGGATTTAATCTACCATTATGGCTCTGAAGTTAACACTCTTCTACACCAATGACAGGGCCCTCTAAACCCTGCTGTGATTTCCCACCTGCCTCTACTTAATTGTTGCTATTTTAGACTATTGTTGTCTCCTATTCCTCCACAAAAACAACTCCTATAGTAGATATATCACTCCCTCAAAAAAAATACTAGCAGTAGAATGTGATGCTCATTCCTCTTTTCTCACTCAATGATCTTCAGCTTTGTTACTGTTCTGCTCCATGTGTATTTAGAGTATTTCAGTTACTTAACGCTTATTTTCTCTTGATGGATAACTTCAATTAAAGTTACAAAAGGATTTAAATAATTACCTTAGAATAACTGTGTTTGTGAACTACAGAATTGCCACAGTGGTTTATCTCAAACTGTTTTCAAAATGGATCATGTTAAACCAGATGTGGCACTTTTATCTTGGACCAAGAGTATTCACATATGAATTATTCAGGGACTGGTGTTCTGGAAAAAGCTGTTCTTGAGTAAGTATTTCTGAGAAGCTCACATGTAGAAAGGCTTTTCTGCTGATGTTCTCCACAATTCACTCATCACTCACAACATTTAGTGTAAGAGTAATCTTGAAGCAGAGGTGAAAAGAACCACAAATCTCACTTGAAGTGCCATGTGCGTTGTTTTTCCTGCAAGCAGCTTAGATGTTCCTTTATAGCCATTAAAAGTTTATTAAAATGCATGAGATACATCCATTATAAACCAGAAAAAAAGTCTCTTAATATTACATATCAAATGAGAGTTATGTTCACATATTCCCCCAAAACACTCAAACACACACAAGAAGCACATACAGATGTAGAAATTTAGAAAAGGCAGGAGAATATTTTTATACTGTGCTGGGTAATTGATTAAACTATTAAAAAGTGGATCAGTAATGATCCTAGAAATTCAGACAGTTCCAGACAATGCTGGCATAGCTTCGTGATATCGTGATGTAGCTGACATTTCCTGATCTTGCATGCTTTGAAGGCAAATTACATGTCCTTTGCAAAATAGTTCTGGGAAACATGAGAATAGCCCATAAATATTTGAAGGGTAGTGACAATAAGGAAGAAAAATCCTTTAGTGGTACAACTAGAGTTAACAGGAAAAGATTAAGGGAACAGTGAAATGTAAGTGGACTATGATGAGGAAATTCTTGTTCTTAAGTTATTAAGCTATATTTGAATACAAAACAATTTCCCAGGAGAAGTGGGGATAATACTTTTACTGGAATCGTTTCATGCTGGTCTATGTGCAGCTATATTCTCATGCGGCACTAATACAGTATCAATGGAGAGTAAATTACTTGTTCAGTACGTGAATATTTGTCTAGCTTACTCATGAGGTCTTTTGCTTCAGTTACGTAGTGGGAAACTGATATAAAGTGAGTTTTGAAGATGTATAGAATATGAAGAAGTGAACAAGCATAAACTGATATCCTAAAACAATACTCATTCCTGACTGCAGCTTTAAAGATGTTACTGTTTTCTTTGTAGTCAGGTCTAGTGGTGGTTTAGCTTTCTAGCCCCCTAGGAGACTTTTCACTGCAGGATCCTCTAAAAATTAGGTCTTTTCTGAGGTATGTGCAGTGTTAGTACCTCTGTGTAATTCTTGCAGTGCAGCTCAGCAGGCTTTTGCCAAGTAGTAGCTTTCAAGATAACTCCCTATTGGTATCCTCTGGAAGCAATTGATTAGTTTCTTGGCTGTAAACACAGTCTTTTTCCAAAATATTTTCTCCTCAAATAAGCTTTTCATAGCTTGTAACCATTTTCATTCTCTTGTAAATTACAGTACATATATTTTTGGAAGGAAAATCTTTCTCTTTCTGATGCTAGGAAGTTGTTATGTGCTGATGTCAACCAGCAGAGCCAAAGGTGCTTATGAAACATGCCAGGTAGATAAGCTGCTTTGCAATTAAAGATGAATCATCACTTGTTTGCATTTATTTCACTCATCTCTTAAAAATGTAACCCTGAAAGATTAAGAAGCATTATATGAGTTTGAACGGAGCCTTGGGTGACATGGTCTAGTGTGAGGCATCCCTGCCCATGACAGGGTGGTTGGAACTAGATGGTCTTCAGGTACTTTTCAATCCTAACCATTCTATGATTCTATGAAAAGTATTCTCCTTCTTTATGCCACCTTCTGAAATTGTACTGCAGAACTTAATCCTTCCTTCAAGGAGCTCAATTTTCACAGTACCCTCAGTATTGCAGCACATGATTTTAGGTGTTCTTCTCCAGGTCGAATCTGTGACTGAAATTCTTGGTATAGACATTAATCTGCTTCTGCAGATTTTAACTGCAAGGTCAGGAAATATTTGTCAATAGACAACTTTGTCCATTGAAACAGCACAAATCTTTAACAGAGCAACATGAACCATGGTATTAATCACCAAGTCTCCTCTCTTTTGGAAAACTTTTTTTTTTCTACATATGGCATTAGACAAGTGGATACTGCAAACAAATGCAGAACAACTTGATATTCCATATACAGTGAATTGGAAGTTGTTGAGATACATCACATCAGCTCTGCTTGCAAATTAGGTTCCAGTTTTTTCCTCATTTTTTTAGATACATTTCAGTATATATCAGCCAGGAGGAAAAGAAGAAATAGCTGATGTACAAAATTCATGGTTTTTCTTACTGAAGCTTTTTCTTACCACATTTTTTAGTGATGACATATTGCACTAACCAATTTATTGAGCAGTGGTTTTTTTTTAGGTTTTGAATCAAAAAGGAAAAAGTGTCACTGCTCATAAAGAATTGTATAGTTTCTGTATTCAAATTCAAGAAATTTACAGAATATACTGTAACAGAGTCATGATGTCCAGCTATTTCTGTGGTATAGTATTACTGCAGAGAAGATAAGGAACCAAAGATGATCATCCTCTGCAAAACCCATTGAATATTTAGATTGCACACTACTTTGTTATTGGAGGGACTCTTCATCAGGGACTGTAGTGACAGGACAAGGGGTAATGGGTTAAAACTTAAACAGGGGAAGTTTAGATTGGATATAAGGAAGAAATTCTTTACTGAGAGGGTGGTGAGGCACTGGAATGGGTTGCCCAGGGAGGTTGTGAATGCTCCATCCTTGGCGGTGTTCAAGGCCAGGTTGGATGAGGCCTTGGGTGACATGGTTTAGTGTGGGGTGTCCCTGCCCATGGCAGGGGGGTTGGAACTAGGTGATCTTAAGGTCCTTTCCAACCCTAACTATTCTATGATTCTATAATTCTAATGTCTGTATTAATTAAACTAAAGGCTACATGTTTTGATAAAGATTAAAGTCCTTCAGCTGCAACTTTAAAATGCCTAGTTTCAACTTATCATAGCTTAGATGAAAAAGGAACACACAATTTGGGACATATAGCTAAGGAATAATAATAAAAAAAAAAATGACTGCTCTGGAAATGTAGTACAGGTATATTACACACCTGTCCTCATTCTTTCACAAACTGAGATTTGACATACAAGTCAAAAGAGCCTGAAAATGGACTTCACATAGTGTTTAAATGCACATAGACTGGAGCAACTTGTATGTATAAATCCACTTAATATTAATATGCATCTGAACTGTTGAATTATAGAAGCAGGAAGCTTGGTTTTTACTCAGATTTATGTAGCTGAAGCTAGTTATGTCTAGAATAATACATAAACTTTAATGTTATCACAATTTTCCATGGCCTTTAGTAAAGATTAGTGGAAGCTGGTCATGCGCTCCAAATTTATATGCACTTAATCAGAGCGGCTCTGTACTGGTAACTACAAAGAAATTCTTTGTTAACTCTGCCCTTAGTATGTTTCTATAGATACTGCCAAAATATGTCTACTGAAAATACATGCTTATCTGCAGAGAGCTTTGGAAATTTCCATAACATTTTTATTGTAGTTTTAGGCTTGTTTGTGTCTTTCTGGATTTTAAATTTTCATGCCTCTGGTTTGTAAATGATTTGTAAAAACTTGTATTAATAAATCCTTGTATTTTCCCTCTAGATAGATAGAGCTTATTTTAATTTGCTTGCTCTAAAAGTCCAGAGTATTTCTAACTGTAAATCCTGTATTCCATACATTGCTATATTTACATTTCACTTCTTAATTCAACTCTAACGCACCTTTTATCCTGACAAAAAAGAAAAAAAATTAGTTTTAAAATGGGACTATGAATGTTAAAGAGCATTAAACATTGGTTAAATTGTAGCCAAATGTTAAATTTCTGTGGCTGTGAGTGCGAACAGAGTTAAGTCTGGCAATGAGTAGTTTTGGAAATCTATGCTATGTACCTAGTTTCCAATAATTTTCAATAGGGGTTTGTTTCTTATTCTTTGCAGATACCATAAAATCATTTAAGAATGATTATATATATCTATTTATATATATATATAAATAAATATCTAAATCTGTATTGGAGTATCATTGGTTCACAAGGATGTTGCAATGAACTTTTGAAATTAGGAAGTCACTCACAGTGAGTCTGTGGCATGGGTTTAACGTTTAGGCATCTAAGTTGTTAGCCTTTGGCATTATTAAATAGAATAAATCACTAAAATACAGTATAAATCAGGATAACCTGGAGACTGATAACCTGGAGACTGATAACCTGTAGCACTTTCTTCTTTTGATTTTTTGCATCATGGTTTACAAGCCCTTTAGTTTGAATAGACAAAACATTATGCTTAAGCATCTTTCGAAAATCTGAATTCAAACTTTTTTACAAAATTCTGGTTTGAAGACAACTAATATTTTCCAAGTGTCATTAATTGCATTAAGTCTTCTGCCAATTCTGAGTAGGAAATAACACTGTTAATCCAAAAAAGACTCCCTGAGAATTATTATCTTGGAACCATTAGAAGGGAAAATAAGTGGACCTGTATAAGTTGAAGAAATGCTGTTAAATGTTATACCAAAGAACATAAAGAATATATTAGAAATGTGATGATTCAAAGAACATAGTGGCTGATTATTGTTTTAATACTGTTAGTTAATGAAAATTTTCTTTCTGCAAATTAATATTGTCCAAAAATTGGGGAAGTGAAAAGACATTTTTTGTCAAAAAGTCTAATACACTTTTAATCAAAAGTGCTGGAAAAAAAAAAAAAAATCAGTTTCCAAACTCAGAAATATTTGTGTAGCCCTTGTGTATTGGTGAAAGGGAACAATGAAATTATCAGGAATGTGTCTGGAATATGAACTCCAAGAAAAGCCAGTGTGGCCTCGAGGGGTTGCTGCAACAAGTGCAACTTGGTAGAATTGTCAGTTATATGTTGGGAAGGTCTGTTCCTGGGTTTATTCTGGAAAGAGGAAGTAAAAATGAAGTATTCTGCAGCCCTTTTCTGACATACTCATCTGGGGCTGAGTTGATTTTGGGCCAGATATTTTCGCTAGAATATCTCTGGAGAAGAAGAGCTGGAAGTGACACCGACAGATATTTTAGAGAAAGGGTGCTGATTTTATTTTGGGGTTTTTAGCCTGTTAAAAATCTGTTTTATCATCAGAAGCCGTCCTTCACCAGATGAATAAAGGAAATTCATCAGTTTAGTTAACTCCTATAATGCAGGTGAGATAGTTGTAATAGCATAGGTAACTTAAATCTTTTCTTCTTTTGTATTTTTCATGAGTAATATGGCCTTCCTAACTCTGTACATAAAGTGATATTGTGAAACTAATTTTCAGTGAAACCAGTAGTTTCAAGACTTTCTTTTAGCGTATTCTGGTTATGTTTGTCCTGATTTATTAGTAGTCAGCTTCTTATTATAAGATTTTAATCAGAATAATACAGGTTTCTTCTTTAGTACTCCTGCAGGGGTAGAACAAAGTTGCTAGATTGCCTTTTTGGAGCCAAAAGGGGTCACTAGTTGCTCTGATGAAAAGAAGCAGCTAGGCCAAATATCTTATTATTGCTCCCTAGTCTAGGTGTTCTTTTCTAATATTATTTGCTCTGTTCCATTTTAGTAGTTACAATTATATCTTCGTCTGCCTGGAGAGAACAATACAAATTGGTTAAGTACCAACTGCAGACATAAAGTCCATCTAAATCTTACCCAAAATCTTGCAGAGTTATGAGGACAAAAGTAAGTCAAGCACCTCAGCATTCCTCAGCAGTCACAATCAGAAGATTATTTTACACTGGAAGCTGTGTAAAATACTGTACCATATTTATAAAAGTAGTTTCTAACCCAAAGGGCAGAACATTAGGGAGAAAGCTTGGTGTATGAATTCTGTGACATGTCCGTTTCAGGGTCTACCAGACCTGTCCTGTCGTGCTAATAAAACAAAACCCAAACCCAATCCTATCTCACAGTATTTATGAATCGTTGAAGTTTGTTTTTTGTAAATAAACAATTTGGCAGGCAGCTGTCTTCAAACTTCTGATAGCCGTAGTGTTATTTGTTGTTCAAAATATTGTGTAAAAATGAGTGCAAATAAGAAACAATGGTATTATTCTATTGGACTATTTCCTATTGGTTTTCTTATGTTACCAGAATGACTGTTGTTTAAAGTTGATTTTGCTGGTTGTTGACTGAAACTATGGAACGAACAGTAATAAAAGAAATCTCGGCTTTTAGTTGCAATGTTGCATTGCTCTCAGAGCTCCAGCTGCAGCAACTGACAATTTGCCTTGGAATTTCCACTTTCATTTGATGAAAATTTTTATCTTTTCATGTGAAAATATAACCTCATTGTAAGGATGGGAAACTGATACCCAAATAACCCAGATTTTCTGGAATAAATACCTATTACTGTATTACCTTGTGTTTAAAAATAACAGCCTGTATAGTCCTTTACTGCAGAATTACATCATCAGAATCTGACTATCCTCTGAACTGGCCATGATTAATTTTTACTAATGAAAATTAAAATATTTAACCTCTGCTACTAACAAGAAGATTGAGAGTTTTATTAAAATTGCAAAAGGTCTGAGCCCTGATTTCCTGAAAATAATGCAGAATGGTTGGACTCCACCAACCCTTGAAATATGATGAATTCCAATTTCTGGAACATATTTTACCTCAGAGGAACTGCAGTATGTTCTCACACTGTCATCTAATGAGATAAGCAAAACTGAAAATAGTGTAACCAAAGCAAGCTTTAACCCCCACTCTCATCTTTTTCTCCTCCCTAATTTCGTATCTCTTTCCCATAACTGTTGTTTTTCCTTAAATATCTGAGACAAAATGCAAAAACAATGAATGTATTTGTTTGAGGAAGAAATAGAATATGAATTAGATTTTAAACAAACTGATAACAAACTTGCATATTTTTTAAATTCTAAGTTTCAATTTGGAAATTTTAAACTGGGAAAATTCTGTCCAAGGTTATTGAAAAAAGATGCTGTTGTGGGATTTGATATTAGTTTTGCACTTCAATAGATATGTGAATGGCCTGTAGTGGTCAATGAGCTCTCTGAAATACATTCCAGATGCCAGAAAGAAAAATTGCATTGTAGACTGTCTTAGGAGCTGACAATAAGATACTGTTTTCCGGCCCCTACTGAATGTGTGTGTGTGCAGATAGGAAGAGTGAGAGGACAAAGTTTAGCTGGATTGTAACTTCTTGCTTTTTTTAATGCTTTCATAGCAGACTTATTACTGTGCTTCCAGCAGTGCTTTCAGCATCCCCACAGGCAGCTGCCTGCTACTATTTATTTCTGTAGGTAGGTCTCCTTTGTTTTGCTTTCTGAATCCGCACACCTCCAGTGCAGTAGCATTCCTACTGTTAATTGGAATGTCGTGCTTAAATGTTTTGTTGCATCAGCACAGTTTTAGAAGTCCAACCTCACCTCAGCTAATAATGACATCTTATCAAAAGTGTTACTTAAAACAAATAAATAAAAAAAAAAAATTAAAGAAATACTTGATTGAAATTTTTTTTACTTTTACTTTTTTACTAGTAAAAAAGTATATTTTTATTGTTTTTAATATTTTTATCATATAAATGGTTTGATGGCTTAAATATTCAAATACATCCAAATACATTCTATATATACTCTATATATGTCAATAAGCATATATTACTTGATGTAAAACTGCATGCATTTAAAATTAGTAAAGTACAAATATGACACAATTTTACATTTATTAATAATTAAATTATTGTAATATAAACCCAATAACATTACTATACTAGTAGATATTTGACATAGGAACTGTTTGCTTACCCAAAAGTTGTGTTTTATTCTTTGAAAGTATTTTGCATTTCATTTTCATCTTTCAGGTTGAAGATAGTTTTTGTCACAATGTATAATTGCCATTTTTCCTGCTTTTGCTCCATAGCTGTTATGTAAACCATAAGGAATAAAATAGCGGTGGCTTTCCCAATGGTCTCTGCAGAGGACTGGTCTTGCCAGTGCTGGGTGCTCAGAATTATGATGAATTTTCTCACTTTGAGCAGCTTGTTGGTATGGTTCATGTAGATATTTGTGTCATATACTTTACCTACCCTGTATGAATGTTCTGAGGCTATATGCTAGAAGCCATGGTGAAACTCTGTATATCAGAACTGCTTCATAGTAGTCTATGTGTTCTGATGAAAAAGTTTCTGTGAACAAAATCATAGTGAGCCATTAAAGAAAAAACTAGTAAAGTGGGAGTAAAAGTACCTACCTGGGAAATGGAAGAGTCAAGTTCTTATTCTGTCTAAATGAAAACAAAGACATAAACTGGAATCTCTCCTTGAGGAGAGCTTTTTGTCTCAGGGATTGCTCAGACATTTGGAGGTAAGCTAATTCAGCTTTTGTTTCAGCTTACTCCACAAAACAGGCTGACTTTATAACCTTCTAGTACTTCAGTAAATCCCTGTTCAAACCAGAGTGAGCTAAACAGAGTGGAAGAGCTTGAGCAAAGGGGCTTGTGTCAGATGCAGTTGCTATCTGTGTACTTCCCTCAGACTGGAAGAATAGGGTGAGCATGGCACTGTGCTGGTCACCCTAAGCAACTTCCAGGTGAGACACCACCTTGCACTCTGCCAGCATGGGCATCTCTACATCTTGATTCCCTAGGCAGTATGTTTCTGGCCTTGACTTGGCAGAAGCAGGTCAAGTACTTGAGTTTGGATTTCCCACTATATTATTGAAGCCACTGTTTTGGTAGGGATCAAAGGAGAGAAGGAAAGTTCTTGATCAAGATATTCACACATTAATGCATGTGTGCCATAAAGACTATTCTTCATGCTGTTAAAATGCTGCAGGATGCTTTTAGCCAATAAGATTTTATGGCTGAGTATTGGAAAATTTCAGAATAGATGGCTAGAAAACCTAACAAATAATTCAATTAAATAAAGGAAATACATTTTCCAACCCCCATCCAGGTAATATTCTCCAAAATCATAATGGGAGAATGTAGCTGCCAAACTTCCTCTCATTTTAAGGATGTTCAGGACTAGGATTTGGTTTCTCATGGACTCCACCTAGATAAGAATTTCTTGTCAAATAAATCACTAAAGTGTTTGCTTTGTCAGTTTTGTCTGTAAAGTTGCTGTAGCAGTAAAGCAAAGCACTTTGGGGATGTACAGAATGTGAATAAAGATTAAGAAATCTTTAGGGAAGGAGAGAAGGCTGAAGCAAGAAAAGCCTGATTATTTAGCATATATGAACTTTACCAGTGTTTCACTAGAATGTGACAAAACAAGATGAATCTCAACTGAATTTATTTTTAGAGTTTAAATTTACAGTAGGAGGAATTAAACGAATGTATGAAGGAACTAAATGCCTATCATGTTATACTGGATTGTCTATGTGGATTAAAACTGAGTTCTGTGAAGCACCTTTTTTGCCAAATGTGAGTATACTCACATGCAGTGATTCCAACTCTTTGAAAGTTATGGTAGCTATTTTCTTTACTGTTTAAATTGTCCTTAAGCTAAGATCTCAGTTCCTTACAATTATATTTCAAAAGGATTTTGGGACATACATGTTGAATACCTAAGCTTTAATTGATGTAATTGAAACAGTAACTGAGCCAGAATTCTTGTTGATTTCACTAGGAAGAAGTATCCAGTCATTAAGATCAAAGTAAAGGATTCAATAAAAAAATAACTAAGAAAGCTCAGAATAATTTATGGTCACAGCAGTGATGAATTATATGTCAAATTACATTATTTGGTTAATATCAGGTATTTTTTTTACAATACAGTTCTTATGAAGTAATACTTTTCCTTCAGAAAGCAGAGTGGATTTTTAAAGTGGATTGCATTGAATTAAACCCGCAGCTATTAAAAACAATGAGAAATTTGCTATTAACTTTCATAACAAGTAAGTCAAGGAGAAGAGGGTTTGGAAATCCTTCTGATTCCAGGCTGAAAATAAATTATACAGTTGTGTATGAATTGTGGAAGATGTAGATGGAACAGTGTAAGATACTAAGCTCCATTTCCCTGTTTTACAATTTTTGCCTGAATCATAAACACTGAGTTTCTAATAAGACTACCAGAACACTTAATCTTTTTCAGACAGACTTTAAAAAAAACACCACAAATATCTGATGGCAAACTGGAGATTGATTTAAGGCTTTTTATGACCTACTTAGAATCTTAAAATTGACCTGCTTAGGTAAGCGTTTCTGCCAGATTCCTCAGTACCCTCGGGTGGATCCCATCAGGCCCCATAGACTTGTATGTGTCTCAGTAGTGTAGCAGATTGCTGACCATTTGCCCTTGGATTATGAGAGCTTCATTCTGCTCCCCATCCCTATATTCCAGCACAGGGGCTAGGTACCTGAAGAGCAACTGGTCTTACTATGAAAGACTGAGGCAAAGAAAACATCAAGTACCTTGGCCTTTTTCTCATCCTTTGTCACTGCGTTTCCCCCTCTACGTCTAATAAAGGATGGAGATTCTCCTTAGCCCTCCTTTTCTTGCTAATGTATTTATTGAAATCAATAATGGGTAACAAACTAAGGGCCATACCAGGGTAGGAAGCTTCCTTTTCACATGTTTAACCTGGACCCCAGGGATGCAGCGACTTCCCCAAGAAGTGGGTCCAGGCTGAATGTTGGGCCTTCTGCTCCCTTCAGAAGGGATTCTGCTGTGACAATGACATGTCTTTTTTTTTTTTTCTCTTTCAGTGATGAAGCAGTTTTGAAGCAAGGTGTGGGCTGACTTAACCTTGGGCTATTGTTACTGTCTTTTTGCAGAGGTTTAGCTAGTAACAGAAGGATTATTTATTTATGTGTTCAAGCATCACAAACAGTGAAAATGTGAATATTTTTCCAGTCTCTCTTTCAACACTTTTCTTTCCATCTGGACCTACCTTGCAGCTCTCTGATTTCTTAAATTGATGTTTTCCAGAGCAGGGGCTCCTGTCAGTCACTCCAGTGGTTCTGTGTCTGGGCATGCAGATATGTTACAGTGGACAGTTGATATGGAAATGGCCAAAGCAGGAAGGAGGTCTGAGCTGCATCTTTAAATACAGCTAAATAATAATAATTAAAAAAAAAATTGTTATAGGAAGGTTAAGATCCTTATAAAATCAAGGCTCATTTTTGTCTATCCCTTTTTTGTACTTGCCCCTCAGTCCTATAAAGAGTAAGCATTAAAAAAATGTAATAAGTATACATTATGGCTATTAAATAAGATGCATTTAGGAGAAGAATTTTTAGAGAAGTAGATGGCATTGCTTTATGTATTGAAATTAATAACAGTTTTGTCAAATTACCATGAAAAGTTTATTTACATTTGACTTATTTCCTAGGCAGCATGGCTGCTTTTGTTGTACAGACAAAGCTTATTGAAAATTTTGTCATGGGCTTTTCATGTTTTAGATTTACACAATTGAAAACAATATTAATTAGATTTTCAGCCACTGATTGCTCATTTTGCATTAGGGGAAAAAAAAGAAGCAGCAGCAAAACAAAACTCAACATGATATAAATCCCACTAAGAATTCAAGGAAAGAAGCTCATAGATATATTTTTACATAAGCAAGGGTTTAAGGAAGAGATTTAAGATGTGCACATTTTCAGGACAGAGAGGAAAAATTAGTAAATCCACTAAAATAATCTAAATTTTCTTTCAAGAAAGTAAAAGCTTGTGACCTTTTCTAATTCTGCCTTTTCCTAAATCTGAGTCTTTCCCCTATACATTTAGACTTTTTTGAGTTTTTTTTTTAATCAGAGAAAGTCCATATTTTTATTACAAAAATGGATGTTCAGTACTGGCTTTATTACGATTTATTTTGGAAAAGCAGCTTAACACCTTTACTTATCTTTGTATTCCCAGTGATCTTAAATATTTTTTGGCTATTTTCTTGCATGGTGAAGCTTGTGTGATATCAGAGTTTTTATTATAGGGCTTCCCATGACTGATAGTATCAGATAGCAGTGAAAATGAATGCAGCTAATAAAGGGAAGAGTGTGGATTTTACAGGCCACAGACAGTATGCTTTTTTGCCTTTATTTAGGTGAGCATGGGAGAGGTGGGAGGTGTTATAAAAAAAACTTGACTTCCTTATGGGAATCAGGGAAAACCCCTAAGAGTAAATTTACAAAACTGGATCAACAGCGCAAGTTTGTCAGGATAGCTTTCATTAAGTACATTAGACAGTGGTGAAAATCCAGACATCAATGCATTCAGTCTTCTACATGTGAAGAACTGGCTGAAGCACAGGAAACAAGTTTAGTCTGAGATAGCTGGACTTTTTCTGCATGGTTATTTTTTTTTTTCCAGTGTAATCTTTATCTCATTTTACAGTCCATAGTCTGTAAAATTCTTACAGCTCAAAGTTGGGGAATTTGCAAGAGCAGGTAGCTTTTGGGCAGAAATTTTGCTAACTTGAAAAGAGAAGTAAAAGCTTGGGGCAAAACAAGCATGTGAAGTTATTATGAATCTCCTACTTTAAGTTGCTGCAAAATAAAATGAAATTTAACCATGTTTTCTGTTACGCCAACATTGTGTTTAACAAGTATCAGTGATATTCTAGATCATTGTAGATATTTATGTTATAAATGATGACTAGATAGTAAACCACACATACAATAAAATGTGCTTAAATAGTTTTTATTGATCCACTTGATCAATAGAAAATGATTTGTATAAATGTATGAATACATGTGAATTGTCTATGTTATTTTCACTTCTAATTAAAAAAATAAATAAATTTTAACAAGAGGACAAGTAGTTTCATGTAAAAGGCAGATTCTTATTTGCTGCATTATTTAAAGAAGCTGTGGCCTGTGGAACACTAAGCAGTAACTAATGCTGATTTCTTCTTTGCCCCTGTGATGCCATTTTCTCCTTGATGCAGCACTTCTGTGACAGCAGCAATTTTTTTTCAAAGTTTTAAATGGGAGTCAGCTTTTTAACACTATTTATAGGAATGAATGTCTCATCATAACTGATATAGGTCTGAAATTATTTTTAAAAGTTAGGAAAATGTAGTAATGCCTGGAAGCAAATTACATGTTAAAATGGTGTCACATTGTTATTCATACATTTCTATTCTGTGCAATAAGAGGGAAAGGTGAAAGTACTTGGAATAAATACTCCAGTGAAGTCTTTGTAGGAGCATCTTTTCCACAGAAGAATTGCATTCTTCAAGCAAGGACAGTTTTTTTAGAAGTGTATATATGGTGGGTTGACCATGGTCAGTACCCACACAACTGCTTGCTCGCTTATCTTATCCCACCCTCACCTGCCCCAGCAGGACAAGCGAGGGACTAGGAAGAGCAGAGCTCAGGAACTCATGAGTTGAGATAAAGACAGTTTAAAAAGTGAAGGAAAGAGTGGGAAATACTCAACTAGTGATGCAGAGGCAATCACTCACCACCTTCCACAAGCAGAGTGGTGCCTAGCCAGTCTGTGAAAAATGCCCTCCTTTGAAAGTCAACCTGCTTTTCCCCTTCTTCTTCCACTACTTCACTTTTACTGCTGAGCATGACATTATGTTGTATGGAACATTGCTTTCAGCAGTTTGGGTCAGCTGGCCCAGCTGTGTTCCCTCAGATTTTGCTGCCTTTTACCTTTCTTGCTACCTGTGCAACGTCTTGAAAACTGCTGCTGGTTCTAGTACAATAAATGGTGTCTTAGTGTTTTTCTCCATCTAATACTGTGAGTTTGGAGGCCAGTCACAGCTGATTCTATGTCTGAAAATTTATACAGACAAGCAAGCCAGAGAGCGTGTCACTTTAGTTATTCTATTTTCTGGGCTGTCCCATATAGCTATCCTTAGAGCGAAGTGAAAAAGAAAGCTTGGGCAGAGTTGCTTTCATTTTCCACCCTTGTTGAGATAGACCTCCCCCTTCCCACTGAAAGGGGTATTTTTCCATCTTGTTTTGTGCTCCTCTAGCATGATGTGGCAAAGTAAGTGTCAATACATAATTTTCAAAGAACAAGAGAAGTGTTTTTTCATCTTACAACCTGTCTTCTTCTCCAGTAATATGATTTTTTTTATATCACAATAAAACATCATCTGCCGCAGGCTTTGAGTCACGGGAGATGGACTGTCAAAAGCATGTGACTTACATTTAGAGCCATTTCATGTGCAAATGTGCCAGTAATTAATGTGTTCCATTTCTATAGTCCCAGCTGGTTTCTTAAAACTTACCAAATACTGTCACAGTCAAAATGCCTTAAGGCTTTCAAATGAAGAGGGGTTGCGTATCCATGATGGTACATAGGAGGGACCTCTCTATGGAGGGTCTTTGAAACTCCATCAGTTTCACCCTGAAAAGTTTGGCTTCAACAGAAAATTCAGGGTTACCCTGTGTGCTGAAAAGTAGGATCTGACAAATAAAATGTATTCGATCTGCTTACTATTCCACTTAATAAGATCCTGACTTCTGTTTTACCCATTTAAAAAACTGATTGGATGGAAACTATTAAAATAGATTTTACTACTGATTAAAAGGTAAGAACTGCATCATTAAAAAAACTAAACAAACAAATGAAAAACCCAAAACAAACCAAACCAACCTCTGGAAACTTAACAGCAACTGAACAAAGATGGAAAGCTTTGGAAATTACTCTGCTTATTGAATATACAAACAGCCTTGTTCTAGGATTATGTCAGTTGATAGAGCTTCACTAAATTTAGCTATGCCTCTCTTGCACTAGCTACAGATTTGATTTGGGGTTATCTTTTGTACAGTTTAGGTACTCTATTCCCCCTTCCTGATGCTCAGCTTCAACAATTCCACTACCCGTCTCTAATTCACAGAGTTAGAGGCCAGAAACAAGCCCACTGGAAGACATCCACCTGCTTGGAGATAACTCTAAGCAAGTCTATCACACAGGAAACACTGAATGTCTCCCCCTGAGGTGAAGGATGGGGCCAGGCTTTGGGATGCTCATTCCGTGGGAAGGGCTGGGGCCAGGCTTCTCTTCTGCTGTTTCCCTCCTAGAGAAAGGATGTGGGAGGGAATTTTCTGCTTCTGTGAGGAACAGTGCTGTCCAGCTCCTCCATGCTCGACCATTCAGCAATGACAGCAGAAGGCAGTCATTGCATTTCCAGAGCATTTGAGGCATCTGCTTTTCCCTGTCTACACCTTGAAACAGGACGGCCATCACGTACAGTGATGCTGAATGGCAACAGATACCAGTGTTCAGAAGGCACATAGTGTATAATATTTATCTGCTTCCTTGCTTCAGTGCTTGGTTTGTAGCACATCATATCTAAAGAGTACATCACAGTTGGTTGGAATTTTTAGAATCTTAATATATTTCAAGGGGATATATGTTTTCTAGCTCTAGCTATGCTAAAGAATAACTTTTGTTTTACCAGTTTGAAAGTTCAGGGACATATTATGAGTTTTCTCCACATTTTTGAACATTCAGGTTGTCGTGGTTTAAGCCCAGGCCGTAAATCAGAACCACGAAGTCCACTTCCCCCCCCACCTTTCTTCCCTCCGCTCCTGGAGGGACGGGGAAGAGAATCAAAAGAATGCAGCTCCCACGGGTTGAGATAAGAACAGTTTAATAACTAAGGTATAACACAAATCACTACTGCTACCACTAATAGTAATAATGATAAAGGAAATAACAAGCAAGAGAATACAACCGCTCACCAACCGGTACCTCACCCCCACCCTGCCATGATCCAGCCCTTCCGGGAACTCTCAGTTCTACCTCCTGGGCATGACGTGCTGTGGTATGGAATACCTCTTTGGCTAGCTTGGGTCAGGTGTCCTATCCCTGCTTCCTCCCAGCTTCTCCTCCTCCCTGGCAGAGCATGAGACTCACAAAGTCCTTGGTCAGGATAAACATTCTGACCAGGAACTGAAAACGTCAGCTTTATCAATATTTTTCCCACGCCAAAAGTCAAAACCACAGCGCTGCACCAGCTACTAAGAAGAAGAAAAACTGACTGCTGCTGCTGAACCCAGGACACAGGTTAATGGCTGTTATTATTCTGTCTCCCCAGATGAATTTAAAGGTTTTCTGTCTTCCTTTTTTTTATATATAAAACCTGAACCTCTGTATCTGTTCATCACTACTCAGGAAAACACTTAGGTACATGCTACAAATTCCTTTCCAGAAAAAGCGCTGTCATCTACAGAAAAAATGGATTCATAATGCAAAAGGTTTGAAAACCCCTTTGTGACAATACAGCACTATTGATGTGGACATAACTGGGGCAGATGTGTGGAGGTTTTTATAGTTAGAATCTTACGGTCACTGAGATCATGTCAGACCCCCCAAATTGGTTAATGTTTTTAATTAAATCTTTTTGTCATTTCTAATGGCAGAGTACTCTGATGATTAGGGTATCCTTGGAAAACTTATCTTTGATGCCAACACTATTTTGTTTTGTAAGAGCCTGATAGTTTTTTTCAAGCAGAAGTCAATGATGCTACTGACTCCTTCGTGCTTAGACATAAAATTACTCCAAATTTTTTTTTCTTTCTAAATGTAAGAAAGGTACAAAATTAACCGCTCTTTATTATGTAGTATTCCTATGTTCGGCCCTATTTCTGACTGTATTTCATTAATGAACATAGATGAGACATACATTATGGAAGTATAATGTATTTCACATCTTTCCAAATGAAGACCTACACAATATATCAAATTGTTTGTGAGTTGGAAAATGAATTTTATTTTTGATAAAAAGTAAAAGTTTGTAGAAAATGATAATCTTAAAACATATTCTTGTTTGTAAAGATACATTAGTGTCAACTGATTTCTACAATTATATATTATGGTTCATAATTGATATTGTCAAAGATTATTATATAATCAAAATACATTAATTACATATGGCTTCTGTTGTTTAGAGAGGTAGGTTTTACTGAAAAAGTCCAGTCCACGTTTCTCCAGCACATTTTGTGTATTGGACTCTTTGTATTTGCACTCTTTTCAGAGTATTTCAGAGTATCTGCAGCAATTTAAGCATCTCCACAAAAAGCATTTTGCAATACTTTAATTCTGAATTTGTTTGCATGTGTATGAGATGCTGGGAGGGTAAACATTTGCAGTGGTGCTGAGAATGGGCCAATGTTATTTTTCAGCCTGGATGTTCTTTTCTCTCACTGTATTAACCCAGATATTTTAGCATATGAAAACTGCTTGGAAGTGCCAGATCTGTCAGAGACAATGTTGAAATGCTGGTAGTTTGTAAATACTAGATATTTATGTGTGGCCAGTTTTACATCCATTGCTCACAATGTACATTATATATGCAAACAGTTCTCTTGATTAAAAGAAAGATCTGCTTTTAGCTCTCTGAGTAGAGATTTATATATTTGTGTATCAGGAGGGAAAAATATGTGGTTTCTGAATCCATATGTTATGTATAATTTAGAGAGATTTTACAGAAGCTTGTGTGAGACTGTCTTATTCCCCTTCATATTCAGCAAATTCATTTCAGAACATT
This sequence comes from Psittacula echo, assembly GCF_963264785.1. Lineage (NCBI taxonomy): Eukaryota > Metazoa > Chordata > Aves > Psittaciformes > Psittacidae > Psittacula > Psittacula echo. Next base: position 41,371,701 of record NC_137735.1, on the reverse strand, counting down.
ATCTGTTGGAAAAGCTGTGTGCCCAGTGTGGGCTTATCCAAGTGACATAGTTTAGATAAAGGTCTAAGCTCAAAAAGGCAGACAAATTATTTAGTACTTCCTGTGAATTATAACTGGAATAAATTGATCACAAAAAGAGGTTCAGTCTGGTGTGGATGGAAGAAAACCATCTTAAACTCCCACTCTACCCCTAAAGACCAAAAATTGTGCTGAAGCTCAACCATCCAGGCATCTCAGATCGTACTGATTTCATCAGCTGGAAAACAGGGAAGTATTAGACACCTCAGCTGTGATGGACAAACTTGTTGGAGTCCCTGGACAATTTATGACCTTAGAGCAAAATGTTATATTCTTCTGTTAAGATGCTGGCACCTAGGTGAAACTGTGAAATTCAGCGCAGTGCAGTTAACCAGTTAAGCGTGCACATCACTTCCCTGTGCAGAATCTCAGGACCTGCTTAAAAAGTCAGTGAGTTTGGAGGCCAGCAATGGCTGGAGCAGACACATTATCTGTGGTGTAAACTTTCAACTGGTGAGGCTGAAAGCAGGGAGGCCAGAAAGCTTGAGGATGTTGGCATGAGTGCAGTGATACCTAAAGCTTGAATATATGCCTTCAGTGGGCAGTGGATTAGGCAGCAACCACCATCTCTTGGCAGCCAGCCGAGGAATGATCAGCATCATCTTTGAGACAAATGTACAGGCACTGAAGATGTGCTGGATGATGATGAAGCCTATTTCTGTGATATGGTGGTGCGCTTTTCCACATTAGTCTGAGTGAAATAGCCAGAATCTAGGGAGCAGAGGCTGCCCTCTTTGAAGCTAGAATGGGATTTTAAACATTATGTGTCAGTGTTGCATATTTCACAGGTGACACTGCACAGAAGGCAGGAAGGTAATTCTCACTTTTCCAGTCTCCTGTAAAATGCATTAAAGGATAGACATCCCCTTAGCTGGAATGCGTGCAGTGCCTTCCTATGCCAGGAAGCTGAGACTTTTGTAGCACTTGACCTCAGCACAGAGAAAGAGGCTTGAGGTCTTTTCTAATGAAGGGCTTCTGAGCATTTACTATCAAACTAGCAGCTGTAGAAAGCTCATTGAAACTAATTTAGCACAGACATTATCATGATGAGATGGAGCTCCCTCTAAAAGAATGTGTTTGGAGACTCTTGTGATGGGAGCAGGGCACAGGAGTTAGTCAAGGAGTGCACATTATGCTGCACTGTTGTTTGTGGCATATTAGAGAGATTGTCTTGTATGGTGTGTTCCAGTGTCTTGAGCCTGGGGGCAAAGGCAGCTTACAGGATGGATATTGCTGATGCAGATCACTTGTCTTGATAAATTTAAGCCTGAATTTAGGCATGTCAAAGGCAATATGGACATCACCACTGAATCAGATTACAAATCTTCTACTCAGGACTGCACAGGCCACACTTTGGATGCAACTGTGTTATTTTTTCTGATATGAAAAGCCTATTTATTCTTAGCCATTCATATGTCAAGCTTATGTTCACATAAGTGTTGCAGGCAAAACTTTCTATGCATGGCTTCTATATGGAATGTGTACTAACACATGACACCAGGGGACTATATATTTCATAATAACCACTTCAGTGTGGATAAAAAGGCCTCTAGCAGTATTTTGTGTATGAAAATGCCTTCAGGATGTAATAGGCTTATGGTACTGGAACCATAATTCACCTTTTTTAAAAAACTAATTCTAAGGCACAGTGTTTTTTTGTTAATTGTTTTTTTTGGTGGTTTTTTTTTTTTGTTTTTTTTTTTTTTTTAGGAATTACAGTTGTAACCTTTATCTAATTCACTTTGCAGATTTCACTCCTTTTGCTCTTTTTACTGTGAGCACAAAGCACAGAATTTACACAGCAGAAGAGTACAGAACAGCTATTTATTGGTAAGCACGCTGTGGATAGCTAGGACTAATGAGCTAGTAGGTAAGAATTAATGTTACCAGACTAAGCATTATATGCTCAGCAGTCTGATAAGACATCTGACAAGCACTTGCTGGCCACATGGGTGAGGTCAATCATTTTTGCTGCTTGAATTGAGCTCATCCTTGATGTTGCTGAGTTGCCCTCTTCTGGTTCCCCATTTTTTTTGGCATTTTTCCTCTTGAATTCTCATGTTGCTAACTATCACCATGTCCAAACTTATATTTTTTCCTCTGTTTTTACACTTCTTACCTCATGTGGCTTTTCATTCACTTCCTTTCAGTCATCTCAGTAGTCTTCTCAGCAGACTGACCAAAAATAACACCTCTGTACTGCCCCAAACTGGGCTTTAGTTCATAGACAGTAGTAACCTTTGTCTGAGGGCTGCATATGAACAGTGTCCCCAGATACTTTCCTATTTGACTTTTTATCTGAAATTTTTGAAAAAAATATTAATATTTGCAATTGTGGATTTAGCTACATCCCATTAAGCTCAGATAGTGTATAGAAAAAGCCAACACCAAATTTAGTGTCTTGGCAGTGTGCAAGTCTTTACAGAATTTAGAGGAGTAAGATAAAATGTCATGCTAAAAGGCTATGAGCAATACTTAGGATTTCCATTGTCTTTTGCTGTTCAAGGATGTATACAAACATTAAATAACTAATAACTGAATAAAGTATTTAGGGTAAAATACAAAATGTGTGCTACAGTTCAGAAGCCAAAGAGCATTGCTCTACTGAATAAGAAATATATGGAGAAAATAACTTGAGAGAGATTTCCACAATAAATCAAATATTACTTTCATTATTTGCTATTTCCTGGCATAGAGAGGATCCTATCACAGACTAGAATTCTACTCTTTTACACACTATATAAGCAAAACCAAATAATGAGCTCCTGTCAAAGAATTTACCATCTAAGCAAAAAATGAGGTATGATAGGCAACAAAATTTTAGGATTTGGTGAGATGCGTTAGGCTATAGTGTAGGTAGTGTCCTGCTACATGAACTGTCTAACTTCAATCTGACTTTTCATAGACATTAAACACAAGAGGCTATAAAGGACGAATATATATGAATTTAATGAGTGAAGCTTGCAGATGTCTTTTTTTATAAGATTTATGAATCTTAAACTGAGATCCCATGAGAAGCCAGTATTCTGTTTAATGAAAAACCTGAGTGTCTGGGACTGCTGCCTTTACGGCAAGACTGCCATTCTCTTTTCCATGCTGGAAGAAATTTCAAGATAATTATAATAAAATTTAATTCGGTTTTGTTGATATTAAGTTGCATTTTTATAATTTAAAGCTGTGATTCTGCAAGCATTTAAACAAGTGTGCACCTTGGCACATGTTAGCAGTTACCTGACATGATGAAGTGAGTCACAAACACCTTAGTAACTTTGCACTCTGAAAACATCCTGGTCCCTAGCAGACTGAATCTATCACTGTTAGGTCTTCAGGAACATTTTGAAATAGTCTTCCAAAGTGTCTTCCCCATTCCCATGGAGCTTTTTCTCTTTAAGTCTGAAACTGTAGAAGAAACAAAAATTCCTCTTAGATGACTGCTATTCAAGTGTCTCAGAATTCCTCTGGAAGGCTCCTTGCTTGTTTCGTGACAACCTTCTTATGCTTCACATATTAAAGTACTCGAGACAGCTGGGAGGATATCTTCTGCTCTCTTGAGCATCTCACCTGCTACAATGAACACTTACCCAGCTTTGTGTTACAGCTTGGTTCTCTAAGATTTACAGAGATGCAGACAACAGGTTAAAGATTTGGTCTTTATCTGGGTTTTGTAAATGCAAAGACTCTCAGCAAAAATTTTGCTTTTTGTTATTGAAAGCTTGTATAGATTCACATCTGTGTTTGAACCTTCAACTTTATACTCCTATGTACAGGTTGCAATCTATGTATGGCACAGCCCATACACACTTAACTTCAGAATAGAGTGGAACCATATGGACAGATAATATCCCTGTCTTCTCTTCTGAAGTATAAAGATGTATGTGATTAATGATCTCTAGCCTGCAAAGCTACGATATGTTATGTGCCATGATGTAGGAAGTTTACCACCTAGAAACCTTGATTATGGAGATGAATGCATAAGTAATGAGAAAGAGGAAAAAACGCAGAACTCTAGGGAAAGAAATTACATGTCTAAGATGGTCTCTGATTCCATTTGGGGTTGCAAAAATTTACTAGGTAATCTCTCAGGATTTCTTTCATCTCTACTTTTTGTTATTCTGTTCCGCTAGGAGAAGAAATATAGGATGCCAAGATTAGTACTTGTTTGCATGCAATGGTGTTTTTAAATAACATGTAACACCAAGATAACATCTTGTCCATAGCCAAGGGCTTCCTCCATGCAGCTCTTTATCTGAGTTTGTAAGTAGGGATTTGAAAGGGGAAAGAGAAAGAGGGAAAACAAGGACACAGGCAGAATTAATATGGAGGCTGAAAAGGGGACTGATGGCCAGATGGCTTTTCAATGAAGGAAAACCAGAGTCTAAGGGTAATAGAGAAATATAATAAAGCATCTGGCAATACTGCAGACATTCAGCATGTTCATAAATGAATAAATGTAATACAGTCTTCAAGCTAAGCTATCTTGTAGTTCTGCTTGCTTTAGCAGGGGTTTTCGTATCCCTGAGGACACTGACAGCGCTGAGCGTCCCTGCCCACACCCTGGAACCACCACCCATCTGCCCAGGGCCCAAAACCCCATTTCAGCTTCCCAGAGCTGTCAGTCCCTGTCCCAGCAACACCACAGTGGTGCTGGTCTCCATCTCCCCACAGTCCTGTAGGCCTGGCCTTGGCCTGTCACTGTCCCCAGGAAGGTGCCTGATGCCCAGGGATGGGGCTGTACTCCAGCTGCTATGCTCCTGGCTGGGGTGGAGAGATGGACTCTTGTTGTAGCTGCCAGGCCCTTCCTGATGTCCTCAGGGAGCCCCTGCAGCACCCTGGCAGGGGTATAGAAATCAAAGTCTGGAGTTAATTGCTGCATTTCTTATGTAAAGGTTTGAAATATGTGGCTGAGTTTCATATACTGCTTTAAAAATGGTGGGAAATAAAGGAGTAGAGATAACCTTGACAGAAGAACTTGTAGTTGTAGAAGAATTAGCTAATTTAGGTTTAAGTTAGTAATACAGTTTTCAATGCAATTCTGATGTTATGTGAATGTTTAAATTCTTTACTTTTTTTGTATTTTTTAAGACCTCTTTAGAAAAGGTCTTTCTTTTTTTCAAGCTCCATTTTTATTAGACCATTATGCAATTCCAAAAGCCATGTTTACATTCCAGTCTGTGTACTTCCATTTCCCTTCTTGTTTTTAAACATGTCCAGGATGACTCAGAAAGCTTGGTTTGTTCTATCAAATTTGACTGAAGCTTAATGGATCAGATTGAAGAAGAAGCTGCTGGTGTCTGAACAGAGAAGTATGGTTTTTTGGGACCTGGAGAAAACATTTGGAGACACTCGAGCAGAGATACCAAAAATTAAGGTAGTTCTGCCTTCAAACAATAAAAGCTAAGCTACAGTGATGTATGATGCTTTAGTCTGCCCAATTCCTCTCACTCTAGCTTTTACTTCCAAAAATGGTTTCTCTTGTTCATCTTCCTCAAATTGTCTGACATTTCTACTGTATCTCTTTTCCTTTCACCCACTTCCCAAGACACTGCTTGAATTCTGTTCTAATATATTTAGATGAGTATCTGGGCAACAGGTTAAATATATGAAGAGAAATTTTGCAAAGACTTGAAGACACTAAACATTTGTTCTGGTTTTTCTTTTCCCCTAATGAACAAGCCCTAACATTTTTAAATTTGTTGCTAGGAAAATGCAGATTTTTTTAAGATAGGTTAAACAAAATGTATCTTCCTTACAAAATCAAACTGTTGTGTGTTAAAATTTAGACTTCTTACTATGCTATTACACAAATTGGAGACTTGACGAATCAAAGAAGGATTTGAAAATTGAAAGATGGAACATTTTGTCTTCTTGCATCTTGTCAGAGCTTTATTTTCTGGTTTTCTTTTGAAATTAAATGACAACATAATCCAGTTTTATTAAATGCTCTGATTTCAGTTAAGCACCCTATTTTTCAGAATTTCTCCACCAGTTCCACTTCCAGTAGCCTGTGTTGAATAGGCACAAAGAAAACAAATTCCTCAGCAGCAAATAATGTTGTTAAACAAACACTTGTGCTGAATAGCCACCACTGAATGTCCAACATTAACTTCAGTGTGCAGTTTTTGATATTCACAATAACTGTGATGCAGTATAGTTCCTGCAAGAATAATTGCCCTATAACTCCCAATAATGAATTTCAAATGAAAATAGAAAGCTTGGAGAAGATAACAAGCACGCAGGACAAGCACTGGAAAACCAGTAAACATGAATTTTTCCTATCAGTTCTGCTCTCTGTGTAGTAAACATTTCATACTTTGTCCAGAAAAAGACAAAGATACATTGTAACAGCAATGCATTGTCAATAGGATTTTGAAGAAAATGGGTTTTGCAGTCCTGGCACTGGCTGGTGTGTCAGGTTTTAGGTTGAAAGGTCTTTGGATTTGAGTGACGATTTAGTTAAACTAGTTGTCAACGTGGAAAACATACTAGATGCAATATTTAATATTACATCACATATTGTTTGAAATTAAATGTTCTCTGGTGGTTTGGGTGGTTTTTAATTTTGCTTACTGAAACTATTAGTGCTTTGGGACACGGTGAGAGATTTATAGATGTTTGAGTTTCACACGAGTTACGGTGATAAATAACCTTTAGTGCTCTCTGGAAGACTAAATTCTTTAATCCCTTCTTAAGATCCCATTTATACCTTTTGCTTTCAGTGGAAAAATGAAGAAACTAAGAAACTCACTCAAATAACGCAATTGAATTAAAAAGAAAAACACTGATGACAATGCCCAACTCTACAACTGAAAATAATAGAAGTTAAGAACAAAATATAACACATCAACTATTATGGTAGCTGTTAAAAATTAGAATGGTATATTGGGGTAGTATCCTGGGTTCAGCAGCAGCAGTCAGTTTTTCTCCTTCTTAGTAGCTGGTGCAGTGCTGTGGTTTTGACTTTCGGCCTGGGGATAATACTGATAAAGCCGATGTTTTCAGTTGCTGGTCAGAATGTTTACCCTGACCAAGGACTTTGTGAGTCTCATGCTCTGCCAGGGAGGAGGAGAAGCCGGGAGGAAGCAGGGACAGAACACCTGACCCAAACTAGCCAAAGAGGTATTCCATACCACAACACGTCATGCCCGGGGATGTAACTGGGAGTTACCCAGAAGGGCACGTCCTCTTTTCGGTCGGGCTCTTTTCCGGCGGGCGGTATCGTATTCTCTTCCCTTGTTATTTCCCTTATCATTATTATTATTGGTGGCAGCAGTAGTGATTTGTGTTATGCCTTAGTTACTGGACTGTTTTTATCTCAACCCGTGGGAGTTACATTCTTTCGATTCTCCTCCCCATCCCTCGGGGCCGGTGGGGGAGTAGAAACTGCGTGGTTCTAATTTACTGCCTGGGCTTAAACCACGACAGGTAGTTTGCAAATAGGCATGAATGGGAAGTGGTTTTAATTCGGTACTCTGTGTTGCAAATTGAGAGAAACATTTACCTTTAATATAAACAATTTCCAAGGCCCTGTGTAGAATTATGAATACTGCAGAAAATCTTACAATTATAACGTGTTTGATGTGTGAAAGCACTCAGATTGAAGCCCATAAATAGCTTTGAATAACATAAGAATTTGAAATGAAAAAATGTTGCTGCCTGCATTCAGTATTGTTGCAACTTATACAAAGAAGACCTTCCTTTTTTATTTATGAAAGTAAAACACAGTCCTGGAGTATACATTTACTCATAAGCCTTGTTGTCTTCAAAATTTTTTTCAACAAACAATTAAGTGCTTGGAAATACACTTTTCTGCAGGAAAATTAGTAAATTTGCTAATTTTTTGCTGTTAGAAATTGAAGTAATTAGATTCTGCATGGAACTAGGTGGACAAAAAAATAAATAATTCTATGAATTACTAAGAAACTGGCATTTTTTGTCATTCTGAGATTAGCTTGTACTTAAAGAGCTCCCATGATACCTCGTGGTATCATGGAGAGTACCCCATTCTAATTTCTTCCACATTTCACTATGGTCTGCTCTTTGGTATCTGTGGGGTTTACCCGGAGAACCAGCAAATTGTGGGTTTGTCCCATAAAAAAGACTCAGGTCATAAACAGCATTATACAGATCATAAACAATTTTGTGGAAGTGTAGAAGTGTCATATAAATGTTGAATCAAAGCAAAGTGAAAACTTTCTAATACTCTTATGTTTCAATACCTTTCCTGACTTTCAGAAGAGCTGTAAAAATTCATTAATAGATTACTTCATAGCAGTTATTCTGAGTCTGACCAGTTCTAGTGCTTATGTAAAATATTCCTCCATGGTTTCATATGGACTAACATAGTAAGAACCTTGTTGATGACTGTAGTCTTTGTATCTCACAAACTAGAGATGATAATATGACAAGCTGTACTTGTATAGGACGTATCTAGGAGGGAGAGATAAAAGAGAGAGGATGCTTCATCTGCATATTGCAAAGTAAATGTGAAAGTGTACAGACTACTGAAAGAGATGCAGTGGTTCAGAATAAGACTCCCTATTATGGAAATTGTGTTTCTATGTTAACTAAGTGAAAACTTTAAGGATGCTGAAAAGTAACCTTAAAAAGATTGAAATATACCACCTCTACTTATTTCTTATTTAAACTTATCAGAAATATTTATCACTAAACATGAATTCTTTAGCATGCACTGCTCCTTGTAGTATTTTCAACCATTTAAAGCAGCACAGAAGTGCAGAGCAAGGAACCTGGGCAGAATAGACAAAGGCACTTTGAAGCTTCAGTCATAGGACTTTTGATATAAGTATTCTTTGATAATTTTAAAGTCAGGACAGGTAAAATTGTGGAAATTGTTGGAGAAATAACTTTTATTTTCACTAATATGCTGCAAAAGAGAACAGAGATATTTTGTCATTGTTCTGAAAAAGAGTCCTTATTGAGATCAGCACATTGTTACATCATGGAGCTGCTCTGTTGTGATTTCCAGTGATCCTAATGATCCTTTCATCTTTATTGCAGCAGTTATAGACTGCACAACAAATCACAAAGCATTCCAATGTGAGTGCATCAAAAATTGATGTAAAATTATGTCTAAAGTGCTTTGACAATCAGAATGAACTAGATGATATTAAGGTCTTTTCCAGCCCTGACTATTGCATGATTCTATGATTTGCCAGCAGAAATCATCTCTGTACAGCTTAAAAGAGGACTTTAGTGTTAGTAGTAGTTAAAAATAGTGAAGCTTTTCTTTTATTTAAGACAGAACTCATTAAATAGTCAATATTAGCAGAACCAATGCATTTAATAGAACAAGGCCTGTTACAGTTTCCTGGATGTTTCCTGGAAGTTTGAGGATGAATTTATATGGGATAGTTGGCAGAAAGTTTCAGTGCATTCTCTTTAAAATAATGAGTGCTCCATGTGAACAATATTGCTTATGCTGTCCATTTCCAACTGACAGATCATGCCTGGACAACATGAATCTTCAGGAGATCAAAAGTCTTCATACTTGTCTTTTGGTTTTTGAAGTTCTTCACTAAGTCTTGTTGATTCCGTCAGACCTTTTTCTATGGAAAAGCTCTATGTGTTTTTACTTCACATATTTTAGTAGCTACACCATGTCTGCTGCTGCAAAGCCCAGGATGCTTCTTGCAAGTTGCAAAACAATTAAAATAATTGGCTCACTAATACTGAAAGCAAAACTCACCAAGATGAATGAACACATATATCTCTGAAACTCGTAGTCCATTGTCATGGTTTAATCCCATATGGCAACTAAGCCACAACCAGCCACTTGCTCTCTCCTCCACAGTGGGACTGGGGAAATAATGCAAGGGGTAAAAGTGAGTGGGTTTCATAAAGACACTAACAGGTAAAGCAAAAGCCACGCATGTAAGCAAAACAAAATAAGGAATTCATTCACACCTTCCCATGGGCACACAAGCGTTCAGCCATCTCCAGGAAAGCAGGGCTCCATCATGTGTAATGGTTACCTGAAAAGACAAATGCCATCCCCCCCCCCCCCCCTTCTTCTTCTTCACCTAGCTTTTATTGCTGAGCATGACACCATATGGTCAGTTGGGATCAGCTGTCCCATCTGTGTCTCCTCCCAACTCCTTGTGCATCCCCAGCCTCCTAGCTGGTGATGTGGGGTGAGAAGCAGAAAAGTCTTTGACACTGTGTAAGCATCCCTGAATTATCAACGCTGTTTCCAGCACAAATCCAAAACATATCCCCATACTAGCTGCTATGAAGAAAAATAATGCTACCACAACCAAACCAGCATGAAGTCTTTGTGACTGAAGCTTTTTTTCCTGATCCTCCATATAGAGGCCTCCTCATGTGAGCAAACGTTTGGCCCCCAGTGACCAGAATTCAGAAAGAAGGGAGTGGAAAGAAGGCTAAAAGAAGACTATATTTAACAAGTAATTAATGTGGTAGGACTAGAGTCACTTAATAAGCAGAATCTCATAATAAGCGATTGTACAGAAAGGTTCTACTTTTGTCAATAGGATCCCCAGTTCTTATGCCTGCCCTCAAGACATTTTAAAATGCAATTGAATACGTTTTCCTCATAAATGCCTAAGAAGGGGGAAAAAATTGGTCTCTGGGAGAACATAATTGGGGATTTAAATGTTAATGAATCTCTCATTTTGCATTGTTAAGGCATTTATTGAAAGATAGTTATTGATTTAATTATACTAACAAAACAAATTACATTAAAAATGCAGTCTAACTCAGTTTTGAACTTTGGAAATGGAAATAGGTTTTTCACCTTCAGAAAAGAAGAAAATCCTATTTCAAAGACAGGAAATCAGTTGGATTATGTCTAGAAATTTACTATGGATGCTTTTGAAATGCTGTTGGCATTGAAATTGCAGAATGCTATTATTCTCCAATGTAATTATAATTGGCTTGATTGCATAATCTTACACATCCTAGTAATAACATTTGCAGAAGTAGATATGGTCTAACTGAAATCCAGGCAGACTTAAATTTTCTGATAACACCGTCAAAGCCCTACAGTAAACTGTAAAGGAAGTACATTCACAGTGCTACAGCATAATATAAGCACAGTTTAATATGTTCATGGAATGTGAAGATTCAAGGCACATAGCTGAAGGAATGAAGGTAAGACTGCATATTATGTGTTATGTATGGACAGCATAACATTCCAGTTATGAATGGGGGTTTTTTTGGTGCTTTTTCTTCCCAGAGTTTGTGAGACAGACAGCCTCCTAATAATGATTTCTAGTCATTCAAGTGCTAAACTGCAGCCATTTCACATGAATATATTTTGAGTACTTAGGCTCCCAAGCGGCCGTGGAGGAAGCAACATTTTACTCATGAACTACTGGTGGGTACAGGATCTTGTTCCCCAGCTATTCAGTTTCTGATGCTCCTAGTATTTATATGTGTTTTTTGAGAACTTGTGCTATTACTAGAGGCATGTCAAGGTTGAATTAAAGTTTTAGCCAGTTTTTGTCTTTGGCCTACTCTCTTTTTTCTCATTTGTGACTTCTTACAATGAAACCAGCAGCTGCTATTGCTAGTACCAGACTGACACCTGCAGTTACTGTTTGTGACAGAAGCAGCAGGTGCTAAAGCATTACCCAATCTCTCTTTTTCCCCCTTGAAGAAAAAACTGTTTAAAGAAAACTCATTGTTTTCTTTTAAAAAAAAGCTCATCTTGATATATAAACCTGAGGCATGTTATGTTGTGTAGTGCACCTCGGGAGGAATAACCCCATGCACAAATACAGGTTAGGGGTTGACCTGCTGGAAAGTAGCTGTGGGCAGAAGAATGTGGGAGTCCTGGTGGACGACAAGTTAACCATGAGCCAGCAATGTGCCTCTGTGGCCAAGAAGGCCAGTGGTATCCTGTGCTGGGTTAGAGAGATTGTGACCAGTAGATTGAGGGAGGTTATTCTCACCCTCTACTCTGCCTGGTGAGGCCACATCTGGACTACGGTGTTCAGTTCTTAGCTCCTCAGTCAAGAAAGATAAGGGACTACTGGAGAGGGTCGATTAGAGGGCCATAAAGATGGTTTGGGGACTGGAGTATCTCATGAGAGAAGGCTGAGAGAGCTGAGCCTGTTTAGCCTGAAGAAGAGACAAATGAGAGAGGAGTTTATCAATGCATACAAATATCTTAAGGGCATATCTTAAGGATATGAAGAGGGTAGGACCAGACTCTTTTTAGTGGTGTAACCAAGTGATAGGATAAGGGGCAATAGACACAAACTGGAAGAGGAAATTCCACCAGGATATGAGGAAGAACTTTACATTGAGGGTGGCAGAATATTGGAACAGGCTTCCCACAGAGGCTGTGAAGTCTCCTTCTCTGGAGATATTCAAAACCTGCCCAGATGCAATGCTGTGCAACCTGCTGCAGGTGCACCTGCTTTAGCAGGAGGGTTGGACTAAGTGATTTCCAGAGATCCTTTCCAACCCCAACCATTCTGTGACTGTGATTCTGCTGCCTTTTTCTCATTAAAGAAAAAAAAAATAAAAATAAATCAAGCCTACAGTAATCCATGAAGTCCATTTCAGACTTTTTTTTTTTTTTTTTTAAGGAAAAATACTTTCAAAATCATCTTAACTGTAGCTCTGGCTGCATGAGATAAGGAATACTGCTGAGACAATCCTGTTTCTGCTTTTCAACCTACACATATACCTGTGAGCAAGGTCTTTGACTGGCAAGATGAAGCTTAATATATCTTACTTATATTGCATATTTCATTCAGCAATTTAATGAAATTGGCAAAGAAGGAAAGGACTTCAGGGCAGTTTATAGACATTTACTACTATATGTAGTATCTTCTATAAAATTAAAATATGTGTTTTAAGAAAACAAATTCAGTCATTTAATTCTAAAAGTTGAAAATCACAAGTAAAAATCTTTCTTGCTTTTTTTTAGTGTTTTGATGCCTGCATTCACTGTACTTATGATTAATATAATTTAGTAGAACTATTAATATTTCATTTTTCTGAAGAGTTTAATGGAATTGAAACTTGCTATATCAAAAGTGTTGGAGAAAGTAGAACTTTGACCACAAAATATTAAAATACTGAAAATGCAATGGAAACTTCAACATCAGTGGACTTCATCCCTATTTGTTGTGCAAAAAATACTTCCCTTGGATTCTGTTATCATATTCTTGAGCTTTCTGGTGCACACTACAGAGGACAGCCCGGGTGATGCAGAGATTTGCCTCAGTTGGGCTGCTGACAAACTAGATGTTTCATTCATTTGCCCACTGTTTTCATAAATGAGTGTAATCCACCTAGGTGGCAGTGCATTTCAGATGACCTTTCCCTACTTTAAAGGAAGGGGGGATTATTGAAATATTTCAATAATCTAGGCGTGTATCACATTGCCTATATACTCCAACATTATTCTTGTCACTATTTTCATAGATCACCAGCAGGTGTTCATATAGCCGTCAGTTAGCATTGCAGTGGTTAAAGCAAAATATTTTACCTGTAGCCTGCATGAACCTTACCAGCATGTATTCTTTGATATTTTTATTTCCTTTAGCAATGAAAAGCATATAAAATTAATGGAATTTGCAAACATAGATATAGCAACATGTTTAAGTCTGCTCTGTGTATAAAATGCAACGTATATTCTTGACTAAGCCTTTGCCTTTTTTGCTTGTCCCACCCCTGGATGTCTGTTCTTCATAAGCATTCTAAAACTGTATTTAATTACATGATTTTTCTGGTAAAGCATACTGAATTGTGAGTTTAATTTTTCTTTCACATACTTTCTTTTGATTTTTTGTTTGTTCAGAATTATGATGCTGGTGGTATTTCTTCTATCTGTAACCTGCTACTGCAGAGAAATGTTTCCCAAATAATACTACAGTCAAAGCATCCAGTTGACTTTCAAGAATATTCAGTTCCAAATTTGCTAAGTGTGCTGCAAAGGCACTTTGACTAAAAGTAGTGAGGAAATTTAGCGTGAAATGAGGGTTTAATCTATTTTCCTCAGTCTCTGTATTCCTTAGGTTCTAGAAAAAGAAGTGGAAGATTCCTCCCAAATGCGGAAGAGTATAAAGGCCATAACAGAACACTGCTATCTTCTAAGTCAAGATGTGAGATGCAGTATTGACAGCCCCACAGTGTAGGGGATTATGTCTGCGACAATTTAGCATTTACAGCATTCATAGTTTTAGTTTAAATGTGCTCATCAAGCCTCATGACTATGCCTTAAGCATAAACTGCTAAGGAAATACTTCAGAACTCTCCCTGAGAATGGCTTCTCCCCTGAGAGACAAGCCGAGTGAAGTAAGGATGTTATTTTTGTGATGTATATCTTACTAAGAAGTGCTGCTCAATTCAAATAAAACATTGACCATTTCTGCAGTGGTTTTATTTACAGCATAGTAAACTGAGATAGATATAAATCTAGAGCTGTGATAGTGACTTCCCTATCTAGGTCATTCCTTTATGTTATTGAAAATATAAAAAAAAGAGTTCTAAAAACCCTTATGCACTCAAGCTTGCAAAATACTTGTTTCCAGACTTTCCTTCAAGCCAGCACCCTTTGCTGATAGGGATGGAGTTTCTAATTAGTCATCTAAGTGTAAACACATGACCTTAACTCTGGCAGAAAACAACACCATGTAGTGCTCAAATATAATGGTAGAATTGAGCTGTAGCTAGGTCATGTATTTCTTAAAAATGTGGTTAGGAATAACAGTGGATGGAAATTGTTTTCTTATGTTCAGAAAACAAACTGAGAGCTCTTGAAAATTACATTTTTAGGTATGATATTGTGACATGAAATCGTCCTAGGGGCTCAAAGTTTTAAGATTTCTGTTTTAGAGGAATAGTATTGTAGCTGAAGATAGTTTATTGATTAACCCTGAAAGAAAGGGAGAGGCCTGAAAAAGTGCAAAATAGACTAGTTGAGCTAGCACATTTTTCTTATGTCTGTGTTCCTTTGATCTCTTTTAATAGTTCGTGCAAACTTTTATCTTGTTTTGGTTTTGCTTTGTGTATTAAAAGCAGAAACTATCATTCAGACCAAGTGAATATTGTCCAATGAGAAAATTTAAGCTTTAGAAGGGATTTAACCTGAAGGGACTTGATCAGTTCATTTCTATAAACACCAAATAGAGAGTACTGCATTTGTAAGGAAAATAATCTTTTGTGATCCCAGAGAAAATAATTTTGTTAAATTTTCATCCTCATAGGTGAAACTGTCTTTAAGATATGATCAATAAATCATAGTCTGTATCTAAGCCTGATATACTTAATAAGTCAAATTAATTTTGGATAATAATCATGTTTTGGCTTTTTAAAATTATTATTTTTATTATTTATTTTTAGTATGTGAGGCCTGTGTGTAATGTATTTGTGATTATTTAAGGTATCCTGTAAATTAATTACTCTCTTGAAACTGAAATACTTAAGGCTTTAGTGTTCTGCTTCCCCCACTCCCCCCTTCTTAGCTGAGGCCACTATTTCAGAATAATTTTGTGTTGAAAAACATATTATTTTTAGGGTGCATTATTAGGTGTATGATATAGGTCAATACTCTAAGTGTTTTCTGTTATTTCTCAGCTTTTCTAAGAGAAAGAGAATCATCCAACCTGTAGAAAAAATTCATTGATTCTGTGTCCTGTATGTATTAGCAAGAAAAACTAAAAGGAATTTAAAACACATGGAGTTACAAGAAGTATGGGGTTTTGGTTTTTTTTTATTTTATTAGAATTTCTAAAGTACAAAACTAGTTTACTATCCAGGCTTTTTGTCTGGACTGTAGCTTGATTAAAATAATGAATACAATGTCTGGCATGCTCTATGTTCTGTGTCAGCATCTGACTAAATGAGGCTTCAAAATTAACTCCACTTTGAGGCCTATTGCAAGGATGTTGATGTCAAAACCACTTTCTTTGCTACAATTTAGGCCTGCAAACTGATTTTCTACAGTGTTACTTATCAGCTGCTGACTGGCTAAAAATAATGAGTGTTCTCTTTGGTTTTTTTCTTTTCCATGATAATTCTCATGAACAACAATGTAGAGGTATGAAATATATGGCTAAAAGCCAACCATTTATTTTTAGCATGTAAGCTACACTGTTTTTAAATATTAAGCACTTTTATTTATACTTTCCTGTGTCAAAGAAGGGAAGGAAATTTCTATTGAACTTCTTGAGTTCTCTTGGTAAGGCCAAACTCACATGAAAAAAAACCAAACCAAAAACACTTCATGCAAGACAAGCAGAATTTCTTCAAGGCAGAAAGGAGGAAACTTTAATGTGCAAGGACACGTAACACTTCTAGACTGCAGATCAAGGAAGTACAGTATCATGCTGGGGTAAAGAGTGCCTCTCTTATCTGAAGAACTGTGAATGCATTGGATGTCAGTTTTTTCTTAATGTGGTGGGTGAGTTTTTGTAGCCTTTGGAAAGGTGAATATAGAGGTCGACAGGCTGCCAAGTGTTTAGGAGAGAAGTGTCAGTAAACAAACTGCAGCGGTCAAGTGAAGTGATAGCATGTGAGTGAAGTGAGGTTATTGTGGCTTCAAGGTGTTATACAGGATAGCAAGGGCCTATGTCTTTCTTTTGAAAAGACAGTGGGGATATAAACTATTGAATATTGAATGTCAGAGCTATGAATATTAAGGTGCTACTTACAGTCATTTTTTCATAAATACTTGGAGGAAAAGCCTGCTTTGCAAGTCTGCTTATCAGTTTTCTAAAAAGAGAGAAGGAAGGAAAAAATGGTGTAAACTCATTGGAACAAATACTTATTTTGGTTGTTGGAATTTGGTCAAATTTCCCTCTAAGATATTCCTTTTTACTAGTATGCATTATAAGCCATGAAGGATATATTTTTCAATGCACAAAGAAGTAATTTCCTCTGTCAAATATGAGTGACAAAACCCAAACCCTGCAGTATAAATTAAATAGAACATACTGATTGTTGTAAGTATACTTGAATGTATTTATCTTATGTTGCATTTAATATTGAATTTAATATTTCATATTCATATGCATTTAATATGCATTTCATATTGCATATTCTGTATTACATTTAATAAAATTGTGAGCAGAATATTACTTGTGCTTATAAACATCTAATATATATCGAAATGTCATAATGGTATGACAGTAGGGAAAAAATGAATAGAGTAATACTTTCACTATATTTTCTTTCAAGTATATCTTTTTAAGCATCTTGCATAAACAGATGAGATTCAAATCATGCTTTTCATCACAGAGTGTATTTTCCTTTTTTGGAATATTTTCCTCTACAAATATTCTTACTGCAAATGACATTTCAAAGTAAAAGCCATTTTCCTATAATTTTTATTATAACTGTTGTTTTAGTGCTAAATTGAACATTTGCTTTCCTTGTGTGTAAATATGTTATGTTAGACAGAAGTTTTCCATTTAAGTCTTGAGTTTCATAAAGGAAACAAACGGTAATGTGATGTGTTTATGCCAACACTAATCAAATAAAATATATTAATGTCATCTTTCTTGCTTGTATCATTCCTAGCATGCACACAGACCTCTATAACATTAATTTATGCAAGCTAGATATGTATACTTCAGAGCCTGTGAGTATTTCCTAATACTAACCTTGCATACAAATACACACATAGGCATAAACATGTAAATGTTTTTTGTTGAGGTTTTGTTTTTTTAAGGGTTTAACTTTGGGGAAAAACTTCAGCATTTTTTAATGTAGGATTGGAACACCATTAGAAAGATTTCTTTTTTTTTTTTTTTTTTTTTTTTAAATTATTATTCCTGAAAAACCACTACCATTTAAAAATCCTTTATGTGAATGCAGAACTCATTAATGGAATCAGGCTAAAAGTTGTTTATGATGGCTTTAATGGAGATCTGAGATTTACACGGTGCCTGAATAAACAAGTCAAAACATCTTACAAAGAAAACCAGGACACTGCTAAGTCATTTATTTGTTTTAGAGAGGCAGCATATTTTTAAATTAATTTAGCAATCTGTAAAGGACTGTGTTACTGCACAGTAACAGAAAGCCTTAGAGAACTCTTGGGTACTTCTTGTTTATCAACTCCACTGTAGATCTAAGCTGCCCTTTGCTGAAGCAGTTGTGTTCAGTTACCAGTGAAGTTCAAACACAGCTCTAAGGAAAGGGGTATCATTTAATTATTCAGCATCATTAACATGCACAGTCAGTATTTCTGCCAAGGCTGGAGTGACAGATGAGATCTGTAACTGTAGTCTGGGACTCTTTTGGCTTATCCTATGACAGGCAAGTATCAGTGTGCAATTTAGTGAATGAGAATGTAGTCACTTGTATGTAAGAAAGAGTGGCAGCTTTATGTAGCTCATATACTTCATAGTGCTTAAATGTTATATCCATCTATAGCCCATGTGTGTGTATTGCTACCTGTGATTAGAAGACATTACTATTTGAACTTGGTCTAGCTACCTTATGTCAAAGCCATCACAGTATGAGTACTACTTTGTCCGTTCCACATGGTGGTGAGCATGGTTCCCAGAAAGCATTGCTCACAGCCTGCACACAGAGGTGAAACCAAAAAAGCCCCCAAAGCAATAAATTACTAATTAACTACATTTTTTCATGAAATATTAATACATTAATCCTTCTGCATAGTGCTTAATATTACTAAATGAGTTGCTATTACTGAATGAGTGAATTAAAGCTGATATAATCTATGGAGTGCAGCAAAATGCTGTTAACATAAGTAAAAATTAGAGCAAAGTGTAACTTATATCTTCTTGTGGCCTCTTCTTGGCATGTACCTTGACCAATCAATGTGTAATTTACTATGCAGACTGATTGCATTCATGGATGGAGAATGGAAACTTGGATGTGCAAACTTAGTTAACTCTGGGATTAGTCATATGCTGTGGCAAATAGCATCAAGGGAAGAACAAATATGTTGCACACACAAACTTTCTAACATGATCTAGGCTTTATCACACCCTTAAATGATCTTTTACATCTGTTGATGTGTATGAAAAAAGTGAGTTAATTAAAAAGACTTCACTTTTTAAATTGTAGGCAGGCAATAATTGCAAAACAAAATGTGGTATTTATAGCTAATGGTTTTTCCTTTTAGAAGATGTGCAAACTGTGTTGATATTTCTTGTTTAAATCAGTGGTTGAAAAACATATGCTAAAATGACAGCTACCTTCTCAGGCAGAATCCTTAACCCTGTTGCAATTTCTTCATTTCTCACAGATTTATGTTTCATTCATTAGCAATTATACTGTAGTATTTGCCCTGTATCTGGAGTGTGGGCTACTTTCTCCTGGGCTACCTTCTCCTGTGCTGTTACTTTCCTTTTGGACCAGACACTGGGAAGCAGTTAGGAAACAATTTGCATTTTATCCCCCATTTTCTGAGATTGTGAATCAATGCTTTTCTGTGACCTTATTGTTATTAGCAGCTCCTCCAAAATTTCAATTCCTGTTTCATTCGTAGAATGTGCTATTCATAGTCATAGGGATAGTTCTTACATGAGATGTTAAGTCTTATGTATTTTGTGTTGCTCATATAAGGATTAGGTCCATAAATAGCAAAACTGTTCTTCTTTCTCTTTGTTTCAGTATCTATGCTGCATAAAAAGTGACATGTTCCTCATTAAAAAAAAAAATAAATCTAGGAAATGGTGATGCAATGAAACCATCATTATCACCACGGAACAGAAAGGATATTAGACTTCTAATACACATAGTTTGGATTTTAAATACATCACAATTTATGAACAGTTATTAGAACCTTTAGTATATGCAGTATTATTGGAAATTTGGAGAGAACATCATAAAGAAAGCTATACCAGCAGCTTTGCTATTTATGGACCTAATCCTTACATGAGCAACACAAAATGCGTAAGATTTAACATCTCATGTAAGCACTATCCCTGTGCCTTAATGTTTCTTCAACCCTCTGTCTGCCTTTCTGTAGATTTAAAGTTAGCTTAATAATTTTCTATTTAAAATTAAAACCATGAATTTTACTCTTAAATAATTCTACTATTTTAGAGCACAGATTTATCAACATGGTTTTCCATCATGTTAAATATGATTAATGATTAATTTTATGAAATCTGCTACTTGATCTGTCTTACAGCAATGCTGAAAACTTTACTGCTCAGAGGGAACATGTGGATCTTCTTTGCATGTTGCTGTGTGTCATTTAGGAGGTTCTTTATGGGTTCTCATTGCCTTTGGAAAGACAATATATTTCTAGACTGATAAAATATATTGGAAATTTGTTAAAATGAATAGGAATTAAATCTGTAAAGATGTGAAGTCTTTGTCTCTCCACACAGGAAAAAAAAAAGGATGTGGCAGAGGAGGAGGAAAGGCTTTTTAAAATGTTAAACATGTTTTGTTTTTGGGGTATTTTTGTTATTTTTTTCTTTTAATGGAATGTGAGACTGGATGGGACTGTTTGGAAATACTTCAGTCAGATTGGTGAGATGTCTGGTGGCACTTACATGAATACCTTCACAAATGACTAAAACTCTTCCTTAGCAGGCATTCAGCTTCACGTTAGACTAGTTGGAAGAAGTGCTACCATCAGGCTTTAAGTACTTATTGGGGGCAGACAGATAGTGGTAATTGCATGGTAACTCTGAAGAGAAAGCATGGGTTTGTCTTCTCACCACAGTTGCTCAAGATTTTGGTACTCGCAGTATCTGGAATAACAGGAAGATGACCCCAGACTGAAGTAACAAATTCAGTTTAAAGGCTGGGAGCCAGCTATGGAATGGAAGATTAGAGGTTATTCAGGAAAATGTGTAGTGGAAAAGCTCAGGGTCATATATTTAACACCATGAGACATGCATTAACACAACTTAACGAACTTAGGCGCCAACTGAATACAAAATATGAGCTGAGCCCTAATCTGAAGCTGTTCTGGAAAAAAAAGTACCTCACTTGCATTTCTCTCCTTTACTATTCTAAAACCCAATCACTATTCATTGTTTTCTCCCTTTGAGTCTGACTCTCATATTAGCAGCTATTCTTTTAGTATGCACCTTAACTTTCCACCAGTTCCACATGTCACAGAAAGAGAACAGTAGCTTGAAAAATTGCCAGCCACGGCCGAAACAATGTCATGACAATGAAAGACCTGAAATAATTTATTTTCAGAACAGTGTAGCCTACTGAGTATGGTCTTGAGTGTGACCCACGTCCTCAGGCTAGAAATTCCTTTTGTGTGTTAGTTGCTCATCTGACTGGTACTGATACTAGTTATTTCATAAAATGCTTGGAGTTGAGCTGGTAGGAAGTGATATCTCAAAGCAAAGGTTCATTATTATTCTCTTTTATGCTGCATGATTTTCGAAGAGCTGCTGCAAACAAAGGAGTTATTAAAGCTTCCTGAGAAATGATTTGTTGAAAGTATCTATTATTATTTTAGTCCTCCATCGTGGGCTAGACTTACACTGTATCAAGAAAGGGAATTCTAACCATGGTTACTTCATTTTAAAATGAGACTTACTTCATTCTGGGAATCTTATTTCCTCAACTCAGCCTTTTTTTAAGTTAGCATTGTGATTTAAAAGATTATGGACAGCAAACAAGCCCCGCTTATTATTGCCTGATATACTACTGGACAGAAAACATAGGAGGGATACTTTTGAAGTTTTCTGGAAGGCTAGAGATTGTCAAACCAAACAGTTTTTTTACAAAACTGGTGAGACAGGACCTCTAACATTTTTTTCCCTGAGATAGTCAGCATTAGGAGTGGGAAATCATCAATTTTAGTGAAGCAGTTTCCTGAAGTGTACAGTTCATTAGAACTCGTGGCATTTAAGATCACCATCTGGACTTTCTGTTAGTGTCTTGAGGAAACTTGAAAGGGTTATGAGAGCTGGTTGTTCCCCTTTACACTTAGAAGGTCATACTGTGCTAAGCTTTGGACTTAACAGTCTGCAAAGCAAAAGAGACAGACTGACTTGGAAGTGGAAGTTTACTTCGATCTGCCGTGCAGTGCTGATAAAAGCCTGTGGCATGTTTGCATAGGCAATACCTTCAACAGAAGAACTGAGAAGTGTGTAAGTCCAGGTTCTCCTTTCATCCAAGGTTTAGTGTAATTTTCAAGGTGGGGAGAGGAAGAGGAAATTAGTTTAAATCCAGAAAAGTAGAACAAGAGTTTGAGTCTTGGCATTCCACATAATGAAAAATTCTGTACATGGTTATACAAAATAAGAGTATCAAGAGCATAGGATATGTTCCAGTTCCTTCACTTTTTTACATAAATAATATTATTTACTTGATACAGACACAGAACAGAATTTACCTCTTCTATGAGGACAGGCTGAGTGAAATGGCCTTGTTCAGCCTGGAGAAGAGAAGGCTTCGGGGAGACCTTAGAGCAGCCTTCCAGTACCTAAGAGGGCCTACAAGAAATCTGGAGAGTGATTTTTGCAAGTTCATGTAGGGATAGGACAAGGGGGAAAGGGCTTTAAAATAAAAGAGGAGAGGTTTAATTAGACATTAGAAAGAAACTCTTTACTGTGAGGGGGGTGAGTCATTGGCACAGGTTGCCCAAAGAAGTTGTGTCTGCCCCATCCCTGGCAGTATTCAAGGCCAGGTTGGACGGGGCTTTGAGCAACCTGGTCTAGTGGCAGTTGTCACTGGGGGGTTGGAAGTAGATGATCTTTAAGGTCCCTTATAACCCACACTATTCTATGACTCTTACGACTCTGAACTGGAAAGTCCGTTGGATAAGTGGAAGGTCTTGA
Organism: Psittacula echo; assembly: GCF_963264785.1. Classification (NCBI taxonomy): domain Eukaryota; kingdom Metazoa; phylum Chordata; class Aves; order Psittaciformes; family Psittacidae; genus Psittacula; species Psittacula echo. Next base: position 41,348,890 of record NC_137735.1, on the reverse strand, counting down.
ACTGTGCCTTTATTTGTATTGGTAAATTCAAAGACAGTTAAGGTTTCAGTGAAGGCAAAGTAACCCATAGACAGCTCCAAATGATCTGTGATAGAAAATGAGAGTATCTAATCTTGAGGGAGAAGTCAGGTTCGGCATAATGCGGAGAACTGTAGTAAAACCATTGCTTGCCCATTTTTTCATTTATTTTTTTACCCTTCTTCCACATTAAGGAAATTTACATTTACATCTAGTAACAATGCCATTAAGGACATCAAGAATAATATCTTTTAAGAACAAAAGCTTCTGTCTTACAGTATTGCTGTCCTTCCTCCTGTACTTTATTAAGACTTTAAATACTGTCTTTTGGGCTATACCATGCTGTATTGCTAAAGATGCACTGTTTAGTAAGTATATGGCTCTTGAATGATTTGTTCTCACTAGACTTTGTTGGTTTTGCACTTTGCTTGAACATACATATGTCTTTGAGTTGGTATTAATTTTGTTTAATTGCACTTGAGAGATTAGTAAGGTCAAACAATAATTAATAAACTTTCTTCAATAGGGGAAGGCTCAGAATTAAAAAAAAAACTTAAAGGAAAAAAAACGTAAGTGGAAGACATCTCATTTCACAGTCAGTGGTCTATTAAACTTTGCAGTGCAAGCAGAAGTGTCCCCAAAATAACATCTCTGCTCATGTCATTGCACAGTATGTTTTCTACACATACCAGCTTTAGATTACTTTGGTATTTGCCCAACAAGTCTTCCAATTTCTCTTCAATGATATGTGCATTATTTAAGGCTTCAATATTTTATTTTTTTTCTTTTAGAGAGCAGGAATTTAGGAATGTGTTGGCAGTATAACCCTGACCATTAACAACATATAAATTATGTAAGTGGATCTATACTTTGAGAGGGATGATTGGCTCTGTAAGGGTATTTGGACAAATGTGTTTGCTATTTAAATCTCAAGCAAATAAAAACTAATCATACTAGAAACAGCCTATGAAAGATAAACTAATAAATCTTTTCAAGAACTATGGATGCCTACAGTATTTGTTTTGAAAAAGTAGTGAATAAAGGATATGTATTAGTGTGAAAAATATTGATTGATAAACCTGTCATTTCTAAGGGCTGAAAAATTATGGCTTTTGGACTTATTGATGCAGAGATAATGGTCATTTTTATTTTAGTAACAAATCATACTATGGCAGCTACAAAGCTATTAGGTGATAAATCATGAGATAGGAGGATTCATGTAGCAACTCTGAGAAAATAGCCCTTTTACAGAATAACATTTACATTTAATTTATGTTTTAAATAAAAGTGTACCTGAAGCTGGATACTTATGGCTGAAAGATGTTCCCATTCTAAATCAGTAAGGGACAGAATGCCAGGGTCTTAAGCCAGAGCATATTTCAGTGACTTAATTGTGAGAAAAGAGTAGGACACTTCTTATGTGACATTTCTATTTAAGGAAAATGGATTTTATGTTCTGGTTCCTTAAAGTAATTATTCAAAATGCTGAAAAAGCTAAAATTGGTTTATCTGTTCATTGACTTAGAAATGGCGTGACTTAAAATGTGTAAAGCCAGGCCATTTGGGCTCCATTTGCAGATCTCCAGTGGTCTGGTTTGTGATCTTGTCTTGCCTTGGCTTTGTTTTTTATTTGACTTTCTTTCTGCCTTTTTTAAGGGTTACTTTCTAATGCAGATGATATCCTCTGTTCTCATCAGTAGTTTCTGTCTACACTGTTCATTAAAGTCATCTAAATCCACCATTCAGATGAAGAACTTCTCTTTTGTATATTAAAACCCTCCCCAGAGCCATTTCAGGTTTGATTGGAAGATCCATTCTCACATATCCTTTGGGTTAGTGCATTGCCAGATCTTCCAGGGTTGGCACCTTGCAGTCTCTGGGTTCTATGTGAGAAAACAACTTGTGTGGGCCCATTCAGAAGAGAAGAACTAAATTAGCAAAAAAACAGGGGTACGGTCACTTTGGAAGTTACTATTACAAAATTATGCACACTTAGCTATAGTGCTTACTACAGTAGAAACTTGTGGTACTAACGTATTATGAACAATGAATAACAGTATTGAGGCAGTGCTCTGTTTGTCACAGGTCATGACAGCAGCTGACATCAGTCTCACATTTATTGTATGAATATGGAATAGAAATTGAAGGAGAAATGATGTGAATCATTATACTTGCTTATTTCCTGAGACCTGGTCTTGGTAGGAGGAACTGAGAATCCACTCAAATATGCTAAGCAGCATACAGGCAGCATTTATATCCAGTGCATTAATGGAGCAGGAAGGCATCACACTTCTTGTAAGCAGAGGAGATGTCTAGTGCCGTTCGAGTTTTATGAAGTTTAAGGCAAGACCTGTGGTGGCTGGATGTAATATCAAACAAGTATCTAATCTGCAATACTAAAGAGAATGTATCTTGTGCTCATGGGAATGTTTTAATTAATTAAATTAGTATTCTAATACAGAAGGTGATTTGAGCACATTTTATTTAATTAGGTACGTACCTTGCCTTTGTCTATAGTAATTGTGAAATAAAGATAGCAGCTATCAATAATTTGAATCTGTGATGTTGGCCCCTAACCTAGGTTTCTGTTATACAGATAAAATCAGTCTTATATTGAATTTTTGATTTATCTTGTGTCCACAGTCACAGATTTAATAAAAAACTTTGCTGTTAATTATAGCAATATCTGTACCAATTTCCATACTTCTTGTTTCCAAACCAGTTGATATTTTAATTTTGATTTAGGTAGTAGATACTTTTATGTATTCTAGACGAATTTATTGAGGTATTAAACCAGACATGTTTTCACTTTGTGAAACACTTTTCTGTGTTTGGAATTTGCAAACAGGCAAAGCTTTCCAATCAGAATTAGTGAGCCTTTGATTCTTCAACTGTTCTTCTTTTTTTTTTTTTTTTTTTTTTTTTTCTTTTAATGTAGAATTTTATTCTCATTATAATCCCATGAACTGACATTTATTAAAAGTACTGTGGCAAATTTCTAAAACACTGAAGATTTCCAATTGGTAACAAAGCATGACAATTTAAAAATGAGTGACCTGATTTACTTGTAGGACAAAGTAATTTCATGGTGATACTGGCTTTTAATCAGAGATATGCTGAGAGTGATCTGGTTTGGGGTGTGTATTAAAAAGAATAGTAAAGCCTTGAGCAGTCACTAAATAGTCTCTAGTATTCCTCACAAAATTTTGAGTTAACCTTCAAACTCACTTAGCATCTCTAAGAAGAACTGTGCTACGTATTCATGTATATATACAGAACTAAGATTCCTTTTTTATTATATTATTGTAGGCAGAGTGACCATTGCTATGGTGACCAGCATTAGTTTCTGTTTGACAATCAATTGGGCAAAATTATTAAAACCTGCAATTTTTCTTATTGTTTCACTCATTATCTTTACTTCTTTGGGATGACTTATAGAAAAAGAAACAGACTGACACTACCATCTGTATTTGTGAGATTATAGATACTTCATCTGGTTCACAAAGTAAGAATTTATTTGTTTCAAAAAAAAATATCTATTCCCAGAACTGCAAAAATATTTTTTGCCTTTGTGTCACAGTATAGGGAATATAACTAGATAAGAATTTGTTTCTTTTACATAACTTAGAATTACAAATACGGATGAGCGAATGTAGCATTTTATTTATTTGAGATGTATATTTAACAAGCATTTCATAGATGGACGTTGAAGATTTTGCGAGAGGATGAATACATTTTGAGATGATATTTCTGTTAAGATTACAGCATATTAAGACTATGCTGTAGCTGAACAGCACTGATTTACTATTCAAAATATTAGAAAATTATTTGTATTAACAGAAGACCAAATGATGCATGTGTCACCTCACAAATTTCAGCAAAGATTGACTTTAAAAGAATTTCAAGTGTATGCCACAAGGTCATGTTGAACTAAGATGCTAAAACCAACCACAACAGGAAAACTAAGGCATATTTTAGCTTAATGATGTGAAAAGGTTGTTCTGAAAAGGTATTATGAAATCTTAAGTAGAGTAATAGTAGATAATTCATAAATTAGGAAAATAGCATTGCTATTTTTATTATCTTTCAAAGCTTCTGCTTAAGCAGAAATATTAAATCTCATCCAGAAAGCTCCAGGAAAAACTGATGTTTTTCCTAATTCTCTCATAACCTATTGCTCTCATGCGTCTGAGGGCAGTAGGACAGCACTAGCAAAGCTGTCATTTCTTCCTTTAGTGGTAGGCGAATACTAATTGTACCCAGGAAAAATGTTGGTCTTCTCAACTGTCAGCAATCAGAAGAGGAAGGAGATAAGGAGAGATTGCATATTGTGTTGTCCTAAAAGTACAATGAGCCTATGCTTCAGTACAAGCTATGCATGCATGTTCATGTTATCCATATGTACAGGCTTAAGCGCTCTTAGCATTATTTCAGGGAAATGGAGATTAAAGCCACCATTAACCATGCAATTCTCTTGGAGTTTAATGTAACCGAGAACATTACTCTTTTGCCTCCAATTAATGAAAAGTTTCTGAAGTGTTACTTGTGACTTTTAAAGTTGTTTGCCTCCCCCACCTATGTTGTAAAAGATGTACAAACCCCCATCCACTCAGTGATCACTTCTTTGCTTATTTTTATGTAAGGAAATATTCTTTTTTTATTCTTAGTAATTTTGTTAAAAAGTCTGTTTTAAGATTTTTTTACACTTGTAAATTAACCAATAGATTATTTTCTGTCAGCTCATAAGAAGTCACTCTGTACTGAATTTTTGAGGAGGAATAGTGCAATTTTTAGACACGAAAAACCTTAACGGTTGTTCTAAGCACGAAATAAATGGAGAAATCTAAAATGCAGAGCCAGAATAAGAGTTTTGCAATGAAAACAGTGCAATTTTTTTATTTTGCAATGAAAACAGTGCAATTTTTTTATAAGTGGAAGTAGTACTGTTGCTGTGGTACAGCTTCACAATACCTGTGTGATCCTAGAATAAGCAGAACTACATCTAATAATTTAAAGGTGGTATCAGATCTCCGCTTGTATTCAGAGTATAAGCAGGCGAGATTCCATTGGAGATCAAGATACTCAAAGTATGTGTTTCAGAATTAAGATTTATTTACAAAGTAGACAAAATGTCCCAGTTGTTCTTTGGCTTTGCTTATATATTTTTTAATTTTAGTTCCACTGAAGGTAATGAAATAAATTTAAAGCTTAAACAAAAGACAACGAGAAAGTGACACAGACAAGAATTTCTTCCTCTTGCACACAAAAAGAGCTTTTAAGAAGTTAAAATAAAATCCAGAGGTCCCTGCAAACTTTTAAAATTCCCTTTATTAAATCAGCCATCCTTTGAATTGTGGCTGGTTTTTGCAATGAGCTGTGTAAAGTGTGAATGAAGGTTGTAGGCTTTGAACTCTTGAATGTTTTAAGTCAGTCGTAATGCATGCTAATGACTCTTTACCAGTGTCAAAAGCCATGCTGATGTTATTGTGGTGTAGAGGGTTTATAACATAGCTAATCAGCACTGTGTCTAGCCAGCTTTTATTTCTAAATGTGTGGATATTATCATGTATCTTATTTGTCTTTATTTGACTGTTGATGAACTGCTCGTTTATGGTAATTTCAGTTATCTTTTCAGATAAAGTTTTAAATCCAGAGTGGGGAAAGCACAAGACTGGATTTCTACAGCCAGTAGCTGATGATATTGTTTTCCAGCACAGAGCTGGAAAAACAGCCTGTGCAGGGGCAAGCAAATGCTGTGAGGGGTACTTGATTCCTCTCAGAGCTGTGCGACTGTTCTGCCGCATTTGCTTCTCAAGCAGTCATTTGCTTTTTTCCTCACAGAAAAAGGCAGTAGCTTGGATTCAAGTGTCCCATGGGCTGGATGGGTTTATAGACTGCTATCAAAAATGATTCTGTGCGCATCAATATGAAGGAGCTGTTGTGGCAGGAGGGAAATATTGGGCTGCTGTGGTACTTCAGTCACAGTCATTGGTCCGCGACTATAACTTTGTTCCTGTATGAAATGAATGCTATATTAATTTGTCAAAACAGATTAAGGAGTACTCTGAGACATCAGCAGCCCTGTATTAAATGTCCTTGGAAGGCCAAAAATTGGATTTAAGCCTTTTTCTTTTTTCTACAAGTATTTTCTTTTCGATGAAGTTGCCTCTATGTATGAAAGTTTATGTTCTTTTGCATTATGCTTGAGGTATGCCAGGTTAAAACATGACTTTGTTCAGTAATTCTAAAGATTATTTTATGAGCAATGTGGAGAAATTCATTGGCAAATGGCTGAGAAATACCACTGAAGTTATTCCAGTCACTGCTCTTTCCAGTATTTCTTATCTAAGGATTTCAGTATCACATCTGATATGTAGAGTGCTGTCTCTAACTACATGGTTTAGGTGTCTACATTAGCAAAAAAAAAAAATGTGTGTGAATAGTAAATTATTCTATTCATTTATTATTCCTGATGACTACTAAATTATTTTAATGACATTGACTATCTTATTCATGCATTACTTGAATGTGATTGGAAGTGAATTGCTGTCAAAAAGGCTTTGCAGCTGCAAAAAATTGCACTTCTGCTTTTATTGTATTCCTTTTACCCTCAAATAGAATCTACTATTTCTATCTTTCCACTCAATTCAGCCAGCTGTCACTCACACATCCTCAGACAATTGTAATGCACTTGCATCATATCCCAGCTGCCTGTGATAGACTATTGTTTTGTAGTGCACTGCTTACAGGATAATCTCTGAATATCTGTCTCCCACTGGAAACTCTTTTCATTGGCCATGCTCTTTTTCAGCTGAACGATCTGTGATGTTCTGGTCAGGTTTACAGGGTGTCTTAATTTAAGAAGAATTTTCCATGATCTCTGTAACAGAGGACTGTCAAAGATTAACATCTCACTCTTATTTCCAATTATTTTGTTACGAAAGTGAATTAGAAATAGTTTTATTTACTTTGTAGAGCTTCTAACATTTCAGATCAATAATTTAGTTTGTAATGAGCGTATTATGGCTGATGTATAATTACAGACTGAAGCTAAAATTGTCGCTTTTCATACTAAGTGGTCTGTGACACGTATAAAAAAGTGCTTTCTAAAAGAAATTTATTTTCTAAGAATTCTTTATTTTCATTTAGGGTCATTTGAATTGTGTTATTATTTCCTGGTCTATTTTAATCATCAAGTATCCATGTGTTTAGTATTTTTCTGAGTATGAAGAACAAGTCCTTAAAGGAATATGCAAAAATAAGAAAAAGAACTATGGTTTGGGAACAGCTGAAATTGGCTACTTCGATCTGTGTAACATAGGCTGATTTGAATCACACAAAATTTTATGCTTATTCTGATGTGTCTCCTTTCTTCTTTTAGTGATCAGATAGGAAATAGAGCAATTACAAATTTATTAATCATAAAATCATGGAATGGTTAGGGTTGGAAAGGACCTTCAGCTCATCTAGTTCCAGCCCCTCTGCCATGGGAAGGGATACCTTACCCTAGACCATGCCACCCAAGGTTGTGCCCAACCTGGCTTTGAACGCTGCCAGGCATGTGTTCTGTTTACTTTCTAAAACGAAAAAGATGACCTGAGGGGCCTGATTGAAAAGGAAAGCTTATATTTCTCTTACAGAAATTCAGGTAGCCAAAGAATTATTGGTCGTTTTACTGTTCATTCCAGATGTAGTAGATATAGCATTGCAGATTAAATACAATTGAATGTGAAAGAAAACAGTAGTTTATCTATTCCTTTTTAATAATGTCACCTAAATTCTTCAGCTGAGCACTAATGATGCTCAGTAGATGAGCACCTTGAAGCACATGGTTTGCCATGTCTGTGAAAGCAAATTCTAAGGAACTGCTAGATTTACTCTGTGCCAGGGGCACACAGAGACTGGATCTTATCAACTGCAGTGCTAATATACAAAGAGGTTAGTATAGCTTTAAACCATGAATCATTTTTGTGGTGTGATTTTTGACAGATAGCTTTGTTCTTGAGATAGATTCTGGGTTGTAAAATAATTTCAGGAAAATCTGAGTCTTGCCTTCTTAATAACACAATAGGCATCTCCCTCTGTCTGTTATTTTATCTCCATGTTTTAAGCTTGCTTTTAACAACCATTTCCACACTTTCCACACAAAACTGGTGGCTTTTTTAACTTCATACTACAATATCATGTACAGTTCTCAAAATAATTCTAAACTGATTGTTATATACTTTATTTGACTCTGAAGTCATCTACTAATTATTAAATGAATTTTAAATTTTGTCTTGTGTGTATTTATATATATGCATCTTCTTTTTATCACTAATTCTTATAGTATATAACAGAGGAGTTTTTCAACCACTACTTTGCTTTCACTATGGTTTTCAAAATGTCAGTCTTTAACCCACCATTCATAAGGGAAATAAAATTGGGATCCTTTTGGTAGGCATGAGTTGACACATACTTCACTGATGTAAAATGGTATGTTGAGTTTGTTAAAAAGTCCATTATCTTCTGGCATGATTTCTCTTTGTGATAACAGTGAGATTTACTAAAATAATGTATGGTCCTTATTTATGTTGATATTGAATTATGGCTTTAAAAATACTACAAGTATTAATGTATGCTTTACACTTATTTTTTCTAATTCTTAATTTAGAATTATTCTGTTTCTTTCATCCTTTTCCTTTCTAAGGCCTTAACACCATTGTTTCAGCTTCAAACTATGAACTTCAGTGAAGTCAGTAAATAATGCCTTTAGAATCAGTTGCTCTTAAATCATATGATCTTTATCGTCAGCGAATATGTAAGTGAATTAGAAATGGTGACATACAGTTAACCCAGCCTTTTGCAGGTTTAATGAGCAATGATAAATCCTTTCTTTTGCATTTTAAAAGTAAGTGAAGTTACAAGTAGAATGAGCTGGAGAGATTGTTGTTCTCTTGATTCATAATAAATTATTTGTAATTTATTTATATTGGGATAGGAAGCATCTTCTTTGAAAAGAAACCCCTAGATTATTTGAGTAAATGTCTGTTATCATAAAATCCAATAAACTATTAATTCCTACATTATAAGGATTTACATGGTAAGATGAGCCATGCTGTTTCATTATTTGTTTTTGTTTAAAACATTTGGTTAGTATCCCCTATAACACTAAAACATGTGGCTTTTCTTGCTTTCCATTGACATTATTTTATTAATAGAACTGAGAAAAAGTGTTGCTAGTTTTGTAGCAGTAATTTTATAGACTGCAAAACCATTAATTACAGTTTTAATTACCAAGTAGGGCCTCTGCATAACTAATAATTTTTGCTGGTATTAAATATATGTAGAAAATTGTACTTTGTTTTTTTAGAAAATTTAGTTATTCAGAAATATCTACAGTTATCAAATACAGTGCCTTTGATTATTTTGACTCCAGTTTGTGTAGACAAACTGTTTGTGACTGGAGTTTAAGAAGATGCTTTTTCATCCCTCCTGCTCCATCCCCCCAAAAAACTTTCCAATCAAGAGCAGCAGATCTACTTTGTATTGTTCTGTAAGTTGTCTTCCTGGTGAGACCATCTCTGTTATGTGCTCCTCATGTATTTCTTGGAGTGCTTCTATAAAGCAGATAATTTAAATTTTCTTATCACATTAAGGTCTACCAAATGTAACAGCAAGTTAGCTCATCTTACTATGGTAAATATGAGGAAAACTAATAAGACTTAAAGGGCAAAGTCAATCTAGTTCAAGTGAATTCTGTGGAGCTAATTATACTTTTCCTTAGTATGATTGTATTAGCACTTCCATTTATACAATTAATATCAGCGTTCAGGTCCTCAGAGTTTCTAAGTATACCTCTGGAATGCTGTGTTGAGGATGTTTTCACTCATTGAGCATCTTCCATCAAACAGAAGATAAACTGATTTTAAAGATTTAAAAAATCAGTGTAAACAGTCACGCTTATATTGCATTGTCTTTTGAAATACAAAGAGGGATTAATTTAAATGGTAGCTGTTCCTTTCTATGAATCTGTATTTCTTGATTCAGAAATTAAAACTTAAAAAAGTTATTCTTAGAGTTTTGAAAGAATAAGAGCTAGAAACCCAACTAAAATTCATAAGTTACTGAGCTTTTGCAAGTTTCATTCATCTAATTGTACGTGCTAATAAACGAACAATTTGCAGACTAGTTTAAAGGTATCCAGCTGTGGGTACCTGAGGCACTTCAGCATAGTTGAGATGCTAATGTATACAGGCATTGTCATCATGAAATACATAATAAGCAGTTTTCAAAATAGTGAAGACAGGATTGAAAGATCATTTTCTTAGAAATGCATAAATTTTTGTTTAATGAAATAAAAATAGACTGATTTTATTTTTTAAAGGTGTTCATGCTTCTTATTAATTTCAGTTCAAATGGGAGTACACAGTAGCATGAATTAGGATGTTATTTTACTCCACATAATTTAATCAAAATTATGAAGGTTCTGCTCCCTAGTTATTAGATTTAATTAAACATCTCTCTCCATATGACTGTCTCTGTTCCCTTCACTTTCTTCCCTACCTGCTCAATAGCTACTCTAACCTTAAACATGTAACATAACCCGCATTCCCTCATCTTTTCAACTCACTGCTCCCTTAATGTCTCTTGCTTGGCTTTTCTCTGACTTTGCTTTCTGGACACTGGCATACCTTTCTCCATGTCCTTGCCAGTGTAGATTGTTTGCCAGTTCTCTGTTGTCTCTCTTTTTGAAACAAAAGTTCATGTATAACATGCTTATAATGATTATATTTCTGGTTTTGATAATCCTTATTTTATCATGAAGTGCTAATACTCTTCAGAATTCCTCATGAACCTCAAGAGATCAGTGTGAAAAGCTGCTGATTAAAGCTTGACAAACACTGAGGTTTTGTTTGCTGAGTGGAGGTATGAAGAATAAAATGAAAATTCAAATAGTGGTCATGTCCATACTGGAACATGCCATACTGGAACATGGACATGCCATCCTGGAAGGCATGCTAAGGCACATGAAAAACAAGGAGGTGCTTGGTGACAGCCAGCATGGCTTCACTAAGGGGAAATCCTGCCAGACCAATTTGGTGGCCTTCTGTGATGGGGCTACGAAACTGATGGACAGGGGTAGAGCAGTTGACGTCATCTACCTGGACTTGTGCAAAGCCTTTGACACTGTCCCACATGACATCCTTGTCTCTAAATTGGAGAGACATCAATTTGATGGGTGGACCACTCGGTGGATAAAGAACTGGATGGATGGCCACACGCAAAGAGTTGTGGTCAATGGCTCGATGTCCGGCTGGAGACCAGTAACGAGTGGTGTCCCTCAGGGATGGGTGTTGGGACCAGTCTTGTTCAATATCTTTGTGGGTGACATGGACAGTGGCATTGAGTGCGCCCTCAGCAAGTTTGCCGATGACACCAAGCTGTGTGGTTCGGTTGATACACCAGAGGGAAGGGATGCCATCCAGAGGGACCTCGACACGCTTGTGAGGTGGGCTGATGCCAACCTGATGAAGTTTAACCATGCCAAGTGCAAGGTCCTACACCTGGGTCGGAGCAATCCCAGGCACAGCTACAGGTTGGGCAGAGAAGAGATTCAGAGCAGCCCTGTGGAGAATGACTTGGGGGCGTTGGTCAATGAGAAAATGAACATGAGCCGGCTTCAGTGTGTGCTCGCAGCCCAGAAAGCCAACCATACCCTGGGCTGCATCAAAAGGAGCGTGACCAGCAGGTAGAAGGAGGTGATCCTGTCCCTCTACTCCACTCTCGTGAGACCTCACTTGCAGTATTGTGTGCAGTTCTGGTGTCCTCAACATAAAAAGGGCATGGAACTGTTGGAACAAGCCCAGAGGAGAGCCACGAGGATGATCAGGGGACTGGAGCACCTCCCCTATGGAGACAGGCTGAGAAAGTTGGGGCTGTTCAGCCTGGAGAAGAGAAGGCTGCGTGGAGACCTCATAGCAGCCTTCCGGTATCTGAAGGAGGCCTACAAGGATGCTGGGGATGGACTCTTCATCAGGGACTGTAGTGACAGGACAAGGGGTAACGAATCAAAACTTAAACAGGGGAAGTTTAGATTGGATATAAGGAAGAAATTCTTTACTGTTAGGGTGATGAGGCACTGGAATGGGTTGCCCAGGGAGGTTGTGAATGCTTCATCCTTGGTGGTGTTCAAGGCCAGGTTGGATGAGGCCTTGGGTGACATGGTTTAGTGTGGGGTGTCCCTGCCCATGGCAGGGGGGTTGGAACTAGATGATCTTAAGGTCCTTTCCAACCCTAACTATTCTATGATTCTATGAAATACAAATAGCTTTAACCAAATACACTCAAAAAATAACTGTGTATTATTTTGGAGAATAAGAATAAAAACGAATGGTGGGTTTAACAATAATAAAAGCCTTTAGGAAGAACCCCTCATGAAGGATGCATTTTGTACCTCTTGGGGAAGCTTGTAAGAAATTAATGGAATACTGAAGGTCTACACCTTGAGTGTATGCTCATAAATGATAGCCTTTTGTTTCAAGGGGAATGCTTAGAAAGCATTCATGAGAGTATGTGCTGGAAAAATAATTGCTCTTCCATTCTGTATTACTACATGGTCATTATACTTCCATCAACTATTTCCCACTCTAATCCATACTGCTGATTCTCCTAGAGATGCACACATTAGTCATCTAGAAAATGCAAAGAAGGATCCTTTCCTTCTAGAAAAATTATGGGGCTTATTTATGTGACTGCTTGTAGGTGGAATTCTTGACATTAGGAGGCCCTTAAAATGCCATGAATTTACACATTTGATGTTTTAAAATTTGAAGTTTTTGTGTTACTATTTAATGCCATTTGAGGGGCTACCTACAAATTGTTTATCATGGCCTCACTGACTCTAATACTTCAAGGATCAGGATTTGAAATTCTTCTGTTTTCCTCATTATTTTGATGGGAATTAGATATTGAAACCTTCATTGCACACACTACCAATTCTCCTATTTTTCCTGAATTTTTGCCCCCAATTATATCTAAGATTTATTTTTTTTAACTTTAATCTTCCTATGAAATGTTTCAACAAATAACTAATGGTCTGTGCTATTAAACATTGTGAAGCTAGGAAGGAAGCATTGTTCAGTTTCCTCATATATATTTGGTCCATTGACACCTTGCTTAACTATGGAATGTGCTTGAACTTCTTTAAATAAAGAAGTTTTTTTGTAGGTATAATCTTAACAAGTCAAAGCAGTCAAAACAACAAAACAGCAATACTATTTCTTCAAAACAGTTTGGGTTTCTTTTGTTCTCTATCTGTTATGTGTACTTATTTTCTGGGAATTTGGCATTCTTTTACTGTTTTCCTATGCTAATGCATGCTTGACAGTTTACACAAATCCCTTCATTTTTATAGCTCTATGCTTTTGCAAAAATTGTTTCTTGTGTGATATGATTTAGCTTAATTTCCATAGGAAGAACCATAATGCTTCACATCCCCTTAAGGGAGAAGACCACCTTAGTGTTGCTGCTTTTCGTTATTATGCCTAATCCTAAACCTCTAAATAAAAGTCATACTGTATCATCCATCACAAAGCTAAAGGCTTCTCTGAAGTGACTGTCACCAAGTTGCTGAAAACCTGATCTACGGATCAATTGGAGAATTAAGACTTTGAATAGAGAATAGAAAAGCATTTAGAATCTGTGGAAAGACTGGCACTCGGGAGAATATGCTCACAGTCATTTGGCTCAGTGAGGGAGTGGGCAGCTGGATGAGATGGGGACAGAGGATTCTGCATATTATTTTCAGTCTAAATAGCATAAATAAAGCGTGCTATGGCATTGCTGTCTGAATGATGACCGTATGGCTCATTGTAGTCATTTCAGTAGGACAGAATACATGAAAGACATTGGAGAGCTGCTGCAACAGATTTATTTTGTCAATACTTGAAAAGATCAGGCTGTCTTGCTTTAGCAATTACTTTAAGCGGAACCTTGTATCTTCACACACATGGGAAGAACTAAGAGAGAGGAACTGGGCACTGGGTAAGGATGATGCTCAGATAGTTATCAACTGGGATTTTTTTCATTCCCTTTGCACTATCACCTCACTTTTTCACCTGCTTTGATCAGAGCTGAGTGTATTTCATCTAGTAATAAAGTATTTTTCAACTTGATATACTTGCTTGGGAAAGTGGGATGTAGTGGTACATAACTCAGAAATCCAGCCACAGATAGCTGCAACTTGACTGTGTTTGGGAGTTTTCCTGTTACTTAACTCATCCTATGTTTCTTAACTTACGTTGAGCAGACTGTGAAAAGGAAGTATTTTCAGACATGTTTTATACTATTTGCTATTTAAAAAATCAGCTCTAAACCTAAGTAAAACTAAAAACTGAATCCCTAAAAATAGTTGGTACTTAAAATTTTAAACTATAATGCTGCTTTTATGTCAGCATTGTGACTATTTGGGCAGAAATATGACAGCATTTGGTTTCATGGCAGTGATATATAATAGGAATAACTGATGTTGCCGGAGGAATTATAAACTGATGAAAAATTGCAAGCATCATCTTTTTTTTTTTTTTTTTTTTCCTGCCAGTAGTAATATCAAGACTACATTGGATAGTCCAGTCTCTCCACTTGTCCATCTTTAAATGGCAGAGGCTGGGCAGTCCTCTCTTCCCTGCCCAAGCACAAATGTCGCTGAAGTGTTTAAGGCTTCAATACTCTTGAGCTTCATGAAAGGCAGTGCTGCAGACTATATTCCTTTTATCTGATGAGCTTTAGGAGGTTACTAGGTTTTGTCTGTTATGAGGGTCTATTAGATAATAAACCATGGGGTGCAACTAACCAGCACAATTACAGACCAGTAATACCCTAAAAACTCCAGTTAGTCAAGTTTCAGGCATTTATTAAGGGAAGATTAAAGACTAACAGCAACCCAAGAGTCCAAATTAGAGAATGGGTTTGTAATAGTTGTTGATAGTTGAGTACCAGCTATATTTGCTGCATCTGACAAAGCTTTTACTTCTAATATAGGTTTTTTTCACTCTTCTCTCTCATTTTTTCATATTTTTTCTTCCAGGTATGAACTACCCCAATGGCATATCTTCTTAAGACCCTTCTTTCAGAAGGGGGAATAAAAAGGAGGAAAGAGAGGGGTGTGTGTGTGCAGATTCCTCTGGAAAAATGTAAATTCTTCCTTCTCATTTCCATTTAGTCCTTGTTAATTGAAGCAGGTCTTCATAACAATCCCTTCCCTATGGTATTTTTTATGCTAGGACTAGCAGTGGTAGTAAATCTGTAACTTTGCAACTTGTGTATGCAGCTGTTCCTCTCAAAACTCGTGCACTCAAAAGGAACCTGAGTGTGAGCCATTCCTGTGCAAGTGGGGTTATACATGTATTGATTTATTAAGGGGTCACTTAAGATGTTTTATAAAAAAATGACTAAATATATATGCGGCAGCTATTAAAATTTATTTTGTATTATACATATATTCTAAACTTGGTTTAAAAACACGAGACTAAATAACTCCCCCAAAATTCAAGCCTAACCTCCCCAAAACCTTACACAGCTTGAGGCTTTTTTCTACAAATATTCCAGGAGGGTTTTTGGTAATTTGTAATTTTCCAAGGCTATTTTGCATACTTCAAAAATATTATAACTTGTACATAGCAAGGGCATATTTTTAGATATGAAGTCTGAATGCTCAACTTCCCAAGCTATTTCCTTTTTCTGTTACTGAAAAGCTAATCTGACAGGTAGAAACTAATATAATATAGTTATTTAAGTCAGAATTTTATACAAAAAGGACACAGGTATTCTGGATTGGCTAACATATATTACGTATCCTTGGTATCTCTGTTAAATATGGCAGTTTATACTCCTGACAAAATTACTAAATTAGGCTCTGGTTTTGTATTATGTAAATTGTAAGATCTGAATTGTTTGAATTTAACCTTTCTTGTTGACTTTCCTCTCATTTTGAGCACTGGGAAATTTAACTAAAGCTAAATGCCTGGAGATCATAATATTTTTAGATTCCAGTCATCTTGACATGTGAAAGAGTTCTGAATGACCTTCTGAAGAACATATGAGAAAATTGCCTACTGTAGATAACAAAGTAACTGTGACCAAGGACAGAAAGGACATATAATTCTTTATAGTGAACTTTTTACTGGCTAGTGGCAATCTATTACTGACAGTTTGAGGCTGAAATGAATATTGGACAGTTTCAGCAAAAACTTCATCTTTCACATCTAAGGAAAGCCATGCACCTTTTGATTAGTACTGCATCAGGCTGTTCACTAGAGATTTGAACACTTGCAAACAAGTCTTTTCAGATAAGGATAAGTAAACTGGCCTTTCTGACAGTTCAGTTCAACATGCAGTTCAACCAATGCATTTTATTTTGGGGGAGAACCTGTTTCCTGGAGTCTTTTAATGGAAGTGAGAATCCCATCTATAACCTTTTAATTTGCTTTATATATTATTTCATCTCAGCTAGGTCAATCTATCTAGACTAAAAAGCTTATCGTTTATCTGAGTGCAAAGATATTGCTGTGTTTACTGGGCAATTTGTTCGTATGTTCCTACTAATGTTTATTATATTAAGTAGCATAAAAAGGAGAATATAGATAACATGACTTACTTGAATGCAAACAAAAAGCTCTGCATCAATATGGCTGATCAGTATGTCCAATTACATTTTTTTCACAAAAACTTCATACATTGTGGTTTTAAGTTCCCTGCAGGCTGGCCCTTTAGGAAATACTTTAGTGAAAGAAATTTACATTTCAGCTCTGCTATTATATTTCAGCTGACACTTCTGCCAGTAACTTATCTGAGAGTTGGTGGGAAACAAAGTATTTTGGAAGGAATTCTCAGAAATCCACTAAAAAATAGCTCAAGTACCCTTGACAAACCTTGTATCAGAGATAAGCTTTGAGGAGCCTGTTCAACCTGCAGTACTCTAAAGAACAGATTGTAAAATATACATTCATTGCTATAAACACATAGATAAGACTCTATGCAGCATAATCCAGGATATATATAAATACAGTTACAAGAAGCATCATTATCAAATTGTGTATTAAAATGATCAATATTTATATGATAGATAGACTAACTTTTCTCATTTTAATTCCATTTCAGCAAGGTCCAGGGTGTTATTATACCTATTAATCTCAGTTTGTTTGTTAGAAAACAAAGTTACGATTCCTTGAAAATACCCATTTTATATGAATAAGGTTGGCTTATGGAGTTTTCTGTAATTGATAGAATTTCATCATCTTTTGTCTACTGTGCCTACTCCTGGGGGGCAGTCAGGAGGGAAATATAAATCTCTCTCTAATCTTAGTGTTTCTCTCTGGAATACATTATTTGAGCATGATCAACTATAGAATATCATCTTAGCAATGTTAAGTCTGCTTTTATCTTCACTGCACATCGCTTTCACTGATGGAAGCAGGAAAATGTGTATTTCAGTCAAAAGACAACACTGTGAAGAAGTTTAGAGTCTCTCTCTTCCGTATTTTGTCAGCAAATGTCTTAAAAGTTGGAAGTTTTCGCAGGAAATTACCATAGGAAAGGGCTTACACAAATATAAGCTCTTCTGTTTTTCTACAGTCTTTCTGTGAAAACATAATTTTTTTTTGCAAAGAACAGCATGTAGTTTCTTATAGGTTACAGCAACCTACAGACAGAGTGGTGTGCAAGTAGTCTTTCAGTCTTAATATATGAGAATAATCTTGCCAAAGTATTACATACTGTTGGCAAAAGCAGTTTTAAAAAGTTTTGGTAATGTACCTTCTGTCTTAGTAAAAAGATTGTCTCGGGTGCTAGCTGAGATCACTCATGTAATTATAATTGAGGACTAAAATAAAATTTATATTTTTTAATAGCTGATGGAGATAAAGGGAAAATTCATCAACACAAAATGATCAGTTTGTTAGCAAAATTACACTGTGGACAGCACAACTGTGTGGAATATTCTGCTCTGTTTTGTTTGTGTTATAGAATCATAGAATAGTTAGGGTTGGAAAGGACCTTAAGATCATCTAATTCCAATCCCCCTGCCATAGGCAGGGACACCCCACACTAAACCATGCCACCCAAGGCCTCATCCAACCTGGCCTTGAACACCACCAAGGATGGAGCATTCACAACCTCCCTGGGCAACCCATTCCAGTGCCTCACCACACTCTCAGTAAAGAATTTCTTCCATATATCCTTATATCCAATCTAAACTTCCCCTGTTTAAGTTTTGATTCGTTACCCCTTGTCCTATCACTACAGTCCCTGATGAAGAGTCTCTCCCCAGCATCCTTGTAGACCCCCTTCAGATACTGGAAGACTGCTATGAGGTCTCCACGCAGCCTTCTCTTCTCCAGGCCGAACAGCCCCAACTTTCTCAGCCTGTCTCCATAGGGGAGGTGCTCCAGTCCCCTGATCATCCTCGTGGCCCTCCAATGGACTTGTTCCAACAGTTCCATGTCCTTTTTATGTTGAGGACACCAGAACTGCACACAATACTGCAAGTAAGGTCTCAGGAGAGCAGAGTAGAGGGGCAGGATCACCTCCTTCTACCTGCTGGTCACGCTCCTTTTGATGCAGCCCAGGATAAGGTTGGCTTTCTGGGCTGTGAGCACACACTGAAGCCGGCTCATGTTCATTTTCTCATTGACCAACACCCCCAAGTCCTTCTCTGCAGGGCTGTTCTGAATCTCTTCTCTGCCCAACCTGTAGCTGTGCCTGGGATTGCTCCGACCCAGGTGTAGGACCTTGCACTTGGCATGGTTAAACTTCATCAGGTTGGCATCAGCCCACCTCACAAGCGTGTCGAGTTCCCTCTGGATGGCATCCCTTCCCTCCGGCGTCTCAACCGAACCACACAGCTTGGTGTCATCGGCAAACTTGCTGAGGGTGCACTCAATCCCACTGTCCATGTCACCCACAAAGATGTTGAACAAGACCAGTCCCAACACCGATCCCTGAGGGACACCACTCGTTACCAGTCTCCAGCCGGACATCGAGCCATTGACCACAACTCTTTGCGTGTGGCCATCCATCCAGTTCTTTATCCACCGAGTGGTCCACCCATCAAATTGATGTCTCTCCAATTTAGAGACAAGGATGTCATGTGGGACAGTGTTGAACGCTTTGCACAAGTCCAGGTAGATGACGTCAACTGCTCTGTCCCTGTCCATCAGTTCCGTAGCCCCATCACAGAAGGCCACCAAATTGGTCAGGCAGGACTTCCCCTTAGTGAAGCCATGCTGGCTGTCACCAACCACCTCCTTGTTTTTCATGTGCCTTAGCATGCCTTCCAGGAGAATCTGCTCCAAGATTTTGCCAGGCACAGAGGTGAGACTGACTGGTCTGTAATTCCCCGGGTCATCCATTTTCCCCTTCTTGAAAATGGGGGTTATATTTCCCTTCTTCCAGTTGTCAGGAACTTCACCTGACTGCCATGATTTTTCAAATATGATGGCCAGTGGCTTAGCAACTTCATTTGCCAGCTCCTTCAGGACCCACGGATGGATTTCATCAGGTCCCATGGACTTGTGAACGTTCAGGTTTTTAAGATGGTCTCGAACCAGATCCTCTCCTGCAGTGGCCTAGGGTCTTCATTCTCACAGTCCCTACATTCGCCTTCCAAGACTTGGGTGGTGCAGTCAGAGACTTTGCCAGTGAAGACCAAGGCTAAGAAGTCATTCAGAACCTCAGCCTTCTCCAAATCCAGAGTAGCCAGTTCTCCTGATATCTTCCGAAGGGGGCCTACATTGTCCCTAGTCTGTCTTTTATTTGCTACGTACCGATAGAATCCCTTCCTGCTCTCCTTAACATTCCTAGCCAAGTTCTAACTGTGCCTTAGCTTTCCTAACCTGGTCCCTAGCTTCCCAGACTATATCCCTGTATTCTTCCCAGGCTGCTTGTCCCTGCTTCCATCTTCTATAAGCCTCTTTTTTCCTTTGAATTTTCCTGAGCAGCTCCTTATCCGTTATGTTATGATGTACTTTGTTTAATTAACGTCACTGTAGTACATTCATTCTTCCAGTAAATGCACAAAGCACAACAGCATGAGTGCATATGCCCTTTCTTTCCCTCTAACTGCATATTTCTCACTCTATGTTAATTTTTTGGGGGTTTTTTTGCACTACAGTTTTGCTCTCCACCTCCCTCACCTCCAGTAATCTCCTTTACTTTTCCTTAGCTCTGATTCAAGAGCTGTCAATTGTCACAAACACTGCACACATTTGTCACCCCTGTTACACCTCACCATGGCTGTTGTGTCCACTGGGGCAGCTGTAGCACCTTTCTCTGTTGATAGCCAGACAACTGTCCTCCATTTGTTTTGCTGAGTCACTGCTAGAGCATGGCTACATAGGAATTTACAGTTTTAACTATGTTTTTATTTAAAATAAGAAAATGCAGAGAGAAACTCTAAGAAGAATGTTATGAAGACAGACAGCCAAAGCCTTAAAATCTTGTGTGCTTGGCAATACAATGAAATAATGAAGGGTTAAGAGGGAATTAAAAAAAAAATAAATAAATCAGTGGGTACAAAGCCTTGAGGGAAATCCTTTAAAACGTAACAGAATATAAAAACAGTTTCTGAAACCTTGGATCACCCTTGTGATGCTATCTCTCACTCTCCTTTACTGTAGCAAATTGTAGTTTTGTGTCTAAAATTTAACACAGGATTCTCTTGTGAGAAATTGTCAGTGGACCTCTTGGGGCAGTACTTGGTTGTGTGGGCTTGATGATCCATTCCTGGTTTTTAGTTCCTGAATCACTCTATTTACTTGATAGTGATTATGTTTTGGAATTTCATCATGAGTAGCTTAATGTTTCTTATAGATCTCAAAGCAAGATTATAAAATCTGGAGCTCATCTGTGTGATTCCATAGGACTTGTTTATAAGAGAGCCTAAAAATGTACTGGATGCATCTCTCATCTCTAACTTTGTTCAGGTTCTATTCATATATTTATGTATGTATCTATATGTATTTATGGTGGGAGTAAAGTACAAACTCCTTTACAAATTAAAAGATTTTTTTTGTAACTATGTTGGACAAAAGAATGAAAGCTAGATGATGGAAAGATGATAATGCGAAAAATGTCTTCTAATAAAATTGGAGAGTTGATAAACTGTTCTCCAAGAGAAATGAGATAGAAAAAGAGATTTGTTTAATTTTTAGCAAAAATTGACATTCATTAGCTGGTAAGTAAAATGTAAATATAAGAGTAATAGAACTTTAGCTTTAATCTTAATTAAAGATAATGTGGCTTATAAGTGTGACTGGCAGTATTAAGGTGACTATTCATACCTGATGGAGTTACTCAACTTATTGCAACACTGGATTGATTGTCTGAGGTGGAATTTTTACCCGAGTGTCTTGCCAGTGAGTTTTAGCTACTTTAATATGTCAGTACTGATTTACAGTTGAGGCTGGTTATGAGCAAGTTGTGATAACTTCTGAATTTGAAAGTGGGCAAAATATAAGTTTTAACAGCAAATTAGAATATGAAAAAGAGCTAGGACATGGATAAAGGATGGAAGATCAAAAAATCTGCATCTTTATCCTGACTGATGTAAATAAAAAGAAAAAAATATTTTTAAGAAAGGCAGCCTCAAATTTTAAGGGCTCAGTGGGTTTTTATAATCAGAAAAATAGGCAGGAACATTTACACTTTTGTTTTGAAACTAGCATTTTAGAATCTCAGACTCCTGAGAAACACATTTGTCTTATTAAGTATCTTCAAAATGCCTTGGACATTGATAGAGTGATGCAAATATTAATCAAATTAAAACATCTTGATGTAGCATTTGTTCAATATGTATAGTCTTTATTCATCATATCTCATCCTATTCATCCTATCTAATCTATCTTTTAAGGTTCTTCAAACCAAAAAAATATGTCCCTGAATGAAAGTATGCGGTACCAAAGCTGACAATCTAATAGACATATCAAATATATGTTATTCATTGAAAGTACTGAAAGCTTGAATTCAAGTTCTGCATCAAGAGAGGATTATGCCTACTGAGAATTGCATTTCACCCCTGATGTCTGTCTGTTACTTATTGTCCTTACCGGCTTCACTAATCCTTTGATTCCTAAAGACAGAAGTTTACTCTAGGGTTAAAATGACATGTGATTGACTAGTATAGTCTGTGTTCTGCCCAGCAGGATATGATGCAGAACAAGATAGTTCAGTAGACTATAATTGCTGTTTTACAAGGGAAGAAGCTTTCCTCTTCTCCTAAAAAAGAAGCAGTATAATCAGGGAGAAAAATTATGTTGGAGTTCAGACATTAAACATCATGTGGAGCTCCTGCAACTTTCAAAATCATATTCTTAATGTTCTCAAGACAGTTCCCTGCAATTTTTATAGTGCATCACTGCATAAAAAGATAGTTGAATAAAAATCAGGAAAGGGATCTACACAGACTGCAGTCCCATTGTCAAAATTCAAGCTCTGTAGCTGCTATTTCTACAATGCCATAAATTCAAACATTTTACTTTGCTTTTATTTTTTCATTGTATACATGATTATATATCATTCTCTTCAGTTGTCTTTATGTATTTTTTTACCCCAATTGCCTTCAGCCTCTCTCTAGTCTAAATTATTTTCTTTTTTCTTTTTCTTTTTTTTTTAATTAATTTCCTTAAGAAGATCAAATTAAATAAAGTATGTTGTCCATCACCTCAGAATGCAAGGTTTTATCTTCAGGGCTCTGAATTATATGAATGAGTTTCCTACTGAAAATGTCACACAGGTCATTTTTCAGTACCCTCACTTCCAGCAAAACTCTGGGTGTGTAACTATATAACTCCACCTACAGGAACAGAAGTAATTAACCTGCAAATCAAAAGACACTGCCACATAGAACAGCTAAAGGTATTTTACTGTAACACATTCGGATGGCATCAGTTTAATTCCATAAATGAGATTTTTGTCTTGTTTTCAGCTATTTTTTTTGCAAAATTTTTGGCCTTTCTTTAAGGTTTCTGCGAAAGGTTTCTATGAAATGTCCATAAACTATTCTTTTTCACTGAAACAGCAGCATCGGGGTAGTAACTGTGTCCTTTAGGTCCAGGTCCATCAGAAAAGGGACAAGCCTTTTTCTATTTTTTTCTGTGATAACTGGTTAGTAAACATAGAACTACTGGCAGTACTGTGCTGACAGAAAATTGTGAGTGATTAAGTTCAAAATACTACATTAAATTGGGTTTTGTGTATTTTCAGTGCTGTAACTTATTTGACAACAGTTCTGTCCTCCCTTTGCAGGTGTTCCTTGCTGGGCTTGCTTTTCCTCTTCAGTTTCATTGTTCATGTCTGCTAGCAGCTCCCAAGTGTCTGCCCTCCTTAGGCAGTGTTTGCTGTTGAGGTATGTTCTGCTATTTACTACTGCTTTGTAGTTAAGTAATAAACATATATGTTGAACACACAAATATAATGTTAATTTCTTACAGAAAGGGAACATCAGCTGTCATTGCTGTTGTCAAGGAAAGTATTGGAGCATTATAAGCGCCATCTAAAACTGTGCTACAAAGGGCAATTGTGTGGTATTTCTGATGAAATAGGAATAATTCAAAGATGCAAAGGGATACTTTAAGCTCACCCTGTCCAAGAATCTGCCTCTGAAAGCACTTAATAAGCAGACCATGTTAAAACTAGGACTTTGCTGTATATGCAAATGCTTGTAGTGATAACTGTAAATGCAAAGTGCAAAAATACTGCCAGTCTCATTTTGTAACCTCTTGTTCCATTGCTTTGTGCCACCTTTGCACTTTTAAAAATAGTCATACAGACTGCAGGATCTTGCTGACTGGGACCATATGAATGACTGAACTGGCTTTCATTTTTTTAATGACTGCTAGGTTAAAGTATGGATACAACATTCAGTTGATATCCCCCCTTTGTGACAATATCTACTTATCTTCTTGAACAGGCAAGTTTAGTTTCTCTATATTGACTTATCCAGACTACTGAAAGTGTAAAAGGTGTGAATTAGGAACATCTTCTCCCTAGAACTGCAGCAAGGGAAATCTTGAGCCTGAAGGTAATTTTTGCTTTAAGAAATTGATATAATGTTAACTACCTATATAATGGTTTTCACAGTTGTGCTTTGAGATCCTTGGTACATTTTATGGATAATGGGGGAAAAAAAATGTAAGAAAATTTTGCGAAGTATATTAGCAACAGAACCTTTAAAAGTCATGGGAAAACTTAATGATAGCTCCATTCTGGTGTTTTATAGTGTATCAAATGCATGCCTGGAAGTCAATGGAGTTGATTTTGGTTTGGCACTTCCACATTCAAAGAAGCAATGAGTGTGTTTACTTCCTTATACTGTCAGTGAATTCTGAGCTCCATAAGTTTATTTTTAGTCAGTTAAACTTTGAAATGATTTAAGATAAAAGATTATCTGAGCCAAAATAGTGCTCTGCAAGTGTGGATGCTACAGATTATAACTGTGCTTTAAAATCTGCGAAGGTAGGAAACTGTCAGGAGACAGTTCTATATCTATTCAATGCACTCCATCAAATACAGTACTTTAAATTTTTAAGATAAGCAATCTTCACCTACAAACTGCTGAAGGACAGCACAGTTTTACAGATTTCATTTCCAGTGTGTGTAACAGCATCAATGGATTTTGATTCAGCAGTAATTTCTTCCTGAAATATTCTGACAGAATTGGGAAGCATTAAGCTAATTTCTACATCAACATTAAAATAGTCTAGTGATAACAGTTTTTATACCTACAGTACATTTCTAGGTCACATGTGCATTGTGAGCCTGAAAGACAGCACTGGGGTTGTGAGAAGATGCTGGAGGCTGCAATACACAGACTTGAGCATTGTAGGTCAAACTGCATTTGGATTGTTGTCACTGAAGTTGTTAGAGGTTCCTGCGATAATGGTGTCTTACTCCAGATCTTGCTGATGTAAAAGGAGGTCCTCTTTGGAATTATGTGCATTGTATGTACATGCACATATGTAAAACCTGATTGAATGTTGTATGTTGTTGTTAGTTGGACTACTCATTTAATCATAATTATCTATAAATTTTAAAATAAATCAGTAATATTTGAACTTAAATGCATCTTCCCTGTCATGTGTCTTTTTCCTTTTGGGTTTTTTTAACTTACAGTTTACCTGAGAAAAATATTGCAAGGATCACTTGTTTGCCCACTAGATTGCCAATGTGTTTAGGCTGCAATATAAGGTATACAGACATAACTTGTGTAATTATGCACACTTTAACATATAGGTATATAAAATAAAAAAAAAAAAGAAACTTAAAAGAAAGAAACATCACACTTTAAGGAACAGCAAGGAGGTTTCAAAGGGACAGACAAGATTTTATATCTATTGAAAAAGTGGGTTAGGTGAGAGAGGTGATTTTTAGTATAAGAGTAACATTTACATATTTGTGGAGAGCAAAAAAGCCCCAAACCACAAATGCACCTTTCATTGTACATAGAAGGTGATCATGAACTCTTCTATGCAGCAAAATAATAGAAGGAGTTTAAGATAGAAGATACTGTATAAACTGTTGACTGATGCCCTGAGTACAAGGGCTGGTTTACCCTCACTTAGAGACACTCTTGTAAATCTTGGCATGTGAACATGGAAAAGAAGATGCCCTGGAATCAGCAGGGTGCAGATAAATTACTTGGGAAGCTCTGATCAGTGCTGCTTTGAAGAACTGTGGCAATCTAACATCCACTGCTGCTTGCAGCTGCTGAACATCCCATAACCTTATGCAAAGATGATTTAAAGTCTGTTTTATCTGCAAAAGAAAGACATTTAAATTACATTTCTTGAACTGTTCTACTGTAGGCTTGACTTCTTGACAATAAATTGCACCAGTGACAACAAAGGGAGCCGTTTATAGTGAGTTAGGATGTTCCCAGTTTTGCACGTAATATCTCTTCAGAAAACTGTTACTGTATATACCTATTAGGGGATATACAGAGCTGAGTTAGGGTTACCACTCTATTTTCAATTAAGTAATCAGATTTAAAAAGGCAGAACATACTTTGCAATAGAATAAGTTGCAGATTGGGCATGCTGGGATTATTTTTAAGAAACAAAATAGCACAAATTCAGGCAGTCTGAAAACTAGGTAAGTAAGAATGGAAAATATTAAAGGAATGTTTACTTCTTAAAATGAGAAATAAGAGTCGGAAGAATATGCATTTTGGGATATTTCTACAGTTGAAGTTGAAAGAAATATTTAAAAAAAGCCCCAACCAACCAACCACTTCCACAACTGAATAAATAATGAAGGTTTGATATAATACAATTACACTGAAAGGATAGTAGCTTGTTTAGGCTCATTGCATGTAATTTTTGTAGTAAAGGTTGAGAAGGGGGAATGGAGAATAGGGTAGTATGTGAACACAGGTGTGTCAATGTGACTGAAGTTCAAGATAAAGTTCTATTTGTAATGTTCTGCAGGGGCTAGAAGCTCCAGAAACACAATTCATTGGAATGAAGGTTGCTCCTTTTTTTTCTGTTTTCATTCTTGTAAACAACAGTCTAACATTTCAAATGCCCTCGTCTCTTATGCTCAATCTGTTGTTTGTTTGTTCTTTCATATTCAAGCCAGGTTATAAAGTTTCAGTGCCATATTCTCTTATTTGTTTGTAAAATCTTGTATTTCAAAAATATTAAGTGACACAAAGCACATCTGGAAAGATGGATGTTTGCAATTTTCCATTAAGTCAATATGTATTGCAAATTAGCAGCTGTGCTTTTTATCACGTAGTCCCATAAATAGGCAAAATTTAATATACATTACCTTGTGGAACAAAATTTTGTAAAATTGGCAAAGCAACACGTGTGATTTCCTGTTTTTCCTAAGGGAATTACCAGTTTCTGTCCAGTTTGCCCTATGACTCTTCTTCTGGGTAAAACATTAGAGGAAAAAGAAGCTGTGCCATGTAGCTCACTGGCTACAAGAAGCAGCATAGGTGTCCTAGCATGTTCAGTGAGCCTGCACTGTCACAGTGTCTCCTGGCTTCCACAACCATCTTTATTTAGATGAACACCACTCCATAACAGAAGACACTTTGGTTTGTAACTACTTCTGATGCATCAGAAACTAGGCAACTGCTATCATACAACCCATCCAGAAACTTGAAAGTGAAAGTTGGGGCTGTTCAACATGGAGAAGAGAAGGCTGTATGGAGACCTCATAGCAACCTTTCAGTATGTGAAGGGGGCCTACAGAGATGCTAGAGAGGGAACCCATCAGGGACTGTAGCAATGCAACAAGACGAAATGGGTTTAAACTTAAACAGAGGAAGTTCAGGTTAGATATAAGGGAGAAGGTGCACTGGCCCAATGAAGTGGTAAATGTTCCTGGCAGTGTTCAAGGCTAGACTGCAGGTTGAACAAAGCCTTGGGCTACATGGTCTAGAGTGAGGCATACCTGCCAATGGCATGGGGGTCAGAACTAGATGGTCTTAAGGTCCTTTCCAACCCTAACCATACTATGATTCTGTGATTCTCAAAGAGAAATACTTTCCCTCTCTCATGTAAAAACCTGAGCAAGTAGATACAAAGAAAAAAAGATATTCTGACCATATGCATTTTATAAAATGCCTGAGCATTCTAATATGATTACAGAGTTCACTGAATAATTACTTAACAAACTCCAGTTGCTGAAAGATGAAAGAACAGCTCATTTCCCACATTCTTCCTTATCCATTAACCTGCAAAGTACTTTAGGAAGTAGCCTGACCATCCTGCTGCTTGGGCTTACAGAACTGCTCTCCTTTTACTCCCCACTGTTCTTCACTTGCATAATCTGAGAAAAGTCTAGCTAACAGGTAGATTGCTATGAAGGGATTATTTAATTTCCCAGGCTTTTGCCCCAGTGTGATCTAGTTCCTGTTCTGGTCCTGAAGGAAGAGACTTCATTAGGGTCACTACTGGACTTCAGTATTATTTTATCTATTGCTGGCTATCTGATATCTATATTACTCATGCTAGTTACATATCATTTCCAGGAGCTTGGGTCACCTGCAGCTTTATTACTAAGTACCCTGCTTAGTTATCTTTATTCCTAATTTCTCACACTAGCTGTTCTTGTTTTTTCTCCTTTATTTTTATTATTTCGTACTTTTGGATGATCAGCTTTTCTGCAACTGCTCTTAGCAATCTTTTTCTTACTGTCAGTAACTGTAGTGCTTAGGATAGTCAGGCAATGTGGATACTTTACTGTTGGCTTTCCTAGTTATTAGTGAAGCCACATTGGTTTTCTGTGTGGGAGGTCTACTTCTACTATGTATGAGTGTGTGCTTGTCCTGAGTATATGAAAACCTGTAGTATTCTTTCCTTTTTCGGATTTGATGGCCTTTATATAAAAGGTAGTCTTTGGGTGTAGAGCCTCAAAAGTACTCAAATCATTACAGGTCAAATAGTTTTCAAGACTATTTCAAGATAAAAATTCTTTGCTCAGGGTTAGTTTTGAAGTCATTCCCTGCAGAACTAACACAACTGAAGGCTTTTGAGAAGGGTCCTTCCCTTTTACAAGCAGGGCAAACAGGTAGTGTGTTTTTTGAAATGCAATATGGTTTAGGACTTGTACTCTGAACTAATATTTTTTCTTTATAAAATTATGAACATTTAATGAACTGGTTTTCTGTGTCATCACCCTATCCCCTAAATAAAATAGAATTCATATTATTAAGAATTCATTATCATTGGGGTAAATGTAGCGTATAAAATTACCTCCCACCAACTGAGGTGGGTGGCAGGCTCAGGGGGAAGAAACTTGTTACCTGAAAACTTGAAATCCTCCTCAGGGATCTAGGAGGACAGTAACACACCAATATCAAGCAGAATGATAACAAACATATCTATTATGCATCTTCCATATATGTATATTTAGAGAGAAGTGAAGTAATTGAAATGTTGAAGTTTCTCCTAGCAAGCTTCAAACATTTTTTAGTTTATTTTTATTAGTCAGCATAACACTAACGATTTGAATATGAAGCAGATTTCTTTATCTATAGATTTCAGTGGAAGTTTTCCCCAGGGTGTAATTAGGACTGTTGTGAGACATTTTTTGCTTCATTTCATATATGTGAAGCCTAGTTCAACTTCTACTTAAGTCAATGACAAGATTTTCATTAACTCTCTCCTGTGATAGCCCAGTCAAGCTCGGAATGAGGGAAATGCATAGCAGGGTGCTTTGTTGAAGCAGTGGCTTTAACTGAGACTAAAATAAAAATGAGATTAGCTATAAAGCAATTTAAGACTAGTACACATAAACTGATTTATTATCTCCCACCATGCTCAAAATGTCCCACCACATTAGTACACAGAGCATAGAATTATCATTGTAACAACTGGAGAACTTAGATATCCAGTAATATGTTAGCAAAGTGCTTGATGATAAGAGAAAGAAAATGATGGTACATAATTAAAAAAAATGAAATTAAATAATCTAAACTAAAAAAAAAAAAAAAAGCCTATTAAGACATGTATAAATACTAGTGTATGTATAAAAACTGTGTTTGAAAAGAGAATTTTCTCAATGGAATATCTGGAATATCTTAATATTTTTTGAGTAATGCAGAAGAAATAAACAGAATATATGGCACAACAGAAGACCAGTGCTAGGAGAAAAATTATTGTCAACAGGAATTTTTCGAGAAGAATATCTTTGAGCTATGATTGTGATCGATAAGTGTAGTGCACCACTTAAAATACTTTTTTTGTGTTAAAATTGGAGCAAAAGAAGCCTTTTATTTCTTAGTGAACCTTGTCAAGAGAGTTCTAGACCTCAGGCAGATTTATTTATTCAGAGCTGAGCTTGATTTTTACACTGCATTCGAGAAAGAAATGGTAACCTATTAGAATTTAAGATTCAGCCAGAGAACTTAACAGAGGTTTTCTTCTACCATAAGTGATTTAATCTCTATTTACTAGACTCTGTTTCAACACTGCTAATATAGTCTCTTAAAATTCTATTTCTTCTCTAGCTTCTTTTTTGAAGTAGTCATAAATATCCTTGTTCTGACTACTCAGTCTTGGCCATACACTGAAAGATGCTAAGCTTCCATCAGAAAGTTTAATGTCAAGGGAACTGTGTACTCTGAACAATTTTCAAGTATCTTGTAGAATAGCAGCAGTTTCAAGGTATTTATAAAGCCAGATAAAGCAGCACAGGCCTACTATTACAGCACAAACAATGAAGTCATTAGAAATACAAACCACGTAAAGGCTGGTGAAATATTTTCAGAAGTGAATGTAGTTTTTTTATAGTTTGATATATGGACAAACAACTCAAAACACACTGCGAGGTTAGCAGACTTCTAAAAAACAAGACAAGCAAAAAAAGACACTCAAAACTAAAACAAACCTAAACCTAAAAATTTCAGTTCTTTGCAAGTCTGGTCCACTGGAACGTCCTACCAATACCCACCTGAATTTAACGTGTGAAAGTATCTTAGGGTAAGTAACTGCAGTGGCTATCGTGTGTGCTTATTGCATTGGTTGAGAGTATGTTATTTTAGAGTTGATTGTCTGACCGCATACCCCACATAAAAATGAATTTCTAGGATTTATTTGGAGGAGTTTGTGCAGCCAATACTTAATGTATGTGTATAAATAGCACATAAGAGCGTTTTAAAGAGCTAATCAAGAATAGAAGTATGTATTAATTAGCAATGTATTAATCTATGATTAATTTAATTATGATGTTCCAAATAATGATGTTCCAAACCCATTTTCATTAGCAGTACTTACATAATATGATTTTAATGGTTTAAATGAGAGTGGCCTAATGTCCAAAGCTTTTGATTTCTCATTGTTACTTTTTGTAGGTTATCAGTAGCTTTATTACAGAGGCTACCTGTAGGCATAGTCTTGTTTGAAAAGGCTGGCCATACTGTAAAGTGTGTTTCTCTTTATGTCTATCAGCATCAGATTCTTAAATGCAGTAACCTCTCTCTTTGAAGTTCACTACTGTGATTTACTTATGCTGCAAATATGGTATGTTAGAGAAGATTTCAGTTTATTTTTCATCTGATATGCAAAATCTCATTGAAAAAGTCAATCATAGAATCATAGAATGGTTAGGATTGGAAAGGACCTTAAGATCATCTAGTTCCAACCCTCCTGCCATCAGATAGGTTTTACATAAATTTCAGAATTACTATAAAAAAGTCGTAGAGTAAGTTACTTCATAATTATTATAAAAGTACTTTTTCCAGATAAACAGCATTTTTTTTTGTCTCCCTTTGAATCATAGAATCATAGAATGTTTAAGGTTGGAAAGGACCTTAAGATCATCTAGTTTCAACCCCCATGCCTCACCCTAGACTGTGTTGGCCAAGGCTCTGTCCAACCTGGCCTTGAACACTGCCAGGGATGGAGCATTTACTACTTCTTTGGGCAACCTGTTCCAGTGCCTTACCACCCTCACAGTAAAGAACTTCTTCCTTATATCTAACCTGAACTTCCACTGTTTAAGTTTAAACCCATTATCCTTTGTCCTATTGCTACAGCCCCTGATGAACAGTCCTTTTTTATATACCTTGATGCTACACTGTCATGATTTAAGCCCAGCCAGCAACCCAGAACCACACAGCTGCTCACTCCCCCTCTTTCCTCCCCCAGGTCCTGAAGGGATGGGGAGGAGAATCAAAAGAACATAACTCTCACAGGTTGATAAGAACAGTCCAGTAACTAAGGTATAACACAAACTGCTACTACTACAACCAATAATAATAATGATAAAGGAAATAACAAGCAAAGAGAATACAACTGCTCACCACCCGCCAACCGATACCCAGCCCGACCTGAGCAGTGATCTAGCCCTTCCGGGTAACTGCCCCCAGTTTATATAGTGGGCATGACATGCTGTTGTATGAAATACCTCTTAGGCTAGTTTAGGTCGGATGTCCTGTCCCTGCTTCTTCCTGGCTTCCCCTCCTCCCTGGCAGAGCATGAGACTCAGAAAGTCCTTGGTCAGAGTAAGAGTAAGCATTACTGAGCAGCAACTAAAAACATCGGTGTTATCAGTGCTTTTCCCAGGCTGAAAGTCAAAAACACAACACTGCACCAGCTACTAAGAAGGAGAAAAAATGACTGCTACTGCTGAACCCAGGGCATACATACTAAGGAAAATACAGTCCAAAAGATGATGTAAAAGAATTTGACATATAAAATCAAATTATATTAAGTCAACAGCCCTTAAAGTCAATAGACATGAGTTTGGATGTTCATAAACAAATGTGTAACAGGCAAATATGTATAAAAATATTCTGAGAAGACAAGTGAGTTAATAAAATTTTGCTAAATATTTTCAGTGTGACAGATTAATTTTCTTCTTTCTAAATTAGGATTGCACATTTGCGTATGGGCCGCACTACATATATGGAGATGTTTATTTGCTCTTATGGCATCACTAAATGTTTTTTCACTGAAACTGTTTTTTTGTCAAAAGTAATTAAAGGATTTTTTTTTTTTTTTGTGAAAAGCAATATGATTTAATACCATTTTGTTAGCAGGAGTTAAAATGGAGTTTTTAATTTAGCAGTAATGAATATGTTAGAATGAATAGGTGACATATACTTTGTGAAAGCTGCAGATAAGATGGCTTCATCTTAGTTGCAGTTGACCCACATAAGACTTCTGAATACACTAGACTGCGGGGGAATAGGGAGGAATTATTTTTAAACCAGGATCTGCTCTTCCATGCTAAAGGAAAGTGCCCTACATCTGTCTCTGCCAGCAAAATTCAGGCTCAGCAGTTTGATATGACACTAATTTACTTGCACAGAGATTTATAAAGCTTCATAAATAACAGAACAATATGATTAGATAGTACTTCTGTTGATTCAATTACAACTGAGGTTTAAAGATACTAAGAAAAAATCAAATGGCCCAAGCTGGATTTAGCTTTCCTAATTGAGTGAGAAAAAACAGTCAGCAGTGATGAAAAAGAGACAATTTCTGCTATGATCAAGCAGAGAAACCATTTCTGAAGCTGTGATGAATGTATTTTGCATTAAAAGACGGAATTCTGAACTACACATCATTCTTGTTCAAGATCCAGATTTTATTTATAACTTTGGTGAAAGTTTTTAAATGATTTATTTTGGTTTCCATTTAACTTGCATATTTTCATTCAGACTGGTTTATGCACTGCATCACCCACTCATAAATGTACCCAGAATACTTTGAGAACTTTTTTGGTAGTGACATATTATGCTTTTATTTCCTTTCATATGCAGTGTCAGCAGTTCTCGGATGATGTCTGTGTTTAAGTTGAGCAAGGCAGGAGTTTCAAACTAATGTCCAGCATACACATCTATTTGCAATATTGATAGTTCAGATATGACATATCTCTTGCTACTTGTCTGCCTTGGAGAGTTTCCTGTGGGAGGCAAGGATATTCTATTGAAATCGGTGGGGCATATGGTTGTAAACTTCAAAATGTAGCTTAGCACCAGTAAATCTTCAGTCAAAAATCTCCAGCAGACAAGGATTTATTTAGGAAAAGGTTTTAACTCCCACTGTGTAAAGCTTGGCTCAGCTTTTTGTCTCAGCTACTTATTTGAAGAAATTTACATGTATGTATGTACATACGTGCACATAGAAAATCTTTTATATGTATTTTTCTGGCAAAAGGAACTTTTCAGATGCTATTTCAGGTTGAACAAAACATTTCATATCTGTAAAAATATTTAAATACCCACCAAGTAAGAAAAAGCATGATGCAAATAAGTACTGAGTGCCTGTCAGTGTGTAGGGAAGTTATTTAGAAAGTTGAATACCTGTATTTCAGCTCTAGCAGTAAGAAATATTCAAATACCATATGATATTTAGTCCTGTCATTCCAGGAAGTACTGTTTTGCTCAACCCACTAAGTCAGATTGCTTTCTCCTGTTCCTAGCCAATAAAAATTAGCTGTTTGACCTAACCCTATCCGGGTTACAGTACAAGCCTGAGTATAATGTACTCCTATTGTACCCCTTTGAGTCTAAAGCAAAAGTGATGAGACTTTGATGTGGCTGTTGCTTTGGAAAGCCTCATGCTTGATACCCATCCTTAAGCAGGTACCTTCCCAGTGAATATGCAACTTAATGAATAAATGGTCTTGTGAATCCCTAACATTGTGTCCTTAAGTTTGTTTTCTGGGTTTTGATTCTTTCATGTTTGTTTGGTTTGTTTAGTTTGGGGTTTTGTTTTGGGTTTGTGGGATTGTTTTTTATTTTTTTAATTGTTGTTTTGGTTTGTTTTTTTTTTCCCTGGAGAGGGGGAACTGAAAGAATGACAAGCAATTTACCTGTTCTTTAGTTCCATTCATGTATTCCTTATGATTTGAGCCATTAATGAATTATTGAATGTCTTGGATATGAATGCTTGAATAAGATGATGAAAAGGCCTTTGTAGACTTTTCTATTGAGAGATTCCATAAAGACAAAAATGCATTGACATGCTTGTTTTTCTGAAGTATGTCGAACCGACAAATACATTAGGTAACTATCTCTGAAGAAACACGTCATTTAAGAATAAAGATCAAGGGAAAAACATTTAAGAAAGGAGTATTAGAGGTTTAAAATTAAAACTATTTAGAATTGTGCTCAACAGTAGGATTTAAGGATGAAAAAAAATATTTTGCTATCTGAGGTTATTTTATGCAAACTGGATCTGAAGGCCTGGTTTGTAAAAATGCTCTTACATGGCTTGAAGTGATTTGAAATTGAGTCAAATATAGTGTTCACTGGAAATTGTATTGCCAGAGACAGTTGTCTACCAGTTCTATTAAGGATTTTTCTTTGCAGTGTAAGGATTATTATAGATTAACAATGCCTCCCTATACTATGGTAGTGTCAAACAGCCTTGGACTGAAACAGTGCAGGGGGAGAAACTCCTCTTTTAGTTGCAGATTTGGGATCTGGTGGGTCACTGTTTCCTCTCAGGGCTTACTGCAACTGGTAAGCAGTCAAATCATGATGGAACAGCATTAGCCACTTTTCTGAAGCTGTTGAAACTACAGCATCTATTGTTTCCTGGCAGGGGATTACTTAGCTAGCAACAGACCTGGGGTCATTTGTGCTGGAAGAGCTCTCTAGAAACCTCCAACACTTGGAATCCTGCACAATGAACTATGATTGCTGTATAACACCATTAGAAAGAAGTATCTGATTACCCTGACAGCTATTCAAAGTGGTAGGAGAGTGATTAGGATTTTTCCACTATGGATGCGCTCTGAGTGACCATTGTAACATCATTACTGTTGATTGTGCTGATTTCCAAAGCTGTTGTTTTATTTTCCTTTACTTTTTCTTTCTGAAGTATAGTGAATATTTAAACATGAACTGACTTAGCATTTGAAAATGTGGTGGTATTTCTCATGAGGTGGGATCTAGATGGTGGTGTTTATTTCTGCACTCTTAAAGTGATGGTAGTATCAATGGTTAGGAGCATCTAAACACTGAATATTTATCTAGGCTCTGAAAAAGAATAGTGCATAGGGATTAATGCAGATGGAAAAATATGTCGAAAAAGGAGTTCTTTTAGGGAGGGTTGGTAGGCTAAAGACCCTTCTTCCCAGCTGATTCCTTTCTCTGAGCCTGTATGTGTTTCAAGCTATGAACTTTTTAAGAACATTTAGCTGTTGACTGCTGCATCAACAAAATCAGCTATGAAATATCCCATCAGGGCTGTTACCTGTTTTTCTGTTAGGAAATAAATTAGTGGGGCCTGAACTTTATTTAAAAGCTGAGCAGTTTCTTCTTTCACAAGCCAATGGAGATACCACCAATCCTTATTCTAACTAGGTAGAAATAATTACATTGCAGTATGGTCTTAGAGACCATTTGAATGAAGCTTCAGTATAGCCAAATGCTTTGCCTTAATAAGAAAAAAAACACTTGGTCTTTCACCGTAACTGTTCTAATATAGACCAGTTCAACTGATTTTAGAAGAAATCCCATTTGTAAGATCTAGTTTTCTGCACGAAATAAGTTTACATACAACTTGTATAACAACTAAGCTTACTGCTTTGTAGGACAACAGTATTCTGTAAGACTCTTTTCATTAAAATGGTTGGTGCAATCCCCTTATTACCTTCTTTTTTTTTGTCCTCTTGGAAAGTCCGTGACCTTTCCATGAAAAATATATGCATACTATATCCAGGATACTTGCCCAGAATAGTCTCACATTCTCTGCAGTTAGAAGAGTTATTGACATTTGTTTTCAAATTAGTAAATGAAAAATACAGACATGTAACTTAGAAATATGAGGAGATTTACTTAGATGCAATCTGTCCTTTGAAGGAAAAGGAAGAGAAGAAAAAAGAATGCCCAGTGGGATTTACAAGTGACATTTTCTTCATATTATTGTGTGTTGTAAGTCCAACTGCTTGCAAATAAAGTACACCAAGAGGTAACAGCATCCAGAGGGAATAATACTGAAACAATGGTTAAGGATTTCCAAAAGAAAGATTTCTACTTCCAGCAAGGTAAGGATCCTGTTACTAGATGATGAAAATTTTCATAATTTTTATTTAATTAACAGTGCAGAAGATAAACCCCTCAAAAACCAAAAGCCCTTCAATTTACATCATTTGTACAAATAATAGAGTGTAGAAAGGTGACTAATAATGCATAAAATTATGCATTTATTAATTCAAAGGAATAATTTAACTGTTCCAAGTGTTAGAAGTTTATAGAAAGTGATCAAACAACTTACAGTCTTTCAAA
This sequence comes from Psittacula echo, assembly GCF_963264785.1. NCBI lineage: Eukaryota > Metazoa > Chordata > Aves > Psittaciformes > Psittacidae > Psittacula > Psittacula echo. Next base: position 41,312,142 of record NC_137735.1, on the reverse strand, counting down.
CAAAAACATTCTCATGACAAGCAAGAGAAGCAAATTTTTCAGCTTTGCTCTATTCATGTCCTGTAATGTTCAACAGAAAAATATAAACAAATGATGATTCACTCAGTCATGTATATGTATCATCAAACTGATCTTTTGCAGAAAGCACCTGAGTTAAATATTGCTTCTTTGAATGCATTTTTGTCTGTGACAAATGTGGGTGGAGAAAAAAAATCCTAAAATGTTGAAATCTCTCCTTATTTCAACAAATGTAAGATAGAGCAAGAGGCCCAGGTTATCTTTCAGTTAATATTAACATATAAAAAAATCAGAAAAGATTTGTTCTAAGTTAGACACTTCTCCACAAAACTTTCTTTGAACTGTCAGGGTTCAAAAGTTTAGCCATATGTCGGAAACCTGTGTGACAGTGACTGACCTCACTTCTTTCCTGCTCCTTTTGATATAAGAGATAGTCCTGTGGACTTTCCATTAAAAAAGCATTTTACTCTCCTTTGATTCTTTGGTATGATGGACCTTCATATCAGAAAGCCATGGCACTGGGTTCCATTCACACAATTTTTTACATGAGCTTGCTTACTGAAAAATACTATTGCTAAATACCGCAGTGAATTTAGAGTATACTACTACTCATTATTATTTACTACTGCTACTATTACTATTTACTATTACTTTCTCTGAGATGTGATCTGTTTACAGTCAATTGCTGTAGAGTGCTGATAGGTTTTAGACTGACATTCAAAGCACTTTTTGAGGAATACTTTAATAGCAGAGAACCACATTAGCCAGCAGTATTTAAGCAGCGTTACTATATCTCTATGTTCACCTGAAGACTTGCATACAATATATTAAACAGGGAAACTAATTGCTTAGCTTCCATTGTTAGTATCTGTCTTCCTGTCCATCTCATGTTTAGGACCAGCTGGTCTTAAGAAAATTCCATCTACTATATTGTCTTGATGACTCAGTCAGGAAAAACACCTGAGTGTGCTTCTCAGACCTATGCAGAACTGAGTACCGTGTAAAATGCAGTGGTAAGCAATACTCAGTTTTAATATTTCCTCTTTTACTTCCCCTTTGCTGGTATGAAATGCACCCAAGAAAATGGCGATTATTCTGTTTCACATCACTCTGGCTGTTTTCTGAAATACATAGGTGATTTGGAAAAGGGACAAAACCTGAGATATTTTATTTTTTTTTTACTTTATGGATGTGTCTGTAAAGTCGACAGTGCTGCAAATTTCAGATTTGTACTATAATTTTACTACTAATTTTAGTTTACTTCAGGGTTACCTTAATTTTTTCAAAAAACCTTCAGTGTGTGCAGGAAGAATAAAAATTATCAAAGCAAGGCACCCCAACACTAGCACATCAGAATTCCTTCAGCTTCATCATGTGAAGTGCAATATTTCTTTTGTAGTTAATTATAACTTTTTCTTTTTCTTCCAGAATGTTTGCTTTATTAGTCAAAACAACAGTTGGACAGGGCTTGCTACATGAAAAAACGGAAAGGCAGTCACTATTCTAGTTTGGTTTAATCTTGAAATGCATGGTTTGAGATTTTGACTCATAAATCTTCCATATCTAGCTCTAAGTACAAAATATTAATTTCCTCATAACCTTTTCTGGGTTTCTCAGCAGTATAGCACCTGAATGCTTCACAAGCAATATTTGATGAATTTATACTGCTAAAGTCCTCTGAGTGAGGTATGTGATTTACATCCTGCAAAGGGAAAAGAAGACTACAGCCACCATTGATTTCAACTGCAACAGAATTGTCTGTGTTTTAACAGCTCAGGCCTTCAGATTTCAAGCAAGGTTCCCAGAAAACAGAAACACATAAATTCTGGCTGCCTGTCAAGAGCATGCTTTCAAACTACTGGATTGCTGGAGAGAAGCAGCCAGGTGAGAATCCAGTTTTTCAGCACTGCATCCAATCATCCTCACATTTAAAAGGGAATACCAAGCCTTTGTTAATACCCTTTATTATTAAAGGGGTGTTACAGACCAACGCATCTCTGTGGACCTTGGAGATCATTCATCCTTTGCTTGGTTAGAAGGTGATTCACATATAGTGAAATGGGATCACGTGGTTAGTGCTTATGCGCAACTGATGTAAAGTGCTAATCATAGAATCATAGAACAGTTAGAGCTGGAAAGGACCTTAAGATCATCTAGTTCCAACCCCCCTGCCATGGGCAGGGACACCCCACACTAAACCATGCCACCCAAGGCCTCATCCAACCTGGCCTTGAACACCGCCAAGGATGGAGCATTCACAACCTCCCTGGGCAACCCATTCCAGTGCCTCACCACCCTCTCAGTAAAGAATTTCCTCCTTATATCCAATCTAAACTTCCCCTGTTTAAGTTTGAACCCGTTACCCCTTGTCCTGTCACTACAGTTGTTGATGAAGAGTCCCTCCACAGCACCCTTGTAGGCCTCCTTCAGATACCAGAAGGCTGCTATGAGGTCTCCACACAGCCTTCTCTTCTCCAGGCTGAACAGCCCCAACTTTCTCAGCCTGTCTCCATACGGGAGGTGCTCCAGTCCCCTGATCATCCTCGTGGCCCTCCAATGGACTTGTTCCAACAGTTCCATGTCCTTTTTATGTTGAGGACACCAGAACTGCACACAATACTGCAAGTGAGGTCTCACGAGAGCAGAGTAGAGGGGCAGGATCACTTCCTTTGACCTGCTGGTCAGGCTCCTTTTGATGCAGCCCAGGATAAGGTTGGCTTTCTGGGCTGCGAGTGAAGAACTAAATGTACTAAATGTACTAAAGTGTTAAGGTACAAAGATTAGCCCAGGTTGGATGGGCTTTGAGCAACCTAGTCTAGTGGAACGTGACCCTGTCCTTGGCAGGGATTTTGAAACTAGGTAATATTTAAGGTCCTTTCCAAGTCAAACCATTCTATGACTCTATGAAAGATAACTGTGAATCTGACTTTTCTCAACTGCTAAACTGACAACCTTAAAATATTTGTATCTTGTGATATAAATCCCTTTGTGATTCACAAAATTTGCTTATAGAAAATAATTATTTGTGTTAATTCTATTCAAAAGAGTTTGTCATAATTTTTTCTAGTGCTAGCATAATGTTTTTAGTCAAGTACTTTACTTACTAAAAATACAGTTCAGGAATTAATAATTCTCATATAATCGGGTTGCATTCAGAATATATTTTCATCCCATAAATAGGGGAGGAAACATTTTGAAAAGGTTTTTTTGTGTTTGTTTTGGGGGGTTTTGTTTTGTTTGTGTTGTTTTTTTTTTTTTTTTTTTTTTTTTTTAATTCTTGTAGTAAAATGGATTAGGGGTTTTTTTCTTGGTTGAAAAAAAGCAAACCAACAAAAAAATTCACTCCAAGTAACTTCCTCAGTTCTTGCTCTCACCAATACAGCCATATGGTCAGGGAAGGCAAGTCTTAGCAGAATTTAATTGCTACATTCTGACCCACATTACTTGAGTATATACAAACTGAATTTTTATAATATAGAAAGATCTTTAAGAAAAGGCAGATCTCTGGCTCTAGTCTGTCCTGTTTTCAAGTTTCATCTTCTGCTGCAGAATTTGGGACATCTGTGCGGAGTGGCTCTAAGTGTTCAACAGGACATAAAAACATATTTCTTTCTGACATTGTTCTTATAAATGATTGAGCCTTTTTTGCCTTGAGAGTTACCTAAAATCTTTAATCTGGGACACATGGCTCGCGTAATTTTCTACTAGTTGTTCATGTTTTGCCAAATTAGTTGTAGCTAAATGAAAAAAATTAAAATGAGACTATTACAAATAATATTAAAATAATATTATTAGATGTATCAATACTTGCCAAAGAAATTAATGATTACTTTAAAAGCCAGACATATTTTCACCCAACACAATAACATGACCGTTTAAGTGCTTCACCTGGGAGAAAATTCCTGTTGTAGTTTGTCTCTTGGGATGAAAAGGAAAGCATACAAAGACTCCAATTACAGAGGAAGGTTTTTCCTCTCCCTGGATTAGTCTCGTTTCAATCATCTTGCAGTCATTCCTGCATCTTGCAGGAATACTAACCACGTAAATTACATTTCCATGCTTCATGTGGCGGTTTTGCCTTTGGATAGTCACTATACCATTTTCTAAGCAGCTGATGAATTTAAGCAGCCTACTGTATTCACTGAAGTGTGTCTGTAAGCAGAATTTGACCAACAAAATGGTCTTTTTCTTCTCTGCATCTTTGCTTGCATCTGCTGGTGACAGGGTTGCTTGTTTTATCTCAGTGCTTTTATCTGTTCTACTCTCCACTAAGACCCTTCTTCCAAAATGGCTCCATGTTTCCAGGCATATTTTAATAATTGATCACAAAAAGCTAAACAAGATAAATAACAGTGATTTGATCACTGCATCTCTGTCTGCAGATCTATGATCTATGTCTGCAGCTCAAAGGCAGAAAGCACAAATTGTGTTTAACCACATAAACATCGGGCTCTCATCCCACTTAACAGACAGGGAGTGGTTAAAAAGCCACCTGATTTATCAGCACCTGACATTTCATATGAAGAAATGAGTGGGGAAAGTTCACAAAACACATGGTAATTATTTAAATGAATATTTTAAAAAAAATAAAAGGTGCATTCATGTGCATAAACTTTTTTCAAAAAAGTGTTGATATAAACTTATCTAAATACATCAGTTAACGTCACCTCTGTTTCTCTAACATTGTAGTTTTTCAGTTTTCTATGAAGAAAAACCTCAATAGTTATTCAAGATGTTTGTTAAAACTGAGGTCTTTGCATGTTATTCAGGGTTCTATGGACTATTTTAGTAGAACTGGCTGATAAAAATGTACCTGACCATGCAACTACTTGATAGTTGACTTCTCTTTTTTCTTTGTCCTCTCTTCCTCTCTACTTGCTTCAAAGTCCCTGTTCTTCCATCTCCCCAACTTCGCCAAATACTTAGCAAATTCCTACTTCTATACCTGTCCCCACAACTCCTAGCTTTTCCTCTAAACTTTGCTTGGTGACATAGTCTATCCATTCATCATATTTCTAAATATTTCTCAAAATGTTGATAAACCATTCACAGTGCTCACTGTATGCTCTAGGGACAGCAAAGAGCTAAGCATCCTCACGTACAAGGCAGCGGGGCAATGAAGCAAACTAATGGCAATGTGTAGAGGGAAAGAGGGCAGGTTTTTTGATACTCAGTGGGAAAAAGAGTGGAAGCTTATATTGTACATAATAGCATTAGCTTCTGCTCTATGCCTTCTGTTCCAGCTTATGGATAAGAGAATAGGATTAAGCAACCATAGGGGAGAGCAGGGAAATAAGTCTCGCTGTGCAGATGTCAAAGAGCGAACTTTGGCTACGATACAGATGCTCCAGGAGATGTGCCAGCAATGACCAATAGCCCCACAGATCTTTATGCTAGCTGGCTTTTCTAGCACTTTTCTCCTTTCTTGGAAATTTGCAGAAGCTATTTAATTCTCAACAATTTATCACAAAACTAATGCTAGGTCCTAAAAGTTTTTCAACTTAGATATTTGTGCCAGCAAGCCTGCATTCTGATAAGATTTTGGTCTCCAAATTACCCTTTTCCTTTGGCCTCAAATACATTACTTGCGCCTTTCTCTTCACTTCCTTTTTTTTTTTTTCCTTTGCCTAATGCTAAGGTCTTATGAAGCGTCCCACTCATTTGTATTACAGATCACAATCTGAGTCATTGGTCTAAGATAAAGGGATGATGAAATGGCTGGCTTTATGTGTTTTTAAATAAGAGTGATAGTGTAGATAGCTCAAACGCTGTTCATTCACCAGAATTCTTGATCTCTTCACCAGCTACTTCACCAACTATAAGTCATGCAGAAAAATCTGTGATACCCATGGACTCTTCCACACTGATAATTAAGATGGTTTAATGTAATTAAAATAGTCCTAGGCATATCATTTAAACAAAATGAATTCGGACAGCACCCAGAGGGTTTAACACAGTGTGTTTCCAAGATTTTTTTTACACTTCAGTGATATTACTTGAGAGAGCCAGCTATTTTTATTAATTAGTAACCACATAATGTACTATATAATCTATATACTGTAAAATAATGTAACTAATAAATACAATAAGTGCTGAAGGAAGTACTTAAAAAATACACTGTGTCTGACAGCAGTTTATGTGAGTGTGTGTTTCTTGTTCGTTATTTTTCTGTGATTTTTTTAGGACAAAAAATTATTTGTTGCCATGTTAGAAGTCCCATCCTCGTGTCTCTCTTCCATCTACAAAATGAAATCCACAAACTTAAAAAAGGGCTTGTTACAGGGGAACAGAAAGGCATTGCATTTCTGGCAAATTATGATTGGAATAAATCTTTACCTTTTATTCAGTAGTTAAATTATTTGTTGATCTGTTTCAAATACTTAAGTGCTGCCTATAATGTATGCTATTGGGATTAGACAGCAGGTGTTTGCTTCAGGTAGTCATAAACTCTTTTAAAAGACTTTAAAATGCCAGTATTGGTTTAAAAAGTCTTGGTGGGAAGTTAGCTACTGTGGAGATTTTATGGAAATTTTCTATACAGTGCTTTTCTTCAAAGAATTATATCTAATTTTCATTCATCTATGACAGAAGATAGCCAACTGGATGCCTCCAAGATGCCTTCTGAAGCCCATGTGTACAGAAATTATGCTGTTAGTCCCTGTGCCATTTTCAGGCCACTGCTGGCTTTGTCGGAATTATCCTTTCCTGCATGCATGACACACCTGCCAAGAATTCTGCTTGAAGCAAAACCATCTTGTACTTGTGTTTTTTCTTTTCTTCCCCTGACAAGCCTTTCCTAATTTTCTTCTTATGATTTCTATTGACCTTACTCTGATCACTTTAATTTATTCTTTTCTCCCTTGCTTCAAAAGGAAGGATTTTAGCTTTTTAACAGTCTGAATAATCCCTAAGAGAATGAATGTGTTATTGTGTATGTAAATATCTAGATATAATATAGAGATATTTAAGTAAAAAAATTAAAAACAATCAGATAGTTAACATAAATTGAATATAAAATATAGTGTATCTTTAGCTTTTTTCCAGAATGTGATGTATATTACAGTTGTGAATGCTTTTTAAAGCAATGTTTAATTGTTACTCGTTAGCTCTATAAGGAACATAAATGTATAAATATATATATTAATTTATTCCAAAAGCTATGAAATATTTACAACATTTTAAATACAATATTTTACATGAACTAGTGTCCCTTTTCTATATACGATGTTCTTAGAAAAGGAGCATTTCACTCTGGTCTTTCTTGCTGCTGACTTAGCTGCAATGAAATTATGGTAGAATAATTGATCAATTTTAATGCACATTTTAGTGATAACATAGAATCACAGAAGAATTGAATGATTTGTGTTAGAAGGGACCCAAAGATCACCTAGTTCCAAACCCCCTGCGATGGGAAGGAGACCCTCCACCAGACCAGGTTGCTCAAAGCCCTATCCAACGTGGCCTTGAGCACTTCCAGGGGTGGGGCAGCCGAAATTTCTTTGGGTAACCTGTTCCAATGTCTCACCACTCTCAGAGTAAAGAACTTCAACCTAATATACAATCTAAATCTACCCTTTTTTATTTTAAAGCCATCACCCTTTTTCTGACCCTCCATGCCACTGTAAAGAGACCACCTCCAGCTTTCCTGTAGGCCCCCTTTGGGTACTGGAAGGCTGCTATAAGGTCTACCCAGAGCCATCTCCAGCTTGCACCCAGTCCTCATAGCAGAGGTGCTCCAGCCCTCTGCTCATCTTTGTGGCTTTCTCTGGACTTGCTCCAACAGATCCACATGCCTCTTGTGTTGGGGGCCCCAGATCTGAGTACAGTACTTCAAGCGGGGTCTCACAAGAGCAGAGCAGAGGGGCAAAATCAGCTCCCTCACCCTGATGGTCACTCTCGTTTTGACACAGCCCAGGACATGTTTGGCTTTCTGTGCTGCGAGTGCACATTGAAGGCAGCTCATGTTGAGCTTCTCATCAACCAGCACTCTTAAGTCCTCTTCCTCAGGGCTGCTCTTAATCCATTCTCTGCCCATCTTGTATTTGTGCTTGGGATTGACCCAACTCCGGCCAACTTGGGGATTGCCCAACAAGACCAACTTGGCCTTGTTGAACTTCATGAGGTTGCATCAGCACCAGAAAGGAACTGGAGGAAGATCTGGTGCTATAAAATGCTGGATATATTTAGGTAATACTCCTAGTTTATGATAGACCTTCTGAAGTTTTCTGTGTTCTAGTAGCATATTGCTTTTTACAGCACTCTTTGTTTTTTACATCAAAGGGACATATGAAAGAAAATGCTTTAGCCTATTCTGTAAAATAGGTAGAAGATATGCATTTAAACTTTTTGAAATTTGTAAACAGCTTTGTTGGAACATGAGAAAGGAGTAAGGACTGTGGGAAATAGCCCTAATGTCTGTTGGGAATATCTTGTGCACTTCTGTAATGATATTTGAGTCTGTTTCTTATTGTTTTTATCATCTCACACCAGGCAATGACTGAAGGCCTGCATCAATGCCTTAGTGTATTTACACTTTATATTTAGAAGCCTAGTAAGAAAGACAGTGATGAAAAAACAAACAAACAAATAAAATAATAGATGTCTGTCCCAAGATGTTAACAGGTCCTTTTTCTGAAAGTTAATTGCACAGAAAGGTAGCAGAATGAGGTGACAATGTTATACATGTAGACTGCTATACAGTGTGTAATTCTGCAAGAAATAGTAGTAAGAATATTTCACTCATTACTTTAGCATTCCAATGCAACAACATGTAAGGTTACAAAGAATGAAAGATCAGTGTCCTGATTTAGCAGTAGCAGTCATTTTTTCTACTTCTTAGTAGCTGGTGCAGTGCTGTCGTTTTGACTTTCGGCCTGGGAATAATACTGATAAAGCCGATGTTTTCAGTTGCTGGTCAGAATGTTTACCCTGACCAAGGACTTTGTGAGTCTCATGCTCTGCCAGGGAGGAGGAGAAGCCGGAAGGAAGCAGAGATAGGACACCTGACCCAAACTAGCCAAAGAGGTATTCCATACCACAGCACGTCATGCCCAGGATGTAGAACTGAGAGTTCCAGGAAGGGCTGGATCACTGCGGGGTGGGGGCAAGGTACTGGTCGGTGAGGTGTTGTATTCTCTTGCCTTCTTATTTCCTTTATCATTATTACTATTAGTGGTAGCAGTAGTGGTTTGTATTATACCTTAGTTACTAAACTGTTCTTATCTCAACCCATGGGAGTTGCATTCTTTCGATTCTCCTCCCCGTCCCTCCAGGAGCGGGGGGAAGAAAGGTGTGTGTGTGGGGGGAAAGTAGACTGCGTGATTCTGATTTACGGCCTGGGCTTAAACCACGAAAATCAGTTTTGTTCCAATCCAAACCCTCTATAATTCTATAAATTAAATTCAGAGAAACAGTGGAATATAACTGTCAGCTTATTGTATTGACTTGATACTAGATGATACCAATTTTAACAAATTTTTTGACCTATTTTACTACATCAGAAGCTTTATTTCAGTTTTGAATTCCAGTTTTTCATTTATTTTAAAGTTTTGAATTCCAGTTTTTCATTTGTTTTAAATGAATAGTATTTCTATAAAACAAAAAACCACAAAATGCTGTCATATTAATTCCAGAAATCCACATACCTTACTCTGTAAATACTCTTTTTGGTGACCTGGTTTTCATTTTGCCTTCAAGATTTTGGTTCCTTGTTAATAGGATGATTAATGTATGTCCTGCAAATCATACAGTATTGTTGCTATCTTGAAGTCTGTATTGATAAATTTAGTTATAACTAGGGGGCAGAGAGGATATAAATAGCAGCAATAAGAATTCATGCTATTTTTGTAAATAACAATTTTTGATGCTTTACTTACTAAAATCATCATTGATGTCCTTCATTTGCATTCCTTTTTCTTGGCAGGCAGGACAGAACTTGATGTGTTGATTCAACACATCAAAAGTGTTTAATCACCTTTTCCAGATGTTTGTGTCTTTCATTTTCTGTAGTAGTGCCAGGATGAACACTGAAGTGGCCATTTGATTTTCAGTCATCCAGAGTTTGGTGAAATGTCTTCCAGGCACAGCATATAACTTGCATTAATGTGGCTTTTCAGAATTTTGGTGTCAAAGTTGGTCTGTTCTATGCAGTCCTGGAAAACTTGGCTACCAACATGAAATTTATTTGATTTCCTCTGTTTGAAAGTGTCCAGTCCAGCGGAAACTAGTAAAAGTAAGGAGTGTGAATGAAGCAGGTGAAGGTGCACAGACCACACAGCTGGTCTCCTGGCCAGGCTGTTTTAGTCTGTCTCACATAGGTGTCATGCATGTTAGGTAGCAATCATAGAATCATAGAATCATAGAATAGTTAGGGTTGGAAAGGACCTTAAGATCATCTAGTTCCAACCCCCCTGCCATGGGCAGGGACACCTCTCACTAAACCATGCCACCCAAGGCCACATCCAACCTGGCCTTGAAGACCACCAGGGATGGAGCATTCACAACCTCCCTGGGCAACCCATTCCAGTGCCTCACCACCCTCTCAGTAAAGACTTTCTTCCTTATATCCAATCTAAACTTCCCCTGTTTAAGTTTGAACCCGTTACCCCTTGTCCTGTCACTACAGTCCCTGATGAAGAGTCCCTCCCCAGCATCCTTGTAGGCCCCCTTCAGATACTGGAAGGCTGCTATGAGGTCTCCACGCAGCCTTCTCTTCTCCAGGCTGAACAGCCCCAACTTTCTCAGCCTGTCTCCATACGGGAGGTGCTCCAGTCCCCTGATCATCCTCGTGGCCCTCCAATGGACTTGTTCCAACAGTTCCATGTCCTTTTTATGTTGAGGACACCAGAACTGCACACAATACAGCAAGTGAGGTCTCAGGAGAGCAGAGTAGAGAGGCAGGATCACCTCCTTTGACCTGCTGGTCATGCTCCTTTTGATGCAGCCCAGGATACGGTTGGCTTTCTGGGCTGTGAGCGCACACTGAAGCCAGCTCATGTTCATTTTCTCATCGAGCAACACCCCCAAGTCCTTCTCTGCAGGGCTGTTCTGAATCTCTTCTCTGCCCAACCTGTAGCTGTGCCTGGGATTGCTCCAACTCAGGTGTAGGACCTTGCACTTGGCATGGTTAAACGTCATAAGGTTGGCATCAGCCCACCTCACAAGCGTGTCGAGGTCCCTCTGGATGGCATCCCTTCCCTCTGGCGTATCAACCGAACCACACAGCTTGGTGTCATCGGCAAACTTGCTGAGGGCACACTCAATCCCACTGTCCATGTCACCCACAAAGATGTTGAACAAGATCGGTCCCAACACCCATCCCTGAGGGATACCACTCGTTACTGGTCTCCAGCCGGACATCGAGCCATTGACCACAACTCTTTGCGTGTGGCCATCCAGCCAGTTCTTTATCCACCGAGTGGTCCACCCATCAAATTGATGTCTCTCCAATTTAGAGACAAGGATGTCATGTGGGACAGTGTCAAAGGCTTTGTACAAGTCCAGGTAGATGACGTCAACTGCTCTAGCCCTGTCCATCAGTTTCGTAGCCCCATCATAGAAGGCCACCAAATTGGTCTGGCAGGATTTCCCCTTAGTGAAGCTATGATGGCTGTCATCAAGCACCTCCTTGTTTTTCATGTGCCTTAGCATGCCTTCCAGGAGAATCTGCTCCAAGATTTTGCCAGGCACAGAGGTGAGACTGACTGGTCTGTAATTCCCCGGGTCATCCATTTTCCCCTTCTTGAAAATGGGGGTTATATTTCCCTTCTTCCAGTCACTGGGAACTTCACCTGACTGCCATGATTTTTCAAATATGATGGCCAGTGGCTTAGCAACTTCATTCACCAGCTCCTTCAGGACCCGCAGATGGATTTCATCAGGTCCCATGGACTTGTGTCCGTTCAGGTTTTTAAGATGGTCTTGAACCTGATCCTCTCCTATAGCAGGCCTAGGGTCTTCATTCTCACAGTCCCTGCTTTCACCTTCCAAGACTTAGGTGGTGTGGTCAGAGACTTTGCCAGTGAAGACCAAGGCTAAGAAGTCATTAAGAACCTCAGCCTTCTCCAAATCCCGGGTAGCCAGTTCTCCTGATAGTTTCCGGAGGGGGCCTACATTGTCCCTAGTCTGTCTTTTACTCGCTACGTACTGATAGAATCCCTTCCTATTATCCTTAACATCCCTAGCCAAGTTCAATTCTAGCTGGGCCTTAGCCTTCCTCACCTGGTCCCTAGCTTCCCAGACAACATCCCTGTATTCTTCCCAGGCTGCCTGTTCCTGCAATGCACACACAACTTAAGTGACATGTAAATTCTTTCTTTTTTCTTTGGAAAAAAAAAACAAAAACGAAAACAAAAACAAAAACAAAACATTTGTTTTTGACGGTGATATTGATGAGGTGATTTTTATGAGTTTCAGATATTATGATAGCATGATTTTTTACAATAAGTCTGATTTATGTACAGTATCTGATGAGTTTTCTTTTTTTCAAAGATCTTCAGAAAGAAAACTTATGTTTTCAAGCTGTAAAAATCATTATATTCACCTAAAAAAAGAGTACAATTTTTAAAGATCATGAAATCAACACTACACTGAAGTATTAACTTCTGTGGCAATTGTGGTAAGCAAAAATACTCATGACCATGTTTTTTTCTTTTTATTTATGGTCAATTTCTTTCATTTTATAGCTTGCTTTCATTTTATGTAGATAGTGCCAGTCCTGAAAGTCTATCATTAACATGGCAAAAATTGTTTCTCAATTTAGTACCCTCCAAGAGATTGATTTGGATGTGTCTATGCATTTAAATTTTGTTAAAGGGAATAGGAAGAGTGTTTCTGATGCTGAAATTAGTTTCAGATCAATTTTCAAGCACTTTTTAGACTGTCTTTTTATCATCTCCCATTGTGCTTCTCCATTGCTTGGATGAAATGTCAAGTAAGGTTTTATTATATGCATTTTTTCATGCTGTAAATCTTTGATTATTTTACTTGTTTATTTGATGGTCAGATTGTTGAACAAAAAAAGAGACATGAATTCTGGTCTATTTTACTATGTTTTTATTACTTTATCACATCAATAGCAAAGGGATAAATGTGTTTTATCGTTTTTTCAAAAGGTTAATGTGACCATTAATCTCTCTTGAATTTATGCTGCACACTATCTTTTTTATTGCATATCCATTACAGAACCAGCGCTTTACGAATATGGTCAAAACCAAACAAATTATTTTTCCTCTTACTGTCCCCCAAACCCTTGCCTGCCCAGACACTTTAGTGTAACTCTGTTTTGTTATAATCCCTTTAGCATTTTAACAACATAGCTGGCAGATACAGTAAGAGTGTCTAGATGATGGAGTAAATAGATATGGATATTTCCTTCTTTGTCAGTTACAGTGTAGTTTAAACTATGCTATAGAAGTGAAGCTACTTCAGTGAAAGCAAGTTTCAATCTGTAGAATAGGCAGTTGATATTTCTTTAAATGCAGAAAAAGACAGTTTTCTTCATTAATAATGGTGTCTTGGAGGAAAAAAAGGACTTTGCTGTGTGGCATTTTGGAAAGCCCCAGATAACAGAAACCCTCAGAGAAGGTTCTTTAGGATGTATGGCCCAGTTTAATTTAGAACAGCCAGCTTTGTTTCTGAGACATGAAAAAGGCTGTGAGTCATTTGAGATTATCCATTGCTCACATAGGATAACTAAATAGGTGGTGAGAAGATTTGAAGCCACCCTGTAGCAACATAATGGGTCTTACCTGTAGAATAGCTGTTTACTGTAGGAGTGTATTTAGTGTGGCTTAGAATTTTTATGGAAAATTCCTCAGTGAGTGCTTAAGATGTGGTAAGAGATGAGGTCACAAGCAGCAAAAACAAAAAAACAGTCCTCATGGAGCATCAAAGGAGCTATGGTGAATTTAGAAGGGAGGACACCCTCCAAAGAGGTGAGTAATCAGTGCAGATATCTGCAAGGTATAATGCACAGTGCTGTGGGTTGACTCACAGGTGTGACAGCTTTGGGGCAGAGTGACGTTTAACCAGGGCTGTATGTGGTAGCCCTATGTTTGTGAACTCTGCTGGGAGGACTTTACCAGCAGCATGTCTGCTTTTCTATTTGTATACAGCTGTAATCCTTTGGACCCCAGCTGGCTCATTGTCAAACCATCACGGATGCTTTCTTATCTTACTTTCCAACAGCAGCGTTGTGCTTTAATCATCTACTCTGTAGACATGGCTTGTAACACTGACAGGAAAAAACCTTATCTTGTCTTGCTTAGGTAACCATGGGGAATGGAAAGACAGATGCGTACATTGCTTGTTTTACAGCCGTTTCCCACAAGTATTCTGTTTTTATTGAAGAGTAAATAATACTTTGGTTTGCTTTTGTCACAAACATTTGGAAAGAAGACTACAAATACTTAAATCTGGCCTAATAAGTTTTAATCTAGGTCAGACTTGTTAAACAAGAGGGAGAATTGCAAAAATTGAAATACTTAGCCCAGTAAGGAAACAGTAGAACAATAAGATTTATAACTGACAGACGATACCAACCAAAAAATATTGTTCAGGTTTTCCAATTGGAAAGCTCAGATGGCAAAGCATACTGAACAACCAGAGACAAGGTTAAATACAGTGTCTGCCACTCAGTTTTGGAAGACACTTCGGTAAGTGCTCTGGGTTGTTGGACTTGCTTGTCAGTTTACAAACAAAAAAACCGAACCAAAACAGCCTAGAAAGTGCAGTATGCTTTATTGTAATCATAAAGATAATTAAAAGATTCAGATATTAAAAGTCATCTTCTTAGCAAGACCTATGTGTATGTCACTGAGCAAAAGATTCAAAACCTCAGGCTCCTTTCCAAATTAAGCTTGTTATATTGTCTTCCTTTCTATGTTAAAAATAGGAGAGATCATTCCTGTGCTTTTCTGCATTTTTTTTTTCCTTTGCAAGCGTGGTGATCATAGTATGTCTGCTTATCCATAAGCACAAAAGGAAGGACATGCTGTCATCATTTTCTGCCTTATTTATTCCGAAGAATGTCACAGGGATTAGAGACCTAAGTAAATGTATTCTATTATGAGTAAACTTTGCACAGCCTGCAAAGAAATACTAATTTTTCTTCAACTGCCTTCTCTTCTTGCTAGTCTTCCCCAGTGGATGCAGTTATGACTAATTCTACATCTGAGCTACCTATTCATTGCCCTCTGTATTTAATTCAAAATCCCAGGGGTGGTTTAGAAAACTAGATCCAGAATTGTGCAAAATTCATCCTAGAAAATTTGAAAATAAACAGAAAAGTTATCTACCATCCAACACACTTTATTCTCTGAAGCGGTTTCTTTCTAATTTCAGAGTTTTCTTCCTCTTTCAGAGGAAGTCCTTAACCCTCAAATATATCTTTAGTTTCACTGTGTAGTGCAACAGGTCCAGACAACTGAATGCTTTTGCAAGTCTTCAGCCTATGCCCCAAGCTGCAAGAGAAATTTTAACAAGAAAGCATTAGGAAACAGCAATCAACTTTAGGCATACTTAACCTTTCAATAGCTTGTCGTTTTTATACATTAAAGAGGAAAGATATTATTTATGGCAATCTGAGATCCCAATACGAGAAAATCCTAAGATTTTTCATCACCCTTACTAATCCTATTGGAATTAAATTTTAAGAAAAAGGCACTAAAAGCATTTCCCCTCTGAAAGGAATGTAACCCAGGATTTGATGATGCTTTATATCTTGGAATCTCCTTTGCAGAAGGTGAACTATTGGAAGAATGGGCAAGTAAATCGTAGAGCCTTCCAGTTAACTCAAGTTACTCGAAAATGAACAGCAAAAGGACAAGGTTTTACAGATTGACTATGAAATGTTAAGCATCAGGAAAACTGCCACCAAAAATCCTCTCATTCTTAATGGTTAGTCTGTTTGGTTGTTTTCCTTATTTTTAATTTCCCCTCTAAATAAAAAGCTTTGATGAAGAAGAATAAGGGGACAGACTTAAAGATACTATGCCTGAATAGTATAGCAATTAAGTTTTATTTTTATTAAAGTGACAGCCAGAAGAATGCACAGAACATCAGTTAACCATATGACAAAAATACCTCACAGATGTATTGTGCCTCACTGCAGAGAAAACGGTCAGGGACTGGCTGTTGTAGAAGGAAGGTGAAGAATTTTTATCAACCTGTCAGCCAAAAAACCTGGTTGTTTTCCTTTTTCACCTCAATGCGTTAGAAGAAATATATGCTTCTTTTTAAAACTAGAGAACTAACTCTGATACTGACTTTTTTATTATTCATTTTTTAATTTACTCTACTGTGGACATTCTGACCACTTGTAAAATTTGAAACTGATTTTACAATTCAATAATGGAGAACACTTAACTTTTTTAATTGAACAAAAGAAGCTCTTAATACAGAAAAAGTATTTCCAGACCAGCTCTACTCACAGTGGTTTAGGATTGCTCCTGGAGATGTTATTTGGATGAAAGCTCCTGTCAGACTCGATAAAATGACTGACAAGGCCAAATTGGCATACGTTAAGGAAAATGACAGGAGAAAAGCTTAATCATGCCTGTACCAATAGATTCAAGCTATTCTGGTGATCACACTACCATCCTGTGTGTGTCAGTAGGGCTTCACTTTCATCTCCATAGAAAAAGCTGCAAGGCAAAAAGGCAATTGGCCTTGATTACATACCGAGGAGAGGCCAAACAGAAAAGTTGATCTTTCTTGGCACTGATAGGGTAATGGTCAAGTTAATACACACTGCTGTGTCCCACAAAACAGATGACAAGACAGTACTAAAATGGAGAAATTAATTCTTTCACATGGAGAAAGCTTGAAAGTACATGCCTTTGGTCTCTCAGTCCCTACTCCTGACCAACTTTGGTGAGAAAAAACATTAGTGGAAAGTGTGTAATAGTGTTGGATAAGCAAAAACTGTCTGAGTTATTATAGTTATCATATTACTCTAATAAATGACTATACTACTGTTATGACTGATATTAGACACAAGTTGTGAATTAAGGAAAAGTTAGTCCAGCCCTTTCTCATAATTCCAAGTGGTTTCACTGAATGTCTGCCATGAAGAATTTGTGTTTCTCCATAGCCACAGTCTATGCTGGAGGCTGCAGAAACTCACTACTGAGGTTTTTTGAATGGCACAGCTAACAAACCTTTAGCTTCTTAGGTCAGTGTCAGAAATACAAGGGTCTGGCTTGCAGATAAAACTCCCGAGTGTCTATCTCTGTCATACTGAATTATGAAAATCCTAACATGTAGCATAGCCGTGACAGCAGCATTGTCCTGAGAAGATGAAGGCTGTCAACCACATTACAACACAGCTTTGGACACAGATTTTATTCCACTAACTACAACTGGCCACCCTTTGAGTGTAGGTGGGCGGGCTCTAGGGCTAAGTCATCTCCTTGAATATTATTTCCCTGTATTCCTTTTTTTAAAAAAAAATATTTCTTGAGATTGTTATTAGGAAAGAATCATCTCCACAGGACCTTTGGTTTCTGCCAACCCTTTGCTAAACTCGTAGGAGAGGTGAAAATGCTAAAGGACTATTCATTGTCTGTGTTTGAAAGAGAGAAGAATGCTGCTCTGTCACACATAACTGTATTTGAAGTTCTTAACTTTCATTTCAGTCCTCCAGATGGGACATGTTCAGACATGCTAGTGACAGACAAAATGACACAGGATTTCTTTGTTTTTCTCAGTTTTGGTTTTTATGCCCAAATACTTCAAACAAAATGAGTGATTGGGTTAAGTGGGACCTTCTGGCAGGAGGGGAGCAGATGAGCATGCCTGTGAAGGGAAGTTCAGTACCTGGAGTTTAGGGCAAGTAGGAGAGTAAACAATCACAGGTGGGAGTCAGGAACTAGTGGGGCTGAGAGCTGCTGGGAAGAGGGTACAGGTAGACCTTTGGGCTCCTCACTGACAAAGACACTTCCTAGAGAATAGGAGGGATTTTGGTGTTGAGTACCCTGACTACAAGACAAGGCCTAATCAGCAAGAAGTGGGTGAAAGAAGTAGGGTTTTTTTGTGTTTTTTTTTTTTTTTTGGTTTTTTTTTTGTTTTTTTTTGTTTTTTGTTTTTTTTTGTTTTGTTTTGTTTTATTTGTACCTCGAATGTCTTTTTAAGAAACACTTTGCTCTCTACCAGGAAAATATCTAGGCAGATATGCATCAAAGCTCTGGGGTCCTTTTGCAAGCAGGCAGAAAAAACCTGGGATCACAAGCCAGATAATACACTTTAACAGCTTTATTAGCAGTGTGCTTTTTCTTTCATTTATATAGCTTTGTTCATATAAGTATAAATCTAGCAAGAACAGCATTTCTGCCACCACGTTGGGCAGATGTTTTTGTAATCACGTTTAGCTGCAGTAGCAGTGAAAACTCATAGATAGATCCTCTGAAATACAAGAGTTAAGATTATGGCCATCAGATAAAAATCTTGTATGTCTCTCTCTGTAATTCTCACTTAGTAATATCCTAATGCACAGCAACATGGCCACAAGAGCAGGCAATTACAGAAATTGCATTTATTTTAAGATGTGAGTCAAAATATTACCATACGGTACTGTAATCGCACAGGCCACAAAAGGATTTGTCTCTTTCTCTAAACAACTGGGGGAATATTGGTGAGTTCCACCTTTTGCTCTTTTCAGTCCATTCTCGATTTCCTACCGGTTTTGTCTTTTTGAACATTTCTTTCCTTCAGGCTCTGTTCTATATATGATTCTCCTTCTTTTGCATCTTCATTTTGTAGTTTCTTCCCACAGTAAAAGTAAGTTCATGCATTCAGATGGATGATTCCTCTTGTTTTATATTTTCATCACTGCTTTTTATTTACAACCTCTTCAGCTTTTCTTCCCATTTTATCAAAAAATTCCCAGCTTACTAGCTAGGGTATGACTTTCATAGTTTGGTTCCTCAGCATGTTGCTGTCATTTTATTTGGGCTTTTATTTATATTTATCCTTTTCTGTTATTTTTGACCTCATGTTATTTATTAAGCTAACTCACTCTTATGGCATGGCAACGTTTTCACCTCTTACAGCAAAAGTGCAGAATGTTTCTGCTTGATGGTGGTTACTGCAGCCTCTCTTTCTGAGGCTTTTTTGTTTTTTCCTAGTCTAACTAATGCTCCTCATTTTCCGTTCTCAGACCAGTTACCATGTTTATTTGCAGCTCTTTATTAATAGTATCAAGATCCTCAAGGGATTTCTTAATCCCACTTAGTGCCACAAAAGTATCTGTTGTGTTTGTGGATCACAGTGTTACCCTTCAAAAAGTCCAGAGCTGCTGTTAAAAACATATTTGACAAATATTATGGTAAAAGATATATGAAGTTATAAAAACTCAATTCATCTAAGATATAGGTGAAAAAAAAAGAAAAAAACAAAACACCCTCCGACCCCCAGATTCTTTACATGAAATAAAAGTAAGCAGTGCTCTTTAGTACTGCAAGCTCAGGCCTTATTAAGATAGAACCAGCTATCAGAGATGACAGTCCTAAAAATACCTATGTGTTAAACAGTAGCATGCATGACCTGGTGTCGTGGTTTAAGCCCAGGCCGTAAATTAGAACCATGCAGTCTACTTCTCCCCTACCCTTTTCTTCCCCCTGCTCCTGGAGGGACGGAGAGGAGAATCGAAAGAATGCAACTCCCACGGGTTGAGATAAGAACAGTCCAGTAACCAAGGTATAACACTAATCACTATTGCTACCACCAATAATAATAATGATAAGAGAAATAACAAGGGAAGAGAATACGATGCCACCCGCCGAAAATGAGCCCTACCGATAACTCACCCCCCCCAGCAGCGTTCTAGCCCTTCTGGGTACTTTCAGTTACATCCTGGGCATGACGTGCTGTGGTATGGAATACCTTTTTGGCTGGTTTGGGTCAGGTGCCCTATCTCCGCTTCCTCCCGGCTTCTCCTCCTCCCTGGCAGAGCATGAGGCTCAGAAAGTCCTTGGTCAGACTAAACATTCTGACCAGCAACTGAAAATATCAGTTTTATCAGTATTATCCCCAGGCCGAAAGTCAAAAACACAGAGCTGCACCAGCTACTAAGAAGGAGAAAAAGTGACTGCTGCTGCTGAACCCAGGACACCTGGTTATTACTGACAACCTGAACTGAAGCAGGCTTACACAAACACAAGGCTTTACAATTAATGCTCAGTAGCATTAGGTTTTAAAAGTCTTAGTAGATATTTCCTTTATGATGAGGATTTTCAGCAGAACTTGGGAATTTTGGATCAGGTTTCCCATCAAAATTCAAGACCAAAGGGATTTGTTTGAGTTAGATTTTGCCTATATGACATTTACTGAAATCTCAATCCCACAGAGTCACTGTGAGTGTTAATAAGGATTTAAATGAAGTTCAGGTTTCACTCATGGCTCTTTTGCTTCCATTAACCTTAATGGGCTGTGAATCACAGCTATTGAGCAATGGCAATGGGAAATCAATTGCTTTTATTATAATAAGGTATTGTGTGAGAGGGACAGAGGCAGATCCTACCCCTTTGATTTTATGCTTTGCCCCATCTCTGAGGTTTATTTTTCATTTATAAAACCGCAGATGGACTAACTTCTGTGGATTCACAAAAACATGAAGCAGACTCAGACAGAGTCACTTTAAAGTGGTAGTCAGATCTACCTAACACATATCATGTTCAATGAGTTAGCTAATAACGTAACTTGGTAGGTGGTAAATGAGCTAATAAAATATGTAATATAGTTCTATGTTGGAGTCCAAAGCAATTGTTAAAATAACATTTACCATTATGTTTGTAGTAATTTATATAAGCTGCCTGGCAGGAGGTGAGTGTGCTGCACTATTAAAAAAATTACAACAGGAATAATCTAATTATTTGTATCTGGGACAAAAGGAGGTGTGTGAGTTTATCCCACAAAATGTGCTGTATGAAGAACTGACTAAGCACAGAGGTCAGCATTGGGTATTAAAATTTAAAGCTCAAGAACTTATCCAGTGAGTCAACAGGGACTGGAATAATTATTATATTAGCCAAGAAAAAAAAAAAGTGTGCCACTGTATACTCTGGAAAAGTCATAAAATTACTTACATAATGTTGCTTTGAGTAATTTTTGCTGATTCCATGGAAATATAGAAAAAATGAGAATTGAAAGCAAATCCTAACTGAGAAACCTAACACAAAGAACTATCTCTCCTAACTACAAATTCTACAGGAATTGCTTTGAAATATATATAAAAAATTGTGTAGTGAAATGATCATGCTGGGCTTTATTCTGCACCACTGCTTTAATGGAATTTTCCTGAGCAGTAAATGCAGGATTGAGCTTCGTTTAGTGGCAGTGCCACTCGACGCCAATCACACAGCTAGTCAGACAGACCTGGGAGTAGAAACTATGTACTGAGTTGTAACACTCGTCTAAATGGGAAAAAAAATATTCACAAGACTTTTTTTTCCAGTATATTAACTAGAAATACTCTAAAATCTTTTGAACAAAGGTTCATGTAAGTTATTATTTAATTGAACCCATCTTGACTATTAATGCTTGGGAATACCTTCTCAGGAAGACATGTATAGAAATGTCTACATCCAAACCCATTCAAAACAGCATTTAAACATGCAGTAACCTTTGAGCTTAGTAACTCCTTGTGTAAGTGCTCTCTTCTGCAATCTTTATCATACAGACTACTTCAGGTATGTTTTTGGGGGGATGGAGGTGTGAAATGTTAATAATGCTTCAAAAATGAGCAGCAGTTGTCTTACTATCTGGAAATTATACTCAGATATGTTACTGTAGATGTTTCTGTTTCAGCTGTTCACGTTATTGCAATAATTTACTGGTTTAGAGATGTCAGTGGGTTTCTGGAGTCCCAATCTATGGCTAAATCAATGTTAGAGAAACTATAATTCAAAGACATAAACCACCAGACTTTGTGTAAACCCTGAAATGCAGATTTTAATGATTTGCATGCCACTTTAATTCTCAATTTATTTTATGTTCTGTTGAAGAATAAATATTGATTACTGGGATTTTTCCGTAATTGCAAATCATAAATACACAAAACGTCAGAAATCATTTAACAAAGAGTGTCTCCTCAGAAACTGCATAATTTGGGAGTATTTGAATTGGAATATTGGAAAAATTCTTAGCTGAAAAACTGAAGTTGAGACTGATCTTTGAAATAGCTTTAGTGCAGAACAATGTAAGAATATTCTACTGAGGAACAAGCAAACATAATGGTATTGAGAACCTAATAAGGGTTGTAAATACTGTTACAAAAAAACTTGCTTCTATTCCTTCCACAAGTAAAGACCTCCCATTTGTAGAAAAGTATTTTCAATAAAAGAACATGGTTAAACCATTGGTTAGCTTTTATTTGACTCCTATTTCCTCTCAGTATAATAAATCTTGGGTCTTCTTTATGGCTAAGATGACAAGAGCCTTTTAAGATGTAAATGCTGTGTATCTTTATATAACCTTCATGTAATAATTTCATAATACTCTTGTAGAAGAATAATTACATAATTTATGAAAAATATATTGAGGTCATTTGATAATACAACTGGTTATTACTATAAGAATATTGATATCAACTGGAGAAAGTAATTACCTGGCAAGGCTTAAGCAAATTGCTTCCAAGTACAGCAAACTCAGAGCACTCTTTCCAGAGGATTCTAACACTGTTTCAGAAGTTGAGAGGATTGGTGTAAGAATCCAGTAGTTTGTTTCTTGAAATGAAAGAAAAATAAGCCCTTATTAAACCCAAACAAAATGTGAAAGGTTGCACAGAAAATTAAATGAGTAAAACATATAGCTATTACTGAAAAGACACCTGGAATTTTAAGAAAAAATAATATTAAATTACTCCAAAAGACTAATTGTAAAACACCTAGTTAAAGTTGACATACGCTACTCAGGTTGTAGTATAATATAGAAACCAATTCCTGTGAAACATCAGGTCGTTCAGTAGTCATGTGTGCTTAGAGGGGAGGCATAAGTTAAGATTTGGTGAAAAGGAAGGAATAGGGAAATTTAATGCAGATTTGGGACTGTTGCTGTTCAATAATTTGCCTGTTTCAAGGCAATTTTCTATGTGCTTTTGCTGGGAAACTGACAAGTATTGTTTTGGGTTTTTTTTTTGGAATTATTCATAGATTACCACCTCTAGTCCTGTTATAAGATATGCAGAGTATCTAGTTTGTGTAAGGCAGAGTTAACTAACATACAGGATGTTTATCTATTTTATTACTTGCTTTAGCTACCTTTAGTGATCATTTATATAGGAAGCAAGATAGTCAGGTTCAGCCTTCTCCAGGGCAGGCACTCCTGTGTTTTTTAAAGTCTTTTAATCCAAGGTGTGAAAGAGCCCTTCAATTTTGTTTTCTGCTGTCTATTTTGTTTAAATTTTCTCTAATATAATAATAGTGATAATGTTGATCATTATGGTTATTTTACTTGTTTCAACCATGATAGCCCTAGAGCTGGGCAAAGGTAATAAAAATTGTGAAGTTACCACTTGGCAATTGCTTCCACAGATACAGTAAATAAGAACTTAACCCCACCTTTTCTAAAATGTGTAAGTAACTGTCTTTAAGATAAAATTATTTTACATTTAGCGGCAGATATATATTAAACCCAATTGCTGTTGTCAGTGACAGGATGCTCATTGACGAGAAGGAAAAATATCTTTCTAGGGATTTACTCATTTTAAAAAACCCTAGAATCCTTTGTTTACCTGGATATACAGAACAGCAATTAAGAGAGGAAGAAGTCTGTGCCAATAGAAATGGAATGATTGAAGGTAATATCTGACAACAAGGAAAAAGGAATTGTTCCTTGTTGTTTCAGTCTATTAAAATCACACCGGAAAAGTACTTTGGACTATTGTTGAGGAAATACTTCACTAACAGAGCATGAATGGCAGAAAATAAGTTAAAGGATTTAAATGGTCTTATGAGTTTCTAATTAAATAAGACTAAAATTGAAAGGATACTTTTTTTTTTAATTTTTATTTTTCAGCTACAGTAAAGATTTAGACTTGTGAATGAACTAAAAAGTAACCTTTAATGACGAGGAAAGATAGTGGTATATAAAAAATTTGCCTTCTACTTACTGACATAGCTAGATCAATGTTTGATTAGTTCACAGATGGTAATTGAATTAAAGTTTGAAAGTAGAATGTATAGAGTATTGATTTTTCCTCTTGACTAATCAAGCAACAATTTAGATGCTGAGAGAGAAAAAAAAGGTTGCCAGAAAATATAACTGCTACTAAAACACACGTTGTAAGACAATGGCAAAATCAATAGAAGACTGATACCATGCAAATTTGGGTACTTCTAATTACTTAAAATTATACAGACTAAATTCTGTATTGAATTTATACCATGTATAACCCCATTGATTTCAGCATGAAATTTGGTCCAGTACCTACAGAACACTCTACTCTTGTTTGTTTTCCTTTCTCACTACTGGCCTTCTCCTGCTGAAATCGATAGCAAAACTCACATTAAATCTCAATAATGTATGATCATAGAATATTGCTACTCAAGGAGACATTTGTACGAAAAATGGGAGAAATCAATTCTCCATTGATAATAATGGCAGCTATATTGATGAGACTGTTGCTTTGCTACGTTAGTTGCCTGGTTTTAATCCAGTTTTTTAAAAATGGCAGTTACATACAAAGGCTTATGATAAGGAAGAGGACTTGAATAAAGAATCTAGGAAATCATATCTCTATGTTCTTAACTTCAGCTATATGGGTAAATTCAGTAGAAGTCAATTGATGGTTCATTTAAGTGTAAAGCTAAGAATGTCCACAAAGAATTTTTCTTGGTCAGTTAAAACATATACAATATGCAACTATTTTTTGCAGATGTCCTTTTTCTCCAAGACACTGTGGATTTGTAAAGATGCGTAGATTTTGGAAGAGCAGCCTTTCATCCCTGCTTTTCTGAACAGAATACATCGTATTTTAATATTTTTTTACTGTTCCACAGAGGTCTCCTATGTTACTATGTAGTGAGAATCAGACAATAGTTGAAATGTGGTTTTGTGGTCCCAAGTGGCCTTTCAAAATCTGTTCAATATCAGGATTTTGTATTGCTCCCTGTATTGCTGTTTGGGTGCAATTGTTGAGCTTTGTAGTTGAGTGACATTTAGAGATGAATACTTTTAATATTTCCACATAGTGTACTTCACTTCCCCATTGAAACTATAAAGACACTCCTTCATTATGCTTTAACATATAATCATTACCAAAAAGGGCTGCATTTAAACACAAGTACTTTCAAAATCCAAAGCTTCAGATATAATTTTCTGAGGCTTCAGTAACTGAATGAAAATATGCCTGCCTATCTATTATGCCAGCTGAACCATTAGAGATATGATAGCTATTTTCAATCTCAGTGGTTAACATAGTGTGACATCTATAGATGAATGGGAATTGAAGCTGGTTCTATGTTAGAGGATACTATCTGATAATTTAGGATATACATCTGTATATGTATGCACTTAACTTTGATGATGTGCAGGTGTGAATTGAATTCTGTCAGTTTGGCAAATTTTTATTGTGACATAGAAATATTTTAAATCTATCTTGGTTATTAAAATAGTAATTTTCCTCTAGACAATATCCTGCTTCCTGTCATTAACCTGCTGAATAGCATCCATGTTACTTGCATACCTCTTCCTTTACCCTTAAATGGAAGCAGTGTGTCCTGGAAGCCTCCAGTTTCTGAATAAGAGCTTACAAGTTGGAAGGAAAAAATTTTTTTCCCCATGTATGGAGAAATTAAAATTTCCATTATGGCCATACAAAATGAGGGAAATGGGCTCTGGCTACTTTAAGAATGAGTTCTTTTGGGGGATTAAGAAAAATATTAGTCAATTATATGAATTGACACAGAAGTTTAGCAAGCTCAGAAGTATTGTTTGGTTGAAAATGCTGCAGATCTTGCCCAGGCAAATGATTTCATATACCCAGCCTGGTAGCAGAAAGTAGCATTGCTGATTGAGGACCGTATGTTCTTAGGTAAGAGATTCAAAGAGGATAAGTAAGGGGACTGGTGGAAGTAAAATACGGAGTTCAGAAGTGAGAGGTAGAGGCAGCTTGATGAATGCATCCCTCTCTGAAGAGAATCTTGTGGAGGGGAGAAGATACCTAAGGTTTGACTTGGGGAACTTAGGAGTGGGTTGCTTTGAGAAAAAATTATGCAGACAGCAGGGATTGGTTCGGATAGAGAAAATCCTCTTTGGATTGGGCTTGAGTAAAGTTACATTTGTGAGACTAATGGTTACTCTTACCTGTTAGGTGAGGTTCAGCAATTTTCTGGCTAAAAATCCTCAGTGTCTTTGCTGTAAGTGGTCTGACCTCTAGGCTAGGCAGAAAGGTTTAGTTTTGAGAAGTACTTAAGGAGAAGAGCACTCTTTACAGTACTTTGATTTCTTTTTTTTTTTCTACTAATATTTATGGAAGTTCTGACAGGTTTACAGTGTAAGAGTTATTGACTGAAATAAGAAAAAACCAACATTTTTTAGTTTTTCTTAATAAAATCCTGGCATTTTCCTTACTTTTTTAATAATTTGGTTAAGGTTAAGATATTAAAACATTAGAATAAAAATGTATCAAAGGCCAATTACATGTCAGAAGTAGTTAGTTTCTGCTCACAAACAGATCTTTTATGAAAATGATTTGTTGAGAATATTTGGTAAATATACAAATTGAAAAAGAATCAGCTTTCTGCAAAATCACTATTCTAAATTTACTATTTTTTTTGTACAATACAGTATATAGATATATATGTTTTATATGCTATAGGCTCAAGCTGTGCCAGGGGAGGTTTAGAATGGATATTAAGAAAAATTTTTTCACTGGAAGGGTATTTAGGCATTGGAACAGGCTGCTCAGGGGAGAGGTGGAATCACTGTTCCTGGAAGTTTTCAAAAACCATGTAGCTGAGGCCCTTAGTGACATGGTTTAGTGGTGGACTTGGCAGTCCTAGGGTAACAGTTGAATTTGATGGTCTTGAAGGTCTTTTCCGACTTGATAGGTTCTATTATTCTATGATTATTTCAATGGCTGATTTTTCTCATTGTGAAAAATGTTCCTTTTGTGTCCAGTTGGAATCTCCCTAGGACTAACTTGTGGCCGTTACCCCTCATCTTTTCCATGTGACTCCTTGTAAAAGGGGAGTCTCAATCTTTGCAGCCAGCCTAGAAATACTGGAACACAGTGATAAGGTCTTCTCTGAGCCTTCTTTTCTCTAGGCTGGAAACTCAGATTTGGCGTCTGAGCTTACTTGAATGGAAGCTGCCAAGTAAGTGCTCATCCCTCTTGATAGTAAGTCTCTTGCCCTTTGATCTAAATACAGATTCAGAAACCTAACTGTTGTCCACCATTTTTAAGGGTTGTCCTGCCTAGGGGTTGATTTGGGATACTGTCTCTTAGTGGTAATTAGTGTAGTAAGTGTTGTGAATGAAACTTCATTAACTAAAATAAGTTTATACTTTGATATACATATATTTAGATATATATGCTTTGAATATACATATATATACATACTCTGCTCACTTTTAGCTTCATCCTAGTATCTCATTTGTATTTCTCATTTTAGCCACCTAATGGGCTAAGGATTTGTCTATAGCAGTTATCAAATCTCTTCCTGGGTCAATGCCCTGATGTTCATTTTCCACTTAGCAGCTATACACAGTCTCTTTTTTTGATCCAAACTCATTAGTCCACATTTATCTGCATTTGTCATCCACCAGCCAGGTACTTGGGGGTGTTGGTCGATGAGAAAATGAACATGAGCTGGCAGCGTGTGCTCGCAGCCCAGAAAGCCAACCGTATCCTGGACTGCATCAAAAGGAGCATGACCAGCAGGTCGAAGGAGGTGATCCTGCCCCTCTACTCTGCTCTCCTGAGACCTCACTTGCAGTATTGTGTGCAGTTCTGGTGTCCTCAACATAAAAAGGACATGGAACTGTTGGAACAAGTCCAGAGGAGGGCCACGAGGATGATCAGGGGACTGGAGCACCTCCTGTATGAAGATAGGCCGAGAAAGTTGGGGTTGTTCAGCCTGGAGAAGAGAAGGCTGAGTGAAGACCTCATAGCAGCCTTCCAGTATCTGAAGGGGACCTATAAGGGTGCTGTGGAGGGACTATTCTCCAGGGACTGTAGGGAGAGGACAAGGGGTAACGGGTTCAAACTTAAACAGGGGA
Organism: Psittacula echo; assembly: GCF_963264785.1. Lineage (NCBI taxonomy): Eukaryota > Metazoa > Chordata > Aves > Psittaciformes > Psittacidae > Psittacula > Psittacula echo. The sequence continues at coordinate 41,283,906 of NC_137735.1, read as the reverse complement.
AGTTTAGATTGGATATAAGGAAGAAGTTCTTTACTGAGAGGGTGGTGAGACACTGGAATGGGTTGCCCAGGGAAGTTGTGAATGCTCCATCCTTGGCAGTGTTCAAGGCCAGGTTGGATGAGGCCTTGGGTGGCATGGTTTAGTGTGAGATGTCCCTGTCCATGGCAGGGGGGTTGGAACTAGATGATCTTAAGGTCCTTTCCAACCTTAACTATTCTATGATTGTATGATTTATTTACATCATTGTGTGTTACATTGGTTTTCATTTGCTGTTCTTCCCAAGCACAGCTAATAGAGTAGTAGGAAATAATCCATGAGCTCACCAAATCACTATCTTTCACAGAATCACAGAATATCAGGAATTGGAAGGGACTTCAAAAGATCATCTAGTCCAATCCCCCTGCTGGATTCCCTTGAAAACAATAAAGGATTTCCCTTTATTGTTTTCAAGAAAAGAAACACTGAGTTTGTTTCAGCACAACTTATACAGTTATTTATGACAATTTGGACAGATATTGTCAAGTCACAAAATATTCATTAATTACTGTATGTTCATGAATTGTCAACCATAAATCATTGTTCACCAGGAATCTATAGAGAATACATTGTCCTGTCAGACAAGACAATGCTTTTCTTTAATTGTTGTTTTCTATTCATTCTTAAAAAAATTGTCATCCCGTTGCAAAGAAGAAATTGGCACAATGTGACTGAGGCAAGTAATCAGACACCTCAAATATCAGTAACTCTATTTCATGTAACTTCTTCAGTGCACTTGCTAATCTGGTGGTGACTGGGTTTCTCTCATGAGCACATGTATTTCCATACATTCGGTTTCTCAGATGCATGGACAGAAATGTATGAATGCTCTCTGTCCACATATGTGGATGTTTATTTCTTGTACTAGATGCCTGCTAATACATTACTTCATTGTTCATTTTTTATACCCATTTTCCAACAGTGTAATTCAATTGAATCATATTTTGCTGCTTGACAACGTATAGAACTCTAAATCAGATACCGCCTGTGCTGGAAACACAATCTGCCCTATATAAAGGTTTCTATGTTTAGGCTTCTATTCTTGTTTTTTGTTGCATTCTGCTCAGTCTGATCAAATCACCACCACACAAATTACTAATTATATTTAAATATGCTTTCCTACTGCATTATACTGTCTAAATTGTGGCTTTTTGGATGGTTTAATAATAATAGTAATAAAGGATTGTTTAGGTTTTTTAATTTCTGCTTTTTCCTTTTCTCACAAGGAAGAAAGTCCTAACCTCCTTTCCCAGGGCCTGACCCTCAACTGATGATACTCCAGACTCAATTGTTTTGTGAAATGATATATTGGGGTTGGATGATGGGGGTTGAAACTAGATGATCTTTAGGCCCTTTACAACCCTAACCAGTCTATGATTCTATAAAGCAGTGTTTCTGATTCTGTAGTTATCCCATCCTTAGTGAAGTCTGACCTGTAAGATTTATGCAGCATTATCTGGAAATTCACAAGCAGACATGGTAACTAAGTAAATTTGGAGATAGCAAAATTCACCTCTCACTACAGAAAAATGGACAGATACTCAGCTGTAAAAAGAACATATGAAAGTTCTCTAAAACTTGAAACATGTTAAAGTCAGATGGTTTCCAAATCAGTCTTACAAAACCCACCTGTAGGTTTTGAGCATTCTAAGTTACAAATGAGAAAAACAGCTGTGTAAATGAATGAATTGGGGAGAGTGCTGTTCTGAGACATTCTAGGGACATTTTTCCTGCTGAATGAGAAAGAGAAACACAGCAGTTCCAAAAATCATGTAAAGCAATAGAAAGACTCTTGGCACATAGATCAGGTCTGCACAGACTGAAGTTCCAAGAAAAATGAGACATGATCATTACAAAAAAAATGCAAATTGCCCAAGGAAAAACAACTCAGTAAGTTGTTATGACCCTCGTTACTGTGTTATCCTTGTGTAAGGCCTCCATTACAAGATGAATGCTAGGTTCTCTTTCTCTGCTCATATATTGCAAGCACATTGATGGTTTCTTTAGAAAATTCCTTCATCAGCCTTGAATATTATGACCAATTTTCTGTTTCTTTGTTCACATCAAAGCCCTTCTAATTCTGTAGTATGCATTTTTGCTTGCATACTGTAATTGCATAAATAATTTCCTAGGGAAAAAGCTGAAGTATAATTTAAAGAGTTTATTTAAGCAAGCATTTTAATATTTATAATACATTTAATCTAGAGTGCAGTTAGATTCAAGCATCTTTGATAAAGTGATATTGATTTGTTCAACTGCCCTAAGCAAAATGGATAGTATAATTTCTCTTTTTGATTAGTAAATTCTCTGGCTCTGCTGGCTTTAGTTTTTAAATGGTTGACAGAATGTTTTGGGGAAACAGACAATGAATTATCTTTGGAGAATTGCAGCATTAATTTAAATTTGTTTTAATTTATTTTGATGTTATGTTTAGAACTATGATCATTGCAAAGATTTATACTTTTACAGAATGCAGTGATGAAATTTGAAAAAAATGCATTTGATAGTTCCCTTTACAGAATATGAAAATTATTTTATAAAGAAGTAACAACTGCAAATTACACACAGTGACATCTATAATATTCATGTGAAAAATGCAAAAGCAAATGTGAAATTTATGAAAAACTCCAATCATTCATTTGTTCCTCAAAACTGAATGAAATCATAAAATTGCTGCTGGAACATTCTCAGCAGGCTTCAAATGTTCTTTTCAATTATATGAGCGCCATTCACCATCTGTCAGCTCCCATATCTGGTCATTTATCTATATGATGACTCACTGCAGGGTGCTATAAGTATCACCATTACTTTATTTAATGAGTACCCTATTTGCACCCTTCTTGACAGCTTGTGTCCATATCCATTCATTGTCAGCTTACCATCAACATAGTAAGAAAGGCATCTCTGTCTGCTGCCTCATGACAGCCTGCTGCCTTCGGTTACATCTATTCTGCATCCATCCTGACACCACCGAGTCCATTCTCATTGTAGCACCATTAGCCGCAAAGCTACTTCAGCCCACACTGTCACAGAATTTCTCCCAAAGGATAAATGGAAACTTGCCTAGGGAATGTAACATCACTTTTGACCTTGAGAAAAAACAATTATCTGTAAAGGGAGAGTGAAAAGGAGATACTGATTCACATAGATCCTCTCCATGGAACACGGGAAGGTTCAGGTGCCAGGACAAAATATGCATGTGACTTCCTTATTCCTCTTGTAGTTCAAGTTGTTCCATGTGGGAGAAAATTCCTCTTCTCAGTTCTCCCGTGTAGAAGATCTGGGGGTCTAGGTGCACTTGGTGGAGGAGAATTAATACCCAAGATAATTAACTAAAGGCTGCATGTAATGCTGAAACATAAAGAGTAAATTACTGTGACCAACATGGGCAGGAGCTGTAGAAAAGATAGAAGCAAAACACTACAGGAGCAAGTGCAAGGATTGCAGATGAATTTTGAAAAGTAGCTTCTGCTATTATTCCTCTGAATTTCAAATTTTATCAACTCATGCAATTAAAATTCTCACAATGAATCAGGATATATCATTACAAAATCATTAGGTATCTAGTATATCTTTTCTTGTAATCTGTTAATCGTATGCCATCCCTTAGTTTTTCCTTAGTTATCCAAACCTGGGGAAGTTGAGAGAGGGTTTCCTCTGAAGTCAATTCCGTTCTCTTTCTATACCATATGTACTTATTTCAGATGTGCTTAAACAAGGACTTTTTATTCTGTGGAATAGGAATCTGCTGGGTAAAAAAATTCTTGCATGGAACTGTTAATCATGGAACAAGGTCACCTAGTTTCTATAGCTTCTTTTGGGGGATATACTTAATTTTCACTAGGAAGGGTAGAAGGAAAACACTGCAATGTTTCTTTAAGCAAACTAAAGAAAGTAACACTTATTTGAAAATTACTTCTATTTGGTTGGTTAAATTTTACAGTGGCATAAAATAATGTTTCTTGATTTGTTATTCATTGATTATATAGTTTTAAAATGTATCAGAAGTGCTATATAAATTTCAATTTATATAGCTCTTTAAATTTTAATTTCACTGGTAGAATCAAACAGAATTTAAAATTTAATGAGAAATGCCTATCTGAAGTGGGAATAAGAGAAAAGTTGTTACAACTTGCAATGGTACAGGTGTATAGGTGGTAAAATTTAACCTTGCTGATGGGAGAGGTTAATATCATTCTCACTGATAATGAAGAATAATAAGCGTGATAGCATGAGATTCATAGATTGCCTTCTGTTTGCACTCAGAGTATCATAGGATCATAGAATGGTTAGGGTTGGAAAAGACCTTAAGATCATCTAGTTCCAACACCCCTGCCATGGGCATGGATGCCTTACCGTAGATTATGACTCCTTGTCATAATCAGTGTCCACAGATCTCAGGAGGAGATTTTCCAGGTCTTTTTTTCTCTCTTTCTTGTTTCCTGCTTCTATGGCAGGAAGATCACCTTGGAGTGGGTACGATCTTACTGTTCTGCCTCAGCTAAACACAGAACATCCTCCTGTAAATGATGAAGCAACAAGCAAACAAAAAAGTTATTTTAAGTTAGATGCTCAAAAGCGTAAGTTCCTAAAATATACGAAGCACTTTTTGTATTATAGGAGGGGATGCCATGAACACAATGTTGCACTTATGTAAATAAAGCAGGTCATAAATATAAATGAGGAAATAAAGCTACAGTTAAACTGTGCAGAAGAGATGTAAGAGATTACTGTATTCCCTTGAAGGAACCAGACCCAAGAAGGAAGAGTTGTCCCAGTAGAAGGAAAAGTATGGATCACGATTGCTGGCAAAGTTTCTAACTGTGGAAACTCACATCCATTTTTAAGTGATTCTATCTCGAATATTTGACTGGGTTTAATATCTGACTCATGAAAATGGCCAGAATGGAAACTGCTCCACCAAACTTTGAATATGAACTTCAATACAAGGGCACATTCAATGAGAAAATCCTCAGAGAAGACATGGAAAAATTCCAAGCCCTTTTCATTGCAAGTTCCAGCCCAAGGCTGGTTATCAGGAATCTTCTCTCTACTGTAACAAAAGTAGCAATTAAAAAAAAAGCATCCTAGCATCCCAGATGTAACCCAAGCAACTTGAGAAATGTGTGAGGAAACAGTCACAGAATATACCTCCTGTGTTTTGTTCTTGTAAATACATGAAATAAAAATATACCTTTTTTTTTTTTTCCTTCAAATAAGCAAAGCAAGCAGTTCTGAAGCATGTTAGATGCTATTGTAAAAAACTGGTAATGCAGCATTTTTAATGCTCACATAATTTAAACAAATATAAATGTATTTGCCTTGAATGAGCTGAAATTTCCTCAGAGTATTCTAAGCAAATACTTCCCTTTTTCCAGCTAAGATGCAAGTGAAAATGGCTTCTTGCTCAATAACAAATAAAATAGACTAGTTAACCAATCTCTTTCTAATTTTTTTAGGCTTTGTATTTTTTTTTAGATTCCTAAGAGAATAAATCAAACCAAAGCCTACGATATACTAAAATGTTGCCTAATGTTTACTAGATTTGTTTTTTCGTTATTTCCTGGTTTTGAAAAAATGAACTCTTAACTCTCATAAATGTTTATAATTCTATGACGTAACCGCATGAGTTGATGAACTCTAAGTATTAATATTTGTTGTGTTTGCACAGACAGCTGCAAGCCAAATTATGCATTTTGGAGGCTTTTGCTGGCATGATCCATTTAATTTTTTTCTTTAAGTAGCCAGCTGATTTTATCAAGAATTTAAGCTTTCTCAGTCAGTAGACCATTTCTCAGTAAAGTAGTAACCCAGTGCTTAGTACCAGAGTGGGCTAGACTTGTCACTCCTTTCCGACGTTTTACAACTGTTCTCTTAATTTTTCAAAAATAGATGACAGGTTGCTCAGACAATGATAGAGTTACCACAGAATAGGGGTTATGTGTTAAAGAGCCAGTGCAAAGTCAGTCAAGCACACTTGACATCTGGTGAGATTTCTTGGCATTTATTAAATATCAATTCATGACATTTAGGAAGTCAAAAGCACTTAACCCACTACTAATGAGCTCTGAAGGTACTATTGCCTACATGAGCAAACTAAAACAGCAGCAGATATGCATATGTATACACATACTTAAACACACATACACTGGTATCTAAAAAATCACTAAGCCATACACTGGCCCATGTATCATATTATTACTCATTTATCACATTCTGTTTTCAAAAGACTATAACATATGTACAACCAGTCATCAATTTTGCCCATCCACACCACTTTGTTCCAGACTGTGTGCTATGGCTTCTGTGCATAATGGATTTTGATTTTTTGCATTAGTCATGCAGCTGTTTAAAAATTATTAATGGGCAATCTAAAAGGAACCTGAAACACTTCAGAATCTGAAACCCCCCACACATTTTTTCCTGTCATTTTATGCCCATTTTATACCTGCTTTTTTTCAGGTTATAGGTTGTCAGCTTTTTCTAAAACTCATTTATTGGTCTTATTGCTTTGTGGATGTGTAACATCCACATCAGCAGTAGGCGTGCAAGATTTTAACCTCATACATATTGAAAGTTCACTAAAGTTCACTGAGGAGAGGTTTGGAGAGAGTGTCAGAAGGATTTGGTGGTAATAGACCTTGAGCAACACCAATTTGCTTGATTTTTATTTTTTTTCTTTTTATTTTAAGTTTTATACAATTTGGGTTGTAAAACTCTTTCTAGCTTCGGAGTGTTATATATCAACCAGCAGGTGTTGTTATACACAAACAAAGCATGGTGTATTTCAAAGAAAATGGATCACTAATGTGTTCCAGATATGTAATGTATTATTCTTATCTAGGACTATTTTTCAATTGTAATGTTTGGGAATGCTAGCTTGTAACTCCCAATGATATATATTCTTTGCTGATATTTATTTACTGCTTGGAATTATTAAGATGCAATACAAAAATAAATTAATAGGAAAAGGAGATGCAATATAGAAAATGGGCAGAGGGTTTTTTTGACTTTTATTCTCAGGTGAAATATGCTGTCTTGAAAAATCTGTCAGGAGATGACCTGCCAATGCCAGCTTTTGCAAACCTGGAGAACTTTTGCATATATGTTACAACAATAGGCAAAACAAAGCCAAGCTTGCCTTCATTGTAGGTGTGGTTTTCTTCAATAGCCTACAAACCTACAAGCAAATAAGAAACAGGCATTTAACTAAAAATAAAAGGTATAATGTGGCTTGAAAAAGTCAGTGCCTAATTCTTATACTTGTCAAACTATACTAGAATCTGGTAAAAAGATAGATCATGGCTGATAAACTATTAGTAGCTTTCTATAGTCCATAAAAAAAACTATTTGGGTGTAAAGAGATAAACAGACTTTCATGAAATTCTGGGACAGTCTCTCAAGGATCAGTGACACCTTTGAAGGTCGATGCATACATAGATCTGGTTGTAATATGCACACGCTTGAGTCTCAAACCTGTAAGAAAATGCACATTTCAATATACAAGGTGCCAATTAAAAGATTTTTATTCAGGTCTTTGGCCAGGTAACTCTGCTGTGATACCCTTTAATCAGCTGTAGACTGAAGTTACCCTTGCTACTGGCTGCAAAGCCTCTATGTTGGTTTCAACTCTAGACTGCATGAATCCAGTCCCTGGAAGAGACTAGAAACATATTCAGGAGTGACACATGGCCAGTATGAATGATCAGCAGTCCTTGAATTACTGACTGTTGGTTAGTATTCCTTGGATGCTGGTGGTTCCTAGAGATCAGCTGTAAATTAGTGTCCTGAAGTTTCAGGAGTCTCTGCTATGCCTGCAGGTAGCTTTTGGGATGAATCAGCCAGCAGGAGAGACTGACTCCATACGGAGCAAGCAGTAGAAATCATAGTGAATTCACACCTTGCAAATGACATTAAAAGCAATATGTAATTATGCAAGATTTCTAGCTGTGCTGTGACATTACCTATTCACTGCCATCACCCCAAATTTAAAAGCTGATCACCAAAAACAAGTGAGATAGAACAGACATAAAATGAAGCTGTAAGATTAATTTAGCCCGATCTTAATTGCAATAATTTATCATTGTCCACTGGGCACTGCAAAAGTATTAACAAATCTCAAAGAAAGATTGATACACAGTAATAAACTTAGTCTCCACATGATACATAAAATTAAACATGAAGGTTCCTCATGAGACTCAGATTATTATTTAAATATTTGAATTATTATAACTTTAGTTCTTCCATCTTGCAGAATTTCTATTTCTGCTTTAGCTTTAAATGAGATCATATTTGTCCAGAATTGTCTTGACAACCTCAGGGGTCATGAAGCACACAGTCCTCAGTGGTGCTTTGCTATCCCAAAATTGATATATGAGCTTGGCCTCCACTATTGTCATATGTCACTGCTCACAGGAGCCCCATGAGGTCCTTTATGGGTCCTCTTGCTTTATTCCACCAAGCTATTTTCTGAGGGGCTCACCATCCTGCTATTTCTAAGTGCAGTTCCGTTGTGATAGACAACCACTACACACTCTTAGAGTCAAATGAAGAAACTGGTGCTGATAGCAACAATATAAGGACGGGAAGCACTCAGGTGTCTGTCTCCTAGAGGTCTACCCAGAACCTAGCCAGGTGTCCTTCAATGTGTGCAATCAGAAGAAAACAGCTCACAATGAACCCAGACCCATCAGCCATTATGACAATACAATTATTTATATATTATCCAAAACTTATTCTTGATTGTAATCGATGCAGAACTTCAAGTGAGGAGCTCTCTGGGTTTAGCATATACAGATCTGAAAGGTTATTTCTGGAAGCAACCCTTGAATACTTCTTTTCTTTCAAAATGTTATAGCAAGCCCACTTTTTACATGTTGCCTTCAGTTTGAAGAGCAACGATGTCATGAATAACAGATACATCATGAATACCAAGAGATTTAGTGCCTTCATAGGTCAGAGAAACAAGTCATCTTCCAGGCTCCTAGCATACCATGTCAGGCATGTGCAGCAGGTGAGTACAGCACCTCATCACCAAGAAGGGCTCTTCATCCTGTTTTCCTTGCTGAGACGATAACAAAAAAATTTCCTAGGAAGGCTGAAGGTTAGCAAAGAGGAAGCTAATTTACGGGCTTTAAGGGATACGTAGAAATGGCCTCTCCTACTTTAGATGAGCTTCTGATCTTATGTTGCTATAGGAATAGCAGCTTTGTAACTGTGAAAAATGGAGAAATATACCTCATTCTCATAGGCTGAACTGGCAAATAATGAATGTTTATATGACATGATGGATTCAATGGATGTGTTTAATCCCTTTGGCAAAACACATTTCACAACTTCTGACAAGCAACATCTATTAACTGCTCTTCCTACCCTCAGGTCATTTCTTTCTGATGTCTTAATTAGAATTTTAAAAATGGAGTGATCTTATGGCATGACATTTTCTGCAAAATTCCTGTGTGAATAGAATTTTATCGAATGCTTAAAGGTAGTTCCTGTTTGAAGCTTTATCAATAAAACACTCTAATAGAGATATGAAGGAACTGCAAATAATATTGCACAAAATTTTATTAACATTTAATAAACAATATATTTCCTGCAAGTGAAGTGATAGGTAGAATGCTGTTTCCCAGAGGATTTTGAGTTTAGGTATAGAAAGGGCTTTGCAAAAGTTATCAGAGGGCCATACCAGTCATTAATTCAGTATGTGGGATGAGATCTGATGGGTGACTGAGATGTTCTTTGTTTATTTGTTATTTGCTCCTTTTTAGGAGTGTTCTTCTCAACTATTATCTTTAGAAGAAAATCCCCTAAAGTTACAGTGTATAGCTTTTAGTACTGAAGTAGCTGAGAATTTGTGTATAGATAAAGATGAAAGGGTTGAAGGATATCTGCTTGTCAGCATGCCAGCACCCTAATTGTCTTTCATATTATTACTTTCTTCCCCTTTTTCTATGGATGTGAGTTTTTTGAAATGGTGGAATATTTGGTGGAAGAGTTAAAACGAAATTAAAATGATAAGTAAAATAACCAGCAAAAAAGTACAAGAATAAGCAAGAAAATACCAAACTACAAAATGACATACCACAATAAAATGATATACTGAAGTACTGGCTTCTCATTCAATGTTTTATGGATGTGCTGAGACTTTATAGTGCCTACTGCTGTTAACAGCTCGTGGGTTAATTAGACCATGCTTAAATTCTCTGAAGGATTGGCCCAGAATTACTAATTACTTACTGTATGCCACAGGCTGAAGAGAAGCTGTAAATATATGGTATGTGCCATGCACCTGTCAGGCATTCACTCCTTACTCATAAGAAAAAATATATGAGGTTTCCTGAAATACCAGTTTTTGATTGCTTTAAGGTGTGGGTTTTTGTGAAGAGTTTAAGATCTGGTCACACTTTCCTCTTTGATCCCTCATATTTCAACATCTGATGAACCTGATACTGTTTTGATACAAGCTTTTAATTGAATGAAATCTTCAGGACAAATGCTTTAGAGAAACGGAAGCAGCATGGACACTTAAAAAGAACAAAGCTGCTCATTATGTTAAGTAGTGTCCATGTAATATTTACATGCTGCTTGATACTGACACATTCAAATCTTACAAAACCAAACAAACAAAAAAAAGAAACCAAAAACCACCACCCAACAAAAAACCAAAACTCAACTCACTCATTTATAATGTAAGCTTCAGAAAGTGACTTTCTTACATGGTAGACTGATATTCTCTTTGGAAAAAACTTGGCTCTTTGTGAATAACTTTCTGCGTTTAAAAAAATACGCAAATGACTAACAGTTGGCTCATTTTGGAGAAAAAATCTGTCTCAACTACCTACATTTTAGAGATGTTTGTATCTGCCAATAGGTGCTTCTGTGAGAACGTATGTACAGTACTGGAGAAACACTGTCATGGTGTGAAGTTTCTGTTTTATTATTTTTTCACCTATCTAAACTAACTTCTTCTTTGTGTAATGAACAGAAACAGAAACACCTATCTGCAGTTAAGCAAGTTTTTCTAATGCTTTTATTAAATAATCACCATTTGTGTAATGCTCTGATAAATTTTATTTCCAGTGCTTTTTGCAGAGTAGCTTGTTCTTGTTAGCCCAGCTTAGCATAACGACTGTCAAAACTGGGCCTATGTTGCTTAGAGCTCCATTACTCATGTTGGTCAAAACACTTACCTCGATTCATTCTCAGTTCAGTTTTACACTAGCTTAAGGCTTAAATCTCTTTTAAGAGTATAGAATGGTTCTACATGCCAGAGGTCACTGTTCCAAAGGTTCTTTGAAGGACAGGATCATATGAGATCTGTTAGAATTCATTAAATCCTGGTGAAAGCATTTTGCCTTTAAACTAGTCAGATTTTCCTGAAAAGAATGTTAGACCTCTCATAGGATTATTTCTCCATTAGAATTGTGCATAGCAGTAATACCCAAATAGGGGCTGGTGAGCTCTTTTACCAACACAGAGGTAAAATCTGTTCATGGCTGTGCTAGTTATGACTGGGATAGAGTTAATTTTCTTCATAGTAGCTAGCATAGGCTATGGTTTGGATTTTTACTGAAAACAGTGTTGATAATTCAGGGATGTTTTCATTACACAGAGTCAAGGCCTTTTGTGCTTCTCAGCCCATACCATCAGTGAGGAGGCCAGGGGTGCATAAGAAGCTGGGAGAAGACACAGCCAGGACATCTGACTCTAGCTGGCCAAAGGGGTATTCCATACTGTATGGTGTCACGCTCAGCAACAAAAGCTGTGTGAAGAAGGAAGGGGTGGAAAGGAGGAGATTTGGAATAATAGTGTTTGTCTTCCCAATTAACCATTAGGCGATGGCACCCTGATTTCCTAGAGAAAGCTGAACACCTGGGAAATGGTGAATGAATTCCTTGTTTTGCTTTTGCTTTACCTGTTAAAATATCTTTATCTCATCCCAAAAATTTTCTCACTTTTACCTTTCTAATTCTCTCCCCCATCGAACAGGGGGTGGGATGTGAGCAAGCTGGCATCCCAAGTTTTGGGGTGTGAGTGATGCTTAGTTGCTGGCTGGGGTTAAACCACAACACTGGCCTACGAGTTTTATTTTGTTTGGAATACTCTTAAGGCTTAATTTTAGGATTTTGAGTACTATTAAAAGCAAAGAGCATCAGCCTTTGCCAGTTATATATGTTTTAGCAAACATGGGAATAAATGGTTGGGAAACACATTTCGTTACTCAATTACTGACTATTAAAATTTTCTTCCGTTTGTAGACATATGGACTACACTTTTCACTTTAATGGTTGTATTTGTATTTTTAACATCTAATCACCCTAATGAATCTTGAAGATGTTACACATAGATATCCCGATTAATTTCTTCATAAATTTTATGTATGTCTTATGAGTAAGATGGAACCATTCCTGATTTAGTTTGATGTACTTAAAAGCATACTAGGAACAATGAGTAAGCAGTACATAAAATCACGAACATTAATGTGACAAAAATTAGTGGTATCCTGTGATGTATTTTATGTCTGATTTTTATGGTGGCTCAACTTTTCTACTACACTTCATCCTGATGAAAAAGGGCACTGCTCATACCTGGTGACACTGCTGTCTGTTTAGCTTCACTGCTGCATTAAAATAAAATAAATTATGCCTGAGATTCAGAGGCTACATTTTTCCAGACAAAGAAGCAGGCCATTCAAATGCACAGGATCAGATCCGAAACCTGCAATAGTTAGGGGAATCTTTCACTTAAAGTAAAAAATCTGGGTGTTTGCCAGAAAAGAAGAATGGAATTGCTTACAGCTTTATGCATCGCATTTAATCCATGATTTTTTGCTTCTGACAAAACCTCACAGTATTATAAAAGGAAGAAAAGTTGAAAGAATATAACTTTCTTAATTTTTCATATATCTATTCATTTGTATCTTCCTTATTGACACTCAGTTTTTCAGTCTGCAAATATAACCATTTTCTGAGCACTCAAAAACAAGTATGTAATAGGTTGGTTCAATATTGGTTTCAGTAGTATTTGTAATAGTAGTAAATGTGAGCATGGAATTTATACAAGGAAGTTTAAATTCTAAATTCTAATTTAATGATAAACCGATAAACCCCTTATCATTTAGAAAGAAAAGGCAAAGACAGTTGTGATTCAGGAGAAGCTTTGCTAGTCTCTGGAATAACTTCATCATTAGACAGATTTATTAATGTACTTGATATTTATACTAAATACAAATGTGCTTCATTTTTCAATATTTATGAAATTTAAAGGTTAGTTTGACTTTCTGAATTAAATGTATAAGAAATTAAATGGCCATAGAGATGAAAACAATCATCAAAATAGATGTTTGAAATGAACAGTGTAAATTTACTATCAGTGTTTAAGCTTCTGCCTGCTCAGAATTTGCTTATATGGAAAAGGTCAGCATTAAACAAGTTAAGTTATGGCAAAATAAACCTGTCATTCACTGGCATCCTGATTTCTTGCAGATTTGAGTTGTTGTTACTTGCATAGTGTCAGTCATCAATGTGAAGTCTGTGAAAATGCATGTGGATTACAAATGTTTTATGAATGTTGCTTATTCAGCTACCAGGAATATTTTTTCTGTTTTGTAATTTAAATACAAAATTAATTATTTCATGACCTGCTGCAGAATTTAGTGCATTGCTGCACAATTCGTTGCATTGATCAATGCTTAATGAGGAATACTTGAAATGTGGACTGGGTAACAAGCACTAAAAGAGACTGAAATTGCAACCAGTTAAATCAGCAAATATGTGGATGTTTGTTCCTAGGTTATGATATTTTGAGGAAGGAATAAAATTTCTTTGCAGCTTACATGTATATGTAAACAAAGTCCCTGAGAAACAGCAACTTGAAACAAGCGCAAATGTTAGAAATTATGGTAATGATGGAAATAATGACTTCCTATTATGAAAAGGCAACTGCCATTATCAGACCTCCATGCTTTCCTAGAAACTCTATATTAACCTTTTTTATATTTTTTTCTGTCCTTTGTCTACTTATACTTTATTATTTAACATGTTTCTTATTCTAACAAGTAGATGGCATCAAAACTCACATCAGTATTTCTTCAGAAATCCAGGCAAGACTATAAAATTCTTTAAATGGATTTAAAATCTAAGGTGATGGAGGGTGAGATGCAAAAGCAGTAAAACTAATGTAAAAGCAAAGTAAGGAAATAAATTCAGGAAAATGTAAAGAGAATAAAGAGTCACCATTGGTCATGAACATTTTATGGTAAGAATTGAATCCTCTTTTGAAAGTTTGGTACTTAAAGAAGGGACACATCTCTAATTCTGATCTAGCCAAACTGGAATAATTAATTGAAATTGAACCACAGAAAACATAAGGTTTTATCTCACTGGCTTTCCTGTCAAGATTGCATATAGTTTCTTTCTTTTTTCTGTTTTAAGAGGAAGCGACTATAAGCCTGACTTCCACATGAGTTCCTCTATCTCTCTGATATAATAAGAATAAATAATGAGTAAATATCTGTTACAGCCGTGAGTCTTTTATTTACACCCAACATGTGGTGTAAAGGTCTGCAGATGTTTCTGAAAGTTGGAGCATTTCAGGGTATCAGTAGCAGAATATAAAGTGACAGTAAATCAGACAAAGATGGCAAGATAATCAGCATGTCTATGCTGAATATAGTGGTAAGCCATGTCTGCTTCCTGCTATCTTGACTGACATCTTAATTTTTCTCATGTCATGGGTTTAACTTAGATGGTTTAGAAAAATATCTCACACTAAAACAAGTCCGAAGCTCATTGTATTATTAGTGCATCAGATCAATTCAGCAGTTGCAAAATGTTATGATTTCTGTTGACTGGAGATTTTTTGGCTTTCTACATGATGCACACATGGCATATGTTGCAACAGTGACATCTGCAACTTGACAATGTTAGAGAAGAAAATAAAGGCCTGCTCACCTCACCCCTGAAATCAAAATTTCTGATGTTAATTCATCAGTAAATATTGTTTAATGTTACATAAAGTAGATGCTGTTAGGGAAAAGAGAACTGATTTTGTTATTATCTCTTCTGTTTAAAACAGCTATCACTAGTGTACTGGAGAGTATATGTGTTATGTGTTTGGATGGGCTCCAGCATGGGGTACTGCTTCAAAGGCAGGTTTGTGCCATAGGGTAGGCCCAGCTTTTTTTGTTATCATAAGAAAACCAAAACACATATCAAAATTATTGTCACAGCAGCTAGCAGGTGGCAGGGGGCAGCTAAAGGAAGTTTCTTACTGCTTGGAAGCCACATCACATTGAAAATATCTGAGTTTATATTCAACTTATGTGCAGAGATAAAACAATGGCACATTGCCATTATTGCTCTTATTTCAGATTAGGCTGATAAAAAAAATAAAAAAAATGTCCCAACCAAATAAAAACTATACTATCTTTTTGTCAATATTATCGTTACATAAAAGATATTGAGGCAGGTTCACATGAGAGATTCATAGTGGGTTCTGTAGCTAAGGCATATGTTAGAACAGAGAAAGATAGTTCTGGGGTAGGATAAAAACAAAGGAGAAAGACAGAGAAAAGGGAAAGGTAAAACTCTCCCTAGTGGTCAGCCTCCAGGGGCACTCTCCAGTACAGCAGGTGGAAATGATGAAGGTGATGATGATTTTTTTGCCATGCTTTGTCCCAAGTATGATGCCTTGCACTGCAACTTGCTCAAACTCCCCACAGCTTGTTCTTGCTTATGAGGCTGTTAGCACTGACTGTTGTATGCTAGCCAGGTGCAAACACGGCATGCTTTTTATCCGTTAAATTCTTGTATGTGTGTGTTATTGGATAATATTTACAAAGCATTTCAATGGTTAGCTACCTTATTTTGTACTGTGTTTAGCTTCCTCTCATATAAGCAAAAACCAGAAAACAGGAGGAAAAGAAAAGCAGAGGAAAGAAGGGCAACATCCCACCAGTGGTGTTTGCTTCCCACGAGAATTGCCATAGCAAGAACACCAGGGGTGTGCAAGTTCAAGATCATGGGACCAGAAGCACAAAAGCAGCATTGGAGCACAAGGGAAGACCAGTGCCACAGAGGCACTGAGAAGAGACTGCTGCAGCAGCTGAGGAGAGAGGCTCCAGAGTTACAAACAATGGGGCTTTAGCACTACTGAGGCGATAGCACTAAGGCACCCAAGGCACAGCATCAGCCTAAATATCCTGAGGTTTGGAATTTGATGCATTTTAGAAATTATTTCTTTGTTTTCTTTTCCTTTGTCCTGTGGAGATGATACCCCAGTGAATAGCACAACATGGGTAGCTTTGTTAGGGAGGAGAAGTTCTTTTGCAAAGGGAAAAGACATGAAAGACATTTTCTTGGATTATGCCAAGAAGTTTTAAAACATTTTTTCAAAATAATTTGAAATTTTCTGACAATTTACAATGTTTCTTTTTTGAGTTTATAATTTTTAATTTATATTAGAATATTTTTAAACATTTTTGAGTGTATTTCATAATAACTTTATTAAACAATTGTGAAAAAAATCTGTATTCTGAAATTTCTTATTTTTCTTTAAAATCAAAGTGATATCAAAGTAAAATTATTTGAAAATGATGTTCCATCAACCCAATTTTTCTTAAGATAGAAACCCTTAACTCTTTCCCAAACAGTTCTTGAAAGTACTTTTTAAAATGGAGTAAGCATTGTCTGTAACTACAGAACCAGCTGACTGAATTTTCATACTAACTCTCAAACCCAAACTTAACTATTACTGCCTCTGCTGCATTTGTGCATTTAAAAAGTAACAACTGAACAGTTAGTGTGCCTGGATACCTCATATGCATATAAGCCTGTATATATGTATGTACATATACATATATGTAAACACACACATGCTGCTGTCATGGACTTATTGTTTTACCTGAAACGTAAGTGCCAGTTGAACTATTTTCTTCCACTTGAGAAAGATCTAAAAAATGAGTGAAGGAATTTCTCTGGACAGTCTAAGGCACAGTACTTTACAGTCAGTGCTGTTCAGTGCTGTTTAGTGGCTACTGCATAAAGCAAAGCAAACACAAGCTCTAAATCTAGAAATTTAAAATTTATCTGCTAACTAACCATTTCAAAAATGCATTTTTGTTTTACTGGCAAATACTCCTACCTGTAGACAATGAAAAACTTGCAGATAATTCATACTTTAAGTATAACGAGATTAGCAGTAAATAAAGTATGAATAGAAGAATTTACTCTGTGAAGCTTCTGGACTAAAAGACAAAATTGCTTCAAAAGATGCAGCAGATGTCAGCAACTTTCTGTGTGTATAGGTGAAAATCAGTGACAGGTTACAGAGAAAATGTATTACTCACCAGGAGAACAGCTATTTGGAGCAATTTTTTCAAGAAGGAAGGCTAGAAGTCTGTTTAGTTTGGGGAGCTGGAGCTTGTGCTACCCTAAGACATGGGGAGAAGAACCAAACTAAGGCAGGATGTGAAAGGGATAAAACCAGAGGGATGAAGCACAATGTGATGGAAGACAGCAGGAGAAGAAACAGAGATAGACCTTTGCTTTACTTGCAGGCTGAGTTGGGGAATTTGAAGGTGATTTGTCAGGTGCCAGTTTAATGCCATTCCTTTTTCCCTCACATAGTTTTTTTTATTTCTGTTGGTTCCCCCCTCCCTTCCCCCCCCCCCCCCCCCCCCAAGGAATTACAGTGTACAAAGAATTTGCAGGTAGCCTACAGTTAGAGGCAAGAAGTTTAGAGGGAGATGTTGGAGGATAGAATAAGAGCAGAAAAGGAGAATAAGTAGGATATGTACTCTCTACACATAACCACAAACATGTCAGTCAATGTCAAACCAGAAGCAGCCTTCATTCTTTTTGTGTGGTTATGAGAGGAAGAAAATATTATTTGCAGCTGTACACCCAGATTCTTAGATTGTGCCCTTCTTTCTGCAGATGAGCTTTCCTGCAATTGTGTTTTTAATTAAAGTGTCTCTTAAGGTCATCTTCTCCAGAATAAAATTTAATAAATCTCTCAAGATCGGGTTCGGAAGGTGGGGTGAACTTTAATATCTCCAAATTTATGTTATATCTGTGGCAATATGGACATTTCCCAAGAGGTACGCTCTGAATCCTTTCATAAGGATGACTAGCACACTGCTAAGCAAACAGTACCATTAAATTTCCTGTGATGTGTTTTTTCTATCACCTTACTTTGGGTCTTAATGAAATTTGAACTTAGATTGCTTCTATCTGAGCCTGGATCATTATTCTGTTTATGTGATGGCTTATGTTCCAGCTCATCTTTCTTATATAATGTTGCTTCTTTTTCTGCCAGGAAAACATGGGTTTGGGGTAGAGCTTGGCTTGTATTTGAACTCTGTCTTAAAACTCTGCTACAACTGCATGTGAATGCTTTTCCATTGTTGCCGCAGCACATTTGATGCCTTATATTACTCTTTTTGACATATATTAAGCCTTATATTACTATGCCTTATATTACTCTTTCTAACTATTTCTTTATATTACTTTTTTCTGTTTTATGAGCATTTCAAGGCTTAACAAAGACTGTTAAAACTTAGCCATTACTCAATATTTATATACAGTCCTGTATTTTATTTTATCCTTTCAGTATGTGATATTTATTAACATATCTTTAGCTAAAAATAATAGGCATGATATTTTTCTGTGACTGTTAAAGAAGTTAATCGTTGGGTTAAGTACATGACATACTATTTTTGTTACTGGCAAATAGAATAGATTTAAAATTTGGCATTGCTTTCCATCGAATGTTCTCTGAATGCAATATACATGTTTTTTCCCTTGTATTGGTTATCTGACAGAAGTTCACCTGATTCAAATAAATAACCATACATTTTATTCTTAGCTCCTGCTATAGGTTTTCTGTATCAAGATATCAGTGAACTGAAAGGACAGAAGGTAAAAGCTCTAAGACAAGGGCAAAGCAATAATTTTTTCAGAGGAAAAAAACCCAACCCACAACCCTGGCTAGCGATCCTTAGTGGACTGTTTCATGTTCCTTTCAGCATGTTTTTATACTTTTTTCCTTATTAATAGTTCTAAGAAAAGATTACCAAAGCACCTGGAACTGTTAACTTTCATCAGTGCTAATAATGAAATAAATAAGAAAAATGGTTATGTGAATGCTTGAAATAAGAAACATTTTGCTGCCCCTTTTTTTGTTAATGAGTTCTGGTCCAACATTTTTAGGTAAAAGTTAGGAAGAAAGACCTGTTAGAGCTAATAGATTATTTGAAATCACAGGAATTGTTAACACTCTGAAGAACCAGTTTAAAAAATGAAACAGAATTCACTCTGTTTTGCTTAATTAGATTCTTATGTTGCTGTTACATTGCAATTTAAAATGCAACAACAGCAAAAAAAAAAAAAAAAAACCCTAGCTGTCTTATGGTGGACTGAAAAGGGCTTTGTACATTAGCATACAGGACTGCATCATTTAAACTTCTGCCTCATGTAGAGGGAGATGAAAAGCACAGACTATGTGGAAATATCTTTGATTCTTCTCTTCCCTGAGGTTGTGCACCTTATTAAAGGCTATACAAAATCTCCACTAAGAATTCACAAGTTGTGTTTCTTTACTGGGTGATTTCTTTCAAAAGTCTTTCTTTCAGCTTCTCCCTTCCCAAAGGTGGTCTTAGTCTTCCACAATAATTTGGTAGATAGCACTTTTGCCCAGAATGCAGGGGGCACAAATTTAATGCCTCCTTTTTCAAAGGTGGGTCTCAATCCATGTTTGCTATCTTCTGGGAGAATACCACATATAGTGTCTGGGATATGACTTCTTTTGTGGAAAACATTAATTTGGACAAAAAAAGTTGAAGTTCCACTGACTTGTAAAAGAAAGCTTGAGGAAATACAATTTCTGTTGCAGCACTCACCTGGAAAGGCAATGCAGAACCCTAGTTCCAGTGTGAGACAATGAAATTTACATTAATTCTGTTAATGAGTTACGTGGTTACACATGCTAAGTGTTGCTAGTAAAATGTCATATATTATCAGGGATCTGCTGTACAATATGCTGGCCCATATCAAGGGCCATGAAAAGACAAATAGTTTGGTTTTTTATTGTTGGAAAAATAGTAATTTATTTGAACAATTATAAAATATATATTCCATTATGATTTTTCAATTTTCTTTTAAACATACTTCATTTTTTTTCCCTAAGAAATTGTGTCAGTATACATGAAGATAGCAGTATAATGTTGGGAATATTTCTCAGGCCTCATAACCTTAATCTTTCTCTGAAATACTATAATATCAGTTCCTCCTCTTTTACCTGGACCAGTGTTATATACTCTGCTAGCTTCCTTTCTATTCTTATTATGAAAGCAGAACTTCTTTTCAGCTTCTATCTACTTTCCATTTACATTAGAGCTCTGAGATTCATTCTCCTTCCTCTGTTTCCTACAGATTGTCTTCAGGCCACCTCATCTTGTCCCATTTACAGATAATATTGCTAAATACCACTGCTGAACTGACACCTTCTAGATCTACTCATCACACTTGACCTTTTGCTGTCAGTCTGCTTTCTGTCACTGCTGTGCTGCCAACTCAAATTCAAACTGGCAAACTCATGTTTATGCTCCAGAGCCCTGCATAGCTCTAGTGAAATCTGATTTGAGTGGCAGATTACGCCTCCTGAATCCCTTTCAATGTTAAACATGCAGCTTGTACTGCTGAGCAATGACAATTTTCCTCTTTGCTACAGAAGGATCTGTGAATTACATAGTCAAAGCTCATTTGTGCTACACAGGATGCCAGTTTGGCAACTGGGAGTTGAACAGCGTTGAGATGGAAGGACACATTGTCTGTGTGGCTGTGGAAAACATTGCTGATTCCAGGGTCCCTTTGTGGAAAGCAAAAGTTCTGTGGTAATGAGAAAATTATTTCAGCGCAAGCGCAGCTTTTTTGAAGTCCATTGACACTTCCAGACAGCTTATAGTTTTATTTGTTGATCATTGTGTTTGATTAGTCCTTGCAAGGGAATGATGGCAAGGCTTACCATTATCACTAGCTACATAGCATCACTTCTAATATCACAGACTAAATGGTGTTGCAAGTACAGTGAGGAAGATTGCTGTGTGCTGCATTTTTATTGCAGATACTGTGTCATTGTAATGTATACATAAGGACTTCCTGTGCCCTTCAATTGATCAAACTATGACATATGGAAATGTTGAAATAATTATACATTGAGGATACAAGTATAAAGATCCTCCAAATGTGACTACATTTCTGTAATGCATAATTAAAATGTTCATGTCAGCAAATACCATTGATTGCACTTGATGGTATATTATGCTACTGTTCCATTGAACTGGCAGAGATACTTGCAAAATAAATGCTTAGGTTTTTAATAGAAAGGGATTGGAAATCTATCTCATATTCTCACTTTGTCTCCTTCTTTATAAAGTGACTTTATACACACATTCTTTGAGGGTAAGTATTGTGGCAGTTCTGAAGAATGTGTAATAAGTCTATATAAAACAATTGTTCAAAACTTCCTTGGCTTTCTAAATGTAAACAGACAAAAGAAAAGTGAATCAGCTCACTATATCTTGAGTGATAAATAATATTCCTTGCAATAATGCTTGCAAGTGAATAGTAACTGACCATCACTAACTATACGATAAATCAAAACACAGATTTTATTGTTTTGTTTTGTTTTTATTTGTAGCCCTAGAAGATACAATGCTTAGAACATAGTTTTGCCTTAGACAAATTCAAAACTGTGTAGTATAACACAGACTTTGTTAAAGCCATGCATGCTGCGATCATAACCAGATTTAAGTTCTTTAACAATACAATTAAAGAAAGTTGCCTAGAAAATCCATTCTACTTTCCTCACCTTCTTTATCTTCCCCAGCATGGTTTATTTATTGCTTCTCTGATTCTCTGAATTTGAAATTTTAAGTATGACTTTCTGCCTTGCTTTGCTGCTGCTCCTGCTGAAATCAGCAATGTCCTAGTATTCATACAGCCACTATCTAGAAATCTATCAAATCCTTTCTTCTAGGTTGGTAATGATATTAACACACTCTATATGCAGCAGGCAGATTTTCCTCCTGGGGCAGTGTAATTACAATCTAAGTTTAATTTTACATCTCTTTCCTTGAAATGGGTTTATTAGCTATGGAAGATAAGAGGTCTTAACAATTAAAATAGCTAAAGGTCATTCAAATTTGCACTTTATTCAAATTAGGAAGAGAAACCAATGCTGATTTTGATTTAAACTTTTTTTCTCAAAAAGAAAAAAGAACCCTTCTAAATAGATATTTCCCTAAACATGAAGGAATGCAGCAAAAACCATTGCCTTTTCAGTGCTCCATGCTGTTTTTCAATACAAACTGAGATGAAAAGGCCTGTCTTCAAGCTTTGTTGAAGTGAGTAAAGGCAAGGGAAGGAAAAAGATCAGGAAACACAAGATGTTTCCAGTGGTTGCACCAAAATCATCTTGCTATTACCTATTCCTTTGTTACTGAGATAAAAACCTGTTAATCCCAGTAGTTAGCCTCCTACCTTTGCTATTTAGCCCTGGAAAAATTATTGCCCACAAAGTGCAGTATCGCCCTCCCTGTCAGATGCTGGTGCAATTAGCTGTTGATTCAGTCTTGAATGTCAAGCTGGGAAAGACATGTACTGATTTTGATACCATTTATCTCACATTTCAATGCTATTTATCAGAATCTAAGACTTTTTAAAACACATAAGACTTGCCTCAAAAAGAATAAAGGAAATATTTTTTTTAACTAGCTCTTCTTGACTAATTAGGTGAGTCCTTTTCTGACCCCTTTTCTATTTGCTTTATTGATTATTTGTGATTCTTCCATATAGCACATGAATACTGACTCTTAAAATAATAGAGTTTGAAAGTATTCAGTTGGGCTTAACAAACTTGTGCATGCAAAAAGATGTTCAATAATTTTCAAGATGATATTTCTACACCATCCTTTATTTACTCAACAGTTAGACACAGCTCAGTTTCCAAAGGTACTGAGGCAAAATTCCTGTCACTAAAAGATAGGCAGATGCTGTATATCTAGCCAGTCTCCCCTACTTGTCTCACTCAACAGCTGGGTTAGGAAGTTATTTTCCACACCCTCCAAGAACCTGCTGGATTGTTTCATCTCCACTGTGTTGCACTCCCAGCAGACACATGGTAGGTTGAAGTCCCCCAGGAGAACAAGGGCAAGCGATCATGAAACTTCTCCCAGTTGTTTGGAGAACACTTCATCTGTAGTTTCATCCTGGTTGGGTGGTCTAGAACAGACTCCTACCAGGTTATCTGCTTTGTTGGCCTTCTCCTTATCTTCACCCACAAACGTTCAACCTTCTCTCTCACAACACTGAGTTCAAGGCAGTCAATGCGCTCCCTGACATACAGTGCAGCCCCACCACCTCTCTTTCCTTGCTTATCTCTTCTGAAGAGCCTGTAGCCATCTGCTGAAGCAGTCCCATCAAGCAAATTGTCCCGCCGTGTTCCTGTGGTGACAACTATGTCATGATTTTCCTGCTGCACAATGATTTTCATGTAATTTTTTGCCAGCTGAATCTGCTACATATTAGAATCATAGAATCATGTAATGATTTTCCTGATGCTTCTTGTAGTTCTATCCAGATATCAAAATTTGACAGAAAAGACCTTAAATCTTTCATGAAAACTTCATCAGCAAATTTGATGTAATTAAGTAAAATATCCAGGAGAAGTTGTATTCTTGGGTTGTAAGCAAGCAAGATAGGACTTCATTATTAGCACAAAATAAAAAGGTAACTGGTCCAGACATGGAAAATGCGCCACAGATGTTTTACATTCATTTTGTAGTAAAAGTAGACCATTAGTGTTACAGACTGATCACATTGGATTTCCATCACTACTATAGCTGCTATATAAGAAAAATATATGTCCATCGATGTCCATCAGAATCCCTGAAAACATCAACTAACAGGGCCAGGTTGGTGGGGAGAAAACATGGGAAAAATCTAAGTGTGTCACAGTTATGAAGCTATGATAGGTTTGGGATTAGTCTGGGTTAGGAAAATAATAAGCAGTATGGACATATTCCCAAAATGATCTTCTGCAGTGAACAAACATGTATTTGAGTAGGAGAAACAACAGCCAGGAAGAAAGGAGCCATCATGCTGTGTCTAAAAGCTGTGGAAATACAGGAAATACTCCCAGGGAATTTCCAAAGCATTTTTTACTTAACTGATGGAAATTCATAATTAGAAGCATCCTGGAATTACATCTCATACGACTATGTGAATGTGTGCAAAATAATGTAAATGTGATAGCATACATCTGGGCATTTCCTATCCCTCTTGGAATGCTCACAGTGCTGTGATGAGAACAGGGTTAATAAATGTTTGCAAATGAATGCAAGATCAATGGTACCATTACTGGTCTTTTTTCTGCATCAGTGTATTTCTGACAATGTGCGCTATGAGCATGAGAGGATGATTTGACCTCTTTATTGTAGTGGGATGCGGCAATTAATTTTTTATTGAAATTTCAATTAGCTTTTCTGTTCCTATAATGTTTTACCTAAATCCTTTTTTTAAGTTCTTACTGAGGTTACCAGAAAAGATCATCTAAGTGTGACTGTGTTAAAAGGTAGAGGTAAAGAAAACAAATTATTTCTATTGTGTACAAAATTGAGGTCACTTTAGGTTAACTAAATCAGATTCCTTGAAGAGATGAAGACTTTCCACATCATGAAGAATCATTCAGAGAATTCTAATTGAAAAGAAAAAAAAAAGACACTAACCTCTTGAGAAAGAAAAAGATACCAAGATTAGTACAACTGAGCAAGAAAACCTGAAACGGATTTTACAGACTGTTGCCTTTATGAGTCTTATAAAAGAAAAATTGCAAAATGAAAAACAATGGAGAAAATCCTACAGCTTACAACTTTATATTAAGCTGTCTAGCATTCTGGATCAACTAAACAACAAAGGAATTGGGTCTTACATTTAGAATTCTGATGCACCTGAAATACTTCAATGTTAATAGAAATGTTAAAAAAACCCATACTCCTTGAAACTTGAAAACCAAATCGAAACCAAATTAAAAAATAGTGCTCACAGAGATTATCTTAAATTCCATTTTGCAGTGACTGCTGCCAAAGGTTAAGATGTTTTTTCCTTGGAAAACTGTTATTTTTGTTACATGTGACTTCCTGAAAATCATAGTTATTAAATGAAATGTTATTTTACAAACGAAAACTTGAGCCATTTTTTTTCCCATCTTCAGCCTGCATCATGAAGAAGACATTTCGAAGGAAGCAATGAAGCGACTTTGAGGAAATGTATATATGTTAAATATAGGGAATCTGAAGTTCATCAGCCCTTGTATAAGTGTTAAACCAGCATTTACACTTAAAATCATCTTTACTCAATGCCAAAAGCTGAGTTTGTTCAAAAACATAACTATGTTGCAGGGTCCTCTGTTTTCTGTGAAAATTTATGGCATTTGCCAAGCTTGATCTCTGAAATGTGAATACATTTAAGTAAGAGAAGTTCATAAATAACATACTAGTAACTTCCATAATATAGCAAATCATTCTTACTGTTCTAGCTAAGAAGCCAACAAGCCCATTTTCACAATGATAATGCAAATATAAGTCCTAGGGCATTTAACTCTGTCCAAGAAAGAAATAGATAGATCGGTGCATGTGTCTATGTTGCAGGAAAGTGTTTATCAAGTATCTCAGTGGTATTGAGTCCCTTCCATGAAGTACAGGGAGAAATAAAAAGGGGAGTTATGGCCTATTCCATATAGAAAGGATGCTTTTAAAAGACATGGCAGAAGAAATTAATGTAAGCTTAGGTATTCAGTGTATATCCTCTGATTTGCAATAACACCAGAGATTGGCTGAAATTCACAGTCAATACAAATGAATGCAAGTCCTCTGAATTGTGCGGCATCCTGCCAGCCTCACAGGTGGATGTTTTATACTTTCTGCATTTCCAGTCAGGAATGACAGTGCTGTGCAATGGATAAAATTGCTCTATATTTTTTGAAACAAAAATCTGTACCTTCATAAAAGATGTATTTTCCTGAGTTCTTATGTAGCCTATAGGGAGATTAGAGAGAGAGCAAAAATGTCAACTACCTCCAACTGTAATCAAAGCTGGTTGCCATAGTAACAGAACCCTGTTTTTGTGTTAACGGGGGTCAGACTCTGGTGTTGACCCCACCGATGTCTTTTCCAGTGTCTCACAGAGCTACTCTTTCAAACTTTGCAAATGCTCAGCTGGTAATTTGTGTCTGTTTTTCCTCCTGTTTTTAATCTTCTAAGAGAAAACAGCTCAAAGCGCATCAGCGCTACTGCCGCACATCCATATGTGAGCAGCTTGGGAAAATGAATAATTCCTTTAAAATAACATTGCATGCATGTAATTTCTCACCCATCTTTATGTACCTGAAGGTAGTTAAAATCTGTGATTATCCAATGACGATAGACTGATGCAAACATAAGGACTGTTTCTGTTCCTGTTGTTCTTTAAGCTTGTGTCTTAAAAATTTTGCTATTAGTGCTTGTCTTTAAAGGTAAAATAACAAAAAAATTTCTCCTTCTGGGACAGTGGAGGAATGGTTTCTAGGAGAGCTTACATTACTAAACGCTTACTTTAAATTTATCCCTGTTCTCAGCATGTTCTAAGATTTTTACTCTAAAACTTTTAACCATTTAATTTCCTAACTTCTTGCTGTTCTTGAGTTTATCATTTTATGGTGGCAATCTTGTCTCCCTTTTTGAGAATGAACGTGAACACGGATTTTCTTAAAACTGCAAAAATACATTGCTCTCACAAATTGTTCTTGTAGTAGTTCAACACAACAAAACAGGCCATCATCCATCTAAGGACTGGATAACCTGCAAGTGAATGCATCAGTCAAGTTGCTGCCAGACCTATAGGTAAAGAGGTATTATAAAAAAGCACTAGGGAACAAAAATACTTATATCTTGAAATATTTTTACAGATGTCTCCAAATACATAAATGTAATGAAGTTCGGCAAATAAAACAATGACAGTAAGGTGTTAATGAAGCATATTCTTCACATCTTTCATATACTTGGATTCTCCCCAGTGTTACAGAGTCTAGAACATAAGCGTTGAAAAAAGAAGTTGTCTTCTAAGTAAATCCAAGGTTCACTGAGGAAGTCGTAGATCCTGACTGTGTATATCCAGTAAAGTAATGAGAAAATATACCTAGTTGTTTTGAGACTAATTTAACAAAATATGTCCTTACTTATTTTTGCAGGAAACATCTGATGATTTAAGGCTAAATCTGAAGCTCATTCCTGTTTACAGGGATCAGTAAACTCTGTAACTGAATGCAGCAGGTTTTTCAACTTAATCTGTTTCTATCTAAAAATACTCCTGCATATTTTCGCATTTGTTGGTGTGATGAATGAAGAATATTTGAGCCAATGAACAGTCTGAAACAAAACTCACTAGAATGAACAGCAACCTCCCTGTTGACTTTAGTAATCTTTGAACTGATCTAAGGTTACTTTCAAATCACACAGCTGAATTTCAGCAAAGAAAATCATCTAGCATGGGTGGAAATGTAAGGATGACAAAAAAGACTATGACACTTTCAACATGATAAAGAGACCACATAATAATATAGCAATACTAAAAGTTCAAAACCAGCATTCACAGAACGAATGCATAGAATCTAAGCCAAGTAAATTTGTGAGTATTTAGAGAAAGATGAAAGAGTTGTGATTGACATCACTGACTTATTTTTCAAATGCAGACAGAGTGTTTGTATCTTGGACAAAATACATCACTAGTGTGAAGAAATACATCATACATCATAGCAGAAGTGGACAATGTTGCACTGGAAAAAAATGATTAAACAATTAGCCTAAAAGTAAATATCACTTCTATCAATTCTAAAAGAAGAGATGTACAAACCCATGAGATATCAGAAACTGAAGAGGGAAAAGAAACCTATAGGCAATAAAGAGTAAGAAACTCAGGTCTTACTGTGATTAATCTACTAACGTTGTTATGATTTTTTTTTTTTTTAGCTTAAATACATACTGTTTTCTGAATATTTTCTGTTAAGCTATTACTCCTAGCTGTTATCAGACTAAACATGTGCACTTAATTTTGAATGCTCTAAAACACCTCTATTGCCCTGATTATGGATTTTTTTTCCCTCAGATTTTGCATTTCCCAAGTACAAATAGGTCAACTATGATTGACTCTCACATTCCATTCTTTAAAAGTTAGAGTGAAACTATGGTTTCCTTTGGTGTCCTTCAGCTGTTTTCTGCTGTAAACGTCTACTGCAGCTGTTTTCTTAAACAAAGGTCTGTGGTTGTTTTGCTAGTATAGACTCAGCAGTACTCTTCAGATACCCAGGATATTGGGTAATATCTTATGGTGTGCAAGTCAAGTAGGAAAAACTCCAGACCTTCCCAAATTACCGGAATTATTCAGATGTGTTTTGTTCTGTCTTTGAAATTAGGTAATTTTGCTATTCTTTTACTTAGCCAGCATGTCTGACAAGTGATGCTGTGGAGTATTTCACTGTAGTTTTAGAGAACATATTGCCCACTCAGGAATCTTAAGAATGCTATGAAAAGGAGATAATGTTTTCTGAGATTACATTTTGCATAACATATGCTAGGACGCATGTGTTTTGGAGGGAATTTTAGGTTTTGGGTTTTGGGGATTTTTTAGAATTTCTGGGAAAATTTCCAATAAAAGCAGTCACATCTTCCTTTTCACAAAAAGTTAATTCTTCTTAGTTAGCTAGTTGGTTTTTTTTTATTTCATAAATTTCATAATTAGTCAATGGAAATTACTGGTTTTGTGAAGGTTGAGATTAATTGTTCTATGTTTCTCTTGCAATATCTCTTTTTTCTTCATGCTCTCAAATCCTCCTGTGTTATGTAACCAGTTCTCCAAGGCTCCTCTCCTGCCCCCACAAAACTGTGCATGAAAATCAGGAATGAAACTGATCTGCTCTATTTTTCTGGGTCTGCTTTTCACTTCAGGATGTCTTTTTATTACTTTAAGATCATAAAATGAGATGAATAAAGAGCTCCCTCAACGGCTGAAGTTTTGTCAGAAACATTCCCCTGGGTTTGAAATCTGATTAGGTTTATGTGTATGTATAGTCAGAAGGAGACCAAGAAAGTGAGAGAGAAAGATGAAGTTTCTGACATGTATTGAGAAGCATAATTCCTTCTCACATGAACAAAATTCACCCCAAAATAACAGGAGAGGTGATGAGTTGGTTTGAGTTGAGTTGATTTTATGTTAAAGACACTATTGGCTATTAAAGTCACTAAACTCTTTAAATGCTTACGTGTTAGACTCTGAGACTAAATAAGAGCAGGCATTTGTATACTGCTCACAATGCAAGTAAAAGCAGGACTTTCCCAGGTCATACTGTGGTTCTGAGATAGTTTCCACTAGGAGAAAAAGACATCATCAGGAAAGAACACCAGCCTTCTCAATTTCATTGTCAGATCCTTACAGATTTGATTGTTACACATTTCGCATTATCAAAGGTCAAAGTAAATATTACAGTAAGATTATTGGATTCAAGTTTTTCTTTTATCAGCAGCAGCTTTTCCTGTCCTTGATTATCAGCTACACTTAAAATGTTTCAGAGAGGTTTGTCCTGTTACTACTAGAGAAACTGCTCTTGTATTAATCTCCATTCCCCAAGAAAGTAGAAAACAGAGGAACAGGTCCTTCACATGTGCTTGCTTTTAAGGAGAGACATACTGTCATTTCTAATTAATATATCTATATTAGAAAAAAAGCAGATGAGCTTTTTGAGCAATCTGAATAGCTTTGTATCCCTAAAGCATTAAAAACCCCACCTCTCAACTAGACCGTTTTTCCTCTTTATATCAGGCAGGGCACTACAAATATTTCAAATCCAAGCAGCTCTACATCAGGCTAAAGAAAAATTCGTTTCACTGCAGTTTGCATCTTCCTTTCTCAAAATCATATGCAAAAAAATATATTATTGTTGTGTTCCTTATGCACTGCTCTAGAAGCATGAATTTCTGCATCTGGGTATTAATTTCTAAGTAAACCAAAATAAACCTCCTGTTCTTAAAATATCTTGCAATTTGGCTTGCACAAGAAAGGTGGCAAATAGCAGTCTGTTTAGTTATTTTTTATCTATTGGTTTATAATAAGTAAGCTGTGTGGCTGGCAAATTTTCAACTATCACACGGGATTTACAAGCACTTATATGAATAGGTCAGCATGTGCAGAAGAAAAAAACATCGTTCATCACATCACGATACATGTTTTATTACTCTCAGGGTACATAGATCTTGTTTTTTATCTGTAGGCCATTTTATTTTGCTGTGGAAATAGCTTTTGCACACAAAGGTGAGGACAGTCTTTATTTAAATTAGTACCAGAGTCAAAATATCTCAGTTGCTTACATATTTTATTGAGACAAATATCCTAATCACAGTAATGCAAAAAATATCCATTATATGCTCTTCTTGTTTCCTGTCCTGGAAAGGGCAAGCGTATTGTTTATAAACTAATAGACATCATGTTTCTATGTTTCCACCCATATTGGAAAATAACTATTACAGCATCTCATAAGAACTGAATTTCCTCTGTCATGCTATTTAGTTTGTACAAATGCATCCTTTCCTGGGAGATGCTTTGAACCAAACCGCTTTGCCAGTAAGTTCCATTCAAATTTGGTGTTTGCTCAGCAAAATGTTTGGAAAAGTTTGGCCATTCAAAAGAAAAATTATTTGGGGAACTCTTCCAGGGGAAAAGAGTATTGCTGCTGTTGGATCCTGCGATGAATGGCATTATATGTCAGGCAAGCTCCTCTTCAGGTATGCAATTTGTATCAACTGCTTTTTATCCTGTTTAACAATAAGGTTTGGGTTTTTTTTGTCTATGTTTTGTTTCATATGCTATCACTTTTCACCTCTTCATGAGTACAACAGTATGCTCTTCACTATCATACTACACTTTAAGAGGTAGACCTTGACTATATTCATTACTTGGTTCTTGAATTAGTTAATAAGCTAGTAAGGCTTGCTGGGCCTGCATAGAGGACTTGTTTAAAATCATCAACCTTGGTTAAAATGCATCTCCAGATTAAAATTAATTCTTACTTTTTCCAAAATTTATTTTGGCTCACTCTCCTTTACAAAACCGGTTCTTCTGTGGTTTGGGTTTTTTTTATTTTATTATTTATTTCCAGATTCTTGAGTAGCCTGATTTCCATATTGTCTTTTCTCCCACTCTTAATTAGTGTATTAGGCACTGGGGCAGGGGGCAAGGAAGAATGTGTGGATTTTCTAAGAGGCTGTAATTCATCAATATAGTCATATGCATTTGTGTTTTGTTGTACTTGTGATTTGATGGATAGGTTCATATAGGAAAGGTGTGAATATCACAACTTATCATACCACAGAAAGTCCTTCTTCTGATAATGATACTTTTAGCAACAGCCCACAATTTACAGGGTAAAACCGTGACATGGCCACTAGAGATATAAAGCCTTATTACATCAACTACTGAGCTACATAAAAAACTCACAATACTGTTATTTTGTGATCAGTGCTACATTTAGTCTTCTGGTGTTCAAACACCATTATGCAAAAGGGGGTCAAAATAGGTAATGCCTTCGCTTTCCTTGCTGTTAATCTGAAACACTTGCAGAAGAGCACCTGAAGCAATTATCTAATTCATAGAGGTAAGGTATATTTGCTGCCTATCCTGTTTTATTGATTTTTTGATTCAAGATCTTTATTTCTTTTGGTGTTAATAGAAAGATAGGAATGAAAGGGAGTTGGTGCAATTGGGAACAAACTCAATTTTTATTGAAGTATCCTAAAATACTTACCAAAAGTCAGTATAGGTTGTTTCTGGATCCTTGTTAAAATTAAACAAATGAACTTTCAGGACCTTTATCTGCAGATTGGTGATGCTGTAAATCAATTCCCTAGGTCTTTAAAGAGTGATCCATCGATCTCTGCATTATTAGCACCAGCATTGTATCCTCCCTGCTGACCAGCTGTCCTCATAAGTTCTGATTGCCTCACATGGATTTCAGCTGTCAGGGGTCAGGTAATCCTCAGCACTGGTACAGCAACCATAAAGTATTTGAGAATTTGCTCTGCATTTTTCAGTTGTCCACTGCTTAAACTGCCTGTTTTTACTTTACTGAAACTGTTTTGCACTTTTCAAGTAATTGTGTTTGAACCTAATTAGATTCATGTGCCTATGTAAATAAGGAGAGCTTCCTGTTTCCTTCTGCTTCCTTGGAATAAGACCTTGAGAGGTCAAGGGACAGATTTGTTGCACCTGCTAGGGTGCTAATAGTCTCCTTAAGCTTTGAGTGTCCTGTTGAAACAGTTACTTTGTGTATCTAGCATTAGATGCTGAATGCTGGGGTTGGTGGGGTGTTTGTTGTTTTGGGGTTTTGCAGGTCTGGGGTTTTTTGTGTGAGGTTTTGTTTGTTTGCTTGTTTTTATGATGTATATGTTTGAAGTTCAGGGTTTTGGTAGAGGGAGTTTTGAATCATTTATGAATCACTTAAAATGTTGAGAGTTTCAAAACTAGTGGGACACCTAGGTTTGGGGAAGAAATCACAGAGCAAAATGCTCAGGAAAGCTTTGAACTACACCCTTGAAGTGCTTAAGAAAGGTAGGAAATGGAAATAAGAAGCATTTGCTCTTTTGTTTAATATGCTTCTGTGTTTGTTGCTGTGTAAGAAAGGTGCTTTTTTTTTAACTCTACATCGTCTAATGTTGATTTATTGAATGCTTGCATATTTATTTTTATATTCTTTACATAAGAAATGATTGGGTTTTGGAATGCTTTCATAGGGCTTACCAGCTTTTGTTGCCACAGACATCTGAAGAAGCGGAGAAAGTGTATACTTGAGTTAGTATTGGGTTTAGGGATTGCTCTTGTAGTCTGCATTGAAATAATCACCAATTTCAAGTTTAGTGTTTCTCTCCAAGAATGGGAGTATATTTTAGCGGGGAAGTTCTGGTGCAATTTGGTTAAGTAATGACTGAAACTTTTAAGAGCATTTCTGTTGACAGCCAAATTTAGCTACCATTTTGAATGTTTCTTTTGTTTTTCATAGCTAAAAATTGTTCTTCAGAAATAGACTTTGTTCACTTCCTCCGTGTATTTTGCCTCTTATGTTGATCTGTCACCTATGTTTTGACCTTGGATCACTTTTTTTTTCTTGTTGGAGCAAAACTATAGGTAACATGTTCTTCAGATAGTATGGCCACTAAGAAAACTATCAGATAAGGCTCTCATAATAAGTACTAGTGATTAATTTCAGATTGGATGTAGAATTTTTTGTTGAGTTGTTTTTGTTTTTTTTTTGTTTTTTTTTTTTGTTAAGTTCTGTATCTTTTTGGTTTCTGAATCTGTGGGGAGAAGCAATATCCTCAGATTCTAAGGTGAGAAAAGCACTGCTGTACTTGCAGAAGAGTCTGCCTTATAGAAAGTGATAATTTCTGGGTTTCAGTGAAATATTACAGTGAAAATATAATAACAGATGTTGAATAAACTTATTTGCAGTGGAAATTTTAAGTAACAGTTTCTTTTCCTCGGGCTTTGTGTATTACCTAATGCTAAGAGTACAGAGACTTCTTTTACTTCTTTGTTTGTTGGATTGGTACTTTTTTCCCCTAATGAGAGGGCAGGTTTTTTAATAGGGAAATAACAATTTAAGGTAGTTATGAATCCAAATATTTTATGTGCCGTAATGAGTTTTACTTTCTATTTTAGCCATGGTTTTGTTGGTTTGGGGTTTTTTGTGTTTGTAGGGGTTTTCTTTTGTGTGTTTTTTTTTTTTTTTGTTTGTTTGGTTTTTTTTGTTGGTTTGTTTTTTTTAAATTGTTTCAATTCTGTACTTATATGGATCAAAACTTGCTGCAGGCAGAGGAATTAAAAAAGTGGAGAGCTTTCTGTTGGGTTCCTTTCCCAGTTTCTGACATTCCTTCTTGTTCTTTTAGAATAATGGTGATTTTTAAGGGAACCAGCAGAGATCTGTTGTGAAACAGAAATGCTGGAAAAACAAAGCCACTGAATCTTGTTTCCAGAATGACAAAATTCTGAATAGCCAGACGTATGGAAATGTTATGCAAGATGGTTTTGTTATACTCTATGATAATCTATAGCTTCTGTAAGGAAAGAGGTAAAATTACTTCACAACTTAATTGTGTTTAATTTAACAGAACTTAAATTTTGCAAATTCTGCAATTTTACAGCAAAAAACAGCAACACAAACTGCTTTTTCTTTTTTCCCCTGTTCCTGGTTTTTAATTTTATTTTTTTCCTCTCTAAGCAAGAGAGGAACTAGGGCTTGAAGCAGTATGATTGACCAAAATCTGCTAAAGCTTACTTTCATCCTTTTGGGGCAAGGGCATTTAATGCTATCTTAGTGTAATTTAAAGCCTGTCCAGCAAGAGAGTTTCCTTTGTACATCTGACAGGAATGGTATCATAGGAGAGCATCTGAAATTCAGGTTTTCCCTTCTTTGTATGATTGAACACTAAACTATGGAATTGTGCTGGACATTATAAAATTTAAATTCAAAACTATAGTCTCTGACAATAGTTCTAACAATGCTTTTTCTTGTGGCAGTTATCTCTTTCAATAATGCAAATGTGTTTTAGTGAGAGTGTGACATCTGAGTCGCAACATGAAATTGATGGAGCTGCTTTTATTTTAGGAAATGTAGAACTTCATTAATGAACATGCACACATGCCTGTGAATCATCAAATGATCTCCAAAGACTCTTGGATCAGAGCTTTACTAGGGATATGAAAAGGATAACAGATGTAGCTAGACATAAAGGCACTGAATGTATGACAGCTATAAAAATATAAACCCCATTGGCTTGAATAATCACTTGCCAGGTTTGTTGGTCTGTGCTTGAAAATACAGACTGACTCATTGAACCACCTTCCCTTCAGGCAATTGGATGAGTCAGAACATGACTTCTGTTTTGATGGCTGGCTTTCTAGGTGTGCATGAAAGAAGTCAGTGGGCTTTTACATGGGTCCACTGAACCTGGACTACAGATGCTTTTTGCCTGTGATCAGACTTCAGTAATATGATTCTGAGATGGTAGAATTTATCTGTTTTCAGAAGAGTAGGGGTAGAAAGAATATACATTTCCTTCACAAAGTGTGCCTTTCACTCCATCCCACCCTCTTCACCTCCCACTGAGTTAATGTTTTCTGGGGCATCCATCTGATGGTCTAACACTAGAGGTTCATGCAATTTATGTGGTCAGTTCTTCAGGCTGCATAATAAAGTCTGAATGATGAAACAGTGGGATGAGAAAATTTTTTTTTTTGGGGGGGGGAAGAGGGGATGGGACATGTGACACAAACCCAAATGAACAACCAAGTAAAAACAAACCAACCAACTTGTCTCTTGTAACAAGCCAACAACTGCAATGTGGATAATGAGAGTGCTGAAAAAACACTAGCAATTCAAGGTTTGTATCTAGGGATTAAACCACACAGCGATACTCTACTGCAGTGTATGAAGGAAAGAAAAAAAACCCAAACCAGTGACTCTTGGTCAGAAGCCAAAGACTTCTTTTGACTAATGTTAACTCCTATTTGAGATAGTAAGAAATGATTAAGTTTAGGCCAGTTATGTTATTGCAAAGTAATTTTTCAGTCTATGAAAGCAAAATTTTTATTTAGCTAAGAAACTGTAGTATGTATCATTTGCATACTGAATTCCTTTTATTGGTGTTTCTGGCAAGTACAAGTGACTATGTAATGTTAGTGTAATTTGTTTATAACATTCATGACTCACTCTGGGATCATTCATGAGGAAAGTGCTCTATAAACATTAAAGATGACCTATGACTAGAGAAATTTATCTTATGCTGCCTGCAAACTTCCCTGCAGTGTAGGAAATAGTACTTGGATCTTGTTTAGCTCTTGCTTATCTACCTCTCACAACTGGCAGTACAGTAAGAAAACCTGAGGGTGGGTTTTCATCACCCTTTCTTATAATGGTGCTTAGTGTATTTTCCTCTCATATATGAACATAGTCCTCCATAAAGCTTGAGGTATACTTTTCTTCTGCATCCTTGTTAGATGGAAGATGAGAGAAACACATCTAGATGTGTTTCTTCATGGAAGAAGGCTGAATATAGCCTTGCTGTTTCAGAGAAGGGGTCCAGATACTTAAAATTTTTTGTTTTATTGTACTTTTGTTTATTAAGATCAATTTACTACAAAAGTAAGCTGTTACATTTTAAATACAGTGGCTTCAGAGAACAAAAAGGGTACGATTCCAAATCTTGATTGATTTGCTGGTTTTTTTTTTTTTAAATTGCCTACTCACTTGTTGTAAGTTAAAAAAAGAAGTATAATCTTGAAACATTCCCAAAGGACTGTTTTTCATAAGAAATTTATGTATTTTCTGTAAGGTTATCCTACTAAAATTGTGTTTAATCTGTGTATTTGCAGATGGCATTAGGAATAACCTGACATGAATATTTCTCGATTCCATGCATTTGATTTTGTTATGGTGCTATTACTACTCCAAGACGCATCTTCAATTTAAACAAACTAGTTTTCTGAATTAAGCTTAGTTCCAATTCTTTGCCATATATACTAAATTATTCCATTGTCGTGGTTTAAGCCCAGGCCGTAAATTAGAACCACGCAGTCTACTTCCCCCCCCACCCCCTCCACCCCTGAGGGGTGGGGAGGAGAATCGAAAGAATGTAACTCCCACGGGTTGAGATAAAAACAGTCCAGTAACTAAGGTATAACACAAACCACTGCTGCTAACACCAATAATAATAATAATGATAAGAGAAATAACAAGGGAAGAGAATATGATACCGCCCACCGGAAATGAGCCCGACAGAAAAGAGGATGTGCCCTTCTGGGTAACTTCCAGTTGCATCCTGGGCATGACGTGCTGTGGTATGGAATACCTCTTTGGCTAGTTTGGGTCAGGTGTCCTGTCCCTGCTTCCTCCCGGCTTCTCCTCCTCGCTGGCAGAGCATGAGACTCACAAAGTCCTTCGTCAGGGTAAACGTTCTGACCAGCAACTGAAAACATTGGCTTTATCAGTATTATTCCCAGGCCGAAAGTCAAAACCACAGCGCTGCACCAGCTACTAAGAAGGAGAAAAACTGACTGCTGCTGCTGAACCCAGGACATCCATTTACTACCTTCAAGGTGCTTTTATTAGCCTGGTGGTGCGGTGGTTGTGGTCTACTAAGTTTAAAAGAAAGTTACTTGGTCTCTATTTTTATTTATTTATTTATTCATAACTGGAACTCTTATTTAGAACCTCGTAATGCTACTTCTGGAATAAAAATACAGATTACAATTCAAGCATCAGGAATTTTACAATGCCTACTTAAACCCTGAAGTTTGCTTTCTTTTGCTGACCTAGACAAAAAGTCTTGCACTATGGGAGTTGTAATGCGTGGTTCTTTCAAACTTTGTTCTACAAATATATCATTGCAGTCTCATTCATGTAGTGGTTTTCACAGTTTCTCTCTCCTTTATCTACTAGATCTTATCCTAGCTCTCTTAAACATAGCTATTGCAACTGTTCTCTGCTGCTTTGAAGACTCTAAAAAAAACCCCAAAATCATAAAGCCATCTGTCTTTAAGTAATTTCCCCTGATTCTAGTGGCCCTTTCATAATACGGGCTTATAGAACACAATAGCTTTAAAGCAATGAGGTTTCAAAAGTCCAGCATTATTATTTTGTTTCCATCATCCCTTTGTGATATGCTTTTATGCTATTTTTCAAACCTTACTGTCTAGTCTCACTCCTTGGCCTAATTTACATGGCAGTGATAGGTATGCTGCTCTTTGCTCACTGATCAGTCTGCAATTCTCTTGATTAATGTTGAAGAAATGGTCAATAGCTGTTGCAGTCTGTGTTCTCGTTGCAGAAAGCTGTTAAAATCATATGGGAAGAGTACTTGTAATAAAATGGTTAAAAAGAAGTTGATAGCTTCACTGCCTGATAAACAGGTAGAAGTTTGAGACGCTATACAGTGGATGATACTGTAGGTAAGGTGTATACATAGCAAAGGAAAGACTTTTAAAGTTTCAGAGAGAACACAATATATTTTAGAAGGAAGAGGTGTGATGGTCCTTAATTATAATGAAAACAATGTCCAGTGGAGTAGTTTGTTTCCTTGAGATTACTGCTATCTCTCAGGTTGTTGCGATTAATATTGCTTCCTAGAAGGTTGTTAAGACAGATTGAAACTGAATGGTTGTGGGGTTTTAGGGGGGTTTGGGGTTTGGTGTGGTTGGTTTGTTTGTTTGTTTGTTTTTCTTTTTCAATCCGCCATATAAATGGAAAGAAAAACTACAAGTGCGATTTGTCCACTAAACACAGAGAGAAAATAAATGTTTAAATTGGAAGGGGAGGATTTAAACCTCTTTCAAAGCTTTTTTTTTTTTTAAATTATTATTTTATTTTAAAATTTGCTGGTACATGAGAAGCTCCATTTTGAACTAATCATTGGGATACCTGCTGTCCCTCATTATTAGAACAACCCTGCAAGCATCAACAGTTTTAAAACAGAATATCCTCTTTTGATTTGCCTCTGTGACATCATTGTAATTTTTCAGTGGCAATATTATGGCTTCTGGTAAAGAATAAGCTTCTAAGGAAAAGAATTTGTCTCCATGCAAATATCCAAAGGAAAAAAAAGATGACCTACAAAAATGCTTCTCATAGCAATTTTTGTTGAAAATAAAATAACTGCCTAGAGAGCTTCAGTAAGGCTTTTGACAAAAGGATTCGTATTCTTGATCAACACATAGGCATGTACTTACAGCAAGTGCTACAGAAATGCTTCTGTTTGCACTTGATGTTATTTACTGTGCATTAGCATTTTTAAGAACCCTTCAAACACTATGCTTCCAAAAATTTAATAGGTCTCACCTTAAAGTTTGGCATTTATCAACAAAAATGACACACTTGGGGGTATACCAAGACTTGTTCTATTTGATTAGAGTATTTTAATTAGCCAATGAATTATGAGCGCAGCCAAGCTCTCAGTCTTGGTCTTCATTATTACCTTCTGTTGCATATCTTTTTTTTTCTCCTACTTCCTTCCGACCCTCATCCTTTAGGGGAAATGAAAATGAATGAAATGGTGCCTATCCTTTTATGAAATTGGACCTGGAAGTAACAAGCATTAATTTAGTGCAGAGGATAGAAGAATTTCTAATGCTAAAGCAAATGTGCTTCTGGAAATCTCTTACCCACTTACCAATTATCCAAATTATTTTCTGCGTGATCAACATAATTCTATCCTTTCTGTAAACATCCTGTGCACACAGAAATAATGAAATCAAAGTCACAAATAATAGCAGCAAAGATAGAAATAAAATGTCTGCCAACATGTTTTTAGGAAGCACATATATCAAACACTGAATTTCTCATTTTCAAAGTTTATACTTGGTGAGGAGTGTCTAATTAAGAAAATTGCTACAGGTAATTTTTAGAACTTTTTTTCTAAATCTGTTTGCTTGGGAAAAAATTAATTTAAAGCAATAAAATTTGAAGATTTAGGCAGAAAAAAACCCATAGAATCATAGAATTATTTAAGTTGGAAATGACCTTTAATATCGAGTTCCACATGTCACCCATAACGGAAGCAACCTGGAATTATCCTTAGTTAGAAGAGGTGATAAGGTTTAAGAACTTTATGTTTTTGAGAAGTCTAAATAGGAGATTGTCTTAAAAGAATGTCATGTAGTGCGCTTTCTTGGGCCCTATATTTTAAGCAAAATCCAGATGGCTTCCTGATGCAGTAAGATGCCTTTAAGTACATGAGTACATTAAAGTATATGCATTTAGAGGACTGGGATATATCAGCACAAAAGCAGACAGTGAAGCAGAGGATCACTGCACATGTTGCTCAGATTGCATAATTTTTATCTCAAGAAAATTCTGGTGTTGAAAGAAACTGCTGTCTTTGGAAAAACTTGTGAAATAATGCATCCTCTGTCTTGGAGTATGTATGTGTGTTCCCTTTCTTTAATTTGTTTTCTTTCTTCAGAATTTCAAAGCAAACATTTCCTGAAGAAAAGCAGAGGTCTGTCTCTGTGATTTCCATCTTAAGACGTAGGCTTCTAATAACTGCTCTCCACATCTGGTCATCAAATCTGCCATATCACCAGGAGATTACAGGTGTCTTAAGACATTATTAGCATGTATCTCTCTACTATGCCACAGAAACTGTTGTGACAGTATATAATGAATATTTGCTCAAGGTGACAGTATTCAGTTAACGTTCCCGTTTAGCACTCCCTATACTTAAGTAGTGTAATTTATGTTACAATATTGCAATTCACTTTTAGACGATAAAAGGAAAATACCCCAGCTATTGGGTGAAATTCTACATATTGTATAGATTTATTTATTTTTTTTTAATAGTTGCATCAGTGTAAGCCAGTTTATTCTAGGAGAAAAAATAGGTTTAAGTCCGTGTATTAACACAAGTGAAATTTAAAAGACCCTGGTATGCAGGGGTAGACAGATAACCCAAAACAAACCCATGTGACACCAGCATTGGATGCTTTTCAATGCTTTGTTTTAATCCACTTTGTACTTTTGACTCTGTGCTTGTGTTTTACTGGAACACGTTCTCAGCCAGTGTAAATGGGCATGACTACCAGTTTAAGCAAAGAATTGACCCTATTCTCTATTCTTTACTTGTGAGTATGTGTGTGTGGGGAGCTTGTTGCTTGGAGCCCAAGTTTTACCAGCTCTGTTTGAAAACTGGTTTTGGATCAGATTCTTACCATACAGCAGAACAGAAATCAAGGGGGTCTGATCAGATAAAACAATCAAACTGACTAGAACCCCCTTAGGCATTCTGTAGTCTTGGGAGAGATAGACAGGGACTTTTAAGAATTACTATTTTTGGAACCCAACAGATGTTCACTCCTGTTAGTGATGCCTGAAGCAGAGTTGAAAACAGCCACTGTAATGTGCCCACTCTGTGTGTTCCACTTGGAAATGCTGCGTTACCATTGAGACTGGAGATTTGTTACAGTATCAGCCTCCAAATGAAGTACAAGAGTGGGGGAGACATGGTTCTAATTTAGGTTAAGCATAAATGGAGCAAATGCATAGGACAAACTTCTCTCTTCTGTGCTGTGCATTTGTTAGGGGAAAATATCATCATAGCCATCATTTCAGTAATGATCTGTTTATATGCTGGGTCCACCACAAAGGCCCCAGTCCTGCTAACTGGAAGGGAATGGAGATGGGACGGAGAGTAATACCTGGTCAGCCTATTTCTCTTGTGGAGCAGTGCAGCTTGGTTCTTGACAAAGTTACTATTGCTATACATATGGCTGTATACCTATGCTGGCTTTCAAAAAATAAAGACTAAAAAAATATGTAGAGGACAATTGCCATTAAACATCATTATAAAAGTATGAGTCTGTGTGGCATATGGATGACTGGTTGGTTTCTTCATCAGGCCATGATGTATGTACTGTGCTTTTTAAATTATTATTTTAAAGCAGTAACTACTTCTAGAAGGAATGCTGCTACTTTTGCTTTTTTGCCTGGTTTCACTCTGGGTTTTTTAGAGGGAGGCCCTTAGCTGAGAGTGCTCAGGTAGGAGAAACCCTGAAGTGTGGATCTGAGCAGGCAGCGAGGGACCGAGCAAGCAGGAGCAGTGCAGGCAGAGAAACAAGCTTCTGGGCAGACCTAAAGCTAAGCTGTTACCGGGCAGAAGAAATAAAACTTTTATAAAGATTCAAGATGACTCGGAATTCAACGAAGAAAGCCACTAAAAATTTCCACACTAGAAAAT
Source organism: Psittacula echo (assembly GCF_963264785.1). Taxonomy (NCBI): domain Eukaryota; kingdom Metazoa; phylum Chordata; class Aves; order Psittaciformes; family Psittacidae; genus Psittacula; species Psittacula echo. Next base: position 41,242,004 of record NC_137735.1, on the reverse strand, counting down.
AAAACTGGAGTAAAGGGTCCTATGCAACACTGGGCTCCATCGAGTTCTCATGTTCTTTGTTTTGAACAACTTCTGTCTGCAGCCACACTTGTCAAGGGAAGATGCAGAATTACTGGAAATAGGAAAGTACAATCGGGAATTCCCAAATTGTCCAAATTATTGCTATTTATTTGATAAAATCTGTAAATTGTTTTATATATTCAGGCTTTACAGTTACCACTTAATATTTAACCTTCCTGAGATTTAAAATATAATATCTAATTTCAACCGAAGTCTCTTGAACTGATCAGAATTAAAAATCTAAATGGTGATCTGCATAAATTCAGTGACGTTCCTTGGTTTATTCTCTCCCTCTGTCGGTATTAACACTTATTTTAAGAGCACCTCTATCTGCCACTAACCAACATAAATGTTTTTAGTTCATCCTACATTTCCACAGGACATAATTTTAAACCCTTTTATTTTGTAGCTTATAGTCAGTCTAATAATATAAACAATTTAATTCAAATGCCAACTAAACAGCAACATTTTTTTTTTCCTTATACTGTATATTTTCAACACTTTAAACTTGTTTACTATAATGTTTTCAAACCAGACTTCTTATTCTTTTCTGATGACATCTGAATTATTGAAAGATTGCATCTTGACTGCAAAACTCACAGAATGTCTGAAGGAATCTAAATCTATTCCAGACAGTGTAAATAATTCATGCTCAATTCTTCTCTCTGCTGTGGGAATGCTGCTGCTTATTTACAGCATCCTTCAAGGAACAGAAAAAATTAATCTAGTTTTATTAACATTTTTCTGCTATTATATGAAGCTGGTCATACAATCCTATAGTAGCTACTCAGATATATTTACAGTGGTGAGCTATAATCATCTTTAATTGTTATGTTTATAGTCATTGTGTTCTTCATTTATGAACTTGAATTAAGAACTTTGGGCTCTTTTTTGAGGCATTTTTTATTTTATTGTTTTTTGAATGAAGTAATATGATCAGTGTTTTCTTGGAAGGGATTCCCACTTTCTCCTTTCAGAACCAGAGATGGAGGAGGATGCAGGATGCAAGAGTTCAGACTTCTTCAGGATTTGTTTTTTTGTGTGCCTGGTTGAAGATAGTGTGTCCCTGTTAACATTCAAGGAATTGACACTAGCTTTCATTTCACTGTAGAATGAAAACAATGCTTTTGAATGTTTCTGTGAATCAAAAATGCCCAAATAGTTTCCAGTTTAAAATCTTAGGATTTTTTGCTTGTTTTGTTGTGTGGTTTTTTTGGTTTTTTTTTTTTTTTTTTTTTTTTTTTTTTGATGCAGTTTTTCAGAACTGACCAGCAAGTCCAACCTGTCCTAGCCAGTGCTCTGCAATAACATCACAGTGATTACCTTCCATGAAGTGTTGTGATATTGCTGATAATAAGCATATCTTGGTGGATTCCCTTTAGTATAATGTGCTCTGATAGACTCTGAACCACATAGATCTATGTGATTCCAAAGGGGAAACTAAAAAATGTTTAATATACACTTATTCATTATTTTTTTTTCCTACGTTATTGGTATAGGAAGACTTGAGAGAGAATGTGAAAAGCTCTTAACATTTTCTTTTGTTGTTGCTGTAAGTTTCTAACTTTAGGATCTTTGTTTCATACTTCAGATCAGACGCCTCCAAGTGCAAATGTAAACGTGTTAACTGTTACAGTCAAAAACGACCTTGCAGGTTTTGCTTTGCAATAATGCACGATATGTTTGCATGATAACTTAGGGGACTGATACTGGAAGAAAAGCTACTGCTGCTATAACAATGTTATATTGACACTTATAAGCCTTTTCAGTTACATATATTCATAATTCCCTAGGTACAGTTCTTATCTCTGCACTAAACAAGCCATTTCCTTCTTGTAGCTGCAAATCCAGATGAATCCTGTCAATTAGGGGAATAAACCACTATGAGTGTAGGACTATCCATTTTTGCTCAGAATGGATGTAGTAGCTGGTAACAGTGCTTCAGAGAAAATGAATCCATTTGATACTGGAAATTATATAATTATCTGCTCAAGGATGTACTTGTTCTTTTGTCCTTGGCAAGTAATCTTCTGTTTCAAGGAGATTTCTATTATGATTAGTGTTTATATCTTAAATTGCCGCCATAGGTTTTTTTACTATATATAAACATCTCTAACCCTTTTTTTGAGTGCTATTGCTTTTTGTGAAATTATCTCAATATGTATTCCATAGTAGTGTCTTACAGGTTAACTGAGGTCTGCAGAAGAAGTCCCTTAAGCATTCTGTACCCACTTTTCAGTGGCTTTGAGTGGATCTTGCCTTCTGCAGTTACCTTGGAATCCTTCACATTTCAGTACTTGCAGTTTCCAGTTTATTGAAGTTAAATATGAAAGACTAATAAAAATGCATCTGCAGTTTTTTTTCAGTCTCCAATTTCACATTAAGAGCCTCAGCTAATTTTTCTACTAGCAAAAGGATTCTTTTTCTGACTAGTAAAGATTAATGAAACAAATATAAAACTTTTAAATTAACATTTAAATTAAGTGATTAAATAATTTAGAATTACAAGGGGTGCATTAAATGTGACTTTTTCAAAATACCTAGAATAAAAACAAATTGGTACTAAGTTTTTCAAATTACTTCAGGATATTTTTCTGTGCTAGGCGGGTATATTACATTCACAGAATATTCCAGACTTTCTATCTAGTCTCAGGGCCTAGGATTCCTGAAGGCTAGTTTAACTAGGAGAGAGTGGCAAATACAGCATTGAGTACCTCAGCCTTTTCCGTGCCCTTCCTTTTGCTGTTTATATATTTGTAGAATCCCTGTTGCCCTTTGCGTCCCTCATCAAATCTAGCACCTAAGATCAGCCTTGGCTTTCCCAACACTATCCCTGATCCATCAGACACTAACTTTATACTTATCTTAAAATCAATGTACACAATTAAAAGGTATAAAAAATATGTGGTGGAATTAAAAAAAGTGTATTAAAGAATAATTTTTTAACCTAGATATTATTTACATTTTGCTTACTTTTGCCAGTAGAAGATATTATTTCCTGTCTTATGAAATATATAAACATGGGTTAATTTTATTTGGTGAAAATCTACTATTAGCTATCTGGATTCAAAGTCACCCTGTGCATTGTAGTGGAAGAGTTCTTGACTTACCATGGTATAACTTCATGCACTGTGTATCCTATTGCTTACTTGTCATTAAATAAATGTTAGAGAATTCAGACAGAAGCTCTTCCCCAACCTGTGCTGCTAATAGTCATATTACTCTTCTCAAATCTTTGACTACTTAGTGACCACCCATCTACTTACTCTCACTTAATAATGATGGAAAAAACATTAAGCAAAGGTTATAAGACAGCCTCAGTCACCTTGGAAGCACTAAAACTATGTCTTGGAATAAAAATGTTAAAGATTATTATGCAGGGATTTCTGGGTTTTAAGATACTTTTGAAGAAAAAGTAGAAGTTCAAATGAATGAAGTTACTCATTCTTACTAATGGAAGTTCTCATACTATTTGTTAGATGCAGAAACTAAGCACTAAATAGAGAATCGTGGGTTTGATTTCAAAAACCATGTTCAAATAGAACTCTCACAGACTTCTCCAAGTAACTTTGAAATTTATGCCATCTCGGTGACACTGAGAAAGTATGAGTTATGATACATCCCAATGATAGTGCTTTTTCTTGGGCAGTGTTAGTTTTTTTGAAAATGATTGCAAGAGAAACTGTAATAATTCCATTCAGATGCAAATATGTCGGGATTTTTGCTGAACTTGATTTACCAGTGCTCTTTGCATAATTAGTAAGCTATACCTGTTAGAAATGCAGAGTGTGTAAGGGAGAACAGGAGAAAGCCTCTGTTCTGTTTTAGCGAAAATCCCTGACTACAAAAGATACAAGTTGGTGAAGAACTGATCTCAGCTGTGGTTGTTTTAAAGTTGTCTGCTTTCTTCATGGGTCTGTCATGTTTATATTTCCCTAATACAAAACAGTCAACTCCAGTTTGTTCTTCCAAATATTATATTTTAAGAAGTACTTACTACTGTGCCATAAAATTATTAATCTCTGCCATTAGTGTTCCATGAATTGACAAAAAAAAATAATTAGAAGTTCAGGCTACAAGAATTGTGTTGTCAGAGACTAAATCTAGCTGACATCAAAATAGTCAATACTTATGTTCTTGATAAAGTTTTGGTTAGTTTTTTGTTTAAGGAAGATCACTATTTTTTCTCAGACTCTCTGGAATAAAGAAAAGAGGCTTCTTTCTAGTAGGTTTTATTTTCTTCCCCTCAAACAAAATTATTTTTGTGTATATACTCAAACCAATTAAAACTGCTAACACTGAACTGTGTTACAATAAAAACTTGTATATGTTGCATTTTGAGACGACTTCTTTACAGCAATTACCTCCATGCATTTTCTTTTTTAACTGGAGGGGAAGAAAGAAAAATCTCGGTGTGCTACCACCTCAGTTTTTTATCTTCCAGCAGTTTTTACTTCGGTGACTCCATTCCTCCTGTGACTGCTCCACTTTCTTCTGGAGGAGGGTTCTGTCCATCATGACATTTGTTGTATGGGTGCATTCCTCACATTGTAATTGGGAGGAAAAGTTTTCCTCTGACTTCCCTCTCCATTTACCTAGGTGTAGATGAGATCTGTTCCCTATTTTGAAAGTCTGTGGAGGCGAATCTTGCAGATGTTTCTGTTAATTATGCTCAGCATTCTTCCCTGGCCACGGCATAGAGTACAAAAACCACAACTTTCCTTTCTGAAGCCCTTGTTCTTCTGCTTATGCTTTTCAGTCCACTTCAAACCTTACCTGAAATATCAATAAGGTTTCTCTATATAGATTTTACTAATAATTCATAGTATTTCCATATATGGGTATCTCTCACACCTTCCTCCACACCCAAGTTTTATTTCACTAGTTTTCTAAAGCAATAAGAAAAAATTATAATATTTAATTTTTGTTGACTAAAATTATCACTTGAAGTTTGGAAATGGTAAATTGTATAGATGATATTTTACCACAGGAGGAAAAAGTAGTTCTTATAGACTTTTTCTATTATACCTCAGAAGTACTTAATGCCTTATGCTTGTGTAGTGCCTGTCGCATTAGATTTTATCTACTTTGTACTGGTACAATGTAGATAAAAGTATGTGTTTTACTAGTCATGTGGTCACCTGCTGTAGAGAAGGAGCATGTTAAATCAGGAAGGAAATGCACAATGTAACCTATTCTAGGTGACCTTGCTTTGAGCAAGATGTTGAACTAGATGGTTTCTGGAGATCCCTTCCTGCCTCAATTAATCTGTGAATAGATTTGTAGTAAGACCAGGTGCCCTGGTTCCTTATCTTTCTCTTCTAGATAAACCATACAGATCTTATGTTTAAGACTCTCAAAATACTGTTTTCTCATAGCTGGAATCTAATCAAGAATGAATGAGATAGCTCTGCTTCCAGTCATACTTCCCAGCCAGATTGGCTGAAGGTTGGATGCAGTGTATGACAAATTACCAAGGGTCCTTTCTAAAACAAACAGGTGTACCCCCAAGAAAGAAAATGAGAGGAAAAAAGTGTGACTGAGATGTCTTTCTGGACTGTAGTGACTCCAGATATAAATATCACTTGGATAACAGTAGAAGGAGCTAACACTGTATCTCACTGTAGCCTAAAGTGTGCCTGCTAGTGTCCTGATTTGAGTTTTTGTGTCAGCAAGAAAGCTCCCACTGAACTTGCTGATGTGGAAATAGGCCTTTAGCACTTTAGGGACTAGAGGAACATATACTGTCTAACCAATTCAATTTCAGAAGTTGATATGTGTTCCCACTCAGATGTGCTAGTTGGAGATGTGTAGAAAGTCCTGGACAGTTTATTTTATACTGTTACATGGAAGGCTTCAATGAGGAAAAACTGAATCATTTTCTTTTGATCACCTTTCCAAAAAGCACTCTGGGATAAATGAATGCTCATATGTTCAGATTACTACTCTGTATGTTGTTTATACCTGGTACTTTGTAGGCTGTTAATACTCATGCAACTTTGTAGGCTTTTTAACAGGAAAATTTAGTATGTCATGAGGAATTTGTGCACAGACTGAAGGAGAACTTAGAGACCCTGTTTCTCACTTAACTGCCACTGACAGAATTTTCTGTTCAGGGTAGAGGGGAGGGTAATTTTGTGCAAAACAGAACAAGAAATAGCAGGATTACATTTTTTGCTAGCCCCTTTGAGACCTATATTCCTAGAACTTTCACACTTTTCTGTGCCAGTATGTCTTTAGAGGCGAGTACTGTATGTGGATAAATAAACATCAGGTATGTAGTCAGTCAAATACTTCCTTTATGTTGGTTCATATCTGAAAGAATTAATTCCCACACTTTATCTATGCCCTCCCTATTTATCTTCCTCTCCTCTCTATATAAATCTAGAAATGGATGGGAGTTATCAGAGTGAAGAATATTTTGAATTGAGTATCCTATTGCTAATTCTAAATACAATTAGTTTGATATAGAACTGATTGCCTATATGAATTGCTCTTTAGTCAAATCATTGCAAGTTATCTGACTATATCAGAACTAAAGGTTGTGTTTTTCTGGTGAGAGAATTTAAAATCTGAAATCTCTAAAAATATTTATGCTTAATTTTGTACTTGCATAGTGTATCTGATCCTCACTTCTGGAAACATTCAGCTTTGTGTTAAGGTGTGCTATCAATTTATACAAAATTGTTAAAAGTATAAGGAATATTTGCTCTTAGGGTCTCAACTATTTTAATTCTAAGGTCTTACATGAAATATGAGTGGGAGTAAAGGTGTATTTGTTTATATTATTTGCTCCAAACTATCCTTAAAATGTTTGACTAATGTAGGTCCTGTTTTGCTTTAGTGTAGCTTGTACTTGTTTAATAATCAAAAATTGTCTTGAAATCCTGCCTAATATATAAGAATACCAGTGAAACTTCGTCTGTTAGGTCTTAATAGTTTTTGTTCCCCTAGCTTTTCAGGGTAGCTGGCTTATCAGAGTAAGTTCTGTCTGATACTAACAAGGTCAGTAATGAAGGAAGCTGCCTGTTTTACAGATTCCTGACTTTTTTTACTCCAGTCAGGCATGCTAATGCATGAAAAAGGCAATCTACTACTTAATTTCTGTGAGCCTGCTTTTACCAAAATTTAAGAGCATTCGCAGTTAATAACAGTCGTTTAAAGAAAAATAAAGACTAATTGCAAGTGAAATGCTTTCTGTTATAAATATCCTTTAATACATGCTAGTTAAATCCCTTAAATCGGTGACCAAGGCAAAAGGAAAAAGTCTGTTTTCCTTCACTTCTTGTGTTGGGACATGTGATGGGGATATTGGAAAGATTTTGTACATAATGGCGTGTTAAATCAAGCATGCGTTTCCTCCTGATTTTCTGACCTCTAATATCACTATTTCTTGTCATGAATTGAAAACAAAATACAACATCTCTCCTTCTAAATATTATCTTTTTGCTAGTGATAAGCATGTAATACTGCATAGTTAAGAAGAAAACAAATAATACTGGATTCTTAGAAGTCTTTGTCAGTGTTTAAAAATAAAGTATGAGATCATTATAAGACAATTTGAAAAAAAAAAACAAAAAAAACCCAAAAAAAACCCCACAAAAAAACCAACCCTATACAAAGTAGCTTTCCTACGGAGAAAAACAAGGAGTTATCACACAAGAAAAATGCAGAAACATGGGAACTACATATTTTAAGATGTCAGTATGTCCTGATGTCCAAGAGCTTTGCTTTTTAACGTATTTCTTGCCTATAATTTACCCTCCATGATACATTATTTTGACTACACTTTCCACTTCTATTGCAATGATAAGAGATTTATAATAAAAAGTGAATATCAGGGTGTTGTCAACTGTCACAGTATATACAAAATCTTTCCAAGAAGGAAGGGAATGTATTCACATCAATTTTGAGGGATGGTGCAGTAAGAATGCAGTAAGAATCTCTTCAGTCTTGGAGCTCTTGTAAACTCTTTTCCAAAACAGTTTCCAGTCATTGTCTTCATGAAGTTAAGTTTGTTTGAATCAGTTGAAATTGAAAGACTGAAAGACATAGAAAGGAATACAGCAGGTATTGGTACTAATCAAGATTCAGAGGAGGGAAATGCACTCTGTGAAAAGGAGAAAGAAAATCAACCTAAAGCCATGTTGTTGATGAGAGGCCACATTGACTCTCTGACAAGTACAAAGGAATCTTTGTGTCATATAAAATCTCTTCAAAGTAATTCCTCTGAAATAGAAAATTTGAGAAGAACCAAGGGATGCCAGTCCAGAGATCACTTTGACAATTATTCATTTTCCTGCTTGTTAAAATCTTATTATCAGTCATAGGTACATGATCTTCAGTACTTGATTGGCTTGATATACTGCAAGAGAGCAACCCTTCTGACTCACATTTTACCCTGTTTTGGGGGGTTTTATTTGACTTAATCTGTTAGAGGAAGAGATGAGAATGAAGCAGAAACACTCTGCTCTCATGAGACCTCACTTGGAGTAGTGTGTACAGTTCTTATGCCCTCAACATAAAAAGGACATGGAACTGTATTTATACAACTGACAATCTTGATCTGTTCAGAATTGTGTTTGCAAAATCTTTATGAATCTTGCAGTATTGAGTGCAGTTCTGGTGTCCTCAACATAAAAAGGACATGGAACTGTTGGAACAAGTCCAGAGGAGGGTCACGAGGATGATCAGGGGACTGGAGCACCTCCCGTATGAAGATAGGCTGAGAAAGTTGGGGTTGTTCAGCCTGGAGAAGAGAAGGCTGCGTGGAGACCTCATAGCAGCCTTCCAGTATCTGAAGGGGGCCTATAAGGATGCTGAGGAAGGACTCTTCATCAGGGGCTGAATGGTGACAGGACAAGGGGTAATGGGTTCAAACATAAACAGGGGAAGTTTAGATTGGATATAAGGAGGAAGTTCTTTACTGAGAGGGTGGTGAGGCACTGGAATGGGTTGCCCAGGGAAGTAGTGACTGCTCCATCCTTGGCGGTGTTCAAGGCCAGATTGGACGAAGCCTTGGGTGGCATGGTTTAGTGTGGGGTGTCCCTGCCCATGGCAGGGGGGTTGGAACTAGATGATCTTAACGTCCTTTCCAACCCTAACTATTCTATGATTCTAAAATATGGGATTTCTAAATTTATTTGAAGATGGGTAGAACACTTTGCTCTTCACCTGTGATGGCACAAAAATAACTCTTTTTTTCTGAAGTGGTGGTAGGGACAGCGGCAGGTGGGGATTTTAACTGGGGCGGTACACCTGCCAAAGCATAATGCGGGTGTCCTAAGGTGAGCTCAGGGAGCATGGAAACCTCCCACGGAGCAGAAGGGCAAAAGCTCGCTTGATCTTGATTTTCAGTATGAATACAGACCCTGAAAGTGGGGCCTCACAATCCTTCTGGCTTTTTGGGTTTTAAGCAGGAGGTGTCAGAAAAGTTACCACAGGGATAACTGGCTTGTGGTGACCAAGCATTCATAGCAACATCGCTTTTTGATCCTTCGATGCCGGCTCTTCCTGTCATTGTGAAGCAGAATTCACCAAGCGTTGGATTGTTCACCCACTAATAGGGAACGTGAGCTGGGATTAGACTGTCGTGAGACAGGTTAGTTTTACCCTACTGATGATGTGCTGTTGCAATAGTAATCCTGCTCAGTACGAGAGGAGCTGCAAGTTCAGACCCCTGGTGCACGTGCTTGGCTGAGGATCCACTGGCGCAAGGCTACCATCTGTGGGCTTATGACTGAACGCCTCTAAGTCAGAATCCCGCCTAGACACTTGATGTTGTGCTATTGCGTCATTGGTCACTTGAGATTGACCCAGGAGATGACAGTCTTGTTCAGAATGCAAGGGTAAAACCCTTTCCAAATCTTTGTTAGCGAAGACATGCCATCCTTATAGGAGAAGGAAAACTCCTATCTTCAAACCAGGGCTGATGGAGCTCGTCTAGCCTTGTAAGGTCTTCCATCTAAGAGAAGGACACTCCTACAAAACCTATGACCTGAGGACTTTGCCGTCACCGTCCTAGCTATCTAGGCCATGGCAGATAAACCTCAGGTATAAAAGGTGGGGCTAGTTCTGCGCACACTGCGCCTTACCTAAAAAATCCGTTGAGCAGGCTGGAAGGGTTTATTCACACTTGCAAAGCCCTGTAGTGACAGGCAAGGGTTGAAACGGCAGGTGACAAGGTACGTTGGAAGCTGCAGGTCCAACCTTGCCTGTGGGCGGTTCAAGCCTTTGGTCACTCAAGCTTGATCCAGGAGATGACAGTCTTGTGTGGAGTCTTCCTGATTGCCTATGCATCTTTTCTACAATCAGTTTTGCCTATTCCACTTGCCCTTAGTCATCGTGCTTGTAGTGAGTGTGGGTAATGCCCTTCCCAAATCTTCGTTCTCGAAGTCAAGCCATCAACCAATCAATAAAAATGCACAGCAGTGAATGAATTCACAATCTACCAACATTTTCCTCACTAAACGTCTTTGCCTTTGATAGTCAACTTTATTTTGCCTTCAAGTCCTCTGACAAAGTGGTATTTATCTGTACAGGTAGATCACCTGTGATATATATAAATATATATATATAAGTAGAATATACGTATAATGTAGATACATATATGTAAATTAAGTTAAAAACCTACAAATAGTTGTGAAAGTACACATTAGTACTTCAAACTGCTATTGAATGAAAGTCTTCCTATGCCTGGCAGTAGTTAGGGGGTGAGGGGTCCCTGTGTTGAAACTGTAGGAACAAGTCCAGAGGAGGGCTACGAGGATGATCAGGGGACTGGAGCACCTCCCGTATGAAGACAGGCTGAGAAAGTTGGGGCTGTTCAGCCTGGAGAAGAGAAGCCTGCGTGGAGACCTCATAGGAGCCTTATGGTATCTGAAGGGGGCCTATAAGGATGCTGGGGAGGGACCCTTCATTAGGGACTGTAGTGACAGGACAAGGGGTAACGGGTTCAAACTTAAACAGGGGAAGTTTACATTGGACATAAGGAAGAAGTTCTTTACTGTAAAGGTGGTGAGGCACTGGAATGGGTTGCCCAGGGAGGTTGTGAATGCTCCATCCCTGGCGGTGTTCAAGGCCAGATTGGACGAAGCCTTGGGTGGCATGGTTTAGTGTGAGATGTCCCTGCCCATGGCAGGGGGGTTGGAACTAGATGATCTTAAGGTCCTTTCCAACCCTAACTATTCTATGATTCTATGATTCTATGCGCTGATAAGGCAAAGAGTAGTGCTGCTTCAAAAAGTGAATGCAGAGGTTTGCATATATCTTGCTAGCACATTTTAACAAATGTTTTTGATATATTGGATCTGTAGAAATTTGAACTCTGGTAAAAAACCTGTAATTCCTTCAAATAAAATATTTGACTCTTTCTATGGTTTCTTCATGGATCTTTTTTTAGATGTCTGATTATTTCGTATTTAATGACCTACTTTGTACTACATACTCTTAAAGAGGAAAAAATGAGTAGAATATAACATTGAGATCTTGAAAAAAGCTGTGTACCATGTTAACTTGAAAACCGTTGTACCCACCCAAACATAAATGGGGCTTCCTTTTAGGTAAATAATACACACTTTGCTCTTGTATGCCATAACCTCAAAAAAAGGAAATAAAAATTAAGGTGTTGAGTGCCAGGTCTTTCATCTCTTTCTGTTTTGAGACTGTGATGTGGTCTTTTCTAGTTTATTATGACTCCTGTAAAGCACTATTGGGTTCACTAAAGCATCCTTTTCAAGTGTGTGCCTAAAAAGCAACATTTTTTTCTGTGCCTACTACTAATTTTAAATATTTGTGTTTGTCCATGTATTAAGTAGCTGATGAAACTTAACATGAAAGAAAAGAATAGGTGACAATATCTTGAGATCATTACAAAATTGCAGAGTTTTTCAGATAGGGATGCATGATGTAAGGCAAGAAAATATGTGAGTAACAATGTATAAGTTGTGTTTGCACCCTGCTAGCTTGTTAATGCTAGAAAGACTTGCTAGACATGGGTTAGCAAAGGTAGTATGAGCTCCTAGTACTGCGTGTTTTAGGGCTAATATTAGGGTTCATTAAATCACTGGCTCTGTATGATCAGAAGCTGAGTATTAAATTTCATATAGCATTTTGTGCACTTAACTCCTTACTGCCAGTTAAGTCCTGTATTCTGGTGATTTTACCTATAGTTGTGCTTGGGATTGCTGTGACCCAAGTGCAGGACCTTGCACTTGGCCTTGTTGAACCTGTTCATCTTCTCCACTCAAGGTCTAGCTTTGAGCTCTTCTACTTTAATCTAGAGATGGTGTCCTGGGTTCAGCAGTAGCAGTCAGGTTTTCTCCTTCTTAGTAGCTGTTGCAGCACTGTGTTTTTGACTTTTGGCCTGGGAAGAGCTGATAACAACTGATGTTTAGACTGACCAAGGACTTTGTGAGTCTCATGCTCTGCCAGGGAGGAGGAGGGGCCGGGAGGAAGCAGGGACAGGATGCCTGACCCAAACTAGCCAAAGAGGTATTCCATACCACAGCACGTCATGCCCGGGGATGTAACTGGGAGCTACCCGGAAGGGCACGTCCTCTTTTCGGTCGGGCTCTTTTCCGGCGAGCGGTATCATATTTTCTTCCCTTGTTATTTCTCTTATCATTATTATTATTGGTGGCAGCAGTAGTGATTTGTGTTATACCTTAGTTACCGGACTGTTTTTATCTCAACCCGTGGGAGTTACATTCTTTCGATTCTCCTCCCCATCCCTGTGGGGAGTGTGGGGGGGGAAGTAGACTGCGTGGTTCTAATTTACAGCCGGGGCTTAAACCACGACAGATGGAGCCACAAGAAACCAGAAACCTTTACAAGTAATCAGTTTAGTTCATTTCTGTATTGCTTACATGTGTTTGTGTTACAAATTAATAGTGGACTTTCCCCTCAGAAATTATTCCTTGGTACTTGATATTGTTGATCTTTTTCATGTTATTTAGCTTAGATTTACAGGCCTTACATCGGTGTCCTGGTTTCAACAGTAGCAGTCAGTTTTTCTCCTTCTTAGTAGCTGTTGCAGCACTGTGTTTTTGACTTTTGGCCTAGAAACAAAGCTGATAACAGCGATGTTTAGACTGACCAAGGACTTTGTGAGTCTCATGCTCTGCCAGGGAGGAGGAGGGGCCGGGAGGGAGCGGGGACAGGACACCTGACCCAAACTAGCCAAAGAGGTATTCCATACCACAGCACGTCATGCCCGGGGATGTAACTGGGAGCTACCCGGAAGGGCACGTGCTCTTTCTGTCGGGCTCTCTTTTCCGGCGGGCGGTATCGTATTCTCTTCCCTTGTTATTTCTCTTATCATTATTATTATTGGTGGCAGCAGTAGTGATTTGTGTTATACCTTAGTTATTAAACTGTTCTTATCTCAACCCGTGGGAGTTACATTCTTTTGATTCTCCTCCCTGTCCCTCCAGGAGCGGACGGAAGAAAGGTGGGGGGGAAGTGGACTTCGTGGCTCTGATTTACGGCCTGGGCTTAAACCATGACAATCGGCTTTCAAGAAAGGTCTATAAGCATCAATGTTCTAGTGTTTAAAAAAAATAAAATAAATTACTTTTAAAATCCCTAAAACCCACAACTTCGTTTATCAATAAAATTGAATGGTTAATCAATAAAAGCCCTTATTCAATAGAATGGTAACCCTGACAATTCATTAAGTCAGCTCAACTGAAATACATACAGGAAGGAATTGCAAAACTCTTTCTTAAGAAAGAGGAAGAAACAGGCCTATATTTTAGAGCATGGGTACGTAGTAGAGAAATTTAAGATTTAATCAATACTGCAAACTTTTTTGTCCAGTTGGTATCCAAACTTATGAAGTTTAACCTTATTCTTCCGTCCTTCTGTTGTGAGATAATGAAGTTTTTCTGGAAAATATTAACTTTGGAGCACTGACTTTTCCATTTCTATTTGGCATTTGCAGTTTCATAATGAATGTACTAAATATCCATTTCAATCAGCAACTCTTTCACATAACTCATCCTATTGAAATACTTTAATTGTGGAGTGGGATTTGCCATTTTCAGTGTTATATTAGTAGACTGATAATGCATTTGGAACAAAATTTAAGGATATGTAGCTGAACTAGTGCCTAGAGGAATCAAGCTCATGTTTGACTAGTGCCAACTTGCCAAATCTTTTTTTTTTTTTTAGTGTATTTATGAAACTTGTGCTGAAGCCAGGTGACCTTCATCATGGTGTTTGAAAGATAGTGTTAGATCCAAAACATGTAGATTATCTAATGCACAAGAAAAAATGGACAATGGAATAGGCAGGTAACGTTTTAATCTCTTTTGACTTTCGCAGTGTTTAGCAGAATCTTTTGGTGACTGGGTTTCAACAGTGCTCATGAATAAGGTAGATTAGCTATAGGTGGTACAGTCACAGTAGCAGGGCAAGTCTTCTACAGTACAGAAAATACATTGCAGGAGGCCCTGCATATGAATAATGTAAAAGGTTTGAGTGGCTCAATGAGGGGGGAAAAAAAGGCAATCCAAATGGATTCTTCCACTTACAGATTTCAGGGGTCATTTCTAAAGATTTCACCCTAACAAATTGGTTGCATTTAAAAGCCTAATAAAACTTAAAGCTGCGTTACTAGACTGCATCTGCTTTTGATACAATGGTTTATTTTAAAACATTTAAGCTGATCTTGTCAAGTAAATTACCCAAGAAATATAACTGACAAGTACATTGGATGGAATATAGTCTGAGCTGCTTTGAATTTTAACCACTGTGATATGAGGTACATAAGAAAATTTATAATGTTAAACATCCATTTCCTTTTTGAGAAATGTTCACATTTCTTAGAACTCTTGTTCCAGTGTGTCCTTTCACTCTGAAATCATTTGAGGGGAGACATTGATTCCTTCTCTCCTATTTTCTTTGGATGTATTGAAAAGCCATTCTTTCTTGGCTTTTTAGTCCTCACATTGATTTTTTTTTCTTTTTTTTTTTTTTTTTATTTTCTCCCCCAGACCTGTAGAGAGAAAAGTGAAATGGAAAAATATCGGTTGTTTTAAGATACAACGTTAACATTACCAGCAGCAGAGTGTATTTTAAACTTGTTTCTTGTTTTTTAGACTATGAAACTGATCTGGTTTTGTATAGTACACAGTATGATTCATAAAATATGGTACTTTGCCTTTTCAGGGTTTGCTAGTAGGGTTACCTGATACTTCACAGTAGTTATAAAATTATTTCAGAGTATCATAAGATTATTGAAATATCATGAATAAATATTTCATGTTATAATATTGATTTTGATATCGGTCCTACTGTGATGTGGGAAAGTGGCATAAAAATGGGACAATGAGTTTTTTCAACTGCTGGTGAAGGACCAAGAAGACAACAAAGAGTCAAAGGGGTCATTTTGGCCATAGCTGGACTTCTGGATATCATTCCACATATTGGCTTGAATACTTCATTTTGATCTCTCTGTATAGTTCTCACTTTAGGGTTAGCTCCAAAACTTTTGAGATATCGACATTCCATTTTCTTTGTCCCTTCTTTCTTTGAATTTTCTTTGGCTTTTTTTTTTTTTTCCTCAATCTTAGCTAAGAAAAGTATGACAAGGATCATATGGTTAATCAGATATGTAATTGTCTCCTATTGCTTGCCTGTATCATTTAACAAAACAAAGTAACTTTTCTTCAAGTTGGAGAACTTTGGTATTACTTTCAGGAACCAGGAATATGATCCAGGAGAACATTAGTTAACATAAATAGACTGTCCTTCCTCATCACTTCAATTGAATGAAAAGATGGCGACTGACTTGCCTTCTTCCCTCCCTCTCCCCACCCCCCAGCCCTCTGCTCCCCTTTTCCTTACTGCTTCATATAATGAAAAATGTAATATGGTTAATGAAAGCCAAAATAAAAGGAAAAGTACTTACCCCTGTTCTTGTGATAGTATTAAGAGCTTAATGAATATGAAAGCCTCAGTATTGATAAAATTCAACTGATTTCTGTTTAATAAAATGCTTTTGTTCTGTAGTATAATTGCAATTTTAATAATTTTTGGGAAACATCAGGCTTATTGAATGTTATCTGTACTTACTCCTTTCAAGAAATGGCTAATTAAGAAGAGAGTATAACCTTTTATTCAAGGCTAAATTCTGTTCAGATAATAGGAATTCTTCCCTG
This sequence comes from Psittacula echo, assembly GCF_963264785.1. Classification (NCBI taxonomy): domain Eukaryota; kingdom Metazoa; phylum Chordata; class Aves; order Psittaciformes; family Psittacidae; genus Psittacula; species Psittacula echo. The sequence goes on along the minus strand of NC_137735.1, from coordinate 41,225,781 downwards.
ATGAGATTTACCTTTATTAATCTAAGATCCAAGACTCTGTGTCATTCTGCTAGAAACGGAAGGTAGGAATTGCACCTACTTGCACTATATGCTGATACATCTAAACTGATAAACAATATTTAAGGGACAACTTTCACTTTAGGATTTTTACAAATTTTTTCTTATGAATACCTTTGCTTTTTTTGCATTCTGTGCTGTGTAACTAGGCTCTCATTGCATGCTGAGAAAATTGTATGTCAATTCTTTTATACAGATAGAATTTTTGGGTTTTTAAGGTTGTCACAAATTTTTAATATATAAAAAGCAGAACAATCCAGAGACTATAAAATGGGAGCTTTTTAAAAGGATTTCTTTTAAAATAGATTTTTACTTTTAAAAGTGAATTTACTTTTAAAAGTGAATTTAGGGAAATCCATCCGTGGGTCCTGAAGGAGCTGGCGAATGAAGTTGCTAAGCCACTGGCCATCATATTTGAAAAATCATGGCAGTCAGGTGAAGTTCCCGATGACTGGAAAAAGGGAAATATAACCCCCATTTTCAAGAAAGGGAAAATGGATGACCCGGGGAATTACAGACCAGTCAGTCTCACCTCTGTGCCTGGCAAAATCTTGGAGCAGATTCTCCTGGAAGGCATGCTAAGGCACATGAAAAACAACAAGGTGCTTGGTGACAGCCAACATGGCTTCACTAAGGGGAAGTCCTGCCTGACCAATTTGGTGGCCTTCTATGATGGGGCTACGAAACCGATGGACAGGGGTAGAGCAGTTGACGTCATCTACCTGGACTTGTGCAAAGCGTTCAACACTGTCCCACATGACATCCTTGTCTCTAAATTGGAGAGACATCAATTTGATGGGTGGACCACTCGGTGGATGAAGAACTGGCTGGATGGCCACACGCAAAGAGTTGTGGTCAATGGCTCGATGTCCGGCTGGAGACTGGTAAGGTGATGATTAAGGGAGAGGAGCATCTCCCTTATGAGGAAAGGCTGAGGGAGCTGGGTCTCTATAGTTTGGAGAAGAGGAGACTGAGGGGTGACCTTATTAGTGTATATAAATATATAAAGGGGGAGTGTCACGAGGATGGAGCCAGGCTCTTCTCAGTGGCAAACAATGATAGGACAAGGGGTAATGGGTACAAACTGGAACACAAGAGGTTCCACTTAAACTTGAGAAGAAACTTCTTCTCAGTGAGGGTGACGAAACACTGGAACAGGCTGCCCAGGGAGGTTGTGGAGTCTCCTTCTCTGGAGACATTCAAAACCCACCTGGACACATTCCTGTGTAACCTCATCTAGGTGTTCCTGCTCCGGCAGGGGGATTGGACTAGATGATCTTTTGAGGTCCCTTCCAATCTCTAGCATACTGTGATACTGTGTCCCTCAGGGATCGGTGCTGGGACCGGTCTTATTCAACATCTTTGCCGGTGACATGGACAGTGGGATTGAGTGCACCCTCAGCAAGTTTGCCAAAGACAACAAGCTGTGTGGTTCAGTTGATACGCCAGAGAGAAGGGATGCCATCCAGAGGGACCTCGACACGCTTGTGAGGTGGGCTGATGCCAACCTTATGAAGTTTAACCATGCCAAGTGCAAGGTCCTACACCTGGGTCAGAGCAATCCCAGGCATGGCTACAGGTTGGGCAGAGAAGAGATTCAGAGCAGCCCTGTGGAGAAGGACTTGGGGGTGTTGGTCGATGAGAAAATGAACATGAGCCGGCTTCAGTGTGCGCTCGCAGCGCAGAAATCCAACTGTATCCTGGGCTGCATCAAAAGGAGCGTGACCAGCAGGTCAAAGGAGGTGATCCTGCCCCTCTGCTCTGCTCTCGTGAGACCTCACTTGGAGTATTGTGTGCAGTTCTGGTGTCCTCAACATAAAAAGGACATGGAACTGTTGGAACAAGTCCAGAGGAGAGCCACGAGGATGATCAGGGGACTGGAGCACCTCCCGTATGAAGATAGGCTGAGAAAGTTGGGGCTGTTCAGCCTGGAGAAGAGAAGGCTGCGTGGAGACCTCATAGCAGCCTTCCAGTATCTGAAGGGGGCCTACATCTGAAGGGATGCTGGGGATGGACTATTCATCAGGGACTGTAGTGACAGGACAAGGGGTAATGGGTTCAAACTTAAACAGGGGAAGTTGAGATTGGATATAAGGAGGAAATTCTTTACTGTTAGGGTGATGAGGCACTGGAATGGGTTGCCCAGGGAGGTTGTGAATGCTCCATCCTTGGTGGTGTTCAAGGCCAGGTTGGATGAGGCCTTGGGTGACATGGTTTAGTGTGGGGTGTCCCTGCCCATGGCAGGGGGATTGGAACTAGATGATCTTAAGGTCCTTTCCAACCCTAACTATTCTATGATTCTAGTGTAGGAGGCAACTGTTCTGTGTAAGAAATTTCAAGGGATCACTGCTTTTTATTGTAAGTGGGCTGCATAACAAGCTAGATCCTGATTTTTTATTTATTTATATTTTTTTTTTTGTCTGTAATGTTTTTCTGAAGGCTGTTATCAGCTCTATAAGACTAGATGTTTTCCAAATAGACAATAAAATCCGTAGTAAGCTATGATATGTACAAGGGTGTGTTGGGACACACAGGAAGTAATTTGCGCTTCTATGCTGCGTCTTGCTTACACTATGTGAAATACAGTTTAAAATGCAGTGCTCTTGAAGGTCTTTTTACCCCTTGGATGAAATGAATTAGCAGGCAGAAACATTGAAATGTTACTGAATGCATTTAATGCTCTTTATAAAAATCTTTACTGTCTTTTGCTGTTCCCAGGCATTTGCAAAACTGAAAATAGGATGAAAACCTTCTTTTATGGTTTCTCTTCAGTAAGAGAAGTTAGGAATTGTTCATAACTGCTCGTTAGCCTGAGCTCTTGAACTCTATTAAAATGCTTCCTTAACATTTCATGAAAAATCAAAGAGGAAATGAGAGATTAAGAAGAGGGAAAAAAAAAAGAAAAGAAAGGCATGAACTTGAAATCATTAATATTATCTGTTGAGCCCAAGGCTTGGATTACAGTAAAGGGAAAAGAGAAAATGGAATATACTCATAGTGCATCAAGGAACTGATGAGAGAAATATGGGGAGCACAGTGTTGGGCATGTGACTAGAAAAAGAGGTTCAGGAGAACTGCTATATATACAAAAATAAACAATAGCACAAGGGAAACAAAGTTAGAACCAAGAGGAGTAATAAACCAAGCTTTTAGCAATTTCTGCCTTAAATTTTAGCCAAGTATGTAAATGCTGTTGCAAGCAGTTTTGGATAGACAAATATGTTCTGGCTTTGTGGTTGGTTGGTTTGTTTTTTTTCTAGGGTGATGTAGTGTATTTTGTTGTTTGTGGGGATTCGGGGCAGGCTTAAGTTTGGTTGGATTTTTTTGTGTGTGTATGTGATATTTTTTACTGTTGTGAGGTCTTTTTGTTTGTTTTTGGGTTTTTGTTGTTTTGTTTTTCATTTTGTTTTTTAACGAAATTGTATTTGGCCTTAGGCATGAAATGCTTCAGGTTAATTTGATCTTAAACTTTAATGTTACTTTTAGAAACGTGGTGGTTTCATGTGTGTTTGCTTTTCAGAGCCTTGCAAGACTTTTCATTTTTATCTGTAAAAAGGCAAGGTGTTTAAGTGAACAAAGTTGTGGAATCCAGTATGCGGAGGATACGTGTTTTGGGTAGGATGCTTGAGGAAGAAATAGACTATGCTTAGATCTTCAATTAAATTTGCTTTTGCTTCGTGAAGTAGCTTAGCCTAGCTATGGAGTGCTGAGTCTGGACTTTCTTCATTTTTATACCTGCTTTACCAAAGAAACTATTTGAAAATATGTTTTAGCCTCTGGAGCCTATAAGTCACATAGTGCTAAGGTCAAGTTTTATTTAAGATTGAAGTGTACATTGCTATTCTGATCTAATAATGGAATGCCAGGCTACCTAGTTATGACTCCAAAAGGCACTATTTACTCTGACTTCAGAGGGTCTTAGTACTGGTGTATGTACTAGTTCATAACCAGCATGTTTTATAAAGTATGTGAAATGTGTACTATGCGGCTCATACTTGATTACAATTTAGTAGAATTGGGTCTGGAAAGTGGAAAAGATAAGATATTCAGACTGCAGATGTACCAAGAAAGTTTGTTGTTTCACTGAAATCTATTAAAAATTAACCTTTTAAACACTGTATGTAAATTGACTTGACAAGCTACTGATGAATACAATGTTATAATTACAAAGAATTATGAGGAAATAACACTGTGGATGGATGATGGCAGAGCGGTGGATGTGGTCTACCGTGACTTCAGCAAAGCATTTGACACAGTCTCCCACAGCATCCTTATAGCTAAACTGAGGAAGTGTGGTCTGGATGATCAGGTAGTGAGGTGGACTGCGAACTGGCTGAAGGACAGAAGCCAGAGAGTTGTAGTCTATGGGGCGGAGTCTAGTTGGAGGCCTGTATCTAGTGGAGTGCCTCAAGGGTCAGTATTGGGACCAGTATTATTTAATATATTCATCAATGATTTAGATGAGGGAATTGAGTGTACTATCAGCAAGTTTGCTGATGACACTAAGCTGGGAGGAGTGGCTGACATGCCAGAAGGCTGTGCTGCCATCCAGCGGGACCTGGACAGGCTGGAGAGTTGGGCAGGGAATAACTTGATGAAATATAACAAGGGAAAGTGTAGAGTCCTGCATCTGGGCAGGAACAACCCCAGGTTCCAATATAGGTTGGGGAACGACCTGTTAGAGAGTAGTGTAGGGGAGAGGGACCTGGGGGTCCTAGTGGATGGCAGGATGACCATGAGCCAACACTGTGCCCTTGTGGCCAAGAAGGCCAATGGCATCCTGGGGTGTATTAGAAGGGGGGTGGTCAGTAGGTCGAGAGAGGTCCTCCTTCCCCTCTACTCGGCCCTGGTGAGACCACATCTGGAATATTGTGTCCAGTTCTGGGCCCCTCAGTTCAAGAAGGACAGGGACCTGCTGGAGAGAGTCCAGCGCAGGGCAACTAAGATGATTAAGGGAGTGGAGCATCTCCCTTATGAGGAAAGGCTGAGGGAGCTGGGTCTCTATAGTTTGGAGAAGAGGAGACTGAGGGGTGACCTTATTAGTGTATATAAATATATAAAGGGGGAGTGTCACGAGGATGGAGCCAGGCTCTTCTCAGTGGCAAACAATGATAGGACAAGGGGTAATGGGTACAAACTGGAACACAAGAGGTTCCACTTAAACTTGAGAAGAAACTTCTTCTCAGTGAGGGTGACGGAACACTGGAACAGGCTGCCCAGGGAGGTTGTGGAGTCTCCTTCTCTGGAGACATTCAAAACCCGCCTGGACACATTCCTGTGTAACTTTATCTAAGTGTTCCTGCTCCGGCAGGGGGATTGGACTAGATGATCTTTTGAGGTCCTTTCCAATCTCTAGCATACTGTGATACTGTGATACTGTAATATGGAATAAGAATGGTTTCTAAATTACGTTAGTCACAGCATTTTTCTTCATATAGTGATATAGTTCTGATGTTTCCATTTGCATAAAAATATGCTGCCTTTCTCATGTTACTGATCGTCTGATTTCTGACACTTCTATTAAGCAGCAAGTGCATCTGACCCTTTATCAAGGTACTCATATCATTTGAGTGTTATAGTAAGAAAAATACACACAGAAATGTTGCTTCTCCAGTGTTATTCCCTGTATGACTGTCCAGAGAAAATGCATATTATCCTCCTGAGACACTGAGAATATAGAATGAGAAAGCTAGAGGAATAAATGCTAATGCACCAGAACACTGCATAAAAGACTAGAGGAAGGTGGGAAAGTGTGACATGGTTTTAAAAATGGATTTAGAAAGCATGATTTCGTGCCAGCACTATGATTACTGAGAAGTTCACTGCCAACAAATTAGTTCACTTTTCCAGGATGGATTGAAGGAGAGTTATAGATTTGCTGTTTAGTACTTTGAAATTCTCATATAAAAAGATAAGGTAGGGGAAAGGCCAAAAATATAAGAAAAAGGCGAACATGCATATATTTTAGTACGGATTCACTGTCATCTTTGCACTTCTTTTCATTGCCATCATGACTATTGGCAGCAAGATTTACCCGAACATTTAACAGCTCCAGTTCTTAAATACGGGGAGTTTTCCTGTAATGTTTTGTACAAGACCAGGGATCAGAGCTATAACTTCTGTCCCCGTAATGTTGTTTTTACTTTGGTTCTCTCCAGTTACTTATCCAGTCTACTCCACAGTTGATTGATGTTACAGAAGATGACTGTTTAATTACTTGCATAGATAATTAGGTGATGGATGCCTAGGTGCTGTGCTTTTAGAAACTTAGGAATGGCTGGGGAAAGGTTGATTTTGACTTTACAGCATGGCTTGTTTGCCTAAGAATAGACAAACTTCAAACTGGTATCATAAAATAGGTTCCTGGTTATATTTTGGTAGCAGTAAGTAATATTTCTTGCTTTGTTGCAATAATTCCTGTGCCAGGTTCTAAAAGCTGTTTGTTCATGTGCAAGCTAAATGTAGCTTTGATCCACTAATAAAAAAAATCACAAGAGAATTTTTATCTTTTAAAAATTGTGGTTAAGTAAATAAATGTTGAATTAGTGGCAGAATGGCCACTCACTAGAGTTTAGGCATCAGCTGCTATGAAAATTACTATCTCCTAGTTCCAGAGGGAAGAGGAACTCAAGCATTCAGCCTTTAACTCCAGTGGCTATGGTGGTTTTTATCTGACTTTTGAGATGCTGAGAGGTTACCAGAAGAGGATTTGGTGGGTCTCCTGCGTGCACTTGGCAGTGAAGCTGTCTCATGGAATAACAAAAGGCTTTGCTTCTATTTTTCCATATCCAAGGAAAACCAAAAAATAAGGTTTCACTCAAAAGGTTGAGGTGTTGATTAGTGATTTTTAAAATGAACTTTTTTTCTACCTGTGTTATACTTGGCTGCCAGTCAAGCCCTGAGAGAGAGGTTACATCAACAGGCCGGACGCTTTCTTTACCTTGTGTCCTGGGTTGTTTGGGAGCTGGGGAAGGAAATAGGGGAGGAGTGAGCAAGCGGCTGTGTGGTTCTGAGTAAACTGCTGGGCTTAAATCACGACACCACGTTATGGGTACTTTTAAATTCAATCTGAAGTACTTTTTGGTTTTGTTAATTAAACTCTTCGTAATTATGTCAATTTAGACTTTTATTCTCTTGACCAATGTGAGAGTACATACCTAAATTAATTTATGAGTTTCAACTTAAAAATATATAGGAATTATGGGACCACAAACTGGGACTAATTTAGTTAAAGATTTAGTCAGTTGAGGTATTGTACTTACAGATTTACTGTTTGTAAGTTGAAAGCTTGGAATATTTCCATATTTAAAGGTTCTTCATTGTAATAGTTGCAGAATTATTTCATAGTTTAAAGAGCAGGGTTTTTTCCTCCTTTTGCACTTAGCATAATTTCAGTGAATACAGTAAAAGCAGAATAGAATGTAAATTTAGGTGACCCCTAGTCTTGAGTTTCCATTCAGCATTCCAGTATTCAACATCAAATTTACTAAATAATAACAGGTGGTTAGGCTGACCTAGTGGCCTCAGGATCTTTCCTCCAAAGAATAACTATATTTGGTTTATTTTTTAGAATTAGATTACACTGGATGAGTGTTTTACTGCAATCTATTTACGATTGAATGGGCGTTTTAGCAGCTTTTCAGCTTTTCTGTCCACATTGTTCTCTGCAGATGTAATAAACTGTTATATACACTGTTAAACACTGTCTGAAGAGTAAAATCTGCTCAGGACCCATGTTCTTGTTCTGTCACTAGCTGTTTTATTGGAAAACTTTCCTGGTCCCTGCAGATAGAAAGAGCTAACAAACTTCTTAATACAGAGGAAGTGAAAAAATAAAAGAAGGATAACATATGGGAAGAAGAGAGGAATTAAAAATAAGTGAGGAAAGAGGGAAGAACAGTAGGAGATTTAGAGGTTTGGGAGATTGGCTGTTTTTTTAAAAAAGGCACACTTTTGTATTTGCTTGTTTGTTTATGATGGGTTTAGAATATTAAAGGTCTTTGTCCATGAGGTGTTCTGTGGCCTGGATCTGTTTCAGTCTGATCCTTCACAAAACTATATCATACTCCTAGAAATCATAAAGGTAGCAATAGAAATATCTGTAACCATATGCCAACGCTCCCTAAAACATTTGTCATTAGGAATGCAGAGCTTCTAGAAAGATTACAAATATTTTCATTATAAAAAAATGCTGCATTTGACTACAGCAGTCAAAGGATGGCTCTCCATACCACAACAGAAGCCCAAACTAGTTCTGTACAGTGCTTTGGTCAGCAGATATAAGGAAATGTCTCTAAGAGAGTGATGTAAAAACCCAATAATTTCCCAGCCTCCAAATATTTGAACTTCGGGAGTTTTACAGTGATGCATACATATTTGTGCATTAGTCACATTATCCTCTAGCAGCATGTCCTACAAGTTTGCTATCTGTTGCATGAAGAACAGCTGGCTTTTGCTTGTTTGAAACTTGTCATCTCCGTTAATTTCATGTCTTTTAATTCTTATATTGGAGAAAAAAACTTCAGGAAACAAGTGATTCCTGTCTGAGCTCTAGGAATAAGTCTACCAAGTATCTCCTGAGCTGTTTCTAGTCTGAGACCTAACTTATATATGAGACCACACCTGGAGTATTGTGTTCATCTCTGGGGCCCTCAAGGAAAGATGAAAGTGGACCTGCTTGAGCAAGTCCAGAAGGAGTCCAAGAAGATGATTAGGGGGCTGGAGCACCCCTCCTATGAAGACAGACTGAGATAGTTTGGCTTATTCAGCCTGGGGAAGAGAAGGCTCTGGGGAGATCTTTTAGCAGCCTTCCTGTACCCAAATGGAGCCTACAAGAAATCTGGAAGGGGGCTTTTTCCAAGGGCATGTGGTGAACAGGACAAGGGGGAATGACTTTAAATTGAGAAAGGGGAGATTTAGATTACATATTGGAGAAAAAATTCTTCACCGTGAGAGTGGTGAGACACTGGCACAGGTTGCCCAGAGAAGCTGTGGCTACTCCATCCCTGGAAGTGTTCAAGGACAGATTGGATGGGACTTTGAGAAACCTGGTCTAGTGGAAGGAGCCCCTGCCCATGGCAAGGGACTGAATGTAGATGACCTTTAAAGTCCCTTCAAATTCTAACCATTTTATGAGTCTATGGAAACCAAATTAGCTGCTTTTAGGAAGAATTTATAACTTAGAGTTTTTTAAATTATTATTTTTTATTTCTTCCCTAATAGAATAATCCATTTCAAAACTCAAAAGAACCCATACAGAAGGAGAACACTTACTTGTCAGAGTTTTTATCTTTATAAAAAAGTCTGTACTATTAGGTTTTGGCCTTTGGGATTGTTGTTTTCTTTTTTTCTGTTTTGTTTTGTGACTTTGTTTGGGCTTTTTTTGTTCTGGGTTTTTTTTCCACTTAAGGTAAATTGTATTTGTGTGCTAAAACGTCTTTTTACCATATCTATATTTAGCTGTGCTGTAGAAAATGTCGTCCATTAATATGTGTTAGTGTGACTGATTGCTTTTATAATTTCTCTCTGACTGGGAAGAAATGAATGTTCAGTAAAATGGCATTTCAGACTTTGAAGGGAAGTTGAAAGACAGCTGAATTGATACCAAACTTGTACCAGCAAAAAGGGGAATATTCCTAAACCTACCCATGACAATAGAACTGCTAAAGCATACTAGACATGATCCATGAATTTTAAATACTTGACCAGACATTCCCTTTCTGAACACCATAGTCTGTTTCATAGTGCTCCAGGACTTCTGATTTTGATCCTGGATGAAAAGAGAAATGACAGAAGAAACTATGTTGCTCTAAAAAATAAATAAAAAGGACATATACAGTGTTTCAGTTTAGGTTCAAAATAATTTCTATCCATCTCAACTCTTTTCTCTCTTCTTAAAGCTTAGAACAAGCACTTGAATCAATTGTCTTTTTTTTTTTTTTTTTTCTGAATATCTGGTAGATAAATATGCTGTGTACAAAAAGGACAGGACAATTTCCATTTGTTTTTCTTGAAGTGAATGTACAGGTGTTGCCCTGAGGGATCTAATCTTTGTGGTTAACTAGTATAGTGGAAAAGAGAGGCTGTCTGGAAAAGAGAGTGCCTGTTCTGTGACCTCACAGATAAAAGGAGATAATTCTTTAGTGTGAAATATGAATCTTTATGAGAGTGCATGCATTATTTCCTCCCCACACACACTTGATCTTGTAAGTTAGAAACAAGTGCAATGATGGGTAGCGTCTGAATTCTAAGCAGCTAAGATAAATGAAAATGTAGTTAGAAGAGCAAAATGAAGAAATAAGAACAAGTGAATGGAAGGGCTTGGGATCATTTCAGATTCTCAGCAAAAGTGAAAGCTAATAATAGCTAGCCATACTGTTTGCCTACTGGAAGAATTGAGTAGTAATTCTTTGACCTGAACTAAAACTCCTTGTGGTAAATTGAGGCAGAACAGAAGGAGGAGGGTTTTAAAGAGATGACTTTTGGAGGTGACAGAATTGAAAGGGTGAGTGCTGATGAGATATGGCTTAATGCAACATGAAGTGCCACCACCTAGCTGATCACTCCCAAGAAGGAATTCTTCTGATACACTCAGAAAAACACTCTAGTTTTGTCCATTTTGGTCTCCAGTTAAAGACACCATTAAGTACCTTGCTTAGTGTTAGATGATGTGAAGCTGTTCTGTGTGGTTGTTGTGATTTAGACCTAGCAAGTAACTCAGAACAATGCAGCTGTTCTCAATCCCATGGGTTGAGATAAGAACAGTTTAATAACTGAAGTACAATATAATACTAATAATAATAATGATAAGGGAAATAACAAACAGAATATAAAACTAAAAGGGAAAGTGAATAAAACCCCCCAAACAATAGACACAAGTGATGAACAATACAATCGCTCACCACCCACTGGCTAATACCCATTGCTGAGCAGTGACTGATCCCTTCTGGGTAACTTCCCACAGTTTGTATACTGGGCATGACTAGCCAAAGTGGTTTTCCATACCACAGCACATTTGGGTCAGGTGTCCTGTCTCTGCTCCTTCATGGCTTTCCTGTGTCCTTCCTCACTGGCAGAGCATGAGAGACTGTAAAAGTCCTTGGTCAGGGTAAGCACTACTTAGCAACAACTAAAACATCAATGTGTTCTCAGCTTTGTTCTCAGGCTAAAGTCAAGACCACACCACTGCACCAGCTACCAGGAAGTAAAAAAAAAAAAAAAAAAAAAAAATTACAATTAACTGTTACAGCTGAAATCAGGGCAGTGGTGTCAGAAGTAGGAACAGCAATGCATGGGTAATCTTCAGAGATTTTGTTTTACATAGCCTGAGATGGTAATCACTTTAAAACTCTTCTGATTTAGAATTTCTCTGTCATGCTGTAGAAATATTAACCTGGTTTTGGTTTGTTTGTTTGTTTGTTTTCTCCCAAGGGTTTACTCATTAGTTCATCTAGGTTGTTGCTTTAGCTGTACTAGATCTGCAGTTCGTACATGTTCTGCAGCTGGCTGATTCATGAGAGATTATTAAATTGAATATGCATGACAGAAACCACTAAGAAGTGTGCCATTAGTCATTTGCATGCGTGCTGCAAACTATCCTTAGATTAAGTAAGTTAAATGAGAAAGCACTAATGTCAGCAAGCATGTCATGCTGAAGATGGGGAGGGGGAGAAATCTACTGCTAATTAATGGTCATAAAAATAGATGTCTGATTGCAAATTTTTTTTATTGTGACTCAAAAAAAAAAGAGAAGTTCCCAGCAAACGGACATATTCCAAAACAATTCTAGTCTAGCTAAATAATATTATAATAATAATAACATGTTTGAAAAGTCATTAAAAATGGCATTTTGAGTGTGACAATGTTATGAAAAGAAAACATCTATATTCTGGTCAAAATAACACAGGAAATAATTTAAGATCTGCCATATGTCTATGCAGCCTTGTGATGACTTAATTGCCCTTCTTTTCAGAAGGAGAAATGAGCAGTAGAAGTGGAATTCAGTTTGGTTTCAGCTGCAAGACCACATCATACTGTTGACACAATGATCTTGTCTAAATCTAAGCTTGGCATTTTATTAGCAAAGATATTTGTTATGTGAAAAAATACGAAAGAGACTACATTATATTGTTACTAGACAGTACTGGTGGTGTGTTTTTTGTAATTAGGGTAAAAGCTGATAAGATGCATCTTTCTAGTATTTGTGTATGGTTTTTGCTGCATTTTTAACAGAAGATCTTTACTACTGTGATGCTCTCTTACCTCTTGAAAATGTTGAAAGCTTCCTATAAAGCTACTGTTGTCCTAAAGACAGCCAACAACAGGAGAAAGGATCAAGAACTGCTGCAGATAAACAATACAAATTGAGAACTTTATTAATACACATTGCAGTTGAACATAAGTAGGTGAAATAAATGTACAGGCAAACATATACGTATATATATATGTAAAAATCTGCAACTCTTCTTCCAGGAATTAATAAAATATTTACCCATGGAAAGTTAACTTTTCCGCATGATGAACATTTCTCTTCTTGTTTCTAGCTTCTGAACTTCTTTGTAGGGAAAGAGAAGTGCTTTGTACTTGAGGCTATTGTTGTGTTTCAGAAATTGCTGTGGAAGGATGGATTAATTAGGGGGTTGTATAGAAAGATGAATGTGTGCAAGACAACATTAAAGTGAGTTAGTATTAAACATTACTTGAGAAAGGGGAAAAAGGTACTCATTTAGAGCAATAACTCTTTGGATAAAGGATAGCAGAAAGAAAGAGGAGGGTGGATGACTTTGGGTCTAGATACCATCGGGAGATTTCTTCCATTCTTGGTTGTACCATTCATCAGTGTCAGGTGGCTAGGGGTGATTATTGGGAATAGTTATTGATCAGTGACACTGAGAACAGATTTTTAAATGAACATGATCATCTGGCTCCAGGTAACTGAAAATATCACACCTCTCCTTCCACTTGTCTTGCAGTTTAGAATTCATCTTTTTGTTCTGTGGTAAACCTATGGGAATGGTAAACCTAACCCTGGTTTAGCACAACATAGCCATTGTAAACTGAAGAAAAACTATGTAAATTGTTTTATGCCTAAAAAAGTCACAGTGGTTTAGTTCCTAGGAACAAGACAATATAACTTTAACCATAAATCATAACAAGAAAAAAAAAGTGAGAATAAAACAAAGAAAAATAGTCCACAGAGGCAGGGTACAGAATTTCTATTTGGGTAGACTTTTATCCTTACCTTGTAACTTGTTTTCTGTCTATAGGATAGAATCTATGGCGGTAAAGACTGTTGCCCAACATACAGATAGGGAACTGTGCAATTTTAACTCTGAGTCTGGGAGTAGGTTTTTTTTCTTTGCTGTATGAACTAACATGGACTTAAGTAACAAAGGGAGTTTATAGGCTGACTTCTACTGGGACGACTGTTTCAGAGGTTTTCATAACTTTGTGTTGTTCTCAAGACTTGTAAGTCTATTTAGGCTAAGCAACTACTTTGTAGTGTCCACATGGACGTTTGAATCTCTCTTGTGAAAAGGCTCTGAATTAGTTATCAACCTACCTGCATACAAGTAGGTTAAATTGTTCTTTCTAAAGTATATTCCCTTGTACATGTTTAAAGCAAATACTTCACCTGTCATTCTGCTAGCAAATTGCACAAAACTAACCTCTTACGGACTTTTGATGAAGTAGTCTTAAAAGAACACCATGCCTCTTTTTTCTTCAGAAACAAGAAAGCATATCTGTGCTAATTTAACATGCTCTATGTTGCTTCTAAGTGCTTTCCTCATTCTCCAACAGGATTTCACCTTTGAACATTTCCAGTCTTCCTGTTAGAGCTGTTTGTTGTGATGTTGAGCACGTTCCAAACACTACATGTGTGCACCTTAAACTTTTTGGTCTGTTTTTTGGTAATGGTCTTGTATACTGGTGTTAGAATCATAGAATAGTTAGGGTTGGAAAGGACCTTAAGATCATCTAGTTCCAACCCCCCTGCCATGGGCAGGGACACCCCACACTAAACCATGTCACCCAAGGCCTCATCCAACCTGGCCTTGAACACCACCAAGGATGAAGCTCTCGCAACCTCCTTGGGCAACCCATTCCAGTGCCTCATCACCCTCTCAGTAAAGAATTTCTTCCTTATATCCAATCTGAACTTCCCCTGTTTAAGTTTGAACCCATTACCCCTTGTCCTGTCACTACAGTCCCTGATGAATAGTCCCTCCCCAGCATCCTTGTAGGCCCCCTTCAGATACTGGAAGGCTGCTCTGAGGTCTCCACGCAGCCTTCTCTTCTCCAGGCTGAACAGTCCCAACTTTCTCAGCCTGTCTTCATATGGGAGGTGCTCCAGTCCCCTGATCATACTTGTGCCCCTTCTCTGGACTTGTTCCAACAGCTCCATGTCCTTTTTATGTTGAGGACACCAGAACCGCACACAATACTCCAAGTGAGGTCTCACGAGAGCAGAGCAGAGGGGCAGGATCACCTCCTGTGACCTGCGGGTCACGCTCCTTTTGACACAGCCCAGGATATGGTTGGCTTTCCGGGCTGCGAGTGCACACTGCCGGCTCATGTTCATTTTCTCATCGACCAACACCCCCAAGTCCTTCTTCATGTCCTCTCCAGTCTACCTTTAGTGATAGAAGCAGTCTTCTTCCAGCAGCTGTTGAACTGCTTCACAGATAATAATAGTTCTCCTATGAACTGCGAGACCAAGCTGTATTTCTAAATCTGATACTTCCTTCTTGAAACTATAAATTATTGTTGTCGACTCAGTTGGTGAACATATTTCCTTTTATAAACTGATCTATCTAATAAACCTGTTGGCTAGCTATTCATTGGGTGTTTAGAATTAAGACACACAAAATTATCTCTCTACATACAGGCATTTAGCAGACTTCTATGTGTGTTCAGTGTATCATTATAGCTGTCCACGTGTATGAGATGACCTCACTTCAGACTACTATTTCAAGGTGAGTTTTGCATAGACTGTGCTACATGCAGATGTTTCGTTTACACAGAGTCATTTTAAATACTACTAGACCTCTATATTTATACAACTGACAATCTTGATCTCTTCAGAATTGTGTTTGCAGAATCTTTATGAATCTTGGAGTATTGAGTACAATTCTGGTGTCCTCAACATAAAAAGGACATGGAACTGTTGGAACAAGTCCAGAGGAGGGCCACGAGGATGATCAGGGGACTGGAGCACCTCCCGTATGAAGATAGGCTGAGAAAGTTGGGGCTGTTCAGCCTGGAGAAGAGAAGGCTGCGTGGAGACCTCAGAGCAGCCTTATGGTATCTGAAGGGGGCCTATAAGGATGCTGGGGAGGGACTATTCATCAGGGACTATAGTGACAGGACAAGTGGTAACAGATTCAAACTTAAACAGGGAAGTTTAGATTGGATATAAGGAAGAAATTCTTTACTGTTAGGGTGATGAGGCACTGGAATGGGTTGCCCAGGGAGGTTGTGAATGCTCCATCCTTGGCGGTGTTCAAGGCCAGGTTGGATGAGGCCTTGGGTGACATGGTTTAGTGTGGGGTGTCCCTGCCCATGGCAGGGGGGTTGGAACTAGATGATCTTAAGGTCCTTTCCAACCCTAACTATTCTATGATTCTATGATTCCCTGGATAAGAGAGCTTGGAAAAACTCCATGAACTCCTGTGTTGGCTTTTGCAATGTAAACACTGTTTTTCAAGCTCTCAGTGTTCACCAGAAGGGTCTAGGAAACTGAAAGCCAATTCATGACAGAGATTGAAATAAAAAGATCCAAAATTGTTATGAATGTCTCTCAGAAAAATAAAATTGTCTGATATAGTAGATATGGGTAACACAGAAGGTTAGGTAGCCTTAGCATTAGGAGGTTCACAATTTCAGGACCATCTTCACATCTCTTTGTAAATGAAACAATATTTTTTCCTACTGTTCAAAATAATTACTTATTTTAGACTTAAATGTGTCTGTGAATAAATGGAAAAATTATTTTTTAAAATTTATATAAATCAAATGGGATGACTTTTAAGAAAACTTGATGTTTTCATTGCAGAGTTAGCTAGAGGAATTTGAGTGATTCAAGAAATCAAAACATTTAGGAAAAACAATTATTTTTAAGGACCTACTTTTATGCAGATACATAAAGGTAAACTTTGAAAGTAGAAGATATTATAGTGATCAATTTGAAGTTACTGCATTCATTGAAAGGTTAGCTTGTAGCTCTAAGACACATGCATGAAGTAAACCAGACAACATTAATATGAACATTCTTCTGGATGCCAGTCAGATGCCGTATGAAATAACCTCCATCTCCTATTTCTTATATTTGCCCAAATATATCTTTCCTACTTCTTCATATGCCCCAATTCACCTGTGTTTCATTAATTTCTTAATGATGAAATAATGAGAAAAGCCCTTTCAGTCACAATGGGCCTTTGTTCTAAGTTTTTTTCCTTTCTAATTAAGAAATAAATATTTTAGAGTTTTGCAGAAGACTTGAAAGTTCTGTTCCCTTGTCATTTGCTTGACAGCAGAAATGTACTGGTTGGTGTATTGCCATCAAATACTGTTGCTTTCTTTTTCTTTTAATGTTTCCAGTGTATGTGTTGGATAATGATTCGTATGCCATCATCAAACCAGAATGGAGCAAGTTATCTGAGGAGTCAGAAGGAAAGGGGACTTGAACAAAGAATTGTCAGTGCTGCAAATTAGTGAGGAACAAATAATAATCAAATACATGCTGCTCCCTGCAGTCTGCCATCTTTTCTAAAATAAATTACTTACTGGATCTAAACTAGGATATGACTTGCCACTCCCTGCTCAAGATAATTAGCTAATGAAGACAAAATCATGAGATCTTCAACGAGTTCTTTAAGAGAATTTGAGCTGTTTTGGTTTGTGCTTCTTTTCAGCATGAATATTTTCAAGCAATAAATTCAAGTGCAACAAAATAATTATTGGGAATGAATAATTTTTTACTTCTAGTGCGTAGTCCAGATTTTTCTGATACCTGCTATTAGACCTTAAACAGCATAAATCTTGAGTCTATATGTGAATAAAATGGAAACAATATAATTTCTTATCTCCCACCATGTGACAATTCTCTTGTGTATCTCGGTGTTTTCAGATTGTCATGCAGAACTTATAGAAACATATGGACATCAGTGTAGTTTGGTCTCTGAACTGAAGATCTCTGAACCAAAAGTTCAGAGTATGATCCTAGTATCTGAGGATCAAAGAAAAAGGGTGGTGGTTTTTTTTTTTTTGTGGTGTTTTTGTTTGGTTTTATTGGTTTGTTTTATTTTTATTCTTTGCCACTCAGTGATCAGCTTTATGCTCTGCTTAAACAACATAAATTCAATGTGTAATGTGTAGATTAGAATATAGTATTGTACCTTCTACATAAGCTTGCAGTAGGAATACCTCTGGTATTGCAGATGTAGAAGTGAAGCTCTGTCAACTCAGGTAGAAGCAGAGCTGAGTGAAATTGAGAAGAACATATGTGACTTGACAGTACTAAAAGTCTTAAAGGTTACTTAGTCACTGTGACATCAACTCTTGGTTTTTTTTCTTTCCATCATAATTGTCTTTGTTAATAAAAAGTATTTGAAATGCATCTTTTAATTTTTTTCTTTACTTCTTGTTTCAAAAAAGCTTTTAGATTGTGAGAGAAGAATGCTTTAGCTCTGATTTGGGGAAAAGGGTCGCAGTAACATTCATGACTTTCAAACTTAAAAAAGTTTGTAAGTTTGTAGGATTTGCATCAGAGTAAACACCCGGACAGCTGTGACAGCTCCAAGATCCTAGGCAAGTCATGAAGCAGAGATATGTTTGACCTTGAATAATCTCATCCTGTGCTAATAACGGAATAAAATTCAAACATTTAAGAAAAACTTCTCCAGGGATTTTTTGTGTGGCTTATTCTTCTTTCTGAAGACCTTCTGGAGAAACCTTCAAAACCTACTGTCATTTTCTTATGTGTTTTGAGTCCTTCATACTGAGATGCAACTAAACAAAAGCTATATTTTGGACTTTGTTAGCTGAAGTCCCTAAATATCCACTAATCTTAGGTGCCCTAACCATGAGAGAGATACTGTGGACATAAGAGACTGTGTAAGTGATGAAGACAAGCAGCAGGCGGACTCCAGGCTTCAGTAGAACACACTTGTTTGTTTAAAGAACTAACAGGATCACTGAAGATCAAAGCAGTGAAGTAGAGATAGCACCACTATCTGCTAATCTTCCTGAGTGTGAAGAATGTGAACAGGAATGTTTTCAGACTTCTTTACAGGGAGCAACTCTATTCCTCAGTGTTTCCAGGGTCCACAGAGGAGCTGTAACTCTGCTTACTTTTGCCAGGAGGGACAGATACAGTTAATGTTCCTGAAGTGAGCCTACCTACAGCATCACTTCTGGATGCAAAGGATGCAGGAATTTAACTCCAAAGTCTTCCTTGACTGAAGGCAAAAAATGTCTGCTTTAACTTTGTTTCTCATTCTACGCAATCATGCAGGTCCCTATATAGGCAGAGGATGGTGGCGGAAGCGGAATATCTGCTTGTGAAACAAGGCTGGTTTAGCTTTCTGTACTTAGTTTTACCATGGGGCATTCCAGACTCTGGATTACAGCTCTTTGTAGTTATGATTTAGGCTATGGTTCCTACTTTAGGGGTTAAAAGGATTTAAAACATTGCATTTCCTTTGCTCACTTGCATAGACAGCTGCATGTTCAAATCCACTGCAAATAGCATATGCCCAAGTCTCACTGTGCCTTGACAAAACACAAAGGAAGAACAAAACAACAAAAAAAGTTCTCTTGTGGTTGACCTTGGTGATCAATCATCTCTACTTCACTGCTTTGATCTTCAGTGATCCTGTTAGTTCTTTAAACAAACAGGTGTGTTCTACTGAAGCCTGGAGTCTGCCTGCTGCTTGTCTTCGTCACTTACACAGTCTCTTATGTCCACAGTATCTCTCTCATGGTTAGGGCACCTAAGGCTGCCTTGCATTACCCATCCTCAGCCAATTTCTCCTTTTTCACAAATAGCAGATGCAGCAGAGCACCTCTCCTGTTGATCTATCCAGCTAGCGCATATCAAAAAGTGTCCAGTCAGGTTGCCTTCTTGTCTTCCCTACTTGTTTTTCCTGTAATGTCTGTATCTGTCTGTTGTGGTTTAACTAGACAGGCAGCTAAGCATCACTCAGCTGCCTGCTTACTCCATGCTCAGTGGGATGGGGGAGAGAACTGGAGGGAGGAGAGAGGGGGAAATGTAAAATTCCTGAAAGATAAAGACAGTTTAATAGGACAGAAAAAGAAGGGAACATGGTAATAATGACAAAAGAATTAGGATATACAAAACAAATGATACACAATGCAGTTGCCCACTGCCTGTTCACCAGGGCACAGCCAGTTCCCAAGCAGTGGCCTGCAGCCAGCTTTCCCTACAGTTTTTATGCTGAGTGTGATATCCTATGGTATGGAATCTTCCTTTGGTCAGTGGGATCTGCTGTGCCAGCTGTGTTTCCTCCCAGCTTCCTGTGACATCCCTGCCTCCTTGCTGGTGGGGTGAGAACACTTAGCAACAACTAAACCATCTGTTGTGTTATCAATATTGTTTTCATCCTAAATCCAAAACACAGCACTGTACCAGCTGCCAGGAAGAAAATTAACGCTCAGGACAACACAGTACTCCTGTTTTATGTGCTGTATATAATATTGTATCTCTAATTTTAAAGACACCATAACTCTGACTGCTTCCTCTCATTTGTTTCCCTATCTATATGCAGTTGTGTATTGGCACTTCAGATGACCCTCTTTTTCTGGCATGTAGTTTGAGCCAATATGTGCTTTATGATTTGCCAAAGTTCAGACTTACAATTTTTCATAGTTCAATATATGCTCACATTCCCATACAAGTCCCTTTTTTGAGGAATGTAAATACAAAAATTAGAAGTAATGATATTGACTTTGCAAATCTGTTACTGCTGCTCTTGCTTGCATGATGGGTACATGCATTCTGTGTAGTAAGCACTGTGTCCCTAAAGATTCATGTGAAGAAGTTAGTAAAGTGAACTAACTTCCCAAATACAGAAAATATGTATACCTTAGCATAATTTCAGAATATTCAAATAGCCATCAGTTTGTGTCACCTTAGGACACAAACTGATGAATGTTTTAGTCAACACTCCTCATGACAGTTTGGTTCTGGTTCTGAATACAGCTAGAAATTTGTAGGAAGGTGAAGCTCCACAGACTTAATACTGTTAGAATTGCCTCAGTGTATTTAACAGGAAATTTTTGGATGTATGAAAATAGCCTATGGGCTCTAAGGGCAAAACCTGTCACAGACTATAACTGCTTCCAAGAGAGTGGAAGGCTCCCCCTGTACTCTGGTGCTATAAATGAAAAGGCAGACACTGGGTCAGATCAAAAGTTGGATCTTCAGTGTTAAGAAGTGTCTGTATTTCCATTAATGATAGGCAGGTATATACAAGGATAAGGACTGAAAGATGACTGTTGATTTTACTTATGAGGTAGCGTTTATGGTAACTCCTTATTCTTGTTATTACTCATGTATTTGATTTACTCTGTTTTGTTCACTCACAATAACAGGTTATGTATGGGGTTAGTATTAAATGATTGGGTTAGTATGGGCATCTTATGTAAGAGACTGACTTTTGAATGTTTTCTTTGCTCATTGCTGTTTCTTGTTGTGGTAAATTGTACTCTGAATACTCTCTGCCATGTAAGTGGTGCATTTATCACCCAGCTACCCAGCTTCTCATTCTTCCTTTAAAATGGACAATTCTCAGCTCAGACTGTCTCTCTATGCTCCTTTATGATCCAAAATTTCATTTCCTGAAAACACGCTTTCACTCTTCTGCTTCACAGAAATATATGTGCAAATGTCAAAAAAAAAAAAAAAAAAGCTGAGAAATGAGGAGGTTGGAGAAGAACTTGGGTAACAGCTATGAGTGAAATGACAAAATTCCCTTTGTAGGAATTCTCCTTGAAGCAAGTCAAAATCCACTATAAAGAAAATTATCCTCTCACATGAAGTTATGAGGAAAAAAAACATTTATACTTTTTGAGTACTAGACTATGTTCAAAACATATAGTAGATAAATCTGTCCTAATTATAGCTGAAGGTAGAATCATAGAATGGTTTGGGTTGGAAGGATCTTAAAAGATCATGTAGTTCCAAACCCCGTACCATGGTCAAGGACTCCTTCCGCTAGACCAGGTTGCTCAAAGTCCCATCCAGCCTGGCCTTGAACACTTCCAGGGATGGGGTATCCACAGCTTCTCTGGGCAACCTTTTCCAGTGCCTCATCACTCTTACAATGAAGAATTTTTCCCTAATATCTAATATAAATCTCCCCTCTTTCAGTTTAAAGCCATATCTCCTTGTCCTGTCACTACATGACCTTGTAAAAAGTCCCTCTCCAGATTTCTTTTAGGCCCCCTTTAGGTATTGGAAGGCTGTTCTACACTGGACTCACCGATAGCTTACTTTGCCCAACAGAATAGAAAGCTAGAACTCAAGTCCAGTTCAGATCTAAGGTTAGTGAGGTAATAGGATCTTCTAGGATTTTTTTCAGGACATTTCAGTGGGGAAATGACAAATCACAAAGCAACATTCTTCACTGGTTTTTAAACTGTCTTCTTTTTTTACTGGAAGCAAATATTTCTTCAAATGTGAAACTGTAACCTTAAATGATGAGCTGACTTTGAAACTGAATTTCAATCAGGCTCACTTTTAAAATTGTTTCATTTGGGTAATGATAAGTAACAGGCGTAAACTTGAGAATTAGTTGTATGTCTGAAATAAAACTGGTTTGAATCTAAGATTTAAAAAATTAGTTTAGCTTGTTTTCTCTCTGTCAACTGCCACTTTTCCAGATGGGTATTGTTAAATTTTCATAATTTTTTCTTTTTCCTTTTCAAGAAATCTCTTTTTTCTCCACGGGGAAATTTTCATTATTTCATAGAACTACTTCTGAGCTACTCTGGATGATTAGTTCTAGGTAGCTAAGGGTGAGTTACTATTCTAGCCAGCTGTGCTACAGCACCAAAAACGAGTGGCAGGAACTATGCAATTCTCTGCATTGCTCTGCTGTACAAGAAGCTCAAATGTATCATTTTATAGCTTTGCAGAGGTATAGATCTACTTGTAAAGTTTCTTGCTGGTTACAACAGTGATAAGTTACCTCCAGAAACAGATAGTTCATCTAAATGACATGAACTAAACTATAACTCTCTCAAAATATGTAGCTATGTGCTTCTCATATTCTGATTTTGTTGTTTTTCCTTCTTATTTTCCCTATTAGATCTGTTTGCTCAGTACTATCATTCTGTGAGCGGTCAGTCTGGAAAACATGTATGAAATCATGATCCTCCTTAAAAACAAACTTTACTTAATACCAATTGCTTGATTCAGTATTTGATTGTTGTTATTGTGTCTGAAAAGTTCTTGGGTTTTAATTGCAACTAATTACTAAACCTGGTTTTATACAGAACTCAGCTAGATAAGTGACATGGTGCATCTCTTCTAGCATAAAATGCTTGTCCCTGAAAGTTTACCAAAAAGCTGCTATTCTGAGGGGTGGTTGCATAAGGAAAATAAAAGATTGTTAACCTGCTCAACTTCATGAATCTGACTAATTCAGCATGTCTCCTTAGTCTCTTTCTGGACTCATAAGCAGTAAGGTTCTCAGAATATAGTTCACGGAAGGATCACAGGTTACATTTTCTGAACTATCATTTGAAGGAATCCATCTCCCTCACTTATAAAGGCTACTGGCTCAAGTGGCAAAAATGGGCCTTTAATTTGTGTGGCAAGAATATCATCTGTGTGAGTCACTCATGTAGTAGACCTTGGACGTACATGCAGACAAAGTAAGGGGAAAGGGAAGAGAAAGAAATGTAGAGGAAGGTGATGTTAGTGCAATGAATGGATTGCTCTTTGTAGTTTTTGGATGGAAGAAATAGTGGGGTTTTTTTTAATTATGATAGAATTTGTGAAGTTAACATTTCAGAATTGATTTATAACAGAAAATGAATTTCAATAAAATTAAATTCTTTTTTTCTTTTCTCACAGAAAAATCTTTGACTTTCCGTAAGTGAACTAAAAATAAATTACCCTGATTTCTGCTAGCTTTTGCCCAAATGAAAATAATTCATTATAGAGATATGTTTGTAAGGTCTGGAAAAATATTATTTCAAACTTATTTAAATTGTCAGTCTCTGTAAGATTTGGTGGAAAGTAAGATTTGTTGTGATATTTACTGTACTTCTGGAGTACTGTAGCTGCCTTAAAAGAAAATTTCAGCAACTTTCCTCATCCATATAACACCTAGAAAAGGACTGGCCCATTGGGCAATGCACTTCAAACTTGTAACTTCACCACAATGCAATCAGTTGTTATAAAATAAGTAATGTCTGATGTTGAGGAAATGAAAATCAAAACACTTCCTATCCAAAGAATGAATAAAGTATTTGAACATTGCCACTCCTTTAAACATACAAAGTTAAATGTTCTACTGGGATTTTTTTTTCTCTTGTAAAAATACAAGTTTGCAAGTAAAAATTACAAGTTTTTACTAGTAAAAATGCACTCTTTATAATTGTTCACAAAATAAGAAGTTTGGGGGTTTTTTTATTTCTAATTCAAACCCAAGGCTTCCCACATTTTGTGCCTTTGGCCTGAAAGTCTCTGTAATTTCTTAACTCCTGTTGTTTAAAGGGAAATAGGACTATGTGTTAGCAAGAAAAATAAAGGTCCTCCCAATTTCTTGCATCAGTCCCTTGAAATAGTTTTGCTTATTCTGTCTTCTGTACAGCTGTCTTACACTGCAGGAATGTTTTTTAGCTAGCTTTGATAATCACAAGTTCTCACTATATTCCTTCAAATCTTTCTCTGTACTTGATATTTTAAATATTATCCAAAAGCTGTGGGTCAAGACGACCACACAAATCTTTTCACATCTAATTTCAGTGAGGTTTCATCTGTAGTGCTTTTTCTTACTGTGCGGGTTGGTTTTATTTTTCTGTGTCTTCTCTCTTTTGGCCATATCGGCTTTTTAAACTTCTCAGTTTATTCCTGGCTGCTATGCATTTTATATCCTTTGGGCACACTTTAATCTTATTATACATGTTTCAGTTTCTCTCTGCTGTTTCCTCTCTGCTATTTTATTACACTCGATTGCACTCAACCTGCTGAATTTTTTCCCCCTAACCTCTGTTATTCTGAAACCCAGTATTTTCATTTTCCCCCCTTGGCTTTATTCTGTATGGAATTTTACACTTAACTAGACTAAAATTACAGTGCAAAGCAGATTCAGTTACTTTACTTGTTCTATAAACTTTTATCTCAAATACTGTCTGGAACTAAAGAATTCACTACAGTAAGAAAACCACAGAAAACAAAACTACAGAAATATATTACAAGACAACTGCATTAACTATTCAATCAGATCTAGAAATGAGGGAGGATAAATTAAGAACTCCTGGAACAACCTTAAAGGATGCAAAATAAAGCATAAGACAAGCAGTGATGTAAAAATAACACAAAAGACACCAAACATAACACAGATAAATAATATTGAAGAGGTGAATGAGAACAGAGAAATGAGCCAGCTGAGACGGAATGATTACCATAAGAAAAGTAAAATGTCAGTTAGCCTTGCTCACTCTCAGTATCACTAGCTGCTTCCTTTTCCTTTTTCACCCAAATTGTTGTGTCTTACAGAATTATCGGACTAAGATAGCCAAATGGGAATTTAAATTTCCAGGTAGCAGTTAAAGGTATTTGAAATTGAAATTAACTTTTTCTTCTATGCATTAGTCAGAGGTGAAGAAAATAGCTTCTCCATATGCCACATAAATATGACATTAGTCATGTGTGGCATACCCTTATGGACCATTGCTCTTTTGTGTAATTTGCACTTTACAATTGACTGTATCTAATTTTGGTTTTTTGCTTTCACACTTAGTAACATTATTACTAATTACATTTATATCAGCTATGTTGTGTCCTTGAATGTGTTTTCTAAAAAACACTCTGACTAGAGCAAAATTGATATTTATTATTGTAGAGTTTGACCATCACTAAACTCAACTGAAATGAATGATTTGGGGTCATAAGATTTTCCCAAGGAAAAGATCACTGCTGTTTTCTTCAAATATCAGAAAAATTACGAAAGTAATTACAGTTTATTTTACTTGGCTTGAGTATTCTATAGCATTTTTGCTTTTGTATTTTTTTATTTTTTACTTTCTGCACACCCCCACCCCCACCCCCAGGAATCTGACAATATATTTTAATTGAAGTCTTGGCTTCTCCCAGTCCCTTTGTGGCTAAACCTAGTCTGCTTATGACTGGGGGCAAATATTAAATAGGTTTATGGAAAATTGATGACTGCATCAAGCTTTGAAAATATAAAGCTTTATATAAAACTTTATTTACCTTCTTTTCCTATACATTGAAAAGGTGAGCCTACCTGCTGAAATTGTGACATCTCTAAAGCAGCCTAACACAGGTTAATATCTAGGCCTACTCTTAACTGTCAGATACCAGAATCTGAAAGAATATCTTTCCAAAATGTATTTGGTTCTGTGAATATTTTTTCTCCACTTGTGCTGCTGAATGTCTTTTTCCAGCTACTGATTTTAAAAGACTGATGAATTTAAAGACATTTAGGAACTTAGGCATGAAATTAATATCAGGAAAGTAAAGAAATAGAAGCATAGAAATGGAATTGGAATGCTACTAAAATGAAGGAGTAAACCAGAGTAGTATGCTCATACATCAAACCAAACTGTAATATTTTGTTCTTACTTTTTGTCCTCACTTTCCAAGGATCAAAATGTTCTTAAATGAACAACAAGGTAGAACAGTTGACACTCTAAAAGAACTTACTAATTATTCATGGATCCATAATGCCAAGTGCAAGGTCCTACACCTGGGTCAGAGCAATCCCAGGCACGGCTACAGGTTGGGCAGAGAAGAGATTCAGAGCAGCTCTGCAGAGAAGGACTTGGGGGTGTTGGTCGATGAGAAAATGAACATGAGCTGGCTTCAGTGTGCGCTCGCAGCCCAGAAAGCCAACCGTATCCTGGGCTGCATCAAGAGGAGCGTGACCAGCAGGTCGAAGGAGGTGATCCTGCCCCTCTACTCTGCTCTCGTGAGACCTCACTTGGAGTATTGTGTGCAGTTCTGGTGTCCTCAACATAAAAAGGACATGGAACTGTTGGAACAAGTCCAGAGGAGGGCCACGAGGATTGTCAGGGGACTGGAGCACCTCCCTATGAAGATAGGCTGAGAAAGTTGGGGTTGTTCAGCCTGGAGAAGGCTGCATGGAGACCTCATAGCAGTCTTCCAGTATCTGAAGAGGGGCTATAGGGATGCTGGGGAGGGACTCTTCTTTAGGGACTGTTGTGATAAGACAGGGGGTAACAGGTTGAAACTTAAACAGGGAAGTTTAGATTGGATATAAGGAAGTTCTTTGCTATAAGGGTGGTGAGGCACTGGAATGGACTACCCAAGGAAGCTGTGAATGCTCCATCCTTGGCGGTGTTCAAGGCCAGGTTTGACAAAGCCTTGGGTGGCATGGTTTAGTGTGAAGTGTCCCTGCCCATGGCAGAGGGGTTGGAACTAGATGATCTTAAGGTCCTTTCCAACCCTAACTATTCTATGAGTCTATGATCATTCTTCCTGTAAAGGTCTTGGTAATGTGAAATTACCAAGAAAAAAATGTAAAATGGGTATTTTGTTTTTTCTGCTACAATTTGTTAAAATATAAAATTCCTCCAATCCTGCTAGTCAGTAAAGGAAGCCATTGTATTTGAAATATCAGTTTAGAACAATAATTACACTTAGCACTATCAAAAAGTTAGATCAGATTATACTGTCATACATGTGCAAGCTTAATTTAAAAAGGGAGTATGGGAGTTTCATAGTAAAGAAAAACATCATGGTCATCAGCAATAAATCACAAACTAATATAGTATTCCTTTGACTTTTGTATTTGTTTATTGCTACGTTTGCTACAAATAATTACTGGATATACATTTTGTGGGCTTTTTGTGCTCATAATATTTATATGCACATTTCTCAGCCTCTCCCTCCCTGAATCTGTACAGTTCTGACTGTACAGTTCAGTGCCTGGACTGTACAATTCATTGCCTGTACTGACTGCACTGAAATTTTATATTTATTACCATCCTACATATAGAAAGGTGCTTTCACACTTTGCCATTTGACACAAGTTGACTTAACAGCAGAAGCATAAAGATATAGCAACTGAAAACCTTAGTTCTGTGTATCAAATGCTACCTAAAAATCAGCATAACTGGCTCTGAGTGAATTATTTATTACCATAAATGATATATAATTAACTTATTTACATGAAGTCACCATTTATCCTACGTCTGTCCTTGTTTATAGGAATATTTTCATGTGTTAGTGCCACAAAATATTAGCAGGTTAAAAACATCTGACCAGAATATCAAATTATAAACTCAGTTTTAGGGATGGTGACATGTAGACTAGTAGAGCTAATAACACCTGAAATGCCTGATACGCTTTTTTAATACAGATTGGGCTGGTTTACGGTAGAAAATCCAATCTGATTTGTTTAATTTACCTCATAACTTCAAAGACAGAAATTTCCCTCTGATGTGGTCCACTGGTCTGACTTGTGCAACATGCAAGAATATTCTTTCTAAACTCCATTTTTTTCCTCATACAGCCTCCATAGCAGTGAGCTGCAAGATATTGCTAATCTAAAGGTTCAGTGTTTGAAGACGGCAAGTTATGCTGAGAACCTCTACCACATACACTGGTTTCATCAAAAATTTTCTATCATATATAATGCTACCTAATTTAGCTCTAATTGGATGAGTTTTGAAAAGAAGGGACATATGGATGAATAATTTCTGTTATTTTTTCCAGAAACAGAGTTAAGCATATGTTGAGTGGAATGGCTCCCATTTCTGTAGAAAAGTATAGACAATCCAGAGGACTTTATGCAGCAGTAGCTGTAAAGTAGCTCTTATTAACTATTATAAATGTATATACTTAAAATTAATTTAGATTTAGATTTAGATTCTAAAAGTTTTAGGTAGCACTGTGTTCCTAACAGGAAACACTGAAGGAAAACAGTTTTGAAATTGAAAATCTCAATGACTATCACTTCCTTATTTTTCCTATTTGGAGTCTTTTTGTTTTTTAAACTTCAGTGCCGGCAAATTAGAGGATAAACTTTGGTGACTGAATTTTTCTTAATGAAGATTTTTTTTCCAGTAGGATCTGAGTGTTTGCAAGAATATCTAAGACTAGGAAAGGAAGGGAAAACTTTCAATATTCTTACTCAAGTTAACTAAACTGCAAAGTTTTTAAGTGTCAAAAGTCAACTTCAGATCTTCCAGGTGGATTGCATGAATATAGACGAGCACTAGTTCAAGTTACACAATGCTTGTGAGAAGACCAAACAATACCAAAAATCTTAATATCAGTTTAACAAAGACATACATAATAATATATCTGGTATTATTTGTTCCTAATCTGTAATCATGTATAGTCATCTTGATTTTTCTTTTGTCACATATCCAGTTAAAAGATAAAAAGCAACAAAGAAGTTATTCTTTCCAGTTATTCTTTCCAAGGAAGTTGTAAGTTATTGGATAAGACTAACCTTAATAACAGACCCATGGAATATTTTACCTACTGGTAATGAAAATGAAAGCTCTACTTAGTAGTTATGTCAGCTTTCAGCTTGCTGTGCCTTTAGCACACTTATATGTAAGCAACCTGTGTGTGTAGAGAGCTGGAGGTAAAACAACAAAGAAAAAAATAATTGAAACTTCATAAGTATATCAAAATAGATTTACTTCATTGTCAGGCAGAGTCAAGAAATAAAAAAATGCAGCCTATGTAAGAAACACATACTACAAAACTGATGAAGACATATTTAAGGGTATTATATCCATATTCTTTAGTCAGCTAATGAGATGCAATCAGAGAACCTAAGCTGGAAGCCAAACTGAAACAAAAATTCTGTTTCAGTCTCTAGACCATAATTTAATTATGGCTTACCTCTTTTATCAAGACTCATGAGCTGGGCAAATTGCAAACTACAGCCTGTAGACTATAGTTTGGTGATTTGCCAGATTTATTTTGCATATCTAGCATCTATTATGTTTCAAGATTGAGAAAGGGAAGGTAGAACTCATTCACATTGGGATTTGGTCTCATTAGTATTAGGTCAGTGATTGCATCCCTTTTTGGAAGGTATAGAATCATAATTTAGATCAGAAGAAGCCTCCAGATATCATCTAATCCAACCACCTGCTCAAAACAAGTCTAATTAGATGAATTTGCTCAGGGGTATGTTGAGTCAAATCTGGAACACCTCCAAGCAAAGAGATTCCACAGCTTCCCTGGGCACCTGTTCCATTAGTTAACCAACTCTCAAGGTAAATGTTTCAGCTTGCATCTGTTGCCTCTTCTCACTGTGCACCTCTGAGAAGACCTTAACTGCATCTTTCCTATATTTTCCTATCAGGTAGTTGTAAACAGGAATAAGGTTCCCTCTGAACCTTTTCTTCCAAGCTGAACAAACTCAGTTCTCTCAATTTCTCCTTGCAAACCCTATTCTCCTAGCTGAGGACCTCTGCTGGACTCACTCCAGTATGTCAATACCCTTTTTGTACTGTGGAGCCCCAAACTGGACACACCACGTCACTCCAGACAATCTCTCACAAGTGACAAACATAGAGCAAAGATCACTTCCCCGGGTCTCTGTTGGTTAATTCTTACAGATACAGCCCAACATTCCCACAATCCCATCTCATTTTCCTCAGAGAGGGCTGCTTCCCTCAGTCAGCTTGTGCATGTGTTACATTGGGTTATTGCAAGCCAGATGCAGAACCTCATAATTGTTCTTGTTGAATTTCATGAGATTCTGGTCAGCTTATTTCTCTGACTTTCCTAGGTCTCTCTGAAAAGCAACCCTACCCTTCAGTGTAATGACAGCTCTCTTGATTTTGTGTTGTTTGTAAACCTGATATCCTGGTGTGTTCTGACTGATGAAGACAATAAACAGCGCTGGACCCAATACTGATCCCTGAGAAGCCCCACTAGTTGCTGTATGAAATCCAAACTTTGTATCACTGATAACTCTTTTGAGTCTTTCAGCCCAGCTAATTTTCCACCTATTAATCCAGCCCATGTTTGACCAGTTTAGTGATAAAATTTCTATGGGAGTATGAAGATAGGCTGAGAAAGTTGGGGCTGTTCAGCCTGGAGAAGAGAAGGCTGCGTGGAGACCTCATAGCAGCCTTCCAGTATCTGAAGGAGGCCTACAAGGATGCTGGGGATGGACTATTCATCAACAACTGTAGTGACAGGACAAGGGGTAACGGGTTAAAACTTAAACAGGGGAAGTTTAGATTGGATATAAGGAAGAAATTCTTTACTGTTAGGGTGGTGAGGCACTGGAATGGGTTGCCCAGGGAGGTTGTGAATGCTCCATCCTTGGCGGTGTTCAAGGCCAGGTTGGATGAGGCCTTGGGTGGAATGGTTTAGTGTGAGGTGTCCCTGCCCATGGCAGGGGGTTGGAACTAGATGATCTTAAGGTCCTTTCCAACCCTAACTATTCTATCATTCTATGAAAGGCCTTGATAAAAATCAAGGTACATGGCATCCACTGCCCGCTTCTTGGTCACATTGACATTCACCTCATCTTAAAAGTAATGAAGTTAGGCACGTAAGATTTGCACTTAGTAGACCATTCTCACTGCTCCTAATCACCTTCTTGTATCTTGTTTTAAGAAATAGCTTCTAAGAGCATTGCTCCCTAACCTTCCTAGGGAATAATGTGAGGCTGACCAGTGGGGCCCACATTCATCTCAGCTTTCCTTTTGCTACTGAGGAACTTAGAGAATCCATTCTTATTACCCTTTACTTCTGTTGGCAGTCACAAATCCATCTGGCTTTTTTTCTACATGTGGGCAGTGTCTTTTTATTCCTTCCAAGTAACCTGTCCCTGCTTTCACCTTTTGTGTACTTCCTTCTTGTGTTTAAGGTCAAGTCAGGAGCTCTATGTTAATCAGTGCTAGTCTTCAGTGCTCCTTCAGCTTTCTGCAAATCTAAATCTGCTCTTTTCAAGTCCAGGTTTGTAATTCTGCTGTAAATCTTGCTCAGCACTCTTAGGATCTTAAACTTCATGGTCTTGTAGTCACGGAAGTCAAGACTGCTCTTGACCTTTACATCTTCCAGCAGTTCTTGTTTGTGAGTAGATCCAACAAAATATCTAGTCTGTTCATTGATCACCTGCATCGCTCACCTTTTCCCTGTTGTGGAGATGTAAGATTTGAGCTAAGATGGCCCTGATGAATCCTAACAGGCCTTGTTCTCACCACTACCCAATAACCTAAATACATCTGGAGTTTTAATCTCTGCAGGTGGGCCAAGAGCCTTTCTCCTACTGCCAAAAGCCCAGTGTTTCTAGCCTGCCCTGAATCAACAGCCCCTACAATAGGCTGGGATGGGTCGCAGCATACACAGGCACCATTTCCCACACCTTGTTGTTGCTCTAATCAGACTCACTGAGCTTCTTTGGAACTGTTCTATTTCTGCTTTTATCATTTAGAGATCAGATAATCAAACCAAACAGAATATTTAGAGAGTTTCAATTTTATTAATTTATACAGTGGCATTTTAATGTGTTTAGTAGTATTCTCATCTCTTACACAGCCTGACACCTTCTTTGCTTTCTGACTTTGTGCACTGAAATGACATTTTCATGAGCTATCCACAGTTACACTTACATCTAAGTTGTTTCAGCTCATTTTGAAAGCTGTGAATATGCACAAATCTGCTGTTCCTTAAAATCTTTCCTGGACGAAACTGATCCCAGCAAATGTGCTGGAAATTTTATTATCTCATTTTGTATTCATTTTCTCAGGTTACTCTAAATATACTATATAAAATACATGCTAAAATGACAAGGATGCATAAAGGTTCATGCTGTATGTGGAAAATGGAACATGAGGCTCATGGTATGTTTGTGGTTGCATGGTATGCTGTTTGTTTATAAGTGAAAACAAAAAGAAAAGGAAGTGTCAGAAAGAAGGTAATCTGGCCAGCAAATTTTTTTTTTTTTTTTTTTTTTTTACCTAAGTCAGTTTTCAAAAGGCTTTTTGTACATATCTACTTCACAGCTGAGTGTCCTGTTCCTTATACATTTCTATAGTGTATGAAAGATACTTTTTTATTAATATAAACAAAGGTACAGGAAGCACTACAAACAAACTTTTAAAATAATACAACTGAAAAACATAAAAATAAGTAGATGACTTCAGGAGGTAATACATGTGATGAATATAAAATATATGCTCTGCCTTCTATTGGTTTGCTCCTCTCCCCTTCCCACTTCATCACATACAGACACCACCTGCAGAACTTGGCAATTTCACATCATGTGTGCTCTAACTTTCGTGCATTACATCAGGGCTTCTGTTATTTTTATTGCTTTGATTCACCCTAATCAGTTTTCTCTCATGTCAGCTGCCTTTTGTGTTGGTATTTTTTATTTAAGTAAGCTGCTCACTCATACACACCCATTCCCCCATTCCCTGGGTAGGAAGAGAAGGAGAATCAAAAGAAAATAAAACACATGGGTTGAGATAAGAATAGTTTAATAACTAAAATAAAGTACAATATCATATTAATATTACTAAGTGGAATAACAAGAAGAGAGATATAAAACTTAGGGGGAAAAGGAAAATAAATAAATAAAGAATGAATAACAGTGAGAC
This sequence comes from Psittacula echo, assembly GCF_963264785.1. Lineage (NCBI taxonomy): Eukaryota > Metazoa > Chordata > Aves > Psittaciformes > Psittacidae > Psittacula > Psittacula echo. Next base: position 41,192,901 of record NC_137735.1, on the reverse strand, counting down.
ACAATAAAATTGCTCACCACCTGATAACCAATACCCAGCCCAACCCAAGCAGCGACTGGTCCCTTCTGGGTAAATCCCTCTAGTTTATATACTGGGCATGACATTGTGGTTTGGAATACCATTTTGGCTAGTTTGGGTCAGGTGTCCTTTCTCTGTTTCTTCCTGGCTTCTTGTGTTGAGTCACTGGCAGAGCACGAGACTGAAAATCCTTGATCAGAGTAAGTGCTGCTGAACAACTAAAACATCAGTGTGTTATCAGCATTGTTCTCAAACTGAAGCCAAAACACAGCACTGTACCAGCTACTAGGAAGAAAATTCACTCTATTCCAGGTGAAACCAGGATACAAATATTTTATAAAACATAAACGGCTGTACAGATATGATATTGGGAAAAAGAAAAAAACTACACACTGTGACTGTATGAAAAATATGCACTATTATATCATCTCTCTATTATAGTTTTTCCCTTGCAGGCACTCTCTCTCCTCATAGTTTATTAAAGTATGGCAACTCATTTGCAAACATTTTCCCTATTATCAAGGTGATTTCCAAATATACCATAATACCTCTATGAATTTTAAGATTAAATAAATAAACAAGAACTCCAATGGAGATTACAGAGTGAAATTTAAATGGCCTACATTAGAAAAGGTAGCAAGAATGTCAGCACAATTTTTTTAAATATATATTCTGTTTTCTCTATCATACCCTTTATTCGTATTCTAAGGAACAGGAATTCTGAGAGAAGGATTGATAGGTTTTTTTGTTGCTGACTTAAACCCAGCAACACCTCCAAGATGAACCACAGCTACAAGCATGTTTTTTTCTACTATAAGTATATAAATGCATCTTATGGCAGGACTAAAGGAATAATGTTTTGCCAGGCACAGAGGTGAGACTAACTGGTCTGTAATTCCCCAGGTCATCCATTTTCCCCTTCTTGAAAATGGGGGTTATATTTCCCTTCTTCCAGTTGTTGGGAACTTCACCTGACTGCCATGATTTTTCAAATATGATGGCCAGTGGCTTAGCAACTTCATTTGCCAGCTCCTTCAGGACCTGCAGATGGATTTCATCAGGTCCCAGGGACTTGTGTACGTTTAGGTTTTTAAGATGGTCTCGAACCAGATCCTCTCCTACAGTGGGCCTAGGGTCTTCATTCTCGCAGTCCCTGCGTTCACCTTCCAAGACTTGGGTGGTGAGGTCAGAGCCTTTGCCAGTGAAGACCGAGTCAAAAAAGTCATGCAGAACCTCAGCCTTCTCCAAATTCTGGGTAGCCAGTTCTCCCGATAGCTTCCGAAGGGGGCCTGCGTTGTCCCTAATCTGTCTTTTACTCACTACGTACCTATAGAATCCCTTCCTCTTATCCTTAACATCCCTAGCCAAGTTTAATTCTAACTGGGCCTTAGCCTTCCTCACCTGGTCCAAAGCTTCCCGGACAGCATCCCTGTATTCTTCCCAGGCCACCTGTCCCTTCTTCCACCTTCTATAAGCCCCTTTTTTCCTTTGAATTTTCCTGAGCAGCTCCTTATCCATCCAAAGAGGTCTCTTGGCCCTCCTGCTGCACTTCCTTCTAGTTGGGATGCAACACTCCTGAGCTTGGAGCAGGTGATCCTTGAATAACAACCAAGAGTCTTGGGCCCCCCTGCCCTCTAGGGCTGTATCCCATGGAACCTGACTGAGCAGGCTCCTGAAGAGGCCAAAGTCTGCTCTCTTGAAGTCCAGAGCAGTGAGCTTGCTGCATGCTCTTCTCACTGTCCTGAGGATCTTGAATTTGACCATCTCATGATCGCTGCAACCAAGGCTACCCTGGAGCATCACATTTCCAACCAGCCTTTCCCTGCTGGTGAGCACGAGGTCAAGCATGGCACCTCTCCTTGTCGGCTCCTCTATTACTTGCAGAAGGAAGTTGTCTTCCACACAATCGAGGAACCTCCTGGACTGCTTGTGCCGGGCCTTACCTTCACTCCAGCAGAGGTCAGGGTGGTTGAAGTCTTCCATGAGAACAAGGGCCTGTGAGCGTGAGGCTGCTCCTATCTGCCTGTAGAGCACTTCATCCACAGATTCCTCTTGATCAGGCGGTCTGTAACAGATCCCCACAGTAATGTCCCCCATCGCCTTGGCAGGAAATCTGTGATATGAACTTATTTATTCTTATTTCTACAGTTTCTTTCAGTTTATTACTGTCATACGGCCGTCAATTTAAAAAAAAATCTGATTTGATTTGTACAGCGATTAACTGGAGCAATTCGGAAAAAATCCTGCATATTGCTGAGAACATATTGTTAGGAGCAGCTTTGTCTGCAGGGCAAATAAAGTTTTTAAACAGTGCAGTTGTTTGAGGTTTATTCATCAGTGTTTAGCACGCCAGGGGTTAGCTTTCTGCCCAGACATTTTCTGGCCGAGACAGCTTGGTGTTCTTATTTATCTGCTGTCATTGCAGTTGCTATACCCAGGGATTAAATATCAGTGGTACAATGTTATGGTAAAGAGGCAGAGTTTGGCAATTACGGTATATAATTAAGAGTAGCAGGACAAAGCGGAGCTGTTATAGAAGTTATGAGCATTGCACAAACAAAGCTATGTTAAATCTAGGATTGCCTTGAGTGTGTCATTGTGATTGCCTCCTTAACTTATGTTTGCTTTTTAAAAGTGTAAACTCTTAGAGCTGGAAAAAAGTCGTTTTGGAGAACTTTTCTTATAGCCATATTTGCACTGAAAATTTTTTCCGCTTTTCTTTTTCTTTTTTTTTTTTTTAAAGAAAATATATTCCTTTATATTCTCTTTTTTTTTTTCTTTTTTTAAAAAAAAGACATTCAGTAAGTACAATTCTAAATCTGTCCTTAAGCTTTATTCAGGAAACTCAAGTGAGCTCCAAGAAGTCAGATAAAAAAGTAAATTTGTATTGCCTAAATTTTGCAGCATAATAAAGAATCAGTCCACAATCAGAAACACCCATTCTAGCTAACTGCTAACTTTAACAGTAATCTTTGGTGTAAGGAAGCAGAGTTCTGGGCAGGATGTTCATGGTTAGAAATAAAATAAAATGTTTAAAAAAAAAAGCAAGCAATTTTTCATGGAGAGAATATAATTTTTAACTATTTGGAACTATTCCTCTTTTTCTTACCTTTTGGGACTCTCTCATGCTCTGGTTTAAATCCTATGTAACTTCACTGAATTACGTTTCCATTATGCCAGTTTAATATCAGAGAGATTTGATCTCTAGAGAAACAAGTGTACAACATAGTTGGTGCATATATTTCCTTCCTTCAACCATGAATTTTACTTATTACATTAGCTTTTGCCTAGAGGATTTCAGATGCATGTTGATGCCAAATGCCTTTCCAAATTGAATGTCAAGAGAAATAAATACTTTCTGAAGGATTGACTTGGGGGAGAATATGTACAGATAATAAGCAAGTCAGCAACATACAATTTTATTTTCAGATAAATGGCCTGAAATTGGTGATTTGCTCTCCCTCGGAGATCAGAAGGCATCATAAGATTTAGTGAGTGGGAAATATAGACTGGTTTTTTGCTTCATGTGATGTTGGAACTTCTGGGGACTTGGGGCAATTCTGTAAGCAAACACAGTGGTCTTTGTATTTGTTCATCAGTGGGAAAATTTGATAACATATTTTCTGAGAGTGGAAACACTTTACTGGAAGATTCTTATCCAAAATCTTGTTTCACGATTTCTGAAAGTTAAGATGTTTGAAACACTGATAAAAGCTGATGAGGTCAATATAAGATATGAGGGCCTAGGAGACATCTGGTTATTACAAGATTAAAGATTCCAGACAGCTGGTGACACATTAAAATTTGCAGAGAAGGTTTCTCTTTCATTTCACCTCAGTGAAGCAGTAAGAGTAAAGTAATGCTCCAAAGAAATTTTTCCTTGTAAACTTCTGCGTGAGCAACCTATGCCTATGCATAATACCCTTCAAAATGTACCACTTGGCAATCACTTTCAAAGTCCTCTTTCATTTACATTATTGAACTTAATTTATAATGAATATAAAGAACCACAATGATGGCCATACCTACAGTGTTTGAGAATTGTCTGTGAAACACCAGAACCTGATGGCTCCTGTCAGTGTAGTTTAAAGTAACTGAGTTTCTGTTGGTCACATAAGTTAATGTGAATCAAATGTTGCTTTCTTGCTGTTTCTGTGTTCTAATGTGTATGTCAAAGTAGAATTAGTTCTGTTTTTACTCTTTCCACAAGATCCAGGGATATCTGTAGTAAGTATTCCCATTATAATGGGGAAGATAAGCAACCAGGTGTTTACAATTTTCTTAGGACACTGGCAAGCTATTTTTGCAGTCGAACTTGTACTGATGGTAGCCCTTAAGTGGAATAATCATGTGTAATTGACTGTTGAATACTTGGTATATTACACACAATATGTGTAATATAAGATTGCAAATTATTCTTGTGTAAATCAGTTTGAGATAAAAATTGCACTTATCATGAAACCACAAGGGCCAGATTCTACATTTTTCATTACATCACTTTGCATAGTTATTATAATGATGAATAATTGAGATCACTTGGGCTTTGGGGAATTTGGTCTTTAAAAAAGTCTGGGAAGAAATGCATTTCATAAACATTTTATGGAAAAATCTGAATGCCATCGTGGTCTTCAAAATTGCACCTAGGGAAAAAAAAAGTCTCTGAGATCTCATACATTTTCTGCTTTTGAAATCTGCTTCTGTATTTTTCACATGAAATATAAAGTGCAATCAAATTTGGAAGTTCACAGCTTCACTAGGGTGCATGAAGTTGCTTTTGATTTCTAAATGTTGTCTTCTAGTGGTCAGGCCCATAACCATAAGCATTTGTATTTGAAAATTCAGGAATTTGAAATCTGATGGCAAATGACAGTGAACCAAACTCTGGCATAAGCAGGTTGGTTGTTCTGGCTCTTCAAGTTGATTTTAATGTTTGTTACAAGCAAGGTAGATTGAAATTCTTATTGGAGTGCTTGAAATTCTTGGGTTTCACTTTTATTCCAGTTCTTTCATATGGCTTTGATAGAGACTGAAGTGGAGAAAGCTCTTGAGTGTTCTTTCTCTTCTGTTTTTGGAGAAAACAAAAAAAATTACTAAAATACAGGCAAATTTATTTACATCAGAAAAGAAATGATGCAGTTAGCTTCAGAAACAGACACTTGTAAGCAAAAAGCATTCACAGATCTTAAACTGACACAGATCTTGAAGTTTGTGCACTTTGATAGAAAGTGCTGAAGATCATAGAATCATTCATGTTGGAAAAGACCTGTAAAGTCAGGTCCAACTGTAAACCTAACACTGCCAAATCCACCAATAGACCATGTCTCTAAGCACCACATGTAAAGAACTTTGAAATACTTCCAGAGATGTTGACACCTCTGGGCAGCCTGTTCCAGTGCTTGACAACCCTTTTGGTGAAGAAATTTTCCCTAATATCCAGTCTAAACCTCTCCTGGTGCAGCTTGAGGCCGTTTCCTCTTATCCTATTGCTTGTTATTTGGGAGGAGAGACCAACACCCACCTTGCTCCATGTGGTTATAGAGAGTGATAAGGTCTCCCCAGAACCTTCTTTTCTGATGCTTAAACACACCCAGTTCCCTTAGCCAGTCCTCATAATATTTTTGCTCTAGATCCTCCACGAGCTTCACTGCCCTTCTTTAGACATGCTCCAGCATCCAAATGTCTTCCTCGTAGTGAAGGGCTCAAAGTGCCCCCCTTCATATCCTCTTCTGAAACTTCAGGTACTATATTCTTTCTTTGTGCATTCATGCATCTTAAGGCAATATTCAGCCTAATGGTCATTAATCTCCTGAGGAAAAAAAAAATAAAATAAGAGAAATGCAAGAAAGGAAGTGAATGTTTTCAACAATTATAGGTCACTGGAATCTCCACTTTCTTCATAAATTTGAGACTAACAAGCACATCTCCCTTGATTACCACTTGCTTCCTTCTTTGTTGACAATTCTTCACAAATGGTTACCTGTTCAGTGTTGGTATTTCCAATGAATTTTCAGGGGTGCATGTTTGGTACTTGCCCAGTCCCAGAATAAATGTCTTCTCTGTCCTTGTGGGCATAAGGATTTATATGTCATAACCTTCATCACCTTGAATGATGCAATATTGGGTTGTAATTCAAAATGCTAAATTTTCAGTTTTGTTTGATTTAGTGGTTGTAATTTGTCTGTGAACAGTTTTTCATGTGTGTCCATTAGATAAAATCTGACAAATGGATGCTGTTGTGTATCTTTTTTCCTGGTTGGATCAGAACAATATTTTAGAAATAGAAATGACATTACATGTGAAAACATAAATTTGAAATTTTCTTTTTAATATCACCATTAGATAAAAACAATGAATTTGCTTTGCAGATTTTCTGCTAGAGCTCAGCCAGTCTTTTAACCTGGGAGCATGTACGGTTTGTCATACTAAAGCCTTGCCTGTAGTTGGCCACAGCTCAAAGCTGATGGAAAAGTTGGAGAAACCCCACTGAGAATACTCTTGGAAGGATATTTTATCTTCTTCAATTCTCTGTAGCTTTCCTTGGGGTGTATGATCTTTGCAGAGATAGGTTTTCCCCTCCATTTTCTTTTAACAGCCTATGTCTATTAATACAGGATGTTGGGTTTCGGTTTTTTTGTTTGGGTTTTTGTTTTTTTTGTGTGGTTTGTTTTTGGTTTTTTTTTTTTTTTTTGTAGTTTTTGGGGTTTTTAAGCTGGCTATTATAGTCTATTACAAATAATAATGAAAAGTTTTATAACTTGAAACAGGAATACTTTCCTTTGACAAATAAGAGGGTTTTTACTTAAGTGGATATCATATATATTGAGCTGGAAACAACCCAGACTGGAGATTCACTGCTCAAAATAATTGTTGCTTAGTAGGATATGTTAGTTTTTAAACAGAAGTTTGGTGGCAGCATTTGAGTTTTTTCTCCCTCCTGTTTTGTCATTTTCAAGACAGTAGTCAGATTTTTCAATGATGAAATTATTATAGTTGGAAGAGGAAGAATTGCTGCTAGTACTATGCTCTGTCCACATAGTGGAGGTTCTTGTAAGCATATTAAGCAATTTGTTTGCCCTCAGTCTGACCACCCTCATCTATCATTTTTATACCAATGAATATATTACCTTGGAAAACAGGTTGATCCTTCTCATTCACTTGAAAACTACTGTAATATGCTCTGTCCTCATAGAATATTGCTATGGTTTAGGAATTACTGTCAGCAGGAAGTATATCATTATGAAACCTTATATATCATGGTGAAAAAATGCTGAGATTTTTTGACATGTTTATGATACAGTGGACTGTGCTACCAAAATTGAAATTAAAAGAAAAATAAATTTGTTTTTGTGCTTTGGTTTTGTGGGTTTTTTTTCCCCCATCATTAATATTTAGTGTCTCAGTCAATGTAAATCACTGATGTTCCACTGACTTAGATGGTATTCTGCTAATTCACAACAGCTGGGAAACTTTCTCAAGATATCAGGAATAGTAGAGGACATCCTCCATTGCATCTTAGAAATTGCAGTTGATCATTACATGTTAAAACCTGTGTAAGTAATAAACCAAATAAACATGTTGCTAAGAATAAAAATGTTTAAGTGTTATTTAAAGTATCTGCATAAAAACTTGCAGTGGTTAATAAGTCAGGGACTTGAGATTGAAAAGGGAAATGTTACCTACTAATTGCCCACCATGACATAGGATACAAATGTAGAGATAGAACAGTGTAGGCTGATCCATACAATATTGAATAAAACAAGGAAATTTAGTGAAAAAGCACAGTGAATAAGGACATACTCTCATCTGAGAAGGCTCTAAGTTGTACATGCTCATACAAAATAAAAGGTCTGATAGTTCTGTGTGGGACTTTATCTTCTTTCCTGTCTATAACTGAAATTTTTGATCCTTTAGTTTCTTGGCATTGGGGCAGACACATTTAGCCTAACAAATGTTTGCTGTTCAGGAGGAAGTATTAATGGACACATCAGTGAAACTGGATAAAGTGAAATCAAGGAAGGAGTGGCCACTATGAGGTAGCAAAAAACTCTTCATCTATCAATTATTATTAAACACCCTCTTGATGCGGAGATGTTTGGGGATATGAAAATTAAGTTTTGCCTCTTTGTTTGTTGTAAGGTTTGTTAGACCCTGATAAAGATGAATGGGAGTAAAGTGTCTCAGTACACAGCAGTACTGAGTCCTACGATTATTTAGATACCCAAGCAAAATTTTAGGTGCCTACAGTGGTCCAGAATGACTTAGTTCCATAGGAATTTGGCAGCTAATTTAGCAAGGACTATCCTGAAGTCTCATTTGAAAAAAAGGGAAAATTGAAATAAAGTGAAATAATAGGAAGATTGTGGCTTTAATTCTTTGATGAAACTGTCACTGAAATTTGGGAAATAAATTTCCACCAGAATGACAGGTTAGAAAACTGACGTTGTATACATATGCACAGGCAATAAAATATGTTTTAAAATCTTTCTCTCTCTCCTACTTATCACAGCCTAAAAGGACAAACTCTCTCAAGTTAATTATCAATACATATACTGATGGATGGACTTGGTGTTCTGGCACACTGCTGAACTGAACCCTAAACAGCCTACTTTTCACTTAGGTGTTGCATTCAGAATTTGAAGATCCATGCTAGTAAAATGCAGCAGACAGCTTTAAGCCAGGTCTTTCTCTGGAAGGCAGTGTCTTTATGCCTGAGTATTCCACATAGGTGAATAGAATCATTCTTGTTTCATAGCAAGGTCACTTATGTCAGGGTGGATAGTCTTATTTATGAAGAACCAGGCTGAGACTCAGTAGATCTGTGTTCATTTACTGGTGCTGTCCTGGAAAACTTAATTTTTCCACTTTTCATTTTCACGTTTGTAAAATTATACATCAACCTTTTTGCCTGTTTAGAGTCAAGTTGGAAATTACTATTGTTTGGTCTCAAAATTTTTGCCAGAAGCATTCTTTTGACTGGGATTTGGGCTTGGATTCCTTTTGGTACATCACCCAGGTGGTTTGGTTTTGTTTTTTTTTCTTCCACGATTATTTTTTCCTGTTGCAATCAGTGTATAATAAATTAAATTGTTTGGCTGAAAAATATTTCTCTTTCATATGTTGCTTCAGGTGACATATGTGAGATCTAACTAGCAACAGTACTGCAGTGAGCAGAGATTGATTAAGAATGTTGACTGTTCTTAAATCTGTCATGCTGGTCACCAAAATTGCAAACCATTGTCTGGTCTGGACTGTTTCTCTGCAAATGGTATAATGACTGTTTTATTCTATGTTTGAAGGAAGCAGCATCTTAGAAGCATAGAATCCTAGAATGGTTAGGGTTGGAAAGGACCTTGAGATCATCTAGTTCCAACCCCCTGCCATGGGCAGGGACACCCCACACTAAACCATGCCACCCAAGTCCTCATCTAACCTGGCCTTGAACACTACCAGGGATGGATCATTCACAACTTCCCTGGGCAACCCATTCCAGTGCCTCACCACCCTTACAGTAAAGAATTTCTTCCTTATATCCAATCTAAACTTCCCCTGTTTAAGTTTGAACCCATTACCCCTTGTCCTATCACTACAGTCCCTGATGAAGAGTCCCTCCCCAGCATCCTTATAGGCCCTCTTCAGATGCTGGAAGGCTGCTATGAGGTCTCCACGCAGCCTTCTTTTCTCCAGGCGGAACAGCCCCAAAGTCTTCAGCCTGTCTTCTGTACTATTTCTTCACAAGGAAGTGAAAATCAGAATGCAGAACGTGTAATTAATTTATGAACTATGTCTGCAGCACAGGACATTTGTCTTGCATTAAATTTTACCTTAATGCTGCCTGAGCATTTAAGGTATAGATTACTTGTGCTGTGATTGCATTGAGTTTTCCAGAGTAGTGAACTCTTATTTCATCAGGCACAATATTCCTTGACTTTTGGGGGGTTTTTTTGCTTTTTTTTGGTTTGGTGGTTTTTTGGTTTTTTTTTTTTTTTTTTTTTTTTTGATACAAATGTTCAGGATCATGATACTGGAAGAATATTTATTAGAACTGCAAAGAACACAGGCTGTGAATTACAGCAAAAGAAGACTGTTTATCTACAAAAATTCCAGTGAGGCAGCTATAGTTTATATAGGTCACCTAAAGCCAGTGTGCATGTTCCTTGTAGCCAGGTGATAGTGCTTCACAGACTGTTTATCTTGTATATTTGACTTCTTCCTGCAAGGTCAGAGACAGCTCTGGTCATATAGAGAACATTTGGCCTGGAGTTCTCTTCCAGTTGCTGGGAGAGAATGACATGATCTCTCTCAAGCACAAAAACCCCAAATACTAGAATTCTAAGGCTTTCAGTAAAGAGTAAAATTTATATTATATGCAGATTTTGCTTTTGATAGTGTGTGTTATTTTTTCCTCATAACCTTTGGTATGTATTAGAAATTGCACGCACAGACTTCTGTTTTGACAATTGAGTTCCCCTGCCTATCTCCCACAACATTCAACTTTACAACAGTGGCCCTTTCCTTTGTCAATCACAATACAGATTTAACAAAGCAAATATTTGCATTGTTTTGATATTTGTTCAGGAGGGCATTTTATTCACCTTTGGAAAGCACGTAAATTATTAAAGCCACCCCTGAAACTCTGCAATTGAATTGGACTTCTAATCCTTGTTTGAAAATATAAATTATTCATTGTAGGATTTAATTTAAAAGTTGGCTGTGTGGTTCCTATGGTTGTTTACATTGCATTCTGGTGAAATTGAAAGCACAAATGAATTCCACTAGGTTTTGTTAGAGACCTTCTGACTCCATATATCTAAAGGTTGTCTTTTTATTTCTTTAAATATATAATCCCTCTGTTTTTGCTTCCTGTATCAAAGTAAAATATAGATAAAAAGTGAAAGTTGTTAAGTGTCATCAGCAGTAGTGTTTCACTGAATGCTACCATCCATTCACATGGGCCATAGTAGGCTCTTGGATGAGAAACATGGAAGGAAAATGGATGTCTGAAGTGGAAGTACTATTATTTCCATATATAATGTTTCATCGTGAGCAAGAAATGAACTGGTGTGCTTAGACTGTGGTAATTTGGAGATGCTGGAGATACTATGCCATTTTTTGAAAGAAGAATAATGGCTTCTCCCCAACATGCAGAGAAGAACAAGAGCTATATCACGATTTCCCAGTGATTGTTATAACAAAGGAGAGAGGGGTTAGGTAATTGTCTGATCCAGTTTTCTGTTTCTTTGTGTTTTCTAAAAAAAAAAAGCATCATGGAAAAATAAGCAGAAAAGTCAAGAACAGAGTCAAAATAAATATTATGAAAGCATGGCATCAAAACTGAAGAATATACCTCTATGTTAAGCTCATAACAAATAAAATAAGGAAGATATGCTGTATGAAATCTGGAGATTGTTTCTCTGATTCCACTAAAAATTGTCATAAATTGTTCTTTTTATTGCTGCAGGTGTATCTTAAGTATGCAGGGCTGTATTATGCCACTTCAAGTTTGTTGGTGTTTTAGTATTCTCTTTATTCCTGTGAAAATGCTACACCTCAGAAATGACTGGTCTGGAGAACAGAACAGAGTGCATGCCTTCAATACGTAGGATTACAAAGCAGACAAAGGCTCCATACAGGTCAGGATACACATGAGCGTGACATGAGGATCAAATGTGTTAGGTTCTATGAAAAGTGACTGAGACACAACAGTTCTGTGGGAATATAGAGAAGGTTGGTCAAAGCTGCAGTTATTCTGCATTTATCTTGGTTTAGCTGAGATCTGAATACATCATTCTGGCTGAGACTGTTTCTTCCAAGCTCACTCGTGTTGTGGTCTGCTTTAAACTTATTCTCATTGTATTCCTGATACATTGCAATGCATATCACTTGAGTGAGGTTGCAGTATGGTTTTTGTGTAAATGCTTAGCTTTAAATTGCTGCTTCTTTTTGGTCATCTATACTCAAATACATTTGTGTTTTTCTAAAATGTGTAATGTAGCACTGGCTGTCATGCCAGCATGCGCATTTACATGCTGCAATCCTGTGCAGTGCTTCAACTATAGGTCAAGAGTATGCAACCTTTTTTTTTTAATCTATCTCTGTCATTTCCCATCATTTCCCACCATTTCAACAAGTTTGCCTTTCCTCCTTTATAAAAAGAAGCACTTTAGAAGAAAGTTTATTCAAAATGTCAGCTGAAATAATAAAAAATCTGTGATCGAGGCTTTAGCACATGGAACATGGTGAAATTATATCAGTGAGTCTGAGAACTAACTGAGCTTGCAGGGTTTCTGATTTGACCCTTTAGCAAAGCAGGGCATAAGTAAACACTTGAAAACTTTCAGGAACATAGTGCATTTCTTGTCTCCTTTAAGAGACATCATTTATTAATAAATATGACAATCAGTTTTATTTTTCTGAAAGATGCTTCCACTGCGTGCAGCGTTTTCCTCCACAGTCTCACTAATGATATTTACCTTTTGCAGTGTTCAGAAAGTGACAGAAAATATCATTTTCTTCCCCACAGGATTTTTGACAATTTTGGTGAAATGCGCTTAAGTAGCTTTGCATGGGGAGAAAAGAGGGAAAAAATGTTTCTGTCATCAGAAAATATGTACTGAAAGGATGTGGTGGAACATTGTGGAATACAACTTCAGTACTAGAATGGGAAGGGAACGTGTTTGGGGTTTTTGTTTTTCTTGAATGTACTGGAGGTGAGCTCTTGATTCTGTTGAATACCATGGATAACTTCTGCACAGATGGGAAAAATATTCTTTTTCTTTATTTGTTGTTTAATATTTTTCCACAGAATCATTTAGGTTGGAAAAGACCTTTAGGATCATCAAGTCCAATTGTTTTCCTGTCAGCCTTTTACCATAGTACCGATATTCCATAACCTCCTGGAGTTTTTCTTCATTGACAATAAAATACTTACCATAGCACTTTATGGTGTTTCTGCTGTCAAATTTGTATTTGGTTTGGTGTTTGGTCTCTTCCTTCCCCTCCCATATCTGATGCCAGCATATGGAACATATCTTTGCCAACGGTTTTGTGCCATGTCTGAAAGAAGCTCAGTAATTCCTCCAGTATATTCTTCTAGTTGCTCCTAAAATCTGATTATGCCATTCTCGGTAGCTTCAGTCATCTAGCTAGAGAGTGTCAAGTATGCAGCTTTGCTATCTTAAGGTGCTGTCATTTCAATTCTTATGTTCCTCTTCTCTAAATAATTTATGTAAAACAGAAAAAGAAATGCTTTCCTTTCTTATAGTTATGACCAATGTTAGGTTCTCTAGGCAAAAGCTAAAGTGACATTGAAAAACAACTTGCACACTGAATAATTTTCCCATCTTCCTGACATAGACATGTCCATGGCCTGGATATTATATAGCATTTCCAGCCTTACAGTAAAGTACTCTCTAAGATTTGGTATTAATATTATGGAATCACAAGAACTGTGGAGGAGTGAATGTGCTGTGAATGCACCAAATTCTGAAACCAAGGAAAGTTATGTGGATTTTCTGGCTTCCAGACTATACTTTTTGGAACAGTTTCTGTTCAAAGAATATCATACATAGTCTCCACGGACTTGGCTTGTGACTGAGCTTGCAAGAAGGAAAACCTCAGAAAATAAGAACATCAGATCAACAGTTCCAAGTCAGATAAATCATTATCTAGCCTGTATCCTTTGGTTAATAGAAGACGCCTTGGGAAATGTGCAAGATCAGAACAAGTACATAATGATACTGCCCTACATTACTCTCCCAACATCCAGTGATTTGTAGCTCAGCTGTTATTGAACCAAGGGTACTTTCTTTCTGTTTAAGAGGCTGTGCTTCATCTCTCTGTCCAGGTTTGGTTTTGTTTGGTTTTTGGTCTTTTGGTTTTTTTAATTACTGTAGGATTCTAGCCTCAGTAATATCCTTTGATTGAGGCTGCAAATGCAAACAGTGAGTGTTGGGTTAACCTAGCTTAGGCTCAAGTGTATGTAGAATCATATGACAAACTATAAATTTCCTGCAACTCCTGTCATCTTCTATGGTAGATTATCCATCTGTCAGTGAAACATCAGTTATACACATTTTTGTCTGATTTACTGTAAATGTACATAACTATTAGGCTTTTCCTTGGACTAATATCTTAGGTCTTGCATGCCTAACTGGTGTAAATATCTTTAAGCACAAGTACAGAAACATTTTTGGTAACACCACTTTTTTTTTTTTGGGGGGGGCGGAAGAGGAGGAAAGGAAAGAGAGAGTGAACAATTTTACCGGAGCTCATGTATTAGCATATTGCCTTTGACACAGGCTTTAATCAAAAAGGTTTTTGAGAACTCTGAAGAAACATATTGATGGAGTTGCTTACTGGAAAACAGTTTGGGGATTTTTATTTTTTTTTTTTTATTATTTAAAAGTGTGCAAATCAGTGGAGGAAAAATTTGAGAAATGCCAATATTTCAGTTTGCATAGCAATATAAGCATTTGGGAACATAAGCTTAATTGGAAGTACTTCTAGTCCTTAGAGAATAAGTACTATTCTGCCTTGGGCATAAGATAGAGACCTAGGTCTAAGACACTGTTACACAAAGCACTGTCCAACAGGGAAATATATGTCTGGGCCCTGAAAGTAGTACAATCATACTAGTGCATTTTTAAATTTAAGTTTACAATGCGTTTCAAGGTTACAGTCAGATAACTATAATTTAGGATTCTCTTGACCATGTTGTTTGGGAGCATGGATATGTTCATGACTTCAGTTGATGTAATATAACTTGCCTCAGACTCTTGGTAAGGTAATTAAGACATTACTAGATAAAAACTTCTCAATGTGAACTGTGTTACTATCTTTCAACTGGTTTAATGACATAACTCTTGCTTCAGAACTCTAATTTCTGTAAATCTCATGTTAAACCAGAGAAGGTAGCATTGATATGACTATTTCAAAATTGATGGCAACATGTCAGATTGCATTCAGTAGATAGAACATACTCAAGTTTCCAGTATTTATACTACTTCGTGTAAAAGAAAATCTGGGTTGATGTCAAAGAGGCTTAACAGCAAGAAAGACTGATGAAATAAGAATAATTTATGAAGGATTTACATTAACTTATATACATCTTGTTCTACTTTGCTAGTATGTAAAAACTGCAGACTAAATTTGTAACAGAAATCACACATAGAATGTCTAATTTATTAAATATGAGTTTAAAATTAATTCTATTAATTTTTTCATGTCAGCTTTGGAATTGTCTTTAATTGCTAAAGAATTCAATTGCTGGAATTGTCTTCTGTGCTGTGGCATCACTGTATGAATTCTGTCTATGAAGAGTTTCTTTTTTCACAGTATGTAGGGAAAACTGAATGTTACTTTTTTTTTCTCAGATTTCAGATCTGCAAGGTTTTCATTTCCTCACTTATCAAATTCATCAAGGATCTGAGGCTAATGCTGCCTCACAGTTGTATTTATCATCATTGCTGGCAATAAAAGATTCTGTAATCAGAA
This sequence comes from Psittacula echo, assembly GCF_963264785.1. Classification (NCBI taxonomy): domain Eukaryota; kingdom Metazoa; phylum Chordata; class Aves; order Psittaciformes; family Psittacidae; genus Psittacula; species Psittacula echo. The sequence goes on along the minus strand of NC_137735.1, from coordinate 41,177,391 downwards.
CTTGGTTGATGATTCTGTTTATATGATAGGAAAACTAGGGTCTACGCGTTGCTACCTGTAGTTATAGCTAGCTTATTGTCAGTAAGGAAAGGAGATACACCTCCAAATCTCATGGAATATAGGCATTGCACATAAAATGTTTGCAGAATGGCATCCTGTTTGAAAATTGCTAGAAACCATTTCAAACAAATTTGATTAAATGTTTGACCATAAAGGCATAATTTTTTGGTTAAGTGGAAATGTACTGTAGGCACAGAATTTCAACAGTTTTCTATAGGAATGTTTCTGAAATCCATTGTGGACTCCCTGGTCACATCAATAGAAAGAAATTAAATAAGAAGAGTATGGTAAGCACAAATATGAAGGTTTTGATATAGATCGCATGCTTTGTCACAGATTCATATTAAGCCTGATGCTTAATATGGTGCATGTCAAAGAACTGTATGATGTTATGTGGCTTTCTGGTGGACATTTGTGTCTTGGGAAAACAAATTCACAAATGTCAATTTAAACATGTAAGTAGATGGTAGAAGCAAAGCAAACCTCTGACCTGATATATGTCTTGCACTGTACATAACAGAAAGGAAAATCTATATTACTATTTCTAAAGTTAAGGAAATACAAGAAAATGCAGATAGAAAGCGCCCTGGAAAATATTATCTTAAATCAGTGACCAGATTGGTTGAGCCAAAAAGATTGATTTAGGCTTTGCCAAAATTATGAAAAAGCATATTGTCTCACTTTGCATACTGAATGAATTTGATTGATTTCAGTTAAGAACTGTTCCACACCTTGAGTAAGAATGAACAGAATTTGTGCTTAAAGAGGTTAATATTGACTTCCTAGAGAGAAAAAAATACCTGTATAAGGAATTTGTCTAGAGATAAACCAATACCAGTAGCAATAAGGATAGAAAAGGTTGCATCTTTGGCAAGTGTGATAAGACTAACTAGTGTTAGAAGTTACCTGGTGGAATATGCAGTTTCCTAATTAGAATACTTTCCTATGTTAATAAATATTTCCTATGTTAGAAAATAAGAGTATCATTGTGTGTCTGATAACACTTTGTCACTGGAGTGTTAACATTTATGGGACATGCAAGTTGTGTATTTGTAAGCACTGCACACTTTTGTGGCTTATTTTATTCTTAAGCAGCTTTTCACTCATGGATGCAATTTTGTACTATTTATTCAATTATGTAAAAAGATAAAATATTTTTCAGAAATTTATATATCCATAAACCATATATTTTACTGTTTCATTGATGCATAGCATCTGATACACTAACAATATTGATAACTTAAAAGCTACTTTCTGAGAATTTATGATAAGTGAAGGAGTTTTTAAGTGAAAAATATAAAATTGCTGAAATTAATTTTTCATCTAAATTTTGAACATTTTCCTTCTCTGAAAGTGATTTTTTCTTTTTTTTTTCTAGGGATAAGTGGCTTTGTTTATTGTATATTGAAATGATTTGAAATTTTATCTTTCTGAAACCCTTAAAGCATTATTTTCATATGGCGTAATGATTCATTAGTATTTTTTGTTTGTTTCATTTTCCTAATCACAGTGGTGAAAAAATCTTATACTATCAATCTTCTTAATTTTTTTTCTTTCTACTAAATGGGAAATCAGTTTCTTAATTATCAAAAGTTCAAGTTAAAGTCCTACACAATTTTTAACCTTTGCTACCTCTCTGATGCTTCAGCTTTTTAGCACTAGTAGGCTAAGCAGCTATAGGAAAACTAAATTTAATAAAGACACTATTAATTTCCTAGACTTTCTCTACTGAAGTATAAAAGTTAAATTGATACTTGTCAATACAATGTCTGATCTTGAAATGATTTTGAAATTTCAGGACAACAGTACAGTCAAGAGAGGGTGTTTATCAATAAGCTTCTATAATGAAGGTAGTTTTTTATAGCTTCTTTTATGTGTAGCTATTTTAAAAAATTGTATTTGCAAAGACCACTACTTTTGCTACAAATTGTGCTGTATATTTTCCTATATATTAAAAGCTTGTTCTTCCATATTACTCTGTAAAATACTTATGAATTTTCCATCCTTGCTACTGGCAGCATAGATGTGCTACACCATAGTTTTTCATTGTGAAAAACTATGTGAAGTATGAAAGGCTATTCTTGTCCCCCATATCATGACAACTATTTGATCTGTAATGCTGTGTGTAGAGCATTAAGCAACACAATACCATCAATAGAATTTTGCCTACTGTGGAGGGCTCCAGTTAAAGAAATTAATTCTCCAGAAATTATAGAGCATCAATCTAAGCAATCCAAGCAAATGAAAGGGCAACGTGAAATATTTCTCCTTTGTATATTGATTTTTACTTAAAATGGATTTGTAACATTTCTTCTATCAACACATTTATTTAAGATATTTCTCAAGGTATTTGCTTAACTGTTAAACTCACATCTTGGGAATTAAACGTGTTTTTGTAGGAGAATGTGGACCAGAGACAGGCTGTTTAAAATTTAGACTACATAAACTAGGGGAAATTAAACACGAAAATGTTCCAGGCACTAAAACTTGATTGTCATGTTGATAAATTTTTGTAGTAGTTTTACCTCGGTTTTGACACACAGGCTTGCAGATGATTCTCAAGTGCCATTTGGGGTGTGCATGATCATGGGCCACTTCCAAATAAGAGTTTGGACATAGTCGTCAGCTCTGAGAGAATAAGAGAGTTTCTAGGAAAAGCCATTTAATGCCAAGATAACTTCAGTGCCTGAGGATGCTCCTGAGCACATTAAATATATTAGTGTAAAAGTAGCTTTGCAATCTGTGCCACATGTACAAGGGAAAAGAAGGGAAATCAATGTATACAAAGCTTCTTGTTTTCACAGAGTGTGTTGCAGGGAATTTTCTTTAATTTATATAGTATTTGGTGAATGATGGTTATTGCTGTAGACCTTCAGATTAATTTTTATCAGAAAATGAATTTCTTAGTCTTGTTTGGTGGAAATTAGCTCTACTAAGCATCCGTTCTTTAAAGGCAAGTCAAAATGTCAGCATTTTGTTCTGGATTACAAAATTATTACATCATGGCACAAATGGGAGGAAATAATATAAAATGGCAGATGTGCCACTCTAGGGATACAGAAGATGAGAGTTTCATAGCAAATTCCCTCACTTGGTCGACATACAAAAAGCTTACTTCTAATTCTTTATGACTGTGTGTGGACAAAGAATGTTAGGCCTAAAGAAAATCGGAGGTGGAGAATGACCATTTTTGTACCATTTGTATGACCTTTTCTGGATCCTCAGAACTTACAGTAAACTTTAGTCAAAACTAATATTTCTCCTATTTTCTGTTGAAGGCATAAATCTTTCTACGTTAAGGTGAACTGGAAAAATCCCAAGGGCAAGCAGGTGTAAATATTGTATTGTTGCCATCAGCTTGTACAATATTCTGTTTAAACTAGTTTTTGTATACTTTTTCTTTTGCCTCTATGTATGCTTACTGCAGCAAACTTAACTCCATCTCTCACAAACTTCTCTTTGCTACTTTTCCAGTTCCTTTCAGCTTCTTTAAATGATGTTATCACTTCCTTCTCTTGTTCCTTAAGTACTGTTATAGTAAGTGGCAGTGAGAGCTGTGGCTGATTTCAAAATTCATATAGTCCAATTAGTTATGCATTTTCTGACTGGCTAGCAGAACGGTCAAGAGAATAGAAAATGTTGAACTTGGACAACACTTCTTCTGGGCAAATAAAATTAAGCTTCTCTACCCCATTATGAAATATGTTGCAAGCAGCTTGTTCCCTCCCGCTGCCTCCTTTCAAAATTGATTGAAATGAACCAAATGCCAAAATTTATGGGATGGAGGTAGGGAATGGATGGGCAGACAGAAATAGTCCCATGAACAGTTTGTGGTAGATTGAAAGCTAAGGATGGAGCTTATTTTCAGTAGGAAATAAAGCTGTAAACACTCACTTGTCATTTTTATGTTCCCAGCGCAGCATGCTGAGTAGCGTCAATATTGCTAAAGTGGCTCTTTTCACTGGCCTGGAGTTACAAATACTTTTTAAACTTCTAAGTCCTTTCCTCTTCTCTCCCTTTTCCTTCCTTATAAAATCAACTTTAACTTTCAGGTGGGTTAGCTTATCAAATTTGTGACAGCTATCTACAACTTTAGCTAAAATATACACTTTCCTAAAAAAAAAAAACAAAAAACAAAAAAAAAACAAAAAAAAACAAAAACAAAAAAAAAAAAACACCAAAAAAAAAAACCCAAAAAAAAAAAAAACCCCACGAAATAAGCTTTCAATAAGATTTCAAAATTCAGACTACAGCTTGATAGACTGTATTTTTTTGTTCCAGTTTAAAATAGACTCAGCAAGGACATGGGTTTGATCAGTGAGTGATTTTGATTCCCTGATTCTCTGTTATCTCTTAGCCACAGGCCTATTTTAAACAATGTTTGTTCACTTTGCCGTATCTGCTACATGTGATCTGGAGTCACATGACACTTTAGCTCGTTTTGTACTTCCAAAAGTGGAAAGTTTCCAGCAGCTCCATCTTCTGCCAGTCTGGCCTTTCTATTGGCAAAGCAGTAACATTAGAGGAGAGCTGATATCTGTAGAATGGATCAATATCTGCAACAAATGGAGCTTTTTACTACCCACCTGTTGGCTGTTTGATTTCCTAGCCTAGTGATACCTTTGATTGTAACAGAGTTTCTTTCTGGTCTACACAATTTTACCTTGAAAGAACTAGACATGCTGTTGTATGCTTTGATATATGCATTAAGCCACTTATTGTAAATTACTCCTGTTGTATTCATATTGTAAACAAGACAATGCTCCAAGCATTTCTTAGGGTATACTTATGAATCTAAGTCATACAAGAAAACAACTGTAGGTAATTAGTAAACCATAATCAGGTGCTTTAAATTAAGATTTAATCTTTTAAGCCTTTCAAACTACTTTAAAATATGTAGGTTTCCCTGCTCTCTACTCCCAAAGATTATATTCTAAATAACAATTCAGGTTTTGGGCAAGTCTGACCACAATTGAAATCAAGGATTAGCAGCTGTAAACCAGATTCACAGTGTCTTTCTTTGAGCTAAGTTTGTAAATCAGACTTTTAGCCATGGATCTCCTCTTGACTCTTCCACTGGGATGTACCTGATGTTGCCTGGCAAGGTGTGATCCAAGTAACGGGGAAAACTAAGCAGGCCCATCCTCATGTTCTTCCTGAAGGAAAGACAGATTTCAGTGGAATTACTAGACAGAAACACGATAAAGTTATTCACTAAGGGGTCATTTTCAGTGATCAAAGGTTTGTTATGTAACACAGACTTTACATATTTATCTGACACATTATATTTTATTATTTTTATTTCTTTTTTTATTCTTAGGCATGCCATCCACTATGTATAAAAAAATAGTAAACCTTCAATGTAGAAGTTATTTTAGATACATTTTAATGACTAGGATCATATAGGTCACCATTCATTTAGGAAGAAAAGACATTAAAGATTCCTGAAATTTAGGGGTGGGGGGAAAGCTCAAAAAATATTGCCATGCCTTTCATAGCTTTGAATATTTTTTCTGAAAAAGTTTGCTGTAATTGCATTTTTATCACCTGCTTATGTTTTATTGTCTTTTTTTAATGCCTCATGATTTAGAATAATGTCGATCTATCACTTCAATTAAATATGTCCAAGGTCTATTATAATAATAGATTCATTCTCATTTTCTGCTGTAATGTCAAATATTTTTCATATAATATTTTAAAACTTCATTTCAGGTTTTGCATAGCTGCATGTCAGATCTGTTTCCAAATGCATTCTCTTTGGTTTTCATCCGAGTTCCTGTTTTATTTTAATGAGAGTCACTGCTGCCTTTCTGCGTCTTGAGCATTAATATAAATTATAGAAAACACTCATGTGAATAGAAGATCCTAAGAAACTCCACCATAGTGCTCAGGTCTCTGGTTAAAATTTGCCCTGAAGTAGCTGGAGTTCATTGATAACTGCCTGGATGCTGCTTTATGTTTCCTGATAATTGAGTTTAGATCTATAACTGTAACTGTCCAAATCTGTGATTGCCATGTTACCTCCAGGGCATTGTGGTGCTGCTCTCATCACTCCAGTGGGTCTTGAAACACTTCCTACGTCAAGTAAATGATGGTTTCAAAACCAGCAAAGAACCACTTTCGCTATGTAGTGTGGAAATTTCAGCAATATTACTGTTAAAAATTGTGTTCTAGGTGCTGAAATGATGCTGTACAAAAAGCCTTGGCGTTCAATTATATGTGTGAAAGCTCAGCCTTAACAGGTTGCATATAAAAGTTTAAAAATATGAATTAACAATGGACTAAAGACAGTGAGAACCTAGCCGTGTGAAGACATTTTTTGGAGCTCATGAACAGGCAAATCTGTAACAAAGTTTTCAAAAGCCAGAAGAGAGATAATCTGAGTTTTAACTTGCTTTTTCTTGTTTACTTGTTTGATTTAGTAGAAACAGAGTAATGATTTTTAGTCCTTGGGACTGACAACTTCAAACCAGCTGCACGTCTCCAAGTATTTCACCTTCTTACAGAAAAGCAGCCAGAAAGCCCAACCAGGGCTTCTCTACAGGACTTGTAAACTGCTTGAACTGAAGCCTGGGCAAAGCCCTGAGCAGAGTTATTCTAATTTTTGATCGCTGGTTGGTATGTTATATTTTCTATACAATTAAAAAACTGATTTCTACACATAGAAAGGATGTCTAATTAAAGACTTTCTGTGGTAAGCATTATGAGCAATTCCAACACTGCTTTGATACAAGGAGAGTGGGGGCAAGGATTAACTGATTTGTTGAAGGCTGGTGAATGTAAGGCAGAGTTTAGAGACAAGGTTAGAATTTACTCCTGTCTGTGGCTTGCTTCTGCTGCTGGAAAAAATGGGAAAAAATACTGAGATGGAATTAGAGATTCTTTACCTGTGAAAAGACATTTGAGAAGGAAAATAAAGAATAAGCCACACTTTTATTCAAAAGAGAACTGTTATGCAAGCCTGATTGCTGTCTGTTTTAATAAAAGATAATGAAGTTAGTAGATATCATACATTTTGATAGTGAAATTTAAATTTTAAAAAAATTAATAAAACTGGATATTCTGTCTCAACTTCTGAGCATTTTGGGATTTTTGCGTGCTTGCATGTTTGTATATTTGCCTACACATAGGTACGCAAACAAAACGTACGTGTATAAACAGCATTAAAGATATCAGGCCACTTTTGTTCTTCAGCCAGCAAGAAGATTGATTGCAAAAACCAGGTGCTAGGAATTGCTGACTCCGTTATCCTTTCACTACTCTTTAATCCAGCAAATTGGTTTTATTTCCAACCAGTGAGACTGACAAGGTGATATTTTGCCACTTATCAGTCTCTATCTTGCAAAGTGAAGCTTATGTGCTATTGCTTTAGAGCTGCTTTACATTAGCAGAACACCACAGAGTATTCAGAAGCAAGAGAGAAATCCTATTCACTACTCCAGATTATCAACTCTGATCTAGGCTGCTAAGGATGAAAGACCAACTAGTAGTTCAATGGGCGCAAATTTCACTGCAGACTAAAGTTAATTTGAAGGAGGTGAGGGCTTGCTGAATATGCTTGATAAACTCTTCTTTTTTTTTTTTTTCTGTGGAAAATTGCTGAAGTTATTGTAATGCTGGTGAGTCTGTAACATCTCCGACACCAAAAAAGCTGAAATTTAGCTCTATTTCAGCATTTATGGAGATCTCAGAAGAATTACAAGTCTCATAACTTGTAAACTCTTATTTATATTTCCCCATAGCAGTAGCAGCACTTACCTGATGTAAAAATTAAACTCACAACACAGAACTAAACACCAAGCATGCCTTTGCCATGACATATCCAGGTTCTGTCAACTTCCTGAAACCTCAAGGTTGTTGAGTTATGTCCACAGGCTCACTTCCTCACTCTAGCGTGATGAGATAAACTACTTGGCTGGTTTCAAGTAATTTTTTTTAAGTTTAAAGAAGATAGTTAATTTTAAATTGCTATTGCTACTACATTTAGTTAAATTCTGATTGGATGTGATAACCTTTAAGATTTCAGGAGGAAAAACTGGTGATGTCTTTTACTATGTGAATCAACTAAGTGTGCCAAAAAAGTGATTTAGTTAAATATATAATGGACAGCAAAGTGCCTATGTAGTCCCTCTCATCCTTAGCACAGCTAATTCAGAAGGCTTGCTGAGAATTTTGCCTCAGTATAATTTGATTAATTTGCTTACATAACTTTCATGTTACAGCTCATAATTCTGTGAATCTGGGGTTTACCTCACAAATCAGTAATAAAATATGACCCCTTTTCACCTCTTTCAATTGGCTAATTTTGTTGTAATTAGTAGCAGTGTAATTCCTGTCAGTTTTGTGGATTCTTGTATATATTAATAAAATACCTCCTTACCATTATGCAGCCCCGAAGGAAAGAAAGCTATGTTTATAGATCAGTACAACATTGTCATTTATCCTGATATATGCAGTCCTTCAAGTCTTTCTCTTTTCTTCTTGAAATAAAAACCCAGGAAATAGTAATCCCTGTATTAATTTTTCTAGTGCTATAAAATGAACATTGTTATCTTTCTTCTGGTCCTTAATTGGTGGTGGCTGCACTCCTTTCTTTAAAACAGCAGCCAATTCAATGGGAGGCACTAGTTTGACTACTGTGTCTGTGAAGTCTCAATGAAAGAAAAAGGAAAAAAAAAAAAAGCAGTACAGGACTGTGACTGGTTTAGAAATAATCCTTAGCTGCTCTCAAATTGATGATGAGCTGGTTTTATATCTGCAGCAGTGTGTCTGTGCTGGAAGTAATGGAAATAATGACTGCTGAAGTGATCACTGCTGTCTCTTAGCTGCTTCCTGGAAACTGAGGACCAAATATGAGTAAATACTAAGAACTCCAAACGTAAATACAGATCTGTGCATCATTCAAAGAGGGACAATTTTGGAAAGGAAATAGGCTAATAGGGTGAATTTACATGATTATTCTCTGCTTGCCCCAGACCAGGAATATAGTAGAAATAGCAGAAAAAATGGAGCCCCCCTCTCAGGAGGCCACAAGCCAACATTCACAACAAGCTGACACTTCTTATTCCAACAGGTGTGGCTGCACTGATTTTGATCCATCTTTGTATTTCTTTTAGCTTTAGGTCTCCTTTTTTTTCAGCATTTTGCATTTTCAGTTATGTTTGTTGTACCAGAGGGCTGTTTTTGTGAGCTTTGCTTAGGCCTAGATCTTCTTTTTTGGAAAAAAGTTAAACTCTGATTAAACTCTAATTGTATTTTCTGGGTTAATTGTAATGGTGTACACACCGGTAATCTTCCTGTTTGCATATTATGAGCTCCTATTAGCTTTTTATGTTAGTATTCCTCAAATTCAATATTGTTGCTTTCTTTATTTCTTTATTTACAGAAAGTAATGTCCACATTTTTTTCTTTTACCAATATCCTTTCATTTCAGCATCTTCACTTTTGCACAGAGTGTGATGCTGCTTACATTTTTGCAATAGTTTTATGATTGATTTCCAACTCTTATTTAATAGAAAATTTAAAATCTCCTGAGAGTACTCAAATATTCTATCAGAGATACAGGTGTTTTTTGATTGTCATCTTTCCGTTTACATGCGATGCTTATGAACACACAGTATAGAGCTGATTATCTTATTTTCTTTTAGAGTTTTAACCTTTGTGGAAGCTTACTTGCTCTTGTCTCCTCCTCAGTTTATTTTATTTTTAACTCTTAGAATCAGTCAGGCTTTTTGGTGAGCTCTTCATTGGTGAATTACCAACTATTGCTGTCCCTAGGAAAAATGCTTCTCTGACCATCCAGTCTTCATTTTTCCTGAGTTTGGAAAGATAAGTTACTTAAAGGAGCAGTACTCAAGAATGTACATTATATACATGCTGTAGCCATTGCAACCAAGAAGGGCACCCCTCTGTGGGCTGAGTTACCCAGTTCATTGAAAAGGATATATTTACAGCTGTATTACAAATTGCATTGGTTTCTTGAATGAAGACAAAAGTATAATTTGAAAGTAAAAATAGAAAATAATAATTATCCCTTGCCTGTTACTACCTTTATATGCAAATGATGTTCTGAAAGTTTTATTGAATAAACAAAGCTTCTTTTCATCTTTCTGAAAAAGGATCAACTGATCATCTAAAAATCTTTTCTCAATACAGGATTCATAACTCCTGAAGTTGGAGACAGGTAATTTATAGATTAAAAATGAAATTAAATATAAATATAAATTAAAAATTAAAGATTGAGCTTCCTGAAAAGAAGATAAATGTGTCTCGTTCAGTATGATCTCGCTTCCTACTTTGGATTTTTCTCTAGAGAATGGGTCTGCATGATAGAAGAATTTTTTTTAAATAATTTTTAATTTCCAGTTTTACCCAAATCTTTAGGATGGATCAAATTCTAATCTTTTTTTCAAAGAATTCAGCAATAATTCTATTTAAATTAGTAATGCACATTTGGGAAAGGCACTTTTTAGGGAAGAAATTATACAATATGTATATTATTGAGGACAAAATTGACTTTGCAACATATTGTAGTTGGTCTTTGAATGATTTAAGCAACAGATAAGAGACTGGTTATGTTTTCTTTCATTAATCCTTGCTTTGTTTTATTTTCTTTCTTTACTTTTTTAGCAGGACTAAGCTGTAGTTATGAATTCATTCTTGATGGATATTACCTCTGGGAGCCATGCAACTATGCTAAGAATCTAAGTTCTAAGTAGCATTATATCTCACAGACAGTACCTTGATTAAGATGAACGTTAATTAAGATAAACGGTTGCTGCTTCGTCATCTGTTTGGCATGGTGAGACTTATCTCTTCAGACTAATGCTAGAAGTAATGAAAATTTTTCATTTTCTTAGTGAAAGCACAAATTAAATTTTTGCAGGATTGTTGCCCACCTGTCCTGATAAGTGTATACCTGTTAGAAAGCAATAGTAAGCAATTTCATTATACAGATTTTTCTCTATAATGAAATTGTATCATCTTCCTAGTTATCCTATAAGGATGCCAGTCAGCAGTATCTGTTCTAGGAATAATATTATTTTATTAAAATTAGGCTTAATTGCTACTGGTGCAAATAGTCTTCTGTTCTTAATTCATAGAACAGTTGAGAGGTGGTGTTTTTGATTTCTTTGGGAGGATGATCCATTCAGAAATCAAAATAAATTGTTACATGGAGAAAACCTCAAAATGTACACATTATTTAGGTTTGACATTTCATCTTTCTTAGCAGCATCAAACACATCAGCTTGAATAATGGTCCACAAAGATACCATTTTGTCTGTACATCTATTGGTAAGTTTGAGTGTTATGCAATTAGAAATGCTGGAAAATAACCAATTCCTTAACGTCAGGTTTAAACTGAATACAGGTTAATGTCAGGTTTAAACTGAACACAGGTTAATGTCTGGTTTAAACTGAACTTAAACAGGGGAAGTTTAGATTGGATATAAGGAAGAAATTCTTTGCTGTTAGGATGGTAAGGCACTAGAATGGGTTGACCAAGGAAGTAGTGAATGCTCCATCCCTGGCGGTGTTCAAGGCCAGGTTGGACAGAGCCTTGGGTGACATGGTTTAGTGTGAGGTGTCCCTGCCCATGACAGAGGGGTTGGAACTGGATGACCTTAAGGTCCTTTCCAACCCTAACTATTCTATGATTCTAAGAAGGTAAGATGGCTAATTAGGTTGTCTTCTCTCTTCTTTCACCTCCTCTCTGGTGAGGACAGCTGAATTTGCTATTTATCAACTAGTGAAGTGGAAAATTGCAATGTCATGATTTAAAGTGTCACTAGTTTTAGTCTGCATTACATACCATGGTCTTTAATGGAACAGTTCAGAGCGTGATTTGTAAGAGGTTTAGCACATTTTTTTTCCCTGTGTTGGAGGCGAGGTGGACTTCTGGGGTAAAAGTCTAAATAATCCTATTTTCTGATGTCTTCATTCAGGAATAAGATCATTCTAATCCTAATTTAGCTCTTCAGAGCAGAACTTTTGACTCAGAGCATGTTAGTGTGTGATCTACCATGAGAGGCCCTTCATGTTTCTTGTGACTTCCAGTCACTATGATAAAACAAATCATATCAAGCTAGTGAACATCTGTACATGATTATGAAAAGGTGTTTGTAACTACCTAGAGAAGTTGTGGATGGGGCTCTGAGCAACCTGATGTAGTGGAAGGTGTCCCTGCCCATGGCAGAGGGGTTGGAAACTGATGATCTTCAAGGTCCCTTCCAACCCAAACCATTCTATGATTCTATGATCTGTCATTCTTCTGGAAGTAATTCAAAACAGCACAGTGTTATTGGTTTTTTAAACCAAAGCATTCTCAAGCTTCTGCTTAAAGAAATAAAGAAAAAAAAATATTATCTATATGGCCCAAATCTGCCATAGCAGAGTTACCCACACATTAATTTTTTATTGAAAATATGAGCTCTTTGAGCTTCCAGGGTCACAAAGAAAGTCCTGTCCTTTTTCTGGTCTCTGGGTCATTCACCTGGGTTCCATCTTTCCATCTGCTCAATGCCTCAGACTTTTTCCAAGATTGTGTACATAAAAGATTTAACACCCAATGAGTAATGGAAAATAAAATGCAACACCATAGTAGACAAAATAATATGAAGATGCCAGTTATCTAACTTTTGTATGCTTTTATGGGAATGGTGTTTTGGTTTCCTATGCATTTTGGCTGATGACATAGATTCGTTCTTATCCATATAGATATGAAATTTAATGTTGGAATACAGCCAGATCAATGAATACCATTTCTCTTACTGACTTACAATGCTATCCTTAACAAGGAGGTTCATTTATCCTCTTGTGGACAATTATCTTATATTTGAAATGTACGATTAGACAAACCACGTAATAAAAATTGTATACAGGCTTTTCAGGATTCAAGGTTACTCTTTAATAAACCAGTGAAATTGATCTGTAGCCTGTAAAACAGAGCTTCAACCTGATTTTTTGGGCCTCATTTAGTATCTTTGTTGAAAAGTAGATTAGGACATTTCTTAACTTATATATATACGCTTCCTTAGTCAGAAAAAGAAAACAGACTGTCAAATACGGAAAATAAAACCCTACTTCAGAAAGGCATATTTTCTATTATTAAGTATTAATATATTATGTTGTCTTTTTCACTGTGATTTGAATCATTCAAATAATAATCACATATCACATAATTTGAATCATTCAGTGCAGTTTCTGCAAATCTCAAGGCTTGTTACTATAGTCATAGTATTAAATTTTAATTTTAATGGTTTCTAGATATTAGTATTGAAACAAAGTTATTAGGAGGAAACAAACAATATAGTTGTAGTCCTTGCTTCATATTTGATTTAGAAACAGTATTTTTCTCTCAGCTTTTGTTAATGCATATTGAAAGGACAACAAACTTTCTGGTTTTGCATTTTATCACATACGTAATCTTAGCTAGGTAGGATTTTTGAAAGGCTGTTTTTGTACCATAGGCTTGAAGTAATTAGACAATTGTCAGTGGTGATAGCTAACTCTTGTAATATACTCTCAATATAGTTTTTGAAGTAATGTAGAGAAAAAATAATAAAACAATATTTTGTCATTTAATAATGGAATATTTTCAGTCCACTTGATTGTGAAAGCATGTTATATACACTTCTGTTTTAAGCAAAAAGCTAAACATGCCAGAATTTTGTGAAAATGCATATTTTATTAAATTCTACAGCTGTTTATTTTCTGATTTACCTTTAACGATACACCATTTGCTACTAATTGCTGTTTTTCTAAAAGCACTTTTTGTATCCAAAGACAACAATAAGGGAAAGAAACCATATAACTTGAAAAATAAGAACCACTGTTATTTTGAAGTATTACTAAAAGAAGTAGAAACCATTTGTGAAAGTTGCACAAAGAAGAAGAAAGAAAAAAAATCCAAACATTTATATTTGACCTCATTTTCTTAGCAAATAAAAGCAATATTTTCCCAGATTGCTTTATTCACTTGGAGTATTTGTTAAATATTTACAGTCCATGATTCAGTTACAAAATGAGATTGTACTGCAGGAGGCTCAAAACACCAAATAGCTTTCAAGTCTGTATAAATATTTATTGGCCTTAGTTCATGGTAGGCGACCAAAGCTTTAGCATTTCATAGGTCTTGGCATATTTTTCTCTTTTAAGTGAAAGACAGGAACACTAGCTGCAGTTTTGTGCACTGTGAGACAGATATGGGTAATAGTACAGTGTCCACTTAGTTTTTATATGGTTTCTAGGTTTCCTATTTATATCTACTTCATAAGCAATACAACGTAATAAAGGCAGAACATTTTGTGAAGGTGTTGGGCTGCGTCAGACAGAATCAAACTGATCTCAGAGGCAAGATATCCTGTACTTAAAAAAAAAATATATTAAAACCTCTTTCTGCTTCTTGACCTCTAATAAATATCTGCAGCCTTCATCTTCCTTGCAGGAGCTTTTTAATCTTTAGTGCAGAGTAGCATTTGGTATTTGATTGTAGCCTTAAGCACAAGTGTCACTATTTCAGCGAAGTAAAGCATAATCTCTTCATCTTAAACAACCTATTTGTAGAAGAGATGTGGTTTAGAGAGAAGGTTCAAACCAGCTGCATTTTCTAGTTCTATCAGGGACTCAGAAAACTGTACCAAAATAAAATGTCTTCCCACCCTATTTCTCTGACCTCTATTATCTGGGTTGTGTTATACATTTTTTGTGATGATTGTCCTGAGGTACTTGAAACATTTACATTTATCTTGGAATTTGGTATATCTGGTAGCTTTATTAGAATTTATGGCACTAGCCAGGATACAGCTTACCTGGAAATGCTATGTATTGTGGCCATGTCTAGCAAAGCCATGTTTAATAAAACAGGTTATTTTTAAAAGCATCAGATCGATGTCTGTGCATATAGTTAGATGATGCATGCAAAAGCTTGAACCCATTAAATCTGCTGTATTTCTAGTGCTGGGTACACTGCATATGCAGAGCAACCACTCAGCATATGCAAAGCAGTCTGTGCCACCTTGCAGTACTGCATACTCACTACAGACAATGTGGCCATAATTTCTAAAAAAACCTTGGTAGGAGCCAGTCTTTATAGCTCCAGAAATATCTCCATGGGGCTGGAATATATGATGCTTCAGTTATGGGTGACCTATGACGCTATAGAAACGACAGCGAGAAAGCAGGAAGGATACCTTTTAACACCTCAGTTGATACTAGGTTCATGTATGGGCACCAAAAGTGAGCTCCATTGGAAGGAGACCTGATAAATGCAGAGGCTGATTCCAGAAATTCTGCTGGGACTTCCCATGTGTTAGTCATAGAAGGATACATAGCGCATCATGTCTATATCTGGATATGTAATGTATGTTTTTCACATACAGTCATACTGACCTCCTATAGTGTGTGTTGTGAATTTTTTTAATAGAGTCTATATTGCATTAGTTGAAACATATGAGTGAAAGGAAGTATTAACTGAAAATGGCCTTTTACTTAAATCTTTCAACTTGGGAATAGAATAACGAAAAATCACTTTATAAACTTCAAGTATTCTCATGAGATAATAAAAAATATTGTTGTAATTAAGCAGAATAAAGGAATTTTAAAAAACCTTGATTTATTTGCTCAGTTTTACAAAACCAAAAGAAATAGAATGTAATATCATAAGAACATTTAAGGTTTGAAGAAACATTTGCACACGTCTTGTTTTCCAGGACCAGAGCTTTGTTTTAGTTATATTTATTTGATTATTGTTTTAATCTCATATTTTATTAGTGCTTCCCTCCCATTCTCGGTAGTGAGAGTACATGCTGTGCAGAGGATTGGCTGAAATGTTTTACTTTCAGTTAAAAAAGATTTTTCAAAAAAAACTTTTTTCTTCACAATGTACAGGGCATGTTTTTGCATATAGAAGTAGTGTTGCAAAAAGTGTCATAATTAAGATCATGAGACATTCTTTTGCAAGAAGGCTAAGCCAGGTGATTCTGGTTCTTCTTCCTTGCCTGTGTAGTAAAGTACTAAATTAAAAAGCCATGTTACCACAAACAGATGTGAACTAAAATTATAAGGAGGATTCTCCTGAAACAAAGTACTTTTGATAAAAGGGTAAGGTTTGAAAACTATTTTTCACTATATTGAGACTAGTATTTAAAAAAACACCAATAAACTGAAAATCAAGGGTTTTTTTCTCAAATTCCACCAAGTTAGAGGGTTTGAAGATTTTTGAAAGAAAACAGAGAGCCTGGAAAAAATATTGAAAAATGTCATCAAAGGCAAAGTATTTGAGGAAAAATTTCCAATACTTTTAGACATCCTGGAGATTTTTAATTGCCGACTTCTTTTTATCCTTCACTTCATTGGTATACATTGATTTTCCAAACTGCTACTGTTTCATGAACTTCAACAATACAGTTTTTCTGAACTCCGATGATTTCCTAATGCATCAGTTCACCTAGGTGAGCTGCTTGCTCATAAGGGTTTTCCCCACATCTCCAGGGCATGTTAACAGATCATCATTTCACAGACACACAGTATCTGAGCTGTATAGCAGAGTTTGCTGATGATTTAAAAACAAGTACCCAGCAATCCGAGTAGCAGAAGCACAGAGGCCTAGACAAAGCTATGCCCCCAGGAAGCCATCTTTGGGATTTGGATCAACTGCTTTTCAAGATTAAAGTCTTTTGCCAGGAATGTCTGCTCTTGTTTCCCCTTGGAAACCCTAGCAGTGGGTTCCTTGCAGTCTTGTCTGGTTCATTGTCAAGAAAACATCTCCAGTATTGTGCCCTTTGCATTTTAATCTCCTGTGTTTGCCTACTTTTCCTTTCATGTTGGGTTGTCCATGCCCTCTTCTTTTCCCTCCTGTATAAAATCATCTTTGTTTGGGCCACTCCTTTTGTCCCACCTGTATCAGGCTAGAGCTAACAAGGATTTACAGTATTTATTTTTTATTCGAAAGTGATTGATGCACATGCAGGATCATGTCATCTGTATTTTGCTTACTACATCACAGTATCACAGTATCACAGTATGTTAGAGATTGGAAGGGACCTCAAAAGATCATCTAGTCCAATCCCCCTGCCAGAGCAGGAACACCTAGATAAGGTTACACAGGAATGTGTCCAGGCGGGTTTTGAATGCCTCCAGAGAAGGAGACTCCACAACCTCCCTGGGCAGCCTGTTCCAGTGTTCTGTCACCCTCACTGAGAAGAAGTTTCTTCTCAAGTTTAAGTGGAACCTCTTGTGTTCCAGTTTGTACCCATTACCCCTTGTCCTACTACATATAATTTTATAAAACATTTTAGGATATCAGGATATCTCAGAAATTTTAAAACAGCTTAGTCATAATACAATTAATATATATTTTTTATGTTGTTTTTTCTTTTATCTATCTTTTCTGGGTGAAGTGCATGTGTGTACTCAGGCATTTTATTCTCTTATGTCACATCTCTTTATGGTTTTGAATGTTCGTGTTGGCTAGAATGGCATTAACGTCACTGATAAATTTTTACAAGGTTCACATACTTTATGCAGTTGTGATAGTTGCAATATTGTAGCATCAGCTGGTAGAGAATTAGTTACACAATTAAAAAAAAGCTATAGCTTTACATTACACAACAAATTGATATGGACTCTAAAATTCTTTGTGGTTAAAGTATAGAGGAAAGCATCAGAAAGAATCTTATCGTTGTTTTTCACTTCTATAATGGAAATGGCATTTGAGAACAAATTCTATGAGAAATCACCTGTATCTTCATTGCTTTTCTGCACAGTCAAGCGCTGGAAGGTGTGTCTGGCTAATACTTTTGTCAGCTCTCAGGAGCTCTGAGTGGTAATTGCTAGACCAAGGGCTACTTTCATTGACTTTCATAGTCTAGCAATGTTAATAAAGTTCAGTTATTGGTATAAACAGTCATTCAATTTACACAGGTTGAGACTATGACAGATGAAATGAGACCTGACTGTCTGTCTGACTAATGATGCAATTCTGTTGCTGTTGTGATGGAACCTTGTATGTTCACATCAGACTCACAGGGTTTTGTACTATTTCTAGCCTTATTCTGAGCATATTTTTGGATTTTCACTGTCTGTTCCAAACTTATCTGATTGTCTCAATAAGCCTGATAGCACAGCAGCTGACATCTGTGGGTGCTTTGCCTCTCACAAGCAATCAGCTAAAATCAACTCAAAACCAAAACATCTGCCACTGTCACAGCACAGATTTAGTGGAAGAGCTGTGGGTTACAGATCTGTTTAAATGAGTGAGGAAAGGATGGGAAGAAAGAAGTAAAGAAAGAATACTAGGGATTTTGGGGGGTGGAGGGCAGAATAGATATGTTATTTAAACCTGATAATACCATTACTTCAAAGTTTTATGTGCAATTTTTTGCTTTTAAATGCAAATTGTTTCTCTTTCCAGTTAGCCCACAGTGTTTTGGATTTTTTTGCTTGGGTCAGTAGTTCTGAGGTAAGGAAATGAATAAATTAAATGCTTTCAGGATGGGAACAGTGGTTTTGAGGTTTTAATTGGACCCTTAGCCAAGAGAAAATATGAAAGGAATACCAATGAATGCTCTTAACAAACAATAATAAAGTCCCCTACCTCCCCAACCAGACAGGACAGGACTTAAAATAGAGGACGCTAATACAGCTGGCTGGATTGGTGTTAGTTTTTTCTCCCAGCATGTTATATAAGGCACCTCTGCTGGCATGTTTTCGAAGTAGAATAATGCTTTCTAAATCTATTAATCTGATGACATTTACAGTTTTGATATTGAGTAGTCACTGTTCTGCTAGATAGTTCTTCTGGCTCAAGTCAAAGGAAATGAAGATGGTAAAGAAATATATACCCATAAGCAAGAGAACAAAGTGTCTATTTTATCAGATTAGCAGAGACTCAATTAGGTGTGCCTTGGGGTTTGTCTGTCTCTTTGAATTCCATATGAAGTTTTCATACAGGTTTAAATAAATTCAGGACGGTATAGTAGTCCTTTATTATCCTGAAGTAGTCCTGAATTACCACAATCACAGCCTGTGCACCGGGTAAGGCAGTAACTTTTGTCTCCTTTGTAAGTAGCCAGTGGGTGAAATGTGGAGCAAGTTTAGGCTAGATCTGTGTAAAAAGCAAATACTATTTCTTCTTCTAATTAGAACTCAAATTCTCATTCTTCAAGTCATTCTTTGTAAAACTTCACAGAAGGTACTTTTCTATTTTGGTGACTGCTGGCTACATTGACACATTTTTGTCTTGGGGAAAGGTGCTGACTTTGCCAGAAAATAAAGTTTTGCTTTTCTCAGGTATCCTAACATAATTTAGTGAGATTTGGGTTATGAGGGTTGGAACAGTACAGAGCTGTTCAATGTGTTGTTTTTTGATTGTTGTTTTTTTGTTTTGTTTTGGGGTTTTTTTTGTTTGTTTTTTGTTTTTTAAGGGAATGTTATTTCTACAGCCAAATTATTAGTACCTATTCATAGAATCACAGAGTGGTTTGGGTTGGAAGGAATCTTAGAGATCATATAGTTCCAGCCCCACTGCCATGAGGACACCTTCCACTACACCAGGTTGCTCAAAGCTCCATGTCTTCATGTAGACCTTTATGATAGAAGCAAAGCAGAAATGCAACTGTTATTTGAAAATGATAATAAAACATCTAAAATTTTAGAAGTTAAACCTTCTAACGTTTGGATGAGACTCCTATTGGCTCTTCTCAATAGGCTTTTACCCCAGGAGCCTCTGTAGAGTCACAGATAAAAGTGACTGTCCATTTGGATCCAATTATAGCACTGAGGCTACAGTAAACTAATTTAGTTGTAAATGTAGAAGCAGCACATTGTGTACCAGCTAAAACTCCTGAAAATACCCCTCCTCTGAATTTTTGATATTCTTCCTTCTTTTTTTTTAATCTGTTATTTTTCTTTGATCTTTTAACTGAGGACTGAGGGATTAATAAATAATTTATTCCTTTATTATTCTTGTTAACCATATAGTTATTCTCTTAAATTTAGCTGTGTTGCATACTGGCTGTTAGAATCCAAAGCAAAATCTTAGGAAGCTTAATAAAAAAATCAGCCTTCAGAGAAAATTTCAAGTTATTTTCAATGTAGTGCTTCCATACAGCAAGTTTTCCATTAACATGGCCTCTCCACAAAAATTTCTTGCAGCAGGTAAAAGGAATCTTTTTTTTTCCTCTTGTTACTTGGTTGAAACATTGTCACTTAGGTAGTAATTTCTCTGGAAAAAATGTTTAGCAAGATATTGAGAGTTTCTTCTGAAATATCTGATATCTGGAGGATAGATGGACTGTGTGGGGTTATATTTCCTAATCATTTTTGCAGAAACAAGCATGGTCCTGACACTCCCTGTGCATCCAGTCCCAGACTTTAAAAAATCCTTCAGTTGAAGCGTTGTTAATGAGTATATATATTGCCATGGAACATTTCTCCCACCTTCTTCCTTCAGTGACGTGTCTCACAAAGAATATTAACTGGAATTAAAGGATAAATGAATGCCCGCAGCTGACAAGATTTTTCATATAGCTCCCTTGTTTTATCAAGTCTTAACTGAGATGCTTTCGTCCTGATCCTGGGCCTTGTGCTTGTCTAAACAGCCCTATTGAGGCAGTTGAACTATTCAGATGAGAAAGAACTGCATGATGAGGTATTGTTTCTTGTGTATTATGTGCCTAACTTGGAATTCCTCACAGTAGAAAAAAAAAAAAAACCATGCACAGAGACAAATGCTTAAATTGAAGCTAAGTGGGATGGTGCCCACTCTTTTCAGTGGTTCCTAGCAACAGAAAGAGGAACAATAGCAATACACTAAGACGCAGAAAGTCTCACCTCAACATGAAGAAGAACTTCTTTACATTGAGGGTGGCAGAGCATGGAAACAGGCTGCCCAGGAAGGTTGTGGAGTCTCCTTCTCTGGAGACATCCAAAACCCGCGTGGACATGTTCCTGTGCATCCTGCTCTGGGTGTTCCTGCTTTGGCAGCATGGTTGGATTAGATGATTTCCAGAGGTCCCTTCCAACTTCAACCAGCCTGTGATTCTGTAAGTAGTATGGAAAGTATGGAAATTAAGGCTAACTAGAGGCAAAAGGCTGAGCACGAAAGCTACCTTAGGCCCTAAAGCAGTGGCAATAGTGGAAGATGCGAGATAGCACTCTGAGCCAGGTTTCAAAGCAATAAACACAGATAAACAAATTTGTGACTCCTTCAACAGACTAATGTGCTTCTTTTTTCTTTTTTTAACAATTCTTTTTTGCAGGTATTTGAAATAATAAATCTCAGAAAATATCAATACAATCTGGAACTTGAATGATTAAAATATACAACTTATATATTACTCTCCATTTGAAATATATACCTCTATGATATCAGTATTCTAGGCACCTCAGCACTTGGGACTTTTTTTCCACTTTAGAAATGCATAAGTGAAAATTCTCAGTTCATACCACCATAATTTGTTTTCTCAGTGATGAAAGGCCCTAGGAAGGGTCTAGTGAAGTTGTTATAAGCTGTATATGCAGCTAATCTGTAAAGAACACAGTTTATGTTATTACATTTTGACTTATTAATTATGTCTTGAATTGATGACTTGCTTTCAAATTAATCAATATATATACAGTGCCTCATACTAAAATTGTTTGACTTCTATGAGTTGTCCTGTGAGAAGACTCTATTGAAGCATTGGAGGATTTGGTTATGAATTCTGAGGAGCACAATTGAATTCCTTCTGGGTTGTTGTAGGTGATCAAACAATATAAATATAGTGTTCTTGAGTAAGAACATAGATGATGCAGTAGTGTGATAACTGCTAGTAAATATTGATTTTTAATTAACTCTTGTAAATTAATGTATGAGTGAATGTAAGCAATATTTGAAAATATGATGTTACAAAAATTATGATATGGTAGGAAGTCAAGGAAGAGGGCCAAGAGACCTGCGTGGCTAAATAAGGAACTGCTGGGTATGCTCAAATGGAAGAGGAGAGTTTATAGGTCATGGAAGGAGGGGCTGGCCACTCGGGAGGAATATAAGGCTGCTGCTAGAGGATGTAGGAAGGCAGCTAGGATGGCTAAGGCCTCCTTAGAATTAAATCTGGCAAGAGGGGTCAAGGACAGCAGAAAGAGCTTTTTCAAATACATAGCTGATAAAACTAACACCAGAGGCAAGGTTGGCCCACTGGTGAACGGGATGGGTGCCCTGGTGACAGAAGATACAGAGATGGCAGAGTTATTGAATGCCTTCTTTGTCTCTGTCTACTCGGCCGGAGGCAGTCCTGAAGAGCCCTGTGCTCCTGAGACCTCAGATGAAGTCAGGTCACTGGAGCAGTTTGCCTTAGTCGATGAGGAATGGATTAGAGACCAGTTGAGCAATCTGGACATCCATAAATCCATGGGTCCAGATGGGATGCACCCGCGGGTGCTGAGGGAACTGGCGGAAGTCATTGCTAGACCACTCTCCATCATCTTTACCAAGTCTTGGGAAACGGGAGAGGTGCCTGAGGACTGGAGGAAAGCAAATGTCACTCCAGTCTTCAAAAAGGGCAAGAAGGAGGACCCGGGTAACTATAGACCGGTCAGCCTCACCTCCATCCCTGGGAAAGTGATGGAACACCTTATCCTTGATGCCATCTTAAGGCATGTCAAGGGTAAGAGGGTTATGAGGGGCAGTCAACATGGCTTTACCAAGGGGAAGTCATGCTTGACCAACCTCATAGCCTTTTATGAGGAAATAACATTGTGGATGGATGATGGCAGAGCGGTGGACGTGGTCTACCGTGACTTCAGCAAAGCATTTGACACAGTCTCCCACAGCATCCTTATAGCTAAACTGAGGAAGTGTGGCCTGGATGATCAGGTAGTGAGGTGGACTGCGAACTGGCTGAAGGACAGAAGCCAGAGAGTTGTAGTCTATGGGGCGGAGTCTAGTTGGAGGCCTGTATCTAGTGGAGTGCCTCAAGGGTCAGTATTGGGACCAGTATTATTTAATATATTCATCAATGATTTAGATGAGGGAATTGAGTGTACTATCAGCAAGTTTGCTGATGACACTAAGCTGGGAGGAGTGGCTGACACGCCAGAAGGCTGTGCTGCCATCCAGCGGGACCTGGACAGGCTGGAGAGTTGGGCAGGGAGTAACTTGATGAAATATAACAAGGGAAAGTGTAGAGTCCTGCATCTGGGCAGGAACAACCCCAGGTTCCAGTATAGGTTGGGGAACGACCTGTCAGAGAGCAGTGTAGGGGAGAGGGACCTGGGAGTCCTAGTGGATGGCAGGATGACCATGAGCCAACACTGTGCCCTTGTGGCCAAGAAGGCCAATGGCATCCTGGGGTGTATTAGAAGGGGGGTGGTTAGTAGGTCGAGAGAGGTCCTCCTTCCCCTCTACTCTGCCCTGGTGAGACCACATCTGGAATATTGTGTCCAGTTCTGGGCCCCTCAGTTCAAGAAGGACAGGGACCTGCTGGAGAGAGTCCAGCGCAGGGCAACTAAGATGATTAAGGGAGTGGAGCATCTCCCTTATGAGGAAAGGCTGAGGGAGCTGGGTCTCTATAGTTTGGAGAAGAGGAGACTGAGGGGTGACCTTATTAGTGTATATAAATATATAAAGGGGGAGTGTCATGAGGATGGAGGCAGGCTCTTCTCAGTGGCAAACAATGATAGGACAAGGGGTAATGGGTATAAACTGGAACACAAGAGGTTCCACTTAAACTTGAGAAGAAACTTCTTCTCAGTGAGGGTGACAGAACACTGGAACAGGCTGCCCAGGGAGGTTGTGGAGTCTCCTTCTCTGGAGGCATTCAAAACCCGCCTGGACACATTCCTGTGTAACCTTATCTAGGTGTTCCTGCTCCGGCAGGGGGATTGGACTAGATGATCTTTTGAGGTCCCTTCCAATCTCTAACATACTGTGATACTGTGATACTGTGATACCTTTCCCTTCCGTCAAAGAAATATTTAAGTTTTGGAATAAAACAACAACAGATAATTCATGCACAATGTTTTCAAGATAAAAAGCATATAGTTAGTATATATAGATATATATACATAAAGAATGAATTTTTTAGTACAGAGAGATTTTAACCCTTTTAATTCAAGAGTATCTATCTCCTTTCTTGCAGCAGTGGCTATAAATGTGTTTATTTTTTCACAAAATTTAGACTGGCAGCAAACATTTATGTGAATTACTGAGTCTGACATCTAATTAACACAGTCTTTACAGGTTTAATGAGCAGTGATAAATTTCTATCCTTTCTTTGGCACATTTTAATTAGTTGTAATTATGAGTGGAGTGACCTGAAAAGCTTGTTGTCCCATGGATTTATCATAAATTTGTGTAATTTATATATGTAGAGACAGAATGAGTTTTTTACGGAATTGAAAAACTAAAGGTTATTTTAACCATCGCATCAGTCATATCCTGTAAAACTCAGGTAAGCAAACTACTGGACATAAATGTTTGACTACACTGCAGGTGATGCTTCATGAATTAAATTTATTGTCTTTTTTTTTTTTGTCTGAAAAATAAGTAAGCATTGAAATATACTTTGTTGCTTATGACTGAAACACTGGCTGCTAACATTCATCTTTAGTGACAGTAGGAGTTTCAAGAAGGGAGTATATATGTTAAATACAAAGCTTTTTAGCACTGAATCATTGCTGAAGTGAAATATAAAGAAATGAAAATATAAGCTTAATTAAGATGACAACAAAACTGCAAAGTGTTCTTACTAAAGCCATCCTGAAAACCTAAAGAAGAATAAAACTTTACAGCAGTCAATCCTATTCTTCCTTCACAAGGATTTTTGTAGTCTCTAGAGAGACACATGAAAGAACTCTCAATGAGACTAATAAAAATTTACATGCTAATGTAGCGTATGAAAGTAACTGAAAGGTTCAGCCATTAAAACAAATGTGTATTTCATAAATACCATAAAAATCAAACATGCTAACATTTCATAAAGTTCTCAGGCATGAACCTCACTTTGATTAAAATGATATAATTTCGTCAAATGGGACTGCTTGTAACATTTCTGTCCTGTAAACCTGATATTTTACTTGTATGAGTAACAATGGCTGATAAAGGATGACATACTGAGTCAGGGTTAAAATAATTTGAGACCCAAACTTGTTAAGTGCTGTACTCTTTTGGAGCTGATGTGTATCAGAAACATATGGCATCTTGAAATAGTTCTTTGATAGAGTGTCGTGGTTTAAGCCCCGGCTGTAAAACAGAACCATGAAGTCCACTATCCCCCCCCCCTTTCTTCCCTCCGCTTCTGCAGGGACGGGGAGGAGAATCAAAAGAATGCAACTCCCACGGGTTGAGATAAGAACAGTTTAATAACTAAGGTATAACACAAATCACTACTGCTACCACTAATAGTAATAATGATAAAGGAAATAACAAGCAAGAGAATACAACCGCTCACCAACCGGTACCTCGCCCCCACCCCACAGTGATCCAGCCCTTCCGGGAACTCTCAGTTCTACATCCTGGGCATGACGTGCTGTGGTATGGAATACCTCTTTGGCTAGTCCGGGTCAGGTGTCCTGTCCCTGCTTCCTCCCAGCTTCTCCTTCTCCCTGGCAGAGCATGAGACTCACAAAGTCCTTGGTCAGTCTAAACATCGGTGTTATCAGCTCCGTTCCCAGGCCAAAAGTCAAAAACACAGTGCTGCAAAAGCTACTAAGAAGGAGAAAAATGACTGCTACTGCTGAACCCAGGACATAGAGTTATGAGAAAGGGAGCAAAAGAAATCTCACCTGTTAATACAGTTACAAAAACATGAGTATTCTCTATTAATGGTGACTAAAATATTCATATTCAGAAGTCAGAACAACACCTGAGTGTATCTGTTTCTATGATTTGGGCTCAAACACTCTTTCCTGTGAGTGCCAAAGCATGGAATAAATTCCTAGCTTCTACATTAGCAACAAATTAGTGATTCCTTCAGCGTCTTTTGTTATTTGCATTTGGGATAACACAGCTTTCGACAGCGTCTGCTGAAGAACATGTTTTATGGTAAAATTACTGAACAGGGGTCTCCTGTTGAACCTGCGTCTCGTACACAGCAGCCTAAGAATGGCAGGGGTTGAGTGAGCAGTAGAAAATACCTTGCCCTTTTCTTCCTAATTTGTATATCCCTGTGGCTTTGGGTTTTGATTGTTTAAAAGTTTTCTGTGATCTAAACTGTGGTAGTCTCAGTAAATCCAGATTATAACTGGACTAACCTGAGGTGAAATATAGGAAATGAGGACAGAATTCAAAGTGGAAGAACAACCACAATAAAAAGAAAAAGGAACTAAAAGTTGAAACAATACATGGACTGGAGAGCTTAACAAGTTTGGAAAGATAATTTTTCCTCAGAGAATCTTTTGAAGATAGTATTAAAACAAAGTTAATCTCTA
This sequence comes from Psittacula echo, assembly GCF_963264785.1. NCBI lineage: Eukaryota > Metazoa > Chordata > Aves > Psittaciformes > Psittacidae > Psittacula > Psittacula echo. Next base: position 41,150,922 of record NC_137735.1, on the reverse strand, counting down.
TCAAGCTCAGGTCTCAGTTTGTTGTGGTGCCTTATTTTAACAAACTCTTTATTCAGTCCTTTCATAGTGTTTACTAGCCTTGCTGGCCTTCATTTTCACTGCATTTTTTTCTATTCCTTTTATGAAAGATAAAGTAAATTGCTCACAATTACTTTGCATAATGATTGATGATAGTGTCTTGTTTAATCATTTTTTAATGTTTGTGTCTGCCTGTTGAGCTACACAAGGAATCTGTCTGTTGTGCAGACAGTAATGGCAAGTATAAACAACTCCTTTTTTTTCTTTTTTTTTTTTTTTTTTTTTTTTTTTTTAGTTGATAAGAAAGGTTTGTTTCCTAGAGAGCTTTTGCTGGTGCTTTATTGGGCTATACAGCAAAATAAGATAATTTGTGCCAGGCTGCTTGGCAGTCTAGACCAGACTTGATCAGGAGGACATTTTGTTTTTCACATTCATCCTAATTTTTTTTTCTTTGGGCATGGTTTGTGTGTTCTTAGAAAATGAAAACCATTTATTAATAGCAGAGTACTTCTTTGCTAAGTGCTGTTAGATGCTCCTTAGAAAGGAGGAAAAATGTGACCTCATGTTTTACCAACTTGCTCTTTTGTGGCCTCACAAGACATTTTAGAGGATCTGGTCCATGTTAGCCAACAATATCATATCATTCCAAGGACTGTTTGCTTCCCCAGTAAATTTGATCTGCAGAGCTTGAGAGTTTGATCTGTAGCCTTTCCTTTCATGTCATTTATTTTGTTTAGCGAATCAAAGCAACTTCAGCTTTTACTTAATTTAAAGTCAGTTTTTCTTCTACAGCAACACTATTCTACAAAAAGAGTAAATCAGGTGTAGGTATTTTTGGTGTGGCATTTTGAAATGGAACTATGAAGACATAAATGAGAGCCTCAGCAGATGAATATCCGACATGAGTACTGTTTCTGAGATCGAACATTAACTTCTCCCAGTAACACCTTTGAGCGCAAAGAAATCAGCGTTTAGTGTGTCAGTTGCTTGAGCTGGTTTTATTTTATCTCCTGCTAAACTCATCAGAAACAAAATGATGAAATAAAATATTATGAGATTCAAAGTGAAAATTATCCAGCCTCTGAGTTGAAGACAGATCTTGGAATAACTGTATTTCCTCAAGTACTGCTGCTCATATCTTTTCTATAGCTCTTGCTACTTAGACTGTCATCAAGGACAAAAATAGTTGAGTCCTTAATCTTCTCCACTCTATATATGAACAGAGATAATAACAACTCCTTGGACTCCATTTGGGGACATAAATTGACCTTGTAAATCCTGTCAAAAGTGCTCTGTAAATGGGGAAGGAACAATGACAGAGGATACACATCACTGTCCTTACTAAATCTATGGAGACTACTTAGGAATGATAATGATGACACACATTAACTCTGACAGGTATCACTTCCAAACAGTGAAAGTTCCTTCAGGGGAAGTTTCTAGTATGTGTCTAGCTCAATGCATTGTGTGATGGGTCTGGCTATGCTGTTTGGTACTGGCCACGCCCAAAAATTTACTGGGCAAGTAAACACTTCCCCTTTCGCAATCATGAAAATGGAAGATGTTGTATAAATGGTGCATGGACTGAATTTAAGTGCTGTGTATAATAATGAGTTCAAATAAGTTAGTTTGCAGCACTGCAAGGAAATTAATAAGAACATCATTTAGCGAATGCAAATTGCCCATTTATGCACACTATTTTTCTGGATTTGATTGGGTTTAAATCAAACTTGTTTTGGTAAAAGGATGAATTAATGAAATGAACCTTTCCACTTAAAAACAGCCAGACCAAGCCAGACAAGTTAAGTCAGTGAAATGATGAAGAGGATAGCAATATATTTAATATTAGAAAAGGAGCACCATATATGTACTCTACTGCATATTTATTGATTATTAAAAAGTTGCATAAGACCTTGTTCTTAAAGATATTTATTCAGCTCTTCAGAGTCTGACTGACTTAATCAAAACTTCATTGGCAATGGGTGAGACTGAAAGTTAAAGCTACTAAAGGATTTAGGTGCTTTAGAGTCTGTTTTAGGCATTTAAGTCCAAAACTGTTAGTCAGAAATCCTAAACTTATTGATGCTATGGCTCAGGGCAATTTTAAAGTATTTAGATTCCTTCTTGATTAGTTTAAATATCTTTCTTTGACTGTACAGAAAATAGTCCCAGCATTGCTTAAGCCCTAGCCGAATCTAGTAAGCACATGACAGTCCTCTTAAATTTTCTACAGGCCTATTACACCTTTTAATCACAGACAACTTGTTCCTCAGGAAATACAGCTGTAGTTATTCTGTTTCAGGGGAATGTCTGTGCTGATGTGTTTCATGAAACAAAGTACTGTATAGATTATTTGTCCAGAAAATAGGAAAGCCAGTGAAAATCTTAGTTCTGAGGAGTTCTACACTAATTGGAGATAATTCTCTTTACTCCACCTTCAAGCATGTTTTTTGTGGGAAATGTTTGCTTCTGTTGGATCTCAATTATATTTATTTTTTTTTTTCTTCTCATTCTCCCTATTTATTGGCTTTGTGGATCTTCCTGTGTCAAGCTGTAGATGTATGATCAGCACAGTTGTAAAGATTGCTGTGTTAGCTTCCCTACCTGGTTGTACTGTGCCATCTTCAGTGATGGTTCCCTCTCTCTCACTGACTTTTCTACTACTGCTGGTTCCTTGCAGTTTTGTATAGAAAAGAAAATCACTAACATGCAGGTTTTGTCTGGGATAGTTAATTTTCTTCATAATAGCTACTATGGGCTATAGTTTGGATTTGTGCTGGAAAAAATGTTGATAATTCTGGCATGTTTTTGTTGTTGCTGAGCAATGCTTACACAGAATGAAGGTCTTTTCTTCTTCTCATCCCACCCTACCAGTAAGGAGGCTGGGAGTGCACAGGAAGTTGAGCATGTAAGGCTGGGGGAAGAAGAAGGAAGAGGGGATGTTTGGAGTGATGTTGTTTGTCTTCCCAAGTAAACATTATATGTAACTGAGCCTTGCTTTCGTGGAGATGACTGAACACTTCTCTGACAATCTGAAGCAGAGAATGAATTCCTTGTTTTGTTTTGCTTGCATACACAGCTTTTGCTTTACCTATTAAACTGTCTTTATCTCAACCCACAAGTTTATTGTCACCCTTCCAGTTCTCTCCCCCATCACATCTTGAGGCAGTAAATGAGGGGCTGAGTGATGCTTATTTCCCAGCGGGGGTTAAACCTGTATTTAGACACCTGAAGTAATGTGGTAAGACATTTTAGTGTCATGGCAGGTGTAAAGCTGAATTCACTGTACTAGCATTCTTTCTTTGCAGTAGATGAATAAGTAAAATGTCACTCAAAACAAACGAAGAGAAATTCACTGTGATCTGGATTAAGATGGCTGGAATGCTGGCTGAGTCCGAAGTAGCAAAAGCTAAACCACGTCAGGACTAGAGGGACAGCTAAAGGAAGGCTAGACTAGGGAACCAAACTGCTACTGAAGAAGAAAACTGGATAGACTGAGGGGAAAACAGCTTACACATTTTTTTTTGCTGTTTTTATAGCATATAAACTGGGTTTATATGCTATGCAATACTACTTGATTAGGGTACAAATATTACTGTAAGGAGATGCATAGACTACCTTTCAATGACCTGTCAGGAATGAGGTCAAAGGGGTAGCTTATGTGTTCCCATTAAACACTTTTGTCATCCTCCCACATAAAGTAACTAAATACAAACCCCAAAATTACTTTTGGGGATATAGGGTTTATTCATAGGGCTAAATGTTGGTTAGTGCTCTATAAATAGGCTCAGGTGAAGAATAGAATCAAAGAATCATAGGATAACTTGTTGAAAGAGACCTCAAGGATCTACTGGTCCAACCTTTAGGATCATCTTATCCAACCTTAATAACCTATTAACCTATTTGGTATACAGTACAGTGAAAAATATAGAGAGGCCCTACCATGGTTTCCAGAGTTATTAATGCAAAAGTAATTAAATTGCTTATGTAGGAAAATTATTATGCTGAATAATAAGTGTTCAGCTGGGTTTGGAACAGTCAGAGTGAATATTTTTCTAGATGTAAGATTATCTTTTCCCAAAACCCACAAGTGTTCTTTCTTGCATGTAAATATTTTCAATCTTTAATGGTGCTTAAATTAGATTTTATTTATACTTAAATCAGTACATTGGAGAATTTTCTGAAATCCGCTCAGAAGTGCATTTCAATGGAATTATTTTTTTCTAAGGTCTTAATAATACTGTATTAGGGGCACCAGCATGAACTAGAGTAATTTAAAAGATTTAAGGTGTAGAACTTTTATCTTTTTTTTTTTTTTTAACTTTCCATTTTAACCATTGTGTCTGGCTCTCATTCCATTAAGTTTTTTGCAGTTGATCAAAGTAGAAAGAGTTAATTTAATGCATTAGTAACAGAATGCATCATCACTCCAGAGGCTTATGATCAAGGAGCTGGATATCAGAGGTGCATGTACTTTCCATACGACTTTCAGAGCTGTATATGCTTTCCAAGGTACAGAAAAGTAAAAGAATTTTTTCCAGACAGAAATGAACAAATATTCTCTAGAGATAGCAGGTAAAGGGATAGTACATATACATAATGTGTCAATAACATTAAAGAGAGGTTTGCTTATACCTGAATGCTGCTGAAAGATGAACAGCAAACCCCAGAGTACAAGGCTTGAATTGATTTATGTACAGCAGCTGAATGTGAATAATGCTCTGTTCTTTAGCCATCTGAGCAGTTTTCTGCTTTTTACTGAGTTAAGCACGACCAAAATAGAGTGCAATGAAAGGAACAGAAATGATGTAGTTATCTTGATGCTCAAACACAATCTAAAGAATGGAAATGGACATTGGTTTTGCAATGTTAATTAACTGATGGGATTATGCACTTCAAAAGTGTGTAAAAAAAAAGTTGCCTGTTTAAACTGAAGACTGGGTGCGGTTGGAGCTGGGAGAAAACTGTTAGTGTTTTTTCCAGACTTTTTATGCTACAGCTCTCACAGGCAGCTGTGGTACATAAATGATATTGCAGCAAGCGAGGGGTCAAATTAATGATATTCAGCAGAGGAAGGAAGGAAAGGGTAGAAAATTGGAAAGTGTCATAAGATCTGCAGAGACTTCTGTATGTGATGGAGAATCACAGGAGTGGCAGAGTCAGGTTGGAAGGGTTAAGATGTCATCTCAGAATCTGATGAACAGTAGTTCATTTATGCTTCAGGATCCTGTGGAAAAAAATGATATCTAACATCACTAAGGTTCTACTAAAAATTGTATGGATTCTACTGTCACCTAGTTTTTGGCATTTGACTCTGAAATCACTGTCGTAAAATAACATGTTTTCTAAAAATTTAATTGCCACTACTGAATTTTAGTAAAGTGACATTTGTGATAATATAAAAACAAAGCCACTTTTTTACCAATTTGCAATATATACCTAAGTACATAATCTGAACAATAAAATTTAATAAATTCTTTTAATATTATACCTACAGTAATACAGATTCATAAAAGTCTTTCAAATATCATTCTCATGTTGTCTACCATACAGGGAGCAATGAAACACAGATGGAAAATGACACACTACAGTAAATGAAGTTTGAACTTTTAAAATAGATGATTTATAGGACACTTTAGTAAGCTTTCCAAATTGTGAAGAATAAGCATCTTTCAGTGATTATTTTTCCAGACATGACAACATTTTTGACATCTCAGAATTGTACCTGCCTGAGAAAAATAAAATCAAATTATTAATGACAGCAGGTATCTTTTTAGACCAAATAAATAAATAAAAAGAAATTCTGATTGGAAACACTCCCCTGTGTATATGGGGTAAAAAAATCTTCATTTATATATGAGTGCAAAATGAAAAATGTCTTAAAATAAAAAAAAAATGTTCCCTCATGCTGAGACATGACATCTTATGGAATGATGTTCAATGACTAAATGCCATTTGAAATCTTGTCAGGATTTTGTTTTTTCTTTTTTTTCTTTTTTTTTTTTTTTTTTTTTTTTCCAAATATCAGTATTTCTCTCAAATAATAATGGGATGTAGCTGGCAGATAAAACAAGCTAGACATGTTATTAGAGAAAATGGTAATTAGAAATACGTATGTTACATTGTATTTTCTTGGAAGACTCTTACATCATCATCAAGGAGAGAGAGCACGACAAGCACAGCAAAACTGAGTTACTTTCCATCTTCACGAAGAATGTCCACCACATGTGTTGTCATATAACCAGGCTTTGTCCTCTGCAGAAATTGGGTATTCTACATAGAGTATGACCTAATAATGAGTTAGCTCCCAGACAAGCTGTCACAAGAGGGTTCCTTTTGCATTTATATTTCTGAGCTATTGTATTTGATTTGAATTCCTATTCAGGTTGCTTAAATGTTGACACTATTAACCACTTCACACTGTTAGCTACGTCACTTGGATTTTGGATATATGGACATAAAATCTTATACTTGATTGAAAGTTATTTTTGCAGGTACTCTGTAGATAAATGCATACTTGAGGAAATGAGTCAGCTGCAACAACTAGGTCATATTCAGTTTTCACTCACAAGAACAAAATCTTTCTAGTCTTTATCAATGTAGAACTTATCCCTGGTGTATACTTTATTTTTGTGTCTATGTTCTTTTCATCTATCCCAAGTAATTGGAAGGCTGTAGGATAGCTTTTCAGTCTAACAAGTTTTACTAGCTGAAAGCTTTTTAGATACCACAGGTCATCCTTTTTATTTCATTCCAGGTGACGATATCTCTCCAAATATACAGAGGAGCTAAGTTTTTCCTGTTTCATACAGTAATTTTTTTTCTTTACAAAACCCCCTTCTTGTTCTGTTATAACAGTTGTTTTCTATGTGATCCCATTTATTTTCTGGTAGGAAGGAGCTGAAATAGGAAAGCCTGTTCTTAGTGACATTTCAGTGGTCTAGGCTTATTTGATGAAATGGTAGATCTCCTTTATCGCTCTTTGTTTCCATACCTGTTAATTTGCATCTAATTTTCTCTTCATTTCCAACATATCAAGACTGCTGTCCTAGTTTCTGTTTTTTTGTAAAAACCATGTTTAGGTTCACTTCATATCTTTATCAAATTTTATATTTTCTTAGCTTAATGCTAATTTAGTTTACCCATATTTTTAACATGTCATTTATCTCCTTTGTCTGTATTGTACTCTGCTAATATCACTCGTGAAATCTATTAGTAATTATGGAAGTAATTGCTAGGAAATTTAGCTAGAGTTGAAATTTATGCTGTCTGCTTGGAATAAATCTGGAAAATTTTGACAGATTTTGTTGTGGAAATCAAGATTTAAAAATAAAAAAAAGTCTATCCAAGTTTTACTCTGGAAACTCACAGGAGCATCAAAATACCTGCATGTATTTTCCTCTCATTTTCCTTGTTATGAAGTTTTATCTGTAGGTTTACCTGGTTTTGACAGTAGAGAAATAGATAATTACAGTTTCACCCCAAAAAATTGTCAGTAAAAAAGAGTTATAAATTTGCAGGTTGGATCTCCCTGGGTTTCACAGTAGCAGTAGTGCAGGCACTCTAACAGTATCTTGGAGGTCACTGCTGAAATGTATTGATAGTTGGTCTTAATACCTAGTTGACTTGTGTCAGTATCGCAATGCCAGCAATGTGTATTTATGGATTTGTACCTTTGTGCCAGTCTCAGCATATGGAACAAAAATTTTGGAAATTAGAAATTGAATAATCCTGTCATGATTCGTTGCTGCTTCTGCTCAGATGCTGTTGAAATGTTTATTCCAAAAGCAATTGTAATTTTTTTTTATCTGTTGTGTTAAAAAAAAGAAACAACCAAAAAAAAAAAACCTGAAAAAGAGACTAAGATCTATAGAGCAGAGTAGTTCAGTGTGCTTACATTAACCTAAGAAATGCTTTTTCTTAATGTCAGTTACTATGTTGTAGAACTAGGTCTTTCAAGAAATTTGAATTTAAGGTACTGTCCATCTTTAACCTTTAAGTTATTAAATTGTTTCATAGGATCATAGGATGATTCCCTTCAGAAGGGCTCTCTGGAGGTCTTTAGTGCAGCCTTCTACAAAAAGCAAGGTCTTCAAGGTTAAATGTGTTTGCTCAGGGCATTATCCAGTTGGATCTGGAAACCTCCAAGGATGGGAACTGCACAACTTCTATGATCAGCTGGTTTCACTGCTTAGTTTTTTCATGGTGAAAACTAGTCCATACCTCCCTTGTTTAAACTTATGCCTATTGATCCCTATTGATCCATGTTTTTCTGGGGGTCCCCAAACTGTATGCAGTATTCTATATGTGATCTAATGGGTACTGAGCATTTTTTTATAATTCTTTGCTATTTTTAGCCCTACTGTTACAGGAGCTTAGTGCTGAATATCAGTGGCTTCAGTCCTTCCTCAATCCTCAGCAACTTGAAATTTTTCTTTCCTGGGGAGAATTCTTGCTTCTAATTGCTCTCAGAAGGTATCAGTGTGAATCATTGGAGGAGAAGGGCAAGAAGCATCCTCTCTACTACATTTGCTGTATTTAGCAATAGCATGTTGTCTGTCTTACCAGTACTGCACAGGCATCTCTCACCTCTCAATGTTCACTGCCTGCAAGTTACCTCCTCCATTAAAAACCACTGACATACACAAATCAGCCTTTCCTGCCATGAAGCAGCAGCATTAGTGGGCCTCTCTCCACTCTGGGATGTGGTAGGTACAGCAAAAGCTGCTGGAACAATAGGTTTCAACTGGGAGAAAAAAGATGGAGTTTCTGGTGTACCATGCTGATTTTTGTGAGGGAAGGATATTTTAAAATGTTCTGCTGTTTTGTGATGAACAATTATGAACTTTAAGGTCTGAATGAATTTCATTCAGCCCAAAGGAAGTTTCTCTGTAGAGCTTTAATACTAAACAGATGCTGTGCCTGGCAGGGATCTTTCCTGCTTAAAATACAAACCACGGCAGCTTCAGGGTTGTTCGGAGCTCTGATAGCTGCTAAGCTTGTCCAGTAGACATTAACGTAAGTGCTGGCTGAAATGACTGCTTAGTGAAAATTCCTCTTTCTTTCAGAAGAATATCCTAGCTTTTATAGCTTCTGCTGTCCTGAATGAATGGGTAAGGATAAGGAGGAAGAGACAGAGAGAATGGACTTCCCATGAAGGGAGATAGAGGCTAGTAACATGCTTGTAGCCACAGACACTGAAAAAAATTGCTTTTCATAAAGTATTTTCTGTGTTACTTTATTTTCTTAGTCAGAAAGGATACCATTCCAAAACTAACACAGATTTATTAAGTAGTAAATTTGTAAGATATTTCATTCTTCCAGATATTGTGCCTGAATTTTTTATTTTTATTTTAATTTTTAGTGTTATTTAAATAAGGTTTATTTATTTAATGTGGAGGATGTATCTCTGAAACACCTAATGAAAATGTACCAAATCTTAACACACCTTGTGATACTGAATGCTTTTCATGAATATAGTTTTAAGTAAGTTTGGGGGTTTATACCTTAATCCACTGAATGAGGGTAACTCAGAATACATCCAGAAAACCAGATTCTTATCTATATCTAAACTTAGTCTGCAGCATTTGATCAGAAGTCTCCTAAGAAAAGGTGCTGAAGATTATTCAATATTCTTAAAAAAATGTCTCTGCTTCTCTGATCCTTTTTACTTTCTCATGTAATTCAGACATGCTGGATTTAGTTTGACCTGGAGTATGATAATGCTGTGAATTTCTTAAGGTTCAGGCTCTCATTTCATAAGGGGAAGTAAATGTAACCCTTCAATGTTTCTGTTAGATTCAAACCTGAACTTTGAGGTGACCATTCTATGCTCTGTTTCGCACCTCTATATTAAATATTAAAGTGCCTGATTCAAGTCTCTACTTCACCTCTCTTCACTCTTCATGGTAGAGTTTTGGAACTGGAGTTTCCTATTGCCCCACCTTTTTCTACTCCTTCAGAAGTGATCAGGGAACCCCAGGACTCTGTGGGAGGTAATTGCTGCACAGTTGGCAAGTTAGCTCCTAATATCCAGTGAAGACACTGTTAAACCACAGTAAAGACATGTGAAACTGCAGATTAATCTGACCTGGATTAATTGAAGTATGATACAGCTAAAGAAGACCAAGTGGTATCTGTATAATGTATCCAGCCTGTCAGTCAGTGGCCTGTGTATAAAACGACTTGAACAACTTTCTTGAATGTGTGGGTTCATCTGTGTTTATATTTTACTTCAGATCAGAAATACACTTTTGAGGTGAATATTCTGATCATCCTGATTTACCAGCATGGTATAGTGCATAGTCGCCCTTCAGTACACAAAGTAGATTTCCTTTACATAAAAATAAAAAAGGAAAACATGCTGTGGAAGCATGCATGATGTGATCTAAATGCTAATAGTTATTCAGTTTGTTGAGATCAGACTAAAGCTGTGCCAAAATAGAAGACACTGAAATGCTTATAATGTAGATGTCACTAAGGTGTCACTAAGATGGCCTAAGGTGCTTTTTTTAACTCCAGATCCACTCTGTGTTACCACACTATTTCCAAAGTAGTCTTACGCAGCCCATTTGCTCGTAGCTTGATTTATATAGAAGTAACTTTTTCCTACTGATATTGCAGAGAGCTTCCAGAAATCTCATCCACATCAAAATAATATTTTTCTATACTTCATACTGTTAGCAGAAAGGTAAGCATCCACTTACCTGTAGAGGCCATCTACTCTTTTATTGAAAGTGTTGTTAATTGTCATTATTGAGCTTTCATTTTTTTATATTTTTGCTATTGATTTTATTCAGTTACTATTAGAGCTGCAAAACGCTTTTTTCCTTCCCCCTTTCTTCTCCTGATGATGTACCCCAAATTTATTTACTATCTTTGCCATGAATAACCCAGGGTATAATCAGCCTCCTTGAAACAGCTAAAACAAAATGAATTGTGGGATGAGAGTAAGACTGGTACTAATAGTAAATTATCCATAAGTGCTTCTGTTTTTTCTGAGGTGTCTTCCCATGTGAAAGTAAATATTGATTAATTTTATTAAATTATTTATTTTTGCAAAGCATCTTGTTTTTATCTCTGTGAGAAGGGAAGTTAGATGTTTCAAATTAAACAAATATGAGTAATCAGCATTGATTTTGCCAGGTGGGATTAGCATGGCTTTTATAGCTCAATCTTTGTCTATAGTTTTTCCAGTCAAGATTTCTACCATTTCATAAAAAATTACCTCTTTAATAGTCACAAATCCCATAAAATTTGTACGCACTTATGTAACACAGTGGAAGTTCAACTTTTTCCTAAATGAGCTGGCAGGTACAACATATAGTGAAGCCTCGAATTCTGCAAACAGATAAACAAACAAAAGAAAAACAGCAGGCCAAAACAAAGAAAAACCACACCCAAATTAGGGTTACAATACATTAAAAGCTCATTGGAATGATAAACAGAAAAATCTAAAATGAGCAGATTATGTAGCAGATATGTAGCTGATTCCACTCAGAATCTGCTACATATAGTTCAAATACATAAGACAAGTACATTCAAAGAACATTTACATTGTATTTATGCCATTTCCTTTTGTGCAGAAATGAAGGGGAGAAGCTAACTGTAGCTCAAACAACTCTGAAGAAAGTTGCCTATAGTTATGGCTGTGTAATATTTTTGTTTTGAATGGTTTCAACTTCTTGAGGTTTTAGATTTATAATCCAGGAAGTTCTCTGTGCAGCCACAAAGAGTCTGATCTCACAGAGATTTTTTTCAGGCATGAAACTGTCCCATCAGTGGATTATCCCACTGTTTTGTTTCTTGTAGTTTTGGGTTTTGTTTTGGTTTTTTGTTGCTGTTGTTGTCGCCCAGCTGCCCTAAGGTCCTCCTGCCATCATATGCTGTTATCACGAATTTCGGGAATATCTTGTGATTTGTCAGGGGATCTTGGTCTGCAATATCTAGGGCAACTGTAAGTGTGTCCACCTTAGTGTTCTATATTATATAAGGAATCTCTTTACAATTGTGCTTTGGATCACCTCCAAGTGTTTCTAGAGCACTCTCAATTCTTTCCTGGTGACTCTGAATTGGTAAGAAGTGCTGTCCTGTAAAAGCATAGCTAATGAGCTCTAATCCCTAAAGGGCATTAGCTCACCAGGATCAAACAGGAGCTAGTCAACTATAACCCTTTCAAATATATATAATATGGACTCCTGGTCGTCTGCAGTGAATGGTTCATTCTTGAAATTTCACTCCCGCTGTGCCATGAAACTTGTTAAATTAGGTATAGTCTACATTCATTCTTTTTCTATCATATTTTCTATGGCTTCAGCAGCAGTCAGAATGTATCTTCCCTACCTCATATGATTTGGTCGGGAGCTGTAAGTGGCACACAGCTTTTGAAGAAAACCAAGAATTTTTAGATTGAGTGATCTCAGCTGGGTTGAGCTTCAGAAGTATAAAGGACAACATAAGACATATAAAAATAGAGTGGATATTTAAGATTTGATATGGCTATTTTAATTCCAATGCCTGATAAGAATGCTGTGTCTGAACTGGTTTCTTTGCTTGGTAGTAAATGCACATTTCATTGATTTCAGCAGAGATTATATGACAAGGTCAGAGTTAACCTTTTATCCAAAAGTCACTTCTGCTGAGAATGTAGGACATTCAGTTCAAGCTTTCTAGCCAAGTAAACAAATGTTTTAGAATTTTTTACAACCTGCCAGTTTTACAAATTGGAATTTTAAGCTAATGCGTATTTGTCAAGTGTGCCAAGATGTGAGAAATTCACTAAGGAAGAACAAAAGTATAATTTATTGACTGCAGTACTTTTGAAATTATTTAAATTTTATTCCTTTCCTCTCTCCTTTCTCTGAATTTACTATGCTATACCTTACTCAGGACTAAAAATGAAAGGTTGTGATGAACACCTTTATACAAATGAATAAATTTGTTTTATTATTCGGAAGAATGAAGGGCACTAGAAGGTCTTGATATTTCCAGAAATAACACTGCATGTGTTTTGATGTGGTTTCCCGTGTCTGTGACCGTGACAAAGACAGCATTAACCTCTTTATATTTGAGATGGATTACAGTTTAAGTTATGTAGAAGAACTGTCAATCCATTCAGTGGCGTAATGGCAACATGCAATTAGAGAGGGCTTCCTTAGCTGGTGACCTCTGTCTGATGTTCTTTTGTCCTTACAGAGAGCCATCTTTCACACAGTCTTTTCCCTGGAATATGACTCACTGTGACACTCCAAAAAAATGCCAGAAATAATATTATACAGCTTTCGTTTCTTGACTCTAGACGCAGTGGTCTTTCAGTGCTTTCCAACCTTTGTTTCACCTCACTTGCAGTCCTCAATAACCTGGACCCAGCATCTGTCATCTCTTTATTCCTTCATTTTCAATTCTACTTTGGAGGTTTTAGTTTCACAGCTGAGAACATTTTTATACATTCCTCATCTCCTTGGTCTGCTGCACAAGTGCTTTAAATTTCCTGGAGTCCTTACAGGCTTGTTCACTAGTTCTGAGCTGACTATTACAAGGACTTTCTACACTAATTTTAGGCTTGCTATCCTCTTAGTTAAAACTGTCAGAAGATCAAATACTTGTTTGATTAAAGACCTTACTAAGACCAAATATTCAGACAAAGATGGAGAATACAGACAAGATGTTGCAAGAAATATTTATCCATTCCACATCTTATGCTAATTTTTTATTAGTATATTATTGTGAAAATAAACAATTTGCATTGATTTTGCAGGATTCTTGAAAGAAGCATGTGATCTACATTTTATATCTTGTTTAACATATTCTTTAGCGTAACTTTCAGAGCTGTTAGTGCTGTGATCAAGAAATGAGCTTGGTTTAGATATTGAAAAATGGCTAATAATAAGGAAAAAAAATAAAAAAAAAAACAAACCCTCTGCTATTCTGTTGGAAAATTCTGTAGTAAGAGGAAACAATCAACATTGGGGTGTTTTTGATTTGGTTTTGCTTTTGTTTTTCAGGTTTTTCTTTGTTTTTTTTTTATTTGCTTTTTTTCTGGGTACGGAGTAAAATGTCATCACTTTATAAAGTACACATTTATACAAGCTTTCAGAAATAAAGCAAAAGCGTGCTCATCCTCTGTGAAGCAAACTTTGAAGGAAACTGGATGACCACTCTGTTTACTATATGCTCTGCCAACTGTGCTGCAAATTAATGTACTGAAAAATGCTGGGCAAAATGATTTGCAGATTTTCAGTATGAGCGTGAACTGTTACCATAAATATGGGTTATAGATCTAACACATGGCAGTGCTGAGAACATTGAAAATGATGACTGCTCTCTACAGACGGAAATGGTGTTTTGTGTGACCTTCCAGGCATCTTCTGTGTGGATTAGCACAGACAGCCTCTGGATCGATGATACTAAGCACAAGCTCAGTAAGAAAAGTACGTGTGTTTATTACTGGAGGGTAAAGGCCACCTTTGCATTTTCACAGCATCCTGTTCCCTCCCTCTAAAACACTGTTGTGTCCTGTCTTCCAGCTCCAATTCTCAAAACTGCGCTGGGAAAGCAGACTTGACTAGCGCAGTAGACATTATAGCCTGTGTAAACAGGCTCAGAAGCTGGGATGCTGATAATGAAATGAGGTTTGAATTTGGGCCTAAATTATTCAGTGCATGAAAAGAATGAAGGCATGCATAAAGAAATATAGAGCAGAGCTTTTTGATAAGGAAGAGTTTTTGACTGAAAGTACTTGTGGAATTGCAGTCTATTATTAGCATTGGTGTAACGGTGCTTATGTGGTGTTGTACTAATCTAAGTGCTGATCTGTGGCAATTCTTTCAGCATTACTTATTGCAATTGGTCACCTCAGAATACTCTGCATTTTTTCTCAGGCTCTCTGGCTGTGTTTTTGTAGCAATTTAAGCTCTAACTAAAATCTTAGGTTTCAGCCTTTATCTGCCTTTTCACCATGTGCTGGGGCAGGAACCGTGTCAGTGCCATTGCACAAAGTGAGCCTGGTCCAGTGGACCTGTGTGCAATGTTGTAGAATCATAGAATAGTTAAGGTTGGAAAGGACCTTAAGGTCATCGAGTTTCAACACCCCTGCTATGGGCAGGGTCACCTCACACTAAACCATGTCACCCAAGGCTCTGTCCAACCTGGCCTTTAACACTGCCAGAGATGTTGAATTGGGACAGTTCCAGCTTGTCTTATTTAAATATTCTCATCCTCCCAGGCCTTTTTGGGCTGCCTTTACTGTTGATTTTCTCACTTTCCTCACAGAAGAACATGTTTACAAGTTCTTAGCTTCACTAGTAGCAGACTGTCACTTAAAAAACGTTGTCAGGTTCATACTTGAGAACTAATAACTTTCACAGTAATGGAGTTTAGTTGAATTCAGACCAAGCAGACATATTCAGTGTCCGGATAACTGTTCACAGGGTTATGAGTAAGCGGAGGAAGTTCCTAAGACTTAATTCCTAATTACCAAGATTTGAGTGATATTTATACAGGAAAGCATCAAGAATCAATGGTTTACTTATAGTTTTGTACTGAACTTTTCATGCATATGAGTCATAAAATATGAGAGGAAGTTTGAGAGAAAGACATTTTTGTGTTTTGGACTGGATATTCTGCATTTGTACTTGCATGTGCATGAGCAGCAGAAAGGAGAAAACACACAGTAACTTGATTTTTATTTATTTTGAGCAGCGGAATAGCTCTGTGGCATTTTGTAGTTTCTTTATAAATAGTGGTCCTTAAAATATGGTACTGCTGTTGAGAACAACATTTTAAGGCACAATCTTGGTCACCCAGTAGTGGCAAAATATTTAAACTAGGATTGAAAAGAGATTACAAATATTCATAGGTTATGCATAAATAATAATGACTAAGAAAAGAACCTAAAAATCATTAAGGGATGATTTTAAGAAGATCATAAGAAGGACAAGTAGAAAAGTAGTATATCAATCCACCAAATATTTTAATTGTTTCTGCACTAATTTGAGAAGTAAGGGAAATAAACAGGAAGAGCTGAAATCTTAATTAATGATCACAACAGTGTCTCAACTAGCATATGAGACACTCAGTGGGATAATTCACATGATTAGAATATTAGTTGGTGTTATTTTCTCCAGAAACATCTGCAAGGGGGGGGGGGGGGGGGGGGGAAGTGAGAGAATGTGTTGCTTTGTATGGCAAGTAGATCCATAAAAAGATGATACACATTTTCTGGATAAAGATAAAATGGTCAGATCAGAATTGGCAATTGATTCTTGGGTGGGGGAGAACTTTTCTGGAAGAAAAAAGAAGGAAAAAACAATATTTTCAGCTGTACAGGCAATGATAGCAATTTTATTTATTTTATTTTATTTTATTTTATTTATTTTATTTTATTTTATAATCAAATAGATACAACGAGGCACAGAATTTCCAGACTATCTTTATACAAAAAATAAGGGGGTTGGGGGGGAGGCACATGACTAAAAAGAATATTAGGTAAGTAATTCTAAACATTGGGGAGGAATGGCAGAAAATGTGAAAGTAGCAAAAAGTCTGGGTGAGAATGATTGTAAAAGAGAGAGTTTACAGTCCTAAGAAACAAACAAGCAAAAAAAAAGAAATCTTTAGGAACTAAGCTTACACAGAGCCTACTTCTGTTCCTACCTCTCTTATTCAGAGAACTGGTAGGAAAATGTGATAGGAAGCAAATCTAAGTAGGAAGGGAGTTCAGAGCAGTTCTATTTCCCTAAACAAATTAAGTTAAAGATACATATGTATTTATCTTGAGATAGAGAAAGACTAGAAAATATAATCTTAGAATGGTTATATTAGCCTTGGTTGGTCACTGTCTTCAGTTATGTTAAACTTACCAGAACTTGTATGTAGTTTTTCCATTTCACTCCTCAGACAGAGCAATTCCACAAGCCTTATATAAACTGCACTGAAAAATACAGCAGTTTCAGATAGTGACTTACATTATTTTCTTTACTGCTACAGTGATAAACCAGGAACATTTATCTTTAAATTATTTACAACATTAGGTACAATGCAAGTCTGTGACTAAGGAGTTAAGAGTTATTAAGCAATACCAATAATAATAAAATAGTATTGGCACTTTTTTGTTATGATTAATTTCTGAGATAATTGTGCAGACTGTCTCTCTGTCTCTTGCTCAGTCTCATGGTCCCTCAGTATCTCTGTCACAGAATCACAGAATCCCAAGGGTTGGAAGGGACGTCAAAAGATCATCTAGACCAACCCCCCTGCAAGAGCAGGGTAACCTAGAGTACATCACACAGGAACTTGTCCAGGCGGGCCTTGAGTATCTCCAACACAGGAGACTCCACAACCCCCCTGGGCAACCTGTTCCAGTGCTCTGTCACTCTCACAGTGAAGAAGTTTTTCCTGTTGTTCACTTGGAACCTCTTATGCTCCAGTTTACACCCATTATCCCTTGTCCTATCACTGGACATCACTGAGAAAAACCTAGCTCCATCATCCTGACACTCACCCTTTACATATTTGTAAACATTGATGAGGTCACCCCTCAGTCTTCTCCAAGGTAAAGAGACCCAGCTCCCTCAGCCTCTGTCTCTCCACATGTCGTGGTTTAAGCTGAACCCAGGACACCTCACCAGAGTGTACTCCCTCCAATGGCCTAGAAGGATGGCCTGGACATGTTATGAGGTACTGTTGTGGAAAGGCATCAATGCCTGTTTGTCAGGAAAGAAACAAGGGGGAATTGGCCATTGGTAATTCTTTGTAGCAGCTTCTGTTTGAAGGAAGCAGGTAGGCAAAGATGATGCAAGGAATAGGGCATCAGATAAAAAAGGATGCAGGGAAACTTACATTTAGTTTATGGATAAGGTGCTAGAGGTTACACTCAGAAATGTGCAATAACTGTAATTTTATCTGTATGGAGTTTATGCATTGTGGCAATTTCTTGGGTGCATCTGCATTGCAGGTCCAGTGACAGTGACCACGGTTAGAAACAGTTCAGTGATCACTCACCGCTCTAGTGTCAGGTCAGAGAGTATCAGGTTCTAGATCAGAAAGGTATGTGACCAGGCACAGACAAGGCACAGGAGCAAGGACCAAGAAGGTGGACTGAAGCAACTCCCAGATTAAGCAGGGGCAAGTCTCACCTACAAGTCTTTTAAGTCTCTTTCTTGAAAACAGCTCTTCCTTCAGAGTAGTGTGAATTAAGATGGGTGCCACATCAGAGAGCTGTCCTTGAGCACAAGCAACTGAACTCTTGGAAGGCAGGGAGTGTAAGCTACAGGCTCTGACAGTAAGCCAAAGTAGTGTTGGTATGCCACACATGACAGAAAAGAAGAATGAAACATATATATTAACAGGGAAAGTGAATTAAGGTTCTTAATGACTTCTTTGCCTCGGTCTTCACTGGCAAATGCTCTGACCACATCACCCGAGTCCTGGAAGCCAGACGAAGGGACTGTGAGAATGAAGACCCTAGGCCCACTGTGGGAGAGGATCTGGTTCAAGACCATCTTAAAAACCTAAACGTACACAAGTCCATGGGACCTGACAAAATCCATCTGCGGGTCCTGAAGGAGCTGGCGAATGAAGTTGCTAAGCCACTGGCCATCATATTTGAAAAATCATGGCAGTCAGGTGAAGTTCCTGATGACTGGAAAAAGGGAAATATAACCCCCATTTTCAAGAAGGGGAAAATGGATGACCCGGGGAATTACAGACCAGTCAGTCTCACCTCTGTGCCTGGCAAAATCTTGGAGCAGATTCTCCTGGAAAGCATTCTAAGGCACATGAAAAACAAGGAGGTGGTTGGTGACAGCCAGCATGGCTTCACTAAGGGGAAGTCCTGCCTGACGAATTTGGTGCCTTCTATGATGGGGCTATGGAACTGATGGACAGGGGCAGAGCAGCTGACGTCATCTACCTGGACTTCTGCAAAGCCTTTGACACTGTCCCACATGACACCCTTGTCTCTAAATTGGAGAGACATCAATTTGATGGGTGGATCACTCGATGGATAAAGAACTGGCTGGATGGCCACACGTGAAGAGTTGTGGTCAATGGCTCGATGTCCCGCTGGAGACCGGTAACGAGTGGTGTCCCTCAGGAATTGGTGTTGGGACTGGTCTTGTTCAACTTCTTTGTGGGTGACATGGACAGTGGGATTGAGTGCGCCCTCAGCAAGTTTGCTGATGACACCAAGCTGTGTGGTTCAGTTGATACGCCGGAGGGAAGGGATGCCATGCAGAGGGACCTCGACACACTTGTGAGGTGGGCTGATGCCAACCTGATGAAGTTTAACCATGCCAAGTGCAAGGTCCTACACCTGGGTCGGAGCAATCCCAGGCACAGCTACAGGTTGGGCAGAGAAGAGATTCAGAGCAGCCCTGCAGAGAAAGACTTGGGGGTGTTGGTCGATGAGAAAATGAACATGAGCTGGCTTCAGTGTGCGCTCACAGCCCAGAAAGCCAACCGCATCCTGGGCTGCATCAAGAGGAGCGTGACCAGCAGGTCGAAGGAGGTGATCCTGCCTCTCTACTCTGCTCTCGTGAGACCTCACTTGGAGTATTGTGTGCAGTTTTGGTGTCCTCAGCATAAAAAAATGACATGGAAGTGTTGGAACAAGTCCAGAGGAGGGCCACGAGGATGATCAGGGGACTGGAGCACCTCCCGTATGAAGATAGGCTGAGAAAGTTGGGGCTGTTCAGCCTGGAGAAGAGAGGGCTGCGTGGAGACCTCATAGGAGCCTTCCAGTATCTGAAGGAGGCCTACAAGGATGCTGAGGATGGACTCTTCATCAACAACTGTAGTGACAGGACAAGGGGTATCGGGTTCAAACTTAAACAGGGGAAGTTTAGATTGGATGTAAGGAAGAAATTCTTTCCTGTGAGGGTGGTGAGGCACTGGAATGGGTTGCCCAGGGAGGTTGTGAATGCTCTATCCTTGGCGGTGTTCAAGGCCAGGTTGGATGAAGCCTCGGGTGGCGTGGTTTAGTGTGAGGTGTCCCTGCCCATGGCAGGGGGGTTGAAACTACATGATCTCAAGGTCCTTTACAACCCTAGGTATTCTATGATTCTATGATTAGAAAATCTGTAATTGCAGGAAACAACTAATTGCTTTGTGAACCTTTATGATTCAAAATAACCCAATTTCTTTGAAGTAGTGTTAATCCATGCAAGTCAACATACTGTAATATATTTATGTAATTCTTCTATGAGGAATTAACTGATGGAAACAAGAAAGTTATCAGAGTTTTAACTCTCCTTTTAAAAGTGGTTAAAAAATAAGCAATTTTTTATGAGAAACAAGTAAATTTCCTCTCAAATGTGGAAATTAAATGACACCCTTGATGCCTCACTATACTTTGCTTAAAGTAGTATATTATTTTATTGCAAAGTTGGTAGCTCTCATCAAAGCTGGATTGGTTCAGTTTTCTGAGCCATGTGCCATCACTGCCCTTGTTTTGCATTGATTCTTTTGCAAAATGTGCAGTGACATGCAACAGCTTTTAATTTGAAATATTTGCTACAAAGAGGAGACTCTGACTAGATTAACAACCGTTTTGTAATTTTTAGAACCTTTGTATTTCTTCTGCTTCTTGGTTATTCTAGATATTTCTCCTGAAATTGGTGTTGAAAGAAAATTCACATCTATTTAGCTTTTATGAGGATAATCTTCTAACTCCTCAAAATTCAGGCCACAGTGTAAAGCACAATATGGATAAGTCATTTCTGGGAAATGCCCTCACCTTTTGCTGGCTATTTTTAAGTTCACTTAATGAGAATGCTAAGAATAAATGTAGTTTGAGATTTCAGGTATGTGCAAGCAGGGTTCGTATCTTAATTATCCATAGAGAGAATTTATAACCTTGTATTTACA
Organism: Psittacula echo; assembly: GCF_963264785.1. Taxonomy (NCBI): domain Eukaryota; kingdom Metazoa; phylum Chordata; class Aves; order Psittaciformes; family Psittacidae; genus Psittacula; species Psittacula echo. The sequence continues at coordinate 41,130,039 of NC_137735.1, read as the reverse complement.
ATACAAGTATTAATCCAGTGTATTCATAGGTACATACAAAGATGTTCTAAGGATATGATGCATATATATTCAAGGCAATTGCCAGTGTGTTTTGAAATACAATTTCCTTCTGGTCTGAACATACAGTGTGAGGAGAATTACGTGTTTGCTTTCTGATGTCTGTTTTACACCTCTCTGCCTCCCCATCATTCAGCAGTTCTTCAGAGTACCTACTGCTTATGGGAAATTTTTATCACCTCTTTCAGTCCCTATGCCAGTTCACTTTCTGTACCGTACCAGCTTTGTAACATTAATTCCTAACTTCAAAGTAATTAATTTGTTTTTCTCCTGATACATAATTTATTTGATTTATCATCTCCTGCTCCTCATTGTGTTCCTCTAGACTTCTAATCTGTCTGTTTTACAGCTGTTTTCTTGCTGTTCCTTCATCATCTGTTCACCTTTCTCCAGGTCCACAGGGATATGGCAGAATGTAAGCAAGGGGTAGTGATAGGAGTCTTGAAATTATCTCTTCCCTTTATTAAATCGTATGTTAAATGTCATACATGTTCCTGCATGATGGCTACAAATAATTGTTTGACCTAACAGATATTACTTTTACTTATAGAAAAAAATTAATACTTTTAAAATGCTATTGCTCATGTTATATACAAAATCAGTCTACACACACTGTGGGTGGACTGTGCTTTTATTTCCTCCAATTCCTCATTATTCAGTACACTGTTTCCCATATTATGCTTCAAATAATGTCAGTCAGCTAATATAATTTAATACAATTATAAAATAATAGTTTCAGAGTAATTCATTAATTAATAATTGGTTTAAGGATAATTTTGTGTATACAGCTCCTGAGAACAAGGGCCCTCATATGGCTAATAACTTCACATTGTGACAGATAAAATCATGGTTACAAATATAGCCTCTGTGTGATCTTTTGACACTTACTGATGAGTAGCAGCCAACATGACAGAAAGTCATACATAAATATTTCCCAAGCCTTTAAAGTAAATTAGGAATGATTACAAGGAATAAAACCCACCTCAGTGTTACTGGAAGGGTGGGCTCTGTAATTCACCATTAGCATTAATTTACTGTAATAAGACTGTGGGGATTTTGTCACTTGTAACTTTGCCAAATGTTAAACATTGGGGCTGATGTCTTCCATGTCATGCACCTACCCTAAAGGTTAACTATTTTATAATTGTTTAACCCCACATGGCTCAACTAGTATGAAAGCAAGGCCATGTTGCAAATATCTCATGTTGCAATACTAAGAAATAAAATTCTGAAGTTCTGCTTATTATTTCATATTTTATATGCAATATACTTTAAATTTTCATTACATTGTTTCCTATTGTTATATGCAGTATAATTCTAGCATCTGTGCTTTTGCAGTGAGAATTTCAAACTTGACAGAGAAGTGGTTTCTGTGAGAAAATGCCTTTGACTTGTGTGGAATCTACTTAAATGTGTCTAAGTCAAAACTTTTGAAAAATCCGATGTGCTTTGCCTAGAAGCTAAAAGCTTTGAGGTACTCTATTATTGGCAGGGAGTGACTGCTCTTAGTTCTCTTGCAGCTCCCACTGCAGACAAGAGAATGCTCTGTTACCACAGAGGAGCCAGACAGGAGTGCAGCTGGAAGGAGGACAGAAGTCTGTTTCTCCTCTGCTAATTACTGAGGCAGCAGAACATCATACGCCTCAAATGACTTTCACTTACAGAGAAAGAAGTAGGCTGTGGTTTAGAGAGCCCAGGGAGAAAAAAGCTGGGTCAGAGGAGAGTAAAATTTGGAGGAGGAAAATAGGAATGGAGAATGGGAAAATGGAGGAAAAGCAGAGCTAGCTGGACAGAGGAATAGGAACCAGTGAGTTTGATGAAGGAAAGAGGCAATCTCCATTTATGATTTGGATACTTTGTTTAGCATCTTTAGTGTAAGTTTTATACATAGGGGTGTCATTTTGAGTGCTTTGGTCTCCCCCAGACAGGCTGATGTATAGGTGAATCTGAGATTGGTTTGTTTACCAAAATTAGATTAAAATAATAAAACTTACGTAAGATCTCATGACACTGTAATCCATTAATTCCAGGAGCTCAGGAAGAAATTACTCCAGAGATATGTTCCCAAGAGATCAACTTTAAATCTAGCAAATGTAAACAATACTTTGAGTATGTGAGAAATTAGCGAATTACCATTTACCATTGAGGTGACTACTTTTAAAGTGTTTAAATAATAATATGGTACTCTAAGTTAGAGTCTTGTTTTGCTATATGATTTAAAGGTTTATTGAATATTTACAGCTTTATTATTCTCTCACTGTACATTCATTTTCTGCTAGCACATGTTTAGAATTAGGCACAAGTAGAACAACAACACTGGGAAATGTCCTGTGCTGAAAATGAAAACTGACAGAATCAGTTCTGCTTGTGAAGCTCAATGTTACATTTAGTTCACATGCATCTTGCATGTAAACCTGCAGGCAGTGGTGAATGGGTGAGTTGTTAATGGTGAGATTACGGTTGAAATATCCTTAATAGTCTAGCCGAGACGGGCACTTTGGGAAGGAAGCGAAAATTCATGAGTCCCCTGCTGTTTAGCTGAGTGGCTTATGGCGCATCATGCTGACCAAACCGGCATGTCTGAGCTGTCGGCACAGTAGTCAGTCTATTTTTATTCTGCAGGTACAAGTCCATTTTGTTAGGCAGCAAAATCTCTTATTGCGTTGTTTTCTTTTCTCTCTAGTCTGACCCTAGTAAAAATTAAGCCTTTACAGGTTTTGTGTGAGGCAAATCTTTTCATCTTTTCTTAGAGAAGATTGCCTACTAAAAATTTCAGATGAAGCAAGGAGCATAACCTTTTGTTTTTACTGCGTTTATGCCTGAGTATAATTAGACTGGAGTTTGTGAGGCAGAAGAAAAATAAATACACATTCTTACTTGAAACAGAATGTTCTACATTCCATTCAGCCTCCAGTACAACTGTCAGGGGATCCGAATGTCTGTTCCAAATGTTTAATACAAACATCTATTTCCTTAACCAGTCAGAGGTGTTGCCAGTGTTAAGCCAGGAAAGCAAGTAGCTGGAATCTGGGAAATATCAGAGCAGAACACTGTGTGTGTTTTTAATTGAAAGGGAGCTGAACAGAATATTTCATTTGAATGAATATTGCTCAATAACCTCTGAAATAATTTCAAGGCAGTCTTGATATTCACTACCTTGCATTCTTGCCCGCATCTTTAGCATGTGTGAGGGAATGTTGAGAGTACTACAAAATCTCTGCTGTTGAGACCTCAGTCATCATTGCAAAATTATTTGATATGGTAGTTTCACCTACAAAAGGATTTTCACTATTCTTTATCAGGAAAGCACATAGAATTGCACATGGAAATTATCCCTTTCTTTACAGAAAGCTTTTGATAGCTGGTTCCCTTCTGACCCCAAGGCAAGATAATCAGTTGACAGAATACCTTATTTTGATGTCAGCTGCCACTCAAACAGCAGCTTCAGTCAAGTTGAAACCTCCTGAAAAACTGTCTTTACTAAATCCTGTAACTGGTTAGCCTTGAGTTTTTCCAGAGCTCCCATTTCCAAATCTTCTATTGTTTTACTCCACAAGAAATAGTTATTAGATAAAGGAGGGAGTGGGAAAAAACAACAAAACCACATACACACGGAATAAAAAAACATCAAAAAAATGCAAACCAAATAAACAAACAAGCAAAAAGTAGCTTTATTTATTTATTTATTTATTTATTAGAAATCTGAAAATGAATCATTAATGAATATAATTGACTAGATGACAAAACATAGCTACTGATCAGGTTCAGAAAAAGTAAGTAACCACTTGCAATAGACAGCTAAAATTGTGTTCATCTTATCAGTTCCTTAGGCTTCATATAAGAAGTCCTGGTTCTGATGGGTGCATAAGGTTGTCTAAGCAGACAGTAATAAATAAAAATGTATACATTAAATGACAAGATGCAAGAAACATTACTTCTGGTCATCTAAGCACCACATGGGCAGATGTGTATGTATCTTTTCATATGTACTGTGTTCATATACCGTTCAAGTTCTCAGGCTGACATGGAAGATGGAATCCTATCCTAGACTAGCTTAAATCTCACAAACATTCAATGTGACAGGCTCTAATTTAATGAGATGCTACACAGTCTATATTGCTGAGTTAACCACTTCACTGGACAAACTAGTCCATCGGAGCTGGAAAAAATCCTAGAACTCTCTTTAAAGACACAGCTTTTGAGATCTGTTTCCATAAAAATAAAACACCAAGGAAAGACTTTTCACTAGTTTGAATTTTTTTCATATTGTTGCTATCCACATAACCTCGAAATGAAGACACTTTTTCTCAACTTAAAATCCATATTAAAGTTACTGCTATCATACAAATTAATATATGCAAACATAAATTAAGCATCTTGATACACTGGGCAATGGTATTGCCACAACTGAGTGTGACAATGCCATGTGGCACTGCCATAGTGTCATATCAGTATGCTACTGATCGTACCCATCTTGAACAGCTTCATCTGGGGCATTCACCTACACATCCTCTAGGATCCCATTAATCTCCTAGGCACCTAGAAGTTTTCTGAGCGGTGTTAGAATTCGCCCAGCTTGCTGACTGATTTTCCTGAATGAACCACAGACTTATATTGTAGGTAGCTTTGTCTTCAGACCCATTTTTCACTGCCTCCTGTTGTTTGTGTCTGAACTCCCCAAATAGACACTGGACCTCACCTTGTCTGGACCTATTTGTGGGACTGCGACTTTGTTGATGAGGTAACTGCCTATGCTGTGGTGGTCTTGGCTCCTGGCCTGTCCTCCATCTTGGAGCAGCCACATTCTTGCTGCTTTTTGACACACAGCTCAAAATGACAATTGTCCAGGTGTTGCTGCATATTGAGGCATGGGTGCATATTCAGAAGCTGGAATATGATAAGGTCATGAAGGGCATTAAACACTATCCCTGTAACTACCCAGATAGGACAAGTATCTTGTGCCTAATGAGTGTATTAGAACTCTGTTTCTTTTCCAGGTCTACTGCTGGTTTTGCTTAAAAAATATATGATGTTAAAGAATATACTATTTATATACCAATATTTAAATACAAATAATATTTTATTGGTTCTCACAGCACATATACAGTTATCTTGTAAATAGTAACCATTTCTTTAAAGAAAGAGATGGAAAATGTCAGCACCCTTGAAAAGTTGTTGGGAAGCTGAGCATCTTTGTTCAGCCTTTACGACTCTTCCATTTCATCCTCACCAAAACGAAACTACACTGATATAAGAGGCAAACCACCCCAGACTATTACTGCTATAGATTGGTAGAGTATATTGTGGTACTACAGCACTATATATGTCGTAGTGAAATTTACTGGCTTCTTTATGTTGCATTCCAGAACATCTCTGAATCAGACTCTTGTATCTTATCTGTATTCAAAATAAATCATAAGAAAGTATCCACAAAAGAAGCGGATGCCATCTAGAAAAGAAATCCATATATATGTTTTAGTCCTTCTTTTTCCCCTAAAGAAAAACATTTGTCAAGTGAAGGAGATTGGTGCTGCAATTTGAAAGAAAGAAAAAGGATTGTGCTGTATATAGTGAAAGGAACACATTTCCTGCTGCTTAAAGGCCTGAAATTTCCGGTTCATGAGAAGGGAGGAACAAGGAATTAAAACTGAAAAATCTCAACCCAAAATATAATCTGGCAAAAATGACTGTGATGATCTTTCATTACTATTTCTAATTGGTTCAATATTGTTGATTTGTGTAAATATTCACTGTATAAAAATTTTCTTTAACAAACAGAAGTCACGTGTTCCACAGAGAGTCTAAAGGAGATGTCCACTTGCACACTTAGTATTGGTTGTTTTTTGCATTAGATTTTGTTCTTCCTTCAATAATGATTTTTATGGTTACTGACATAAATGACTACTATTATCACATTAATTATTGCTGTATTATTCATAATAACCATACATAAAATTACCTAACTCAAATCGGAATTTATGAAAATATATGTTCATCTAAACCAAAGATACGTGGATGAAAACACAATAAAAACTTGTCAGAGAACTCTTTTTATCCAAAGCAAAGCAAGCTAGTTAATTAATACCATGATAAAGGAATGAATGAATATCTGGTAGACTACCTGATAGAAATGAATGATTATAGCTACATATGAGAGAAAATACCTTACCCTGGGGCAAACAAGAAATGAAAGAGTGATAAAGCAAGTCAGGTATTTTATATCATATCAATGAAACTCATTTAATGTAACTTAAAACTTTAAAAAACAAATTTTATAAAAGGAAAAAGATACCACAATTTTTTTTAAATATATCAAATAGGCTTTTTATGTTTTAAAAGCGCCAAACTTTTGCAGGCTCTCCATCTATCTTACTTCTTTGTGTTTGTAATGTATTTGTATAATTTCTTTAACCTCTAGCATATACACCAGAGGGCACAGGTAAAAGCTTGTTTCGTAGCACATTTTGGATTTTCCTTACTCCCTTATTTTGTCTGTAATAGAGGAGGAAATTTCAAATAAAATGCAATCTCTCTTTTTTCTTCTTCACATCAATTTTTGTCTCTGCAATTCTACCAGGTTTTTCACTTGCCGTGTGAAGGGTAGTGCCTTTGTGTGAAGATCTCTATTGTTAGGTGGGAAATCAAAGTACTGTTTCTTTTCAGGGGTAGATAACTGTATTTCAGATTAAAATTCAGAGGAAATAGATCTGCAAAGAAAAACGTAGGAGCAAGTTTGAAGCTTCCTTGGGGAGTTTTGCGAAGTGCAAAATTAGTCTGTAAGATTCTGTGAATTTTTCAGATATTTTCAGGTTTCCAAATGTCTTGCTAGACCTGTTTGAGACTGGGATATGAATTTTGAGATGTGGTAGATGTAGTTTTCTTACTCCTTAACATTTATTACTCCTGCCAAATGTTTCAAAAGTTTATAAAGCTTAAGTGCTACCAAGTTGAATATACAATAGCAGTAGTTTTGGGGTTAAGAGGAGAAGAGAGAGCAATTATTACTTCAGGGAAACACCATTTAATTGCTATATCAGAAATTTATCTTACTCTCTGCTTACTGGAAATCAGCTGCAGTGCTTTCTCCCAAACTGGCCTTTTGCACTTAGAATGGCAGCATTAAGTATTTCCTGATATTGTTAACAAATATTTTAAATCTTACTTATGTATTCCTGATTTCATATTAGTAAGAATGAAAGTGCTTTTATATATTTTATTTCGTCTCTATTCAATAAAGTTACATTGGAATTTCCTCATGTGGAATGAAACAAGTAAGTACCATGTTTCTGCCAAGGGCATGCATATGATTGGGTACTTTTTGTAATGAAGTACCGGTTACTGAGAAGTTTCTTAGAGTTTCTAGGTAAAACAAACCAAGTTATCCCAAGACTAACGACTTTTGGAAACTGGGAAATAAAAATTAATAACTAATAAAAGTTAGTCCCTTGTCTACTACTGCTAGACTCAGCTATTTATCTATAATTAGAATTAATGGAGCTCAGTTCTACTACTTTTACTTGTGCTTAAATCAATAAAGCTTTTTATGTCTGTAGGAGTACATTTAGACTACCAACTATGCCTAAGTCTTTTCTTTATAGTAGCAATCAGCCTAGAAAAGAAAAAAGATGGCAGAGTGGAAAATTGTGTATGAAAACTCAGGGAAAAATAATGATCATCCAGTATTCAGAATATTTTAAAAGTTAGTCAGTAAGCCTTGTCACTTCAAGAAAGACTGAATCTAGACAGAAATTCAGTTAGGAATCATCCTAAAATATTTAGGAATAATAAGATTGTGTTTAAATTTGTGGCATGGCCAACCTTAGCTTCAAAATATTTTGGCTTACATACAATTTATGTGCACAAGGCTTCCTGTGGCTGCAAAACCATGTCAGGGCATTGATAATAAATGCTGAGTTCTAGGCTGCTATGGCAACAATGGTAGCACTACAGGAGTCAGCTAATTTTAGACCAGCTTGGGTATGCCTACAAGGATTGTAGTTACGCTATTGACTATGGTAAAAACATAATCTTACATTACTTCAGTTTCTTAAGATAGGAAGTAAATCCTGAACACCCAAAATATAAATATTTAGATGCATGTGTTGTGTTACTGGATGTTTGAGCAACTTCAGACCTTTTCTTTTTTTTTTTTTTTTTCATTCTGTATATTCTAAGATCCATTGCAGTAATCAAACGTGAGGCATAAAAAACCATTGACTTCCATGACCAGAATACATACCTGAGGCAAACCCAATCTGCTTGAAATTTCTTTCAGTATTTAGTACATTGAAAATCAATCTTGTTGACAAAAGTGTTAATGTCCACACATTTCTCCTGGGGATCAGTGAATATTTTTTTTCAAACAAGTATAGTATTCACAGGCAATAGTTTTGACATGAAGACTGGAACAGAACTTCTCATTTTTACACCAGTGGTGAATACCATAGTGCAGTGGTGGCGGTGCCCTTGAATTACCTCAGATACATGTTGCAAACTTCTCTGGTCTGTGCAAAATTCCTTGTGCAGGCAGGCAGGCACAGAGATAACTTGAGGCCTTCAGCAGTCTGCTTTCACTTTCCCTGTATTGCTGATGGCATGTTGAAATTAGAATTTGGATATAGACTAATATTAGTAAACTCTCATACTGAGAATGAATTTTTTCAACATGCTTGAGGAAATGAAATAGAGAATTTAGCTGAACACTATCAGCTGCTGTAGGCATATACTCTGACAGAAGTAAGAAAAATATGTTATTGATTTTTTTTTTTTTCTCTTTTTAAACTGTGGACTGATTTAACAAAATATGCTTGAAAATCTGACTCATCTTGAAGCTTTTGATGAGCTATTTGTGCTCATTTTGGAAGGTACTACAGAAACTGCTAGACTAAGGGGCCTAAAACAAGTGTGTTTAGTTTATTTGCCTGACACTGCTTCCATCATCAAAGCGTGTCTTATTTTAATTTAAACAGAAGTCTGCCTTGATCTCACAGCTGAGAATAGGAGTGATTCCCTCGCCAACAAATTAGCTAACTATTCTCACTTTACACACCTTATTACCATTTCATCCTAGGTTAGGTAAGTAACACTGTTATTTCGTAAGCTACCTTTATCATAAAGAGCTGCCTTTTAAAGAGGACATATTTTAATGTTTTCTAACTGAAATCATCACTACTTGAATTCTACATAAAAGTGCCTTTTTCACAAAGGCAAGAAAAAGAAAGGCTTGGTTTACAAAAGGCTTCAATTAGTGTATTGCCTATGTACGTGCATGCATGCATTTTTGCTAAGAACCTGAAGAAGATGCAGCCTAAATGGCTAAAGTGACAATTGTTGATGAACTGCACATTGTTAGAGCAGGGAATGCCATAACATCAGCACTCTACAGCACAAATACCTGAAGATTTTGATGAATATTGGAAACATGAGTTACTTTTCCTGATAGTAACAGCAGTAGGATTACTACATTATCATTTAGGGGGTTTTATTTTTTCCCATTTTTGTCCTTTGTTTAAGAGGGATGTTTCAGTGTGTTGGAATGTATATTATAGCCTCTGAGGCAGAACTTAACAAAACAGTTTTAGAACTATAATTCAGAACTATATTAGTTCAGATCTGGAGCGCTGGCTCTGGTAACACAGGTGCTCTCTTTCAGGATCATTACAGTCTTTTTGAGGATTTGAAGATGGTCCTTATGACTTTTTGATTATTACTTTTTTGATGCTACCCTAAAAATGTGGGTTAGCCATAGATATGTAGCAGGACAATTTAAAAAAAAAAAAAAAAAAAATTGGCTTGAATAATAGAAAAAAAGGGTTTTACAAACTGGGTAACATAATGATCATGCATCTAACTTTAGGACTAGTGTAATCAAAATATACATAAAATTTTGATGGATTTTGTGTAGAAATAATATTTTCCCTGCTTGTGCCATTAGCATATTTTTAAATCTTTTTTTTTTTTTTTTTTTCGGAAACGGGGATGTATATGAAAACACAGAGGAGACAAGAGACCAAGTGGGTGTCACTACACAGAATGTAATTCTGTAGAGTGTACAGACTACTGAAAGAGTGAGTGCCCAACAGACTATTAGATTAGAAGGGGAAATGTATTCTTGCCTCAAAATTATCTTAAAAGCTACTGACATGCTGATGAAACTTTCATTGCAGAATTAAAAAATCAAAAATGATCTTATGTCAGCAAGATAACACATTAGGGATATTGGATCAATTCCTGAACTCAATTGTTCAGAGAGCAGCATGCACCAACAGGTTGCATGGGCAAGCCCTAGCACTACAAAATGGCTTCAGCACTTAGCAGAAAGGACAAACTAATCTTTCCTTTAACATGCATGCTAAGAAGATCTGTAGAAATTATCAGGAAAAAAAAAGATTACCTCTTTGGAGGGATTAAGTGGAAACACAGGCTGACCAATGTTTACTGAGTATGAGGTAGTAAGGTCTCTGCCTGCTCACCCAGGATTTGATAGGAGTTCTACAAATATGTTAGGAGTTCAGAAAACATAAGCAAGAAATGAAAAGGTGAAGTATGGCTGGTGGACTATAAGAGAAACACCCGAGTTGTAAACTTGGCTTCTGTACAGATTTTTTTCTGTGCAAACTTGCACAAGGTCACTTCTCCATATGTCATCTCTCTCATTTGTAAATTAAGAATAATACCTGCCTTGGATTATTTATGTTGAAGATTAATTAAAATTCATAAAAGCACTTTCAGAATTTAGTGTTGCAAAAATGCTAGAAGAAGATTTGTAATTTTGAAAAGAGGAGACGTGATGAATAATAAGAGGAAAAACCACATATTAGACAGCTAATATAGTTAGAAGAACTGCCAAAGTTTTGGTCAGACTTTTTGATGAACTGTTTTCCTGAATCCTGTACCTTTTTTTCTGAATGGTGGAATTTTTAAGGTTGTTTTTTCTTGAAACAAAGCTTTTAATTGTACAACAAATCAGGCGCACTATGGGGATTTTAATGAGGCTCCCTTATCTTCATACTGTAGAAATCTAATCATGGTTTTATATCGTGTTGGCTCAAAGAATTTGGACAAATTACAATATGGGAAACTGACCATCAGTTACAGCGGAAAAGCAGATCCCGTTTTCCATAAGTACTCTAGCTTAAAAGAATTAACTTTCATGGAGGAATGTCCTTTGCAGACATTGTGACTGTTTTCTAATCAGAGTAGAGGAGACTGACTGCTTCAATGTTTTTTCCATATATCATTTTCTGGTACTGGTGCCAATCACAGCCTGGGCTTAAATTTTGCTCCCATGGAAATTGTATGTAGTACCTGTAATTCAAATTGCTGCTGTTGCTTTGTGTTTATTGCAGATATTGTTATACACTCTTTTTGTAAGAGTGTCTTCACTTCTTCTGATGCCTTGTAACATGACCTTGTGGAATATATGGGTGCTTGAAATGGTCTCTGTTAGAACAGTGTCAAGGCTGAAAATGCGAATGAGTTTCACTGGATTTATCTAGAAGTATTCAAGCAACAGCACTGCCTGACAGATTCTTGTGGTCACCTATGTACTAAATATTGCAGACATAAAACTTAGTGAAGGAGGTAATGACACTTCATAAATACAGTACATTCATAAAGTCACCTGTGATGATTCTCAATGGACAGTTGTTAAATTCCAGTTTATTTTCAAGCAGGATATCTGATGACAATATTGAAAGATTTTTTTCAGGGCTTAATTTAAAATTCTTGGGAACATTAATTTGATTATTTTGAGGTTTCTGGTATAGCATTTATACATATATAATTTCCAGATAGTACTTTTTTTTTGAAAGAAATACTGAAGAATCCACTCAGGGTTTATACATGATCTGTTCTGTAGTGGTTTTATTTGTAGTAAAACTAACAAAAATAGTATCAGTTCTCAGTTTTGAACAGAATCTGTTCCTTATGATAGCATATCAGCTTGCTCCTTGCTGCAGTTTCCCTTATATTTCCATGTAAATGTCATGTAATGTATATGCAATAATATACTGAAATAAGATGGAATTGGTAAAAAAGTATAGTGAAAAGTCAGAAATCTTTTTCAGGAGAAAAATGTTCTCTGTTAATTCATTTAAAATACCAAGTGATAACACTTTCCTTTGATTTGGAAGGTTAAAAAGAATATTTGAGTTTATCATATCTGAAAGCCCTAAATAGTACTCTACTATCATTTCAATTAATTTCCCTAGCTATAAATTTTCAACTTAAATTTAATTCTAGTAATCTTTTAATTGCATTAAAGGTTTTCTTGCTTGCCCTTTTCATCTTACAGAATTGCATATATTTAAGAAAAACAAAAATGTCCACACATGGGTCACTTACAAACAAAAACTACCCAATTATTTTATTAAGGCTTTGAATGAATAGTCAATAATTATCATCAGCCACACAATTTTTATCTTGATCTTAACTTATATCATTTTCTTCCAGTGGAGAATATCCATACATGTGGATTCTCCTCTTTTATCATTAATTCAGTACAAAAAAACCCCATTAATTTTGAAAGGCTTCCTTCATGCACTACAAATTGCTTCCCCATTTCTTTGCTATAAATTCCTCTTGGCCTAAAGTTTACCACAAAGTTTTTCTTAGTGCTTAAGAGACTTCTGTATTTTTAAATAAATGACTAATTCCTTGGTAAGCTTTTAAAATAAGCCAGACAAGGAACTGGTAATTTTTACACTCCCCACATCAAACATATGCACCCATCAGTTATTTCTAGGCAAGCTACCAATTCAGAAGTAGCTCAAGTGAACAATAACAAATGGTGGTCGAGTGAGTTTTGAACAGTCCCTGCACTCTCCATAGCATTCATGGTTTGTAAAGCACTTGCACATGAGAACTGCTGATAGATAGATGTTTGTGTCACAGAAAGTTGAGAAAATTTGAGATTCTGTCAGATCAAAGAGGAAACAAATTACAAGAAATGTCTTACATTTCTATATATTGAGGAAAAATCTAGATATTGCCATGAAAATTGTCCTTGTTGATTTCAAATAGACAGCTACGTGTCATACATACATGTGTATAAATTCCAAGATAGACTTCAAGTGTGACAGTTAGAATTCCAAGTTGTTGGTGTTTTTAGACTAAGTAAACTAAATTAACGCTTGGTTTGATCCTGGAAACTAAGATGGGAAACTGGGCAGTCCTGTATATCACAGGTTTTGTGTAAGTAGAATGCCACATTTCTTTTTTTATAAATTATTTATAATTAATTAATTTCAATTATTGAATGTATATTTGCCAGAATGGTTTGGCTCAATTTTGTTAATTATTATTGTTGGCAAGAACTGACCTCTGTATAGAAGTGGAAGTTTCCATTTTCTTTTACACTCTAAGTAGCAACTCATTTGCCTTGTTTCCTGTGAAAAATGTCTCCCACTATTTTTCCAGTAAACAGTCTTTCATTAAAGCTTAATTTTTCTGTGAAGTCTCATGCAAATCTGTAATTAGTTTCTGAGTTCCAGTCAATTACAAGTACTGGCCTGAAATAGTTCCTATTTGGAGTCTCATGATATTTTGGACCTCTGCTGTATGAGGTTAGACTGTGCAGAAACTCAAAAACTACAGAGCAAACGTTAGTTAGTCCCTTTGGTCACATAATTATTTAGTTACCTACCAAAGGGGGAGAAATGCTTGCTGAAAGAGAAAGCTTTAAGACAGCTTTGTCATACAGCATCTGTCCCATTAGTTCAAGCACTGTAATAATAAGAAAATTAGATATGCAAGTTTCATAATGTTTAAATGGCCCTAGGTTTATATATATATATATATGTAATTGTTAATACTGCATAGGTTTTATGTTTGCAAATACAGCCTAAAGTATTTTTGAAAATTAGTGTGTGTCTGCACTTTCACTTAGTACAAGGCACAGAATTTGTTTTAATCAGTTCACATCAGTTTAACATTGCTGTAATCAATTGTATTGATTACAGTAGTTTAACTGATGTACTTGTAGATGAAAGGAAGTATAGCTGACATTGTCTCAACAACAAAACCTTGTAGACCTTCCTGTGTTGTAGTATATTCAAGGAAAAAGGAAAATAGACTGAAAGCAGACAAAAAGCTCTCTCTTATACTTTATCCTGGGAAACAATGATTTTATGACTTAAAATATGAAGAGAATCACTGGTAGATCTTCCATTGCTCGTCTCCAATTGTAATGAAAACCCACTGATCTGACTTTTTTTGTTTGCTTGTTTTCCTTCTTCTGGTATGTCTGTGTTTGAAAGATGTTAGTATTAACACCCACTGCCATTGTGGTCTACTATAATTACTATTATTACTGTTATTAGGGTTTTTGGTTATGGGTTTTTTTTAAAGGTGAATTAGATGTACAGTACATTTTGAAAACACTGCTCCCCATATGTGTTACATTAATAGAAATGGGGATTAGCTAAGCTGAAGAGAGTGTAGCTTTTTTTATAAATGCTATAGGATAGGAAATTCAGCTTGTGAAAGTTTGCCCAGTTTTTATTGAATCAAATTTCTGCATCAGTGTTAAAAGTTCTTCTCTGCCCTAGTGATAGCTAAGGGGTTTTTAATCATGGTAAGGAAGAGGTTTAGAATGAGTGATTTTTGCCTTCTGCCTACTCTTTTGTCAGGGCTTAGGCAAACTAAATTTATGCATCATGAATGCAGGTAATGCTAGCTGATTTAGGATTTGGCAACACTGATGATTACTTTTAAAATTAAGTGGATCCTTTACTTCTCTATACATTTGAATAGTGTTTGCCTTTATTTAGCTTTCCTTTTCTAAAAAATCCTCCTCCTGCCTAGCTTATTGACAAGATCAGGATAGCAGATTAGGAACTTCAATGGCTGAAAAGAAAATTAGCACAAGTAATGTGTTCTGTTTTCCTACAGTTCTGTGTCCTTTCTCCTTCCATCACTGCTGCAATACCTCTAGGTCCCGCTCATCCTGCATGGTATTGCTTTTTCTTCTATTTCTCGCAGATCCTGCTGGTCTACAAGCAGCATGGGCTGTAAACCATTCCAAGCCAAGTGCTGAGAGCCATCTGGTAGGCTTAACAAAGCAGGTAAGTCTTGACTTGTTTAACTGAATGTGATTGGAGTTTCACAGTCTGCAGTAGGTCAGCAGAACCAGAGTAGAATAAATTTCTTCAGATTGAAGTAGGCTACTGTTGTCTGAAAAGCTGATAAGCACACAGGCTTAACGTAAAGATTTTATATTATGTGTTTATTTATGAGATAAACACTTATACCAGCATGGGTTTCCGTATGCAAGATTGACTGTCGTCTTTGTAGTATTCCTTGTGTTGCTCCCTGATGGTGTGTTGTTTAAAGAAATGAAGAAAACATGTATGTTACGGTCCCACTGACATTTTCAATAAAAAACTTGGGACGTCCTAGAGGACAACTGAATTCCAACGATTTGGGGTAGGAAGTGCTAAAAGGAGCTGAGTGAACTTGAGCAACTAGCCCTGCAGGTTTCTTATGTGATTTGAACGTGAGCCACTTATTTGTTTTGCCAACTTAAAGGCACAGGG
This sequence comes from Psittacula echo, assembly GCF_963264785.1. NCBI lineage: Eukaryota > Metazoa > Chordata > Aves > Psittaciformes > Psittacidae > Psittacula > Psittacula echo. Next base: position 41,114,446 of record NC_137735.1, on the reverse strand, counting down.
TGCAGGTTGGTTGAGAGAATGATGAACCACCTGCAGAATATAGTTAACAAGAAACAAATATAAGTAGATTCCAAAAATCCTAGCCATATACTTGAACATGCCAGGCAAAATGCTTCGCATCCTTTAAAACAGAATCTTGCATGTAAACCTTTTCTTTATTATGCCCATTATTATTGCAGGTGCAATTCTTGGCATTTTATTGTTGCAGCAGGGCAATGTAGCATTCAAATATTGAGTTTATACACCACCTAAAGTGGTCAGTTTAAGAGATCCAAATGTCCAGTTCAATGCTGTGCTTCTATTTACTTGGAAACATCTCTTGAAATTGTCACTCATTTTGTAATGCCCCTATCTTTTGTTATCTCTTTAGACACTAAAACTGAAAGCCTTTAATTTCACCAATTCTTTTAAACATATTGATGTAATTAAAGCTGGGTTTCTTACATATTTCATAATAAGAGCACATACCGGAAAGAAATTGAGAGGCTGAAGGTTTAAAAACAAGCAGGCAAATGACAAAGACTGTGAAGGAACAATATTGAGAATTATTTGAAATGTTGCTAGAGAAGAATTTAGATTACCTGGGGTTTGGGATGGGTAGAATTCAGAATCTTATTTTTAAAACTTAAATGTTTTCTGCTGTATTTTTTTCCTACCATTTTTTTTTTTCAGATGACTATTATGAAATAATTGTTTAGTATTTAGTTTAGTATAAAGCACTTTTTTTCCCAATGATTTAAATGAATGTGGTTAATGAGTAGGTACTTGACTTAGTTCTCAATACTTATTCAGTCTGATCTTCTGTGTCAGAACCTATGTCACTACTGAGTTATGTGATGATAGTATTCTTTGCTAAGTTTAATGTCTTTTGGAGCTAATGGAGGACCTTAATGAATTTGTTGGAGTCTAGATTAAGTTTTGCAGAGGACAAACCATGGCTTTATGCACTTTTGCTATAATTATGAACCTTAGCAAAATATTACTATAATTAGGCTAACATAACCCATAATTAGTTAATTTTACATGTTAATTAAAGTTAATATCTTAAATCACTTTAGTTACTGAGGCTGATTTGGGTAACATACACATAATATTTTGTATATGCACAAAGCTGTATTTTCAGGGTTGCCAGCTGTCTGCAGTCTATATTACCTATAAAAATTTGAACAATTTACTGCTATTCAGGAAGTATATGGTAACTCTCTAATCATAACCTATTTGTAATGACATACAAACATCGATGAGTTTCTGCAACCCATACAATACAACCTAGCTAATGAGTAGCTAACAGCTGAAGGTTTCACCTACAGTGGGAGACACTGATGTGGGAAAGACAGACAGCACTCAAAAATGAGAATGTTCCAGGAGCTAGTGTGAAACGGGAGCAGAATAAACTTGCCTTATACTTCTTTTACAGTTTAGATGAGTGCTATTAATTCAAAGCAATGTGCTATATTTGAATTTCTTTCCTGTTACCTTTTTTTCAAGACTCAGATCATCCTCTGGGAAGTATCCATTATTTTTCTGTGAAAAAAATTGATAGTGTTGTTCCTGTTGTAGAAACTGAATATTTTTCATTTTTTTCTGGAAATAAAAAAATTGTCAATATAACAATAATGAAATTTAGCAAACTGTGTTAATATGTATATTAACAGATTTCAGCAACATCTGCAATTGCATGCAATTTAAAAAAAAAAAAAAAAAATCTCCTTTAAAGATTCTAGTCTGAATTAAGTATTTGCATACAGGTAACTCATGTAAAGATTCTTTCCATTGATCCATCAAACTGACAGCATTAGAGTTTCTGTGGATTGTGTCAATCCTATGGATCAGAGAAACAAAAGAAACTTGACAAGAAAATGTTTAAATAGTAATTAAATAGCATCAAAAGAAAGATTAACATTAAATAGCATCCTGGTTCTGCTGAAGTCTAAGGGAATCTAGGTCCTTGATTCATGCTGTCAGGGCTTCATCATGAGCATAAAGTCCGGTTTTGAGGAGGTTAGAAACATGGTCAGAAATTTTGAATAAAAATTGCACCATTCTATAGTTGTGTTTTCAGATATGAGAAGCAGTCAGTCACCTAAGGCTTATTAATCATGAAATAATTGATGTAACATCTTGTTCACCAGGCAAGAGATTCATGAGGAACACAACTTATGCTGGGAATGATGTTATTTGATTAGAATCATACAATCATAGAATTGTTAGGGTTGGAAAGGACCTTAAGATCATCTAGTTCCAACCCCTCTGCCATGGGCAGGGACACCCCACACTAAACCATTTCACCCAAGGCCTCATCCAACCTGGCCTTGAACACTGCCAAGGATGGAGCATTCACAGCCTCCCTGGGCAACTTGTTCCAGTGCCTCACCACCCTAACAGTAAAGAATTTCTTCCTTATATCCAATCTAAACTTCCCCTGTTTAAGTTTGAACCCGTTACCCCTTGTCCTGTCACTACAGTTGTTGATGAAGAGTCCATCCTCAGCATCCTTGTAGGCCTCCTTCAGATACTGGAAGGCTGCTATGAGGTCTCCACGCAGCCCTCTCTTCTCCAGGCTGAACAGCCCCAACTTTCTCAGCCTCTTTTCATACGGGAGGTGCTCCAGTTCCCTGATCATCCTCGTGGCCCTCCTCTGGACTTGTTCCAACAGTTCCATGTCCTTTTTATGCTGAGGACACCAGAACTGCACACAATACTCCAAGTGAGGTCTCACGAGAGCAGAGTAGAGGGGCAGGATCACCTCCTTTGACCTGCTGGTCACGCTTCTCTTGATGCAGCCCAGGATGCGATTGGCTTTCTGGGCTGCGAGTGCACACTGCCGGCTCGTGTTCATCTTCTTATCAACCAACACCCCCAAGTCCTCCTCTGCAGGGCTGCTCTGAATCTCTTCTCTGCCCAACCTGTAGCTGTGCCTGGGATTGCTCCGACCCAGGTGTAGGACCTTGCACTTGGCATGGTTAAACTCCATAAGGTTGGCATCAGCCCACCTCACAAGCGTGTCAAGGTCCCTCTGCATGGCATCCCTTCCCTCCGGCGTATCAACTGAACCACACAGCTTGGTGTCATTGGCAAACTTGCTGAGGGCGCACTCAATCCCACTGTCCGTGTCACCCACAAAGATGTTGAACAAGACTGGTTCCAACACCGATCCCTGAGGGATACCACTCGTTACCGGTCTCCAGCCGGGCATCGAGCCATTGACCACAACTCTGGATTGTCTGGATTCTAGAAATAACATGCAGAGAGATCAGAATTAGTAAAATTCTTTACTGCTGTCCCAATTCTTCACACCATAGGACATAATTCATGAAAAAAGAAGAAAAAAAAAATTTACAAAAAGTAAATGTGAGTACCTTTATCATGTTATTTATTTAATCTATGAATTGATATGGAACTGAAGAAGGTGCTACATACCATACTGTTTCTTGATTTTAATAGCAATCTTCTTAATCTGTTGTTTGGACACCTCATTTTCTATAGTGTTTTCAGGCTATCCAATTTCTCTTTTAGCAGCAATCCATAAAATTCATGACAGGAACTTCAAAAAAAAGGTAGAAAGTAACCAAATTCATGTCTTTCTTGTGAACACTTCTGTATTTCCTGTGAACATCAAGGTCTTAGGAATTCAATTCTAATGTTTAATTTTATGAGTGTTCATCTGTAATACTCCTTTTATTTACTGGATTAAGTTTTTGTTGTTTGGGGTTTTGTTTTATTGTATTGTATTTTATTTTTATTTTGGGCAGGTTGAATAGGCAATATCAAAACTGTGAAAGATATAACAGGTTTATTATTTGTTTTCAGTAAAAATTAGTCTCAATTTTTTTATCCATACCCTGCACAATTTTCTGCCTCAATGGAACAAAGCAAAGAAGGCTGCCAACAGCATGTTTTACAGGATATGGATATCAATTTATCTAAAATGTTTTCTACAATAAATTGGAATGCACTTTGCTATAATTTAAGTGTGTTTCTCTCTGTGCTGACTGAGGAACACATTGTTTAAAAAAAAAAAAAAACAAAAAAAGGGTAATTTTACTGATACCTGTGGGAAAATCTAGAATACTAGTCATTGATATTAAATTTATATCAACTTTATAAGATTTTTGTCATCTTGACACATTTATGGAGCTGTTAATTTTTTGCTGCCTTGGGGATACACTGTACTTGATGTGATCCCGCTTATTAAATCAGGACCATGCAAGTAACATTGATGACTTGTCATTCAAGAATAAAATATAACCGAGTCTTTTGTGGTTCTAGAGGAAAGATATATTTGTCAGAGAAATAGGTAGGAAAATAGGTATTACGATCTATATGAAATTAATACTTGAAAAGAGAAAGAAGGAGAAATATACAGGCATCTAATCAGGTATCTCACAAAACTTCTCCTGCAGTTGTTCATGAGTAATAAAAAAGTACATGAGTCATAGTACGGCAGCCTAAAAGACATTCCATTGTCCTCACATTAAACCTGGGTAGGCAAGCAGATATGCAGGATTTGAAATACATTTCAAATTCCTATATTAATATACATTATAGAAGCTACATTTACTATATGGATATGCAGATAAGCATATGTTGTGTTGAGGCCTTATATTAGCACTGTGTTGTCATCACTGCCCCAGAATTCCCATGATCATTAAGTTGAATCAAATCCAATTTAAATACAAAAGCTTTTTTAAGCCTAATTTATTTTTGTTGAAATAAGATTCAATAACCAAAATATGTCAGTATCCACTCTAGTTCAGAGAGATCAAATTTAGACTTATTCTGTCTAAAATGATTTTAAGTTAGGATTGTATATCACTCATCAGGGAGATTTCAAGCTTATCAATAATCAATTCATCATGAAGAAAGTCATGTTGCTACATCTCTGAGCTTTGTACTTTATACTTCCTAATCACTCACTGGAAAGCTCGAAGTAATTTTCAGAAACTGAAGGTGTTTATACTCAGACTTTCATATTCACTAGAACAGATGGCATTTTTGGCTAAAATTTTGGGTCAGAAGGGAGTGCTCCAACTTCTTTAAATATTTAAGAACTTGCATAAGAGACATTTTGGTTAGATTCCAATCAAGAGTAATAAAAATATTTTTGTTGTTGGCAATTTTTTGTTGTATTATACCAAGCTAAATGGTTTTATATTTGAAATTCTAGGGTTTCTATTTGAAAATAATGGTTTTATTTTCACCAGCTCATTTCTTTTTTCTCTGAGGGACCATTCTTCTAGCAGAAAAAAGTATTGTCTCTTTCACAGCCAAAATCTATTTTTACTAGACACTCCGCAGTCATGCACATATTACTGTCTTTCAGTAGGAAACATTAGGTATACAAATCTTAGCTTCCCTTAGGGAAATCTTATGGTAAATATTCTCATGTCCAGAGTACTATATGGTATTTACTGAACTGAATCATAGCCATGCAGATTCTTAACTTGTGCTTTGCTATGTCTAAAGTCCCTCCTTTTCACATTGTTTTATGTAAAGCTACAAACACCCTACTGGTTCTCTGATATTAACATTGTGAACATATTTACCTTGCCAGACTGGTAAAGAAGCTTTACAAGAATGTATGTTTTGGTGAACATTTGTTGCAAATTTTTTCTGCCCAAATGAAAAGTACAGTGAGTATAGCCTCTTCTTTAGTATTTTAAGACTTTCGTTTTCTAAGTGAATAAATTCAATGACACACGAAACATATGGGAGTTAATAAAGGTTTTTGTTGAGGATAGAGAATCCACCTTTTCTTATTCTTTCCACTTTTCTAGTGGTCATTACTGTTCTTAATACATAGAAGTACTCACAAATTATGAAGCCCAAATGTTCCACATTTGGAACTTATTCCACAAATACAGTTGTATCATGTAGGCAATAGGTAACTCTTCTTCCTATAAATTCTGGGAGTGTCACTTTAGGTCATGGACTTTAAATCTTGAAGAGGTAAGTGCATTCCAGCTGTTAAAAAACAAACAAAAAGCAAAACCAACCAGAAAACAAACAAACAAACAAAAAAAAAACACAACAAAACAAACAAACCAAAACCCACAACAAAAAACATCAAAACAGCCAACCAAAAATCCACAACAAAACAAAACCAGTAAAAAAACACAACCAAAACCTACCAGTAAATATTTCAGAGCTAAGTATGTCTTTGTTAGTCCCAGCTAGTGACATTTAATAAAATTCTGAATGTACTGCAAAGCACATATAGTGTCTTCTGTGTAGAAGACAACCAGCTATGACTTATTGTAAAGTAGCCACAAGGTTTTTTATGAGAATATCTTTTTTATTCTAAACAGGCAAGAGACAGGCTACTTCCACAAATCTAGTTTAATCCACAAATCGTCTTGACAGATTATAAATTACAGCATCAGAATTTTTCATTAATGAGATGAATGAAGTTGAAAACAAAGGCATTAATATTATCATGTCAAAGATACATATCTAGTCACGTGCCATATATTATATATAGCACTGACATTTAAGTTTGATTCATGTAGCTATATTAAAAACTTAGAAAACTACTTAAAAGAAGAGCTGTGGATATATTTTTTTTAATTAAAGCCATTTTTGCTATGTCTTCAGTGTTTATGTTATTTATTAATTTAAAGTCTGCAGATTAATTTATCCACTTTTATTTTCATCTTGATAGTGGGTTTTTCTGATTGTTCTTCCAAAAAGTATATGAAGTATACAGAAGTTAATATCAAATATTTTAGGAAATAAAGTAAACAATTTGAATTTTACTTGCTTAGTCATATCTCTTTGGAAAATGAGCCTTCCATGTTTCCAGCTGTTGTGGAGAACGGCAGCATGAGTGCAAGAATTTAATCTACGATAAGCATCACCAGTTGCTGTCCTCTGTCTTTTTAGCACACTATCAATTCTTTCTGCATGCAGATCCAGTACAGAATGGACCTTGATATTGGAAAGTGGACCTCAGTGAAAAAAAAATGAAAAAGTGAGTAGTCTTCAAGAATGCTGGTTTGTCCCTTTTTTATCTTCTTTATTGCATACTTTCTTGTATTCATCAACAGGCATATTTTTTACTACCATGAAGGGCTTGGTTGCAGTCTTATTGTCATAGGCTTTGTAATAGTTAAACAGTACATAAAATAGGCTTAGCAGAAATAATATATTTATTACAAAAATAGAAACCACTGAAGAAAACTAAACTGCAGGCAATTTAATGTGTGTGCAGTACACACAAGAATGTGAGATATTCTTTCTCTAAACAAGACTACTCTCTTATTAAGGAATACTATGTCAGCAATGTACAAAAGTACTTGATTGACTGCAACAGGTGTATCTGAAAGAGTTTTATCTTACACGTCAAGAGGTGTCTTTTATAGACCAATATTAAGAAGAAAACAATTTGGAAGTTCAGATTCATCTAAAGCAGCAGGATATTTTCAGCTGTTGACTCTGTACCTGACTTAGAAAATATTGTTGGAATTTGGGCTTGGAATTTGTGGTTTTGGGATGACTATGTTAACATACCAAAAATAATTTTATGACATATAGAAAAATTACTGTTCTGAGCAAAAGAAAACTGGAAAAACTTTTTCTATGACGTGATCTTTTGACAACTAAATCAATAAGAGCTTCTAGTTCCAAGACTCATACAAGGTTCCAGCTATAAGTAAATTTATCTATTAGTTATTTCAATTTTTTCCAGTCTCTGCTCCTGCTATTTATCAAAGCCAGTCAGACAAGGTGAGCCTCCTTACTAAGGTAGATAAAGTGTTTCATTACAATTTCCATTATCATAGACATAGAGAAAAATCATTCTGAACTGACAACTATGTAAAAATATTTTAAACAAATATAAATTGCTGGAGTTGAAATATTTAGCTCATTCATCCTGTTTCGGTTTATTTTTAAAGCCAGTGCTTTGAAATCTGCTTGTGGTTTTTAAATAAGGTGTTCTGTCAGGGTATTCTTCATCTACAGGATGTTTTATTTCTGCTACTCATCTGTCTTCTCATTCATTTCATTACTAAGGAGAAACAGGAGGGGGGAAATCAACTCTTCAGGAAAAAGAAGGAAAGATGCAAATGCATCAGCTTTTACAATACTGTCTTGATATCAGTGACAAATACTACGATACTACGATATATTAATTATTGTAGTGGACTTTTCAACTGCTAACCAAAGGATTGTCATGACCATTTTAGGCAGAATAATGGAAGTTAATACAGGAAACAAACTTTTGTCACTTGGATATTGCAGAATCAACAAATAACCAGTAAAGATTAATGGAAAAGATCATATCATGGCTTCTATGTAAATGTCACTGAATGCAGATTAGTTTAAGAAAGTTCAAAAAAATGTTGCTGACTTCCTTTCTCCATCATATTAAACTATTCTTGGTGAGAAAACAATATTTTTAATAGAAATAAAATGGTAATTTGTATGACATTGAGCCTGTTACTATCCTGTAGTAACTAACTTCTGGTGGAGGACAAGAGACAACAGCTAATAGAATTGTGTGAAATTCAGGAGAGTCCCTTTTTTGAGCATTTCAAGGTACATATATGAGAGCTGTGCAAAATATATGTTTGTATTTCAAAACTCTTTTCAAAAACATAGCAAAACCATGTCTTTGGCTGCAAAAGAAAAACTCTTTGGTCCACAAAACTACTAAAAATATTCTTAAGGAGTAGTGCCAAACTATAATCAGTATTTAGCACCTTAAGCAGTAAAAGAGCTTCACTGAGTGTGAAATAAAAGAACTGAAGAAGTACATGCAGTGTTTTTCCTTCTTTTTTGCTTGGTTTTAATTAAAAAACGGGTATTGTAGAATAGCACCGACCTCGTGGTAAATAATCATAGAATACTTAGGGTTGGAAAGGACCTTAAGATCATCTAGTTCCAACACCCCTGCCATGGGCAGGGACACCTCTCACTAAACCATGCCACCCAAGGCCTCATCCAACCTGGCCTTGAACACCGCCAAGGATGGAGCATTCACAACCTCCCTGGGCAACCCATTCCAGTGCCTCACAACCCTCTCAGTAAAGAATTTCTTCCTTGTATCCAATCTAAACTTACCCAGTTTAAGTTTTAACCTGTTACCCCTTGTCCTGTCACTACAGTCCCTGATGAATAGTTCATCCCCAGCATCCTTTTAGGCCCCCTTCAGATACTGGAAGGCTGCTATGAGGTCTCCACGCAGCCTTCTCTTCTCCAGGCTGAACAGCCCCAACTTTCTCAGCCTCTTTTCGTACAGGAGGTGCTCCAGTTCCCTGATCATCCTCGTGGCCCTCCTCTGGACTTGTTCCAGCAGTTCCATGTCCTTTTAATGCCGAGGACACCAGAAATGCACACAATACTCCAAGTGAGGTCTCACGAGAGCAGAGTAGAGGGGCAGGATCACCTCCTTCAACCTGCTGGTCACACTCCTTTTGATGCAGCCCAGGATACGGTTGGCTTTCTGAGCTGCGAGCGCACACTGAAGCCGGCTCATGTTCATTTTCTCATTGACCAACACCCCAAGTCCTTCTCTGCAGGGCTGCTCTGAATCTCTTCTCTCCCCAGTGAAAGAGATAATGTAAGTATAATCGCAGTATTATCTCAAAATTACTATAGGCCATTACAGACCATTCATTCTGGTGAATGAACCACAAAACCAAAATTACATAATTTTTTTTTGGTTTGTTTTTTTTTTTTTTTTTTTTTTTTTCACTTCTGCAGAATTAATACAAAGGAGTGTAATTTTGCTCTTTTAGAACCAGTAACCAGTGACAAGTCTTTGAGCATTCAATGTCAGTTTTGGATGCTCAGCACCTTTCGAGGTGTCTTTTCAGATTGATTTTCTGTGTCATTCTGGAATTTTGTCTTATCTAGGCACATCCTCTTGTTCTTAAATTGGAGTGAGATGATTTGGAACAGTTCAGTAAATCAACATACTTGATGCACATCAGGTTTTGATCTTGATCTGGCACATAACCAAGTAAAAGGAAAACTTCCTTGGAACTTCTCCATCTAAGATCAGGCATAATGTCTCAGTGGAGAATGAAGTTCAGGCCCAGAGGTGTCATTTTGTCATCTAGTCAGAATACTTTTATACTTTTATCTGGAGAAATGAGTTAATCCATGTGTTTGTGAATATGTAGATAGAAAAAAAAAATCTTTTAAAATTTCATTTTGAAAAGAAAAGAACATGAATGTGCACTTGTACTTTTCCCAACCAACAGTACTGTTCAGCAAGAAATTATGTTTCAAACTGGTCTCTCACATTTATAATAATTCTAAATGTATAAAGTATAATGAAGTGAACTATAAAGTGTTTCTCATGTAGCTTTTGAAATTCAAAGAAAATCACTTTTACTACTCAAAGATTTGCATCTATCTAAACACATGCTTAAATTATAACATGTATTAAATTATAAAACCCCAAAAGAAAAAAAAAATTAATATCACAAGGATACAGAAATAAGGGACTGAGAAAAAATTTTTTTCTTTAAGCCTTCTTATTAATTCATGTTCTCAAATTTTCATGTAAAAAATGTTCATCTTGAAGGAACACTGGCCAAAAATAAACCCAAGCCCCCCTCTCCTTTCCCCCCCCAACACACAAAGTACTAACTTAATACCATATATAAGTGGAAATTGCCTTTTCAAAGACATTTTCTAGGTTATTCTTTATTTCAGTGAGTTACAAATTGCAAGTCTTTCAGATAAACCTCAGATACTAAGCCAAATGTTTCTTTTAAAAAACTGATTTGTGATGTTTTAATTGATGATTAACAAATATGTTGCCTCTGTGTCGTGGTTTAAGTCCAGCCAGTAACTCAGAATCAAGTAGCCACTCGCTCACTCCCCCTCTTCCTCCCCTCCGCTCCCAGAGGGATGGGGAGGAGAATCAAAAGAATGTAACTCCCACAGGTTGAGGTAAGAACAGTCCAGTAACTAAGGTATTACACAAACCACTGCTGCTACCACCAATAATAATAATGATAAAGGAAATAACAAAGGAAGAGAATACAACAGCTCAGCACCCACCAACTGATACCCAGCCCAGCCCGAGCAGTGATCTAACTCTTCTGGGTAACTGCTCCCAGTTTATATACTGGGCATGACATGCTGTGGTATGGAATACCACTTTGGCTAGTTTGGGTTAGGTGTCCTGTCTCTGCTTCCTCCTGGCTTCCCCTCCTTCCTGGCAGAGCATGAGACTCACAAAGTCCTTGGTCAGACTAAACACTACTGAGCAGCAACTAAAATCATCAGTGTTATCAGTGCTTGTTCCCAGGCCGAAAGTCAAAAACACAGCACTGCACCAGCTACTAAGGAGAAAAATGACTGCTACTGCTGAACACAGACACCCTGACTGTGAACAATCACTGTTTCTTTTTCCTGCAAGAAGAAAGGAATTGTATGTTCCATTCATCCCTGATGGAAAGGGAACAAATTATAGAGTAGAAAAATATGTGGCTTGGTTCTGTCGTGCCTACTGAATTATTTCTCTTTTGTAATTTCTCTGAATTATTTCCAGTTTGTAAGGCAGAACTTGAAATTTAGATCTCCCATGCAATACCCCACTTTTCAGGTAGCATGCTGCCTAATAGTCCTTACTCTGCCACTGCAGTACAGGAGCACAAACTGTAGTATTTCTCCACTTTTGTATTTGCTTGGCACTGTGCCTCATGCAATAGTGCAAGCTGTGGGCCACTTGCCTGTGTACTTACTGAATACATGAGCTTGGCCCAATGAGCTGTAACACTCTAGAGGGGAAGATTTGTCAAAAAAAAAAAAAAAAAAATGTTCAGGACAGATATTAAAAGAAAAAAAAGAAAGCATTTACAAGCCTATAGAGACACCCTGTGACATACAGGAATTAGATCCCTTTGGAAATGCAAGCCACATTGACCACTGAAAGTCATGCGTTATAAAAGCTTTTTATATGAGTTTTCACCATGGGTTTGGCCATTGCCTTTTGTAGTCTGTAAAACTGTATATCCAGTCCTCCCTCAGTGCTCTCTGCTCCTTTTCTCTTTCATCTGAATTGCTCAGTGCGGCTGGTTCAACAATGGTATTATTATTTAAATCCCAGGAGCTGCAATATAGCATTGGAAAGAAAACAAATGAATAAATAAATTATGAATAACAGATGATGATTTAGTTCATGGTGTGCTCAAGCAGGAGGATAATGACCCTGCACATGCACATAGGTTGTATGGCCAGGGGTTAGGGGCTTTCTGTTCTCTCAGAAATAGAGCAATGTTTCCAGTCCTTCTGATGTGGCAGGAGTAATGCATGCTGGAGGAAAAAGATAGATTGTAACAACTAAAGAGTGGCTGCATGAGTTCAGCCCAGGGGAGACTCCAGCCATTCTAGCATTCTACCTCTGGCAGAGAGTTGAGAAGAGGATCCCTTGCGAATGTAGGAGGTTATTCTGAACTCCCAAGCATACTTCTTCCAGCTCACAATAATTTGTGCCTCAGGTAGTCATTAGGCCATGCTATTTTTTTAGCTTTTTGAAAGTCCTCACATTGTTCAATTGTGGGGTCTTTAACCCATATAAGATTTTAGTATTCACAACATCTTACAGCAAGAAGTTCCACAGATTAGTTCAATGTGACCACGCAGTTAAAAAACAAACAAACAAACAAAAAAAAACCAACCAAAACCCACAAAAAAGACCCCTCCCTGCAAAAAAAAAAAAAAAAAAAAAAAGAAAAAAAAAAAAAAGGACCAAAAAAAACCCCAAAAAAACCAAACCAAGAAAAAATAAACCACATTTGTTTTCTGTCTGAATTATTCTTTAATTGATCTTCCATACTTCCTGGAAAATACTGTTAATTATTGTTTTCCTCTTACTTCTTTCCTTCATAGCATGTAGATGTCCATCTTCTTTCCTATCAACTGTATTTTCCAGACTGAAGAATCCCTGTAAGTCATACCAGTTGCTTTTCTCTGGACTATTCCCATTTCTTCCATAAATTGACTGAGTTGTAATCCAACTGCACACAATTTTCAAGACACTGGTGCATCATGCATTTCCATGACAGCATGACAACGTTTTCTGTTTTGTTCTTTTCCTTATTGTTTCTTGCAGTCAATTCATTTTTTTTTTACTGCTCCTGTGCTTTTGAACTGAGATAGTGAAAATCCCAAGACACCACTCCTGAGAAAGCATTGAGTCCATTGTTTTGTATGTGAAATTCAGAGATTTTTTCCATATTCATCACTTTATAACTCTCTTCCTACCCCTACTTTTATCTGCCATTTTATGGTACAAATGCTGAGGTTTTGTTTGTTATGATTTTGGGTTGTTTTTTTCAATTTTTCTGAAATTGTTCACAGTTGGCTCCTACCCTTACTATCCTTAAAAAACTTATGTTGTGAAACTTCGCTCTTCACCTTCCCAGACAAGTTGTGAATATATTGAACAAAGCAGATACTAGTACTAGTACTAGAATTCATCCTTGCACAATCTTCCCTTTTAATCTAGAGCTAAAAGAGGAACCTTCTTTAATGCCTTAGAAATAGACAATTGAGTCTTCCTTTTCCATATGCTGCTTCATAATTAAGAGATCTGGATGTTGTTTTCTTGATGCACCCCAAAATAAGACTTTGTTGAGACCAATAGAGGGGTATTTTCCTCTGTGATTGTGGCCGTTGGCAATAAAAAATGCACAGAGTAAAACTCCTCATAAAATAACATCTTTTATTTCTGAGATATTCAGCCATTTTCAAAGCATGTGGCAATACAACCTGTATATGATTGCCTGTATTATCCTCCTCTTATAATTTTACTTAGGATTCAAGCCAGGAAGTAACAAGTGGAGCTTGTTTGCCCTTAGTCTTTATATATTATATGTAGAAAGCTGATAAAATTACATGTATTCTACTTAATATATTACATTTTGTGCTTAAAAGTAAAAAGATTTATTGAAAAAAATATTTTGCTAGTGGTTGAAGTTGAATTTATTCTCGTTCATTCATCTGGTTTTTTGTGTATTCTTAATATTTGTCACTCAAAAGATGGACATAAAATTTGCCCTTGTTTTTGTTGCCCACTGCACTGAATTCAGCATGTGGAAGACTCAAGTAATATTATTTTTCTTAGAAATTGAATAGCTGTGATTATATGCTACTCTCTTTAAGGAAGGCTGGGGAATATATTCTAAATGTCACTAACAAAACATGTTCTTTGTTCTTGGTCAGATTTGAAGAGGGACAACTTCTTTGTAAGACTGATTTACAGTACTCTGAAAGCCATCATCTGTATCCCACTGGCAAATACTTTTGATTATTATGTACATGTATGCTTTAATAAGAGCTGTCTTTTGAAATCAGCTCCTCCTTAGACCTAATCTAGGAATAAAGCCATAATGCCAAGTTTATGATATCTTAGTGTGTTGCTATGGAAGTGATATTAACAATATTAGAAATCCAGCATTGTGGGCTGTGTAGCAGTAGAATCTGATAGAAACTGAAAGCGTGGATGCAGTAGAAGAAGCTTTCATTTCAACACAAATATCTTTTATTCATTGGAATGAGATAAAAAAAGGACAGTATATCAAAGAAAAGTAAGTAATTTATTAATTACTTTTAATTAATATTTCTATTAATTAATATTTATTATTTCTATTATTACTATTAATATTTCGATATTATTAGTTTAACTTGATGAGGATGTCTAGAATGTAAATGCATAAAGTTTTTAATTGTAAAAAAATATGTTTTGACAAACAAATTTAAAGATTAAAATCACTGCATATAAATTAATATTTTTATTAAGAAAAAAGAAAGGGAGATTTTATTTTAGTTTGCTATTGTGGTCATAGACTTCTTTTTCATTCATGTTATATCTTTTTCATTCATTCATATCTTAAATTTTGCATTTCTTTCTTTTATTTGCATTTTGATTTTGCAATGGGAAACAGACCAAGCAGGTAGCAACCTAGTTCTGTTCCTTTTTAGCTGTGATTATTTCCAGCAACAGTTTAGGATGCCTGGCTCTGTCCTGGGCCCCTGTGTAGTAAGCCTGTTGATTTTGAGTGATTATTGAATAGCTTTATAATAGATATTTGTGTGCAATTTAAGGTACAGAATGATCAGTTGAAGTTTGTTACAATGTGCTTAGATGCATGGAAAGATGAAAGACTGGAGTGGATCAATAAAGTCATTACTAGATGGAAAATGCTATGAAAACATATCGGTGATGTACGATTAAACTAAAGAACAAAAATCATATACAATCACTGGTTCCTGCTTTTGACAGCAAACATGAGCCTTTAGGCATAAATGGCTGTGAATAGCAAAATGCAGCTGCTGCCTTCATTTGAATAGCCTAAGGAGGACAGGAGAGCCCCAGCAATAGCAGTCATTTCAGAGCTCTGGCTGACTTAAAAAGCAATAGCAAGTTAGACCCTGAAGAGTACTAGACAGGATCCTGTGATGTGGTGTTGCCAACCCCTTTGGAGGAGATACAGTGAATAAAGGAATATTCATGATAGAAGCGATGTTCCATAGGGAATTAAGCAGCTGCAGAACCCGCTGTCTCTGCGTGAAGTGTTACATACTTTCCACTTCTGCAGCTGCCCTTCAGCCTCTCTTCAGCTGCCGAAACATGCATCTTTGCCTCCCTCTTTTTTGATCCTAATGAATGCTTGCGCGCAGCAGCTCAGGACTGTTTGCATGCTCAGCAGCAATCAGATGCAGTGTTAGTAAAAGCCATTTTCAAGTGCACTGTTTTACGTTTACTGCTTCTATTTTATTTTATATTTTATTTCTTTTTATTTATTTCTTTTCCTAATGACTTAAAAAGCAAGACCATACAATTTGCCCTAAGAATATGTTGGACCTGTAGAGCTGAGCAAAGTAACTGTTACAAATGAATTGCTGTTGTGAGTACAATTGAAGTGTAACAGTGGATTCAGGAGGAAAGGTGTTCCAGAGGTGACATATTCTTACAGCCTAGTGCAGTGTCATTTTTTTTAAGAGCCCTGGAAATAATAGTAGTACAAGTCTAGAAACAATACGGCCAAATTAGCAAGACGCTGTCCCAGCTAAAAGCCCATTCTTATTTTCCTTCTGCTTTTGAGGTAGACTTGATCAGCAAGAGGTCTGTATCATGCTGCCTGGTGCATTTTGTAGACATGTTCACAGCTATCTTTAATCTTACTGACACCAAATAAAGCACTTGAGGGGAAGGCAAGAACAGATAAAACAGTGTCAAATATAAAAATAAATTTACCTACATTATCAGAGGAGCATATTTTGTTGACCTAGGTCCAGATTTCCCTGCTTTACATAGCTCTCTCTTTGTTCACCATTCTCCCTTTTATTGCATTCCATAATTGCTACAAACAAATGAAATCCAAAACTTCTTTAGAGAAAAAAAAAGTTAAGCACTCCCAGCTGTTCACAGCAGCATGAGCTGCTGCTCCATTAATTCCAATATGTATGTGCACAGGCCTCAAGCACAGCCTTGCCCTAACAACTGCTAGGAATGCAGAATTATTGCTTATAATAAATCATTGTAAGCCAGTCGGAGCTCTGGATACCCTGGTATTTTGACACATGTTGAATTTGTGAGAACAGCATTTCCAAATGTTAAAAAATTATGGGCCAACCTCATTTTGTTATTGTGTTTGTTGAACTTCTGTCATCTTAAAATTGTTCTAAAAAATAAATAAAAAAGAAAAAAAAACCAAGAAACAACTTGGTTGCTAGTGTAAAGAAAATAACTTAAGTTGCTCATAGAAGTGTAGTACTATTGTAGAGCTTTGCTTTCATGGGGAAAAAGTTAACCCAAGAGCTGTATTAACTTGTGAAAGCTTAAACCATGCCTGTGTAACCATTCAGATGTTTGTTGCTGCCTGCAAATGAGTTATCTATGAAGGTGAAACAAAAGTAACGCGTTGTAGCAGAAATTGCTAGACTGGCCCAAAGATATCGTAAGTATTGTGTTGTCCAACAGGAATAAACAAATAATTATCTCCAAGTCTTCATGAAACGTATGGTCATCAGTCATATGGTAACATTGTTTTTTTTCTCTAAGCAGATCATTTCATAATGGCTTATGCGGTGTTCTGCTTAAAACTTCTTGAAACAATATGGCCAATAAGTCAGGTAATAGTCATACTCAGAGATCGTAGGTAAGGAGCTTCTCAGATGTATCCAGGATCTTATATAAATCATGGAAATACACCAATTCTAATTGGTTTGGATTCACTTAAGTGTGGTTCATAAAACAAGACCTCATTTAATTAAGTAAATGTCCTTTCAGTCTTTTGTGTTATTTATTTATATCAATTTAAATAACACCTTAATTAATTTTTTGACTGAAAGACGTGTATGTATGAAAAGGTGGTTTTGTGTGTGTTTGAAAGAAATCTAAAAACCTACTTCTGTTTGTTTACCTTACTCTGCTATCTGTCAGGATCTAAGTTAGAACAGCTCCAATTCCTTTACCTGCAGTGGGAAAAATTCAGCTAGTGTTTGCAAGTGGCTTTCGTATTGATACTGATATTTAGCAGCATGTTTCCACTGCAAGATTAACTAGACTATAACTGGGTTATAACTTACCTCAACCTCATCACCCACACAAAGGAGTTAGGTTTTAGTTTGCTTGCTTGCTTAAATGGGAATACAAGCAAGTGTCTAAACGCCATCTTCCAGCAGAAACACAGTGATGAGGACTCAGATAATGCAGATAAGCAGAGGATAGCCATCCAGTGTTAGGGCAGGTATCAAACTTGGTTGTCAATAGCCTGTATACACGTGTAGACGCTATGTACTGAGAAGCTAAAGTGTATCATGCAAGTCAGCATAATGAAACATTGAAGCTTACTGGTCTGCATGGTCCAGCAATATAGTGAAGTTGGGAGACAGTGAACAAAGTACTGTTTTGGGACTAAATAAACCTGCCTGTGTGGGGTTATTAATAAAGACCATTCCAAATGTGCCCATGTTTTAAAACTTTACAAAACTTTCCATACATAAAATCTAATTATGAGTTTTGATCAGTACATGGACAATTTCTATGCACTGAAGGAATTTATATTCTTAGCATTTACCAGAAGCCTTAGTAAATGTACCCTGCTAAATGAACAACACATGTAGTTTGGGAAAAAATACAAAATAATGCTGGAGAAAGGTGATTGCTAGTATCTCTTAATAAAAACACATTTTGAGTAAAACATTAAAGCTGTTGAATGAATTGAAGTCAATGAAAATGACTTTTGAATCTGAATGTGGAAAAAAAAAGTGTTTTCAGATGAGGATAACGACATTCCTGCTTATATGACATCTCATTTTAAGAAAGGTGTACCTTAGACTGTAAATGTAACATGTTAAACCAAAACTATCAAAATTGGAAATATAGAATATTAGCACTAGCATCAGCAAATTTTCACTGTGTGTCTGTCTAAATGTTCATGCAGGAAAAAGCAGGTGCATGTTTACAGTGCATGTTTTAAGTACAATTACATAAGAAAAAAGAAAAAAGCAGAAAAAGAAAAAAAGACCAACCAAACCCTTTCTTTCCACCACAGATTGACCTTTCTTTCTTTACTGGATGTAGGCTAGCTAGTAAAACAGCAAAATACTTTTGCACACCCACATGATGTAATGCATGCATAACAGAAGTGTGAAAATTAGTGTTTCTTCATTGGATGAAAAAGATTTAGAAAATATATAGTTTATGGGCTTTGAAATGTTTAAAATATTTATTTCTGTAGCATTAGTCCTTTGAATCCTGGGTAGGCAAAAATCATCCAAGTGATAGGTTTCTGCCTCAATTGGTCTTAATCTAACCTAGTTTACACTGTGGAAAATGACAGAATAAGACTGGATGTGATGCAGATGAAATGTAGTGAAATAAATGAAATAAATCTCTGTGCAATGGATGCAGTCGTCAGAGCAACCTCACTGTGGAATTGCTCTGATGTGAACCAGAGTAGTTTAGTTTAACCCCTGTGTTAATTTTATTTTTCTTTTTCTTAATCCATTTACAGTCACTGGTTTATTTCTCAAACTAAGCAGTGTTGGCAACCAACAATTATATGAAGAAAAACAAAAACAACTCATCAAGCCAATGTTAATTCAATTGTAGCTAAAAGTTAGTGCCCAGCACTGTGAATCTAGAAACTGAAGTAAAACTTGTCTCTTCTCCGTTTAACATGAGCTTTATTGCAGTTTGCGATTAATCTTGAATTCAGTGGCAGTTCTACAGCTGACTATGTATGACCTTGATTTGACTTTGGTGAACTTCAGAAATTCCCTATCTGTAAACTGGATGCCATTTTTCTGCTTAAAATGGATGCTGTGAGACTTAATTGGTATATTTTGCTTTTAGGGAGCTTGAGCTTCTTGTAACAACAAAACCTATAAACAGCCAAAGCAGAGAAAATTTTGATGAGTGTTGCAAGGGAGAAATCTCAGGCCAAATTGTTTAGTGAAATTTTGCATGTGCACTGAATTGCAAGTCATGCCTTGCCAGAATTATTTTAATACTATTAAAAAAATTTCTTCTTGAAGAATGACAGCGAAAATATAGAGAACTGTCTTCTGTACTGGTGTTAGAAAGCTTTCTTTTTCTTGGCAAGTTTTTATTTGGATGTTGTAAAGAGACTGGAGAGGAGAATATATTTCTCCTCAGGATTGTTAAATGCTGGTACTGCCCTAGTGTCACATAATAGGGTTATTATTATTAGCAGTAGTTTAGCCCTGCCTGATGATTTTCATTATACTCTTTTGATTGTACTTTAACAGCTGAAATAATCTTTCCTTTAAATTATTGTTTATATAGTTTTGAGCTGAATTTTTATATATTCTTATACACATGTCATAGGTATACAAATTTGATATAAACTCTATAATAATTGCTTGTAATGTTTAATTTTTATTGCACAATGTTTATACCAAAATATTTTGGGGGGATAAAATTGAAAAGGTCAAGTTTATTATATTATATGCAAGGTTAGCAGATACTGAGTCTGAGTTAGCATATCATTGGATGAAAATGTAGATGTCTATTTTAACAGTTTAAAAAGTTAGTCTACTATTGAATTTTCTCATATAAATTAGATTACATGATCACAGTGCTTTGAAAATACTTCATAAATCCAAAATAGAGTTCCACTTTAAGTTTCTTTGTGCTCTATAATATATTCAGCCAATAAAACCAAAATAATAGCTGTACTGAATCACAGTTGGATTTTAGTCTTAGTATTGGCAGATAACTATGGCCTCAAGATGCTGATCTACACTGACTTTTATTCCATGACTCCAGAGCATAGCTTCCTTGTACATTTGTTTTACCCTGAAATTCCTTTTTGTTACTTTCCTTTCTTCTAGCAATATTTATAAAATCAGTCACAAAAGTCTGTGCATTTCTCAGTTCCCCTGTATACCAGTATGAGAGATGCGCATCAAATAACAAGCAAGATATGGTGGGATGTTATGTCAGACACCTCCTAACTGGTTGTTGTTCCTGCCTGTCTATCATAAATCCTCAACTTATTACACTGTTTGGGCTCTCTGCACCATACAGCTGACCACATCTTCATTCCAGGCATAAACTACCTCTTTTCTTCAACACTCACTCTCTTCTGGATGTGCTGTTTTATGTCAGCCTAGGCTGATTTTGCATCATTCAGACAATGATTACTTGTCTGGGAAAGATGTTTCCTGGAGTGAAACACTGTGCACAGGTATGTGATGTATCTGTGCAAAAAATTATATCCTGACATCTTCCTTCTCCACCTCTCCTTGATTCCTACACTGAAGCAGATTTTATAAACTCCCCTTTGTCTGTGGTCTTCAAGAATCTAAAGACAAATACGGGAATAATGTGTATGATTTTTAGCCCTTTTTTTTTTTTTTTTTTCCTGCTTTTAAAGTGTTTTGTGCTCAGGCTTGAATACCTTTGTAAAAAAACAGCATCAAAGTCGCCATTGCCATGTTAAGGGTAACATTTTTATATTAATTTAAACCACTTTAATTCATGCATGATATTGAATTTATACAAGAGAATTTGTTTGAAGTCATTCTTCTCCCTTTTTCCCTCCACCAGCAGCATCTGTTAGCAGGCTTATGCTATGTGTGCCCATCAGTTCAAACTGGATTTATATTAAACCATCTAATTCTGAGTGGATAGAATTGTTTTAATTTTTATTGAATTTTTGGTGGTTAGTTGGTGGCAGGTTGTGTTCTTTTCTATGCTACCTATTGTATTCCTATGAAATATGTAATATCTGCATTAAGTGATGCTTTAACTGAGCTTTGAAGCTGATTGACACTTTCTAGTTATAGAAATTTCTTTAGGTGAGCTGTTAAATGCTACATTGCTACCATGGGTTCAGTTAGAATGGTATAGTAATTAAACGTTCTTGAGTATGGCCATTTCTACCAATATTTTCTATTCTCTCTATATATTTTTAAAATATGTAACTTTTTCAGATCAAGTAGAAGTTGTTTATATCATGAAGAGATGTCTTTTTATCAAGCTAGAGAAAAATATGGTACTATTGAGGTTAATTTGTGGGGATTTGACCTTGGCTTAAACAGGAATCTCATATGCGTTTCGTTTAGGAAGTGAAATGAATTGATTAGAAGGCTTATTCTGCATCATTTATCTTATATCATTACTTCAACAGCTTATGATTCTAATCAAAAAATGTCACTTTGGTTTTTAAATCTATTTTTATCACCCAGAACATCTCATCTGTCAATAGTTGATTAGAAGTCCTTGCTGCTTGAGACAGCTTTTCTCTGTCTGACAGATAATCTGAAGCTCTGAGACCATCGATTGAAGCTTCATCTCTTGGAGGGGGAAAAAATAAATAAAAAGAGTTATAAAGAGCTAGGAGATAATTTTTGATTACACTTCAACTTGTGACTTCTGCCTTGGGCCCAATAGAAAGGCTGAATCTTCCTGTCTTATCACTGCAAAGACAGACTACTCCTGTATTGATTTCGACAGAAAAGTTCAACTAAGTTCCAGTCTGATTTCTTCATAACATCTCATCTCAATTTAAGGAAAATTATCTTTTTTTCTTTGTTTTTCTTTTCAGCCTCACTTTCTCTCCTTTTAATTTTCAGTGCAGTAGAGTACAAGTCACTTGTCTAACACAGGCATTTGGTGTGCCTGTCCATGTGCTATACATATCATAAAAAACTTACTGTTCAAGCATCTTCTTTGATTTGATTACTTCATTGCAATAGAGTTAATTGTTTTGCAGATGAAAAGAGGCAAAAAATTGCAATCTAATATGTATGTAAAATTAGAAAAACTTGAATTTTATTGTTGTTGGAGACCCTGAAAGGTCTTCTATATCTGCCTGCTATAGTGACAAGTTCTTGTCTGATCTATTTATAAATCTGTCTTTTGAAGAAAATTGAATGATATTTCTTGGTGTCTCTAGGAAAAAATGCTGCATTTAATGTTTTTAAACATTCAGATCACAAATCTGTATTTGATAGTAAGTAGCACTTATTTTCCCTACCTAGCAATTTTGAGTGCTGAAATTCAGGCATTTAGTTAGACAAGTACCATAAATACAGAGATAGATTTCCACCTCTAGTTATCGAAGTATTTTTTTAATCTAAATTCATAGCTTGCATGTATAACTTACTCTTCATAGAAGGATAACTTGCAAGTTCTTCCTTTTAATGACATACCTGGATTCTGGATATGGTAAATTCAGAGCCTAATGAGCAAAGATATATTAGTTGGCTATACAAAAGCTAGTGTGCATATTTTATATCTTATATTCACATATACTGTGTTGAAATTTGTCAGTATTCTAGGTTTGAAGTTAGATTTTATGTCAGGTAGGGAAGTACTAGTGAAAAGCTAAAAATAAGGTGAAATTTTTCTATGCCTGGGAACTTGTAGCATAGACATAGAAAAAGCAAGCTTTTTGTCTAGTGTCAGAATGAAAAGATATTGATATTAGCCAATATAATCAGGGACAGGAGTAAGTAATTTCATTGATGCAAGACATCTAAAGTTGTAGAGTCAAACTTGTTCAAACCAAACATACTTGAAAGCAAGAAATACAACCACTAGAAATCTGGCAGAATTTTTTTAAAAAGAACTCAGCTCTGTTGAAATTCACATTAACAGCTAAGAATTTGAATACAGCATGTAGATATCTGGAAGCCAATGTAGAGCTCAAAGGGGCTGTTCCTGAATTTAGCTGTAAGGTTAGAACAGCAACAGGGATCCTTATTAATAGGTGTCCAAACTAATGTACATCAGAGGTACTCACAATTATTAGATAATTTATATCTAATTAAGCTCTCCTTTGGGTTTCTGAACTAATGACCTGATTAATTTTGATTTGCAGCTTTGTTAATTATGTATTTTTCTTTTATGTGTCCATTTTTGAAGCAAACTCACTGTAAGAGCGCAAAGTAGTGCTTTGCACACATCACAGATGTGCTATCATCTACCTTGACTGGGGTGTTTCTTAATAATTCTTGTGAAACACAGTATTGTATCTACCTCAAGTAATCTGAGATTTTGCTGCTGATTGAAGTTTAGATTAATCTGTTCTGGCAAAAGCCTTGGAAAACAGTTAAAAGCTTAGATTTGTTGACAAGAAGGGGCAACAATTGCTGCTTTTAACCAATGAGCAAGAAGAATGATCCTGCTCAGATTCTTGCAGTTCCAAAAACTGCCATCTGAACTGTAGCAGGTAACTTTACAGTTAACTCAGTAAATTAAGTCATGAAATAACATTTAATGGCAGTCTGTATTTCCCAGCACCCTGAAGAAAATGTTCTCAGGTATCATGAACAAGAGAAGGTAAAAGCAACAGGAGAAAAAAAATTAAGAGAACCTGTATTTTTATATATATATATTTTTAAAAAGCTGTTCATAGTGACAGGTATGCACAAAACTTTCTCTGAGCCTAGATTTAAAAGATGAGCAGAATTGCTACAGAGAGGAAAAAAAAAAAAATTAAATTCACTTCCATTACTGAAGGAATTAGAATTTCGTTTTAAGTGACATATTGAATCTGCTTCATATTTAGTTTCTAACAGCCATAACCGTAAGCAATACTATTTAACAGAGTAACAAATCCCATATTTACATCAGTCATTTATAGGAGGTTCAAATATGGGTGAATAAGCAGCATTTAAATAAAGGTCAAAGGTCTTCTAGCTGTTATACTCTGGAGAGCAGGTAGAAGAATGAAAGTCAGTTCTCTTTCTATATACTAGACATTCCCATCCTAGTAGATAGAGTTGAATTGGAACCTTTTTTCCTGGGTTTGTGGGTTTGTTTGTTTTTTTTTTTCTTAATTTGTTCATTGATGTGTCATCAGTTGTGAACTTCAAGAAGGAAATAACCTCTAGATTCTTAATCATTCAATCTACCTTCACATTATAAGAATGCACAGAGCAT
Source organism: Psittacula echo (assembly GCF_963264785.1). Taxonomy (NCBI): domain Eukaryota; kingdom Metazoa; phylum Chordata; class Aves; order Psittaciformes; family Psittacidae; genus Psittacula; species Psittacula echo. The sequence continues at coordinate 41,090,061 of NC_137735.1, read as the reverse complement.
TTTTTATTCACTTTTCTCAAAAAGAGTCAAAGGCTTAAAATGGGTTTGCATTCAACAGATGAAGTTCTGAATTTCTTTTTGCTTTTCTCTACTTCCATTTGCATCATATCAACCTATTCCAACTCCAGAATTTTCAGCAATATCTTCCTTTGCTTTTCTGTGGCAAACATCCCTGCTACGTTTGTTTCAAAAATATTTGTTTTCAGATTTTCTTGTGATATGAGAAGGTTACATAGACTGTCATACATGGAGATTAAGGTCAAAATACTATTCAATTTTGTTCATGAACTAAACTACCCATGACTTGCTTTCCAGACCATTCAGCATTACAAATAGCCAAGTGGTACAGTAATTTAAGGCAAAACTCTTGTTGACTTCTGTCGCAGATGTTATTATTCAGCATGTCTGCATATTAGGATCATAGGTCATAAATCAGATGATCACTAATTATGTATCTGTATTTAATGGCCACCTGTGAACAATTTTTTTTAAATGATTTGTTCATTAGCACATAGGAATTCAAGGAAAGAATATGATTTATTTTTATGGATTTCCCTTCAGCTGCTTTAATTGTGATGTTGTTTCTGGTTTGTTGCTATAATCCCAAATTTATTCTAGGAAAGCTGAGGTTGGGGAAGGAAGAAGAAAAGAACTGAGACTGAGAAGACTGGCTAATATTTTTGGTGTTAATAAGCAAAATTGGATCCTACATGATACTCAGATGCTTCCAGGAAAATACCTGATGTCCTCAGTCTGAAGCATTCCTAGTACAAAAAAAATTTGTCAGTTACAATAAAGCTGTCTTTTCTAAGCATATGAATATTGTATTTGTAAAAGCAGATAATCTGGGCCAACCTCCACAGGCATGGCTAGTTCATGCTTCCTATAAGAACATTCCCTGCTGTATTTTAACTGCCTGATTGGAAATCACTGGATTTCTATAGAATTCCAGCTAATAGTTGATGAGAAACAATCATCAATAAGAATTTCTTTTAGTTTTAGAGAACAACATGCTCTCTATAAATTGTTTTTGCTAAAATCAAGGAGAAAAAAATTAAAGTAAACTTGCATGGAAAATTTCATCCTTAATCACAGAATCCCAAGGATTGGAAGGGACCTCAAAAGATCATCTAGTCCAATGATTCTATTTTGTTGAAATTATAGATAATTAAAACCATTGCCTTGAAAAAAGCCCCAACAAGCAAACACCAAAGGTGATACTCACCATTCCACAGTTCTAATATTTGATAACAGAAATTAAAAGGAGACTTTTTTTGTATCTCTCCTCATTCAGCAAAATACACAGTGCTTTGAAACTGGTGAAGTGAGCTGAAAACCTGTTGCTGTTTGTAAATGGGCTTTAAACAAAGCCCATAATGAAGCCGTAAAATAACTTTTCAAAATTTCTCATCAGAAGTTTTTTGTTCTCTATAAGATATGGTTAGAAAAAGCTTTTCTAAAATTACATTTCTGATTGTTTCTTTTTATTTTAAAGTGCCTCATCCATCAGTTCAGTTCTTCGATGTAGTTTTTATAATATTGTTAAGGCAATTGGCCAATCAAGTTTCTTTTTGCCTGTTTCAGCAGTGGGTTGTTGGAGGCCTCATCTCACAAAGGCTGATCTCTCTTATCTATATAGTTGAAACTTTTATCATCCAATTAACTTCTTCACTGTTCCTTTGAAAATGTGTACATGTGCATATGTATGTATGCATTCATATTTTGATGTATACATACACCTCTACATATTTATAATTCATGCATGCTCATATATAGATATACACCAAAATGAACTAAAATATTTCTGGATTTGATTTCTGTGTTAAAGAAAAGAGCTGGTACTATGTAGTAGCTGCTCAGAGCTAACCAGATACAAAAATTCTTAATTTCACTATTCTGGTGTGCAAGGATATATTGACATAAAGCTAAGAGGTTTTTATATCACCGAATAAAAATGGTTTAATTCAAAGGTAATGAAGTATGTCGATTGTAGGACAGACTGATAGAACACAAACTGTTTAAGAAAATATCTACCATGTATGCTTATATATTTAGCTTCTGGGAAGAAGGTATGGTACTTTGATAATTATATTAGTACAGCTTTAAGAAACCATTCGATTCTGCAATGCTTTTGGAAGGCTCTTTTCTAATCTAATGTTATTTTTTCATGTATTGATAAATAAATCTCTAAAAACTTTCCAGGGAAGTGCAAATCTTCCTTGTTTTTCCTTTTTAATAATGCTTCAAAATTTAATACAGATTTATATTAAATGGAAAAAAAAAATCCAAGAAAAGTTTATCATTCTTTATTAAATTCTGCCATATATCATTATCTACTTAATGCTGCTTTTCTTTTGTACAGTAAATAACCATGGAGACTAATAGGACTCCTGAAGCTTTAGGTCTCTACTTTGCTCATAAAGCTGTCTTCTTTCAATATTTGTAGGAAAATGCCAAGATATTTCCTCAGACCCAAAGGCATCCTTCCTTACTTGCCTAAAATTAGATGGTAAGAATTTACAAGATATCTCCTTTTCTGTGTATCAGATTTTTTTGAGGGGAAACTCAGAAACTTGTACCTTTCTAGAAATACCTTGTTATGCTTATTTGAAATAAAGCTATAAAATACTCTGTTATAAAAGTCCTCTGAACTTTCTGTAGACAACCAAAAACTAAAAAATATGAAATTACAATGAACACCAAGGAGCTGAAATATGAGTACAAAAAACATAATTAACATCTATAGATCTATACTTTTACTACTTTATGTTCATTTAAAGTAAGAAATCATTATCTCCTCATCTTTTAAAACTGATGAAACATAAATGCCTATTATTATATCAATGCACAAGAGATTCTGGTCACTTGAAAAAGCCTACTCATTCTCTTTTGTTTGTTTGTTTGTTTTCATGTTTAAATGTCTGACAAAATATGAGTAAATAGTAAAGAAAGTAAAACAGGTTAGAGGAGCTTTGGTCATTCTCCATTCCTTGCTATACACATAAACTGCATTTTCTAAGGGTTCAAGTTCAGTTTCCACATCTGTGAATGTGATAATCTTATTTCAGACACCTTGTGAAGAAGTAGTCTTAACATATCACTTCAAAAGGGGAAAAGGGTTGGAATAGATTACTGCGTAGCTTATAACCTAGGTGTATATATATTACAACAGTCTTATTTGAATGTTCAAGTTCAAGAACAGCTTTTTGCTTAATCTAGTACTGAACTTAATGTTCCCATGAGTAGTAATGCATGTCATGATAGAACTGTATGCTTCAACAAAAATATAAATGCAAGCTGTTTGGAAAACAGAGAATTAATTCTTTCATCTTATTTAAAAGAAAAGCATTTTTCTGACATATTGATCCAATTGAATGCCACTAGTTGGATGTTATGAGCTCTCTGTGTTTTTATCTTAGTAACAAAAAGGAGTATATGAATTTTCTGTTTCAAAAAAACTTGGAAAATCATACAGTAAAAAGTGCTCAGAGAAAAAATAAAAATTAGAAACACTCCTAAACCTCCAAAACATATTAATGGCTTTACAAGTAAACAGATTTATAGTTTCATGTACAAAAAACAACCAAACAAGCAAAAAAAAGTGTTCAGGTTCTTTTCTGGTAATTTTAATCAATTATTTTTTAGTATTTGCTGAAACTTTGTCTAAATTTGACAATGTTTTCTTTACAGTACGTAGTTGTCAGCTAAAAATAAATAATGGTGTTTTCTTTATAAGTCTGGGTTTAATCCTTATCTCTAAAAATCTTCTTTTTAGTTTGGCCATTTGACCTCTAGGATGACATTTTCCTTTCACTCTGTATCAGGTTTAAGACCAGGTAATGCATTGGAAACCAAATCAGTGAATCACAGAAAGAGATACATGATAAGACTGCTCAAGAAATATTTATATTTGGTTCTGAAGTTTGTAGATAAATATCCTGTAAGTTTGGAGAAATGAATATATCTTTATTAAGTACTAGTTTTGTGCCAGTGAGATGGAGATTATCCCATAAAAACTTTATTGCCTACATCAGTCCTTAGTTGCTATTGTAGAAAATGTTAAGTTTCTATTCTTTAAACTGCTTTAAAGACAGTGTGAGCTTCACCTTTTTCAACATGTCCTGGTGCAAACTCAAGAAATCACTGGTAAAATTTTTGCATTTGAAAGTAACACAGCTGCAGTTCTGATGCTGTGGTTGAAAGATGACAAAAGGTGTACAGTAGCACTAGATCAATGACTAGAATTTTTTTATTCATGAGCTTCATTGTTTTCTTTGCTCTGGCTAATCCACTCAGTGTCATTCTTGCCTTCTCTCTGTTCTCTTTTGCAGCTCAATAAGCCTTCTTTCCATTTTATCATCAAAATCCATCCTTTCTTCCTTTCTGTTCATATCCTTGTGGACAATTTGTCCCTTCTTCCTTTATATCTAAAATTTGAATACTTGATATGTCGTCTTCTCCCACACATCTCTTTCTGTTCAACTCTGGGTTTTTTTGCTTTCATATCTCTTGCAGAATCAAATTCAAGTCCTTTGCCATGTTTTTTAATAAAGGGTCTTGCCTCACATGTCTAAACTAATAACTGCCTCTTGTCCTTTATCTTCTCTTGCTTCACATTACTGGTTTGTTTTTCATTGCTACTCTTGCTTCTGTGACATGAATAGTCATTCTGTTATATCCTCTTATTTCAAAGTCTTTCTAAACCTATTTGCTTTGAGAAAATGCCTCACACCCTTGTGTCCAAAACTTTCATTTCTTATAGTTCTTCAGCAAAGGTCTTTGAAAGCCTGTAGAGAATAATATTTCTTATTAGCAGTAATATTGATAAATTAACATGCTAAAATGAAGAGCAGGCAATGTGACACAAGTAACATGGTTTCAGAATCTCTGACCCTGTTTGGTTGTTTTCCCTGACCTGCTACATTAGTCTTACAGCTTCAGCTGTTTTAGATATAATGATTTACAAAACATAGAACATCAACTGCCAAAGAAATGACAGAGAGAAATTATTAATATCCCTTTTTAGTAGGAGGCTTGCTTTTTCTTTTATTCCTTTTACTTTATTCTTTCAGGCATGAATTATTCTATAGTATATTAAATGAATATGCTGTTGGTCTCTAGATTTTCATCAGTAATGAAGACAAAGAGTAAAAAGCCCTATGTGAGTCAAAGCCTAAATGACTCATTTTAGCAAAAGGGATATTAAAGGACAAAGGAGAAATCTAATAAATGAAATAATTCCCATCTTCACTCTTGAAATAGGTAGTCTTAGATACAGTGAGCTCTGCAAAACATCAGTATTCATGTCAGAGAAAACTGAATTAATAATGCTGAAAAATGAATTATTTCATAGCATAGACTTTGTTTTTTTACTGCAACCTTTTTAAAAGAGAAAATGAAAATTCATTAACTTTCTGCTATGAATTATTTTCTTTTTCATAGTATTTAACTTCACTAGACCATCATTGTGCATGTCATTTCTGTTGGATAAAATATTCCTGCAGCAGCTGTACAATATAATTAAACGTTTCCTACTTTTGATGGATAAATTACTAGAAACATTTATATGGTGGAACAACTGCATTAGCCATCATTTCTTTGTCTGGTTTATTGCACTAGACAGCCTCATTCCTCTATACATATTATAAAATTGTGGGAATGGAAATTACAGTCAGGATGAAATAGCTGATAGGAGTCTTTTTAGTTTTGACAGTGGAGGTTTCTTGGGGAGATAAGGTAAAATGTTTAGGAAGTAACAGTTTCCTTTTTAGTTTGTTTGAAGGTAAATTAATCCATTAAACATAAAATTAGCAAATGTGAGTTTGGAGTGTGTCAAAATTCGAGATTTTCCTTTCCTGGGGAATTGTTAATGTTGCTGTTGGTTTTAACCTTGAGAATTTTATTATACAAATCTATTGTAGAACAAACACCAAAATTTCCAGCTGAAACTTTTGTGTGGGTTTGCTTCACATTTAATCCTGCATTCTCTAAGTGTTTTATTCCACCACTCTCAATAGGATCATTCAGTCCCAGCTAATCTGTATCTTCTTTCATGCTCCACGAAGATCTTATTTTTAGGAAGCACAGCAATAGTTCAGTAAGTAGGGAGATTCTGTGACCATATCAGACATCTTATCAACCTAAACATTAGAGACAAACAGGAAACGTGAAACACCTGGGATGTGTTTCCTGAGAGGCAGCCCAGTAGGGCTACCCTACTCACTTTCCATTAGGAATACTTCTGGAACACTAGTAGAAAGGAAGAGACATCTGTGCTGTTAGTGTTGCACCATCAGAGTTATCAGGTAACACTGCATGTTATATACAGCGCAGCTGTGGATAATTCCTACAATTCTATATTACAGTATATGCTACCAGTAGTTATAACTGCTTTGGTCTGCTGTAGATTAAAACTAGAGACACTATGGCACTATACAGTTAACACAGAATGAATCATTAAGGATTTAGCATTAGTTTAGGAAACTAAATTTCAATAACATTACCTTGAAAAGGGGTGATATAAATTACATTTGCAATAGTTTATGGTACCTGAGTGAGGAAAGGATTTATCTTCTAGCTCAGTAGATGACCAATATTACCACTTCAGTAGTTTGACCACTTGATTTAGGAAAAAGCTTGAGTATTCTTTTTCACCATTTTTTGTTTTTATTTCCCTTCTTGGAAGGTCAGCTCTAAACATAGGCCTCCCTGAGTCCTGTCCTGAAATTCATAACCCACAGCTTTCCAGATACATCAGCCACAAGGACAAGTGAGTTCTATGAAGACTGGCATCAATCGGACTCAAGGTAGAAGAAAAATTTACTTATTTTTTTGTATAGGAGAAATTCTGCATGCTAGAGCCCTGTTAGTATTCCACAAACCAGTGAGATTTCAAACTCTATTAAAAATTTGCTTTAGAAAACATTGGAAACTGTTTTAGAAAGAAACTTTTTCTCTCCATTGAGACTACATTTCTAAGCTGTACTTCCAAAGTGCATACGGACATTCCCGTAGCCTCCAAAGTATTTTAAGCAGAACAAGTCATTTGAACTAACTGTGAGGATTACATTATTATTATTTTGAGTCTTTCATGATAATGAAAAGTCTTTCCTTTGAAATGGTTACCAGTGGAACAAATGAATCTTACTGGAGTATCAGTTTGGCATCATGCCTTTATAGGCGATACAAACAGCATACATTCAGGAGAAGAGGAACAAAGGTGACAGATGGGAGTACAAGGGAAATGAATGGGAGGCTTTTCTGAGATCAATTCTTGCATTAATAGCTGAAGCATCAGCCCTGGAACCCAACAAAGTCCACAGGATGGGTATAACTGTTCTAAGTGGGTTTCAAATACTATTCCAATTTCTTTGGTTTTATGCAACTCTTAATAGTTCACACAAGTGCATTCCCAAAACTAAAATCAAATATGAGATATTTGAAAGTCATCCATAATGTTCATTTATTATAAACATGCCCAAGACTGTTCAACATTGTCGTGGTTTAAGCCCAGGCTGTAAATTAGAACCACGCAGTTTCTACTCACGCCCCCCCCCCCCGAGAGGAATGGGGAGGAGAATCGAAAGAATGTAACTCTCTCGGGTTGAGATAAAAACAGTCCAGTAGCTAAGGTATAACACAAATCACTGCTGCTACCACCAATAATAATAATGATAAGAGAAATAACAAGGGAAGAGAATACGATACCGCCCGCCGGAAAAGAGCCTGACAGACAAGAGGACGTGCCCTTCCGGGTAACTCCCAGTTACATCCCTGGGCATGACGTGCTGTGGTATGGAATACCTCTTTGGCTAGTTTGGGTCAGGTGTCCTGTCCCTGCTTCCTCCCGGCTTCTCCTCCTCCCTGGCAGAGCATGAGACTCACAAAGTCCTTCGTCAGGGTAAACATTCTGACCAGCAACCGAAAACATCAGCCTTATCAGTATTATTCCCAGGCCGAAAGTCAAAACGACAGCACTGCACCAGCTACTAAGAAGGAGAAAAACTGACTGCTGCTGCTGAACCCAGGACAGTATCCACCCCTTATTCCATGCCATTCATGTCATGCTCAGATCCCACATTTTCCATATGCCCTCACTCTCATCTCAGTGCACTGTTATCTTAGTGCACGGACCAATTCCTATGAAGCTACTGAGTCCATTCGGTCCATGATGTTGGGCTCCATCTCTTATAACAGTCTTTCAGGGCAGGAGAGGCTGTGTGCAGTGTTGGATCGTTGCCTGCTGATGCTGATCGTTCCTTTACTGTAGAATTCGTCCGGTTCAATGAAAGTTCATTCTCTGTTGAGATGACGGTCGGAGGGAAGTCAGGGCCAGTCGCTGGTGCCCTGCAGACTTCTAGTTGATGGGCTATAGCAGGCAACAGCATACAATTGAGTTCATTGTCTGTTTTCCCTTAAAATCAAATCCCCTTGAGGTACGCATCGGACTTCTCCATCTTCCCGCATTACCCACCAAGTATATCCAGGTCCCTGAGCAAAAGCAATCCTACGAGTGGGTTTGCCTTTACCTGAAGCAGGAATAACCCAGACTGTCTTCCCCAGCAAATTCTTCATGTGCACCACAGGAACTTTGTCCTCCTCTACAATATGTAAAAGTTCTGACTGGGCTGGGCCAGCCCTGTTGGCAGATCCTCTGGTGTTGACCAACCAGGTAGCTTTTGGTAAGTGTGTATCCCAATGCTTGAAAGTTCCCCCACCCATTGCTCTCAGTGTAGTTTTTAACAGCCCATTGTACCGTTCGATTTTCCCAGAGGCTGGTGCATGGTAGGGGATGTGATATACCCACTCAATGCCATGCTCTTTGGCCCAAGTGTCTATAAGGTTATTCCGGAAATGAGTCCCATTGTCTGATTCAATTCTTTCTGGGGTGCCGTGTCGCCACAAAATCTGTTTCTCAAGGCCCAGGATAGTGTTCCGGGCAGTGGCGTGGGGCACAGCGTATGTTTCCAGCCATCCAGTGGTTGCTTCCACCATGGTAAGCACATGGCGCTTGCCTTGGCGGGTTGGTGGGAGTGTGATATAATCAATCTGCCAGGCCTCCCCATGTTTATACTTCAGCCATCGTCCTCCATACCAAAGAGGCTTTAACCGTTTGGCTTGTTTTAATTGCAGCACGTTTCACACTCATGAATAACCTGGGCAATAGTGTCCATTGTTAAGTCCACCCCTCGATCACGGGCCCATCTATATGTTGCATCTCTGCCCTGATGACCTGAAGTGTCATGGGCCCACCGGGCCAAAAATAATTCACCTTTATGTTGCCAATCTAAGTCCATCTGAGCCACTTCAATCTTAGCAGCTTTGTCCACTTGTTGGTTGTTCTGGTGTTCCTCAGTGGCCCGACTCTTGGGTACATGGGCGTCTACATGGCTTACCTTCACCACCAGGTTCTGCACCCGGGCAGCGATATCTTGCCACAGTGCAGCAGCCCAGATGGGTTTACCTCTGCGTTGCCAGTTGCTCTGCTTCCATTGCTGCAACCACCCCCACAGGGCATTTGCCACCATCCATGAGTCAGTATAGAGATAAAGTACTGGCCACTTTTCTCGTTCAGCAATGTCCAGGGCCAGCTGGATGGCTTTCACCTCGGCAAACTGACTCGATTCACCCTCTCCTTCAGCAGTTTCTGCAACTTGTCATTGAGGACTCCATACGGCTGCTTTCCATCTCCGATGCTTTCCCACAATATGGCAGGACCCATCAGTAAACAAGGCATACTGCTTTTCACTTTCTGATAGTTTATTATATGGTGGGGCCTCTTCAGCACGTATCACCTCCTCCTCTGGTGACATTCCAAAATCTTTGCCCTCTGGCCAGTCCATGATGACTTCTAGAATGCCTGGACGACTGGGATTTGCTATTCGAGCTCGTTGTGTAATTAGTGCAGCCCATTTACTCCACGTCGCATCGGTTGCATGATGTGTACAGGAGACCCTGCCTTTGAACATCCAGCCCAGAACGGGCAACCGGGGTGCCAGGAGGAGCTGTGCTTCAGTGCCAATCACCTCCGAAGCAGCTCGAACCCCTTCATAGGCTGCCAGTATCTCTTTCTCAGTTTGGGTATAGCTGGCCTCAGATCCTTTGTATCCCCGACTCCAAAAGCCGAGGGGTCGACCTCGAGTCTCCCCTGGAGCTTTCTGCCACAGGCTCCAGGTAGGACCATTCTCCCCAGCTGCGGTGTACAGTACATTTTTTACATCTGGCCCATTCCGGACTGGTCCAAGGGCTACTGCATGAACTGTCTCACATTTAATTTGCTCAAAGGCTTGTTGTTGCTCAGGGCCCCATTTAAAATCATTCTTCTTCCGGGTCACATGATAGAGAGGGCTTACAATCAAACTGTAATTTGGGATGTGCATTCTCCAGAACCCCAGAGCACCCAAGAAAGCTTGTGTTTCTTTCTTATTAGTTGGTGGAGACATTGCTGTTATTTTGTTGATCACATCTGTAGGGATCTGGCGACGTCCATCTTGCCATTTTATTCCCAAAAATTGAATCTCCTGTGCAGGTCCCTTGACCTTACTCCGTTTTATGGCAAAACCAGCTTTCAGCAGGATTTGGATTATTTTCCTCCCTTTCTCAAAGACTTCTTCCGCTGTATCACCCCACACAATAATGTCATCAATGTATTGCAGGTGTTCTGGAGCTTGCCCCTGTTCCAGTGCATTCTGGATCAGTCCATGGCAGATGGTAGGGCTGTGTTTCCACCCCTGGGGCAGTCGGTTCCAAGTGTACTGGACGCCCCTCCAAGTAAAAGCAAACTGTGGCCTGCATTCTGCTGCCAAAGGAATTGAGAAGAATGCATTGGCAATATCAGTTGTGGCATTCCACTTGGCTGCCTTTGACTCCAGTTCACACTGAAGTTCTAGCATGTCCGGTACGGCAGCACTCAATGGTGGTGTGACTTCATTCAGGCCACGATAGTCTACTGTTAGTCTCCACTCTCCATTAGACTTTCACACTGGCCATATGGGGCTGTTAAAGGGTGAGCGGGTCCTGCTGATCACTCCCTGACTCTCCAGTCTACGGATCAGCTTATGGATGGGAATCAGGGAGTCTCGGTGCGATATTGCCGCCGGTGCGCTGTTGTGGTCGCGATTGGCACTTGTTGTTCTTCGACGTTCAGCAACCCCACAACAGAAGGATCCTCTGAGAGACCAAGCAAGATGGACAGCTTTTGAATTTCCTCAGTCTCCAAAGCAGCAATACCAAAAGCCCATCGGTACCCTTTTGGGTCTTTGAAGTACCCTCTCCTGAGGTAATCTATGCCGAGGATGCATGGAGCCTCTGGACCAGTCACAATGGGGTGCTTTTGCCATTTCCTCCCAGTCAGGCTGATCTCAGCCTCCAGTACCGTCAACTCTTGGGATCCTCCTGTCACTCCAGAGATATAGATGGGTTCCACCCCTTGACAGCTTGACGGCATCAGGGTACACTGTGCACCGGTATCTACTAGAGCTTTATACTTCTGTGGGACTGATGTGCCAGGCCATCTGACCCACACAGTCCAGTAAATCCGATTGTCCCCTACCTCCACCTGGCTGGAGGCAGGGCCCCTCTAACAGTCATCACAACGTTGGACACCTAAGTCATGTTGAAAGGGATTATTCTTCGTTATCACAGGAGCTGGAGTAAAATCAGCTCTTCCACTCCATCTGGGAACCTGCTCACCAGAGACTGAAGCCACAGCTCTCATGGGATGATTAGTCTTGACCCTTGTTCCTATTTTCAATTCATGCACCCGTTCCTCCAAAGCTGAAGTAGGTTTTCCATCCCACTTCGTCATGTCTTCTCCATGATCCCGCAGGTAACACCATAGGGTGACCCGTGGTGTATGCCTTCTATATCTTCTGTCTCGAACAATAGGACGTCTTTTGTTAACAGCTGAGACGTGTGTTGGTACACGTGAGGAGCTGGATAAATCAGATAGATCGTCCCTCAATTGTTTGACATCCTGGGACAGTTTTTCCACAGCTGAGATGATGGAAGGGGTGAGATTGTCTTCAAACTCTCAGAGTTTATGAATCATTTCATCCACTGTTAGTGGTATTACGTCATTCCAGGTTACTGTTGCCAATGAATGGGCATATGATGAGGGTGCATTCCGTGTAAGTTTTCGCCACATGGGTCGTGTACATTCGACTTCATCTGGGTCTATGGGTATATCTCCGTTATTCAGTTTGATGTGATAGATCATCTCTACGATGGCTGATTCCCTCAGAGACTGGATGCCTTTGTCTAAAGTAGTCCATTTGGCCGAACGACTCGTAACATCGTCCTTGTATGGAAACCTTTCTTTCACAGCTGCCAAGAGCCGCCTCCAAAGACTGAGGGACCTTTTCTCTCTTGCAATTTCTTTGTCAATTCCCCCTTCTCTAGCAAGTGATCCCAGCTGCTTGGCTTCCGTACCTCCTAGTTCGTGACCATCGGCCCCATTGTCCCAGCATTGGAGCAACCAGGTGATGATGTGCTCCCCTGGTTGACGGATAAAATCTTTTAGCATATTTCCGTAGCTCAGTTGAGGTCCGAGGTCGAGAAGTCACCTCTTCTTCTTCTTCTTCGTCATGTGATGATGACTCCTGATCAGATGGTGGCCCGGGTGATGAATACATTGTTTCTTCATCTTGCTTCACCCTTCTTGCCTCTTTTTTGCTTTTTCTCTTGCGTAGAGGGGCAATCGATATTGGTACGAATTGGTCCTCTGGTTTAGCTGTAGTCATTATCACTGTGGTTTGAGTAGCAACAGCACTTGTCGCTGGAGGTGGTGTAGCTGCTGTGGTTGGAGCTGGGGTAGCTTCGCTGTCTGTTGCAGTTGAAGTCTGAGTAGTGGCTGTACTTGTCGCTGGGGGTGGTGTAGCTGCTGTGCTCGGAGCTGGAGTAGCTGCGCTGTCTGTTGCTTCGCCTTCAAATCCAGGGACATATTTTTCCTTTTGAAGGTGCTGGATAGTGTTGAACAAGGCCCGGTAAGCATAGGCCAAGCCCCAGCACGTTGACATGATTTGTCCCTCTCTGGTATGACCAGGATGACAGCACACCTCATTTAAGTGTTTTACTAATTCTTCTGGATTTTGCACTTTTTCGGTGGTGAAATTCCAAAATACTAGAGGGGCCCACTGACCTAGATACTTGCCCATACCATCCCACACACCCTGCCACTCATGGCTGTCCAGCCTCGGGAAAAATCTCTCGGTCCCCCTATATTGTCGTCTAACCCCAGACAAGACCCAAACCCGACTCTGCTTAACTCTTGAGATCAGACGTAATGGTTGTGGACAAAACACACTCTGTATGCGTGCCAACATGGTGACCCCCATCACAATCAGCAAACAGGTCTCAACAATATTAAAAGGCCATTCAAAAACTTCAAAACTCTCAAACGATGCTGTAAACAGCCTGGGAGGGGCACTGGGAGGGTAAAAGAATGTCTCCTTCATAGGTTGACCACCCAGGAAGGAGAAAAAAGATGTGTAATTGCTAAGCACTTGTAGTATATACTTCCCAAAGTATAAAGGTGGTGACCACACTGGGAACATAAGCCAGATCAGTTTCATGATCAATTTTTCTATTGTATTACAAGTCATTACCATAAAATACAATGATACAATAACCTTAGCCCAAGCCCCACACTTGAAAAACTCTAACACAGCAAATACCGGCTCTAAGTAAGCTACGGCGTATTGAAACTGTGAGGTCAAAACCAACAACTTTGAGAACCAATAAATCAGCATTGCGATGAGTGACTATTAATCCAAAACACTGAATGCTTATCACAAATACGATTAGGCACACTCTGGTCAGATCTGTCGTTATCTCAACCCTTTGTGCCCCACGTTGGGCGCCAAAAAGAACTGTTGTGGTTTAAGCCCAGGCCGTAAATTAGAACCACGCAGTTTCTACTCACCCCCCCCCCCCGAGAAGGATGGGGAGGAGAATAGAAAGAATGTAACTCTCTCGGGTTGAGATAAAAACAGTCCAGTAGCTAAGGCATAACACAAATCACTACTGCTGCCACCAATAATAATAATGATAAGAGAAATAACAAGGGAAGAGAATACGATACCGCCCGCCGGAAAAGAGCCTGACAGACAAGAGGACGTGCCCTTCCGGGTAACTCCCAGTTACATCCCCGGGCATGACGTGCTGTGGTATGGAATACTTCTTTGGCTAGTTTGGGCCAGGTGTCCTGTCCCTGCTTCCTCCCGGCTTCTCCTCCTCCCTGGCAGAGCATGAGACTCACAGAGTCCTTGGTCAGGGTAAATATGCTGACCATTATTCTGACATTACTATTCCCAGGCCGAAAGTCAAAACGACAGCACTGCACCAGCTACCAAGAAGGAGAAAAACTGACTGCTGCTGCTGAACCCAGGACAAACATTAGCAGAAATATCCTTGTTCTACTAGCAAAATGGTCAAGCTCACGACGAGATTCAATCTTCTCTCAGAACTGCGATCACGAGATGGTCGAATTCGAGATCCTCAGGACAGTGAGAAGAACGTGCAGCAAGCTCACTGCCCTGGACTTCAAGAGAGCAGACTTTGGCCTCTTCAGGAATCTGCTTAGTAAGGTTCCATGGGATATAGCCCTAGAGGGCAGGGGAGCCCAAGGCTGTTGGTTGACATTCAAGGATCACCTGCTCCAAGCTCAGGAGTGTTGCATCCCAACTAGAAGGAAGTGCAGCAGGAGGGCCAAGAGACCTCCTTGGATGGATAAGGAGCTGCTGAGTAAATTTAGAGGGAAAAGAGAGGCATATAAAAGGTGGAAACAAGGACAGGCGGCTTGGGAAGAATACAAGGATGTTGTCTGGGAAGCTAGGGACCAGGTGAGGAAAGCTAAGGCCCAGTTAGAATTAAACTTGGCTAGGGATGTGAAAGACAACAGGAAGGGATTCTATAGGTACATAGTGAATAAAAGACAGACTAGGGACAATGTAGGCCCCCTCCGGAAGCTATCAGGAGAACTGGCTATCCTGGATTTGGGGAAAGCTGAGGTTCTGAATGACTTCTTAGCCTTGGTCTTCACTGGCAAATGCTCTGACCACATGTTCTGGTTTAGCAGTAATTTTTTCTACTTCTTAGTAGCTGTTGCACCGCTGTGTTTTGACTTTTGTCCTTGGGATAATACTGATAAAGCCGATGTTTTCAGTTGCTGGTCAGAATGTTTACCCTGACCAAGGACTTTGTGAGTCTCATGCTCTGCCAGGGAGGAGGGGAAGCTGAGAGGAAGCAGGGACAGGACACCTGACCCAAACTAGCCAAAGAGGTATTCCATACCACAGCACGTCATGCCCAGGATGTAGAACTGAGTTACCCGGAAGGGCTGGATCACTGCGGGGTGGGGGTGAGGTACCGGTTGGTGAGCGGTTGTATTCTCTTCCTTGCTATTTCTTTTATCATTATTATTATTGGTGGTAGCAGTAGTGATTTGTGTTATACCTTAGTTATTAAACTGTTCTTATCTCAACCTGTGGGAGTTGCATTCTTTTGATTCTCCTCCCCGTCCCTCCAGAAGCGGAGGGAATAAAGGTGGGGGGGGAAGTAGACTGTGTGGTTCTGATTTACGGCCTGGGCTTAAACCACGACACCACATCACCCAAGTCTTGGAAGGCAGACGCAGGGACTGTGAGAATGAAGGCCTAAGGCCCACTGTGGGAGAGGATCTGGTTCGAGACCATCTTAAAAACCTGAATGTGCACAAGTCCATGGGACCTGACAAAATCCAGCCGCGCGTCCTGAAGGAGCTGGCAAATGAAGTTGCTAAGCCACTGGCCATCATATTTGAAAAATCATGGCAGTCAGGTGAAGTTCCCAACGACTGGAAAAAGGGAAATATAACCCCCATTTTCAAGAAAGGGAAAATGGATGACCCGGGGAATTACAGACCAGTCAGTCTCACCTCTGTGCCTGGCAAAATCTTGGAGCAGATTCTCCTGGAAGGCATGCTAAGGCACATGAAAAACAAGGAGGTGCTTGGTGACAGCCAGCATGGCTTCACAAGGGGAAATCCTGCCTGACGAATTTGGTGGCCTTCTATGATGGGGCTACGGAACTGATGGACAGCGGTAGAGCAGTTGACGTCATCTACCTGGATTTGTGCAAAGCCTTTGACACTGTCCCACATGACATCCTTGTCACTAAATTGGAGAGACATCAATTTGATGGGTGGACCACTCTGTGGATAAAGAACTGGCTGGATGGCCGCACGCAAAGAGTTGTGGTCAATGGCTCGATATCCGACTGGAGACCGGTAACGAGTGGTGTCCCTCAGGGATTGGTGTTGGAACCAGTCTTGTTCAACATCTTTGTCGGTGACATGGACAGTGGGATTGAGTGCGCCCTCAGCAAGTTTGCCGATGACACCAAGCTGTGTGGTTCTGTTGATACGCTGGAGGGAAGAAATGCCATCCAGAGGGACCTCGACACGCTTCTGAGGTGGGCTGATGCCAACCTTATGAAGTTTAACCATGCCAAGTGCAAGGTCCTACACCTGGGTCGGAGCAATCCCAGGCACAGCTACAGGTTGGGCAGAGAAGAGATTCAGAGCAGCCCTGCAGAGAAGGACTTGGGGGTGTTGGTCAATGAGAAAATGAACATGAGCTGGCTTCAGTGTGCGCTCACAGCCCAGAAAGCCAACCGTATCCTGGGCTGCATCAAGAGGAGCGTGACCAGCAGGTCGAAGGAGGTGATCCTGCCTCTCTACTCTGCTCTCTGAGACCACACTTGGAGTATTGTGTGCATTTCTGGTGTCCTCAACATAAAAAGGACATGGAAGTGTTGGAACAAGTCCAGAGGAGGGCCACGAGGATGATCAGGGGACTGGAGCACCTCCTGTATGAAGACAGGCTGAGAAAGTTGAGGCTGTTCAGCCTGGAGAAGAGAAGGCTGTGTGGAGATGACATAGCAGCCTTCCAGTATCTGAAGGGGGGCTGTAAGGGTGCTGGGGATGGACTCATTAGGGACTGTAGTGATAGGACAAGGGGTAACAGGTTAAAACTTTAACAGGGAAGTTTAGGTTCGATGTAAGGAAGAAATTCTTTACTGAGAGGGTGGTGAGGCACTGGAATGGGTTGCCCTAGGAAGTTGTGAATGCTCTATCCCTGGCGGTGTTCAAGGCCAGGTTGGACATAGCCTTGGTGGCATGGTTTAGTGTGAAGTGTCCCTGCCCATGGCAGGGGGGTTGGAACTAGATGATCTTAAGGTCCTTTCCAACCCTAACTATTCTATGATTCTCTGATTCTAATTTCCAGGAACATACTGGAAACTTAGATCCTGAAGTGTTCCAGCAGTCTTTACTCCTACAGATCAGCAAGTCTTTGTGATGGATGCACTCTGCCATCTAGATAACTTCTACTGAAATTATGATAACCTGAAGTGCGTTTCTGATGCTTCATTCAGTGTAAAAATTATAGATATGCTTTGTTGTTCCTTTTACCTCCTTTTAGACTTATATGCAATTGAATGGTAAATAAATGGTTGGAAGATACACAGTTTTGAAGACAGAGTACCCCAGACCCACTGGGACACATGCAAGAGGATATGCCTGTACAGTCTCCTACTGTCTTCCAAAGTACTGTTTTTATAAATTCCATAAATTAAGGAATGATGTAACCTTAAGTAGAGCAGTTATTGTATTTTGAAGACAAATTGTGACTGTAGTATAGTGTACATGCAGAATAAGACTTGAATGCAACTTTGAGCTCAACAATTTTATTCAAGTGTCTCCTTTCTGATGTAACTGTGCTCAAAAGAAAAAAAGAGAATTACCACTTGCAGGTCGAAATAAGCAAACCAGCACCTTTAAAGCTGCTGAAGAGTTATGCTACATACTATTTTTCATGTACAGTAGTGAAATCTAAACATTACTCAGAGAAGTAGTAATTAGAAATTTGTGCCATTAGTGAAAAACCTGGCCATATGCTATTGAAAGTGACTAGTACAGATTGCTTCACTCTCCAGTGTATCTTCAAGCATACATTTTTACAGCCATTGGTATCTGTAGGTACTATAATTCTCTCTGCCTCAAAGAGACGGATCACTTTCGTCACTTGGCCACATATCTGAATAGGTAAGTGGAAAAACTTTTATAAATCTTTGGCTTATATAGAAAGAGTTATTTCTGATATTAAGGACAGCGAATAATGGCAAGAGTGAAGAAGTTACACCTTACCTGCCTGAATTGCCTGAATATTTCTTTGAAAGAGAAACACTGTCCAAAAATGGGAGAATTTTATTCGGTGATGAATATTCTTATTTATATAAGAATTCTTTTTAAATTTAAATTTAAATAAGGATTTAAATTTAATGTAAAAAATAAATTTAAATTTAAATAAGAATTCTTATTTATATAAGAATATACTTTTTTATATAGTCAAATCACTTCAGCGACTGCACAATTGAAAAATCTGAAGTTTTTTTTTTAAAAATCATTGATTTTTTTTAAAAAAAGATGATTTCTGATTTTTTTCATATAAAACACAAAGCTATGAGAGAAATGTTGGAAGGTTATTCATGACGTCAAGAGTTGATTGGAAGAAATTACACTGCCTCTACTCTGGTTGTCACTATTTTGTGTGATATAATCATAAAGAAAAATATATATAGATATTTTGAACATTAGTTTCTATAAATGGAAACCTGTCTATGTTTCTGAGAGGTTGATTTTATAGGATTAACACATTAAATTTATTGCTAAGTAGGACTGTAAAACTCACAATCAATCGGTCACTTTATGGTTCACCTTAAATTTTAGTCTTTATTTAAATAATATGTAAATATGTACAGTGTAGAATGACCACAGTAAAAGATTTCTTTTTCATTAAAAATGCAGCTCAGCAGTTTTGTAATAAATGGTGACATTATGTATATGCCAATCCCTTCTGGAAAATTGGAGCAATTGTAGACTTTGCCAAGAATTTGACATGCCACCCTAAATGTTTAATCAGGGATGCTGTGACATTCAGTACTGCTTGTATAAATGTGTCTGTCTAATTTTTATTAAACCTCAAAAGGAAAGAGAATCTGCTTCTAAGAAAAAAAAAAAAATCATGACTGAACCAAACTAATACTATTAATACATTTCTCATTGGGTATGATATAAATAATCTAAAATTAACTGTGATCCTCACTTCACTGAACCCAAACTTCCCTAGTAAAAATTTTGAATTGGAACAGAACTCAACGGAGTGCTGTGTCAAATTAATGATCATGAAGCAAGGCTTGCAGAGCATTAGTAGTCAGCTTCTGCCTTGGGTGCGACCAGGGAATAAATGCCATTCAGCCATCTGAACAGAATTTCTATGATAAAATCTGTCCCTCAAAAAAATCCCCAGAAGAGCCTAATGGGACTTTCCTGTGACTTCTCTACTGGCTGATTCTATTCTGGCCATGGAAAATACATACTAGATTTCAGATAAGGGCAAGAGAACCCAACTAAAGGAATCACTATAACCTGTTGGTGCTGTAGATTAAAAGGGCTATACAAGTTAGTAGTTTTAATTTTGAAAAGTTTTGGTTATATGTACTGTCTTTTCATTTTTATAAATAGACTGAATTTCTTTGGTAAGGCTAGTTGCATTATTGAGGAGAATTTAGAAGAATTTAGAAGAATTTAGGTTTATACATATGAGTTAAACTTCACAACATAGTAATTTTATATGAATATTTCTAGTTCATAATGGTGCTCTTACTAGTGTTTCTTCAGATTGTTTCTTATATACATTGTATTAGCTATTTATTCATCCTCTAGTGTAAAAATAATAAAATGGTTAGGGGTGAGGAACCTTAAAAATCATCTAGTTCCAACTTGCCTACCATGGCCAGGGACACTTTCCACTAGTTCAGGTTGCTCAAAACCCCATCCATAGAATCATAGAATGGTTAGGATTGGAAAGGACCTTATGATCACCTAGTTCCAACACCCCTGCCTGGGCAGAGACACCTCCCAGTAAACCATGCCACCCAAGGCTCTGTCCAACCTGGCCTTGAACACCGCCAGGGATAGAGCATTCACAACTTCCTAGGGCAACCCATTCCAGTGCCTCACCACCCTCAGAATAAAGATCTTCCTTACATCGAACCTAAACTCCCCTGTTCAAGTTTTAACCCGTTACCCCTTGTCCTATCACTACAGTCCCTAATGAAGAGTCCATCCCCAGCATCCTTGTAGGCCCCCTTCAGATACTGGAAGGCTGCTATGTCATCTCCACGCAGCCTTCTCTCCTCCAGGCTGAACAGCCCCAACTTTCTCAGCCTGTCTTCATGTGGGAGATGCTCTAGCCCCCTGATCATCCTTGTGGCCCTCCTTTGGACTTGTTCCAACAGTTCCATGTCCTTTTTATGTTGAGGACACCAGAACTGTGCACAATACTTCAAGTGAGGTCTCATGAGAGCAGAGTAGAGGGACAGGATCACCTCCTTCAATCCAGTCTGGCCTTGAGTATTTGAAGGGATGGGGCATCCACAACTTCTCTGGGCAACCTCTTCCAGTGTCTCACCACCCTCATAGTAAATAACTTCTTCCTAATGTCTAATCTAAACCTACCCTCTTTCAGCTTAAATTTGGCCCCCCTTGTCTTGTCACTACATGGCATTGTAAAAAGTTCCTCTCCAGATTTCTTGTTGACCCCCTCTAAAAAACAAGTTGACTAATGTGTTACTAATGCCAACTCATCTAGGTTTTAATTCCTAGTACTTGTAAGAAAGTAGTGGGCCTATTGTAGTTTCCATTTTGTTATTTATTTCTTCTGACATAGAACATGGGATATGGTGTGTGTGGGGAGTGCTCTATAAACACAGAACAGAAATATGGTCTATAGGATGGACAAGGCATATGAATAGACAAAAATGAAAGCCAGGAGACAGTACTGGTCAGTGTAATAAGCAGTGGTTTTAGTGTGTATAGTCTCAATCTTTTGAAGTTTTACAGAAAGCTTGGCAATGAAGGATAAAGAGGTATTTTGATGCATACTTAAAATATTAAAAGAAGAAAATGAGAGTTCTCTGGTTTTATACAACCAAATCCTCCACTAGAGTTGAATGGAGGAAGGAGTTTTTCTTGCAGCTGTTTTGCTCCCAGTGTGTTTAATAGGAAGTGGCACCCTATTCATTTTTTGACAAAATAATGAAGCAAGACTTGACCAGTTCTGGATTGTAACACTAATTGCATGCTCTTACTTAACTCAAAATTGCATAATTGCTGTATTTGTCAGCATTCTTTCTAGAAGTCTGGAAGGTGGGTACAGGCAGAATCTGTAGAATCTTTTCTAGTTGCTGAATGATTATATGCATCTAGTGGCAGCAAATGCTGTTTTTCTTTGGTATAATGCTCTGTCCCACAATATGTACTGCAGCAGTTTTACCCAGACCTGACATTCACCTGTGCTGTTGGGCATAAAGAAGAGGAGAAAACCAGGATTATACTCAAAAGTACAGATTATGCTCTAAAAAGAAACATCATCTGATCTGCAGCTTCCATGGGTCCTGTCAATCCAAGGTTTACTTGATAAAGTTGGTACTTAGCTGTTAATACAGAGATTCTGTGGTTTAAGGTAAAGCAAATCCCTATTTCATTCCCTATAGACTTGGTTCAGCAAGAATTCCGTGATAGACATGTTCAGAAATGCATAGTTTGTAAAAACAATATAGTTTTGTAGTATGAATGTAGAATGAAATATAATGGAACACCCACACCTGTAGGAACACACAGTATTTCCGTTGTTACAGAGAGAAAATTTCTATAGAAAGGAGTGTTTGGGGTTCCTAAAAGATAGAAAAAAACCTATTCATAGTTTATCCTGCATCAGGTCTAGAAAATACTAACCCTCTTGTGTGGTAGATGGACCTTTAATTTTATGTGCTCAGCCATCAGACTTGTTATGCACCATGTCATCATTCTTCTATCATCAGGAAGTAGTTAGTATAACCAACAACTTGCTGAAATGATGGATTAATCTAAAGGAAGAGAAATTAAAAATAGAAAATGCAATCTAATATTGCAGTTTTAAGGCTCCTTTTGTCATGTGGATGAAGCCCTAAACTTAGTCTTAAATGCATTCTCTTTCTCTATGCTTCAGGGATTTTTAGAAATGATGCAATGACAATTCTAGAGTTTAACCTGCCTATTTTTTCTCCCCCCCCCCCCTTAAATATTTCTGCCTCCCAGTTACCCTCACATGGTTAAATCATGACCTTCAGTGTAATTCATGATTAGATGAAGGATCAGAACACTAATGCTGGAGGGATTATACTAAGGAGTGTTGTTGAGGTCATTGGAAAAAAGTGTTGTTCATCAAAATACTTCTTTTTCCCCTTACAGCACTTAATTTTGTGTTTCTCTATGTTTATGTATTAATGTCATAATTCTGGAGATTACAATTATTTCCAGGAAAAGCTGAAGATGCAGTCATAAAAGTCATATGGTCTCTTTGGGAAACAGTGGAGAAGTTTGACTATAGGCAAATAGTCTTGACTCAGTATCTAATACTATCTTGTTTATTCCACTTGAAATATTTAAGTTGCATTAACACTGATGTTCCATTTAGGCATTGCTTGGCTCTTGGTGACCAGTTAGGAAGAAGGAAAAAAAAATGCAAGCTGATATGAAACCATCTGTTTGTTGTATGAAGGCAGCTACCTGCCAGGTTGTTTAATACAGAGAGGAAACAGTTCTGGATAGAAAAATCTTCCCACTAAAAATGTGAGGAACAACAGACCTACAAAGGGTTTTCTGAAATAAAAACAGCAGTGAGAAATCACGTAAAAATATACAGAGAAATATGTTTGATATTGTCGTGGTTTAAGCCCAGGCCGTAAATCAGAACCACACAGTCTACTTCCCCACCCACCTTTCTTCCCTTCGCTTCTGGAGGGACGGGGAGGAGAATCAAAAGAATGCAACTCCCATGGGTTGAGATAAGAACAGTTTAATAACTAAGGTATAACACAAATCACTACTGCTACAACTAATAGTAATAATGATAAAGGAAATAACAAGGAAGAGAATACAACCGCTCACCAACTGGTACCTCGCCCCCACCCCGCAGTGATCCAGCCCTTCTGCGAACTCTCAGTTCTGCATCCTGGGCATGACGTGCTGTGGTATGGAATACCTCTTTGGCTAGTTTGGGTCAGGTGTCCTGTCCCTGCTTCATCCCGGCCCCCCCTCCTCCCTGGCAGAGCTAAACTAATAGGTCAGTCTAAACATCGGTGTTATCAGCTTTGTTCCCAGGCTGAAAGTCAAAAACACAGAGCTACTAAGCAGGAGGAAAAATGACTGCTACTACTGAACCCAGGACAGATATTAAAACTCCCTGTGATTCAATCAGTATGTTTAGCATCTCCAGAAAAGTAGCACTTATATTTTATATATTATAGAAGAGGAGAATAAAATACAGAAATTATTAGGAAAAATGATCTTTTACTGTAGTTCACAAAGTAATGTTTGTATTCTAGGATGAAACAGCAAATAACTAGAGAACCCCTTTGATCATGCTAAAGACTGTATAATGATATACCGGGACCACAATAGTCCTTAGTTACTGCAGCAGTATCATAAAGTCATACTGGCTACTCATATCTCAGCACTAAAAGTGAGGAAAACTTGCCTTGGTTTTACAGAGGCAAGTCATCCATAACCATAGTGTGTGGAAAAGGAAAAAAAGATAACAAGAGGAGTCTTCAAAGTTGCCGAAGGTGCCCTTTATGGCAGAATGATTCTTAGCTTCAGAGTAAAATAACTATTATTTGATCAATGGATCACAAAGTATTTGATTCTGTAATTTTACATAGCTTTGTTTAGTTCATAATTTGTTTTTGAAATGTTTTATTCTACAGCATGCACATAACAGTAACTCCCATAACTGTAATGATGTTTTAATATCATGAGATCTCATTATAACAATCTGCTATTTTGTTTTTTGCTGATAAATGAAGTAAGAATGCCAGCTGTTCTGGTTGAATTACTGGGTCTATGGATTACTAAAAAGAAAATTAATATAGTCATTATTTCTTTTTTTTTTTTCTATTGAACAGCATTTACTGGATCCAGTCAGGACTAGAGCCTCATTATAATAGATGCAGTATAAACATTAAAAATGGCCTGACATAGTAAATACAGCATGCTGTTATTGTTCAGCTAAATGCTGAAAAAAGCTGTTTTGTTTACAGTTTCAGGAAGAGAGATAATTTTTAAATAATGTTGTTCATATTTGGCTAACACAATTAATTCAGTCATCCAAAACCTGCATAAAGACTAACAAAAAGTATGTTTTGGATCTGAGATTACACTGAAAATTGTCTAAAAACCTACTTCAATGATTTTCTACTGAAAGCCTAAATATTGTATTGCATACTGATCTTGGGGTGGGGAAATGGAAATAAAACAAATTGTTTTCCATCACAAAAAGCCTGTGCATACACTAGCACTATTTTATTTACAGCATAGATGTTCATTTAATCAATTTATTGGTAGCAACCTAGAGAAAATTGAACCAAGTTGAAAAATGTAGTATTTTATCACATACTAGAAAAAAAAATGTGTACAGATATGTTGCAATTTATTGAGATGTACTGCACTTTGAGATATATTGCATACTGCATGAAAGATAGTTTATCTTTATTTCTTATGCTATTATCATATATGTCAAATAGAATTTTAGTTTGTCAAATTTCTGAAATACATAGGCTCATTTCAGGAAGGCAGTCAAGACTGTATATGTGTGTTTGTCATCTTTATTTTAAAGTCTTAACCATCACCTTGCCTTGATTTTGCTTGGAATGATAGAAAGAAATGGCCATCTTCCTCACTGTTTAAAAGAGCAAATTCACCAGCAAACAGTAAAATGATTGTAATATTAGCTCATCTGGAGTGTGACACAGAGAAAAAATTATGCAGAGCATTTCTGCCATGATGTTCTAGTAAACGTCTGGAATTATCTTATTCTTGGAATCAGAAACCTTCTCCTGTAAAGAAGGTGTTACAAAAGCGATGTCAGTAATTTAATGTACGGCCTTTGGACTTCTCACAATGACTGCTCGCAAGATTCATGTTGGGCAACAAGCACCATTTGTCTGTATTTTTTGTCTGATGTTGCTGGCATGTTCCTAAGAAGATAAAAGAAGAATAAAACTCCCACCAATTGTTGCATCATCTGGAAATAGTAGTATATGTATAGACATTTATCAATCTGATATCATAATGTACAGCTTCTAATAGGCAAGATACAAATAGTGTCTATTCTGTAAGGTGAAAGGTAGTTGTTTTCTGAGTTTTGTAATAACTGAAGACTTGAAGCTCAGCACATGACAAATTATCTTAATTGGTTTAAGCACTCAAGTATAAAATACCTCTGTCCACTGAAAGTTAATAATAGTTTGTTGCATCAGCAGAGGTGAACAGGCAGGAAAACATGTAAAGGGTATGCAACATTTGCAAGTATCAGGTGCATGGACTGCTGACTTCTGTGTTCCAACAGACCTGGCAGCCCTTTGGTTCATAGATGTTCATCTCCCTGGCTCTGTGGGTCAGGCAAAAAGAGCAACCATGTAATTTGTTTATATCTGGATCAAAATGTATACATAGCCAGGGCGTAATCCTCATGTTATATGCTGACACAAGGCATGCTGAATTTTGCAGGTGGTAAGATAGGTCTATCTAGTCTTTTAATTTTATGATAGCGATGATTATGTTTTTCTAACTGGCAAATTAGTAAAAATATTTGTCCAGAACTAGGTATCTGCAAGAAGCTTTTAAATACCATAAAGGTTCTTAAAAAAAAAATCCCCTGTTTAGGAGCAAAATCAATTATCTGTGATTTGTTTTCATACAGAATAACTTGGGCTTTCTGACAAATATATGAGGGGGTTTTCTTGGTTTTTTGACTGAAAAATAGAGAATATTGAAAGGTTCTATTTCAAGACTATTGTCAGTCAATAATGTACCGAAATTTTTTCCAACGAAAAATGTTATTTTTCAAAATACACATGTTTTTATTAAAACCCCCAGTATTAGGTTTTTCTAAGAGAATTGCCATGTCTGTATACATTTCTTTAATTCTTAGTGATTATGCTACTTTAGATGTCATATTTTTTCACTGTGATTTTTGTATATTAAAAGTAACATTTCAATCATCAAATGGAACTATTGAAGTAATTCAAATGCTTTTAGCTCTGCTTCTTAAACATTTTTAAATTAGTAAATAATGCCAAAATTTATCTATTCAGAGTTCTTTTGGAATTGGAATCTTCAGAATTTTCCCCAAATTTCACTTCTCATAAATAAATTCCATACTGTTTATGCTGTCATTCAATTTTAACCATGACAAACCTTAAATAGCAAATAACTCACTTTGATTATACCAGTAGAATATATGCAAAGATAAACAACTCTTTTTCTTTTCAGCTGTTGGCTACAAGGAGAGAGGTTTCAAGTTTATCATATTGCAGGTAGAAAGTTTTTGGAGGATCTACTAAGAAGTCAAGTAAGTGGCTACTTTTCTGTTTTTTGCTTTTGTAAGACACCTTGCATTTGAAAGTAAAAATACTGTTCAAAATTATATTTTAACTACCTTATTTTGGTGGATTTTTTTCTTAACAAATAATATGTTTAAAATGAAGATGAGAAAGTAGATTATATTTTACATTTTTAATTTTACACGTGTCTGTATATTTTCATATAACTCATATTTTCAAAATGCAATAAACTTTGAAATTATATCATTGAAACACATTATGTCATGCAGGAACAACAGTTAGCAGTGATCACTTGGAAAAAAATGCAATTCAATTACATAAGTTGATAGCCCAGAGGAACTCAAGAACCATAAAATAAATATCCATAAGTGTACAGCGGATAAATATAGCTTCTACAGAAATCACTTGCAGAGCTTAATTAGACGTGGTTATTTTTGACAGAAATCTGTGGTTTGAATTAACAAATATAATAAAAAATTCAGACTAGCAGTTAAAAATATGGTTTCCTTTATCCTTTGAGACAGGTCTTAAATGGGAATGGAACACATACAGGGATTATTTTTTTTAATTATAATTTAGCAATACAGTAATACAATGTTATAACCGAAAGAGAATCTTCAGCACAACAATCTTTTCATATTAGTATATGGTCTAGTCTAGTAGTATATTTACACAACAATACCTATCATGTTTCATCACTGCAGTGTTTCACAAAACCACCTCATCACTTATAGCAACAAGTCTGTGAGTACTATAGTCCGGCATGACCAGTACCAGAAAGAACTTTCTACATTGTTGTTTTTTTGACATTATCACATTTTTTAAGGAGTCTGTCAAGAAAAACTCCAGCTATTTTTGTTATATAACCTAATAGAAATAACAATAATTCAGTTACACATGATTCATACATATGTAAACAATTTAATGTCCTTTAGTAATGTCCAAAATTGAAGTTCATCATAGCAGAGTGTCTTGGGTTCAGCAGTAGCAGTCAGTTTTTCTTGGCCTGGGAATAATACTGATAAAGTCAATGTTTTCAGTTGCTGGTCAGAATGTTCACCCTGATCAAGGACTTTGTGAGTCTCATGCTCTGCCAAGGAGGAGGAGAAGCTGGGAGGAAGCAGGGACAGGACACCTGACCCAAACTAGCCAAAGAGGTATTCCATACCACAGCACGTCATGCCTGGGGATGTAACTGGGAGTCACCCGGAAGGGCACGTCCTCTTTTTTTCTGTCGGGCTCTTTTCCGGCGGGCGGTATCGTATTCTCTTCCCTTGTTATTTCTCTTATCATTATTATTATTGGTGGTAGCAGTAGTGATTTGTGTTATACCTTAGTTACTGGACTGTTTTATCTCAACCCGTGGGAGTTACATTCTTTCGATTCTCCTCCCCATCCCTCTGGGGAGGTGGGGGGGGAGTAGACTGCGTGGTTCTAATTTACAGTCTGGGCTTAAACCACGACACAGAAGAAAATTGAAGAATATGTTTGCCTGTATCAGTCAATCTTACTGTTGTTTTGCAAGCCTTTCTACTGCTATAATTTTGTCAAAGGTTATACATGCAATAAGGTTTATGTGAGCATTTCTCAACCTTCATAATTACAACACAGTGTCTCTGAAGATATAGTAAAGATTTCAGTTATATTAAATTCTTTTGGGGGGCATTGTGGTAACTTGCAATAGCTCTCTGTAGCAAGATTTGGGGTTTTGCAAAAAATTATTTTATGCAACACACAGATCAGTCAGAGCTCAAATTATGAATAAGCTAGACCTATCAGAGAATCACACAATCACTAGGGTTGGAAGGGACCTCTGGAGATCATCTAATCCAACCACCCTGTCAAGGCAGGGCCATCTAGAGCAGGTTACACAGGAACACTTCCAGGCAGGTTTTGAATTTCTTCAGACAGGGAGAATCCACAAGCTCCCTAGACAGCCATGTTGCGCTTTAAAGCAGTGTGATTGCTGATAGACAAGTATTTCAGGATAACTTCTGTAATATGTACGTGTTCAGTTCTCAACCACCATACTGCTGCAAACATTTGATATTTTCCCTTTCCTTGCTTATAGCAGATCCAGTTATTCATTACCAGCTGTCATGATTCCTAATGACAGGAGTTGTCCAGCAGTGTGCACCTGCAACAGGGAATCTTGGAGACTCTTAAACTGTATCTTATCCAGCAAAACAGTTCCTGTCTCTTCTTTCCTAATTTCCTGTGATTCAGAGCTTTAGGGCTTGTTTGTGGTTTTTTTTCTGTATTGTTGGGGTTTGGGCCTTTTTGTATGAGTTGGTTGGGGGTTTTTGAGATTATAAGAATAGGTTCAGAAAGGGAATGGTAATCAGTCAGAATAGTAAATACTCTTGTCTTGAATCATATGATATTCCATCCAGATGTCTAGTTTGTTTATTAATACACCTTGTCTTTCTAAGACAACTAGACTATCGGAAATGTTAAGAAAATGTGGTTATTTTCCCTAAATAAAACTTGAGCCCCAAGGTACTTATTTTCCACCTTGCTCAGCAGATTCAAACTCCAACTGATGTATAGCATGGCTGTATTATAAAAAGTTATGTCACATTAACTATGTTATATTTCAACAGTCAAACACAAAGCACTGTGTATTAGCTTCAGCTGCTCACTGGTGTAGTGATATCTTCTGTCTTATTATGGCTGCTTGGATGTTCAGAAGAAAGTTGACTTTGACAGTTTCAAAAACTGTGGTTTTTTACGGCAGACAGGTAAAAGAATGTGAAATCAAAGGGCTGCTGTCATTTCTGGCTGAAGGCCAAACAACTTGGAACAGTTCATCAGAGAATTTGAATTGCTCACTCCATCATCTGTAGTGGAATAAGACTCATAGTCAAAATTCTTTTTAAGTGGTCAAAAGTTTATGTCACAGTAGGCCCAAAGTGTTGGAGATACATCTTAAGTATTAGGAGTTAAAATATCAGATTCAGATACTTCTGGCAACGTCTTTGTCCACTATGCTATAATTTCAGCAGCACCTGACAGCTGTAATAAAGACCAGAGAGCTATTGCAAATATGTTGCTTATCATGTAGCTTTCCTCTGAAAGAATATTTAGTGAAATTAGTGTTAGTGTTAGTGACAGTGAAACCCGTTGGCAAATCTAGCAGGAAATTTAAAAAGTATTAAAGAAATAATATATGTATCTCACCCTCTTTCTGCCTGTAATGTATAAACCTGAGAACTCCTATATCAGGTAATAGTGAATCTTCCATCTAATCTAAAATTAATTTTAATAATTAATTTGTTACAGAATTATTGATATTCCTTCTAAAAACCTCATAGCAAGTTGGCCAGAGTTATCATTTTAAGGTAAACTTAGACATATGTATTTTTGACCAGTACATTTTTCCTATTGTCTACGGTGGCTTGACAGCTGTGTAATACAAAGGCACAGTTTTCTTCCATGTTTATTAGAGATGATCTATCCTTATTTTCATTAGATATCAAAGTACAGCTTGGTGTAAGCGGAAGAAAATACTGCTTCTCTTAATTGCAGCTGGAGAGACTCGGGCCAAGTAAAGGAAGACCAGGAATTTTGATTGGTTATGTACCAAGCACGAAAGATGAGACCTGGGAGCAGGGCAAGGCAGGAGTTGCCACGTTGAAATCACACTACACAAGTGGAGGGATGCTTCATACTAGGCAGAACTCACCAGGAGGCTGCTGCTGTCTTTGCCTTCATCTCCCATAGTATATCTACACCTAACATGTTGTCTTTGTGCACCAGCAAGCAGAGGAATGAATTACCTTAATAAGCTTCAAAGTTCTTCCTCGTGTCTGCTCATGGCAAGAACTGGATAATTCCCTGTCCACTGGATAACAGCAACTCCCATGTATTACTCAAGCAAGGCAAAAAAAATTCCTTTTACCTGTGCTTTTGTTTGTACCTGCTCACTCCTCTGTCCAAGTTTTGCATCATATCAGGACAAGAATTCAGGCCGTAAATTGCAATAGGATTAAGCATATAGTTGTCTGGGTTTTCTGTTTGGTTGTTGTTTTGGGTTTTTTTAAGGTCATTTACTACAAAATGACTTAAGGTTTGATTGTATTAATGTAAGACATTCACTACAGACTTCTTGCTTTTCAAAACACCTTCAATGCTGATAAAACAATTCTAGCAAAGATTTGCTAAAATGTAAATTCCATGTGTTTACTTCTGCATTTCAAACCTAAACAGTACAAGCTGTTTCCTTTTAGCATTCATATTCATTCCAGGTTTATATATAATCTGATGAGAACAAAAAAAAAAAAAATAAAAAAAAAAAAAAAAAAAATCTGAGTATGAGTTGCCTTATTTTAAATAGTGGACAATGTAGCCAACATGTAAAACCATCTATTAGCATGTCAGTCAGAGTGTTATTGTACTCCCCCAAAATAGTAGGTCTACTTTAAACAAGACTGTGATTTATGATTCAGAATCACAAAAACTCTCTTTCGAAGCCAGTAGAGAAGATATCTGGGAAGAGCAGATCTAAGCCTATTCAAATCTCAGAGATTTTATCTTTTATAAATTCAAACTATCTGCTTTCATCATTGAAATAGCATTTCAGAACAAAAGGAACTGATCACTGGTATACAACAGGCTGACTTAACCACAGGCTGACTTAACCACAGGCTTTAATGGCAGTGTGCAAGAGAAGTTTTGTCAATGTGGCATTAAGAATAACTGATGGTTGTCTTGTATTTGATGTGAACATGAAAATAAATTCAAGTAAATATAAATGATAGTTGTTAGATGGCAATTCACTATAAATTGATGTCTGATATTAATAATTACACTTCTGAGAAAATTAAGGAACTGTAAAGGCTATTGAATTCAGTTTCTATATCAATGTTTAAGAACATTGGGATTTGTCACACGCAAAGTAAACAAAGGCAACTGAAGGATCTTCACACACTGACAGCCAATGTGGTTGAAACTAAACCTGCAGAAGCCAGAGCAGAAACATGGATCACAACTGTCTAACGTTCATGAAGTCATCAGATTCTGGTATGAAGTTTACTGATATTATTTTAAATGTCTGCTTTGTACCAAGTGTGAGATCTGGAATAGTAGTGCAATGAATAAGGATTCTGACTCCAGCAAACATTCAAAATATTCACTGACTTCAGTTGAGTCAGGGAAATACCCAGTAAGTATTTTTGTATGTTGCAAATATAACTCAAATTGTAGGAACTACACATTTGGAGATCTGGCTCAGTAGAAACATATAAGAAACTTTGGTAACACACTATCAGACCAACTTCTGAATTAGAGTGCAAAAATGCCAAGTCTTGTTCTGTTAGTTTTGTAGATGATGTAGCTACTGAATACAAGTGCATGCACAACAGTGCTAAGAAGTTTCAAAGGTGAACTTCAGCATCACTTTTGTGAAGGAGACAAGAGAACTGCCTCTCAGAAACTGCTAATTCTGCACACACTGAAATCTACCAATGACTTCAAGCAAGGGCAGGATTTTTCTCTTGAAGAGGCATTTCCAGTAGTGATGAGTGACGTAATGGATTTTTTATGTGAGCAAATGGACACTTAGTGTACGTAACTGTGTTTCCTTTATATCATCTAACCAAGTTCCAAATGTGTAATTCATTTAGTGTTTTATAAATTGTTATTTTGGGGTTGTGCCAGAAATTAGAACAAAAATTGAAGTGACCATAGTATTATTTTTTAATATGGAGTACACTTACAAATTGAAGGAACCAAATCAAGTCATAATTCAGGCTCATTATAAATAGCAGCTTAGCACTGAAATGTGCTGATATGAAAAAAAATAAGTACAGGATTAATTCTACAGAAAATAAAGTGAACACACGCAATAAACAAATTAAATGTGAACTTGTTCATAAAAAAAGAAAGTTTATGCTGTCCATAGATGGATTTAAGAGCTACTGATAATTAGAAAATCCTGCTAATAGTACGACAGGACATTAAAAACTCCTATAAAGTATTTCATCAAATGATAGATTTTGAAATACAGGAAACTGCAAGCACTTTTCATTCCTTCCTTTTAGTACCATGTGCTTCAGCAAATTTTAGATACACTGCCTCCTAGAAAGCTATATCTTCTGGGTGGCACTGGCCTCTCTGTATTTCTGCTCTATTCTGGTTCTCCTGTAACAGATTGGATTTGGTATTGAAACCCTTCCAGATTATTTGGAGTATTTACACCTCTTGCACCAAATGGAAATTAACTTGTTACATGATCCAAATTCATCAGGACAACAAATTACTGTAATAAATATTCATCTATTCCACTCAAAGCATCCCTCCTTGGAGACTTTTGATGTGTAGTTTATGGGAAATACTAACTTTAGATGAAGATGAGGAAATTTATAGTTACATGAAAGGTTGTGTGTCAAGTAGTATACATCCAGTAAAAGAGCTTGTTGCTAGGCCAAACCAAGCCCCTCCCTGCCATGACTGATTTAAAGTAGTGGGTTTGTGCATTTCAGAAGCACAAGGGTTTTTAAATCCCTGAGACAGCACCACTTAGAGAGTGTCCTGGATCCTTTACGATATTATGTCATGGAGAATTTTATAATTTACTAGTGAATTTTATCATTTTCTACATCATAGGATGCTAATAAATGCCTCTCTAATAAGCAAATACTTTTATTCCTAAAATGTTTATTACTTTAAGTGATTCAGAAATCTTAATGAACAGTTATGTATAAGGAAGTAATTTTGAAAATGAGGTTTTGGAGTGCATGAAAGCAAAAGGAAATGCAGCTTGCATAGGAGGTGCTGATGACAGCAAACAAGTCCAGCAGAAAACGGAGTTCTTGGACTTGACAGGAAGAATTTTGCTAAGTGTGAGCAGATATGACTCTTAAAAAGAATCATAGAATCATAGAATAGTTAGGGTTGGAAAGGACCTTAAGATCATCTAGTTCCAACCCCCCTGCCATGGGCAGGGACACCTCACACTAAACCATGCCACCCAAGGCCTCATCCAACCTGGCCTTGAACACTGCCAAGGATGGAGCATTCACAGCCTCCCTGGGCAACCCATTCCAGTGCCTCACCACCCTCTCAGTAAAGAATTTCTTCCTTAGATCCAATCTAAACTTCCCCTGTTTAAGTTTGAACCCGTTACCCCTTGTCCTGTCACTACAGTTGTTGATGAAGAGTCCATCCCCAGCATCCTTGTAGGCCCCCTTCAGATACTGGAAGGCTGCTATGTCATCTCCACACAGCCTTCTCTTCTCCAGGCTGAACAGCCTCAACTTTCTCAGCCTGTCTTCATACGGGAGGTGCTCCAGTCCCCTGATCATCCTTGTGGCCCTCCTCTGGACTTGTTCCAACAGTTCCATGTCCTTTTTATGCTGAGGACATCAAAACTGTACACAATACTCCAAGTGTGGTCTCACGAGAGCAGAGTAGAGAGGCAGGATCACCTCCTTAGACCTGCTAGTCATGCTCCTTTTGATGCAGCCCAGGATACGGTTGGCTTTCTGGGCTGCGAGCGCACTCTGCCGGCTCGTGTTCATTTTTGCATCGACCAACAACCCCAAGTCCTTCTCTGCAGGGCTGCTCTGAATTTCTTCTCTGCCCAACCTATAGCTGTGCCTGGGATTGCTCCGACCCAGGTGTAGGACCTTGCACTTGGCATGGTTAAACTTCATAAGGTTGGCATCAGCCCACCTCACAAGCGTGTTGAGGTCCCTCTGGATGGCATCCCTTCCCTCCAGCGTATCAACCGAATCACACAGCTTGGTGCCATCGGCAAACTTGCTGAGGGCGCACTCAATCCCACTGTCCATGTCACCGACAAAGGTGTTGAACAAGACTGGTTCCAACACCGATCCCTGAGGGACACCACTCGTTACCGGTCTCCAGCCGGACATCGAGCCATTGACCACAATTCTTTGTGTGCGGCCATCCAGCCAGTTCTTTATCCACCAAGTGGTCCACCCATCTGTTGTGGTTTAAGCCCAGGCCGTAAATCAGAGCCACGAAGTCCACTTCCCCCCCCACCTTTCTTCCCTCCGCTTCTGCAGGGACGAGGAGGAGAATCAAAAGAATGCAACTCCCACGGGTTGAGATAAGAACAGTTTAGTAACTAAGGTATAACACAAATCACTACTGCTACCACCAATAGTAATAATGATAAAGGAAATAACAAGGAAGAGAATACAACCGCTCACCAACTGGTACCTCGCCCCTACCCCGCAGTGATCCAGCCCTTCTGCGAACTCTCAGTTCTACATCCTGGGCATGACGTGCTGTGGTATGGAATACCTCTTTGGCTAGTTTGGGTCAGGTGTCCTGTCCCTGCTTCCTCCCGGCTTCTCCTCCTCCCTGGCAGAGCATGAGACTCACAAAGTCCTTGGTCAGGGTAAACATTCTGACCCACAACTGAAAACATCGGCTTTATCAGTATTATTCCCAGGTCGAAAGTCAAAACACAGCACTGCACCAGTAGAAAAAAATGACTGCTACTGCTAAACCAGGACACCATCAAATTGATGTCTCTCCAATTTAGAGACAAGGATGTCATGTGGGACAGTGTCAAAGGCTTTGCACAAGTCAGGTAGATGACGTCAACTGCTCTACCGCTGTCCATCAGTTCCGTAGCCCCATCATAGAAGGCCACCAAATTCGTCAGGCAGGATTTCCCCTTAGTGAAGCCATGCTGGCTGTCACCAAGCACCTCCTTGTTTTTCATGTGCCTTAGCATGCCTTCCAGGAGAATCTGCTCCAAGATTTTGCCAGGCACAGAGGTGAGACTGACTGGTCTGTAATTCCCCGGGTCATCCATTTTCCCCTTTTTGAAAATGGGGGTTATATTTCCCTTCTTCCAGTCGTCGGGAACTTCACCTGACTGCCATGATTTTTCAAATATGATGGCCAGTGGCTTAGCAACTTCATTCGCCAGCTCCTTCAGGACGCGTGGCTGGATTTTGTCAGGTCCCATGGACTTGTGCACATTCAGGTTTTTAAGATGGTCTCGAACCAGATCCTCTCCCACAGTGGGCCTTAGGCCTTCATTCTTACAGTCTCTGCGTTCGCCTTCCAAGACTAAGGTGGTGAGGTCAGAGCCTTTGCCAGTGAATACTGAGGCAAAGAAGTCATTAAGAACCTCAGCCTTCTCCAAATCCTGGGTAGCCAGTTCTTCCTATATCTTCCGAAGGGGGCCTGCGTTGTCCCTAGTCTGTCTTTTATTTGCTACGTACCTATAGAATCCCTTCCTGTTATCTTTCACATCCCTAGCCAAGTTTAATTCTAGCTGGGCCCTAGCGTTCCTAACCTGGTCCCTAGCTTCCCGAACTATATCCCTGTATTCTTCCCAGGCCGCCTGTCCCTTCTTCCACCTTCTATAAGCCTCTTTTTTCCTTTGAATTTTCCTGAGCAGCTCCTTATCCATCCAAGGAGGTCTCCTGGCCCTCCTGCTGCACTTCCTTCTAGTTGGGATGCAACACTCCTGAGCTTGGAGCAGGTGATCCTTGACTAACAACCAACATTCTTGGGCCCCCTTGCCCTTTACAGCTATATCCCATGGAACCCGACTGAGCAGGCTCCTGAAGAAGCCAAAGTCTGCTCTCCTGAAGTCCAGGGCAGTGAGCCTGCTGCACACTCTTCTCACTGCCCTGAAGATCTCGAATTCGATCATCTCGTGATCGCTGCAACCAAGGCTGCCCTGGAGCGTCACATTTCCAATGAACCCTTCCCTGCTGGTGAGCATGAGGTCAAGCATGGCACCTCTCCTTGTCGGCTCCTCTGTTACTTGCAGAAGGAAGTTGTCTTCCACACAATCGAGGAACCTCCTGGATTGCTTGTGCCGGGCCGTACCCGGCAGATGTCAGGGTGGTTGAAGTCCCCCATGAGAACAAGGGCCTGCGAGCGTGAGGCCGTTCCTATCTGTCTGTAGAGTGCTTCATCCACAGTTCCTCTTGATCAGGCGGTCTGTAACAGATCCCCACTGTAATGTCCCCCATCGCTGCTCTCCCTTTAACCCTGACCCACAAACTCTCTGTTGACTGCTCACCCATCCCCAGACAGAGTTCCATACTCTCCAGCCTATCTGTAACATAAATAGCAACTCCCCCTCCCAACCTGCCAAGCCTGTCTTTTCTAAAGAGCCTGTAACCTTCCATTCCAACACTCCAGTCATAGGAGCCATCCCACTATGTTTCTGTGATGCCTACTATATCATACTCCCTTAGTCATGCACACATCTCTAATTCCTCTTGTTTGTGCCCCATGCTATGGGCATTTGTATAGAAGCATCTTAGCTGAGCTCCAAATGAAGCCGGCTCATTGGCTGGAGTAAAAGAGTAAACATCCAAATAAGAGCCATTTAATCTTACAATAAAACAGTGCTTGAAATATTCACAAACATTCATCAAATCCTTTCAGTATGAGCAAAGAATACTTTAGGCTAGATTGTCACTGTCCTTTCTGGCTATATGAATTCAAATGTATTATGAATACAAATGGCCTCTACCTACATGGCTAATTGTAACAGTCTAGAGGATACCTTAAGATCAGTTTGAATACTGTATGTCTTTGCACCCATAGCCCGCTTGAAAAGAACATGAGGAATGGAGGAGGTCACAGGCTGCTCCCAAGTATGATGTTTCTTATGGCAATGGTTAAATTTATAAGTTTGGCTGTTATATTTTCCTAGCTGATATACCACAACTCAGATCTGCATTCTTCTGTATTTAATCCCTGGATTCATTTCTTTAGGAGGATTTATTTCTTGCCTGGGTTCAGTCCTAAAATGTCCTGTCTCTCAAGATTTCAGTAAACGTCCTATTTCACTTGTCCTCTAAATAAAAACTTTCTTCAATTTTTCAGGAGTCCTACAGTACTGTTAAACTTCAGGCGCTGCTGAGGTTGGAGTTTATTGTTTGGTTTGGGGCTTGGAGGTGGCGGGGAGTTTCAGTAAAACTATAAGCCTTTCTTTTCTGCAGGATTTTTTTAAGTTTTCCCCAGAGTGTCAGAAAAATCTTCCAAAAAGCTTCTGACTTCTTACTCTTCCTTTTCAGCTCTGTACACAACAAACACAAAAGTTTCTCCATTTTTTCCCCCTCTGTGGAAAGAAAGCCTTCAGAAAGGCTGCCTTTCCCTTTGCTTGCTATCTAGCTGTCTCAAACACTCTTTTATTTGAAGTATTCAGGTAGTGCTGTGTGAAACGTATTTATTTTTTCATTTGCTTTTGGGTAAGACTGGATTATCTCATGATGCCTTGCATTAAAATTTGAGCTATAAAAGATGATGCTGCCTACATACATCCCTGTGTGCTAAGATGCCTGAGGATATTATGTGCCTGATGTGCAAACACTTCTGGGATCCGCTTGCATGTGTCATATACCCTCTTCTGTCCTCAGTTCAGACAGGATCCTAGGAAAATACATATAGTATGAATATCAGCAATGTCACAGCATTGTGTTCAGCCTGTGGGTCCTGTATTGGTAAAAGTGATCTTTTAATTGCCGATATGAGTCCAGAAATTAACACAGAAAAGAATTATACCAGGTGGTTTAGACTTTGAAATGATGACAGAAGTAGTTGAAATACAAATGGTTCACTATTATGCCTGTAGTTTTACTCAAAAGGGTATGCTATAAATTTCACAATAATATTTCCATGCTGATTGCTGTATACATAAACTCACATTTAAAATATCACCAATGAGAATCAGCACATAACAGTTATCTCATATTACATCCCTCAGGAGAGCAGATTTTGGCAAATGAGTACACCTAAAAGCGCTTTGTGGTGAACAACTGGTTTTGTGAGAGATGATTTGTTCCATAATGTTTAAGTAGTTATTATTAGTCATTTTGCTTTCTTAGAGGATGGTTTTTAGCAGACTGGCATCTAGGCAGTCAAACTGATTTAACTAGCGTTCCTTGAAAACCGAGTGGTTGCGTATGAGCTTGCAAAGGTTAAAGTGATTCATCTACCAGAAGTCAGAGGAGTCAGTTTTGATGAACTAGAGCTTCTGTTTTTCTTCTGTTACTTTGGATCAGGAAAACAATGGCTATAATATACAGTCTCAGAAAGTGCTTCTGCTAGTCAGTGTCATAGTTTAAGCCCAGCCAGTAACTCAGGCCCACGCAGCTTGTCACTTGCTCCCTCGCCTTCTTCCCCCTCAGCTCAGGGCAGAATGGAGAGGAGAATCAAAAGAATGTAAACCCCATGGGTTGAGATAAGAACAGCCCAATAACTAAA
Source organism: Psittacula echo (assembly GCF_963264785.1). NCBI lineage: Eukaryota > Metazoa > Chordata > Aves > Psittaciformes > Psittacidae > Psittacula > Psittacula echo. The sequence continues at coordinate 41,051,364 of NC_137735.1, read as the reverse complement.
GTATAATATAAAAATAATAATAATAATAATAAGGGAAATAACAAGGGGTGAGAATATAAAACTAAAAATGGAAGGGAAAATAGAAACAATAAACACAAGTGATGCACAATATAATTGCTCACCATCCGCCGACCGATACCCAGCCTTACTCAAGAAGCGATTTGGGCCTTCTGGGTGGCTCCCCCCAGTGTATACACTGGGCATGACGTGCTGTGATATGGCTTACCCCTTTTACTAGTTTGGGTCTGGTGTCCTGTGTCTGCTTCCTCATGGCTTCTTGTGTCCCTCCTCGCTGGCAAACATGAGACTTAAAAGTCCTTGATAAAGGTAAGAATTACTTAGCCACAACTAAAACATTGGTGTGTGATAATAGTGCTGATAAACATTGTTCTTAGAGTAAATCCAAAACACAGCGCTGTACCAGCCTACTAAGAAGGAGAAAAATAACTGTTACAGCCAAACCCAGGACAGTCAGATAACCATTTTCTCCCGAAAATGTAGTGACTGAGGTGTGCTGTCATGGAAGCTTCTAGTGGAGAAAGCAAGAACACGCAGCTCTTTGGAAAAGGAACTCCAGAACTTGACCAGTTCAGTATCTGCCTAGGGATATAAAAGATGTTTTCAGTCCTCTGTGTACACATTCAGTCCTAGATGACCTGGCTTTGTGCTCTGAACTCATAATGAGTAGCACTGAGTTCAAGCTTCCTTCTATGATTCTTCCTAACCCACATCTGCTTTTTTTCCTGACTTTACTGTCACATATCTTTTCAGAGTATTTTAAAGGCGCCCACATTGATGGCCCCTAGGCAGGAACAACTCCACCTTACTCAAAATTTTACTGTGAGCCCCATTATTAGTAATGCCTCATATTGATAGTCTGAAATTGGTGAAAAAAGTCATGATTTCAGTACTGAGGATGGCAGATTAAAGTTTAAAGTTGGAGGGGGAGCACTGGAAATCCTAGTTTTCATAGAAGTATTCAGCACATTTTTAGATTCCAAATTAATGGTTAATAATCAAGTTATTTGACTGTATTCAGTTTTAGTAACAATTATTAAATTGTGTAATACTAAAAAATTAAACAACTAAAGAATGTTATTCAGACATCAAATTTTTTTTCAGAAAAGAAAACAACTCAGCACAGACACTTCTGGTAACATAGCAAAAATATATAAATTCTTATCAGTGGAAGAAGGAAACAATCTTAAAGAAGCGTTTATTCTTTCCATTTTGTATACAGAACCCATACTGCTTTAGTCTGGGGTACTACTGGTTTCAGTTTGCTCCAGTGACGGATAAGAAAGTGATTATTTGTGACAAATGTGAATTTCTTGTAGGTATTTTGTAGAAAAACACAGAGAAGTGACAAGAAATCTCATAGGCATTCAGACCACAGGGGATACTTAATCTGGCTTTGAAATACATGTAGCTCAGTAGGAGTATACTGCACTCATCCCTGAATGAGATTTAGTTATTTTGTGCACAGATTATGATATCACCACAATAAGCATGACAAATGGTCCAATTTGTGCTGGAATACTATCTGAACGTTAAAGATCACTTTCCAGGCATGGCCTCTGGATTACTAACTTCCTAACCCCATTTATTATGAAACATATATGAGACATCAGCAAGTCCATATTTTAATAGAGAAAAGGAAAGAAAGGAAAGAAGGAAAAGCATCCAATAAGAATTCCCTGGGAGAAATGCTATAAACACACAGACATTTGCCAATGGGCATACACACACACATACACCCCCGACCCCTCCCATTTCTCCATTGCAGAATTCTTAATTGTTTCGGGGCTGTCTTTGGTACAAACTATTCATGGGGGACCTGACCAATATTGTGCTTTATCAGGTGCTCCTAAAAGGTGCTTAATTTACAATCTCTGAAGGATGGATCAAGCAGGTGCAATCCGAAAGACCTAAGTACAGTGTAACAAAGTGAAAAGTGAAGATATTTGCTGACAACAAAAGTTCTTTCACAGGAAAATGTAGGTAAAAAATTAGGAGGTTTTTATGAGGTCTTAAATGCATGTAAGAAAATAGAAATACATTTTGCATTTTGAATAAAGTTAATTGTGAGGCATTATATATGACATTAAGGGACTTGTTAAAGCTCTCAAATCTACCCGCTGGCTTCTGTCTGAAGTAGAACTCTTATTTTGAGCTGCTGTTGCTTGTTCACTGTAATTTCAGTCTCTTTTGGGCTTTTTCCTTGTGTGCAATAGCTTGTCCCCATAAAATAACTATCTGTAACAGGAGGTTCTGCTGAAGTTGGAAAATTTTAATGAAATTTTAAGCTGGGAAACAGTGGCTGATGGTCTTTTGTGTCAGTTGGACTGTGCTCATTGTGGTTATGTAAGTTATAAAACCTAGGTTTGGTAACATACTGCCTTTAAACATTTTGCAAAATTTCTCTTAAGAATAGTTGCAAAAACCTGGCTGTCCTGTGTAAAACTGAGCTCAGCCACCCAAACCTCTATTTGGCTTTTGGCTAAATTGATGTAATACACAAAATGACGCCTTCATACATACACTATATAACTTGTATTTCCATTTTTGTAGATATTTTGCTTAACTATTTGGTCAAAATCTAAGATGATTCTTAACAGAAAAGTTTAACTATAGTATCTATTTAGTAAAAAAGGTAAACTTTTTTATTAAGAAAAATAAGCCTTTTATAATTGGAAGTAATAAGTGTGCTTCATGTAATCTGGCAGTAGATGACTCTGCACTCACAGGGCTACTTAAATTCAAAACCAATTTGGTAATCTTCCAACTGGAAATTACAATAAATTAAGGTCATTTCTCCAAGGAATGACATAAACATTTAAGTAATGGAGCTCCTCTCTTTATGTTGAGTCACATAAGTAAAATTAGAGCCTGCTTAATTACATCTATTGTTGAATGTTTCGATCAGGTATTTAAATATCTGCACTGGGGCTCACAATCACATTTCTCCTTACTAAGCTGTAAACACTAAACCCCCAAGCACTCAGGGCAGGCATATCTGTTCTGCACAAAAGGCAGTGGCTGAAAACAAGCTAACTAGTGAAGCTATAAAAGAAAAGAAAAACAATTATCAGTTGCTTATAGTGGCTTACAGTTTGTTTTTTTGTTGGTTTTTTTTTTTTTTTTTTTTTTTTAAGTATAAAGGTGCAGGATGTAAAAGTAAGGAGGCATTTTCCCTTCATTTTCCTCCACATATTCATGCAATTTTGCAAGATACACCATATCTTCAAAGGAGAGGTTGATCAGTGTACAATACTGTGTGGCACCACACAGATGGATTGTCTTTAGGATTCGCTGGACTCTGAAAGTGATCATATGTAAATACTGGCATTTTCAAGTCCCAGTATGACTACATGGAAAAACTCCTTTCGGTACTTGGAATTTGATTCTTGGCATTTTTTTTTTTTTAATGTCATCTTTAATTGAACATCAAAGTTATTCATTGACACAAAACCAGATTTTTGGAAATAAGTGTTTAACCAACGGAAGCCCTTGATGTATTTGCCATGTTTTAGTCCTGGTAGCCTGACTCTGGCTTATGAGATTTGCAAAGGATTTCTGATGGTGGTACTACACTATGAAGACTGATTCAGCTTAGGACCACTGTGTGCTGTCTAAGAGAACAAACATGAAACTTTTTTTGGGGAGGGGGTCTATGCTGTTCAGTTTACTCATTAGCTTACTTAGTTCTGCACTTCATGATCCTTCCTTATTTAAGACAGTAAGATCAGAAAATGCTTTCTCATGGAACTTTGAAAGATAGAAGGGAAAGAAAATACTGCACTGAGCAGATGGGAATGTACTGATGCTGCAGGATTTAATTTAGGCCTTAGGTCTTGTGGGCAATAGATACTAAATTTACAAACACCTGTGAATCTCATGGGTTTCATGTTTAGACTTTTTGGCCTATTCAGGTAAACTGATATGCAATTAAGTTGACTCAAGAAATGCAAAGAAGGACTACATTCAGATGGATTAGTTGAAAAATCCTGTGCAAACTATAGTTGATGTTGACAAGTGAACTATAGAGTCTGTGTTTTATTGAATTTTGTTCAGTTCAATAATGTATGAAAATGACAGGAGGAAATGTATTAAGCTTATACATATGGATGTGACAGTCATGCATGAACATTCTGGACATAAAAAACTACTTAATCATCTTTCTCAGATAATAGTGTTTGATTTTGTTCTGAGAAGTACTTTAAATATAAGCAGATAGTATTAATAAAGCAATAAAATTAAGTTTTAACAGGAACTTTTATTTAAGTTCATGAATATGCATCCAGGTATCTTCTGCCTCTGGACTAGAAATCCATGATTTTCAATGCCTGCATAGCATGACCATAGTCCTAGTCAGGCAATTATAAACCTATTATTCATAACAACATATGAATAAGGCAACACCTCCTACATGCCTACAAGTCTATACTCTTATAAGTAACATTCAATTTCATGTAGATGAAATTGGATGTTTCTAAACAGTAATTATGCTTTTGTAATATTTTATAATTGGACAAATAACAAGGAAAATGTTTTCCTTTTTATATTCTGTGGAACCAGAAGAGTGGTTCATGAGAGATATTAAAAATACAAGAAATCAATTTCTCTTGCTTATTTCACATGGCATTTTATGTTTCATTATATATTTGTAATTAGATTTTGTGAATATGTAAATGATATGAACTTTTAAAAGACATTCTTATTATAGTAAAGTTTAACAACTGAGTTTAAATTATTCTTAAAAGCCTCCTTTGTACAATAAAAGAAAAAAAAAGGACAAAATATGCATTTCAATCTTGCTCATCAATTTAAAATTTTAAAAATATTTATACTCTTACTACATGTCATTATTAGTGCATGACACTCGGGGTTTTCAGAAAATGGATGAAAAAAGACTAAATCCACTCATTGTGCAAAGATGATAAAGGGCTCTTAATTTACTTAATCCTTGCTTAAGGGTTTGCAAAGTTATTCTTTATTTTATCTCAGCGGTGAGGTACTCACTTCATTGAAAGAAAAAACATTGCCATTGGCTTCAGGAGAAACCAGAATTTCTCTCCGTGAAGTGCAGTGTAATGTAAAGACTTCATTTATTTTCTCAATAGGGTGCTTATAAGGTATTAGAGAAGTTTCTCTAGATCTGTACTCAAATAAATTTCACCCAGCCAGTATTAAACATCACAATGACATTCTGGGTTCCAGGAACTAAATTCTGCCTTTAGGACTCAGTGAAAACATTCAGGTAACAGGAATTTAAAAATGCTGCAAATGTGTTTTAGTATCCATTTCAAACATGGATGGACTCTCTTCTTTTTTCAGCTTCAGGTCACCTTCCCTTATCTGGCTCAGTGTTCCCACCCAGCTGGATATTTCTGCAGATATCCACATGGACGCACATGGATCCCTGCCTTGTCTCTCATGTGTTTTTTATGTCAAAGGTGCTGGTTCGTCTGAGTCTCAGCAGTGCTCACTGGCTGGCATCAGAGTAGAAATGCAAAGAAACACAAAGAAACACCAACATATGTGTAAAAAAAAAAAAAAAAGGTGTGATTGAAGGTGCATAGAAGTTAGTAATACTTTTTAACTGAAGTCTGTATGCTCTTGAGGCAAGTCATATTAAAAATGAAATGGTTATATTTTGTATTTCTGCATGCACAGCACACAACAGTCTTCTCTGTCAGGCTAATTTGAAAGCTCAGCTAAATGTGATTGGTTTGTAGCTTTCTTAATGATGAACTGTGCTTTGTTGTGAGACTAGTCCTTTTCCTTAGCCAAAGAAGGAGAACAAGATACACTTGAACTTAAGGAAATGTTTTATAACATGGCCACTAGTCACGGCTCAGTTTATCTCACTTCACTTTCAGCAAGGATTAGAAGGCTGATTATATGGATTACATAGGAATGCTAAAATATAAACAAATTATTGCAAACATATTTGCTGATTACATATTGGTTGTCTGAGATGTAGTTTCACCTGCCAAAATGGTTGGTTTAGCTTAAAAGTTGCAGATTCTTTCAGTAAACTAAAGGAAAGTTTAAAATATTTGTTCTACCTTTTCCCCTCCTTCAGTATTTCAATATTAAACTGCTTCTGCCAGAAGAAGCTTTTCCATTAGGCTTTTGTGAATATACTCCTTTAGGACAGGCCCATTCAGTTTTGAAAGATAGGAAAAAACAAAACAAAACTAGAACATTTCAGAAAGACCTTAATACCCCTTCTCACTCTGCATGTCATAAAGTGTAAAATTGGTATTTCGCTTTAACCATCTAACGTATTTCTATTAAAACATCATCTATAGAGCACATTTGTTCAACGCTTTCTCTGTGGTAGACATTGCACCCTATAGTACAATACAATCCTACCTTCAAGAACTTATGATCTTAAGGTCCTAGTCTTGTAATGGATCCCAGTTACCAAATGGAATATAGAAAATCCTGAAGAAAAGCCCATAATATCCAAACCTAAAGACCTTTGATTGTAGAATTGTAAAAGCAAAAAGCAGTGTTAGCAGCACTAGGAAAGAAAAAATTCAAATTCCTTGTGTTAGCTTATGACAAAGATCCATTCAGAGGTGTCTAGTGTGCCAGCTACCAGACTAGAGTCAGAGTACTTTAAGCAATTTCATTATAAGCCCTGCTATTGAGAAATTTGTAAGACTGCTATAAAACCACTCAAGGCTGATCAGTGCCAAAGAACATTCCTTTTCCACTTAAAAATAACCTGTGGCTGCTGTTTATAAATGATAGGGTTGCAAAAGTGGAAAGAGAGAGAGATTTTCAAAAGCATAAATTGGGATTGGACACCCATTCTCCGCTTCTTGGCATATCAGTCAATAAATTCAAAACAAAAAGGTGAAGCAAAAAACTTCTACACAATTCCTGTGTAGCAAAGCATATATTTGATGAATAAGAGGAAGTAACGATGGAAGTTTGACTGCATAAATTTTCCCACCACCCCCCATTCCCAACAGGCTATTTTTTCCAATTCAGCCTTTTAAAATTATAATTAGCTTTTGAATTTTGTTCTTTTGGTGATTGAAACTTTTAAAGGACAAGTTGCTAGAGTTTTAAAATTATCTTTTATAACTTCTCCTTCATATAATTTTATACCTGTCCATGCTGTCATTTTAACAGCTTCCTGCTGTGATAAATTGTAATGACTATAAGCCCATGATCACCTGTCAGATATAAAATATTGCAATATACATTTTGAAATTGGACAAATTAATCTTTACGTGATAGACTTTTCCACTGTCTTATTTCTCATATACCTCTGTAATATTTCTTCTTCTAATTTTGGCTGCCTTTTAATTAATAAAATTAAATAAGAAAAAGTTAGACAAAGGAAATTAAATTCCAAGATGCCAAAGGACAGAGTTTGAGTAATGTACACAAAAAGTATGACAAATCAAGGTTCCTGTTGCACCCCTATCTTCAGGGATTTACAGACAATACAGGCTATAATATCCCTTATTTTATTTCTTCTTTAGTATGTATAGCAAGTATGTATGGTATCATGAACATTCTATACTTTCTGAGTGTAGTTTCTCCTTTCCATCAACAACACTGCTTTCTAGTGAGGCACATTTGGTCCTTACTGACTTCAACATAAAAGTTGCCCTTATAAGCACACCGCCTCCTCTCCAAGAACAACTTTGTCATATGCTTTTGTAGCACATTCCTTGACAAAGACACACAAAAAAATAAAGGGTACCTTCAGATGTGAAAAAAGGAAAAGGTTATTTTTAGAAAAAGTGGGTTCTGGCCACTACTCTAGAAAGAACAGTTGAAAAATAACTCTCCTAACAATCTAGTAGTTTTAAAATTCTTTTTCCTTTTGCTCCTTTGTATGGTAGATCAAGAGAATGACACTGGTGAAAGACAATCTAGCAAAAAGGAACGAATGCAAATATATCACCAGTAAAGTGATCTAAGTCCTAGGAATACAAACAGAGGACAGGATGTTTTCGTAACTTGCTTCCAAATTTCTGAGTCCTCAGTTTTTTTGGGGAGCAGACTGAGTTCTGCTCACAAGGTACAGAGCGTCTACCTCCTCCCTCTAAAATTCTCAGACACTGAAAGGGAAAATACCATAGAGTTTCCTCTTTGGAGAAGATACAAACTATGTTTAGATCAGTTAAGCTGTTAGCCAGATCAAACACAATTAAAGACAACCTTGAGCCTCCTATTACATCTGATGGCCTTTAGCTAAGAATTCCTAACCAATTTTAGAGGGGAAAAAGGGACCTCTAACACATATGAGGTGAGTCTTACCTAATCTAGCATTGTGGTATTATTTCCATCTTTCCAGATATATATTGCTATAGCCATATAAGGAATAAAGGAGAAATAATGTCGTTGGATTTTCCTATACAGCTAGTTTACCATTTCATACATACATGCATTAGTAAATATTGCATATACTGTGCGTAAGGGTGTTTTGTTGTGACATTAAAATCTTCTTTTTTAATAGCACATGATCGCAGGAATTTTTTTCTCCATATATGACATGGCACTGAAATATGAGGTGTATGATTTTGTGGGAGAGTAACAGTTTTAACTATATTACATGTTTAAAATCCCAACTGAACATAATATAACTTTACTAGCTCATTTCTCCTGGGGCATCAACACCATTTATCACTACTACTTCCATCTGGCATGTCTGAACTATCATGATCAGCATTTTATGTGGAAATGAAAGCATTCAATATGGTCTCTCTTCTCTAATGCTCTGAGGTCAGATACAATACTGCTGGAGGCAGTGAGGATGCATTTTTATCACACACTTGAGAGACATCCATTTGACATATTTTATAGTTTTCTAGGTTAAGACTAGCCAAGCTTTTTCTTATTTGCAATGACCTGCCATGGGGTCATTTGCTGTAATAACAATCTGAGATTAATTCAAATAATTTTTTTTATACTGTAGTGTTAAAAGTTTGGCACAAGCAGCCAAATATTGGGGAGCTGAAAACCAAATTTCTAGTAAAGGCTTTGCAGAGCACTTAGCCGACTGTTTTCTCCTCAAGCAAAGGCTGTACATGGTTTGCTTAGCTGAGGTCTTTGTGCAAAAGTGTTGCTCTCCTTTTCTCACAGAGGATTCATGGAATGTCAACTGATGACTTAGGAGTATCTTGTAGTTTAGCTTTAAAACTTCAATTCCCGTGTGTAAAAATATATGGCTGTTCCTTTTTATACTGCACTTTCATGAGTCTGTTTCCATTCCTAAGCCTCAGTAATCCATCATATGAGAAGCAGTATTACCACAAATGTTTTATCATCAGCTCCTTCACAGCCATTTGTGATCATTTTAAGATAGAGGAGGAAACCTGAGATAAAATATTGACTCTGTAACTCTCCATAGATCACACCACAATCCTTAATTTCTGTAGAATTCATCCTAATAATATCTCTCTACTTACATGATTTCAAACTCCATTTTTCAGTGTGACATTAAAATAAACACATTGTTTTTATTGACATTATACATGTCATGAAAAATACAGGTAAATTTAGTATAGACAAGATGTGGTGAGTACGTAGGAGTTTTGGATAATACGAAAACTTATTCTGAGCATTGCCTTTTGTTGCCTCATGTTTTTTGTTGGTTGGGTAATATTATGTTAAGGCAAAGAATATTTAAAGAATTATCATTTACTGAGATTAAAGAGCTGACACACGATGGCAAGCACTGGGAGTTAGTCAGAGAGAAGGAATTCTCTCTGTAGACTTCTGCTTCTTTTGCTCCTAAAAATCTACTCATTGTATCACAGTATCAGTATCACAGTATGTTAGAGATTGGAAGGGACCTCAAAAGATCATCTAGTCCAATCCCTCTGCCAGAGCAGGAACACCTAGATAAGGTTACACAGGAACGTGTCCAGGCGGGTTTTGAATGTCTCCAGAGAAGGAGACTCCACAACCTCCCTGGGCAGCCTGTTCCAGTGTTCCGTCACCCTCACTGAGAAGAAGTTTCTTCTCAAGTTTAAGTGGAACCTCTTGTGTTCCAGTTTGCACCCATTACCCCTTCTCCTATCATTGTTTGCCACTGAGAAGAGCCTGGCTCCATCCTTGTGACACTCCCCCTTTATATATTTATATACACTAATAAGGTCACCCCTCAGTCTCCTCTTCTCCAAACTATAGAGACTCAGCTCCCTCAGCCTTTCCTCATAAGGGAGATGCTCCACTCCCTTAATCATCTTAGTTGCCCTGCGCTGGACTCTCTCCAGCAGGTCCCTGTCCTTCTTGAACTGAGGGGCCCAGAACTGGACACAATATTCCAGATGCGGTCTCACCAGGGCCGAGTAGAGGGGAAGGAGGACCTCTCTCGACCTACTGACCACCCCCCTTCTAATACACCCCAAGATGCCATTGGCCTTCTTGGCCACAAGGGCACAGTGTTGGCTCATGGTCATCCTGCCGTCCACTAGGACCCCCAGGTCCCTCTCCCCTACACTGCTCTCTAACAGGTCGTTCCCCAACCTATATTGGAACCTGGGGTTGTTCCTGCCCAGATGCAGGACTCTACACTTTCCCTTGTTAGATTTCATCATGTTACTCCCTGCCCAACTCTCCAGCCTGTCCGGGTCCCGCTGGATGGCAGCACAGCCTTCTGGCGTGTCAGCCACTCCTCCCAGCTTAGTGTCATCAGCAAACTTGCTGATAGTACACTCAATTCCCTCATCTAAATCATTGATGAATATATTAAATAATACTGGTCCCAGTACTGACCCTTGAGGCACTCCACTAGATACGGGCATCCAACTAGACTCCGCCCCATAGACTACAACTCTCTGGCTTCTCTCCTTCAGCCAGTTCGCAGTCCACCTCACTACCTGATCATCCAGGCCACACTTTGTCAATTTAGCTATGAGGATGCTGTGGGAGACTGTGTCAAATGCTTTGCTGAAGTCACGGTAGACCACGTCCACCGCTCTGCCATCATCCATCCACCGTGTTATTTCCTCATAAAAGGCTATGAGGTTGGTCAAGCATGACTTCCCCTTGGTAAAGCCATGTTGACTGCTCCTCACAACCCTCTTATCCTTGACATGCCTTAAGATGGCATCAAGGATAAGGTGTTCCACCACTTTCCCAGGGATGGAGGTGAGGCTGACCGGTCTATAGTTACCCGGGTCCTCCTTCTTGCCCTTTTTGAAGACTGGAGTGACATTTGCTTTCCTCCAGTCCTCAGGCACCTCTCCGGTTTCCCAAGACTTGGTAAAGATGATGGAGAGTGGTCTAGCAATGACTTCCACCAGTTCCCTCAGCACCCGCGGGTGCATCCCATCTGGACCCATGGATTTATGAATGTCCAGATTGCTCAATGGTCTCTAACCCATTCCTCATCGACTAAGGCAAACTGCTCCATTGGCCTGACTTCATCTGAGGTCTCAGGAGTACAGGGCTCTTCAGGACTGCCTCCGGCAGAGTAGACAGAGACAAAGAAGGCATTCAATAGCTCTGCCATCTCTGTATCTTCTGTCACCAGGGCATCCATTCCGTTCACCAGTGGGCCAACCTTGCCTCTGGTGTTAGTTTTATCAGCTATGTATTTGAAAAAGCTCTTTCTGCTGTCCTTGACCCCTCTCACCAGATTTAATTCTAAGGAGGCCTTAGCCATCCTAGCTGCCTTCCTACATCCTCTAGCAGCAGCCTTATATTCCTCCCGAGTGGCCAGCCCCTCCTTCTATGACCTATAAACTCTCCTCTTCCACTTGAGCATACCCAGCAGTTCCTTATTTAGCCACGCAGGTCTCTTGGCCCTCTTCCTTGACTTCCTACGTGTTGGGATGCTCTGCTCTTGAGCTCGGAATAAGCAATTCTTGAATGCCAACCAACTATCTTGGGCCCCTTTACCTTCAAGCAGCCTTGCCCATGGGATTTCCCCTAGCAATTGCTTGAAAAGGCCAAAGTTTGCCCTGCTAAAGTCCAGGGTTGCAATTCTACTTGCTATTGTACTGGTCCTACCACACAAGATCCTGAATTCCACCATCTCGTGGTCGCTGCAACCAAGGCAGCCCTCAACCTTTACTGCTTCGACCAGACCCTCCTTGTTAGTGAGGATGAGATCCAGCAGCGCTCCTCTCCTGGTTGGCTCATCCACCATTTGCATGAGGAAGTTATCATCCATGCACAGTGGTTGTAAAAAAAATAAACATGTTCTCCATGCTTATTGATTTTCAGTAATTCTGCATTAAATCTAGTGAGCAGTAGATAAAGGGTCAAATTCTAATACCATAGCTAGCATTTCACTCTGCTATTGATCTTATACTACTGCAAAAACCTACGGTGTTTTATGATACTATGCTACGTGAAGAAGACTAGAATCTTCCTCCACATGTTCTGTTTTAAAACTGCAATCTCATAAATACATTCAGAAGGCTAAAAATAACTTCATGGAAAATGTAACTTAAAAAATGCACACACTGTCAGTGAAATTTGTTAATTTTTTATTACCTTTGCAAATTCCACCTGTTAGGTGCTTTCCTTTTGAAAAACAGATAATTTAATTTCCGTGCTTTTCAGGTGTTTCCTAAATGAGAACCATCAGCAGTTACCTGCAATTTGCATCATGCTTACAGTGTCTACCATGCCTAGAATATAGTTGGAATTAGTAGTAGTCCTTCCTTAAAATGTAGTGATGTGAGACTGCCCAGGAATTCTTATAGTGACAGTGCTTTTCTACAGTCATGTTGCAACATAGGTTTTCAGTTTAGAAACTCATTAATATTTCAGCAGATATTTCCAGTATTTCTTTATAATGAAATCTTGGAATAATTCCTCAGTAGCTGTCCTAAATTCAAGAAATAGTTTCTAATTCTCAAATACATAAGACTGCATAGAAACTGATAATTTCTTTTGGTTTTAGCTACGGCTAAGAGAAAAACACACACTATCCAATGTAAACAATCTAGCACAAGTACGAAGAAAAAAAAATACTTAGTTTAAGATGCTTGGGCTTGATACTTTTCTGATGGCACCTGACTCAACTGGATGTTCTCTCTAACATGCAGAAAGAAACTCAGCACAGTAGTGGCAATATGTTGTGTTTTTTCTTGTTTTTCTTGTAATCATCAGCTGATACTGATGCTTACATAATTATTGTTGGTCCTTTGTCTTTCCAGTTATGGTCCTTGCTATAAATGTTACAGGTTAACAACACTTTCAAGTCACTGATTTTACTTTGAAAATCAAGACTGTGTCTATATTTTCAGATTAATTATTTGCTGATGCTGTTGTTTCATGTGGGCACCACAGATACAATCAGGAGCAGTGTGAGGATTGCAGAGCCCTGGGAGCAGCAGTCAAGGACTCTGGAGCACAGGTAGATTTTCTCATCAATCCTCCTGGTCAAAGAGAAGGGATTTAAAAGGATCAGTCAAATCTGGCAAATCAGCAAATGGTTATGGGACTGGTGCCACACAGCCAAGGGTTCAGCTACTTAGACCATGGGACTCACTTTGAGAAACCTGGTCTGCTGGCGGCTGATAAGGTTTATCTGTGAGAGAAAGGGAAGGTCATCTTAGCTCACAGGCTTGTCAAGCTGGTGAAGGTGGCTTTAAACTAGAGTTGGCAGGGAAGGGGAATCCCACTCTTACGAGTTTGATACTGGTGCCAGAAGGGGATGCCCAGCCTGGAGAGAGATCACAGGTCAGCAAGCAGGAACCTGAAGAGCAGCACAAAGGACTTCTAGCCACTCCAGCCAATAAACCAGCATTACCAGGGGCCCAACTGAAATGCCTCTATGCCAGTGTTCCATGGGGAACAGGCAAGAGGAGTTAGAGATGTAGGTATGCATGAAGGGTTATGATCTCATTAGCATCACAGAGATGTGGTGGGACACCTACCATGACTGGAATGTTGGAATGGAAGAATCTAGGCTTTTCAAGGATAACAGGCTGGGGAGATGTGGAGGGAGTGTCACTGTCTACATGGATGAACAGCTGTAGTGTGCAGAACTCCACGTAGGGGTGGCTGGGAGCTGATCAAGAGTTCATGGATCAGGATTGCAAGGAGAATAGGGACAGGGGACATTATGGTGTGGGGTCTACTACAGGCCACCTGAGCAGAAAGATGAGGCCCTTTATAGACAGATAGGTGCAACCTCATGTTCACAAGCCTTGGTGCTCAATGGGGACTTCACCCACCCCAATACCTTTTGGAGGGACAACACAGCAGGGCACAAGCAATCCGGGAGGTTCCTGGAATGAACTGATGACACCTTCCTTCCCCAAGCGACATAGGAACCAACAAGAAGAGAGCCTATGCTGGACCTTGTCCTCACCAACGGGAAGGGGCTAGTGAGGAATGTGAAGCTGGAGGGCAGCCTCGGCTGCAGTGACCATGAAACAATGGATTTTGGGATCCTTATGGCAGTGAGGAGGGTGTACCCCAAGCACACTACCCTGGATTTCAGGTAAGCAGATTTTGGCCTCTTGAGAGTCTGCTTGGTGGAGTGTCATGGGAAAAGCCCCGGAGGGAAGAGGGGCCCAAGAAAGCTGGAAAATATTCAAGAATCACTTTCTCCAAGCTCAGGAGTGATGCATCCCAACAAAGAGGAAGTCAGGCAGGAAGGCCAGGAGACCTGTGTGGATGAAAAGGATGCTCCTCAACAAATTCCAGCATAAAAGGAGGCCCACAGAGGGTAGAAGCATGGACAGACAATCTGGGAGGAGTATGGAGAAGCAGTCAGAGCAGCCAGGGATCAGGTTAGGAAAGCTAAACCTAGGAGTTCTCTGGTGTGAGTGACCTCCCAGCTGCATCCCCACTTCTCCTGGCGGCGTCACAGGAGAGACTCTGCTTCTGCTTCATGGTATTTTGCTTATTGTGAGGAAGCAGTCCCAAAGCGTGACCCCACAGTCAGTGGGGGCACCAAGGGGACCATGAGCCTTAGACATGCCCCCACACATATTGCCTGTCTGGTGTGGATAGTCTTAGTGGTGCCCAAACTCAATCTTTTCCTCTATGTTTCATTCCCGCATGATTCAGGTATTGTATCACTAAGTTTGAAACTCTTCACATGTCTTCTTGGGAAGGTGGGTGACTTACATTAGGATCAGAAATCTTGTTAGGAAAACTTAATTTTGGAAGGTAAAGTTTAGAGATGTCTTTGAAAAATCCAGTGCTTAGTGTTGTGCTCTGTGGCAAACAGATGTAACATGTACCTTGAGTTAAAAATAACAGTCACGAAGCACTAAAATCCGGTATAAACTCTAAATTCTCCAATACAGACATTTAGTTTACTTTTAGAAAATAGATAGTTCCAGAACACAGGCAAAGCCAAGATACCTTCACTGCCATTACAATTTCTGTTAAAAGAATGAAAATTACTTCTGACATATTACAATAATAATACCAAATACATTTACATTATTAGAACTATTTTGCAGAAGATTTTAAAACATCTATCTCTGTTACTACTGAAAAGCTGAAAATGCATATTTCAGTATTTGTTAAACGAATTAAAATTAGCACAAATTTTGAGAATCAACCACGGCTGACTAGGATAGCTAAGGGTCCTGGGGGAATGGTTCTTCCCAGTTTTGCAAAATACTGTTGGAAAACTAATTATGAAGGTTTTTTCCTAGCTTCATATATTCTTTCATTCTCTTCTCAAGAGATAAACATGTTTTATACACTCTCTTAAGGGAAGTAAGAATGGATTGATCTGTTTACATTTGTTTTTTGAAATCTCAACTTCAAACCTTTTGAGCAGTCAAAACAAAAATGGAAACTCTAAAAAAACAGAGTTCCTAAATTACTAGCATTCCAAGCTAAACTGTGTTTATCTGTGTGATACCAAATGATAACGTGGAGAGAGGTCCTGAAAGGCTTTAAGTATCTCGATCAAAAGCAGAAATTAGTTATGCTAAGAAAACCCAGAGTTCATCAGAAATATTTGCCTTTGTAGAAGACAAGATTAGTTTAATATGGTATACCAAATAGTATCTCATCAAGACCAAAATTATCACATATACATTGATTTGTAATTTTTTTTTCCAGATGGTTTTATATGATTAATATAAAAAACTTGTGTTGCTCTGGATGATGGTTTTGGGCTGTCATCTCCCTGCTGGCTTTGAAAGTTTTATTTGAGCTGTCTTTATCACCCATATTCTTTTTCCTTATTTCTTTTTTTTAGTTACAAATAAGTGATACAATGGGGAAAACTATGAAAAGTGCCTCAGAAGAACATACATAACCAAGTAAAAGTAAATGCTTGTATGTTAGAATGTTTGTGCTTACTCTGAGTTCATGAACCACTTCCCTAATATACAAAACATTAGATACTGATTTATAACCATTTGTGTAATTCCTGTGCAGTTTTATCATGACAAAATTATATTCTGAGGTAGAACTGAAATGTCAATTGATGATTAGTGCACTATTACACCTTTTCACAGGACGGTAATGGAAAATGTCTATAAATCTACCTGTTAGGAAGTCAATACGGATTACACCAGCAGTTAACTTCAGGTTTTGCTATTCTTAGGTTGGCAATTACATGTCACATTACAGACTTTTATTAAGCCAAATTTCAAATAACTCTCAAATGGTATGCTTTTCTGCAGAAGCATCAAAAAGACCTTATTTTTCACTATTTTATGGTGATCCAACTGATGCAAATTTATTAGAGAAAATGTACATCACAAATGAGCTGAGACAAGCTAAACAAACCTCTCAAAAATCTAGGACATGGCATTCACTTTCAGTGCGTGCACTATCATTTGTACAAGCCTGAACGTAATCCATTATGTCATCTCTGTTCAGTGAGGCTAGAGAAGGCAGAAACATTAGCATCACTGAACTGTCAAAAAGCAGACCTATTTGCAAGTGTTGAGATTGAAGCACAGAAGGGAACGTTCTGCACAGGATCACCAGCTTTGTCTAATGGAAACATGCTTGAAATATGGGCCAAACAAGTCTTGGGCATCACAGCTTAAAGGACGTATTTCACAGCATATTCATGGCTTGGCTTTTTCTAGGTATTTATCATGTTTCAGAGCAGTATATCGTGGAGAAAGGGTGCAGCAGAGGAATAACCTCTGAATTCAGTGAAAGCAGGATTGTGCCCATCGCACCACTTCAAAAAGTATTTATTTTTCTGAAGGGCAATACACATTTAGAGAAACTACAGTTTATAATTCTAGGTGTTAAGAGATCCTGCAGCAACCAATACACATGGCCATCAAAGTTTCAATAGCTGATTATTGCATACCTGCACCTTGATATTTTCCTTGGGCTTCTTGTTGCTGTCTGTGAAGCTAATAGCATATGAAAGGAGGAGAGTGACCAGTCCAATTCTTTTAAAAAAAGTTTTGAAATGGTTGTGCACCAGAATCATGAGATAGTCTGAATAATTCCTTTATCAAAGCCTTGTTGTTTGTTGGGCTATTTTTTTTTTTTCAGTCAATGACTTCTCTACTTCAGAGTGCTATTTCCCTGCTTGTTTAGAAAAACAAATCAAAACACTAAAAGAATGTGTGGAGAAGCAAGGTTGTTTTTACTTAATGCACTGGGACAGTTCCCATAGCAAGATGCCAAAACTCACTTGCCATGAACATACTTTAGTGTCCATTTATTGGGAAAACTTTTGACTAATACAGGATAAATATTTGGAGGGCTTGAACATAGCTTGTGCTTCAGTGGTTTTCCTTGTAAAATGAGATTGGTTTTAGTTTCTTTCTTCTACTCTTTTTTTACCTTGTGTAAAAATAAATAAATAAGAACAAAAAAAAAAAAACCAAAAACATTTACAGGGAGATTATATCATTAAGCTTTTTTGCTTGAACACCTGTATTGGAACTTAGTCACACAAACGACTAATGACTATTTTAAAAACTGTGAACTGCTTTGTTTTCAGAGGGGAATCAGAGTCTGTAAAAATGTTGCAAAAAATATTACAGGATATGTCACAAAAGAATCTTCCAAAAGAATCTGAGTCTCTGTGTAAATATAGAAAATATCAGATAAATGTGAGGTTTAAAATTTGTCGTGGTTTAAGCCCAGGCTGTAAATCAGAACCACGCAATCTACTTCCCCCACACACACCTTTCTTCCCCCTCCTGGAGGGACGGGGAGGAGAATCAAAAGAATGCAACTCCCATGGGCTGAGATAAGAACAGTTTAGTAACTAAGGTATAACACAAACCACTGCTGCTACCACCAATAATAATGATAAAGGAAATAACAAGTGAAGAGAATACAACCGCTCACCGACCAGTACCTCACCACTCACAGGCCGATACCAATACCTCGCCCCCCCACCCTGCAGTGATCCAGCCCTTCCGGGCACTCTCAGTTCTACATCCTGGGCATGACGTGCTGTGGTATGGAATACCTCTTTGGCTAGTTTGGGTCAGGTGTCCTGTCTCTGCTTCCTCCCGGCTTCTCCTCCTCCCTGGCAGAGCATGAGACTCACAAAGTCCTTGGTCAGGGTAAACATTCTGACCAGCAACCAAAAACATTGGCTTTATCAGTATCATTCCCAGGCCGAAAGTCAAAACCACAGCGCTGCACCAGCTACTAAGAAGGAGAAAAACTGACTGCTGCTGCTAAACCAGGACAAAATTTATTAATCTTATCTTGTTATGTTAATGCTGTTTTAGTAAAAAGCAAGTAAGAAAATGTTTCAATTCCATTTTAAATGTAGTCTGTCTTTCTATCAGTTATAAACAAAATTGTAAAGACAATTGTAAAGAAACTGAAAACCCAGTTTGAAAGCCAATTCTTAAAAACACTGAACAGCACTTCTTTCACCTGCTTTCTGTTCTTGCAAACTGTTCCCACTTCAGATTTTTTTTCTCATATTTTTTGTTTTTAATATGTATCTCCTAAGGTTGGATGTGGATTCAGCAATTCCCAGCTACTTTATGAAGCCTACAATTAAGGTTATATCTCATTTTTAAAACTCATCTATTCTTTGGAAGAATTTTGAGCCTCTACTAATCAGTAAATGTTGTGAAAAAAATGGTACAGTACTTATTACAGAGAAAAGAATGTCAGCTATATATGACAACTTGGACCAATTTTTTTTCACCTGGGATCTCTTACGAATTGCCATTCCTTGATTGCTTCCACTTATTTCTGCTCTCATATGACCTCTTTTCTGTCCTTCTCGGTTTTTCCTTTCCGTGATGTTTCTCACCTGTTCTCAACTTTCTTCTTTTGTTATTTTGCCAGACTTCTATTGAAACATTTTGTGTTCATAATAATTTGGATTAACAATTGATACACTGTCTCTTGCTGTATGAATACATACCATGCATGTAGTTTGATTAATAGCTGATCATGACACAATCACAATGATGAAATTTTTTGGCATAATTTACATAAAGCAATTGTTCTTTATCTACTGTAATTAACTAAGTGGTACTCAACTTGGAGTTCCAAATCTGTATGTTCTCAGTATCTTCAACAACAAAGATACTGAAAAGTTAAAATTAAACTAACAAACAATATAAGGTAGTTAGTAAAATCTAAAAACTGTAAAGCAAAACAGTAGGTCTCAGCTCGTTGTTTCTTTGCACTAAGAAGGCATTCAGATAGTAATGGGGCTGCGAATAATCTGTGGATTTAATTTTTGATGGAGCTGCTAAACAGTCTTGAAGATGAGCCATAATTTTTATCTTGGTGTCGTGGTTTAAGCCCAGGCCGTAAATCAGAACCACGCAGTCTACTTCCCACACACACACCTTTCTTCTCTCCGCTCCTGGAGGGACGGGGAGGAGAATCGAAAAAATGCAGCTCTCACGGGTTGAGATAAGAACAGTTTAATAACTAAGGTATAACACAAATCACTACTGCTACCACCAATAATAATAATGATAAAGGAAATAACGAGTGAAGAGAATACAACTGCTCACCGACCGATACCTCACCCCCCCACTCTGCAGTGATCCAGCCCTTCCAGGCACTCTCAGTTCTACCTCCTGGGCATGACGTGCTGTGGTATGGAATACCTCTTTGGCTAGTTTGGGTCAGGTGTCCTGTCTCTGCTTCCTCCCAGCTTCTCCTCCTCCCTGGCAGAGCATGAGACTCACAAAGTCCTTGGTCAGGGTAAACATTCTGACCAGCAACTGAAAACATTGACTTTATCAGTATTATTCCCAGGCCGAAAGTCAAAACCACAGCACTGCACCAGCTACTAAGGAGAAAAACTGACTGCTGCTGCTGAACCCAGGACACCTGGAAAAAGCATAATTACGAAAACTAAAAATAAACTAGATATAAAACTAGAAAAGTAGATGTAAATTTTAAACAGTTAAATGAAGGTAATACCCATCAAGGTCAATGTGGAAGGATAATTAATCCTGTTGCTGAGTTTGCCTTTTAATATGTTTGTGTAGAGATGTTAAAGTGCAAATGCTTATGCTTTTTTTTTTTTTTCTTATCATGACCACAGATTTATACCCCACCAATCTAGTAACAGAAATGAATATTTTATTTGTCTACAGGTGTAGAACAATGACTTTGCTTAGAGTTATGAAATAGAAAACTCAGCCTCTGATAGTTTTAACTTCAAAGATTTGCATTCTGAAATTATTATGATGATCTGAAAAATATTATACAGAGGCATTGGAACTACTTTGCAATAATAAAGAAGATAAACAGTGATTCCTGAGCATGACATAGAAACAGCGGTATGAAGACACTAATAAAATAATGTAAGTGAAAGAAGAAAATAGGGAAAAAATCCACTAGAGCTAAAATTGAAGAAATAAAGATGAAAAACCCCTAAATTACAGAATATCTTCAAAAAAGGTGCATAGGTGAAGAGTATTCTTTAAGAGTACGTAAAGAAACAAACTGTGTTTTGATACACTAGATGTACTTCAACCTTTTTAAGTTGCACAAAAGAGATCAACTATAAACATGTTACAAAAGCTTGAGATGGGTGGCACTGCACATGCAAATAAAATATTTTTTTAGATTTCAGAAAACTTTTTACATGTAAGGCATGATTCTGACATGGTTAAGCTTGTTCTGAGACCTCACAAATTCTGTCTTAGCACTGGTTTCATAAGTAAAGCTAGGAATGAAACACTAAGCTGAGAATGTGTTTTAGCGGGCATGAGACTATGTGGTTTGCAGATAAGCATGATCTTAATAATTTATTTCTACTATCACAAACAGTGAAAAAAGATTAAGGTAATAAAGCAATGCTTAGACAAAGTTGTGGAATCAGACTGAGTTGAATTTGACATTGCTAATTTATAAGCTAACAGCAGTGAAAAGTGTTTCAATGCTTAGAGATTTTTTTTTGAGAAACTGGGAATTTCAGTGCCTATAATAGATGTTGATGTTAGAGGAACTGAGAAATTACAGACATATTAAGACTCAAGGTAAGACTGCAGAAGGAAAAAAAATCACTGAAATCACTGTTGCTTTATCAAAATGACACAATGCCAATCTGTGATGGAAATCTTTTTGAGGGGTACAACAGAAAGTTATTACTTTGAAATTGATAATCCAAGTCACTCCTAAAATAGGAAAAAACCAGTATGTTGAACCTCAAGTCACTTACATGGAAGAAGCAAAAAAATGATGGATGAATAACCAAAAAGGTAAACAGTATCATTTTAGAGAGGGGATTTTAATATGCAGTTTTTGTTTCCTTTCCCTATTTTAGAAAAGGTCAATGTTTCTGAACAGAAGTATAAGACAGCTGAGACCCTCATAACACTGTCTGAAACAATTGTGCATCTCTTGACAGCACTAAGTATGAGTGACAAGCAGCATTATGCATATGAGAGGTTAAAGGGCATCAATGAATTCAGTCATTGGATAAATATTTGGAATTACACAGCAGAGTTCTGTAAATTCTTTTCTTCTTTTCCTAGAAAAGACCGATGTGAAATTAAAATTTATGTGCCAGTTTCAACAAGTATCCTAAATACCTTAATTCCATGTAGACCTCATCTGTTACACTGTTTAGATCTGTCCTAGTGTCTTGGTTGGTTTAGGCTGTAACAGCTTGAAACTGCAGAAGCTCATGGATTATTTGGTAGGTATGGGTCAAAATGATCATTGGGTAAAAGGTGCATTTCTTATAAGTACATTGAATCCAAACTGATTTTGTACTCAGGGACAAAATTTGTGATATACAACATATATGCCTTTACTAAATCATTATAAAAGAAAAAAAATAAATCCAAAACCAAAAACCCACACAAGCTAGAGCTCTTTGATACCAGCAATAGCATCCATCTCTCTGGATGTCATAACTGAATTTCTTTATCTTTTATCCTTAAAGATAAAACATTTACAGTGGGCAGGAATGCAGGAAGAGTTTGTGAGGTTTTCAAGTAGCGCTTTTTTCTGTGTAGACCCCATTGATGCCTTCTGCTGTACAATTCAGGAAGGGATCAGACTCATCTAAGTTTTTAGAAACTGAGGCAAACTTCTGACCAACTTAGTATGGCTTTTACTCCTTATATTCACAAGGAGATGAATGGCTGAACTAATTCATGCTGTTTACTAGACATACAGGTTTTGACAGAGTGCATTACACACAGCTGTGGTGTCTTATCAAAGCTAGTCCCTGCTCTCTGTGCCACATAAACCAATCTCTACTATAACTTCACTCAGTTCCCCGGTTGTCTTCCTCTTCCTTTCTACCTGCTACAGAGAAGTGATGTGTTAATTACATAATTAACACATCTTCTTTGTAATTAACCTGGCCTTCTCTTTCTCCCGACTAGCCACACCAGAAAGAAGGATGTCAGGTGGATCAATTTACAGCAATCTAAGCTGTTTACAAGCATATAGGCAGTTTAAAACAAATAGTATGCTTAAAAGGTCTCAATAGGGAAACAAGTTTTATTACCAGCTACTGAGGTAGTAAAAAAAATGACATTTTCATTAGAGTAAATCTGTGCTGTACTGTCTAATGGCTAGTTTGGGAAAAGTTGAGGAGCATTTGCTAGGAAAAAAAAAAAAGTAAAACGTGTCCCACTGAGCAGAAAAAGGGAAGAGGAAAAGATTAGTCTGAAGCAATCACCTGCTGAAAGGGTGCAGGATCAGAGAACACTTCCTGACAGCAATCTTTGGATGAAGCATTAGTTATTCTCTCTTACTTGGAGCTTGTTGCTTTATGTAGCTGGGTCTCCCAGGGGAAAATCTCGCTAAAGGGTGGTTAGGAGCAAGAAGTTTTCAGGGTTAGACTACTGCTTTATTCTATTTGATTTAGGTAGACATTGTTATGGAGGGATTTAATTTTTAATTTTTATGGTTGTGAATGTAACAAAACATTTTTAAATGACTAAGGCTAATTCAAAAGAGAGGGTTAAGTATTACTATAAAATACTGCTAGTGCTCTGATTTTAAGTGATTGATCTCCTGAGTGGAATCCAAAACCTGATAGGAACTGTTCAGGGTAGAGATTTAGTTTAAATACATATCCTCTCCGGAGCATAGGTGACCTACCTACCACAGGCTCAAAGTTTTAATTTTGTCTAATTTAGAACTCTGGTGTGGAGGGATTTGTTGACAGTTCTCCTTTAAAAAAAAAGCATTAAAAAAAGGGAAAATGGGTGAGGGAGACACAAATCACTCGGTAGTTCCATTCCTATATTGTCAATTGTAGCTGCTTACCACAAGAAGTTTAGTCTGTAGTATTTTGCATATCTTACCTAGTTAATGTTTCATGAAGAAATATAAATAACTTGGGCATCTGGTGCTTCCGTTTGTAGGTAAGTTGGTTTATTTTTGGTTTTTCTTTTTTTTCATAGTTGTATATGTTTTCTTTTTATTCTTTTTTTACATGATCTTTCCAACAACCGAGTTACTACATAAAAGGGGTTGATAACATTTTCCTATACAATGTTTAGAAGTATTAAGAGACCACTTGTATGACTTTATGTGTGTCTTTATTCTGAAGGCATTCTATGAAAGCTATCAAGAATTAAAAATCACAGATAAAAAAAGAAAAGTGAAAAAAAAAAAGCTAGTTTCTTATGTGGTACTTGGTTTAAGGGGGAACCTGTATGGTCTCTGTGCTCAGCTCTGCCAGTACTGAGATGTTTATGAAAATACACTGAAGAAAAACTTGTAGCACTTGAGAAATATTAGGGTAAAGAACTGAAGGCAACAATGAAAATTTGGAGTGGTTTAAGTGTGTTGAGGTAGAAGAACAGAGATTTCCAGAACTATAAATTCTGATTTAAGTGGTTATGTTCTAAGTTTTGCTTCAGATGTTGAAACCTCATTTTAAATTGTGGTACTAAAACTTAGGTAAGAGTGTTATAAACCCGAAAGAGTAATAGTTCTATATTCCTCAGGTGCAGTGAAGAGCAGCAGAACAAGACAGTTTCTTTTCTTAAGGAAAAGTGAGAGTTTGGTTTAAAAAGGCTTCCAGAAAGCCTTTTCAGCTTATTTCTAGAATTTGTCTGTTGTTCAGATGCAATGCAGTAGTTAGCTCATCCTCAAATGAGTTGATTTTTCAAAGCTTTTCTAAAGACAAAATTCTTTGTATTGGAAATTAAATTTCAGGAGCAGCCCACGTGCTGTTGTGTGACTCAAAGGCAGAATGTCCTCAGTGCAAGGGGATGCTGTAAGCTTATCCTGCTTTTTTAATTTCAGTTTATTTGCTGTAGTTGCTGTCCTGGAACCATGATCAACTTAAATGTAATACCTGAGACACCGTTAACAGATCTGGGTACTTAGCTGAAAGAAAGCAAAACCCTACGACATTTTTAACTTTGCTCTGTTGCAGCCATCTGTCTTGGCCAGGGCTTAAGACTGAACCTGTAGATGTAAAGTGTTATCTTATCTCTGTGTCTTTTTGAGACATGTCATCAGGAACTGTTGTTTATAAGTACAGACACTCAGTATCCTGAAGGACCTGCCTTGTATAACTGTAAGGAATGGGCTTGTCCAAGCAAGCAGAGATGTCTTTATGATGCACTAAACGTCCTTTCCAGCTCTGGGCACCGTGGTAGTGAGAACTGCAGTCTTTGGAGATACCGGGGGTGTGCAGCAGGTTCTGATATCAACTCCTTTGTTAGGAAGGATCTGTACCTTTGAATCCTAGCTAAGAGCTATCTGCCTCCAGACAGGAGGTAACTGGATTCTGGATGTTCCTCTAGGGATTCTACCTGCCTTACAGCTCTTCTTGTATGTTCTTCAATCCACTTTAAAGCAGTATTGGGAATTTTCATTCATAGCAGCACAAACAAATGTCCATTGAAGACAGTGGAGACCTGCACCTGTGCTACATCATGCTGTCTTTAAAATCAGCATCACAAAGTAACTACACAGCACTGGAGAATGAGGTTCTGTGCAAGTCTGAAAGATATTTTGTCGTTGAGCACATTACTCCTTCAAAATGATTGGGGGAGATGACAAGCATGGACAGTAGTAGTATTTGTCTAAGTTAAAAAATCCTAACCAATAGAGAGTGAAATAAACTACATGACATATCCCGAACAACAGCCAACTAAATCACCCCTGATTATTCCCGACATCAGCCTCTGGGATTCCCTCTTTCCTCCTGAACTCTGTGCTCTAAGAAAAAAATTACAAAATAAAAAAAATTGCCAACTGCTATTCAAATGATAAGTGGTGCATGCTAATTACATTTTATATGGTGATTAATTAAAAATAACCATGCAAATGTCTAATTTAAGAGTCACTCAATTCACTAAGTCTTCAGACACTGCCTAGCTGCCCTAGGTATTTGGTGGTTAGGCAATTTATTCAAGCTTTCAAAATATTCTCAAAATGTCTAAGATAATGAAGGTTCTTGAAAAAGTTCCAGCTAGCTTGGAATATATAAACAAAGGTTTCAGAACAGTAAAATAACACTGCATATATTTGCATTTTTGAGCCAAAGTACTCTGTGTATACATAAAAATAGAACACAAAGGGAATAATAGAGATTTGAAATAATCTGAGTATTTAGTTGTAGCACATAGTGGACTAGTTCATAGGTTATTTCAGTGGCTGAAGAAAATGAAATATAATCTTACTTAGATCAGACTCCTTTTTTTCTTTAAATAGGAAGCTTTTGACACACACATGTAGACAGTAACCTTGCTTTATTCACAAACAAACATAATTGTATCAGGAGAGCTAGGTCATAACAACTAAATCTATTCTATGCTTATTATTCTATGATTCTATAACTGTGACTTGGTTTAAATACATTGAATTTTAATCAGTGAAATATGCAATTTATAGATCACGGTACAATGGCCTAGTGAATGGGAGATTAAAATATACAATGTGAAGAACATTTTCAGAAAGTAATGAATAAAAACTTCCAGAAATATAGAATCATAGATTAGTTAGGGTTGGAAAGGACCATGGTCAGGGACACCTCATCCCAGACCATGTTGCCGAAGGCTCTGTCCAACCTAGCCTTGAACACTGCCAGGGATAGAGCATTCACAGCTTCCTTGGGCAACTTGTTCCAGTGGCTCACCACCCTCTCAGTAAAGAACTTCTTCCTTATATCCAATCTAAACTTCCCCTGTTTCAGTGTAAACCCGTTACCCCTTGTCCTGTCACTACAGTTGTTGATGAAGAGTCCATCCCCAGCATCCTTTTAGGCCCCCTTCAGATACTGGAAGGCTGCTATGAGGTCTCCACGCAGCCTTCTCTTCTCCAGGCTGAACAGCCCCAACTTTCTCAGCCTGTCTTCATAAGGGAGGTGCTCCAGTCCCCTGATCATCTTCGTGGCCCTCCTCTGGACTTGTTCCAGCAGTTCCATGTCCTTTTCATGTTGAGGACACCAGAACTGCACACAATACTCCAAGTGAGGTCTCACGAAAGCAGAGTAGAGGGGCAGGATCACCTCCTTCGACCTCCTTCGACCTGCTGGTCACACTCCTTTTGATGCAGCCCAGGATACGGTTGGCTTTCTGGGCTGCGAGCGCACTCTGCCGGCTCATGTTCATCTTATCAACCAACACCCCCAAGTCCTTCTCTGCAGGGCTGCTCTGAATCTCTTCTCTGCTCAACCTGTAACTGTGCCTGGGATTGCTCTGACCCAGGTGTAGGACCTTGCACTTGACTTGGTTGAACTTAATGAGTTTGGCATTAGCCCACCTCTCAAGCATGTTGAGGTCCCTCTGGATGGCATTCCTTCCCTCCAGTGTGTCAACTGCACTGTACAGCTTATAATTTACCTTTTTTGGTAATGAAAAAGTAATATTAATACTTAAATTGCTATTTAAGGATCTCATTCCATATCCCTTTCTATGTAGAATTTTCATTGGATTTGGTCAGTAAATGACAACAAAAAAAAGTGTCCAAGAAAATCCCTGCATTTAATTTCACATTTCTGTTTAAGTAGGAAATAGTATTACAATGATTATTGCCATTAAATACTTGCAGCTTCTGTATCAAAGAAGAGAATATATGCTATTTCACAGTATCATACTCTCATAACCTATCTTTTTTATTTCAAGTCCCTTTAGCAGATATCCAACTTTTTCCACAGAGGTGAATGAGTCTTGGATTATGACAAATGGTTTTAAGAGCCTCACCTGCACTGAGGCAGCTTCGCTCCAATAAAGGAATAATCGATATAGCCATCTTGAAAGAGAGAATGATGTTGTAAGTCATTAACTATATTATTCTGGGCCAGTTTAGATTTTTTTCATCCTGAAACTGTTCCAGTAAATTTTATGTGTACGTCAAATTTGTGTGCAGGAATATTGTGGTATCAAAACAAAGAAAATTTAAACCTTTAAATGCAGAATGCCTTATTTTCTCATGCATAAGTAGTGTTGCTACTGGTCTCCAAGTGTTTCACCCAGTTTTTCAAAAATTAATTCAGTAATAACAGATGATTGTTTTCTGAGACTATTCTAGTTCACAGAAGGCTACAAATAAAGTGATAAGCTTCTGTATCAGCATACATTCTTACCTGCAAAGACTTCACAAGCATAAAAATAAAATTAATTATAGTATTAATTATGAAATATTTATTCAAGTTTTATAAATAAGTGTTTCTTGCCACTTACAGTGAAACCCATAGCAGGTGAGATTATACAATGACACTTTCCACTATTTATTAAAATTACTTTGCCACCCAGAATAATTATTTTACTTTTTAATGATATACTGTGGTAAACTTAGTTAGTATTTGGTTATATACAACTTGTTTCGTAAAAGAAATTCAGTACGCTATCTATTTTATTATTTCTTTTTAATCCTAAATAACTCAAGTATTTCAAGTGACGGGATTTGGTTTACTTCCCACGTTGGGGAAAGAACCCATGGCAGAACCCATTGTAGATGTATCAACACTGTAATCTCCATGTTTCTACCAAACCACCTCTTTGTGTGTCCAGAAATTATGTTTAGTGTCTGTTAATCTGATATTTACCCCCAAATTAAAAGGGCTTTTTCTGCTTACTGATGACTTGTCTGTGAGGTGTCTGGAGTAGTCTGAGACTTTACCTCAAATACTGTGCTAATTACAGAGAAGTATTTGATATGCTTTGCGGTCTCACAGTATTCTCTAGTTCCAAATGGAGGTGATTCTTCATTGAGCTGACATCTTGGGTTTTCATAAGAAGTGCGTTTAATACTTAATTGTTTCAGTTGTGGGTGAGGTATCTGAATGCACGTTTATATCTTTTTCTAGATTTGCAAATACAGCTCAATTGCAGATTTTTGACTCTTAAAAATCAAATTCTCTGTTTTCTGAAGTAGCTCTTTTTTTCCCAATATATATTAACTATATAATATGTATAGTTATATATTTATATGGATCTCACCCATAGCCCAACAATTAAAAGAGATTCCTTGTTTCTGCAGGATGTTTGAATTAGAAATGAAATTAGGAAACAATTTTTTTAAGACATCCATAGAATAACAAGATAACAGATGGAAAAAATAGTTAGCAAAACATTCTATTGCTCCTCCATCTTGTGATTCAATTCCCCCATGTAGAAACTCCCCCAGACTGGCTTCATCATGATATTAGAATCAGTGACAATCAGTTGAATATCTACAATATGTAAACCAGAGATATACTCTTCTAGGTATTTCTACTTTCTTTTTCCTCTTCTGTTTTTTTGGACACAGAAGTTTTATTGCTGCGGTTTTGTAAGTATATTTTATTTTCACCTGGTATTTGTCACATTGGCTCTCACCATTATTTCCTTGGAAACTTGAAAAGTCAATTGAACTGTTGCTGAGAACCAACAGAGTCAAGAATAGATTTGCTGGTTTAAGAAGGCCTGTTTCACATTAATCAGCGGCACAAGAAATCTGGCTAGGACCAGGAAGCGAGTGACTCAAAAGCATCAATGTATTGTCTTCCAACCCTGTACTTTGTTTAGACAATGTGAAGGATAAGGCGTCATGGGAAGGTGTGTGACTGCTCTGAGCCTCCTGCCTGTGTGATCAAGAAGTCCATGACTTCCCTCTCTCATCTTGCTAGAGCCTGCTAGTGCCCACTTCCACCTTTACTAGTAGCCCCTACAGATAGGGTTCCACTCCCGGTTTCTGTGTAGGCAAACATAGGCAGTGAGTTTGTGAAACAGTGATTGCATTAGCCAAATGTTAACTCCCTTTGTCTCAGACTTCTACGCTTGTCTCTTATGTGTACACAACAGCTACATTTACCCTTCAGAATAGTATGATTCAACTGAGTTGCTAATTCTGATGAGCCCTAAATAACACTACTATTCCAATTGCTTGACTGTGACTGATTTATATTTTTTTTTTCTTCCAAATCTTAAGATTTGAATGAAATGGGAAACTGGCTATTAGGATGCTTTGCTGAGCTTGTTCTCCGTTTTCTTTCAGAGTATACAAATGTTACATATCCATTTACATATAAAGAGTGTGCATATAACAGGTGTTTATATTTCAGAACAATGATGATGAATCCACCTAATTTATTTAGCTCTTTTGTTCTCCACTTTATTATCTGAATTATTTCCAAAGAATTTTCATAGAAAATCTTTATCAAAAATTCTGCAGAGAAAAATACCTAAATATTTTCAGCTCATTTACCTTTTTTACAGACCCAGTTACCATAACAACTTGAATTGTCGCTATAGTGATATTATTTTATTATGAAGTGCAGTATTTGTCATAAGCAACATATTTTCATAAGCATCTTGACCTTCAAAATTAAAGTTATTTACAAACATTTTCTGAAAAATATTTCTTAATTTCATATAGCACAATATGTCATAGCACAAGATATGCAAGAGATAATTTGTTTTTAAATGGGGTTTGCTTTTTATTTAGAAAAAATCAAAAAGCTCCTCCTCAGAAATAACTGAAATCTTGTATACTTATATTGTGAGGATCTTCATTATCCCTCAAAATTATTTTTTAGAAAGCTTATTTTAGCTTATCACATTTCTCACCTTTATAAGGGCATTAGTGACTTGAAAGCTGAACATTTCTATTTATATCTGTAAGAACCTGAGGATAAAAAACCCAGCTTTTTATGAAATTTCTTCTGTTTCAAAAAACATAGCACATAATAAATGTAGTAAAATAATAATATGGCAATATAGTAAATATATGTAATATTACATGTATTATTGTGTATAATATATAATTCATAAAATAATAGCACTTTGCCTTTCTTATGTAGTCATGTGTAGGTTATGAGAGAAATATCTAATTTGCTGTAATTTTTTTTTTTTCTAGACCCAAATAATGTAAGGATATTATTTTTTCTCTACCTGTTTCAATTTCTTTCTCCCTTTGCAGTTTCTTTTTTCCTTTTTTTCTTTTTTTTCACGTTGTGAAATTTCATCTTACTTTTGCTGTATAATGAGGAACTGGTTCCCAGCTTTTACTCTGGATCTCCAAGGACAGGAGACAGTCAGTCTCCAGTGTTGCATTCTAAAAAGAGACTTAGCAAAGAAATCAAAGTTAGGTTCTCTAGAGAAAGCTGATTCTTTAAACAAAGAAACAAACCACCTGAAACAATAAAGCAGAAGTTTTCAGAGAGATGTTATTCTTATCAAGGTATTTTAAAATACATAAACGTTGGTCCCTACCAGAATTCCAATGTTTGTTAAAAATAAAATTCTATTAGGAGGTTGATAATGGAAGTTAGGTATTTTAATTTTCATCAGGTCTGATTGTATTTCTGATATTTATTGTTAGAATCATCTTTTCCCCACTGGTGTGTCCTGTCTAAGGACCACATGTTTTGACGGTGCTTTCCTGGGTAGTGGAGAATTGAACATGTACCCCAGTTTTGCAAGTGACATTAGAACACGTAGGGTCTGTGTAAGAGGATTTAGTAATGATATCATGACTGTTCCAAAAATTATTGCTACCAATTCTTTTTGTTGTTAGTCACATCCTTTAAAACATAAAAGGCAAAATTTAACACCATCAGATGGAACTCTTTGGGGGATTTAGTGGAAGAATCTGAGTTTCATGGCTCTTGAACAGACTGAATGTAAGTGCTGAGCAGTGAAATATATATTTCTTTTTTTTCTTTTCAGAATTAGGACATATGTAAGAAACTGTAAGGTCAAAAACTTCTTTAGAAGACAGTGTAAGTAAAGTGCATTATAAGAGGGAATTTGAATAGATCTTAATGCTTGTAATTTTGCAGTTCTACTGTTGGAAAACTCCAGCCAAGTCCTGATTCAGATGTCTTCCAGTGTTATCAATACCCTTTTTGCAGTTGTAATAAGTGTTGGTAAATTTTCTCTGTGACAGAGACAGCAGAATATCTTTGTCCTAATGTAAAAAGTGTTTAACAAGTGCAGTTTCTCAATACTGAAGTTTTCTGGTGCTGAGCATCTTTTTAGTTGACACTTTCTGCTTAATTAAGTGAAAATGAGCATGACACTGATTTCTACTCTTACTTCAAGTGGAAGGTACTGAAGTCTCAGGTTTTAAAAGTATCGAAATAATTTTGTGTACCAAACTGTAAGAATGTGATTCAACTAGTCTGAAACCTAATTAAGGAGAGCATATGCTACTTTCATTCAAATTTTATGTCTAGGACCATCACTTTCAAGACTTTCTTTAATCGTAGCACAGGTAATGCTCACTAGAAATGCAGAACAATTGTTCTGCAGATATTTTGGTGCCATGAGACAGAACTGTATTTTTACAGCCTTTTTTTTTTTTTTTTCACCTATTAACAGTAATCCATATACAGATATAACAGTAGAATATATCTTTTGTCACCTAGAAGATCAAGTAAAATACCTTGAGTAGTGAGAGAAGCTTTATGCAACTTAGATAAATCATCATTTTTTTATTAATTTAGCTACCATGGATCTTTTTTCACATGCTCTGAAATGAAGTACTTGCACAAGTCTGCATACATTCTCCTTCAGTTCTCTGCAAAACCTGTTTGCAATATTAAACTAATAGTTTGAGCTCTTGCACATTATAGTATTTCTATCACCAAGAACAAATTAGGGGCAATAGGTGGATCATAGTTAACATTAATGATACTTTAGAAATAAAGCATAGGATTGTAATAAAATATTAATTAGCTAAATTCTCACTTCTTATATAGAAGACCTTCAGTCGTTATTCAGCCCGCTTTAAGGGGTTGATCTCAAACAACATGAGTTTGACATTGATTTCCAAAGGTAAAGTCGTTGGAAAAGTCTTAAAATGCTTGTTAAGTATAATTTAGTTTTTAGGTTTCAAGGAATGCTTTAGAGGTGAGGTCATTTTGAGAAGGAAATGGGATGAGTATTTGACACACTAGGAAGGATTCATAATAATAAAATAAACTTTAAGAATTAAAAAAAAAATCCTAAATTGCAAAGAGAAACATAATAGTAAGAAAAAGGTCTAAGTAATGTCCCCATTTCTCATGGCTTTCACATCCTTGATTCCTAATGATTCCTAGCAAAATAAAACACAATGAATAAGTAACAGCAGCTCAATTTCATGCTCTTCAGCAGTAGTAGCTGGGTCTTGCTCACAGATGAGAAAGCTTGAAGACCAAATCATTCCAAAGTTCCCCCACAACAGTGATTGTGTATTTGCATTACTGCTCATGTTTTCTGCTTAGGTAACAGCAGAGCCAACAACCCATTCAGTGTCTTCTGAAGCACAAATGTGTTATTTTTAAAAGACTAATGATTCTACAAAGCAGTACCATATGTAATTGAGAAGCCTATATTACTATATTTAACCTTATTCAGTATCCTACACTTAAAAAGAATGTAAATTTCGCCATTCTACTTGAGTTCTGTCGCAATATGAACCAAAGGCAATTTACTTATAGAGCCTAATACAAAGTAGAATGAAAGCAAGACTGAAATTAGCTTGATCTAGTTAGAATCAAAGGCACCTTTTCATCAGGTATGATAGAGGCCAAGTTACGGAAAACGGTGATATAATTGCTGGATCTGGAACAGTAAAAATATCACAAAAGGAAAGCTAAGGCTAATAACATTAGTGACAGGTACTTGCAAGGTAATGGAGCCTGCAGTGGTTAGCATGACAATAAGCTAAGGCGAAGCCTTTATATTCAATATAGTATGTAACTATAACCAGCAGGTAGCCATAAATTCTAAGATTACTGCACAAGATATTCAGAGCTGCCTGAACTGCAGTTTCTTGTTTAACCATAACCAATACACAACACGCACACCACAGTGCATCAAGGGCAATTGCAAATTTATTTTTGTATTTTGTTTGATTAGTGTAGGAGATGGAATTTGTTTCCCCCTTAACACATTATTTTTCCCCACTAACACTATAAATATATCTAAATTGGCCCTAATTATGTCTGAAAACAGGAATTGTAAAGGAATACAAATACAGTGTACTATGAAATGTAGAAGTTTAACGTATTCCATGCAAGAGATATTGTTGAAATGTTGGTTGTAACAATTTGTTTTAAAACTTGTATTAACCTTTTTTCTTTTAGTAGTTATTAATCTCTGAGACTAGTGATTATAAAGTATTTAATTCTAAAGTTGTGAACTACTTAGCTTGTGTAATAGATGTCACAGTAGCAGACGTGTGTGTGGAAAAAGGAGGGGAGAAGTGTCATGTCCAAAAGCAGGATGCAACAAACAAAACAAACAATTATCATGGGAGAGATTAAATTATCTAAGCAAACTGGAGTTACTACAGATTTGGGGTTAATAAACGTGCAGAGAGAATTCTTAGATAGTTTCAGAAATTCCAAACAAAACTAGTATCTTACTAAGTAATAGCTCTTTAATAATGTCTCTTGAGTAAACAGCCAATAATTGCAAAATAGTATATTATGCACAAATATAAAGATGTTGGAAAGATGTAAAAAACACACTTCCTTTTAGAGAAGGTTTTCTGACTTTTTATAGGTAAAATTATAATCTTGAAAATAAGGGATTTTTCTCCCTTCTACTCAGCACTGGTAAGACACATCTGGAGCGCTGTATCCAGGTCTGAGCACCTCATTACAAGGGAGATATGAACACACTGAAGCTAGTCCAGCAAAAGGCCACAAAGATGATTAAGGGTTTGGAACTCCTTTCATATGAGGAAAGGCTGAAAAATCTGGGACTGTTTAGCCTCAAGAAAAGAAGGCTCAGGCTTATCCATGAGTATAAATACCTGATGATGAGAAAGGGATGGAAAAAAGACAACAGATAGTATTTACTATGGCTGAGTTTTACACATGCCCCTGATGGATGTCACCAGAAAAAAAATCTGGAATCTCGGTAGCCGTAGGCAGTTCCAGTTTAATTATACATAGTGTAAATGTTATCACATAGGATTAGACTAGGAACAAGAGAAAATACTTCTATTGTTCAGTTAATGAAAATGCAAAGGCAGAGTTCTGGAGATTTCTTCTCTGTAAGGAAATGTGCTGTGATAAAGAAATAAATTTTGAATGTCTTCTTCTGCTCCTGAAATAAGAGATTAAAGTGGGCATAGACTTCTCAAATTGAGCTCCTGTTGGTGTCCAGCATGTCTATAGTAAACACTCTGGTAAAGCACAGGAAGATGGAAGTAAGAAAACTGATAAGTAGTAATAATATCTAGAAAACCCTAATAAAGGCTTTCACAATGGTAATTGTGATATAGATGCCTACAGAAGCTGAAACTCTCAGGGGACCTCTGATAATAAACATAGTAAGAAATCCTGAAAACTGCACTGCAAAGTTGCTACTTCCTGGGGAAGGTACTGCTAAATTATAGTTTCTTTCTGGAAACTTAAGGACAATTTAATGAACATTGACCTTCATCTGTGTCTTACAAGGCCTTTCTTTCTTTGGGGTTTGGGTTATTTTTTGGGTTTTTTTGTTTGTTTCTTGTTTTTTTTTTTTTTGTTGGGGAAGGGTGTTTTGTTGGGTTTTTTTAAATCAGTCATGTTTATGTTAGTACTTTACACACAAATTACTCATAGATCTGCCTGAATTTACAGTGTAGCTTCTTGACCCAGCAACTGCAATGATTCAATTGCATCATATTATACAGCGCAAGACTGCTTGTTATGTACTATTGTATATTGTACTGCTGCTTGTTATGGGACATTATTTTGAGTTCTCAGCAAGATGCAACATTTAAACAGTAATGTTCACAGTATTTTTCAGTTTAAAACAGGTCCACATGTATGTTGTTTCCTCAAGACTGAAGGTTTGAATAGCAATTCTTGATTCATGGAACAGGTTTTCAGCTGAAATGTGCTGTCTCAAGGAGGAATGGCATATAAATGCTTTTGTATTTCCAGCTATTTTACTAGTATAGTGCTTTCAGACCATTAGTCTTTGCTGGCAGAAAGCTACAGTTTTCATCAGTTTAAAAGTCTACGCAAAAGAATTGTGGCAAGGCAGGCTGATTCACATAGCATTGCTTCAGCTTTCTTACAAAGTGAAGATCTTCCTAAAAGGCATGATAATCCCTCAATGCTTTCAGTGAAACATATAAAGTAATGAAACTTTGGTAGTCCACAGAATTACCTGTACAATGAACTAATAGTCTTTCAGCTTATTAGCTAAGGGGAACGTATTGTAAGGTTAACATGGCGATATGCTGAGAAATTGAAAGACAAGACTGGAATGGTGCTAAAAACCTCTAAGTCTCTAAGAATCTGATACACACCAGGATTAATATGAGATAATTTGTAATATCATATTTAGTGATTGCTTTACCTTTCAGTACTTATTTATCACACAACACAAGAAGGGTTTTTTCATGCCATAGCCAAAGGGAAAACACTCGAATATGACTTGCTAAAATTGACCTTTGCTTACACATTATGACTTTTATATGGCAGAATTATGATAAACTGACTCTAGCTTCAGATTTATTACTCAACCCTGACCTTTGGTTTATTAGAATATTGCTTTCAACCAGGCTAAATAATAATGTCTCTGTGAATGTAAGGAACTGGCAGATCTGAGATGTCAATTGCCAGCTCAATTTTCCTTTCACCTGGGAGTACAGCATGTCACAGTACTTTATTGATCTAAGAGCCATTAGAGTTCAGCATTATAACTCTTCAGTTTTCCACACAATGCAGTACAGTGCACTGTAAAAGAGATGAAGCATGAACTGGAGCATGACTCCAGTCAAGTCTGGTCAAAATCTGGAGCATCTGTTTCATCAAAAATAAGCATAATTATCTTGAAACTATTTTTTCTCCTAAATCTGAGCATGCGCCAAAGTCTCTTAGGAAAGATATCTTAAAAAGTCCTTCCAAAAGTATTACTGCATAGTATTTTTAGTATATTCTGGAAACAAATTGGGTTTTAAGATTTAAATGCTTAGGGGTTTTGTTATGGGAACACTTCAAACAATTATATTGTTGCAAATATGTTATGCTCCTTTTGAGTACAGTCTAGCAAAATATTTTGATTTCATGATTGAATGTAATATTCAAAATTAAGGACATCATTTTCCTGCAAAGAAACTTCTTGAGAGCAATTTTTCCAATTGTCAGTAATGTTGTTAGATTTTGCTGATAAATGTTGATTTAATAAAATCGGTACCCACCGATAGAAACTGTCAAAAAGTTTTCAATCCGCTATAAACTAGAGGATAATAGTGAAGAAAGGCACCTCCTTGCGATTTCTGCCTATCAAAAGCATGATTCTATATCTGTGGAAGAATATTTTTCAAGTGGCATAGCAGCTTCATCTGCCATTGGTTTTCAAATAGACTGAAATCAGCAGGACTTTTAATTTAGAAAGGACTGAGATTAAAATTCCATAGGAACTTGCATTATTAAAATATAAATTTATTTAACATCTACATAAAGGTTAAAGAGTTTGGCCTCCTATTATTATTATGCTATTGGTGCCAGGTTTCTTCTGGATACAGAAGTACATGTCTGCTCGCATTCAGACCTCAATTTTTAAGCATGTTCATAAACCTCCTAGTTGCTATTGCATCTTAAAACAACTAGTCACATGCTTCTGACTACTGCGCTGTTATGTGGCTGAAGAGCAGAGCAACTTTTTTTTCCTTTTTATGAGACTTTTATAATGTAATGCTTTCATATTTAATATGCAGATTAAGCTATGTTGTCTTTATCCAAATTATTTTTAAGGTATTCATATTGACTGAAAGTGAAAGTGACTAAGTGGGTAGTATTCATAATATAGAGATATTTTAACAAGGTGTTTTCTACAAGAAACATTATTGAATTTTTTTATTCTTCCAATGAAATTTAATCAGTAGTGGAAAAAGAAAGGAGAATATAGGTTAGCAGCATATAGTTTTGTGGTTTACCATTTCCTTCAAACTAAATACCTGTTGGTGAGGGTTTTTTGAATATTTTAGGTAGTTTTGTGTTTTCTTAAGTGTACTTTTTTTCTTCCTTACTCATGGTGGATAGAAACATACTTTAGAATAGCAATGTCTTTCAAATTCCCATTTATTAAAATATAATTTTGTGATTATTTTACTTGAAGACATAGACGTTTTACATAATATTTTACACTTTTAAACAACATCTTTAGAATTCTCTTAGTATTCATTCCGTCATCACTAAGAGGTCTCCAGTCATCTTTCTTTAAGATCACAACTGTTTACAACAGATACAGTATTTCAGGAGTTTGTTGGCAGCAACAAAGTTACCTTTAAAATGTTCATGTTAAAGCAGATGTTGTTTCTGGAAACAGTATCTGATGCTTTGAAAACAGCCATCAGTCAACAAAATGGTTGTGAAAAAGATTCCACCAACTATTCCTTATTTCATTAGAGTGATCTGATAAGGCCAGTACAGCAGAAGCAGTTTGTTATTCCAAGCTCTCTAAATTTAATCTCACTTAAGGAAAAAAAAAAAAAAAAAAGAAGGGGGGGGGGGGGAATCAGTTGTCATTTTCAGCTTTTTAGAAGACTCTGCATCTTATTTTACAAAACAAATGCTTGTTCCTAATATGATGGAAGAAATAAAAATGCAACTTCTATCTAGAAATTACTGCTTAGCTTATTGCTGTTTTATGATCATTTCTTCCCCCTGACTGAGAACACAGTTTAATTGCTCAATAAAATTGTAAGGTTTTAAGACAAAAAATCTACTATAAAATTAAATGAGATTTAAAAAATGTATGCTGAACAATGTGTCAGTTCATTACACAGGTGCTGGTGGTTGTGAGAGCTGAGAATTAGAGGGTCAGATTCATTAAAACTATATTATCGACAGACACAGGCAAAGTTGAGGCAGTGTTTTGTCCTAAGTTTACAGCGCACTCAAATCCAGCAAAATACCGGAAAAAACAACCCTGTGGAACTGATCGCTACTAAGGATATGAGATCTTTATTCACTGATAACCCCATATTCCCAAATGAAAGAAAAGTCATATTGCAACACTTTTGTTGTTTAGGGGGTTGGGGCTACTGTGACATTCTGTCTCTGAATTTAATTTACTGGGCAAGGCAGACAAACAGAATTCTCCATGACTGCTCTGCTATTCAAAAATTAATGAGGAAAGAGAGTAAAGCCTCAGTTTTAATGCTCCTGAGAATAAGGCGTAGGGGATGCACCACAGGGGAAGGATTTTTGCCTGTAGCATTCTTACAGATTCACAAGATTTGCTAATAAAGCCAGAGCCTGACAGTTCAATGTGGTGGCACTCCATAAAAACTCCCATCAGTCACTGCATTCTCCTCCATGAGGTATTTGGTACTTCCATGCTGGAAGAAGTGCTTCAGCTTCTTTAATCTTCAGATCATATACAGGGCATTTTTTCTTACCAGCTTCAGCACCCTATCAAAAATGTAGATTTTTTTGTGGGGACTGTGGCCAAACAGCAGTCAGAGGGGCAAGCCCAGGACTGGTGTCTCTAGCCTAGATTTTTTTCCCTTGTTCTGCTTGTGCAGCAGATGGGCACTCTTGGGTCAGGGTGGCACTCAGGTGGCAGGAGTGCATTCCCCCATAATATGGATGTCAGGGAGCAGCGATGCAGAAACAGACCACAAGAAACTCTTGAGGTCTGAAGTCAAGCAGAGGCTTCTAGTTCAATTTTGATACAAAATCAGATATCTCGGGAGCGAGGGGTTTTTTAGAGTTACTTACACTAATGCAAAATTCAGGGCTTTTGTTAGCCTATGTGATATTAAATTTAATTCCTGAATTCTTTCCAGAATCCTGGCCAGGATTAAAGCATATTGATGAGAGAAATGTTATGGATGTTTTTACACATAGTTCTTTCAAGTTTTTATATATATTTCATTGTCTGTTAAATCCTTGCGTAACTAAAGAGTCCAAAATAACTTTCTTCTAAAGCAGAAACCAAATGGACTTCATTATACTGAAAATAGCACACTTTACTCTTCATTATTTTTGTGTTTCACTGTCAACCTTTGTATCTCATAGCTTCCATCTGCTGCTTATCTTTGTTCTACAAGTTATAAAAGAAATAATTCTATACTAATAAGCCCAAAATGAACAAAAAGATAAACCTACTGGCCCTACCCTCATCTTCAGCCATGAAGGCAGGACTTTTTCTTGCAGGTTGTATGTACCCCTTAGTGTCAGGCATGCTTGTGATCAGGGAAGTATAGATCTTTATGGGAATATGCTAGCAGAATTGCTGAATCTCTCACAATTCTCATAATCTGTTATTAAATTTAGACTCCATTTTGCGTATATTACATGAAATTTTGGGTTTCCTCCTTGATGAATGTTACATCTAACAACACAACATCTTTAACCTCACTGTTGAGCAAAGGATGGTACAAATTTTGAGTCACTGACCACTTCATGATGAATCACCTACCAACAAGGAACACTTCTCAGGATATCAGGTACTCTACAGCCTCTGTTTTCCTGAGATTCAGTCTGTTTCCAGATGCCTTCTTGTTGTGGTTTAAGCCAGTCAGCGAAGTCAGCCACGCAGTTTCTACTTCCTCACCCCCTGCCCCCCTGGAGGGATGGGAAGGAGAATCGAAAGAATGTAACTGCCACGGGTT
Organism: Psittacula echo; assembly: GCF_963264785.1. Classification (NCBI taxonomy): domain Eukaryota; kingdom Metazoa; phylum Chordata; class Aves; order Psittaciformes; family Psittacidae; genus Psittacula; species Psittacula echo. Next base: position 41,011,011 of record NC_137735.1, on the reverse strand, counting down.
GAGATAAGAACAGTCCAGTAACTAAGGTATAACACAAATCATTACTGCTACCACCAATAATAATAATGATAAGAGAAATAACAAGGGAAGAGAATACGATACCATCTGCCGAAAACGAGCCCAAACAAGCAGAGAGTGCCCTTCTGGGTAACTCCTAGTTACATTCCAGGCATGACATGGTATGGAATACCTCTTTGGCTAGTTTGGGTCAAGTGCCCTGTCTCTGCTTCCTCTTGGCTTCCCCTCCTCCCTGGCAGAGCATGAGACTCACAAAGTCCTTGGTCAGACTAAATATATGAGCAGTAACTAAAAACATCGGTGTTATCAGCACTGTTCCCAGGCTGAAAGTCAAAACCGCAGCACTGCACCAGCTACTAAGAAAGAGAAATAATGACTGCTACTGCTGAACCCAGGACACTTCTGAATATTTGCAGTGATGAAAATATATGCATGAAGCCTGTGGGAAAATACCTCTTATAGAAATGGAAAGGAAGGGAAAGATCCAACTCAAAAAAGCTCTGGACAGTAATACCTATTGATGTTTCTCCACAAAAAGAGAGATACTTGATACTGTTTTATCTATTGCAACAGTGTAAAATACAGGTAGAGGTAAGCTGACTTTTCTGTTAATGTTTGCAGTTTCTCTAGCATAGCTTTCATAACTGAGGGAAAAGAAAGAATATTTATTTTAATTTACACTTTTCAGAAACAGGGACTTTGAAATCAGCCATTAACACAGTAAAACTAATGGCCTGGTATTGTAGCTGCTGGGTAGAGAATCATGTTAAATTGCATGGGAGTTTTCAGATTGCAGCTGAAAAATTTCATAGAATCATAGAATAGTTAGGGTTGGAAAGGACCTTAAGATCATCTAGTTCCAACCCCTCTGCCATGGGCAGGGACACCCCACACTAAACCACGCCACCCAAGGCCTCATCCAACCTGGCCTTGAACACCGCCAAGGATGGAGCATTCACAACTTCCTAGGGCAACCCATTCCAGTGCCTCACCACCCTCTCAGTAAAGAATTTCTTCCTTAGATCCAATCTAAACTTCCCCTGTTTAAGTTTGAACCCGTTACCCCTTGTCCTGTCACTACAGTCCCTGATGAAGAGTCCCTCCCCAGCATCCTTTTAGGCCCCCTTCAGATACTGGAAGGCTGCTATGAGGTCTCCACGCAGCCTTCTCTTCTCCAGGCTGAACAGCCCCAACTTTCTCAGCCTGTCTCCATACGGGAGGTGCTCCAGTCCCCTGATCATCTTCGTGGCCCTCCTCTGGACTTGTTCCAACAGTTCCATGTCCTTTTTATGTTGAGGACACCAGAACTGCACACAATACTCCAAGTGTGGTCTCACGAGAGCAGAGTAGAGGGGCAGGATCACCTCCTTCGACCTGCTGGTCACGCTCCTTTCGATGCAGCCCAGGATACGGTTGGCTTTCTGGGCTGCGAGCACACACTGAAGCCAGCTCATGTTCATTTTCTCATCAACCAACACCCCCAAGTCCTTCTCTGCAGGGCTGCCCTGAATCTCTTCTCTGCTCAACCTGTAGCTGTGCCTGGGATTGCTCCGACCCAGGTGTAGGACCTTGCACTTGGCATGCTTGAACTTCATAAGGCTGGCATCAGCCCACCTCACAAGCATGTTGAGGTCCCTCTGGATGGCATCCCTTCCCTCCAGCGTATCAACCGAACCACACAGCTTGGTGTCATTGGCAAACTTGCTGAGGGCGCACTCAATCCCACTGTCCATGTCACTGACAAAGATGTTGAACAAGACCGGTTCCAACACCGATCCCTGAGGGACACCACTCGTTACCGGTCTCCAGCCGGGCATCGAGCCATTGACCACAACTCTTTGTGTGTGGCCATCCAGCCAGTTCTTTATCCACCGAGTGGTCCACCCATCAAATTGATGTCTCTCCAATTTAGAGACAAGGGTGTCATGTGGGACAGTGTCGAAGGCTTTGCACAAGTCCAGGTAGATGATGTCAACTGCTCTGCCCCTGTCCATCAGTTCTATAGCCCCATCATAGAAGGCCACCAAATTGGTCAGGCAGGATTTCCCTTAGTGAAGCCATGCTGCCTGCCACCAAGCACCTTGTTGTTTTTCATGTGCCTTAGCATGCCTTCCAGGAGAATCTGCTCCAAGATTTTGCGAGGCACAGAGGTGAGACTGACTGGTCTGTAATTCCCCGGGTCATCCATTTTCCCCTTCTTGAAAATGGGGGTTATATTTCCCTTTTTCCAGTCGTTGGGAACTTCACCTGACTGCCATGATTTTTCAAATATGATGGAGAATGGCTTCATTTTAGATTGATCATGATGCATTTTCTCCTTGTAAATGTTTCATTCTATGTTCAAAAAAAGGTGATGATATTCAGTCTTCTAGCTAATTCCAGCACTTCAGAAAAAATACCACCTTCCTTGCTTTTTTTTAGGATGCAGCACCTTTCATTAATAAAAAAGTCCTAATATCTGGACACTAAATATTGCAAACATTACATAAAAATTAGAAATATTATGGCTATTTCTACAACTATATGCTTTCAGGGATTTTTTATGTATTTCATTGCCTGTTAAACCTTTGCATCACTAAAGAGCCTAAAATAGTACTTTCACATCTATATGGGCCAAATCTTTTCCTTCTCTGTTGAACAGTTGATAGTCAGACTACGGGTTTTTGGTAGTTCTTGATAATTAGTCATATAAGAAGACACCGTTTATGAATGCTGCTAGGATGGCAGCAAATATTTAACCCCACTTAATTTTCCATGTTATTTTTACCTAATTTTGTGAGTCAAATACTTATTACTGCAACAGCATGTGATTGTACCATAGGTATTTAATTGCTTAACACACCTGGAAAGCTTCACTGCAAGTGGTCAAGGTTGTCAGTGACTTAAAATATTGTGGGAATTAACATCTGCTGGTAAAATTATGTGGGAAGTAATGCATTTGTTCATTTTGAATGAACATTGCAAAACTTAAAATTAATTGACACTGATTCTTTCACTGTGTCATTTTCTGAGGCAGCCTCTGTTCTCAGTCCAAAGCACTTTTTCATATTTTTTGGTACATAAATTATTAAAATGTACTTTGATATTTTGTTTCATTTTAGAAAACCACAACCACCAAATGAAGCTAACCCTAGTGATCCTCAGGACATGAAGGACTCAGCACAAAGAAGTAGAAGAAACTTTTTTAATTTTTTCTGTCAAGACAACTGGGTCAGTGAGCGACACAGGCAGGTACCCATCTTCACCCTACAGCACTGAGAGACATAATTCTTTGTTCTTGGTCTTTATGTTTTCTGTAATTAGAATATATTACTATATTCTATAATTAGCATATTATGTAATATTTATTATATGAATATATATGAATATATATTAAGTGTTCAGACACTGTGTAGATGAGGTCCTCAGTGACATGGTTTAGTGGTGGTATTGGTAGTCCTGGGGTAAAGGTTGGACTTGATGATCTTAAAGGTCTTTTCCAACCTAGCTGATTCTATGATTCTATATTTTTCAATCATTCTGGATGCTTTCAAGTTGTAAGTAGATCAGGATGCCTATAGCAAATTATTATACTGTTGGTCTATACTGGAAGCTTTATGAGCCATTCTGTATCCTCATTTGTTAAAGGAAGATAAAACAACACAAAAATCAAGTTGACAGGTACAAAAATCATTGCTGCTTTGGTTTTCTTATTTATGAAGCAATGAACTATACAGTATTCTAATGATAGCTTGTATTAATTTTAACAAACCTTGAAAATGTTGCTGAGTATTCTAACATTTAGGTGCTTTTTCAGTCTGTTTCTCATCAACCTTTAGCTTTTTCTCGAGGCACCACATTTGTTATGTTAGTGTAAATAGATAATTACAGTGGTAAAACGAAATACCACCACAGGTAAAGCTAAGAGACTTTTAAAAGCTTCATCCTACTCAGTTAAAAAAAAAAAAAAAAAATTAAATTAAAATATATGGATTGTGAACATACCAGTTTTATTAAAGCAAAATCCATTATTGTGCTGCTTGCTAAATAGCTCCAATTCTGTTAGAAAATATGCTGTTTCCTAAAACTAGCATTTTTCTGGTTCTTGCTTTCTACTTACTCATGAAAAATTGAATTTGTCTTCAGAAGCTACCCAGGGGATTTGGAGGGGAAACAAATAAAAATAAGTAATGCGTCTTCTCACAGGCTGGTCTTTAAGTAAAGGTTAAACAGTACAGTAGTTGAAACTCTGATGATCCTGAGCCTTTTGGATGATCTTTATCCTTTTGTAAGCAGATATGTATTTTGCAAAGACACAGGGGATATGTTGTAGGGGAAACAGAGTATCATGCCTGATGTGTTGCTGAAGAAGGGACTCCTAAAGAGGAAACAGTAAGTGTTAATAGAATAGCACATTGCACAGCAAGTCCCATCCGTTCAGTTAAGTTCAGAAGAAAACACTGGCTGTTCATTCAGATCTTAACCTATAGCTGCATCTGCAGATACTGCTTCAGAATTTGCTTCTGCCTAGGCAGAATACATTTTATATATGTCCTGTAAACACTACAGCTCTTAACACTTTCTTTCACCTTTATTCTGTATTTCATTACCCTGTGTGAAACTTATCCTGCTTGCAGACATTGGGAACAGGAGTTCAATGAAGTTGTCAAATTAAAACCTAAATGACACACAGACTATGTGCTGGCCCTTTTCCAAGGACAAATTTCACCTTTTTTTGGCATGAATTTCTGATTTTACTCCTTCCTTTGGGAGAGGTCTTCTATTTCTCTTAAGGAGTCCTTGAGCTCTTTAGAAACTAATATATATTTTAGTTCTTAATTAAAGAATGTGACAAGAATAGTGACAACAAAGTAATGTCTTTCCATTCTTATACCTTAGTGAGACTGGTAAGGGAAAAAGAAAAAGAAGGAAATACAAATAGACTGGCACTTCATAATGCTTATTTGTAAATTATGTCCTCAAAATCATGCTCCTCCCGCTCTCCCCACATTTTTTTTTTCTATCTGTCCTGCATCAATATGCACTAGAGGAACACTACAAAAAATTGTAAATGTGTTATTACCATTTTTTCATTTCCATGCTATGCAAAAGAGTAATCAATATTGCAGCATGGTAGGTTTTTATCCCCTTGACTTTATTACCAATGAAGAATGCATATTGCATCCATATGTATTTGCTACTAACATTGTCTTCATATGATTCTTGATAAAAATAAGGGTAATATCCTGTCTTAAATCTGCAGATGTAGATGTATTCTGCAGTAATATTTTTCTAAATAACAAGTTACAGAATTTACTTTTAAAACCTGTTTAGCACTAACCTATTAATGTTTGTGGTTTACAATTTAATTAATTTGCTAAGGCTTCAAGTTTCAGTCATTTTTTAAGAGTTTTTAACACAAAAAGTTTGTAGGCAAGTATTTATACATACAGCAATTTGGTTTTCTGTATACTACATGAAGATCACATTTCCAACTAAAGCAGAGTCAGTTCAGGGGAAAAAATCCTACACATACACAAGCACACGCAGTCAAGTACACATGCTATCTTTATGACATAGTTCACTGCGATAGAAAGAGAAATCGAGTATATTGGGTGTATGGGAAAAATTTAGGCTAAAAAAAAAAAAAAGTTAGTAATTGTCCTGGTTTGAAAAGAAAAGGAGAAAGAGTAAACAGATGCAGTTTTCCAGGGATATTGAAATAGCCAAGTGCTAGAGCAGTGTAAGCAAATGTGTACTGCAAGACGGGAATGAGGCATATGGCAAAGTTGTTGAATATCTTACTGCAAGAATTATAAACTGATTTCAGTTGAGGTCAGTCACTGACATTCCCCAGAACTCAAGCCATAGCTTCAACAATCCTTCTTCAGCAATATTCTGCTTTTGTGTCAAATGTAGTGGGTTTGTTGTTTGCTTGGGTTTTGGTTTTTTTTTTATTTTTTTAAAAAATAATTATAAACTTTCATTTTTAAAGTAGTTTTAAGAGGCAAAACCACAAAGGAAATGTTTTCTATCAAGTTAAATAACAAGGAGGGGGGGAAGGGAAGTTGTTTTCCTACTTCTTTTTTATTGCTACAGCTTCAAAGTGTGATTAGCTGGTTATAACACTGTTATAAATATGTTTCAACTGAAGAGATGTTCAATTAGCTGTTAACACTTAATTAATCAGTGTGTAACTCACAGTCAGCTACGATTCATTTTTTGTGACTGTAAAGTGGCATCTTTGTCTTCTTCTAGTACAATATATATACATGCTTTTCTCTATTATATCTTTAAAATAGCTCTAAAATGATCTCCCGGGAACATACTTGTCATGAGATAATTACTGTCCTGTACTATATGAAACTCTTGGCTGCTCTTCATGCTTTAGTATATCCCAGGAGAATAATCACTGTATTACAATGTCTTTTCCATTGTGATTTAATATCTTCTTACACTGATTGACATAGCAGTCAGGATGAAATTAATTTATCTTGTACCAGTAGTTTCCTAGCACAGTTTGAAGTGAAAAGATATTGGATAACATTACTCAGAAGTGTACAATGGCCCTCTTGTCTGAAATTAGACTTCAGCTACCTACATTTAAAAAGTTATGAGACATGACATCTGGCAAGCTCATTCTTCTCAACCCCTTTTTATAATCAGGCTTAAGATCTCACTTGACATTCCCTAGCTGAAGGTGCACAAAGTGTAACTGCTCTTCAGATCATAACATACAGTGGTGGTACATAAACACACGGTGGAGAAGATGCTGATATCCAGCACTTGAGCAATTCACAGTATAGGTCTCACTGGGATTAAGTCACTGCTGCCATGTAGGGTTGACTTGTGCAAAGCTAATCCAGATCCCTAAATACAGAAGTAAGTAAATCAGAAGGAACTGTGCAGGACTGATTGGGGAAGGGAGTGAGTAATTTTTGAGGAAACCCCTGTGGTTACATCCACCTCTTTCCTGGGCAACTGGCACAACTGCTTCACTTAGGCTTTCCAGGGGATGTGATATATGTCTCAGTCGGGCTAACACTTGGGTACACAGCTTCTGGGGCTGAAAAGGTCACTGTCCTGAGCATGTGTCACCACCACTGAGCTTCAGTGTCATATACCAGCATTAAATGATACAGCTTTTCATCTTACTCCTGTGGATGACATTTTGGCAAAGAACGGCCACATACCCAGATCAGCAAGTGCCTACGTGGAGTTCGACATGAACCAAGGGACAATTAAAGGTGAAGGAGGATGGGAGTGAGGCACTGGGAGTAACAATCCCAGCAAGATAAGAAGGAGCTGGAATTTACTGAGTTGTTAAATTGAGGACTGTTGGAAAACTTTGAAGGTCAGGTTCGCACACCTGTGCTTAACCAATTATTTTAGTTGTTAAAGGCCTTAAAGGTATGTATCCAATGACAATGTGCCAAGTTATTGTAAGCAACTTTAAGCAATAGTATATAAAGAGCTAGTGTTTTTAGAATAAACGGCTTTTTGTCTGATCACATTGATCTCTGACTGAGTCCATTCCGCAGCATACTTCCCTCCCAATCTCTGCGGTACCTGACTGTCAGAACAGCACCTTCTTACTCAGGGGGGGCACAGACTACATTATTTTGTAAGATTGTCTGACCTGTGTCCGTAAAAAGACCCACTCATGTTATTTTAAAAGGAAAAGAGAATCAGGTCAGGGGCAACTTGGGAAATTACGGGGGGAAGTATTTGCAAATCCAAATGAATATTTTAATTGTCAAAAGAAGGATGATTGTTTCCTAAAGGCAGAAATTTGGGTTTGTGAATGCTTTTTTGATTGCATCTATTTTTGAAATATATGCACCTGCTTTCACAATTTCCTATGTAATTCAGCAAAGAAGGGTATGGAAAGAAGGCTGGAAACAACTTAAATCATTTTATGATTTATTATGAGAGGTAAACTTATATGAGAATTTCTGATTCCTCTTTCTGAAGCTGAAAGACAAAGAACACTATAATGATGATTCGTGATGCAATTTATGATCTGCCTTTAAGATATTTATGAAACTATTATCTTTATTTCCCCTTTTTCTTCTCATATAATTTGATTTGTGGGAAAATTAATAAAAGAAATTACATACACAAAAGCATGGCCCATAACTGCTGCATACTCAAATTGATAAATGTGAACCATACTCAGTGTGATATTTAACAGAAATGAAAATATGATAGTACTAAAGTTATATCTCTTTTTTTCTCTCTCTCTTCATTGGCTCCGCTATTAAATGAAAGAAAATCTGAATATTATGCATTTTGACAATGGACTCTTACATAGTGAAACAGCATTTAGCATTATTAAAATGTGAGTTATTCTTGTAATTTCAGATTTTTTCAACACTAAAACTGATTGATGTACATAATATTCACTTGGTAAGTCACAGAAATATAGTAACAGTAAATTCGTTAAAGCAATTAAGTTGTCTTTTGTTAACATTGAAATTTTACAACCAAAGAATAATTATTAGGTTAATAAATTTATTTGTTGCTTATATAATGGAGATTTAAAGTAGAAACTAATCTAAACTGAATCAAAATATAATTTTACGCATAATATGCTTTTAATAATATATCTGCTTGCTTAGACAGACAACTAAAATGTTCAATCTATGCACCTTGATACAGAAATGGAAACATACCACCAGAAAGCTCATCATTGAAAGAAAGCTTTGAAAACAGAAAAGCCAGGCCAGTGATTTTTTCTTTTATGCTGTAGTAGTGTGACTTCTGTTTTCCATGTAGAAAATAAGAACTTTTTCCTGCCTTATTACTATGTTGTTCTTCATCTGTTGAAAGACCATAAGGAAAAGTTTCAGATGCTATGGTGACAGTGGCTTATGAGCCTGAGAAATCACTGAAAACATTTTATCATTAATATAAAATGAAAAATTTACTTGCTTGTAGAGCCTAAGAAAACCAGAAGAAGGTAGAAAAGCCTGGAAGAATGAGCTGCACAAAAAAAAGAATACAAGCTCAGCATGCAGGTAAAGCACTGCTGTGGTGACACAAAAACAAGACTTTCATAGCTCAGATAAGAGTGACTTTCACAATCACCTTAAAACCAGGAATTAGAGGCAGCTTTCACATTGTGGTCAAGAAACCATTTGCCATACTTAGGTAATGCACGTTCTGTGCTTGTTATGGGGTGAATGCTTTTGTGAATGGTGGTGGGATTTTTTTAAGAATAATTGTTCAGAAAGTTAATTCTTCTTAATTATTTTTGCTATCACTTTTTGTGAGTATTAATTTGTGATTATTATTGTGATCTTTATGCACTGATTCCTGTGCATAAAGACTGGATACCCAGTACATGGGGTGAAATATATAATGAGCTTATTTTAGAAATTATAAAATTATTTTTAAAAGTTTTGGTCTTGCTGTCATAATCCAAAGTCTCACTATTTCTTTGTAGGTTATAAAATAGAGGCCTCTTGTTTTGGGGGAGTTAGTTATACTGCTCGGATTCTTATTATTGGAAGCTCAGTGAAGCCTCATGTGCCAAATATTTCTCTAAAGTAAAGTTAAATGCTCTTAGTTTAGGATTGAATCTTGGAGGGAAAATTCCATGTGTGAAAGCAAATCACCTTATTTTCTTTTAAACACTGTAATTGTCTGAAGCTATTCAGAAGTTTTACCATAGCTTTGACAAATTTTCCAAGTTTTCTTAGAAAACTTTCCAAAGTGTGTTTCTAAGCATGAATCTGTTGTGTGCATATGCATGAATGTCTGTTCTAGGTAAATAGTGGCACTGAAGTTCTGCCATGTTTATTTCTGAATTTCCAAATAATCTTCCTAAACTGGTGTTTTTCACCCGCACACAGACTTTTGGTATAAAGAGGAAGAGAACAGAAGGGCAGAAGAAATTTTGCTTCACTGGGAGTCTAGGTCTCCATGATTTATTGCAAGAAGCTCCTCATGCATTTCCCTAGAGGAAGTAACAACAGGAGTTTTACAGTTTTTCGGTGGGATCAAGTCTTTGCACCAAACCACTGCCTGCCATTCAATTACATGATGTCGGCAGCAGAAAAACCCAGCCTTTTCTGCACATATGACTTCCATCACCTTTGTTTTCTACTGGTTTGTAAAATAAGTGGAATACGCATGCCTGAGCATCCAGCTGTTACTGTTGGCAAGCCTCCAGTAGCAGAGGTTATAGCATCCCAGGGTTACAAATTAACACCATCATAGTGGGAAAGTGGTTGGTTTCCTTTTTTGTATTCCCAGTTTCTGCAAGCGTAACGCAGCATAAAACTATGTGTTTGTTCTCTCTCCTGGATGGCAGGACTGACCTTCAACCAAGTATTCAAGAAACTCTGCAGAGCCTGATGTGCTCCACGCTGCATGATTCGACGGAAAGGAAGCCTACCGCTACAGGAGGTCATCAAGAAAGTAAGATGAAGCAGCACACTGAAAGGAACAGCAGCAGGACATGGCTCAAAATATTATCAAAGGAAGAACACTGTTTTCTTAAAGGGCAGCAGTCTCATTGCGGAGGTAATACATTTGCATTGCAACACTCTAAGAAGGTATGTGATTTCCAATGAGGTGTCATGGCATTCAGACAAAATGCCACACACACACATACACACAAAAGTTTTTATAATCTATTGTGTGCTTTTAAAAACTGCCTGAATGTGTGCCTGCCACTGTGAAGGACTTAAGTGGTTTAAAGAGAAAAAGTTCTGGAGCTTCCTCACTTAAACAAAAAATACTTCTTTTCCCTTTAAAGGAAAGGGCACAGTTAAGTATTAGAAGTATTGATTGCAACTTTAACTATAGAAGTCATATAAAGTGGATGTGGTAACAGCGTATAACAGAAAATCCTTCTTTTCAGTCTCATCTTTTATTCTTCAGAATATACTTCTGAAGGGAGAATTTAGGTTCTTAACATAAAGGTCAGGAGCAATGTTTTTTAAAGAAAGATGCAAGACCAATACATTCTCTACAACTTTGTGATTTATAGTAGCATAAACCATCCTGGTTTATGTGAGCATGATTTGATTGCCTTAGCATCGTCTTCTGCCAAAGTGGGGTGCTGACTGACGGCCAGCTGAACATAAGCCTGCAGTGTGCCCAAACAGCCAACAGCTGTCTGTATCAGAAATAACATAGCCAGCAGGGCCAGGGCAGCGATCATCCCCCTGTACTGAGCACTGGTGAGACCACACCTCGAATCCTGTGTTCAGTTCTGGGCCCCTCACTACAAGAAAAACATTGAGGTGCTGGAGCAAGTCCAGAGAAGGACAATAAAGTTGGTGAAGGGTCTGGAGAACAAGTCATATGGGGAGCGGCTGAGGGAACTGGGGTTTAGTCTGGAGAAGAGAAGGCTCAGGAAAGACCTTATTGCTGTCTACAACTACATGAAAGGAGGTTGCAGCGAGGTGGGGTTCATTGTTTTCTTCCAGGTAACAAGCGATAGGACAAGAGCAGACAGCCTCAAGTTGTGCCAGTGGAGGTTTAAATTGGGTATTAGTAAAAGTTTGTTCACTGACAGGGTTGTGAAGCACTGGAAGTGGTGGAATCACTGTCCTCTGGAAGTGTTCAAAAAATGTGTAGATGAGGCCCTCAGTGATATGGTTTAGTAGTGGTCTGGGCAATCCTAGAGTAATGGTTAGACTTGATGATCTTAAAGGTCTTTTCCAACCTAGTTGACTATATGATTCTGTTGTAGTATTAGAAATGCAGCAATAGCAGTTGTGTTGGGATGATCCTACTGATCAAAGCAACAATCATAGAATCATAGAATAGTTAGGGTTGGAAAGGACCTTAAGATCATCTAGTTCCAACCCCCCTGCCGTGGGCAGGGACACCTCACACTAAACCATGCCACCCAAGAATCCATTACTGCTGTGTCCCATCTCTGATGGTGGCCAGCCATAGGTGCATAGTGAAAGCACACTGAAAATAAAGGTAGAGTAAATGCACGATCCTTAAAAATTTCCTCCAAGTTAAAACAAAATCAATAATTCGTTTTATTATATTACTTTCCCCCACACCATATATTTTGATGGGTTTTCCTTTATTATTTCCTTAATTATTTCTTATCCCATTTTGGCTACTGTTACATGCCATGGCAAAGTTAAGTGATTTTACAGGTGTTCTTTTCCTTTCCTTGATTTAGATCTGTTGCTTGATAGTTTAAGCAAGTGTCACCTAGTTTAGGTATTTTGGTAGGAAAATGTCAATAGGTTCCCTCAGCTCTCCACCCTGCTTTAATTCAGAGCCTGTCTATAGCTCTCTTTTATGTTCTCTTCAAGCCACCCCTAGAGATAAAAAGCTATATAAGTTATATGTAAGAACTCTATATAAGTTCTTATATAGAAGCCACTTGAAGGTTAACATTATCACCCTTTTTTTTTCTATGTCTAGTTCTTTTTGAAAGTACTAAGTCTGTATTACAAAATTTATCAATCTTCTTTGTGCATTGCTGCTAACCTAGATTTTTCTAGAAAGCTGGAATTTCATCAGTGATCTTCCTTTCCTCTGGCATCAAAGCTGATTTAAATAATGAACAATATACTTAACATGTTGGCAGTTTCACACTGAAATATGGAGCAAATATCACATGATCTGTGTGATTTATTATTATTTAATTTATTGATCTGTTTTTGAAAATGATCTTGGCATATCTAACTGAAATGTTTCCTCAGACTTACACCCTATTAAGAAACTCTGTGGTATCAACTTTTCTTAGGCTTCTTTGTGATGAACAGCAAGGCATTGGATGGTCAAATTCTTTGTGACGGCTTTTTCTTCCCATGAGATCTTTTTTGTACCTATAGGATCTGATGACCCTGAAATTGAAGATCTCTGGCACAGGATTGCAAGGACATACAGCTATTTGACAGATGATAAGTCTGTAAAAGTAGTCATAGCCTTGGGGTATATACTAAGACATTCCTCAAATATTTTAATTGTCTTGCATCATTAATATTTTCATATTTATGCTATGAATGGTAGTGCTGCTTCTGGTCTGATTTACTTTAATTTCCCTGGTTTTAATGTGTATTTACTGTAAGATCCTCTGTTTCGTTTAATTATGGTACATCCTACAAATAAGATCTTCTTTTTCAGAGAGGGCCTTTTATATGTGCTTTTGTTGTGTTTCTTCTGATTGGCTAGTGTGGTGTTTAGCTATTTTTCATGCTGAATTTTACCTTTTCAGCTGCTCTTTTTAATTTCCCTTTTTTACAAGCTTCACATCTTTATATACCACTGATAATTGAAGGTAAGCAATAGTATTATGAATAGGTAATTCTGTATCTCTTCTATAAGGATATAGGTCACTGTTTCAAAGTCACTGTTTGACTGAGGTATTTTGAACCAAATCCTGCTTTTGTTCAGAATAAAAATCAGGGGTGTTTTTTTCCTCTTTTTGTGAGTTCTGCAATGAGTTGCTTTGAGTAGTAGTCATTATATGATATTAAAAATCCGTACTTTGCATTATATACCATTTGTCATTTACCCATTGCAGAGTATGTTCTCATTTATGGTTTTATTAACCACTCTTGGAATAAGATATACATTAATCAGTTTAATTGAGCCTTTCTTCTGACCTAAAAACAGATCAGTCAAACTTCTTATTTACTCAAATATAGTGAAATATTTTTACTATTAAAATGGATCCCAGATTTACTTTGGGTACCTTAATAGTCCACAGATAAAGAATAGAAAGAAAGTAGTTTCTAAAAACGGAAGGAAAAAAGGTCATCCATAAGCTGAAGGAGCTGATATCAAGACGCTTAAAGATCAAAGCAAATTTCCCCAAAGAGCAGCTATAGATATAGTCCACAAAGGAACTGTGGAGTTCTGTAAGAGTGAAATAAAATTGCATACAGAAAATAATGGAGAATATTGTAAAACTTAATGATTCCTACATTACACAAGGCCCCAAAAATAACTCTCAAAAGTCCCCTTTACACCCAGAGCTGCAGGATAGAAAATTGTTTTTATGTGCAGAAAGAAGAGGTAGAAATTGTGCTTTAATTTAGGCTTTTGTCACTTGGTTCCAGTGGGTTTCATAATTTCATGTGACAAGGTTTCAAGATAAATGGAAGAAATAAGTATTTTCCCAAATTACTAAGGTATGTTTCTGTTGTGCTGAGTCTGTGCACTTACTACACACTAGATTTGTACTTAACTCTAGTATTCCTTCTCTGAAATGACAAACATGCTCATGGCACTTCATATGAAGTCATTGTAAGTGAAATGCTGAAGTACTGGCTATGAACTGCCTATCCACATAATCTGAAAATTACTTAATAATCCATAAAAGGGAATGGACTGTGTCATGTCAAAGGTTTTTGCTGTATCTATCTCAATGAGAACAGCTCTTCTGAACTCACTTAAGCTGTACAGATACATTCATTCCCTCTGGGAAAATCTCCTAATGACTCAGGCAGAGGAAGGTTTTTAGCATCTAACCCTTGTAGCACAGATCTCCAACACTGCAAGAAAAAGGTGTTCCTGTAGCAGTTCAGATACTATAGTCTCCCTCTCTGGACTACAATCCTAGAACGAATAGTTGAAGTCTGAGGAATAGCATGGCATAATTGAACAGGGAAGAAATGGAAATTGTATCATGTCATACTGATTTACTGATTTTACATGCATAAATGCATGTTTTATATGGAGAAAAAAAAAATAAATATCACCTCTCTGTGAGAACTCCATGGGAGTTGAGTGGTTACATTGAGGGGTTTCTTTCATGTTGATGTACTTCTACCTTAGAAATCTCTTGACTAAAGGAGACACTAAAGGTAATGTTATTATGTAATGAATGCATGCAATAATGCCATCCCTCAAAAGAATACAACCAGGCTGGGTCAACTTATAGAACACCACTTTACAAAGCTGGTGTCAGATCTTACAGCTCCTATATATATTAGTCAGCTTTAGTCACTGAGGACTACTCAAGTGTTTACAGTGAATTACAAAGAATTTACGGGATCATTGTGAGAGAAAAAAAACAAGTTTTGTCTTGAGCAATGCTGACAATCTCTTAATACAGAAAGAGCAGTGTGGGTGCTTTATGATCCATATCAAAAAAAGATTTCAGTGTTGCTGATATTCTAGTACAGCTGCATAACAAAAAATAGTGAAAAGAATAAAACTGCATGGCTGAGATTCAAATATGCTCATAAAGCACAGTGTTTGGATGCTCAGTGAGCTTTGTAGCCCCAGTAAGTCTCACTTGTCACATCAGAAGCCTTAGGCGCTCTTGTCCTGTGACGGCATCTCGTTAACAAGCAGCAGATCCCAGCTGAAACAAAAGCTTAGGGCGTCTCTGCCGAACTGCCCATGAACTCCAGTTTCATTTGAATTCTGCTTAACAAGAGATTTGGTTACTAATTTGATCTGTAGAAGAGCAAAACCCTGGCAAATTAAAAGTAGCATGCACTCCCAAGTGATTTGCTGCAAAGCAGAATAAATAACTGCTTTAAATTAATCATATTCCATTAATTTCCCATAACAACAAAAGTAGGATTTTTCCTTCTTTATGAGTGAAGTTGTCCTATTTGAAAATATCCATTATTTGAAGCACTGATAGTAAAGATGGTTTATAGACAAAGACTTGATAACGTCAGTCCTTGAATTCAAAAGTTGCCATTTATACATTATTGTTGATGTCAGGAGACAAACAAGTCATCATCACCTAACTCAAAAATTGCTTCAGAGTTCATAAGGGACATGTATTTGGAAAACAGTAGGAAGATTTTCATGCTTAACATCACATAATTACAAGGAATGAGAAATATCTCTCACACCTATGCCTCATGCTGTAGCAAAATAGTTGCTCAAACACCTAAGTTCAAGATCAAACAAACTGGGCAGACTCAAAGTATATTTTGCCATTTTTCTCCAATTACAAGATTTGTAAGACATTGTAACAAGAGCTAACTGCAGTAGGAGAAATTAAACAGTGAAAAGCGGAACAGATGGGTCTATTCTAAGTTTTGACATACGGAAGGATTTGAGAGTCCAAAATGCCTTGACCTATTTTGCAGGGTCAGAGCTGAGGCAAACATTCTCAGTAATTCTCAAAATAGCAACATTCCCTACAAATATAAAAATATAGAAGAATGAGGACTTTCAACTGTAATGTTAGACAGAACAAAACACTTTTAGCACTGGCATGGTGTGCCCTTACTTATTCTCCATGCATTCATTCTCCACCATCTTACTGTTTTCTCTATGATTTCTGTCACTCTTGCACAAGAAAAACAAAATGTCAGTTCTCACAGAGGAACCTCTGCTTTTGGTGCTCATCATCATTCATTGTTTTATTTCCTTTTCTTTTAAAAAACTTTATGTTAAAGCTTAGATAAACCTTAAACTGTGAAATTATTTCTCTCCTTATTGTACAAACAGTTTGTGTATTAATCTTTACTCAGCAGTGCCACTATGGTGTAATGCTTAATTTACATTAATAATCCCAATGACTTCACTTGGTTCCTGTTGTAAGACTGAAAGCCAGCTAAGCATCTTTAGTCACATGCTTAATGAGCCCATTTGGCATTTAGTCCCGCAGCAGGAATCAGGTGAAGTCATTGGGATTACCAGTGCATATTAACCATTTAAGTATTTTATGGATTAACAGTTAATTGTACTTCACTGTTCATCACAGTCACTACAGATAACTAAAGTGTATTTTCATTATTATGTAATTCTAGCAATCATGGAAGAAAAACACAAGTTTCTTCCTCAGAGATTGTTTAAGATTGTTTTTTATTCTGAAACATAAAAGATACAAACTACCAAGTAGGTACAGCCTAGAGATACACGCTATGCATAACACTTAGAAGTATAACTTGCTGATACTTGTGTGAAATTCTTCAGAATGGTGATATTCTCTTCCCATAGAGGGTGCTCAATGGCTATAAACCCTAGTGGTATTTTGATGTTCTTAGATATTAGAATATCTATTTACTAGCTAGAGCTAAATAGTTGGTTTTATGTGGAAGGAGGTCAACACCGGAGTCCCACCGATTTTCTGTTTGAACCCATGTTAATGTATTCTTAAATACCCTGGAAATGGAGTTGAATAAGTGAGATTAAATAGTTTGCTCTTAAACCAAAATTATGGGAGTGTAGTAAAGAAAGGATCAACTGTGAGTAATTATAAAGGGACAAAAAAAAACCAAAACAAACCACCCAAAACAAGACTGAGTGATAAAATGGCTGATGAAAATAATCATATGTAATGCAAAGTAATAGAAGGATAATATTTTAACTTTATGCATGCAGTGATGAGTTCCGAGTTGACTATTATTATTCAGGGATGAGATTATGGGACTGCAGCAGATAAAGCTATCCACATCACAATAAATGTTTTCTAAGAAAGCAACATTTCAATGTAAAGTGTTACAAAAACACAATGTCAGTAAGAGGAGCAAACAGGAAAAATAAAACCCAACACATTCTGCTTCTTTCTAAAACTATGGCATCCGCTTCTTTTGAAAACCGCACAGTGCTCTGGTTCACCTTCTCAAAAACGGTAGAGTAGACCTGCATGGCAAGGTGTGACAAGGATACAAGAAGATTTAGGGTTTGATTGGGCGTTTGGTCTTGCAAGTTCTGGCTGCTTTCGCAGACTTGTCTTTTTCTGTCACAGTAATCCTCCAACTCTTCAAGGTTTGTTCAGTTTGTTGGTGCTGATTTTCTCATGTTCCTGTGGCAAGTGATCACAATTTATTGAAGGAAGACACTCTTTATGAATGATATATAGGTATCACACTGCTTAGTCAGTGATTCATCTCAACCTCTCAGCCATCTTTTTCTCACTTATGTTTTCTGTGCTTTTAAGTGCTGCCCTAGATGACAGTGGAACTAGTCTGACACTTGCTCAGCAGCAGTTAACAACAGACTAAAAATGTTTTCATACCACTGTTTATATCTAAGTGCAGTAACATTCAGATTTCCCATGTAAATTTGAGCTCTCATATTTTCTTTCCTCTGAAACTTGTGTAGAAACTTTCTACTTGATGCAGAAATAATTTTGAGATCTGGAAAGGTCAAACAGCTCATGGTCTGTACTATTTTTGCACATTAATTGGCATAAAAAGATAGTTATGAAACTTCAAAATTCGCAACAGGAAAATCCTCAGTATGTGAAGAACCTGCTTGTGGGAAGGAGCCAGTTAAGGGACAAAGGAGAAATACATTTCCTGTCCTCAGCCTTTGTGACATTCTTAAGCAAGAAAGGGATAGAAGCAGCTGCTGAGTGTGATCAATCGTTAATCCATATTCTGCTCCAAAGTCTGTGGATGTGTTTTTAACAAAGAAGATCTTTTGTATCAAACAGTAGACAGATTAAATGCAATCTCTTCAGATTAAGTTTGAGGCAGATTTCTTAGTCAACTTGCCAATGCATCTTTTTGAACAGCTACAGGTAGCTGCAGAGAGATGCATTTACAACTTCCAATAAGCTTAAATTTAAATGATCAGCAGCCTGCCTAAGGCTGTGGTGAAAAAATAGGGCAGATTCACTGCCTTAGAAACCAATAAAGGCAAGTTTGCTACTTGTTACAGCTACTGGCAAGGGAGAGCATCCATTCAGCACCTGCTATATTTCAAGCTCCATTGAGCTGCTTCTGGGCAGCTCATCTGATAGCCCTGAAGGAGAGTTTAAATTTGAGCGAAGTCCAAAGAAAAATCAAACAAATGTTTTGTGCCTTGAAGCACTAGATAGAAAGAAATATTGCATAAAGTAGTAACTAACATAAATTTGTATATGCTTTACATAATTTTATAGGTTAGCCTTCTGTTTAACTGACAAAGGGAATGCCAGTAAACCTGACACCACATCTTTTTTTACAGTTCTGGCAGTAGAAATTGGCACTTTGGATACACTGTGATGTGATGTGATCTTGTCTGTGGGTACCCTTAGTGGTGACAGATCCTAAGAGTTCCAGTCAAGTCTGGATACTGGTCTTAACACATAAATTTATAACAGGAAATATGTAATAAAAAAGAGTTATTATTACTTATACTATTGTAATTTCCCTTTTTCTGCCTTGATTCACTGTGCATAAATTCCTGGTACAGCTTCCATGTTGGGAAAGAGCATCAAAGCATGTGCTTCGAAGTTCAAAATATATTAATGTAGGTGACCCATTAGATTCCCCCATCATCATTGCTTTCTTAAATTGGGACTGGTTGGCTCAGCTTCACACCAGATTCTCAGCAAAGTATTTCACTGTTGCTTTAGGCTTTTTAGCATGAATTATCCTTTAATTTAATATCAACATTATCAGCTCATGACATGGTGTTTTTCTAGAGAAATGTCATGTTTTAGACACAAATTGTGATTTTTTAAAGAAATATTTTGTCACCTGCTTTTTTCTATGTTTAATAACATAGATAAAACTGCATGAAAATAAACTTTTTTTTTTTTTCCCCATTGTGACTGATCGAACTAGAAGGGCTGCTGAGGCACTCAGTACAGAAAGGAAAAGGAAACTTCATTTATCAATTAATTTATTTTTCAGAGAGATAACTTCTGAAGTGGGATAAGAGCTGTAGAAAGAAAAGGAATGTTGAGAAACTAAAAATTTCTGGAAAACATCTTCTGAGTTACTATGGAGGAAGGGTTTTAAAAAGCTGCCTGAAAATTTGGAGTTTCTCTTCAAAGTATCAGTTTGCAACTTCAGATTTGAGAGAACCAAGAGACACAAGGAACATTGAAATATTAAAACAAGTAAAGTTATTTTCTTTTCCCTGCAGAGAGAAAAGCTGTAGGTGCTTCGCAGAAATATAAAAGAGAAAAGGAATATACTGAGACTAAAGCTATTTACTCAACATATTCTCTAAAGGTAATTGCAAAGTGATTAACAACATGAAGCAGACCCAGGGCATACAGCCAGGGATTTATCTCCTCTAGTAAGCAAGACATGAGAAGAGGCTATTGCAATGTTATTATTAAAATTTTCACTGATTGCAGATATTATTGGAACATTTAGTCTGACCTCTATAGTAACTGGTCCTTATTTTTTGCCAAGATACCCTGTACTGAATCCAAAAATATTCCTGGATAAACCATGACTTTCAGAAAAACAGCAGGTGAGAACACCCATCCTATTAATAAGGCATTGCAATAGGTAATCCCACACATAGTTGAAATTGCATGCATTTTCTCGTATGAATCTGTGTGGTTTTAGACTTTCAGTGTCTGTTTCCTAATCTTGTCTTCTTTAAGGATTGCACAGTGTTTTCTCCTTGTGAAGGTACTTAGGTACTGTTTGAATTACCAGTACTGGTGATGTGGCAGAGGGGAGAAAAAAAAAAAAAAGCAATTTGGGAGGTTTCTCACCTTAAGAAGTTACTTTGGAATTTGGAATTTGGAATTTGGACTTTGCTATGTCTGACAGAAGATGCAACTAATTACCCACCAACATATTTGACATGGTAATGCTTAAATCTTCTAACCTTCTGTAGGACCAGAAATTAATTTCTTACAGTTATTCACATGTATTAAGGTTCTGTGTTATATGTTCTTGATTTAATTACAGATCTGTCTAATATAGAGTGACTTCCATTTTCTTCCATCTTTTTTCTTCCTTTTCCTTTCCCCCCCCCCCCCCCCCCCTTCTTTCATCTTGATAAGCAGCTTACTGGTGACTTCTTAACATTGTAATAATCTGACTTGTTCTACCAGTTTCAGGAATCCCTTTGCTCTTCTTATGAGTCATAACAATTCTTTTCTTCAGCAAAACAACTGGCGTTGTCTATATAAGCAATTTTATGTTCCTTTTTAGCTCAGCTGAACTTGTTTGCAATGTGCTGAGTAGGAGTTTGCATGACAGTTGTCCTCTCAGCACCCTTTTCTCCCTGTTGCTAATGCAACAGGCTACTTGATGTCCAGCTAGTCTCTGAGGTCATTAGCTCATTATCAGCATCATATTTGGAAAATGCAGCCTGTTCCCATTGTTTAGCCTCCTTCCTTACAGACATGTTGTACATTGATTTGCAAACAGATCTTCCATTTTGCACCAGCTATACAGACAGTAGTATGTCTGCAGCACTTGCAATGACAAATTGTGCTGCAAGAATAGCTCTTGAATGTTGCCAATATCCTGAATCTCTTACTATTGAAGTAAGTCTCTGATAGCAAAGTATGTCATTAAAGGCAGCATGTAATTTTATAATTCCATGCAATTTACAGTTGTATTTTTATTTTTGCTCCAGGCAATTGGCACATCTTTTGCAATTGATACTGAGAGCTTTCACTCTCACCTTACCTGTAGTAATGCTTTCAGATCTTTTTCTGCAGTTTCTGAAATACTGTGCAAGTAGATACATCTCTTAAATGGGGAGCTTACAAATTAGAAAGGCATATTTTAGTTCAGACAGTACTTCTCAGGACTGATTCGTACCTTGGAGCTTACTTAACCTCTAACAGTAAGACAAAAGGAAATTCACTACTAACTCACAATATATTTCAATAGCTGGAACACTCCTGTTTAAATGAATGGCTTAAATTAATGGAGGTGGATTGAATATGACAGGCCAACAGCTATGTATGAAAATGTACTCTATTATCAGTCTATATCTACCTCTGAATAAGAAGTACCCTTTCTAAAATGAGTACAGGATGTGCATGCCAGTTGCACATGCAACCTAAAATTTGATAGTCCCCCTAAATGCTAATATATTGAATGACTGTCATACATACAAATGAACACTTAACATGTTTTTGTACCTCATTTGCCTTTATGAGTATTTTTAAAGGGCACAGCCCTGAAAATTATAACTCCAGTAATCTGCAGAAGTGACATCCTGTTACCACTCTTAAAAGAAGAACAAATGTCATTCCTAGTGTGTTACCACTGAAGACACTGTCAAAGCCTAGGAGGATGCTGTTAATTCTTTACATCAGCCAGCCAGTGTCAAAGGAATCTTCTCCAGACGTAATTAAGAACTGAAACCTAAGTTCCGCAACTCAGAGTGCTCTTTGCTTGCTTTAGCACAATAAAAACCCCACTGTAACTAGATGTAAGTTCTTCTGATAACATGATTTTAGAAGGTTTCAAAGTGAAGGCTTACAAACCAATAAAATTGTACTGCCACGTGCAACAAGAAGAAGCTCTCCCTCTCAAAACTCATAGCGCCTAACTGGTTTAAGAGACTGTCATCCTATGCCTGCTTCAAATAGGCTGGACTGTCTGTGACGCTCAGTGGTTCATCCAGAGTAATAACTTGGCATTTGAACTCTGTTTCCACACATTCACAAGCAAAGTAGTAACCTTGTAGTAGTTTTTCGTTTGGGTATCCCCAGTGTGACAAGAAAAGATGCATGAGGAAACACCCATTCCCCCTCTAAGAATAATCTAGCCTGGCAGGACATAGGGAGCGGTATCAACCTTCACTCATTAATTCATTTTTTATGCTTTTATTTGTTTTTAATGAAAGAGCATTACATAGCTAGTACAGAACAACATAGAATTGCTCTTATTTCATGTTATTATTTTACACTCATTTTAATATACATCTGAACATTAAAATTTATAATACTTAAAAAAAAATAGTTTTAAAGAGTGAAACAGGTTTCAGTTTTGGACATGAGATTAAGCCTTCGCTAAAAATTGATGTATATGGTACTTTGTATTTTAAAATATGTTTGTAAATAGGGAAGAATAGTCTTTCCTTTATGAAGCCAATTTTGGGATGATACTTTAACAAAGGAGTGATTTATGCATTTCATCAGATGCTTCACTGTGAATATTTTCCATTGGCATATAAAGGTATTTCTCTAAAATCAAAGTTGCTGACTGTCCCGAGGATGTTTAGTTATAGTCTGAAATCTTTGTGGAATGGCTTCCTTTGTATGATTTTCTTTCTGAAATGTGAATTTTCCCCTTGCTGTAGTATACCTATGATATAATCTACATTCAGCAGTAGAGAAACTTAATGACTGGCAATATACATTAACACCTAGCTATTTCAGTTAATAAAATAGACTTCCTGAAACACTTCTTCAGTTGCAGCAAGGTCCAAGAAATCACTATTATGTAGGATATGCTGGAACAAAGCATCCCTGTAGAAAGCTGGATCCACTCACACTTGTATTATGTTTCTGATTCTCTCTTAGCAGTAAGTGTAAAGCTTATGCTTTTGGCTCCACCATGGAGCTAGCAATTGTAACTGCAACTGAACTGTTGACACTCATCCTATGACTTGGATCTTAGACTTGAGTATCTTTAATATCACTTTAATATCGCTACCCTACCTAATTGCAGGATAAATTCAGACAGTCATAAGACATTTTAAAAGCACATGATGTTTATTGAGAAATTGTTAGGAAGAGTAGAAAGATTGCTAAGCTGTCAAAAATAACAATTATAGTTTGCAAGTTAATGCATTTTTCAGACTTTATTTAGAAATGCAAACATGATGAAAAAATTTCTTTAAAGTTCTCAGTGAAGAAGCTGGTTTAGTACATTCCTATTCATCAAACAACAACTTTCACAAGCTCTTTAACTTCATAATAATTTTCCTTTGCTTACAAACTTTCAGTAGTCATAAAAATGTTATTTCTTACTGAATAATCTTGGTATATATGTATAAAACTGCAGAATGTTGGTCTGTTTTGGTGAAGATTTTCAATCATGTTTCCACCTTGAAAATTGCTATATACCATTTATTTAATGTTTCATACTCTGTCATTTCCATATTAGCCTCAGCTTTTAAGTTCTATTGCTGTCTTCCACAAAGGGAATAACTCCTCCCTCACATGCCCATAAGAAAAAAAATCTTAAAAAAAAAAAGCTCAGTGCAGTTTGAAACATAGCGAAATGATCACACATGTTGACATGTCACATAATATTTATCTCCTAGTCTTTCCTCAAATAAGGACATAGCGCAGTTCACATTGTTAGATTCACTGTGTTTTAGTCAGAGTTGAAATGGCAGTTACTATTTTTAGGACGTGCTTTGTGTGTATTGAGAAGATTCAAAAATCCTTCTGTCTGATGCAGATTTATGTGTGTGGACTGATCAAGGGGGATGATTAACCAGGTTTGCCTAGGGTCACTGTATTTTGAAACAGATTCTTTTGTTCCAAAATATTGGCAACTTATCAATGAGGTACTTTATGAATTTTCATTTTTCAGAATTTTAAGCATTATGTGACTATACCATATTAATAAATATGTACAAAGTCTAATTCTACCTAAATTCAGGCACCCTTTTTATAAAGTAGGCTCTCTGATGTGTAATTTTCTGAAATTTACTGGCTGAACTTCTGTGGAGCTTTGGCCATGCAAAATACCTGGCATTCCAGCTGGGAAAAACCATCATTTGAGACCTTGTTAAATGAGGAAATTTAGAGTGAAACTTATGGTGTGGATTTCCCCCAAAAGGAGAATTCCAATGAAGTCTCAATTTATTGTTATATCTGCTGAAGAGCTTTGACATTTTTCAACTTATTGTCAATGTCCTTATACAACCACATTGACCAGAACTACCTAGTTTACTCCCTTCAAAAATAAGCAAACAAACAAACAAAAAAACTTAAGATCTATTTTGTCTTCCATTTTTGGACTTTTGTTCTGAATAATCTGGAGAAGAAATAGTAAGCTTTTGTGACTGCGTACATAGCGGGTGACCCAACATTTAGAAGCCTCTTTATTGCTTCCCTTAAAAGGCACT
This sequence comes from Psittacula echo, assembly GCF_963264785.1. Taxonomy (NCBI): domain Eukaryota; kingdom Metazoa; phylum Chordata; class Aves; order Psittaciformes; family Psittacidae; genus Psittacula; species Psittacula echo. The sequence goes on along the minus strand of NC_137735.1, from coordinate 40,986,330 downwards.
CTGACACAATTCCAGCTTGTTTTCAATAAGGCTTAAGTTGGGCAGCATTTGCTTCATCTTCTTGTCCTTTCCTTTAGCAGCTGACTTGTCAAGGTGACTAAGCCCATCAGCAGTTTGAATTGTAAGCATTTTCAAAAGGATTCAGTTTTGAAATACTAATTCTTGCAAGAAGTAGACAATTGAAAAACTAGATAAGACAATGGTCCTCGAGTATACGAGCAATACACATTTTGAGAGTTTCAGACTTCTTTATAACAGTAATTAAGAAAGGAGGTAGGAGTAGCACTAGTCAAATGGATTAAACAAGTCAGTCAAGTCCAGCAGGCTAAAAAGGACACCTGGATCTATTAAGCAATGTCTCTGCTACTGCATGTAGTCACAATGCATTTTCCTAATTATAAATTCAGTAAGATCCTTTTAAAATAAATTTAGTTGTTTTCTCCTAATACTTGATGGAAATTTAGTCTGCTACCTAAAATTTCATTCCCAGTTTTCATGATCTTTTTTTTTTTCCTTGGACATTTTATATATAATCTGGTCCCACTCTAGATTAAACTCAGTTTCACTTTTATTATTCTAGCCCTCAAGGTCATCTGTCTCTTCCTGTACAATATTTTAATCTTCTTTTTTGCTGATGACTCTCAAAATGTTATTAGCATATACCTACTTTTGTACCAACATCACTAACGTAATATTCAACAGCATCTTTCTCCGAAGACCAGCGCTTGACCAGCCTCTAAAAAATGCTGACTTTTACACAGTGAAAATAGATCTATTAAAAAAAAAAAAAAAAAAAAAAGATATATCTAAGTTATACTCTGAAATAGTGCAGACCCCCTAAAGGCATGATTATATTTCTCAGTCAACTTGAGTACAGTCAGAAGTTCAAGAATGGAGCTGAAGGAAAAACAAAATGCCGAATAACTCATGCTAATAAAAAAAATGTTTCTAAATACAGGTCTATACAGATGGCTTCCCTTTTCTTTCATAATAACATTTAATTTGGGATATGGGTTGATTTCTTTTTTTCTCTGTAAAGAACCTCAGCAGACCAGAGGAAATTTTTGAGACTAAAGTTTGAATAATCTTGTGCTAGGAACAATGTTTTGGCTGACAGGCAGCTGACAAAAGACTGACGTAGTGCTGCATTATTAATCACAGAAACTAGGTAAGCTTGGCTGAAGCTCTTTCTTTTCTTGAGAGTTTATTCCCATTGTCTTCTGCACTGACAAAATAAACCTATTACCAAAAAGGTAGGTGCAATCCTTCTGAAAATTAGTATAGATATGCATCTATAACAATATTTGTGCAATTATGTTTGCTAAGCCTATGATGAAAACCACTCATAGCAGTAGAAGCACGCTTTCTACATGGTACTTATGAGCATGCCCTCCAAAGCATGCTTCCCTGATAGGATTTTAGGAAATTTTAAAGGTGTTCAAACTTAAGCAGCTTTTTAAGTGCAGATGCATAAACATGGTCAACAACTATGTAGCTGTTGGAACACCAACTAACCAAGGGTTATAGAAAAATACAGAAAAATCCTTCTTGTAAAAGCGTGGAGTGTTGGTTGCAAAGCAGATTCATATTCATAGCAAAGACAGGTCCTTAGCTGCAGTGACCTCAGTCAGCAATTACATGATGACAGATAAATGCATGGTGGTTAACTCACGCATAATGGCAGTTCCGTCTTCTCTCAAAAGCAGACATAAGCAATGCTCAGAAAACTCTTTAAACACTGCAGGGTTTATCCCCCCTTTTCCATCAATAAAATTTGTGCCTCTTCACAAGATATAAGAGTATGTGTCATTGTTATTCATGGAAACTGTCAGGCTTTTCAACTCCGCCAAGAAACATGACGAGTGAATGACAGATGGGGACCGCTATTTTGGCAAGGAAGTTCTCTGCTAGCGAAATGCCATGGTATGGGACCTGAAAGAAAGAAGAGATGACAATTTAACTTGTACTTATACATAAAAGTCATCTGAAAAGAGACATTTTGTTATGGATTAGCCTGAGATGCCATGATATTATTTTCTATGTATATAGGCTTACGCTGTCTTCAGTCTTAAGATGCCAAATGGTCTTGAAACATATAAATTGGGCTTAACATGAGCAGTGCAAACTGCTCTGGTAGCTTCCTAAAGGCTGGAAAGTATTCAACTCAGTTGTAACATCTTGAGAACATGAGCTTGAAGATTGTATAAAAAATTTCAAAAGCCCTACTTATTGCTAAGGTGTTCATACTTTAGTGACCCTTTATCGTGGTAAGCATTTTGTATGAACCTTTTTCACATGCGTATTATATGCTTTTCCAGTTAGAATAATAGCTCCAATATTATATACATGTACATTCATGATAAGCCAACCTTCTCAATGCAAGCTCATTTAAAGCACAGGATGGACATAAGTGAAAATCACTGCTCAACTAAGCATGCATGTGTAGGAACACGTGGTCAGGAGAAGGAGGCTAATGGTGAGGTGAAGAAGGAAATTCATTTTGGGCTAAACAAAAGTCCTTTCATGCATTGAAATGGAGCACTTTCTTTGAACTTTGTTTAAAAAGGTCTTAAATGTTTTTTCTATTTCAAATTTTAAAAGTTTCCTTACAGTGTTAATGGTTTACTTTTTTTTTTGATGTTTAGTTTTTAAGAAATCCATTTACTTCCACATCAATTCAGAGTCTATTTTTTTTTTTTTTATTGAGTAGAATCTATTATTTCAGCAGAAAGCTTCTTCCTAATTTTTTTTTTCTCTCTTCTCCAGCATATATGAAATTGCAGATGAACGTACCTGGAAAAAGTTCTGGAGGATTCAGGATTTACTACTTGACAGACTTCATTAATCACTTCATAAAGACCTCTTAAAATTAGTTATTCTTAAATTCACCATTAACTCCAGGATGAATATATATATTTTTTTTAATCCATTTGGCTTTATTTTTAGTTTGTTTTTTTTTTTTTTTTTCTTTAATCCTTGACCATGGGATGATCCTCTTGATATTGTATTAAGTAACTAAAATCAGCTTCCCAAGGTGTGGAAGGCCCTCTATATCCTAGCTATGAAAAAATGTTTCCTCTAAATGATGGGGAAATATTCTAAGCTATATTTGCTAAAAGCATTGGCATGGAATAACATTTCTGTTTCAGAATGTTAGCTTTTTTAAAAAAGGTAAGTTTGTCAGCCACATCAACAAGTACTGTTTTATTGCCTATAGCCTGATTCACTTCTCATTTACTCCGGATTGCTGTAGCTAAAATGAAGCTGTTCTTGTTCTCACTTTAAAGGAAAAACTTCAAGTCAGATACATGTGCTCAAGAGCTCTAACTCTGAAGTGAAAGGACAGGACAGCATGCTTATTGATTCACATTACAGCAGCAGATGATGTTATTGGCTTTCCCCATATACATTTCAGTGTTGTCTATGGACTATCAGCTCTCAAGTTAAGTTACTGCGGTTCCTAGTGGTGCTTCTGACTACTTGGAGGCAAAACAAGATTCAGAAACATACCGTAAGCTGGATATTTTGAAACAATGGATTTATGGATATTTTAAGACTAGAAATTGCCAGCTCTCACAAATATTCATAAAAGGGTTAAGCATGTTGAGAGGTCCACACATTTGTTAAAATTGTTTTTGCCTTCAGTTTCTTCACAGTTGTTATCCTGTCTATATATTCAGGCTATGAACAGAATCCTTCACCACTCCTCCCCTGAAAAATAAGAAAGCAAACCAGAACAAACAACCCACAACAAGACAAACACAAACCAAACAAATTAAAAAAAAGGGAAAACAAACACACATTATCTTTAAACTCAGGGCCGCTTAGGTAGATGTAACATTTTTTTTATATTTGATAACCATTAAGACTTTACAACTTCTGTGCTATTATGAAACTCTCCTAATTTAAAGGGGTTATTTTAAAATTTTCAGTCAGCTTTTGATTAAACTCTTTGGTTAGTTTTATTTTTATTTCCTTCATAACATTCAGTGATGCCTGTATTTCTTATGTTTGATCCTTTAATGTATTCTGAATCCTACTACTGTTGAATATCCTATGAGCCTGAATGAAGTCTGAGACTGAAAAGGCAACTTGTGATGTCTGAATTGCAACAGCAGAAAAAAAAGTCTTCCAGTTCACATGATGGCTATTTTGAAATATGAATAACAGCTTTCATGGAAAATACTAAATATCTGGTTAGTAAGACTGTAGATCAACTGACAGTAACTTGGTTATAAAGATATTAGTAAGCATTTTTCTGAGTGGCATTCTAGTCCTTTATGTTTTACCTTTGATTACCTTATCTCCAGTCTTCAACATTTGCATGTAAAATGTCAAATATGTTACTAATTGAAAAGCAAAAAGCCTCTTACTAATGCCCCTTACAAAAATACTTTGTTATAATGTATTTACCTTGAACCTTGTTTCTTTCAGCATCTATTTTCTTCTTGAATATGTTGGAATCAATATTGCAAATCACATTCACACAGCTCATCAGAAATCACTGGATTTAGCAATTATAATTTTAAATAAAATGACATTTTCTCCTTAATGGTGGAGCAATATGTAGTCATTAGGATGCAGCTTATGTAATTGCTGGGTTGCACCCAGAATATAAAACCATCGTCTTGCTTTCTATGACATCTATGATGGCTTTCTGCAGTACACTCTGGAATTCAGTGCAGTAATGTAGTATAAATGTGCTGCTTCTGACTTGCTTCATGTTTTTATATACATTTATACTAGAAATTTGCACTGATGGAACTGGAGCTGTCAGCATTTTGATCTACATTTGCATCCTCTTTGACAGTTTCCTTATCAAATTTGTAGGAAGCATTCATATACCATTTGTCGTCCTAGGTATACTTCACAGAAATAGTTAACCATTGGTGAGTTAGGGAAATACTACGTTATTAGCACTGAACTGTTAATAGCAAACCAACATTTTAGTTTGCTCAAGTTCCAAGCTGATATCTTGATCTCTGACACAATGGGGAGAGGATAAGGTGCAGGTCACTACAGTGTTTGAGATGACATGAGGTCTCTGTGCAAGTCACTAAAGTGACTTTTTTCAGACCTCAGGGACATGCAACATAGCCTAGCAAATGGCAGGAAGGCATGGCGAGGGTTTGGGGCATGTGGTGCCCAGCTGCCTGGGAGTGCGTGGAGGATAACAGAGCTACAACCTGGTGCCATCTCATCCATTCACCCCCTTATATGATTAACTGAAATAAATGATTCTCAGTGCTGAGCCTGGTCTTAGCCTTTGAAATAACTGTTTGGAGCAGCTCAAAATAAAACTGGAGGCAAATGAGCAACTAAGCAATGTGGAGCTCCATCTAGCCCATTCTCCTCTCTTATTTATCAGTGTAGACATCTTCAAAGTTTGTTGGCGATGCTCTGGTGAGAAATCAGAACTGAAGGTGACATCTGCTACCTTTTCATATATTCTTCACATTTTACGAATTCGGTGAGATGAGAATTTCAATCTTGTTAAGGAAGCTTTGCAGACTGCACTGCTTTATTTCCAGTAATATAATGTTATTTTAGATCCAACCCATATAAAGTTGTGTGATGAGAGTTTGAAGGCCCTATGAATTTTCAGTCAAATGAAACTCTTGGATGTGAAAAGAGTACTGTAGATGTGAGGCCTTACTAGACACTTGGAAAACGTATACTGAGCTTTCTGAAATGGACCAGAGAGAGAGCTGATCTTCAAAAAAGCTGAATGTTTTTTCTAGCTAACAGGGTTGAGTTTATTCTGTTCCTGTAAATCTAATACATTGCTTCTGTTTGTTGAAAAAGATGAGCTAAAAGAAGCTAACTTTTCCTTCATCCAGCTTCCTGCAAATGCCATGTTCTTGCACCATATTTAGGTCCAAATTACTGTGGATTTTTGTGAAAGGAAGAATGAGCAACTATTTTTCCTGACATCAGTGTTTTATGATTACTGAGCTATTTAGAAATATTTGACATTGTACTGATTTTCTCTCTCAAAATAAACTTTTCTGATTACCCTTACATTTCAGTGATTTCTTTTGTGCAGTAGCGAATCTGCAGCTTGTGAGGTAACTGGCAAAAAGTCTGATCCATCAGCATTTTTGTTTGCTTTCTTGAGTTTGTAGTGGCACAGTAACAATGAAGAAGCAATCATTCATCATCCAGCCAGTCAAACAGAATAAAGATTTGAAAGGAGAAATAATTTATGGTGTTAGCATTACTCATTTAAGTTCTATGTGAACTTCCACATAGAATTTAAACCGAACTTTATAATTCTGAAGTAGGAATGACATTATTTTCTAAATGCCTTAGATCCAAAGATGGACATACATATACACACACATGACTTCCCCAATCTTTTCATATAATTTAGCTCTTTTCATATAATTTAGCTCTTTTTATTGCCATTAAACTTTTTATCTAAGGCAATGGACCTTAAAGTGTACTGTGACTAGAAAATCTCTACTGGCTAAAAAGAAGAGGTCTTCAGATTTATAACTTCTATTTTAATAAATGCTTGTAGTATACTTGTCAAGCCAATTTCCTAGTTCTGTGCAATATTGCCAAACTTAATAACTTAAAAAATACAAGGCAGGATCCAAAAGTCTTGGTAAAAGGAATTTCTCTTGAGTTCCTCTCTGGAGACTGAATTTCTGTATGTCCTATATGAGTAGGAGTGGTCCTAGCTTTCTCTTTCAGCTTAAATTCTCAGTCAAATTTGAGACCAAGAGTTTGATTCTATGATAAGCCCAACAAATGAAATTTGCAAAAATGTTAGAAGTAATACAAATATGTGATGATGATTTTGAAACTTGATGTCAAAACTGGAGACAGATGAGGCCAAGTGACTTAGAAATAGATGGTCAATGAAAAACTGTTACATGTATTGTTATTTATAGCCAGTCTATATATATACAAACATTTCAGTTCTTGAGGTAAATATCTTGAAACTTTTCTCTGCAGAATACATTAAAAATATATGTTCTTTGTGGGAGTTTGGAATTGGATTTTGAACTTTTCTAAAAGAGTTGAATTCACATTGAATTTTCATTTCCATTTCTATTTCTAGTATGCTATCAGCATTATGCCTTTCACTTGAGGTTTTGGTTGATCCTAAGACAAAAGACACAGAAAGAGGGTGTGAAGTGCTGTGAGGGATGCTTGGAGGTCTGAGGATGAAACCCAGCCATGAGAAAAGCATGTCAGTCCTCTAAATACCAAAATTGCCAACTGTTTGCAACTCTGTTTCAGATCTGGGTTTTGCTAGGAGAAGAAGAAAGCCCTTTGTCCCTCTTCCTGCCTTTGAGAGTCATTTGCAATACTACGTGTTGTTTCTAGCTAAGCAGACTGAAACAACACATGAAAACAGACCTGGCCATTTTACATCCTGAGTTACCTGGAGGTAAATACTGTAATTAAAGGAAATTCCCATTCCATTTCCTTTATTCACTTCTTTATATGACAATATTACAGACCATCATTTTACTAGATTCATTCTATGTTTAGAGCACATTCTCTGTTTAGAGCACATCAAGCTCTGCTGTAACAGTGAACATAAAGGTGGGTACTCTTCTTTCACATGAGAATAGTTTGTCTCCTGCAATATATGCACTGAATAGTGGCTTTCCTGCATGAAGGATATTGATTAGGCATGAGCTGGAGTCTCTTTTGAGTAATTCTATACATAAAGCTGTGATCTCAAAACAATGTTCCTCACAGGCTGAGTTCAGCTTCTAGGTTTGAAATGTGTGGCTGAATAGATTCTGTAGTCATCCCACCTGGCAGCTCTCCTGCCTGCTAGGCTGTTTTGCACTCTGCTCTGATTTTCTGTCCTAAGTCGTATCAGAAGTCTTGATAGAACTTTTGGCTTAGTATGACATGTAGAAGGGAAATTAAAGTATGTCCCAAATACACTAAATTGTGGTGCCAAGGTGTGCATGGTTTCAGAATACACCTCTTTCGTTCTTTTTCATATATGGCTTGAGATTTCAAACAGCAAATATTTATTTGAAGATTGGAATGTATTCCCACTGAAGAAACTGTATATTCTGCAGCTCCCCTACAAGTTCTAGGGCAAGCATATGTTATTGCCACATGCCTTGATGTGTGCTTTCAGCTTTTAACTCACAGGACGGTAATGTGCTTCTTTTTTATTTTTTCTTTCCTTTAAACTAGCTTAGCATCCTAAGAATTCAGCAATTCTTATTTGGGCTGGGTGGCTCATGACTGTGAGAAAAAATTATTTGCTGGAAAATGTGCCCTTATTCTTTACAAAGCAGACCTGAATTTGCCAGTTGTGGACCATGACCCTTACCACAAAATCATTTTCAGGATTCAGGAAATTAAACTGAATTTCATCTCCTGAGAGTGATGCCTGCATTCACTTCAACATCTGGAGAGGGACATAAGCAGCATGCTGTAGAATTTCAGTATCAACATTTCCTAAATCTTTCCTGCCAGTAGTCCTACTTTTTTCTATAGAATTATTATATGATCTCATAGCAATCATTTCTATACTTAGCATGGTTCTAGCTATTATGCTTCTTGCACTGAGTGGAAGAACATCAGGGCTGAATCCCTTCAGACAAAAAGGCAGCTGAATCAAAATCTTCTATATGCTGGGTAGGTCTCCTAACCCTGTATGCTGAGCTAAAAATGTAAGTGGAATTTCTGACAAGAACATCAGTGCCCTTTGGTTTTGTGAATTTTAATATTTTGATGGATTCAGCTCTTGAATACAACCCAAATTTTAAAAATTTGGTTGAACTGAATATCCTCTTGGTTAGCTGCAATAATCAAAAAGTGTAACTACTTGCATAACCTTTTTGGTGATCTTCCATGACATCCTTATAGCCTGGCAGGGGTGAAAAGAAAACAATGATGTATACCCTTTGTCGCTAAGACAATTAAGCAAAGCATTGCACATGACACTTTTCTAAGCAAGTTTACGTAGGTCTTACAACCATCAGGGTAAATGCAAAACTGGAAACTACAGAGAAAGTAAAGTATCAATGGCTTAATCTCAAGTGTGGGAGGATACATTTTGAAGAGCTCTGCAAGGGTCTGTCCTGCATCTGAACATGCTAAAGTTCTTGCTAACAATCTGGACTACAGAATAGAAATTGTTTATTAAATTTGTATATGACAGTGGAAGGTAGCCGTAAATTGGAAGCAATTTTGAAAAACTAAATAAATATTATGGGGAAAAAAAAAAAAAGAAAGATATTCAATAGAGACAGAGCCAAAGAGAGAAGTATTCAGCAGATAAAATAGGAACAATGAACTACAAGGTAGTTAATTTGGGGTAAATGAAACCAACCAGAGCTTAAATTATATCACAGAATAGTCATTAGTTAACTGCCTACTGCTTTTAAAACCAAAGCTAGCATTCCACATGGAAGCATGGAAAAAGGATATGCACTTTGACACATGCACAATTATCCTTCTTTTCTTATAAATACTTATGAGTTCCCAAGTAGCATATTACATCCAGCTTTGGACACTGCACTTCGAGAAAGATACAAATCAGTTGAAGACAGTCCTGATGAAAGCAATAAGAGACGTCAGCATTTCAGATGTCCCAGAGTACATATGGAACAGTATCTGGAAGCAGACTTTAACTATGTAAAGACTGAGCGGAGTACTGTGCTTGCTGTCTGTCTGTGATACTAATGTAATACTCTGAAATCACAGCAAGGAAGTTTCAGGTTAAACATTAAGGAAAAGTTTGTAACTGCAAGTCAGAACAGATTGCCTGAGGAGGCTGTAGTGGTGCTATCGCTGGAGGACTTCAGAATGGGTTAGATAAACACATGTCAAGAATGACATAGATGTATGTGATCGTGCCTTGGGGCAGAGCCATGGAGGAGCTGACCTTGCAAGGTCCCTTCCAGTCTTGCTTTTATGTGAAGAGCATTATGCTGTTTCCTCCCACCCCACCTTCAGTGTTCAGAGTTCTGTTCCTCCCACAAGCTTTCCTTTATCTCCAGCTACTCTCCTAAAAATAACCTTTAACTGCCTCTTTTACTGTTTTGTGCATGGGTAGGAAATGCTTTCTGCACAAGACAGTTCTGTTGATGGGCAAGATCTGTCTCACCTATGAAAAAGGACAGGATTACTCACAATTTCTAGAGGTGCATGTTAGTTACAGAAAGAGGATTCTCACTGCAGGATTTAAACCTTGACATTCAGAAATATTTCAGCCACCAACAGAAACATGGACTGTAGTTAAAGTGATAGCCTTTTATATGCAGGGCAGGAAAAAATGAAGTCAGATACATCTTTATTTTTCAATGTTGATTCTGGAAACATTAATACATCTGGTACATATTTTCCTTCTGTTTGACGTGACAAAGCTGAGAGGTCACTAGGTCCCAATAAGCTTAACCTATGTATGTGTCCTGGTTTGCTGAGAGGATATAGTTTGAGACGAAAGGGTAATTGCACCACGCAGTCAGAACAAGCAGCTGAACTCGGACCAGGAGCCCAAACGGGTCTGATGCAACAGGGTAGAGCGGGGGTAGAACCGACAGCCGCAGCGACGTGGCTTTGAACATCTCCTTCTCCCTGTGCTGCTCCCGACGCGGGGGTGCCCTCAGCCCCGCGGTGCGGTGCGGGAAGGGCAGGGGCTACCCAGGCTGATGGCCTGGCGGGCTTGGCAGAAGCGGCGCTGCGGGGGGAGCCCAGGGACCCCCGGCGGGTGAGCGCCCCGGCACTTCCTGGTGCAGCGGGCCGGGTCCCCGGGCCAGGAGCCGCTAGCGGGCTCTCAGCGCGGTTCTCCACGCGTTTCACGTAGCGAGGGGGAGGACGGACCGGAACGGGAATTGCAAACCCCGTCCCCGGTGCGCGGCGGCCGTGGCGGTGGCGCCGCCCGGCTCCGGCCCGCGGTCTGCACGCTCACCGCATAGCCCTCCGGCGCGGAACGACGCGGAGACGGCGGAGGGCACCCATGGGGCGGCAGGGATGAGAGGGCGCGGGGGAGCGAGATCGGTGCTGTCCGCCCCTGGCCCGGCCAGGCGGCGCAAGTGGTAGCGGGGGTCGCGGGGCTGGCCCCCCTTTGCCCGTCGCGGAGGGTCGCGTAGTGCCGCGGCTCCGGCCTCTGCGCTCCTCGCTTTATTTCTTTATTTTTATTGTTTGTATTTGCACTCCTGCTTAGCAAATTGCGCGTGATGAGCTCATGATGCCGCGCCCCCCCGCCCCAGCCCCGGGCAAGCAGGGGGACGTGAGGCGAGCGGGCGCGGCAAGCCGCGGGGGTTCCGCGCAGCGCCACCGCTCCTGCGGAGCTGGGAGGAGGGGGCGCTCTCCCGAGCCAACGCAGTTCGCTGCACTCTGGTTGTGGTTTTTTGTTTTACCTCCTTTGAAATATTTTTTGGGTTTTTTTGTTTGCCCTCCTCCCCCTGTGCGCCGGGCTGTTTGCCGCTCCTTGCGCTGCTGGATCCATGAGCTCCCCCGGGAGCGGCACTGTCTCCGCGCAGCGCCGCGCCGGGGCGGGGGGAGCGACCGCCAGCTTCGGCCCCGCCGCCGCGGGGGGCGGCCCCGCCCGGGCACGGGGCGGGCGGGAGTGAGGCGGGCGGGCGAAGTTTCTCCGCGGCGCCGGGCCCTTCCGAGGGACAGCAGGGAGGGAAGGACCTGGCCCCGTGGTGCTGGGGTAGCTGCTGCTGCCGCCGCCACCACCACCAGAGCAGCCCGGGTTTGGCCATGAAGAGGAAACAGAAGAGGTTTCTGCAAATGACGCTGCTCTTCACCGCGGCGCTGATTTTCCTGCCCGACATCGGCCTCTGGTCCCTCTACAAGGAGAAGCACCTGGTGAAGCCCGCCGATCCCGCCGAGCCGCAGGTAGGTGCGAAGCTGCCCAGGAGCGCTGCCCTGCGGAGCTCCGCTGCGCTGGGCGGCCGGCGGGCCGCCGCCTCCCGGAGAGCGGTCCTGGTTCCCGCTTTCCGGGGCTGAGCGGGGCCCGGCACCTGCGGGAGGGTCTGGGGCGCGGCGGCCGCCGGCGCGGAGCGGAGCACAGCACATGTGCTCGCCCAGCCTCCGAGCTGAAGAGGGAAAGTTGCGGGCGAACCAATGAGTCTGGCGGGTTGGGTTTCCCCGGGCAGGGCAAGGGGTGAGGGTGAACAGTCCGCGGAACTGCTGTGAAATTAGGAGTACGTGGTGTTTTGCATGCTTCGGTGATTAGCCCAGGGTGACGCTGGGCTCTAATTATCTTTACGACAAGTGGTGTTTCTGTCGGAACTTTTGTTTGTTTGCCTGTCTGTAATACTTCTTAAACTGATGTGTGGCTGAATGTCCGCTAAAACGGCTCGGGGTCCATCTAGGTAACGAACCGCTTAGATTTTTTGTTTCCTTCTCCTTTCTGTTGAAAACTCGGCAGAAGTGACTGACAGTCGTTTTCTCTTCGAATGTTGCTAATGTGACCTGATCCAACTGCGCTGTAACTGCTTGTCAGACTGATGTCACAACGAACTTTCAAATATTTCCAGTTTACACTCTCTTCAATCATCATTATTGATAACAGCAGTTGACATAAGCGGTTTTTTTCTGAAGTTCTTCTTCAACTCGCTGGGTTTATGGATAGCTCATAAATCACAGTATGACCTGCATTAAGCGAAGTTTAGTTTTAGGGAGTTGTAATACAGTGCTTTGAAACCCTGTGTGTAATTTACCAAAGCTTATATTTGTTCAGTCCAACAGAGCTATGCTCCTACACTGTAATTGTCAGTGTAATTTAAATATAATATTTCATAGATCATTAGTAAGAAATTATGGGATTGTTTGATCTTTTAGCTTGTTTACCACTTGCATAGCCATCATGTTAGCCTGTATTAGACAGCATCATGTATCATTTTAATGTATTAGTAGTCTTAATTTCAAGGGTCATCACCCATGTATATAGTGCAGTTTCCCCATACTAAATGTATTTAAGTCAGTGGCTTCAACTGAACAATAATGTATTTGATTCTTTGTTAATATAGCTATCCATTACATAAGTTAGTCCTCCAAAGTATTGTAGCTTTGTTTAATGAGATATGCTGAATGGAAGATACTTTATTATTACAGGAGGAAGTTAGGGATAGCTTCTTAACTTGAAGCTTACTCTATCTTTCCAAGGGTTTTAAAATGCAGTAGGTGTCTGGTGCTAGATTTTAATTGAAAGTAATTTCTACTGAAAGAAAATTATACACAATCATAGGTGTCTGTCATTAGTTTACAAGGTGCATACTGTAGTCTTTGCAGGTTCTAATTTACTTCATGATTTAGAAAAGCTAAGGTAGTCAATGCAAATAATGATGTCCATGTTTGTTGTATGGCTGTTTAAAAGACACATGCCATGACATAAGATGAAATTTCTAATGTTTAAGGCTGCAAGTAGAGGATGACTGAATAACACTGAAAGGGAAATCACTTTTTTTAAGAAAAAGTTCTGGATAAAATGGTGGAAGCAAACCTTGGAGATCATCAGCTCAGCGTACATGAAGGGCCAGTGAAACTTGCTAATGAGACCCCAGCAAATTTTAAATCCTGAGTTTTCCAAAGGGGGCTTTTTACTAGTTTCTTTTTTTTTTTTTCTTTTTTTTTTCCTTCCCACCTGAATATTGATTGAGGTATAATGGGGCTCTTTAATGGGAATAAAACAGTAAAAATGAGCAATGAAACTTTGAACCTTACAGCTGACTCTAGTGTAATTCCGTTATCACTGTCAGAATTGAAGTCATGTTGGCAATGTCAGTACCCAGTGAGGTTAGCAGGTTGAAGTAATGCAATTACAGTACTCCTGTCTTTTGATGTGCATGTTATAGCTCAAAATGCATACAGGGACCAAGGGTTGAAATACAAATTTTGACTCCTTTAAATATAAAGGAAATTGTAAGAAGGTGGCGAGTGTATTTCTTCAAGACTACACTAGGCATGAGATCATACTAGAAAAGACTTCATTAGAAACAGTGTATCATAGTAGATGATGAGTTTTTCTCCCCCTTTGAAGTTAGTAGGAGATACAAGAAATCCAGCACAACGCAGTCATTCTTTGCCCTTGAGGTGTTCAATTACTCGATATTTAGTGTAACTTAACACAAGTTTAAACGTCAGTTCTGCTTAAACTGCAGCAGGCTTTTCTTGTGTTAGGTTATGTAGGTATGTATGTAGAGTCAGCACATGACAGTGGTGTCCAGTTAGACTGCTATGGTACATCGTGACCATGGAAGAGAGGAAGAGCTGTCAATGATTTTAGTAAGTTAGCCACAGGCTGAATTGGTTTTGCCCTCATTAGTAAGATGCACATTTAGTGGTATTCTGACATTGGCAGTAATGTTTATAAATGTACCATCTTGTTTTAAGACCAGTTAAAGTTATTGATCATCAGGTGTTTTTTGAGGAGATGGCATGGTGAAATCCTCATTTCCTGTCTAGTTATAAATTAAACTTCCCAATTCATTGCTAAAGCAGATATGCCCAAACTTCTCTGTGAATGAGGGTTCTGTCAGCCTCTCCCACCACCTCAGCTGCTTGCTACAGTGCTGGAACGAAGGAGGGATAGTAGGCTGATGGAGGAGGCATTGATATCCTGACAGCAGTAAGCAAAGAAGCTGTTCAAAAGCAGTTCACAGAGCAAAAATAGTCTGTTTCTATCGATGGTAGAACAGTGTCCCCTGGGGACCGTGTCATTCCTGGTGCCTAGAGATGGGCACTTCTCTTTTGTGCTTTCTAGAAAGTTTAATAAGACAAAATAAGTTGACTTTTTTATTATTTAAAATAGTGCTGCAATAAGTTACATAAGAGTATTTTTTTGTCATTGTGCAAATTCTGTGTCTGAGCAGAGCAGCTCTGCTTTAGGAAAGATTAAAAGATGAAAACATGGTATTGACAACCCTGATTTCAGACAGCATTAATGATTTTGATCACTGTACATTAATTCTCTAAGCATTTGTCATTCTCTGAGAGTTTCATACAAACTTACATTTTTTAACCTATCCTATTTTCCTAAGGTTTTCACTTGTGAACTTGATAGGCCTGACCTTTATATTTTGATAGTTGTTATTTACTTTAGGTTTATCACACTATTTAAGATGGAGCTTCAAGGGTACAGATACTAAGGTTCTGAGTTACATGAAGCAACAAGCTCTTCATAAAACACAGTTTGATAATAAAGCAGTACGCGAGGGGAAAAAATTACAATCAATTTCTGGTTTATTTCCTTGTAAGTCAGTCTTCCTTGCTGTACTATGAGAACAAGGGAAATTGAATGGGTTATTTTTACTGCCTTTTTAACAAAGTCTGATGAATTTCTTAACACATTATGGTGTCCTTGAGTTTTGATTACAGTTTTTAGAGTTAGTTTAGCTTTGGTTTTTTGTTTGTTTGTGGTTTTGTCACTGAAATGTTACGTATGTGATACAAGTGCCCTGTTTGATCTTTGATAAAATCCCAAGGCCAGGGTGTTTGGATGCAAACTTATAAAAATTTTAATTTCAGGGTTTTTTTTCTGTGGAGAAAAAGCAACAATGTAGTACAACCAGTAGGATGTAATCGTAGTCCAAAGCTGGTTGTCTGATGCTGTCTGAAGTTAGTGCTACTTTATTTGGCTGCAGTAAGGCTTTTATCCTTCTCTGTTTATATACTTTCAATATATGAAAAATGGCTTTGTGTAAAAAAACCAAATTTCTTGCAGCAGCTTTCCTGTGTATGTAATATAGGTATTTGGTAAAAAGCATTGTGAGGTATGTTTCTAGTTGTTTGGAATGCCTGTGTGGTTGGCTGAAAAGAGAGCAATCTAGTGAAGTAACACCTAACTTATTTCAGCTTCATTTGGTACTTTTTTTATTCATTTGACATCACCCTGCTACGCAGTGTCTAATCACTTCAGTTTAAATTGGAATGAACAGCAGCATCTCTTAGTCACAAACACGTAATACTTGTTCATAGATGTATTACTGAAATACTTTATGATGTGTAAAGTGAGGGAAGAAGGTAGATTTCTGGCTTCATTTAGCTTATGCTTTGGTGCAGTGGGGCATGCTACTTTAACCTCCTGATTTAGCTACTTCTGCAGGAGGAGCAGAACGGTGTTGGCCCTCCTTATCTTGGTGCATGCATGGTGCTGAGAAAAAAAGACCAAAATATAGCCGTGCTTAGGAGAAGGCACTGTTCTATGGAATAGTGTCATGCTCTCTTTCACTTGTTCTGTGAATTCTGTATTTCTGTCTGGTTAGCCCCACGATTAGGTCTTTCTCTTGGGATATGTGAGGTATGGATTTAAACGGACTCCTCAGTATAAGGAGAACTTGGTTCTTACAAATCTTGGGACTGTACTGTAGTTGACAAACAGGCACAAAATCCACCCTCCGGGCCTGGTGGCTGTAGAAGTACTAAGTTTGGCTCCTGAATCCAGAAACTGGTTTCAGCCTGAAATCTGTCTTGCAAACTGTTGTTAGTTTCTGAAGTCTGTGAAAGCAGTGAAAATTTAAATTTACTTCAAAGTGCATTGTTTCCTACTGTTCATTGCATGGGTTCTCATAAGCATAATTGTTCCGGGACAGTTAACTCTGTTTACTCGCTATTGATGGCAGTGAAGGTTGGTGGATTCTGTTTCTGGAGCTGCGTAAAAGCTGCATCTTGAAAGCAAAACTTGGTCACAGACACCTATTTCCTATGATCACACTGTCAGTTACTTGTGGATTTAATTCCAGTGTCTTGGTTACTTCCCTTTGCTTTTCACCATAGCCTTGTGAGGCAGGAGAGTTTTGTTTCTCTTTAACAGAGAATTAAATACAGAGTGACAAACAGGTCCAAGTCTACAAAAGCAGCTGCTTGGCTAGTGCTGACATTAATTTGTACTATTTGGGACAAGTGCATGGCCAACCATAAAAAATACTGATAGAATGAAGCCTCAATTTCTGTGCTCAGTTTCTCAGTTTCTATGCATGTGCTGTTCCAAGCAGGTCCTCATTTTTTCTTTTTCTCCTCACAGCAGCAGCTGGGACCTGGTGTGTTCAATCCTCTTTTATTCTACAGCCCTGTTCATTGCTGTACCAGTGTGTCAGCTTCAAAATCCCCTATACATGAAATGGCAAAACAGCTTAGTGTCTTAAAATGCAGTGCATTAGCAATCTGCATTTGCCATTTAACAGTCATGCAGTTAACACTTCTGTAAGTCACTTCTTTATCTGAATTGTTCATATATAATTTTATTCTCCTGTATATATTGGAGCCTACTGAGGAAAATATTGTTTGAGGTCTGAAACCTTTGTTACTTTTAAGATACAATATTATTTTTTGGCAATTAACAGTATGTTTCTGTTGTGTTGAGTATACCAGAGGGAGCCCTCCTGTGGTTAATTTAATACCTATCAATTTTCAGGAATGCTACTGAACAGAGTATCTTAGAGGGTAAAATTGACTGGTTTCTATATTTAGTTTTCTTTCAATTTATCCTGGTGTTTGTAATGTGTTTAGGCTAATATTATTGTGTGTAGTTACTTTTTTTTTTCTTTTTTTTTTTTTTTTTTTTGAGCACAGTCATTTCAGATTCATCCAGATCAAAACACAAGGTCAAGAAACCTTTGTGAATGCCGAGACTTGTAGAAGGGCCACTGCAATGAAGGGGACTCCATGGTTTTACAGAAGCAGTGGGATGCAAGATTGCTCATTGATGGGGGGGGGGGGGGGGGCATACCTAAGCTGCATTTTGTCTCACTGGGGCACGATGCTCACTTCTTTCCTAAACTTTGTCATCTCCCTGTGCAGGAAATTTAGCTCTTGGGTTTGCGTCGGGGAACTTCCACAGTAGGTGCATCCCAGCTGGGAGCCAGACTGCATTGTGCGTGCTATTCATTGGAGGTGTAACTGTGTGCGTAGGCAGGTGTCTGTTCACATATAGAAGAAAGAACAATTAATCTTTTCTTTTGTTTTATTTTTTTCTAATGTTCAGATAAGTAATTTAGGGTCTTTGTCTATCAATATGCTGATCACACAATTATAGCAACTGACTTTGTCAAAGCTGAGTGTATGCTAACTATTTTGATGGATCGTGGCTGGGAGCAGACATGTTTGGTTACTTTAAATAAGGCTGAAAAAAAATTAACTTGAAGGTTGACAAGTTAAATACAATGCAGCTCAGGAATCCCAAGCTAAAATCCCTACATCTATTGTAAATGTCCCTCACTGTCAAGAGACCAAATTACACTGACTGAAAGAAATAGTAGTTCAAGTTTTTTAACATTTCTGTAAAATGTGAAAAAGATTTATTATGAGTTGTCAACCTGCTGAACGAGCTCCTTTCTGAGAATTCCAGGTCAGGCTCTGTTGTTTCAAACTGGTTTTGACAATAGTTGCATTTGGAGGAGTTTCACTGGGTGATGGGCTTGACCGGTAATCTTTCTCAAAATATGTCTTCAACAGAACAATCCTTTCTTTTTTCTTTAGGAAAACCCCCACAAAGCAAAAAACAAACCCACTATAGGAAAGACCTAGCTCAGGAGGCTTGCTCAAGTGGTAAAGGAGAGGAAAAAAATCTGTTGCAGAAATTTAACAGGATTTCATGCTTCTCTTTCAAATTCTTCACCTTTATTTCCAGAATTTGCACACATCTTTCTTCACAGAGATGATGCAAACACCTGGAGATTCAAATCAGCTATTTAATTACCAAACTAATAGCAACATATGAAGAGAATTGTAGGAATAAAAATTATGAGGTGTATGTGCAGCTGACATAGAAATATATAGGATGCTTTTCTGGATGTTTGTACTCTGCAGGGTCAGAGCTGCCATGTATTTTGTTCAATGTGGTGTTTCATAGGCACAGTGTTATCTTACACTGCCATTCTAAATCTCTTGGCAGATCTTGTTTGGAGGAGTTTCCTGTCACCTCTTTTTCCTTGTCAGACCCTGTTTACTGAAGACCTCTGCCACTTAGTTTAGGAAGCAGCCCCTAGCTGAAATACAAGGCTTTCATCTAGCCACATGTGGATTTTACAGGCAACTACAGCATCCCTTTACTCCTGTCATCTCCAGCTGTTGGTTACCATCCAATGCCTGAATTTTTCAGCCAAATTTCTGGTGAAAGAACATAACAGCATTTGCCAGATGCTTCACTGGATCATCTGAAACCACCTCCACAACAGTTTAAGCCTATCTGCCAGACTTTTCCCTGAAGTAGTTGAAGAGTATTTGCATATCTTCTTCAGAGCCATGTGAGCAGTAACTCCCGTGAGAGCTGCAGCAACAAGGAGTTTGGGAATTGGTGCTTCCTGACAGCGCAATGAACATGCAGTGCCCTGAAACATCTGTTAGGTTTGTGCAAGCTAAAAGTTACCATGTCCAGTGCTGTTTCCTCACGTTGTTTGGGGTTTTATTTGTGTTGGACGTAGTAGGCTAGAAAATCTGGCCCATGCAATTTTAATGTTTCATTGATCAGCAACAAACCGTCGATTCTGTGCTTAAGATGCAGTGGCAGTGTACCAGTTTAATTCTGTGCTATACAGCAGTTTATGACAGGATGGGGTACTGTTAAGGCATTTAGCTAGACAGAGTAATTATCTGAAGTAGAATTTGTTCAGGACACCAGTGTTGATACAGGGTGCTTTAGAAACTGGATTGTTCACTGAACTGTGTAAGTGTAGATTTATCAGACTAACTTAAGGTGCTCATTTGCTTAAAGAAGCACTATTTTTCATACTTGTACTTAAAATAGAATAACATATGAGTTTATTCAGAAAATTTTAGCCTGCTTACTTACTGTTGCTTTCTGAAAATAGTTTTCCACAGATTAAGTACTAGGAGAATGCAAACAAAAGTTTAGAACAAGGAAGAACATTTTATAGCCAGCTGGTGACAAGTTCTGTTTATAGATGAGGATGGGGAAGAATAAGGGCTCTCTGTGCCTCTGTTCAGACCCAATATCTGGGAAATATAGGCCCTGCATGTGTATTTCTGCAATGTTAACAACTTCTGTAGTGTGAGATAAGTATTTTATCCATTATGTTTTTGACTCATTGTGAAAAATCTTCTAATTTTGCTTTAGATAACATAATTGTCTGTCACAGGCAGTTTACTTTCCGTTTTGTCATCCAATCCCTGGGCTACAAATTGTGCTTGTAATGTAACATTGGGATAATGCTACTGAAGCTTTGCATGGTTGCCTCAAGGAAGGCAAGGTCAAACAAGTGCATGTGGTCTTGTGAGGTTTGAGATATTCCCACCCACAAGTTGATCTCCTCCAACAGATACCTGCAACTGAAATCTCTCTTCTGCACAGATTAAACATACCCTTGGCAAACTTTGCCAGTCCCTGGCAAAGCCATAGACTTTTTTGCCAGTCCATGGCAAAGCCATGTAGCAGTAGTTAGCCAGAGATAGATAACTCCAGAACAGACTGTAAATTATATCAAATCTTATGCTGAAGCAGTATCCTTCAGTGGTTTGCCAGCTGTAAATAATCTGTCTTGCACAGAATGTAATACATGGTTTAATGCAATAGTTGACTTTTTCAGATCTATTTTTTATCTGAGAGGCAAAATACCTGCTGTGGCCCTTCAATGGAGAAAGCTGCCTTATTTTCAACATAGCAGCACACCTCAGTTTCTTGCCTCTTTCTCTCCTTTTTATTTGGCTTTTTTTTGGAAAAAACACATTTTAGTTTCTTTAATGTTTTTGATATCTCACTTGATTGCTGGGTAAATTATTATATTGGGATGAATCTTGGAAATTTTTAGATTGCTTTTTTTACAGAGTGGTAGTTTCACATTAGCATGGGGAATGCATGAAAAGACATATCAGTGCCATCCTACAAGAAATATATTGCTGTATTTCAGGCTCTGATAAATGACTACATTTTAAGTTGCATTTGATATGGATACAAAACAAATGACAGTCTTGAATGGATGTTGTTTTTCCAGAGTTGCTCAACATAAACCAAAGTGACAGTCAAATTGCTGATCAAATTTTGCAATTATAACACCAGTATAAAAATGTAAATCCAGAACTTTTATGACATTAAGTAACAAATTCTCCACTAAAGTTACAAAACTGTTAGAGACACAGCATGCCATGAACATAAAAAGTACTTGGGATGGCTATAAAAATTAGCAGAAAACTGAAAAATGACATGCAAAAGCCTCACAGCAAAATATTCATGCAGTATATTTAACCTGGGTTTCGCATCGGATAAAATCTTTTAAATCATAAAGGCATCCTTGACATAATTCCCAGTGATGGTGAAGCAGTGGGAATTTCTCCAAGTATATGGAGACATTCCTTCTAATGATGGTCAGATTTTATTTTGATCTATATTACTTCTTGATCTATACAGTGGTCTGAGAGTAGTTTTATCTCTCCATTTTTCCCAAAGTAATCCATTTAGGAAATACAAGCCTAACGGAGGCACAGCCTGAACATGCATATTAGCCTATGCTTTGCTAACATGAAAGTGAAATTGCCTTCATCTTCACCAGCTGCCTCTACTAATGCAATTTAAAACAAAATTGAAAGATGCCGCCTTCAGCGCTGCAGACAAACATGCAGTGTGTGCAGTAAGGGCTGCAGAGGAGGGCAGGGAGTCTCCAGAGCTCTATCAGGGAAAGCAGCAAAGCTGCAGTGGCGTGGGAAATAAATCTGACTGGAAACACAGTCCACTATCTTATTTTTCCCCATCTTCTCTGTCTTCTCATTTCATGAGGACAAGATGCACCAAAAGCAGTAGAGATGTTGTTTAAAACATCCATACACAAAGCATAGAGAGAAACTGCTTGACAAAGAGTTGTTATTAACATGAGGCATTTTATAAATCTGAGTGGTATCTCAGCAAGTTACTACTCAGAATTTCCAAGGGTTGCAGTTCGTGTGCTGAACCCACACAGAGTTATAATGCAGTTGGTGAAGATAAAGGTGTTTTCATTGAAGCAACTTCAGTGCAAACAAGTGAGAGAGAAATTTGTCTTCAAATGCTCAAGATGCACAACAGATGTCTACTTCACAAGCAATGAAGAAAAATTGTATCTTATATTGGGAGAAGGGAAATGGGGGTGGCATCATGCTAAGCAGCAGCCTGCTTCTGCATCTGGAATGAATGGCCATGACAAATGAACACAGGATATCAAGCCCAAGACAAGTGTATTTACTGCCTGTACACATTGTAACCTTTTCAGATGGATGTCTTGGAAAAACTTGCCTTTTTCTTGTGTTGTAGCAAAGTTTGTTCTGTGACTTATGAGGGTAAAATCTCACAGAATTAAGTTTAAAGGTAAAATTCAGTTAATTGAGGCTCAATGTGTATTAAAGAAATTGTTAGTAGAATAGGTTCATCAGAAATGGTTATTAGTGTGGGCTTTGAGCTTTTCCTTGTATTTTTATATATATATGCACACATATGTACACACATGCATATGTATGTTTATGGGCAGGAAGAGGTGAGGAGACCATCTGTTTCCTACAGGGAAACAGTTTATTTTTTGTAATGTAACGTCCCAACAATCTTACCAGGAGTGGAACAATTTTGTGACAGACACTGTGCAAAAGTGTATGCTTATGAGTATAAATTCAGTACAATCTGCAGTATCTTTGCATTTTCCAGTTGTTTTTTCCTTTGTTGTTTGGTTGATTTTTATTTGTTTTTGTTTGGTTTCTTTTTAATAAATGTGGATTTATGTATTCTTTTTCCCCCTCTCTCTCCTCTCTCTTTAGGCACAGATTGTATGTGGGCTGGCTTTATGATTGGATTTTGAACAGTGACAACTTTAGACGATCTACTGAACTTTTTTTCACTCTCTGCTTCTAAGTCTTCAAATATGTTTTTCTGTTGGTCATTTCTACTGTTCAGACAGTGGACTCCCATATAGATTTCTTTAGGAAGCCATACACAAGTTTGTTCCAAAAATACTTGCCTAAGGCTGCAGTCTTTACAATATACTTTGTAACCTGCTTTTCTTCTGGCATAAAATAATCAACCGACTGACCTTCTCTTCCATTTAGCAACCTTCTTCGTGTTGCAGAGTAACCTCCAATTTACTGATCTGGTTATTAGAGAGACCAGCTACTCTCTTTTAATGATAATGGAGAGTGAGAAGGAGCTTCAGAGCATTAGGATGGAAGTGACAGGAAGGAAACAGGAAAGAAGCGAAAATATATGGCTCCGAGAAAATTAAGGAAATACATCCCATTGAATATATCTCTGGAACTTCCAAGTCATGTTGCTATCATGTTTCCTATGTTTTCTCTTTCATGTTGCTCTAATCTGCATCTCTGGCATATCTTGTTATCATATTATTATTTTTTTTTAATGCATGCTAACTGCAACCTTGCTTCTCTATTCTAATTTATTACAGCATATTAGTAAAGCTGCTTTGGAATATTCTGGATTAATGATGCATTTAAACTGTTTTAAAATGACCCCGCGCTAGGTCAATTATTGAAGTAGTGCCAGCGAGGAATTTTTTATTTTGATTGCAGTAAGCTCTTAGTTTTATGATAACCGCATTGTACAAACATGACCTGTGAGCTTTTAATGTTGTAGTGAATTGAAAATGTGTGAATAAAGCATACTTTATATTTTTATGCAGCGAACTGAGGCTCCCTCTTGAGAGAAGACTCTATAATCTTCTTTTCTTCTGTTTTACATATGGTCATCATTTTGTACTAGTGCTCTGAAAAACCAGGCTTGCCTTTTTGCTATAAAAGGAAAACTTAATGAGGTGTGGGTGCTGCTTATGGTGTCAGTGCACTCTCCCCTTCTGTATCCCTCCAGTTTAGCAGATCCATGCTGCTACACCTGTACTTGGGCAAAAGTCTTTCTTCCTTTGCAGCCTGAAGGTTGAAAGGACTAAGCAGTTCAGGATGTTTTGGTGTGGGAACTGTAGCTTGGTGATGCTCTTTGAGCTCCTACCAAAACCAAGGGAAGATTCTTAGTGGGGTTGCCTTACTTCACTTCCCAATGCTTTGCTTTGCTTTTGATGTCTGTAACTGGAGGCAGGCTTTGCAGAGAATGTCAGAGGAACAGTGCATGTGGAGAGGAGGGCCTTGGTTTCCCCATGGTACCCCATGTCCCCATGGACACAAACTGCATCGATGCCTGGTAATCACATTTGCAGGGTGGAGTGTGGTGTAAAGCAGTATTTTAATGTGAAGCGATGTAGCTGTTAAGGTGGTCTGTGACATATGCCAGACTGAAAATCGTGAGCAGGAGGTGTGTTTTATTCAAAGCTTCAGTACACATGTGGGAAATTACTCTTATTTATGGTGCAGGGTGGAAAAATTCTTTAATTCAGATTATTTCCCAAAACTTTATTTGTAAAACCAGTGCATTTCATTTCTTTTTCTAGTAAAATTCACATCCTAAATTATTGCACAGATAACTTTATGTATATTTTTCCTTTTAGAAGTGGAAAGTGTTACTTGCCGTGTCCTGCTTTAGAATTGAACTGCAATGAAGGCTTAATGCATATTTTTCAAAATTCAGGGATGTGTTTTTTCAAATCCCAAATACATCTATGTTTTAATCTAGTCTGCCTTTCTGTGCATAGCTGTCCTGATTCTAACATTATGGGCAGCTAATGCTGCAAACCTAAAACACAAGCAAATGGAAATCAGCTCAGTAACAGAATTTAGTGATGCAGTCTCATCTCAATAAAACCAGCATTGCACACCCTTGAACAACATTGGACTTGAAATGTTTGGCAGTCCTATGGAAGCTTGAGTAACTTATTAAGTGTCACCAGTAACTTTAGGCTGCAGTTACAGTTTTTTGTTAAATTGGTCTTCTGGAAGAGGATCTGAAAACTGACTCCAGTCACAGCCGAAAAGTGCACCTGCATAGAACTTTGCTTAAAATAAACAGAATATAAACCTCCCCAGAACGATGCTTTCGACTAGTTTAGAGGTTGATCAATCATCTAAGAGGAATAAACCCAGTGTTATGTGTACAACGCTGATTTGGCAGTGACTGAGACTCTCAAAAGATCAGAGATCCTGAACATTAAGTCCCTTAAGAGGAGAAAAAAAAAAAAAAGTGAAGCAAGACCAGAAAGATTCATTTCGATTGCTTCAGGATAATTATGGAAGGAAAATAAAAACGCTTTTGTGTTTTGGGGTTGTAATTAGTCTGAGGCACTTACAAGGTGTTTGAAAACTAAGATGATCTATGCCTAAGAAACAGGCATAAGCAGATGATCTGTGGATTCGATAGCCAGTGGTTACAAGATTCATTATAATGGACAGAGTTCATATAATGGAAAAGGTGAAAGAAAAAAAAAAAAAAAAGGAAATTTGGGATAGGATATAGGCAGAATTCTACTGCTGTAGCTAAAGATCTCTCTACATAAACTTCTGTCTGTCTTTGTCTAGCCCTCTGAAGTAAAATGTAGATAAATATAATGTATATGGGGAAATAAATAATCCTAGTTTCACATGTACAGCAATAACTTTTGACGTAGTAACTGCTACTCCGGAAGGAGCTCTTGATGCTTATATTAGTTTTATGAAAATGTTAACTTTCATTTCAAAGAGGATAACATTGTTACGACTACTGTGGAAATTCATTGTGTACTCTCAAATACTATATGCAATTCTTGTGCAATTCTGATCATCACAGATAGGGTGGAAGAGTACCTTTGACCAAGTTAAGTAAAGGTGACCAAATTAAGTAAAGGTTTCATTGCTGAGTGACTGATGGAAGGACTGATAACATGGTAGAGGCATCTGAGAAGAGAGTAACATGGAAAAGATATGCAGAGATCACTTCATTCACTCTCTCAGTAGAAATAATAGCTTCAAAGTAGGTACTGTACCAGGTTCAAAACAAATGACAAGGCTTCGTACAATAGTTTATTGAGCAGTTGAGACCTCTGAACCAGGGTTCGTGAATATTAAAAGCTTATATAGCTGCAAGAAATGTTTGAATACATTCATGGAAGAAAAATCTATTAGGGCTAAAGACAACACCTCTGGCTTGCAATGTCCTTGAACCCGCAGTTGCTGGAGGCTGGAAAGATATTGTAGGGAAGTGAAGTTTTTTTGCCATGTATTTGTATCTTTCTTTGGACTTGCTGTTGATCACTGTCAGAAACAGTTGCCTAGATAACATCTTTTTGTATGACTTTTATAAAAGTCATTCTTAAACTAATAATGTGCAAGTTAAAGTCATCTATAGTAGCTGCTGATAGGAAATCAAGTTGTGGGATAGGAGGAGATTTTGCGTGAGTTACTTGATGCTGGAAAGTGTTCCGGTGAGCCAGAAAGAATAATAAATGCCAGACATGTTCAGTGTTGCAGCTCAACAATGAATTTGAGGTGTGGCACTCCGAGAAAGCAAGCACCATAGACTAAGTGTACCTGTAACAATATTCATTTTACCATTATAAATACATGTCTTGGTGTATGACGGAGACTAAAGACACGTTCTAAACTTTAATTGGTACCTATAGGGGTACTGATCCTCATAATTTCCATGCTGTGTTACATGCTAGCAATAGGATCCCAGAGTCTTCTGGATACTTAGTTTGCTTTTAATTTTTATGCAACATTTTCTCTTTTCTCTCACCTCAATAATGTTAAATTCTTCCTCTTCAGGGTAAAACAGGGATGTGTTGAATATGGTAAAGTGTCATAAGTAGCATCTTAAGTCTGAGATTGTGATATTGTGCCAGTATATGTGGAACAGCTTGGGGGAGTTGTGGCTTTCATTTAAGTTTGTTTTGTTGGGTTTTTTTTATCTTAATACTGAAGGGAAATATTTGCTTATGTTGATACATTGGATATAAAGAGGAGATTATGGCCTTAAAATATTTAAATTACTCCATGGAATATCTGCAGAACTGTACATTCATTCCCCTGTAATTTGAACTCTTGAGTACATATAGATATGAAAGTGATGTTTTGCTATTTCCTAACGGTTCCCATTTTCCTGGTATTGCACTTTGTTTGATGTCAGGGCTGTACTTTGGATTTCAATATGAATAGAATCTACTGCAGGAATATGTATCTTAACTATTTAGGAATAAAGAAAATATCTTTTTTCTGCCCCCTGCCTCAGTAGAGGTTACTTACAGGAAGCATTACCATTATGATTCTATAGGCTGTGCTGGTCGGGGATTTGGCAGATTTTGTTCTGCTTATCAGAACACCACTGACAAACACAGTTTGCTGACAATAACTGGTGGAGATAAAAGCTAATCTCTCCTCCCACCCATCCCTACCACCCCTCTTTTTTTTTTTTTTTTTTTTTTTTTTTTACGTGAATAGCAAAATGTGAAGTTCCTTATGCAAAACACTGCATCTAAGATGGAAAAGATGTTTTTAAAGAATCATAGAACCATTTAGGTTGGGAAAGACCTTTCAGATCATCAAGTCCAACTGTTAACCTAGCACTGTCAAGTCCACCACATGGAATAGAATAGAATCATAGAATAGTTAGGGTTGGAAAGGACCTTAAGATCATCAAGTTCCAATCCCTCCAGGGATGGTGACTCCACCACTTTCCTGTGCAGCCTGTTTAATTGCTTGGCAGCCCTTTTGGTGAAGAAATTTTTCCTAATATCCAATATAAACCTTCCCTGGCACAACTTCAGGACAATTTCTGTCATCCTGTCACTTGTTACTTGGGAGAAGAGATCAACATCCACCTTGCTACCACCTTCTTCCTCCTCTTCCGTATGATTTAGAAATGTGTGTTATTTCTCTTTTTCCTAAATACACGCCTGCTATGTAGTTCTAGCTTTTATGTACGAGTTTCAGTGTGGTAATGTCAAGTATACTGTTGACTAGCTGTTGGGGCTTAAATTTTAGAATTACACAAGTTCTTGCAGAGTATTTCATAGCAAAACAACAGGATTTTTTTTTTTAAATAATAGATTTTGCTGCCATCATCCTCATATCCAAATTACATTTACTCCATGGGAGTAAAGCTCCCATTGCCTTCAATGGGAACTGAGTTTTGTAATCAGCGCTGTCAGTCACCATCTGGACTGATTGCTGTTTCATATCTGAATCTTACCATAGAGCCCTTCCTTTCTGGGATGCCATCTGTCAGGCAGTTTCTTTTGACTTATTTCCAGCATCAACCTTTGTACCTTCTTTCATGTCCTCTTTTGTGCTTCAAGCAACCTCTCAAATCTTCGTTCTCCCTGCTGTTTTCAAAATACGTTTTGAACACTGGTGTACACAATGAAGTACCCTAGCAATAATAGCTATTACCAAACCCTAGGCAACATCATAGTCATATGAAGAAAATCTGTTATGAGGCCAAGGCTTGGAAGGCATTGACCCCAAAGCCTTTTCTCATCCCTAAAAGTGGTATTTCAAAGGAGTAGCTGAGGGAGAAGTTTGAGCTGCTCATTACTTTGAGCCTTTGCTGTGAATAAAAGAAATCGGTGAGTATGGCAGTTAACCTAATAATAGCTTACAAAAGTATCAGCTCATACAGGTTTAAAAATAATACCAAGTAGCATTAATCTAACAGTATAACCATTTTTGAAAGGCTCTTACTCAGTAAAGCCATATTTATGAAGTGTTAAAAAACTTTCGGTTTTAGCTGATGGTTGCTAGCAGTCCTGCACACGGTGTTTCCACCCTTACATTGTTAATGTTAAATGCCAACAATTTATTTGACACTTTGTAAGAAAATAGAATGAAAATTGTGACCCTGAACCCCTCCAGTCTGAAAGAGAAAACAAAGCATAAGAATGTATTAGAAACAATAAATGCGAAACTACTCTATGATTCTAACTTTTGGAAAAAAAAATAAATTGAAAGTAAATAAATCCAAGATAAGCTTAAATAGAGATGCATCTTCTTAATGAAGTAAAGATCAGTAGATAGCATGTGGTTTAATTTATGAGTTTTAAATATAATTCAGATGTGATATTCACATAACCCATGGATGGAGGAGATTTGTGTGTATCTGAACAGCAGCCTTTCTTCCAAGTGGTTTCAGGGATGTCATTTTTCCAAACAAAATTTGAGTGAACTTTTGTTGGTTTGTAAATTTGATTTGAAGTATAAACAAGGATGATTTAGAATTTCAAAGAGATGGAAAAACCAGTAATTTTTATAGCAGTAGGCTTTTTTAGTGTGTGTATTTTAAAATCCCCAAACTCTCTCACATTGTGACTAGATAGCCTACAGGTAGAAACAAACCAATTACTGTGTTCATATTGTATTCATTCTCCAAGGAAAATATTATTTAGGATGAAAAGCCCTACTTATTTCAAAGGTTAGAAAATGTGGCAACAGACAATTGTGTAACAGAAACTTGAAACAGAGATTTTATAGGATCAAGTCTTGCCAACACCTTGTCATGCTATAATTGCTGTTGATTGTTTTGCTTAAAAATGAATAGAAGATGACTGTGTCGAAAAGTATAACTACAGTGCAGAATGATTAGAAACTGATGTACAATATGTATAGTTAATTTGTTTAAATGCATTGAAATGAGAATAAGCAGTATTCTTCCTGAGAAGCTAAGTTATCATAAGACAGGTTTCTTTTTCCAAATATCAGATCCATTTCTTGCTGGGAAGTGGTGTGAATGCCCAAACACTGGCCTGTCCCTATGTGACGGACTCTTCAGTCCCTCTGTTTGTGCTGTCTAGCTTATCACTTTGTCTTGCTTGTGATTAGCTTCCCTTATTTTTAAGATGCATCTAGGAAAACTTCCTCTGGTAAGCAGTTTCCAGTCACAGATGAAGACAGTGACACATAAGAACCAGATGACTAATAATTATTGTGTGACTGCTCAGCTTTACCTTACAATGGTTTTTGAAGAGTTTTTGCTTTCTGGTAGTGCTTCAGAGAGCTGGCTACTTCTGTGCTTTTTTTACTAGGATAGGACAGTTATGATTATCATACACCTATTCTTTTACTTTTCCTCCTTGAGAGGAAAACGAAGAAATTTTTCTTAGACAAAAGTTAGAGAGGTTTTTCACCCAGGTTAGTGACACACAAGTATTTTTCAATTTTCCTTAAATCTTCAAGGTTCCCCAAACAATCAGTCTGAACTTTTTCTGTTATGGAAAACTGTCTGTTTCTGCCATTTCCTTCTTCCTTCTAAGCAGCCAAATAGATATGGAAAAAAAAAACCAACCCAACCATATAATTTGAACTTCGCCACCAAAGTTCCTTGCGTCTTTCTGTGGAATGATAAGAGGTAGAAGCAAAGATGAGGAATGTGGCTGTAGTATATCGTATTTCAGCAGCTCTGATAGTTTACCAGACTCATATTTTTCAAAGCAAAGCTCCAGCAGCTCTTAATTTGGCCTTTTTTTCTGTCTGTCTTGGAATTTTGCCTGATTCAGTTCAAACATGCAAAAAAATGTGAAGTCTGAGGAGCAGCCGCTCTTCTGTTGCCACCTAGCTGACAATCAAATTCCTTAGGATGCTGCCAACCCTCATTCTAGTGGCCAGTGAGCTTCTGATGTCGTAACTGGTATACAGAGATCACAGGTATGAATTAAGTTTTCTTTCCAGGCAGTGAATTGTATACAGTAGGATGCTGCTTGAAACCTTAATAAAGCAGTGCATGTGAGTTTTTCATATGCCCCAGGAAAATCTATTGTTGCTACAGACTCTGTTGGATGTCTCTGCCTTGAGTGTCTCTGCCTTCAAGTGTATTTTGTCGGTATGGGGGTTTTCACTTATTTGTGGGCACAGTTCCATCATTTTATTACTTTTTTCAGAGCTGTTATAAACTGTGAATCAGTCTTGTTCCTGCAAAACCAGTTAATTTCAAACACCTTCTGTGATATGGTAATCAATTATACATGCGGTCATCAGGAAATTGTAGAAAGAGAAAGCATTTAATAGTGCAGGATCTAGAGCAAAAGGATTTTTCAATTAGGAAAGTGGGCCTGGTGTACTTCTGTTTCTTAGTTAAGTCGTTCTGGTTGTACCTGGTCTGACTGAGCTGCTTCAGATAGCTTAATAACATGCTTGTGTCTTAGAATTCCTGTGAAGCAGTGGTTTCCCAAGAAAAGTTCCCCACTTTTTATAAAGAGTCACTTAAATCTGGCATTATTAGGAACTAGGCAATAATTACTACTACTTAATTTTACTATGTAAACTTCTTTTTATATTTTATATATTTTTTATATTTTTTAATAAACTTTAGTTAGCTTTGGTTTGTAACTATTTGCCTTTTCCATTTCATTTATAATGAAAAAATCACAATATATTTACGAAACATGAACTTCTGTGTTGGATAAATCTAGTTTATGTCAGTTTCACCAACTCCTTTCCAGCCCTGGCTAGTAAGAGGTGTTGGAGAGGATTTATTTACTTATTTGTGAGTTCCTGTGATGGATGATTACGGAATAACATGCCCATAGGGAAAATTATTACTTCCTAATCCTTGTCAGTTAGTAGTTGGCTTCTGTCCTGTAATCTGAAGACTTATATCCCATATACTTTACAGCTAAGCTCATACAGTACTTCATTTTAGCTGACTTCAAATTTTGTTCATTATTGACTTCCAGCTTGGGAATATTATTACTCCTTATTATTCTGCACTTCAACAAAATCAGTCAAGAGTCCATCATTCTAACAGAAAGCTGTGACCGATTGCTTTAAAAATAAATGATACTTGCTCTGACACAAGAGAGAAAAAAGGTTCATTAAAACTCATGTTGGAGAACTCTCATCACTCTTTTTCCATTGCATTTGACATTGCCTGAGAGACTGTTATATATTATGTTTATTTTTAGAGACTATTGTTCTCTTTAAACCTGCTCTGCAACTTGAGAAAAGCAATAATGCTTTCAAACAGAACTTAAATTTGCAGAAGCAAGACATTATATCTTTCTGTTACAATAAGGGGCTATCTTGTGAAAAATCTCTTTAAAGGTAAGTTTGACTTTGGCAGGGTAGAAAAAAAGAAAACCACCAAAACCAAAAAGCAAAATACAAAACATATGGAGAATCACAGGCTGCTTTAGGGCATATAGATTAAAAACCTGTGCACCTCTTATCAATCTTGTAATGGCATTTAAATGGGACCTTCAGCACCTTGTATTCATTTTAATAATTTCTTCTGAGGTGCTAAAAAAGCAAACTGGTTTCATCTATTTTACTTTTTCACCTGAGGTTGACCTACTCTGCTACTCAATGTCCTGCTCAGGTACAGAGCTCATACAAAGCCAGTATGTTGTATAATCATACAATTGGAAAGGCAAAATATCCTTTCAGAATTAACAGAGTACGTGAATTGGATTATGTTTCAATTTTTTTAAGGAAGGTAATATAAACCAGTAAGAAAATGTCTTTTGTTTTAGTGTAGAACAGAACTAAAATACAGCTAGTTTCAATTAAAGCATATTTAAATGTACAGGAGAAAGTAAATGATTTAAACAGACAAATTGTAAAATGACAGATTTCCTATATTTTTCAAATTGGTAAACAGATTCAGGGAAAGCCACACAGTTTTTGTTTGACCTGTTTCCTTTTTCCTCCTCTGTTTCAGTAACTAGTTAATTTGCAGGAAAAAAATACTAATTTGAAAAATGCAGTTGCAATTGCAGTGACCTTCTTTCTCCTTTTAGGTGGCATGTGGCTTTATCTGGTACAGTTAACATTGAATGGACCACAGGGTTGTAGTTTCCAGGGGCTCTGACTTCAAACCACCTTTGCAACCTCCCATTTCATCCCTCAAGACTGACTTTTGATCAGGTGACTCAGACTACATCGCCCTTTTAACTTGTAATACACCCCATGCTTCTTCTCTTTCCTATTAATACCAGAGCATCGTGACTTGTTTTCACCTGAATGTTTGTAAGGAAAGAGAGATTCATAACTAAATAAAAATTCAGAAAGTAAAGCTGTCATTATATATTCTACATTGCTGAAGCAGCTAACACATTATAACAGCTGCCAAATTACCTGTAATCAGCATCCACACAATAGAAGGCACTCTGCATACTGATGAAGTTGTGATTAACACCTATTAACAACATGGAATTTGTCAATGAAAAAGTAAAGATGATTCAGTGCAATATTTAGAAAAAATTGCTGCTTGTGAAGTTTCCTGACTTTGGACATAGTAATTTTAGATTGTTGTCAGAAATTTGCTAACAGTTTGAAAACATGCTTTGAAAAACTGTGTTCATAACTACTAAGGAAAGGAAATGTGTTGCAAAATGATGCTTTAATGGAAAAAAAGTAGTGGGTCTGTCCTCCGGGCGGCGCTCCCCCTCTGCCTTCTGACTATATTAAGCCATCAGGTTTTTTAGACATGTCAGGTCTCTTAATTTTCTTGGGATTGTCTAGATTTTTCTGTGTCTCTCTTTCTCTCCTTCCTTGTTTTATTCTGCACCCAATCTCTATAAAACATGACGTAGTAACCTGTGATAGAAGGATACAGTAATTACTGTAATACCATCCTTGTTAATATCTCTGGAATAATGTGGAGAGCACATAGGCACATAGAAGAGTTACTAGAAGCAGTAGGTCAAGAAAATGCAATTTTTTTTTTTGCTTATGGTTTTGTTGTTGTTATCTATCTATCTATCTATCTATCTATCTATCTATCTATCTATTTATTTATTTTTATGCCCCAGAATCTCAGCAGGTAAGTAAGAAAACTGAATAGGATATTCTAATTACTTCTCAAGTTGAATTTCCAGTCTAGAACTTGTCTTAGGACTTTATGATACAAAAGTAAGCTTAGAAACCTGTTTATAGGTTTTAATTAGTTTGGAGCCCTGGGGTAAGTGTCTCAGCTCTGGTAGCTACAGAAATCCACCTTTGGAATTTGTGAGTTTGTGCTTTGACTTGATCGACTTAAGGCTACATCTGAAAAGAGGTCTGGATGTTGCAAGTGCTGAGCTTTTCAGTGCTAAATGCTTAGGAAAGCTACAAAGTGATCCAGAAGCCTGTTTGACCCTGAGGATTCAGCATCTCAAATCCTTAAGTAAGTCATATGCTTACTTGTGACCTGTTTAAATTAAGGACAAGGGGAATGGGCCTGCATGGGAGAAATTGGGGAAAAAAATGCTGTTCAGAGTGTTATTCCTTCTTAAGAAGCCAGGCTAAGGGGAAATGTAGACAGTTTTCATCTATAGTGACCCTGGAGCTGTGTTTTAACATCCTTTCCGGAAAGGAGATGCAGTAGTGGTGGCTTTTTTCCTCAGCATTTTTTGCTCAGACATTAACATAGCGATGAAAGCATGTGTAGACTTAGGTTCAATTCCTTTCTTTGCCTAAAGGGAAGGAAGGGTCAGTTTTTATCTGTCTGGAGAAAGAAACTGCCAATTTTGAGGAAATTTTAAGCGAAAATATTCTCCTGCTCCCTGTTGAAGCTACACCTGAAGAGAATTCAACACTTGCTGGTTACTTTCTAGGGAAACTGTTATTTCAGTGTCTGTCTCTCAGGTGGCTTAGCTTTCTGGGTATGCTCAGTATCCACAGTACCCAACTGGTTGAAGAAATAGGGGATACTCAGCAACATTTGTGCTGTGCGTGGAGGAAGAGATTTAATGCAACTAGGTTAGCTCCTGAGTAGTTGAGAGGTACGTGGATTTCTGAAAGAAGGAGGCCTGCAAGTGAGGTCAGCCTATTTCGTGTGAGTTCTGGAAGTACAGTATCAAATCCCTTAGCTTAGTTTGGCAACCAAAAAATTAGCTTCTTGACAGGTTTTTGTGAAATAGTAGGTAATCTGTTTTAAAGATTGTTTTAAAATACCTGTTTTAAAATACCTAAAATACCAATCCTGTTTTAAAATACCCTCACTGTGTTCTACTAAGGCATCTGATTGTCTCATAGTTCCTGGCTTGTTCACTTTCTGCAGGGTATGTTTGTCAAATTTTTTTAGACTAATCCATTAACAAAGTGGGCTTGTCAAATCTCCTCATCGTGGTTTGGAAAAGGAAGAAATTAAGTAATTGTTAAGCTATTTGAAGATTAGTCAGTATCTATGATAGTCTGCTATGCTCTGCCAGCAGAGTAGCATTGTTAGCCAAATTTAGGGTCTTTGTTTCATCTATGTAATCCCCACTGGTGCTAACAGAGGCACACAGCTGTAGCTAAGAATAACAACTTGAGCCAGAATACATAAAACTAGAAGTCATATGCAGAGAACTTTACAATGCTTTTTCTTATCATTAAAGAGTATGTAAATTTTCAACAGTTGTGGGGTATTTGGTTGAAGGATGTGGCTATTGAGATGGAAAATTTACAGTGCTGTAGATTTGTTTTTTTCTGGTGACATGACAACTGGTAGAACTCATGTGCTGCTCAGATAAGACGTATTTTATACTCTTATATACTCTTATAACTCAGATAATTAACTTGGGACTTGGAAACTGGAAAAATGTGGTTTATTAGGTGATAAATATCTGAAATGTTTTAAAAGGACAGGGAAGAGCTGAGGTCTGCTGTTAAGTTATGAGACAGATTTGTATCAATATATTACTTCTACTTTTTTGTAGACAGACGTTTTAAAGGTACAAAGAAAAAATACTGCCTAAAGTCAATAGGCACCCATGTTAAAGGAAGACAAGTTGAACTATTTGCATGTCCAGAGTTCTATGAAAATGAAAGCTGATGTTTTTAGGACTAGAAGAATTCTTTAAACCTTGGAGATGTGTATTTTATTTGTGTAAAAACCCTTAAAAAGGGAAAGAGCATGATGGTGGAGGGCACTTAAGAGTATCTAGTGCTCTAACTCAGCTATTTTCAATGCTACCAGGAAATAATACTGCTTCTCAAGGATGAAATATTGTCTGAACTATATAGAATTTACTGCTTCTTACTTGTATGTGTTTGCTTCCCCTGGAGATGGTGCTAGGTCCTGTTATTAGACATTGATGACCCCTAAGGCCTAGATAACTTGAACTTCATGGAGATTGTGACATTATTCAGGGAGAAAATTAGGACACTGGTGAGACTGTACCTTGAATACTATGTGCAGTTTTGGGCTGCTCATTAAAAGAAAAAAATTAAGGTGCTGGAGTGTGTTGCAAAGGAGGGCAACAGAGCTGTTGAGCATCAGTCTTATGAGGAGCGGCTGTGGGAATTGGAGTTTTTTAGTTTGAAGAAAACACAGCTGAAGGATGACCACTGTGTTTGGTGTGGCTGTTTGGTGGGGATGGTGACTACATGCAGAGTTGCAAGGCTCTGGACTGTAGATAAGATTGTCTACTAGCCTTAGAGGCAATTTACTTTCTGGGAGGTGCCCCGTGCTTCAGTTGCAGTGCTAAAATTGGTAATCTACAATGCGAAAATTTTTGGCAATGGAATAGTGCGATTAGTATCTTCTGCATAACTATTTTGGTAGTATTTGGAGGATCAACCTTAAAAGTGTCATTGTAAGTTCTACAAATACATGCTGTAATGTAATATAATTTCAGATCTAGCATAGAAAGCTAATGTCTCACGAAGGTTACTGTTAAGGTTTACTATATTCTGCTCAGAATCTGAATAATATGCAATAAAGCAATGCAGTTGTTTGGAAAATAATGTATACAATGAAATATGAGATTCATCTAGCAAATGGAAGTAAGTGTATTGCAGAGAAGCTGATTGATTTTGGCATTTTTGGTGCTTCCAAGTTCTGTTTTCAAAGTGATTTTACATTATTGAAAGTTGTCTAGCCATTTTTCAAGGGCTAAAGGACTCAATATCGTGCTGTGGGTTTTTTGAGATATTTTTGTTGTTGTTTCATTTTGTTTTGATCCACGTTTTTAAGCATAAGGGACCAGTCTTCCTGCATGTTTTTTGAGGCTTTACATTAGCTTGGTTTTTAAACCTTGTGTTGTCACCTGTATGCTTTTAAAGTGGGAATAAACTGCTATCAAAACAGAACAGCAGTGTTTCATATCTGCTTTGCACCTGGTTCGGAAGTTATGAATCTTAACCCACAGTACATATTATACTCTGTTCTTCAGATTTATTTTTTTTTTTTTTAATGGAAAATAAAGCAATTTAAACTATTTTTCTGTTTGTTTGTTGCTGCAGGGAGTTACCAGATAGATCTTGTTTATAGCCATAGTGGCAGACATTTTTTAAGACAGGCCTTTGCTTTTGCTCACATGAAAGTTTATATACTTGTAAAATAAAAGAAATTGGATCTGATCTAAGTATAGTTTCTCATGTCTGTTTTTGTAAGGAAATAAACATGACATGTAAGTACACACAGTCTTAACTGACACTTCATCTTTATGCCATCATCCTGTATATGGGCAGATTGTTTAGTTGCACTGTGTGCTAGAAAAACCAGAGCTATTAATGGTAAATATTTATTTCAAGGAGATAAATAATGTATAGACTGAACACCCAGGGATTTTATCAAATTTGAGGAATTTGATAAATTCAGATTTTGTTATCTGAATCCAAGCTTTTCAGATTGCAGTAGTGTTAGTTCTATTTTTTTTAATCCTTTGTAAGGAAAATATGGGAAGATTTAATCCCACGTCCCTCTTGTAGCATCTGACTATGTAGATATGCTAACTATGAAATGTTACTCACAGTGTTACCTTTTGGAAGACAGCAGCTGGTATTTTCTTCTCTCCTACAGGCTATGACAGTCTTTTGCCAGATTGGGGTATTGTGCCTGTTGCTTTCAGACAGATTTGGCTAGTTTATGAGTTTTCAGCTCTGGTGTCTGTCACGTTTTTGTGGTGGTAATCCATCTACACCCATCTGTGTAGAAGAAGTAAGAGGTTATTCAGGTAGTGAAATGGAAAGGAAACAAAATAGCAAGTTGGATTAAGTGGAATTCACAACTGAATGTTAAACGAAAAAACTCTACTTGATAAAGAAACCTCTGTGGGTGGAAAAGAGCAGGAGGGAAATGAGCTCACTGAAAGCGCATAGAAGGGGAGGTAACTGCTAAGAAGAGGCACAGGTAGACAAGACTTTGGGTAGATTTTAAGTTCTGTCCCTACCATGCTGGAATTTTTGGGAAAAAAAAAAAAAAAAAAAAAAAGGGGTGGGGTGCAGGGCCAAATATACACCCTGCTTTAAAAAAAAAAAAAAAAAAAAAAAAAGTCAGGAAAAAAGTATGATCTATAGACCTCCTAGACCAAAATATAATTGTTTCTGCTTTGAAGGGCAGCTTCTGACCTCTATGCAAGTCCATAACTTGTAGAAATCTTAAACTAAATTCACATATTTCAGGAAACCTAAGGGAATCCACTGTGTTGCTATTGCTGATTGACTAGAAATACTGTGAAGGATGCAGAAATCTCATTGTTAGGCTTCTTGTATCACACACAATGCAAGACAATAAATCAATCAAAATGATTCTGAGGGAAGTCCAAGATTTTTACTTATTTGGAATGTATTTTCTCATGTAATTCTGCATATCCATTGAGCTGGATATGATATTAAATACCCCACACACACACATTGATTTCACTTATTTTATAGCTTCATTTTGAATATAAAGTCAGAATTTATGGAGCTGGAGTTAGTAAATAAAGTTTTGTTTATCCTTTGTGATTTTCTATGCACTTTTTTTTTGTGCGCATGTGTGTTGCTTTTAAATTTCCTTTTCTATGTTTGTAATAAACTTGACACCTTTAAAGAAACATAAACCATTATTTATCACACAAGTTTTAAATGCTTTTTGTGTCTTTTAAATAACATTCCTTTAACCCTCTGGCTTTATATTATTAGTGTTACTATTACTGTGTAGTACTTAAAGAATTTAGTGTCCTTTATCTTGGCGACTTTAGTTAAGACTGAGACACAGAAAGTATTTTGTCTTGCAGGTCTTCTGTTGATTAAAAACATTAATTTATTTGTAGGAGTATTTCAGTGTGTTCCATGGCCTTCTCATGGAATATCTTTTTTTAATGTAGTGGGAGAAATAGTGTTCAGCGTCACAGCTCCTTGTCTTCTCCTTTAACTTTGCTTTCAAAAATATATGGATCAATTCCTAATGAAAATGGGAATTCAGTGGCTCTGTATAAACATTTAACCATATGCATGGGTGTTCTTGTGATCAGTGTAAAGGACTTCTTATGCTGAATCTGTGACTTGAATGCAAGATTGGTTGAAAGATTGGTCCATAAACCTTGCTGAAAGTCAATTCCAACACAACTGTTCAGAGCAATTTTGTTTCACATTTCCTCAGAGTTTAAAACAATAATAATTATAAAAAAGCAATTAAGAGGTCTCTCTCTCGCTCCCTGCAATCTAGCCCAAATTTCTGAACTTGAGAACTATTTGCTCAGCTTGGCTCACTGGTTACTAAATCTCCATGAAACATGGAAAGTATTTAGGAAAGGTCTCAGTAGGGCAATTGACCTACGCCAACTATAATTTGCTTTTTCTGTATTGTGAATTTTGAGGGTTTGACTGATTATAAGGTTGCAGACTCGTTGCATTTATAGTTCTGAGTTAGTATGTACTTTGAAAAATAACTGGAGTTACAACAATCCTGATATATAATGACTGATTAAAATCAGTTATCAATTTCTATCATTTATACCTTTTTTTATTGCTTTTCTGCTGAAATTTTAATTTTTCTGTTCTTGCCAATGTTTTAATGTGATCTGCTTGCCTCAAAATAAAAAGCTCTTTCCTGTTGCATACATATTGAAAGGGGCAAAAAGGCAATTTTTTAAAAATTGCTCAGAGAACTTCTCAGTTGGTTCTAGAAAAAAAATATAAACCACTTCAGACTGACTTTCAGTTCTGCTGAGTTTGTAAGAGAAATGAGTTTCATAGGATCTGCACAATGTATCCCTGCATCATTTCAAAAATCCCTCCTGTTCTTTTGGCATTCATCTATGTTTTAACAAAATGACTCACCCGTGTTGAATCCTAGATTTAATAGCCTGGGCTTCTAGTGTTTAGCTGGGAATTAATTCATCTGGATGTTGTCTGACAACTCCTGTAATCACTGAGATTTTTAAGTATTAGTCTTTTTTTTTTTTTTCCCTTTTTTTTCTTCTGTAGTTCGATTTTGTATACTGAAAGAGAAACAATTTGAAGTGTCACATGGTTAACAGAATGTTAACATAATTTTGGCTTAGTTCAGGAGTGAAAACAGTGATGTTTGCAGGCTGTGAGGAATGAGGGGCTGTGTGCAGGACAGAGCTGTCACTAAGATGGCAGTACCAGCAGTGCCTTAATGCAGTGCTCTGTTGGAAACGCAGCACGTCAAGAGAAATTCTTGTTTGGCAGGTTCAAGTTCAACTTTTGAATAACAGGAGCCAAATCAACTACAGGACTTTTGTCAACCTACACCAAAGAGTTTGATAGTTTTGAGGGGGTGGGAAAGGAGGAAGGATGGTATATTTCTGTACCAATGCTACCTAGTGGAAATAGTTGTCCTGACAATGTTTCAGTGCAAGTCTAAG
This sequence comes from Psittacula echo, assembly GCF_963264785.1. Classification (NCBI taxonomy): domain Eukaryota; kingdom Metazoa; phylum Chordata; class Aves; order Psittaciformes; family Psittacidae; genus Psittacula; species Psittacula echo. Next base: position 40,946,056 of record NC_137735.1, on the reverse strand, counting down.
TCAATCCTGTAGCTAAGGACTGTACTGAAGATAGATAGAAAATGTGTTTTGCAAGCAGGAAGTCAGCTGTCAGGAACATGGCTTTGGTAAGAAAGTGCTGACTGAATAACCTATCAATGGCCATGGGCCAGCTCCTGAGGAAACACAGAGGGAGTGTGTGTCTTGTGCCCTCTCCATTACACTGCACCAGCTGGTTGAGGTGACCTGGAGGAGCGGTGTTAAGGGGTATTAATCCACAGCAGGTCACCAGCCATGCAAAACTGGTAGAAAGCAGGATCTGTACCTGATATTATCCATGCAGCTGTTTGGGCTATGTGTGACGGTGTGCCAGGCACGGGAAACATCTGAGGTTAAGCACACACAGAACGACCAAGGTCATTTAAATCAGGTATGAAACATCAAAACCAGCTTGAATAATCAGTAAGTGGTGGATTGCCTTTCTGCAGGCACTTGGTGATACATAAAACCCATTTCAAATAAAACAAACTGTTTTTTTCTGGGATGCAAGAGCTTGAGGTTGTTCATAAGTGCACTTCTGTTGAAAGGCAATAATTATTTGCATAAAAGTATTTCGTTAAATGATCAGTGTATCAAGTGGCTTAAATTTGCAGTGGTTCTTGACACTTTTTACAGGTTTCTCCTGTTTTAAGGTTAACTGCAAAGACTGTATGTTGCATAGCTATAGACATGCTGTGTCTGCCCGTCTACTTTTTAAACAGAACCTTTTTCTCTGAAATTACTCAACATTGTGTATTAATTCTTTAACTTTGCTTTATTGCTTGGAATCATCCCGGCACTATACAGTAATTTTTAAATTGTCTTAACTGGGCCCTTGGGATTTTCTTTTCTGTGATTCTGCATCACTGTTTAAAAGCTCATTGCTGGTGTGGCCCTCACCTGCCAGAGAGCAGTGATTTCATCACTGATAGCAGAATAACGTGCTTTAATTTGAAGATGTAAATGCAGTTAGGGTGGAATAATGAGTCAGTTCCTTGACTGTGTAGATGGCAGCGGCACCATTGACTTCAACAGACCTGTACTGTTATACCTGAAGTGAGAATTTGACTCAAAGCCTGACTAATGAACTCAAATTTAATTCTTGTGACTCAGAAATATGACTTCTTTTCTTTCTTACTGTAGTGTAAAGGGTGAGGTGTATTTAAACAGATTTAATTAACCTGTCTAAATTTGGTCATCTAACTAATAGGTTTTCCCATTCATTTAGGGATGATGCAGAATCATTGTGTGTTCTAATTAAGAACTAAACTTCAGGCTGTCTGCCCATTTGAAATATGTAGTGTTTGGATTGGAAAGGGAGTGAAAAAGAATGCTGTCTGAACACTTAATAGAAATGAACTTGGCCAGGAAGAAAAAATAAGCATTGCTGGTCATTACTCCAAGACAACAACAAATAGATTGGAGACTATGCTTTTATTTCACATGTTTTGCAGTGGTCCTGTTGTGAGGGTTTGCACACCTGGTGTGTTACTCCTCTTTCAAATTTACTACTCATTCAATTTCCTTCTTTCTCCTGGTTCTCCCTGTGAGAACTGAAACTGTGGGAAGGCTCGGTGTAAGGTTATTTCTTTCAAGAGAGCTCTGATTCATCCCACCTCTGCCTCCAGCTTATATAAAGTATTTACAACATAATTGTGATCCTCCCCCTTGTCTCTCTGCCTTTGTTTTCCTTTCCTGCTCCCCCCAGTCCCCTGTGCCTGCAGCTCAGGGTCTCCTTGTCTCCGTTACTGAATTTACCACCTGTTTCCATGCCCTTGTTATGTGTTTTACCAATTTCACTGCTTCTGTGGCAGTTGAATCATGGGGAAATTCTCTCTTATTCCTCTCCCTAGGGCAACTTTGCTTTCCCTTTGACTCAGTTTGAACTACTGCTGTCTGTCTCTTACTCCTCCTGCCCTCAAAACAATCATCACCTCCTCTGTGAGCTGAAGTGACATTACAAATGCTGTCTCTGTCTCACTCCTGGTTGTTCTTGGGTAATTTCTTTGCTTCTGTGTGCTCTGACCTTGTTACAGCTACTCTTCTTCCTTTTGTCCATCCTCTTCTCTCCAGGATGCTCTGGAAGTACTGGGAGGGATATTTAGGGCAGCAGAAATTAGGCACATGAGCAAATCTTGATGATATGGTTCCTTTATGAGCCGATCACAGAATCACAGAAAGGATCTTAAGATTGTCTAGGTCCAACCCACCTGTCATGGGCCATCCTGATCGGAAAAAATATGCCATCTCTGGCCTCTACAGTCATTATCTTTTGTGCTTGCCTTCTTGTTACATAAAACTGATCTTAATTTCTGCATTTTAGGGTCACTTTTGCTCTGGATACTTGTTTGCTATGCAACAGTGGGATGAACTAGATGATCTTAAGGTCCTTTCCAACCCTAACTATTCTATGATTCTATGATTTTTCTATTGTTGTTATTTCTCTCAGTTGGTGAGATTGATCTTTTACTGAAATCTGTTGTACTGAGGGCTTTGCAGAGAATAGATTTTTTTTTTCAGTTTGCTAGTAGCTGTAAAAGTAGGGATTGAAATGAGTTTTAAAATACATAGTGAATAATCGTTTACCCTTCTCATTCTCCGTATTGTTAATGATTTTTAGAGCTTTCCAGACATCTATCCTGTTTTTTCCTCAGTCATCATCTTCCCAAGCTGGAGTTTACCAGTCTATTTAATCTTGGCTCTTAAGAGGGCAGGTTATGCATTTGTGGTCATCCGTTCCCCATGCTACTAAAGTGTATGAAATTAGGAAGGACCAAAATTTCACGCATCCTTCAAAATGTAGATACACCTTGACTTACACAGCAGCACAGTAATGCTTTTTTATTACCTTTCTAATAATTCCTGGCATTCTGTCTGTGTTCTTGGATAGCTGCTGAGCACTGCCTCTAGTACATACTTTACTTTCCCTTAGCACATACAATTTGCAATTTTGGCCAGTAACTGAAAGGAATATGTCAGTGCACTGACAATTGCAAGTAGGCAAAAATGCAAACCATGGATTTTGGGTAAAATACTGTGATTAATAGCCTGGTGTAACTTAGTTTAAGTGTGTGTATCAGCTAAGGAATTAGAGATTGCTGTGATAGGAATGTTTAGAAGACTGATATATCAGGCCAGTTCTAAACTTTAAAACTGAGCTGTACTAAGCTAGGCAATCATTAACACCATACCTCCTGCTAATATTTTTTTGCATTATTAATCTTTGTCATTGCATATTCAAAGCAGTCAATCCTTAAAACTTGCATTCTGCGTAAGTTCTGAATATACAATACCACGGAGCTGATGCAGTGGGAGATGCTAAATGCTGTTAAGACAAACATCGTAAGCCAAGATAGCCTGAAGTTTTCCTACCTCCCCATTCTAGTCTTTGACTTTTCACAGCAGGTCTGGAGGAATTTTTGTTTTCCCACTCTGAATCATAACCAGGTGCTTGTCAGAGGATGAGGACCTTCTGTGACTAGCTGGAGAGCTCAGAAGAGCCCTCAGGAATTCAGATATAGTTGATCTTTAGATCCTTGTGACCTAACCGTACTCTTAGCTGTGGGTGGAAAGATTCCCCTTTGCTTTGGTTTCGTGTAGGTCCTTACAGAGCTCTGCTGTTTTAGTGATAGATCATATGAATCAATGCACCCAAAAACATAGAGGGGAAGTTCTCTCTGAGTTAGGAACAGCAAATCTCAACTCAGCACTCATTCAAGGCCAGCAGGCACTAGCTACATGGTTCAAGCAGGCCAATATTGACTTTCTGTGCAATAATGGCTGCCAACTCTGAAAAACTAAACTTTTAGAAAATTTCAAATTTGTGAGCTCTAAAAACATTAAAAAAACCCAACCAACCAATCAAAACCCCCCCAAACCCCCAACCAAACCTTTGAACTACTGGTACATTGCTAATGTCAAAAGAATTTTGGTTGAGGTTAAGAACCAAAAGAAGAAACACATATCATGACTGATCTTCAGTTACTATAACTTGTAGTTTTTAATTTCAAGCCAGTAGAGCTGTAAAAGTTTACCCTGGCTGAGAAACTCCTTAGTTTTTAAAAGTACATCAACACAATCAGGTTATGTAAATATGGCATTTCAGCAGCCAGGAATAAAAACACTGCAAGTTGATTCTCTGTACTAAACAAGTGAAATATTTTTGGTGGAAACTCTGCATGCGATGAGCACGTTACAATATAAACTGTATTTAGGCATCGAATTCAAATGTTTTGGCTATGTTTCTTAACATACTCATATATATGTCTATTAAAGATATGTATTTCTCTTTCTTATTAAATTCAGTTGCATCAGTCTAGCTGCAGCATTTTACCCAAATTACACGGTTTGCATTTTGCAAACTTAAAACTGTCAGAATATATTTGTAAACAGCATATCCAGACATAAGCAGAAATAGATGTTTTCAAGGAAAGATGGAAAGCTGTGTTATAAATTCTTACCAGAACACTGGAACTGCTTTATACAGGATTTTACATATGCCCTTGAGGAATGAAGCTTTCAAAGTTTTGAAAAAAATAAATAATAATTGAAGAGGGGAAGAAACAGAAAGTGGCAGCAGCTTGTCAACAATACTTAGCAAAGTACTTAACAAAATTTTCACAAATTTTGTATCTGGAAAAATAATACCTTTTTTTGCATTCAAAATAGAAACAATTCAAAAAAGTAAGTTTAAGCCGTCAGCTAAAGGATGATGGCATCTGGCAATACTGACAGACTCTCAAGAAAGAGAATAAAGTTTCTGTGACTTCAAACAAGATGTTTAGTTCAGAACAGTTCCTAAGAAAAGGAAATATTTTAAATTTTCTACTTCCTAGAACATCAACCTGAAATTTTCCCCAAAGATAAAAAAATAATCAGCTTCTTGGAAACCATGTTGAAAATTCCCAATGAGATTAAATTATTATGCTTCTTTATTTAATTTTTTTTTTATCTCTGTTTCATTATAAGGTTTATGAAGCCATTATTGGTATGGGTATGCAGCCTTTTGCAAACTCCCTTAGTACTTTCAAATTTGTATTGAGAGTTTTGACTTGTGTATAGAACTCATCTGTAGCTTGTTCTGATCATACTGTAAATTTTGTTGTTGGCTTCAGAATTGTTATGGGGAGGGAGAATTATCTGTTTTCACAAGTATGGTTCTGATTTCTACATTGGTTTTCCTTTAGTCACACAAACAAGCTCCATAGTATCTGTATGTGGCAATCACAAATGTTTGCAAAATTGGTAATGTGAAAGTTCACCTGAAAATTAGATGCACACATTTTCTATTTGTGATGCCAGTAAGCCATTAGAACTGTATCATACTAATAATTTCATTTCAAAGTTGGGATGGTTCATCACTAGAAAGAACTGAATTTTCTTGAAGTAAGGGAATGGAAATAAAATCATATTATACAAAACCACATAAAGTGCTTTATCTAGAGCTTCAGAATTTCTTCTCTAAAAAGGGAGCTTATCACCTGGAAATGACAGCTAAAAAACTCACCTAGTCTTATCACATCATTAAGTAATTGCAATCTACTAATGCTATTCAGCAAGAAAAAGGCATGTGACTGATTTTTATGAGGAAAGAAAGTGAAATGCTGGCACAAACCCAGACATTGCTGGTAGTACTGTGCTCTGGGTCCCCCTCTTCCCAACTGATTCATGTAAACATGTGTGCAGAGAGACTTCTCTGGTAACCAGAGGAGGGGAGAGAAAGCACACGGGAGGAGATTAAAAGATCCTCTTGTGTTTTGCTATTCAGGAAAACAAACAATAAAACCAAGCACAAGCCCCCCACCAAACCTAATGAAAAAGAAACCTCAAACCAAACCACAAACCACCTTCAAACTTCCAGCATAACTGCAGGAAAGAGCCCCAAAGATTCAAAACTGGTCAGAAACACAAGTTGAAAATTTGAAGGAGGTCCTTAAATGTAAAAATCATGCAGAAATAGGAGTAAAGAATCCTTGAAGACTATCTTTGACTAGTTTATGAAGTACATAAGGAGTTTTGAGGTAGTTAGCAGCTGGAGTCAGTGTCTTGGGGGTTCCCTTGCTGTTTCTACCCTACAAAATACTAAATTATATTGAAGGCACACTTAAAACGTACTCCCAAAAGTAGAGATGCCTCAGAAATGCTCAAGGGCTAATCTGTTTAATATTAAAGATTTAGCTGAAGAACATAATTAAAAATGCAAACAAGAGTTTTGTTTTTAAAAGACTTCCTAAATCGGTATTTCAGAGCTTGTAATATGCTGGATTGTATTATAATATGCTTCTAACACCGCAGTTTTGTGAAAGTTCAGAGTGTCAGCCCCTCACATGGTTATACTTTCTTTCATTTCTGGTTTGGTTTGATTTAATTATGTCAGGTTTCTTTGAAACTGCCAAGTTACTCTGTGTGATAATACCGGTCTCTTATGCATAGGGGGTTGCAGACTTTGCATAAATATTCAGAAAGAGGATTTTAATAAGCAGGTTTACTATGCATACCAGGAACAATAATTTACATCCTAATACCAACCAACTGTGTTTCAGGACACAATTAATGAATTAGATGTCAGCACTTACATATTTCAGTGATGGTTATGTACTTTCTAAGAAATCTTCTAAGCTCCTATGAGCTATTTAGGTACCCAATTATTACAGGAAATCTACCTCCTGATTTTTAAATCTATTTGGTATCATTGAAAAAGTCAGAAAGCAGGAGAGTGGCTTGCTAGCAGTATAAACCACAAATTAATTTATAAGAAATAGTCTAATTTGGTTTTATGAGAAAAGGTTCAGCTGGGGTTCTGTGCATATTTTCTGAAGCTCACAGTGTCATTTGGAGAGAAACACCTCGTTAAATTATTTACATCTGTATTATACAAAAGGTTACCTAGTACAAGTTTCAGGTCTCTTACAAGGTGCCAAGAAAGCCTCCCAAGCAGGGTATTTCTGTTTTGTGTGGAAAGGGGAACCAGTTACGGCTGCTGTGCTGCAGCTTGGGCAGCAGCTGCCGAAGCTTCATTAGGGTGTGGGCATTGCCCTGCAGGTGAGGTTTGGGCTCCTAAGAGGCCATGAGTAACTGCCAGGGTACTTCTTGCAATAGCAGCAGGCACCGCTCCATCTCTGGTACTTTAGTGGGGGCTACCCTTCATCTTGCAACTCAAGCAGAGGCCTACTTTATCCTAAACATACATGTATGCCATAATGGTTGAAGCATTTTTGTACCTAGTAAAACAATATTGTCATTTGCTAATAGCCTTAAGCTAGCTATGTGTCCTGTGAAAAGGCAGGCTAACTGCGGGACCTGGTCCTGGCCTTTCATTATCAACCAATTATAAGGACTTGCTCTGCAAACAGTGTTATGGTGCCAGATGCTGCAATGATGTTGTATGGCCTAAGGGTAGAGGTAACAACAAAGGCCTTGAAAGCGCAGGGTGCAAGCAGGGGCACCACAGCAACCATGCCCTGCTGATGAACAATGAAAATAGCAGCCTGGAGATCTGGGAAAAGGCTGGTTTTAAGAAACTTATCCAAGCAACAGGATGAGACACCTGCAGTGGCCAACAACATCTGTGTTGCACCTTACTGACAGCTCATTTTTTGCGAGTTGTGGTTGGTGAATTTCTGTGTACATCAAACCATGGATTGCAGAGTAGCAGATTGCAGAGTAGCAGATTGCAGAGTAGCTCCACCTATTAGAGCAACCTATGCTATTGGAGGTTGTAGTAGATACACTAGGATACTGTACTGGTGTGGTGAACTATAAGAAATATGTAACTAAGGAAAAACACATTCAAAATGCAATATACAGGTGAGCAATAGCATTGACTGTTAAATTCTGCAACATGCTTAGTTCTGGTTGAATTTTATTAATTGCAGTGTGGAGCCTTCTACCTGTATGACATGAGCTCAGACTGAGTACTGCTCATTGCTTGCTGCAGGAGGTGTCAGATCCAGTCCAGTTCCCAACACACCTTGTTTGTGTAGAGAGAATTGCAGTCCTGGAGGTGGAGATGCTCAAAATTGCTAAAAATTATTCAACAACTTTTTTTTTTTTTTTTTTTTTGAACATAGTTTGTTCTATTTTCAATCATTTCCCTGTCCTAGATTATAGAAGAGATAGAGGCTTATTTTTCAGCATGACTGAGAACCAGTTCATATTACTTTAGGGAGTCTGACTAATAATTCACAGGCGAGAAGCTGGAGTGATCTGAAAGATTCAAGAAAAGAGTACTTTTTCTTTATGAGTTACTGAATATAAAAGACTGATTATGTCTTTTGTTTTTGTAGGGGACAGAACTCATCATCACAACACTACCAACACCATCAATCTGATCAACCCGATGATTTAAAAATATTCTGTCATAGCTTGTGGCTGCATAGTTGTTCAGCTCCTTTCTCTAGGGTGCAATAATCTGATGTAGTATTGAAACTGCCACTAAGAATTCTTAATGTATAATTTATCCTTGCAATTAAAAAGCATTTTTAACCAAATGTCACAACACAGTGACAAGTAAATTAGGCTGTGATTTACATTACAGTGCTTTGCAACTTGATTTAGTGTCACTCTGGAGGAACTGACAAACAGCCCCAGTGGAGTAAGACAGTGCTTTCAGTAAAGAATGAATTCATTTCCCGTGTGTTAGCAAGGACTGAAAGATAGTTGGTGCCTGGTACTGAAACAATGATTCATATTTTTTGTTTGTTTTCTAAAATGTTAAGCAATACAACAGCAAAACTTTCAAGAAAGAAAGGTGCTGTGATTGATAACTCAGTGTTTTTATAAATTAAAACTTAGTTTAATACCTTAAAGATTTTCTTTCTTGTTGTAGTAAGAAAGGAAGATGAGTCTGGTTATATTATGTTTTCCTTAGTTATGGTCTAAAATTAGTAGCTCTACAATATCAGAATATGAAAACCATGAAGAAGTCAGGTTAAATACTGCTAGCTGAAACTCAACAAAGGTAAATTAGGTGAAACACTTTTGCCATTGGATTTAGAAAACATGCAGTCCTTTAAATAAAAATAAAATAACAATTTAAAATATTCACTGCATTAGTATTTTGAGATATCATTCACTGTTGGTTTTGGATGCTTTAATATTTTCTTGTCTTACCTTCTTTTCAACAAATACGATAACATTATAGAAAATAAATGTGAAGCCGTAATGTTGTGAGATTTTTTGTTGAGGGGAAAAGGAGGAAAAAAATCACATACAATGAGTTAAATGAGTCATTCATTCTCCTCATTAGCTATAGTTAGCTGTTTCTAGGGAAACTATACCAACAGTGATGGAGTGACATTTACCCATTCCTTCTATCTGTACTTGCTGTGCTCCAGTAACTGAAAGCAGCTGAAGGAAGTTCCTGGTCTCCTGGCAATGTGAGAAGTGTTCTTTTTGGTCCATGGGATGACATGGTAGTTGCAGTCACTAGAGGTGGTTAAGCAAAGAGCGTTCCTTCCTGGGAAGGAAATTCTATTATTGTGAGATAATCATATAATTCAATCCTTAAATCTTTAGGATTTAAGGATTTAGTTCTTCCCTCTCATGTGGGGAAAAAAAAAAAAAAGGATAAATCGGGGGGTGAGGGGTGGAATTCAATTGTTGATTAATTATCTACATTTATAGAGACATTGTTCATCAGTCAGTCAGTTGCTGGATGTGCAAGATCTTCAGGAAAGCATCTGTGCAAGTGGATGACGTTCGATATACCGTTCACTGACTAACAGCTCAGTTACTCTTTGCTGTTTAGCTGCCTGAAGCTAAAGGACAAAGCAAGGAGAAAAATAGCATAAAAAGTTAGAGTGCAGCCATAACTGTTTTGTTAAAACACAAGCTTTCACAGTCCTTAAAGTCAGCAAAACATCTTGTTTTGCAAGTATTTCTAGTTGGAAATGTAGCAGAAAAATATATTATGATTTAACTGGGTCTTATTTTTTTCAATTCTTCACTGCAAGTAAATTGTCATTTGGAAGGAGCTGGTACTGTAGAGAATTGCATGTGTGTGTTAAGCATGTGTGGGGGCCTTGAAGTGGGTTTAGCAGTATTTTATACAAGGGAGTATGCCTTACTGTAGAAAATAATAGCATTTTTATGGTTACATATAAACAGCTCTTATGTAAGATAGTATGACTCCAGCAAATTTTGATGGTTTGCCAGATAATACAAAAACCCCAGACCTTCTGAAGTGTATAGTGTCAGTGAATTTGCAGTGTAATTTTCCCTGTAACCAAAATGATGCATAACAGAATTTTGAAAGGTGTGTCCTGATTGACGTTATTGGAGGAGGTACGGAAAAGTGTGTGGGTAGAAACTTTTTTAAGATGGCATACAATGAGATTTGTGCCTTTATATCATCTTGGCTTATGTCTGCTATGTGAATTACATTCTGCCTTATTTAGGCGAGTTTCTCAAAACTAAGAGGGGGTATGTATTTTGGTTGCTTGTTTTTCTGCAGGTAACCTTATTTTCACTTCTTGAAGAGCTGGAAAAATACCTTGTGGTACAGGTAATTTACTCCCCAGTTCCTTTTAGATCCTCTTCAAGAAAGACAATGTAAAACTGAAAACAGATCAATCAGATCCAAACAGTTGCAGAGTAGTTTAAAAGGGTGGCTCTAATTCTGCATTCTAAACACCTTAGCTGCCTTTCACAGTACATTATCACAATGGATATTCATAGACAAATACAGATATCAGCTATAAAGCAGTATTAAGAGCTCTGCAGGGCATGCTGTGACCTGCTTACTCTGAAGTCACAAACTCTCAAAAGCCTGCAAGGAAAGAAGTGTTTTTCACAGCTTACAAAAGCTAGTTTTCCTACCATTTTTCAAAACTGAGTCTGCTACGTCAGTCACAAGATGATTTGACATTACCATGACTTGGGCTCAAGTGCCAGTTGTCGTTATACCAAATATAGATAATAAGCACACAGGTCTAGTGCCCAGTGGTATTTCCAAGAACTTTCTCTTCATGAGGAGTTACTCTTGTTTTTCTCATTCATCTGTTGTAGCCTTAGTATTTTAATAAAGTGTCCTCAAATATCCTGAAATAAATTGACTGCTTTTGGAACAAATTATGTGTTTGTTTTTTTTTTTTTCCCCAGGGAGTATTAATTAATCTCTAAATATAAATTCTTAGCTGGGATTTCTTATATGAGGTCTTGTTAGACAAACATCTTGCACGCCAGAAAAAGCATGGCAGTAAGAAGGCAAGATTATCTTTTGGTAAAGGTCAGATGTAGCAGCTTTGTCTCCTGATTTCTCAGGCTAATGGCTTGAGTACTTTCCATGATGTTAGGTGTGCCTTGGTGTATTCTCTGCTCCAGAACACTGTAAGCCAGAAATGAAAATATCATAGAGTGAATTTTCCTTCTTGAGGAAATCTCCTTCTGTTCCTTCTCCTGCTGTCAGTGAAGTCAATAACAGGACTGACTTCAGAGCTGGAAGTTCCGTCGTCTTTGGTCTTTCCTGTGCACAAGGCAGGGAGCAGAAAAGTGGTAAGACTAGAGCAAGAGGTGTTTATTATATCCTGATATGTCTGTATTAGGAGAGCTATGCACTCACAGTGAAGAAGGGAAACACTTTTGTGACCTGTGCAACAAGAACATTAATCTTCTGCACATTTTGTAACTCTTGGAAGTGTCTATTTTTCAAAAGGTTTGGGGAGGGTGTGTTATTTTGTTTTCTCCCTCTTTTGAATTCTCATAGGATTCTTCTTTGCATGTTGATCATCTTTCTTCTGGATGATCCATCTAAAGTAATAGAGGTATAAATCCAGAAGCGTGGTGAGCTTTGTAAAGAGTTTCACACTGAAGAGCTGGGTGGACCAATGCCTGTTTTTTCCCAGTTTTATTATGAGAAAGATAGATTTTGTATTAAGAAACTAGTAGATAAGTCCTCCTTTGAAATACTGTTGGAAGCACAGGAACCAAGTTTGATATTGCTGATTTTTATAGATGTGACTTGAAAGGTAGTAAGACCTTCAGATTTTCTGGGTTTAAATTAATAAAACAGGATTATTTGTACTGCCTTCTCCTTGGTAACTTGCACTCGCCTTGACTTATGCCCTCCTTTATTTCTCTCCATGACATAGGTCAACATTACAGAAAACCTCTGTCTGCCTAAAGTGATTGTATCATGCTATTGATTTATGCATGAAATATGTCTATGTTATTGTCCAATATAAGATAGATTATAGAAGGGACATTACATGAACATATGTTTTCTCAAGGTGCCTTATAATATCTTTACAGAGCTAAAACCAGAACGTATGAGAAAGCAGAATATAGGTACCAATAGAGAGAAAAAGAAAATCTTGTAGTGTGTCTCAAGTATTGAATAGAGTTGCTGCTGGCAAACCATGCGGAGGGGAGGGACTGATTTATTTCTTTTTTTCGTGTATGACAGAGATATTGGTAGGCTTACACTTAACACTGTACTTAAAAAGCAAAATTATATGAAATATTAAAAGATAATCTAGTTCAGACTAACTAACTGGAGGCACAAAATGATGTCCCTATCCCTTCATTCCTGTCTTTCTACAAAGATCTGAGAACTGTGTGACATTTAGTAAAAATTAACTGCCTGGACCTGGGCTTCGTACTTTCCATTAGACTGTGTGTGGTTTACATATTTATAAACTGTGATTTATTTTATGAGTATAAACTCATTTTGTGGTGCAGTTAGGGTGGAATAGAAACAGAAAAGAGGCAGTGGGATGGGGAAAACATAAAAGTAGCGGGGTAGGAGACTTCAGGAGAAGAACGATGTGGCAATAGCAGGAAAGAATACTTCCTAAAAGAAAGAAAATATGTTTATTACCAATGGAAAGCCAAAGGTGCCTGGGGTTGATAAAGAGTATAAAAGAAAGAAAATCACAGTGCCTTTTGAATTTTCTGCTACAAAGGAGGTTACAGCATCTTCATCAGAGGGCATGGACAAAGAAGAAGGAAGCAAGAGGAAGGTGAAACAATTTTATTTCAGGGCTGCTTGGCTTGTTTCTATTTAGTGTTTTTAAATACACATGAAATACACTAATTGCACCGTTACAAGTATTATTATAAACAACTAAAATCAACAGAGAAGTTTTCATGATACATTTCTTCCACACCGATAATTTGGGAAGGTGATAGAGGAAGCAGGCATTTAAGAATTAATAAACAAAATGTTTTATGAAATACATTAAAGAAGTTATAATTTCCAAGCCTCTTTAACTTTAGTTGAATATATCACACATTGATAATTTTTACTTAAGCTCAGCTCAAGCATAATCTTTCCTAAAAATTGTTAGGTTATTATTAAATTCTAGGAATATTTGCACTACTGTTTGCATATGATGGGAGCTTTACTTACAGGAGACATACAGTGAATACCTTGTTGCTTTATGTAATTAGATATCTTAAAGCTGATTCTTGTGTGGTTAATGATAGGGAGTTTGAAGGCATTTAAATGTGTATAATGCAAAGATAGAAGACCGGGTTTGCATTATTAATATTTTTATTTTAGTAGGTCTTGAAAACAGCATAACAACACTGATTTGAAGGGAATAAGAAGTTTGATAAATGTTGGGATGAATTGTGGGCTGAGTTGTTTAACTAAGAAATGGTTAGTAAGTGGGATAAGATTGTGCTTCCATACTCTCAAATTCACTAGCTTGTTTCTACATCCTTGTCTTTCTCAATCTTATTCAAGAAAGAATCTTTTCTCTTAAAGTTTCTCTGCATACGTTTATGGTATGCAGTAGTCCTCAGCACTGTTATAGATGTACTGACAAGTTGCACCGCAGCCTTCACAGTCCTTCAAGTACACTGAGATGGAAAACACAAATTTTTGTCTTGGGCAATAGAAAGCCCCCAGCTAGCACCAAGTGCTATGCCATGAAGGTCCTTCAGCAAGCAGCATGCATGTGGGCCACCGTGGTCTGAGAAGCCACTTAGTTCTAGTATCAGAGGTTGTTGCTGAGTGTGAAAACATGCAGTAAGGTAGATGCACCTCAGATAAATCTGTAATGTAAGCTATTTGATTTTATGCTGCAGCAGAGCGGAGAATTGTTCTCAAAGTAACAGCTGGTATTCAGCACGGAGTTGGAAACTGCCAGAACAGCAGAGCCCAAGAAAATGTCTGCTGTCTCTCAGCTGATAGCAGCGCCTGTCTGGATGAGATTTTTAATCATCTGGCTCCGTTCAGCTCAGAAAACTGATGCAGATAGTGCAAGTCAAAACAATTTGACTTTTTGTAGACTAGAGGAGAACTGAAACAGGCAGACTCTGGTCTCCGTGAGGAGGCCACGTGCTGAGGGTGCTGCCGGAGTCATCTGTTTGTCATCAGTGGTTCTCCAAGGCTCACCTCCCTGCTTCTTATAGGAGGTGTCTAGCTCCATACAAAGTGTCAGAGAAAGTTTCCTGGTCCATGAAGTAGGGCAAGGTATCAGGCTTTGTATGACTGCAGTCTAAATAGCGATCGAATATGTGACCTGCGCCTTTGCTATTTTGCCACAAGGAAGTAACTCCCAGGCTGATGTAGGAATAAATAATAGTTACTTTTTGTAGCAAAATACAAAATTATACAAATGTGCATACAGGGAGACATCTTACTGAGAAACCAACTACAAGTAATAACAATCAGAAGAATGTTGTGTGTGTGAAGGCAATATTGTGTATTTTCAAGATTTAAGCTTACAATCGCATTTGTTATGCAATCAGAATCATGCTTTTTTTGCTGACATTCTTTCTAATTGTAGAAAATGTATTGTTTTGTTAGATTCTAATAGTGCATCTGAAATCTGAGTGGTACTTTGAACATTTGCCAGTTTATGTTAAGACAAGTAACTGCAGACTTCCACTCCCTTTTTCATCCTCTTTTCTCTATTTCTATTTTTCTATTTTTTCCATTTATCTTTCTGGGGAAAACCATGTTAGATTTTGTATTTACAGACTATGTATTGCTCAGCAATGAGCATAACATCCTAAACTAGACAGTCCGTGATATTTAATGCAAGAGAGGAGGAATGGATCAGGGATGATTCTGACTGTTGTAGAACTGAAACCCAAAAGAGGGAAACATTTAATGTATAGGATATCTGTGATAGATGTCAATTCCAAGTCTAGGAATTATTTTGCTTTTAAATACATTTTTTGTTAGCTGAGAGAAGTGGTAATAGGAAGCATGTCATAAAAACGATCTAATTTTGAATTCCTGTTTTTGTAATTTACTACACTAATGTTCTAACTGTAGTTTGGTTTCAGAGCTGCATGTTCCAGCCATTTAAAAAAATTATGACAGTCTTAACAATTTTATACCATTCACTTTCAACAACAACAAAATATTCCAAAAACATACAAAATTGTAGGTAAACACTTAAAACACCTGTACCAGATTTTAAGTGGTATAAAGTGCTGAAACTTTACTGACTTCAGAATTACGTGTTGAGAAACTGTCTTCAATAATTTATCACAGTAGTTGAGCTGAGGGAAAATTCTTCTTAGGTTCCACAAACCTAAAAGAAAATGCAAAAGCCGGGGGGGGAGTCAAATGAATTTTTATAGTAGCTGATGTTTGACATCCTATCCTGTTTGTGAGCAAAAATGTTTATTGATGCAGTTTATATTACGGAGAAAAGTGTTCTATTTTAAAACTCAGAAGGACTTCAGAAACTTCTGAAGGAAACTGAGCAATTAATTTATGGTGAATCTTCTTAGGCGAAGAATTTCTTCAATATTTGATCTTTCAGTAGCAGCAGCTTTTAATGCTTTTTTATCTGCTGTTGCAATATAGTTTTTGATACACCTAATTAAAAAGCTAAGGTTGTAAGTCCTGTTGCTGAAGCAAATAATTAGCGTTAATGCCATTATAAACCTTCCCCTTCTGTTCTCTCAAATACAAATAAGTGACGTATATGATGCTGATTATTGCCTTCCAAAGACATAAGTACTGAAGAGTTATTGGACTTAGATCACGTTTATTTGTGGCGTTGGCATTTTTTGTGTGAATTCTTCTATGCTGAAAGCAGACCTGATATGAAGGTGTTTTCTCACATCAGCCAGCAATGCTGTGTGGTGAAAGATTCTTTGCGTAGAACACTCAGTAAAAAAGTAAGTTCTGTGAAATATGTCACACTTTCAGGCTGGAAAAAGGACCACATCTATAAGAATAATGATTTTTGCTTTCATAGAAAAATAATAATAACAAAAAAAAATTCCCCAAAAACCCAAAGCAAAAAAAAAAAAAACAAAAAGAAAACCCAAACCAAAATATGTTTATAGGTGAAAATACTCAAAAAGAAGAACCAGCATAAACACAAAATTTTGTATGTCTGCATTTTTGTAATTTTTATAGTCAGTGGCTAAGCAATATAGTCCCTGGAGCCTTTACAGGGATTTAATTTATCCCAAGAAGGATTAGGTTTGATAGCAGAGGAGGGAAAGAAACAAGCAGATTGATTCATTTGTACTTTGTAATCTGGATTATGTAGAAACTCTAGTGAGGAAATAAGTATGTTCTTTATAGATGCTTAGAAGTAAATCCTCAGTTCTCATATTAAAATCTTGTGAACTGTAGAAGCATGTAAAAAATTGACAGAAGAAGAAGGAAAAAAAAAAGGTTTTCAGGTAGGGCAGTTACTTTGGATGCTGTGATAAGAAAAGATGATCTGCAGGAGAGGAGTAATGGCAGTGCATTAATGAGTTCTGAAGGGGGAGAGAATGGCAAAAAGTGTTAATTTAAGATTGCCACAGATGTAGGACTTTTAATTGGGGCTGCATTCGTTGCTCATAAGGACAATGAGTAAGGGTTTAGTTCTGGGTTTTATGAAGAACTCAGCTGGGATGCCTCAACAGTTTTATTTTGAATATCATACCTGCAGTTTTGTGCCACTGTTAGCATTCTGTGTTTTCTCTCTTGATCTTTTCATGGTCATGTCACTTCTTTTAGAGAGTAGAAGGATGACTGCAGGAGACAGGCACCTAGTGTAATGAAACTGTCATTAGCAAGGATACAAATATTGAAAGGGTATAAGCTAACAATATATAGGTGGTTTTGCCATGTGATTTCCCTCTTCTCCACCTCCCATGCCCTCCAAGTGGAAATACTCACCTGAAGTCTATTCATTCAGTAAGTAAGTAAGTAAGGGCTACTTTTTTTGGTAGTGAAAATATTGTTTTCAGTTTGAAATTGGCTGTGCTTTCTATATCTCTTTTATAAGACTCATTCATACAAAGGCACACAAGCATGTGCTTTTTTCTATGTACAGATACTCTAGCAGTTCTGTGAGAACGTGAACTTGACATTGTTTGAATTAGAGATGCCTGTAATGCTGCTTTTTTTATTGCACAGATTGCAAAATCAAGTAAATAAGAAACCCAAGTTGGAGAATAGCCTACGTATTTATAGTGAAGAAATAGACTTCTGAAACTGTAGTCCATAAATGTGATATGCCCAATGACAAAAATGTCTTGAAACTTCTAATTTCACTTGAAGGTCAGTGAGAGATCTGGGTGGATATCTCAATAAGAATTGGGGTGCTTATTTCTAGTGGCTTACATTTTATAGGTTTTTAGAGAAAAATAGCAGAGAGACAATTCTACAGTGCTTTCAATAAAAACTAAGATATAACTTTCATGTTTAGAAAGAAGGGGAAAAATAAAATCTCTACAAACCGTAAACTGTATCCCAGAAAAATGCAAGAGTTTTGCATGCTGTGAATACATTAGCTATGCATGCTAATGCAATACTATCAGTACGGTGATCTCCAGCAGTACTGAAGTACATTCCACATTTTGGGCTTATCTAAATTTGTTAATTAAATCCTGCATCGTATATTTGAAAAAGTTTTTTTTTTCTGTGCATTAAGGGCTAAAAAGTGTGACACAGTGCTTATCTTCTAGTCATCGGCAATTTGTCTTCAACCAAACTGTAATGGGAGCTTCTGTTCTTTCCCACATACTTCAAAAGGGGACTTTAAAAATAGAAGCTGTAGCTAGAGCAAGTAAAAGCAGTGAGGAACACCTGAAGAAGTTTTGTCAAATGTCCTTTTTTAAAGTAATTGTCATAATTGTGACAATTGTAAAGTTAATGTCATAGAATCATAGAATAGTTAGGGTTGGAAAGGACCTTAAGATCATCTAGTTCCAACCCGCCTGCCGTGGGCAGGGACACCTCACACTAAACCGTGTCACCCAAGACTCTGTTCAACCTGGCCCTGAACACTGCCAGGGATGGAGTATTCACAACTTCCTTGAGCAACTCGTGCTAGGTCTTTAACCTTTCTTAATAGCCAGAGAGACTTGGACTACTAACTACATTTTTATTTCACAATAAACTTCTATAGATGGACATCCTTTTTTCACTTGAACAAAATCCCAGTGACATCCACCAGCATACAGCTAGTCCCTGTGGGTGCCATTTGGAAGCAGGAGCTCTGAGATTCATACCTGGTGAAGAATTTCCAAACCTACTTACCTCTAAGCACAGCATTTTAACCAGGTGATTTCAAAGAAGTGGCAATGAGTCACTTTTGATAAAGTGAGGCTTGAGAAATGGTAAGACAAAAAAAAAAAAAAAAAAAAAAAAAGATAAAAAAATATAAATTTTATCTACTATTAAATCTTTGAAAGGTGTTCTTTTGAGTGTTGGGCCAGACATGAGCACTGCACCCTTGCTGCAGCCGGGAAGAATCCAAAGTTGTACTTACTCTGCATTGCAATGAAAAGAAACCAATTCTCCAATGTTTTCACTTTAGCCCAATGGTAAGGGTGAATCTATAGTGCAAGACCATTGCAACTTGAACAAGTTCGTGATGATATTCTACTTGATTAAGAATTGGCACAAGCAATCCAGGGAGTTCTTCCATTGTGTGGAAGACAACTTCTTTCTGCAAGTAATAGAGGAGCCGACAAGGAGAGGTGCCATGCTTGACCTCCTGCTCACCAATAGGGAAGGGCTCGTTGGAAATGTGACGCTCCAGGGCAGCCTTGGTTACAGTGATCATGAGATGGTCGAATTCAAGATCCTCAGGACAGTGAGAAGAGCATGCAGCAAGCTCACTGCTCTGGACTTCAGGAGAGCAGACTTTGACCTCTTCAGGAACCTGCTTAGTAAGGTTCCATGGGATACAGCCCTAGAGGGCAGGGGGGCCCAAGACCATTGATTGATATTCAAGGATCACCTGCTCCAAGCTCAGGAGTGTTGCATCCCAACTAGAAGGAAGTGCAGCAGGAGGGCCAGGAGACCTCCTTGGATGGATAAGGAGCTGCTGAGGAAAATTTGAAAGAAGAAAGAGGCTTATAAAAGGTAGAAGCAATGACAGGTGGCCTGGGAAGAATACAGGGATGTTGTCTGGGAAGCTAGGGACCAGGTCAGGAAATCTAACTCCCAGTTAGAACTAAACTTGGCTAGGGATGTTAAAGATAACAGGAAGGGATTCTATAGGTACGTAGTGAATAAAAGACAGACTAGGGACAACGTAGGCCCTCTCTGAAAGCTATCAGGAGAACTGGCTACCCAGGATTTGGAGAAGGCTGAGGTTCTTAATGACTTCTTTGCCTCAGTCTTCACTGGCAAAGTCTCTGACCTCACCACCCAAGTCATAGAATCATAGAATCATAGAATCGTTAGGGTTGGAAAGGACCTTAAGATCATCTAGTTCCAACCGCCCTGCCATGGGCAGGGACACCTCACACTAAACCATGCCACCCAAGGCTTCATCCAACCTGGCCTTGAACACCACCAGGGATGGAGCATTCACAACCTCCCTGGGCAACCCATTCCAGTGCCTCACCACCCTCTCAGTAAAGAATTTCTTCCTTATATCCAATCTAAACTTCCCCTGTTTAAGTTTGAACCCGTTACCCCTTGTCCTATCACTACAGTCCCTGATAAAGAGTCCATCCCCAGCATCCTTGTAGGCCCCCTTCAGATACTGGAAGGCTGCTATGAGGTCTCCACGCAGCCTTCTCTTCTCCAGGCTGAACAGCCCCAACTTTCTCAGCCTGTCTTCATACGGGAGGTGCTCCAGTCCCCTGATCATCCTCGTGGCCCTCCTCTGGACTTGTTCCAACAGTTCCACGTCCTTTTTATGTTGAGGACACCAAAACTGCCATCCAGAGGGACCTCAACATGCTTGTGAGGTGGGCTGATGCCAACCTGATGAAGTTTAACCATGCCAAGTGCAAGGTCCTACACCTGGGTCAGAGCAATCCCAGGCACAGCTACAGGTTGGGCAGAGAAGAGATTCAGAGCAGCCCTGCGGAGAAGGACTTGGGGGTGTTGGTTGATGAGAAAATGAACATGAGCCGGCAGAGTGCCCTCGCAGCCCAGAAAGCCAACCGTATCCTGGGCTGCATCAAAAGGAGTGTGACCAGAAGGTCAAAGGAGGTGATCCTGCCTCTCTACTCTACTCTCGTGAGACCTCACTTGGAGTATTGTGTGCAGTTTTGGTGTCCTCAACATAAAAAGGATGTGGAACTGTTGGAACAAGTCCAGAGGAGGGCCACGAGGATGATCAGGGGACTGGAGCACCTCCCGTATGAAGATAGGCTGAGAAAGTTGGGGCTGTTCAGCCTGGAGAAGAGAAGGCTGCGTGGAGACCTCATAGCAGCCTTCCAGTATCTGAAGGGGGCCTACAAGGATGCTGGGGAGGGACTATTCATCAGGGACTGTAGTGACAGGACAAGGGGTAATGGGTTCAAACTTAAACAGGGGAAGTTTAGATTGGATATAAGGAAGAAATTCTTTACTGTTAGGGTGGTGAGGCACTGGAATGGGTTGCCCAGGGAGGTTGTGAGTGCTTCATCCCTGGTGGTGTTCAAGGCCAGGTTGGATGAGGCCTTGAGTGGCATGGTTTAGTGTGAGGTGTCCCTGCCCATGGCAGAAGGGTTAGAATTTGATTATCTTAAGGTCCTTTCCAACTCTAACTATTCTATGATTCTGTGATTCTATGATTATTTATCTCAGCAACCCACCTAAAACATGAAAGATAGTTGAGTTGGTACTGCCCAAGTTACTGAATGTAACTGACTTCAGTAATGATGATTAAAATCAATGATGTTTAATGGCAACTGCTTAATCTGTCTGCATTTGAAACTGCATCTAACCCTGCATCTTTATGGTGTCATTTGGAGTTATTGAGTCATTTAGCTTTCTGATATTTTGTAACCATACTTTGTAAACCTCACCTGAGTGGGAATAGCAAAGACCAAAATTTTCCCCAGACACATGCCCATGATCATCTGATCTTAAGGAAAAAAGCACTTTTTCAGGCACAACAGTGAATAACTGCATTGAAACATCATGACTATAACCTGACATTTTGTAGCAGGATGTGTTTATGTGTTTTCGAAGGTAGCTGGAGAGAGCACCCTTGGGCAAAATCTGTGATAATAGAAACATTTGCTGAGTACCACTGTGTATGGTGGATGCTTTCCATGAACAAAGTTCCTGTCATTATAGCTTAATGAAGTTACACTGCCAATACTGAAATGTGTACCCGACTACTCTGAAGTAACAATATATCTTGCTCATTCATGTCAATGGAGATACACGTAAGAATAAAATTATTCGTGTATGAGATGCATATCAAATACTTAACAGAAGGGTTGTTTCTTTCTGAAAAAAAAACCAAACCCTACTTTTCCAAACTTGACATCTACTGAAGACGGTTTCTGAAGTCTCACAATGAACCAAAAAGGTTCTTTCAGGAGAGAGAGGAAAGCATAATGTAAACATATTTGGCATAGTGAGGCACTGTTTGCACCCAGATTCTATATAAAGTACAGATGAATAGCAAAATTTCCCTGGTATAGGTGTACTTTAAAAGAAAGAACAAAAGTGATTATGAAAATTCTGGTGAAGGTTTTTGGTACTAAAGTACTAATCAAAGTAATTGGTGGCATAAGGCATTTTGTCTAGGCAAAAGCAAATGTACTCCAGAGTTGTTACTAGTTTAAGCATAATTTTAAAAAAACCCTCCATAGACATCACAGGTTACCTATTAAAATTTTAGAACTATAAAGCAAATTTCTCACAAACTTTTCAGTGTAAGCCTGATTTCTGTGATGTTACAATGGGGTCTGCATGCCATATGGCAGGTGGTGACCCAGATGGATGAGTACAGCTGTTCACTCTGTAGGTAGCAACCTTCAGTGGAAAGGTATTTCAAGTCCTCGCAGATGCTTGTTTCATGACCCTGCTGTGTAAATATAAAGTGCAAAAGTCGGATCTCTACGAAGAAGGTACATTTATATTTTGTTGTAAATTGTTACATATGCATATCCACAGTCTCCCTAAAATGTCTGAAGAATCAAGAGCATTAGCTTTGAAATGCTAGAGACAGATAAATGTATAGAATATGAATCTTTACAGTCCTTTTCAAGGTAGGATTTAAAATTATTCATAAAGCTTTTTTATGTTATAAACTGCTGACAGGAAAAGCACAACTCAGGGAATGTTTCTAAAAAGTTTTCGTGAATCAGCCATTGTACTTATACACATATTTCTGTATGTACCTTCAGTGGTAAAAATATCGGGTGTTTTCAAACCTCTTCTGAAACTGGAATCAAGAGTAGGTGTTGCACTAGGCTTTTGCTTTTGGGCACAAGAAAGTTACATTTAAATGCTACCTGTGCTTAAATGGAAATAGCGTATTTCATTTATTCACAGGTAATTTAAACGCATGAGATCCACATCATTAGATAAATAGATCTTGGTTTTAAAGTTCAGCTTTAGAGTCTAACTCCTATAAGGATCTGAACAACAGAAAACAAGATCTTACGTGAATCAGTAGGACTTACAATTATAAGGGCTTCCTTCTATTTATTTATTTATAAACAATTATATTTTCTTACATTTTATAAAAACTAAATTAATTTTTGTCTTAAAATTTACTGAAAGGTTGAGGTGGTTTGGTAGCTCAAAAATAATGAAAACTTTCCAAATCTGAGATAATGTTTAACTCATTAAGTCTAAAGTAATTTTTTGCAGATGTTGCTAATAAAATATGTTGAAAGATCTTATCATTCTCTACTAGCTAACAGTAAAACTGTGCCATGCAATTTGTAGTGTGAAAATTTAAATTAGTTGATAACCAATTATTGCTAAAATGATTGTTTATAGCCACTTATATTTCTAATTTTCTCAAATCACTGGGTTCCTGCAATAAATTTGATAGGAGCCTTAAATGCCAGTTGGAACAGCTGTTCTTCCAGAGTACTGACACTCCTCCTTGTAAGTAAGTTTAGTTTATTTTAGTCTCTGCTTAAAATTTTGTGTGGCCCAGTTCCATTATTTTAAGGGAACATTGCAAACAGGACAACTTTAAAAGTAGAGTTTCCACATGTGCCTACTTTTTAGAAAATTGTGGAGAAATGAAACTATATCTTCAGTTGTTTTTCATATTGGGTAAGCAGAAAAATAACTGTGAAAAAGTTTTCATACTGCTGCATACACTAGGACAAGATTGATGTGGTTGATATCATATATGCAGGTGTACAAGATTTGTTATTTAAGAAGCATCTTTGCCAAATGAAGACTAAGATATAATGAGGACATTACTGATGTTGTCATTCATTTCAATTATAGGATGTTGTGCTCGATTTTAATTGACAGTGCATGAAATTATACCTGAGATTTGGTTGCTTAAGTGGCAAAGTCTTCACTAGACAGAGACATGATGTAGAGAAAGGTATTCTGTTCTGTGTGCAGATTTGTTTCTTGTACAGTTCTCTTAATTTTCAGTGGTCTTAATTATCAGATGAGAAAGAGGGGCCATTTTAGCTGTTTGTAATGCGCATATATGTAAATAATTAAAATAATAAAATAGTTAGGGTTGGAAGGGACCTTAAGATCCTCTAGTTCCAATCTCCCTGCTATGGGCACGGGCAACTTACACTAGACTAGGTTGCTCAAGACCCTGTGCAGCGTGGCCTTGAGCACTGCCAGGGTTGGAGCATTTACCACTTCTTTGGGTAGCCTGTTCCAGGACCTCACCACCCTCACATGAAGATAATTTAGTGGAGACTCCCGAAACAAATCCGAAGATCTGAAATACTAGATTACCTAATAGGTAGCATAACAAAGAGTCACAAGCCTATTGCTTAAAAGCCATCTGTGACTCAGGAAGTTGAGTATCAATATAGCAGAAAGTGTGATACTCTTCATTATTTGGTTTGAGCACAGCTATGTGATGAGTGTTTTAACAGGAGGCTGGGCTGTTGCATACTGTCAGTTTTCAAGCAGGAATGCCACTTTAGGTGTTTGTAAGTGAGGGGGTGAACTCAGAATTTCTGTGTAAAGACAATGTTTTCTGTTTTGAAATATATTTGTATAGCTTTTTGATTTCAGCAGAGGGTCTCTAGTCATACACTATATGCTTAATAAAATGATGACTTCTTCTGATCGCTTCTGTGAGGATGATATGAGTTTATATTTTTAAGAATATATTTAAATTTGTGGAGTCCTGATAAACAGTCTTTATCTCACTGAGCATAGAGTATTGCCAATGATCCATTGCCAGTAGATCCAATAAATACTTACATTCGGTACTTGATGCAAGACTGTTCAAATACTTAAGTTTAGATGAAATAATGTGAGATGAAAACTGAGGAACAAGAATGGGTGGAGATTCTGCTCCTTGAGCTATTTGACAATAGGATGGGAATAGGGTGGAAATTTGCTCTGAAGTGTGAGTCTGCTTTAATCCAGGATGTGCCCATCGACTTTCATGTCTTTATTAATATGGCATTGAATTCTCTCATTTCTAATCAGTGCAGCATTTTTATGGTGAGCCTCGTGTTTCTGGCTTATTGGGAGCATGTTGACATATAGTTGCTAATTCAGTGTGGTCTGGGTTTGCAGGTTGAGCCTGGCAAGTTTGAGGAGTTGTGATGGTGCTGGATTCAATATGTACGTGTCAATTTTACTGCACAGGAGAGTCATCGTGGATGTGTTGGACGCACTGTTAGCACACAGCTAGTCCTGAGTTTATGCTCCATAAGTTGTAGTTTTCTTATTTACTCTGGACAGATTTCTGAGGGGAATAAAGGAGACTGCACGTTTCAGTTCTGACTTCAAACCCTTTGAATGGTTGCAAATATTTTTGTATTGTGAGCAAAATGCTCCGTTGTTGCAGAAATGAGCTGGCATTTGTGGAATATCAAAGGCAAGTTGAGATTGCTTATTGTGAACTTTTCAAAACAAAATTCTAAACTTTTTCAGACTTCAAACATGTCAAAATATAGTTGATTGGGTTGCTTTATGACTCCAAGGATTAGCTGGAAATCCACAACAACTGAATATTTCTGATAAGTGAAGACTTTTCCCATAAGAGGAAAATGTTTATCATGCTGTCTGTAAATTCATACATAGCTTGTTTCCAGGTAGACTGCATAACAGAAAAAGCATAATAAAACAGTCTTTTGAAAGGTTTATGCATATGGCAGTTTTAATGTATACATCAATACATAAAAAATTAATGGGTATAGACACTTGAATTTTCTAGAATCAGAAATATATTTCAAAGGAAATGATCATGACAGTGATATATTTTAATGTCATCAGCATAGCAGTGAAAGAGGAGAATGTAACAAACAATAATTTGCCTGTTGGATGGGATTTAAAAAAAGCTGGAGAGGAGTCATATTCTAGTTCTTTGGGCCCATCCAGATGCCAGAGAAAAGAAGAAACAGGGGATCTTCGCCCTCCTCCCCCCACCTTAGTGAGTTCAGTGCGGATTGATTATGGAACAAATAAATCTGGATAGGAATTTCTGATATTTTTTCATAAATAGTTAATCTTTTTATGAAGTAAGGCTCTCCAGTTAATTTTATTGAAACTGTGCATCTGACATGATTTTGTTAGTCATCTGATAACTCTAATCAGCGTCACTGTACTACACAAGAAATGTGTGTTAAAAAAAATAAAAAAAAAAAAGATGAGGTTCAGTCAGAGCTGACAGTCACTGGAAGGTTTTTTGGATTATACAGTCTTTTAAATTTAAATGTCATCTCTCAGGGGTATTGAGCAGGGGAATAGCTTGTGCCTGACTTAGCGTATCTGTGATTGTACTGTGTATCCTCAGATGGTATTCCCTGAAGCTGAACAACTGTATTACTCTGTTTCTGAAAAGGGTAGAAACTGTGGCCATTTCTGACATCAGAAGTCATTCTTTCTCTTCATTTTAAAGCATGCCATTCTAATTCACAAATGGGAAATGTGGGGGAACATAGGATTACAATGTCAAGGTCTCTTCCTGATTTGGATAATGACTTGCTGAACAGAACTCCTGAGCCTGATGAAGTTACACTGTTATATTTCTAGAAGAACGTGACAAAAAAAATTAGAATTTTAGATATTTCAGGACTACATCAGATAGTTTCTTTCATCTGGTTGGAAGGGGCCAACGTGGAATTAAAGACTTCCTTTCTATCTTTCCTGGTGCTTACAAGGATTCAGAGGAACATCATGCTGACCCAGTTCTATTAAGGTGATTTATAGCTTCAAAGTAGATGTGCCTCATTGCTTTTCTTTTTGAAGCACAGTTGAGCTGAGAACAACTCTCTTTTGAAGCCCCACAGATATCAAGAGGAACCCAAGCTCCTGTCTGCCTGACAAAGCATTTTTTGACCACTGCTGAGCACTCTTGCCCATCTATTTGAATATACACCTATGAGTTGCCTTTGTGTAGAGTCTGTATTTATTGATTAAATGTGTGTTAATATTTTATGTTGTCATGCCATAAATTTAGTTGTTTTCCTTTGGTCTCCTTTTTTTCACAACATTTGAAGAATTATTTCCATCAAGACCATACTAGTTTCCTGACTAATTAAGTCAATGCTGGACAGTAAATCTGTATAAATATAAATGCATAAATAAATCCACCAAGAGTGTTTCCTTTCTTAAATAAGGAATTTACTTTCCTAAAATTACATTTTGATTTAGAGTTAGAAGTTTTTGTTGCTAGGTTAGTAATTGCTTTAGGCACTAGGCTGAGAAGAGCTCTGCCACTGATATAAAAGGCATACCAAAGTTAGTGGGGGAAAGGAAATGGACATACTTCCAAAAAATCCACAGATTTGGATTTTTCATAAGTCATGTTGAATGAAAGAGGTTCATATAATTTCCTAGCTGTGAAAGATTCTAGGAATTAATTCCTTTGCTTTAAATGTATTTTATCATAGAAAAGATATTATGGGGTATTTCTTTGGTTTTTTGTTGTTTTTTTTTTTTTTTTTTTCATGGTTTGAAATGACTGGAGTTGTACTGTACAATAAAAAAAACTTCAAAAAGTTCTGTGAAACATTGAGCTATAATCCTTGACCTTAAAATCATATTATATAAATTATTTTGAAATTGGAGATTTAAAAAATTTAATATAATTCTCTTGAAAACTATACGCAATTTTTGTGTCAGATTAATTTGAGGCATTTTTTAGATGCTTTATAGCTATGTCATTGAGTAATCTGTAAGAGCTGTTGATCATGAAGAGAGGCAAGCAATGTGTTGAAAGTAACTACCACAGTCAAGTGTTGTTTCTCCATAGATTAATGTATTTGATTAGGGAAAATTTAATTTCTGTGGTGGTTCACTTCTTTACACGCTACTGAAACAGCCTTGTTTTTGGGCTTACTCTGTTCAGTCAGAGTTCTTGAAGTCATCAAGGTAGCTTACAGCAGTTTGCAAAACTGGGATTTTAGCTGGAAATACCAGACAAGCTAAATTCCATCCAGGTTCCCCTTCATTTCTGTTTCTTTATTGACTGCCTGTAATTCTCAGGGACATAAATAGAATTCAGACAATCTGGACCTGAGCTTTTGTTCTCAAGATAAAATGAGACTGTGTTTGTGTCCTTTAACTGGTGTTCCATGTACAAGTGAATTTAACCCTTTAAAAGTTCTAAATAAAGGTTTTCATCCGGAAGTCTGGGTTTTCCTTTAATAGCTCAAAACTGAACTTCCAGTAAGCAGGGAAAATTCTCTTTCTTCCAGTCTTATGTGACTCTTTTGTAAATAAATAGACAACGCTGGGAGAACGCAGAAGCTATGCCTAGAGCACTCAGAGCATGTTTAATAGGGAAACTTGGGATATCTAGTCTACCTACACATGGCTTTCATAATTCCTTTATGTTTGGGTTATTTTCTGTTTTCTTGGGGTTTTTTGCCTTTTTTTTTTGTTTGTTTTGTGCTTTTTTTCTTTTTTTTGTTTTGTTTTGTGCTTTTTTATTTATTTTTTGTGTGTGTGTGAAGTTTGCAATGCCCTGCTTAAGAAGTGTATTCATTTTGACTGTCATGCTTCTGAATTCCCTCTTGAAAATAACAGAGGAGTTGATATTCTGTTTTATATTTTAACTTCTAGTGATTTTTTGAAAGGAGTTTACAGTCTTTCACTTTGTGTCAGGAGAAAACTACTTAGGTGAAAAAAGCACCTTCAAAAAAGTTGTTGAGTAGAAGTCTATCATGTCTCATTGGATAACTGAAAAGAAAACAACTTCCAAGTCATGATGAATGAAGTAATGTAGAATAAAGCAATGTAGAATAAAAGAACACCATACTAGTTGCAAACCTCTTTAAAATTCAGTGTTTGATTTCGATAGGATTCTTTTGTTATTACTGTACCCATGACACTTTTTATCATAGAAAACAAAGGCACAGAATGGACACACTTTTCTACATCTCTTTTACCTAATTGTCAATTAAAATTCAATTTAATTGAAATCGGTAATGGTTTTTGCTAACTTTTTGTACTGTGTTATTTATCTGGAAAATGGTTTAATTCTTACCTTTGGTCTAGATGACTCACATAACTTCTTTTTCCTTACCTTTCATGGGATGCTCTGGAAGACCCAGAAAGTTTCCAGCTTTGCTTTGGTCTCACTTCACATTGCATGATGGAGGCAGTTCTGTTGCAAAAGGTATCGTCTTTCCATCTTTCCTAGATCTTTTTGTCTGGAAACCATTTCTTGGGTTCAGAATTTTGCAGCAAGAAAGCTTAGAGACTGACCCAGCTAGAAAGAAGAAATGATTGAGCCAGATGAGTTGGAGGTAGACTATCATTTCTGCTTTTGTCCTTCTCCATACTCTTGTAGAATTAAACTCCAAGTGGTATCATTTTTTTTTTTCCCTGTATTTTTTTCTGTGTCTATCCCTTTGTTTCTGTAGTTTATCTGAGTCCTTTTTCCACAGGCTCAGTTAGTGGAAATGAGAATATTTAATAACCTTTGAAAGAGAAATGATGGTGATGTCTTGCATCACCTGACAGATGAAAAAGGGAATATTCCCCTGCTGCTCCTCTTACGTCCTTACTGAAGAGCCAAGCAGAAATTAGTCCTGTGCTAGTATTTAATTTCTCTTGATGTTGTGGTGGATAGCAACAGATGTTTCTTCACTGAATACAGGTGGAAGAAAAAAAAACCCACTTGGTTTTGTTCAAACACCTGCTGTAAATACTCCCTTAATCTGCATTCAGACTGCTGAAATTGAGGAAGTTTTTTTTTGCTATCATGTAGCAACAAAGTATGCCAGTGGCAAAGTATGTCAGAATCTGTCCCAGAGATTCCCATGAACAAAAGGCTTTCACACCGCGTTATTTTCAAGAATATGGATCTCTAAAAATAGCAGTAATAAAGTCAGAAAACCATTTTATTTCCTACTCCATTTTATAGTGTTTCTCTGCCAAAGTGGGAAAAGAAAATGCTTATAAAAATGAGTCGCTGTATTTTATACAAGCAATAATGAGTAATTCTAGGTATATCTGTAGTGGATAGTACAAGGAGATTACATGTATGTTCATAGAAAATTAGTATTCCTTACCTTCCAAAGGTACATAGGGGCTTTTTCCTGAAAGTCTACAGTAAAGACCTTTGTTCCTCAAATAGAAATAAGAAACAGTTTTATGCCCAGTATCTGTGTAATCTTTGCTATAAGATCAGAGATAGACAAGAGTACAGAAATTAATGGTAATAACAAAAAAGAAATGTAATGAATTAACATTAAGGAAGCAAAGACAGATAATATGAATAAATTTGAATTGTTCTGAAACATAGACCTAAAATGCTGTATGACTTGGAAATTACTTAATCTGTCTTTGGACCTAAGTTCTTCAAATTGAAATTTTGTTTTCTTTACACTGCAATACTAATGATATAGCAAAGTGTAAAATTTAGGCTTTGTTAATATGGTTGGATGATGGAAAGTGAATGATGATGTATTAATCTCCAGTTAACTTTTCTGCTATTATAATGCATTGTCTTTGCCTCATAGTATGCTTACCAATAAAGGAATATGAATACATCCTCAATGAATAGAGATGAAAAATCAGTTGTATGCTTTTATTTTGCTATTGAATACTTGTTTCCAAACTGAGCTGCTGCAGAAAGGCAATCACTATGAATCAGCAGCTGCTATTATCACTAAATAGAGATTGTTGTTGCTCTGAAGATGGTTTTTTAGTCTTTTTAAGATTTACATAAGTGTTTTTCTGAGCAGAATGAACAGTTATAATCTAGACATTTGGTGTTTTAATTTAGATCTTCCAGTTGCTTTCTCTTCTACTAGACCTATCATACTGCAGATGAAATCCAAACAAATAATCAAATAAGAACAAGTCTTATTCTTCAGCTGCTTGCATATAAGATCTGATCTCTCTCATGAAAGGTACTGGCTGAGCTTAGAGTTTAAAAAGAACAGGAAAAAAATATGGAATTTGAAATTCATGTCCTTTGTTACTCTTGTTTTAGTGAGTTTATTTCACAAAAAGATGCATGTTCTGTGCTCTCAGCTGGTGACAGCATTCATAAAGAAGCTCTGGATAAGGCTCGTATAATAGGAGCTTTTACAAGAGGATTTGCTTTTCTCTCAATGTGGCAACCCCACAAAACCTAGTAGCAGGCAAAGAGAGCCCTGGGAAGGTTTATGATCAATGGTGAGCAGCTGAACAAAGCAGCCCAAAACCGGTGGGCCTGCTAAAACCTTTCAAAGGCAAAATCCTGGATGGGAAACAGCTGGTAGATGGGGTGTCTTGTTTGTATGAAGATCTCCTGTTGTACAGCCCTTCAAAGAAAGGGAAGTGCTTTGGAGGCAGAGTAGTTGTGGAGAATTTTTTGGCACTATGTATAAGTTAATACAAAAGGCTGGAGAAAATTAATATTAATTAAATTAATATAAATAAAATTTATTTTATAATATTTAATATATATTATAAAAATAATAATATATTATTATTTAATAATATATAATTAAATAATTCATTAATAATATTAATAAAAATTAATATTAAAAAGCAATAAGATTTAAGGAATATTTTAGTAATATGAGATATCTAAAGGTAAGATGAAATATGAGTCAATGTTTCTTAAGTCTAATGTGTAATAATGCATAGATATTTTAAAATAAAGTCAGGAAGTATTGCTTAATGAGGTATATGGTTCCATATGTATATAGTCCCCATCCCACCATAATTATAAACACAATAATGTGTACAGAGAAAGATGAGGTATATAGGCTATATAATCAGCGATAGTGTGATTATTGCATATTTGAGGACTGTTGGTTGCCCAAGGGGACCAAAAAAGCTCATTATAAAATGTCGCAGAGAGGTTTTTAGCACAAGAGGCTGTGATCCATACCAGTGATAAGGGAGCAAAATATCTTTCCCCTTATCTTCAAAGTGTTTCCATGACAGATGTCAACAATATGGATGATTACTGTGCCATTTCAAAGGGCAAATAGAAAGCTGAATGAATGAACAACTGAATATATTCAGTGATTGTATTTTGAATGAGTATATTTGATATTTTCAATATTAGCCTCAGTTTTAGCTTGTTCTCTGTTGGCTAGCTACATCATGATGTTATGTCTGCTCCCGGAAAAACACTTGTGTTCACAAACAGTTCAGGTAGGAATCTGCTTTCTGCAGAATTTGGACTGCTACATTTTCATAGCTTGTTCACGGAGAACATTAAGTTATTTTGTGGAACATAAAATAACTTCTATTATATAAAAATATATATAAAAAACTATATATATTTTATGTGTACATACACACAACAATTCTCCCTTAATTCTCCCACCTCTATCTGCAGTCCTTTCTCTGTTCACTGATACTTTTGCAAAGACAAGCCTGTAATTGTGGTAAACACAAATATTATAATGTAGGGTATATTTTTTGTTGTTCTTCTGTTTTGTTCTGTTTTTTAGTGCTGTCTTGCCCTCACAAAAACAAACAAACAAACAAACCCCACAAAGCCCACTGTAGGTTTACTTTCTTTCTTGCTTCCTGTTTTTTCTTTATTTTCTATTTCCCTAGCAATTCAGTCTCTATTATATGTAGAATCAAAGCTTGGGTATGTAGTTGACAGAAATTTGTGTATTTTTCCTAAGAAAATAGGAATTAATTGTTTTTCTTTCTTCCTGAAAGCAATGAAGTAAAAAAAATCCCCAAAACCCAAACAAACCACAAACAAAACCAACCAAACAAAACCCCATAATATGCAGTAGGTGATATATAATTTGCAGCTTCTATCTTCTTTTGAATATGAATCTGTGTGGTTTAGTGTGTATAAAATTGCAAATGTGATACAGATAAATGTTACATACATACTGTGAAAAATGCAATAATATAGATATAGTGATTGCAAACATTATTCTGAGAAAAGCAGGGAAGACTTAGGTATCTCCTTTTTACTTTAATGCTCTCAAACTTTTATTCATTACCTTGAATAACTAAGAATTTAATGAAACCATTTTGACAAGCTAAAATGAATGATACTCTCTTCCTCTGTCTGTTCTTTTGTGATATCTCAAAACTTCTGCCTAACTAGGTCAAATATTTCCATCATTTTTGCTGTGATTTCTCCATGCAGTAAACTTTCTTTGTAGTCAGTGAGAATTTGAACAAAGAACAGCTGTAAGATCAACCTCCCTCTGTAGAAGGGTATTGTATCATTGAAGCAAAACAGCTGAGGATGTGGCTCATGGTGATTTAGAGGTTTTGTTGTGGGTTTTTTGTTTTTTTTTTAATCTCAGGCAGCTCCATCAGACTGTTTAATACAAATGAATGTGCCATGTTTAGTAGTAATAAAACAGATGGATGTAGAACTGTTATCAAAATGGACTGCATCAGAAGAAAAGTTGTGCAGAATACCTTAGGCAGAGCACCTTTTTGTTCTTTTGTAAATGCATATGCAAATATATACCTTCACAATATGTTTCTCTTCCTGCAGCTGTTTTGGTTATTTTTTTTTTGTTTATCTACAAATCATTAACCAAGCAAATGTCAAAATCCTAAGAAGAAAGGTTTGTGAGGAAAAAATACTGTGTATTATAAACATGTATGTTGACATGACTTATGTATATTCACTGCAGGAAATTTTCTTTGTATTTTTGATGTAATAGCTTTAAAGCAATTTATTTACCTACAGCAATAAATCAATAAATGTGCTGCTACATCTATGAATAGATTTTGAAGTGTCTGTTTGCACATAAAAAGATCTCATCGGTATTAAGAGCCATTATGTTCTGAAACTGTAACATACCTTGAGCTTCTTACACAAGGATTTCTTAATATAATTGGAGAAGTTCACTATAGTTACTAAAAATATTCTTGGTACTGAGGTAGGATTTAATTTAATACTTTAATAATTTAAATTTTAATTTTAAAAGTAGTTATTTTTTCTATGGAATGCCTGTAAATGATTGAAGTTTCATTTATAATTGCATAAAGTTTTTGGAAGCAAGTTTATTGTTTGTGTCACTTTGAGTTTTGTTTATGTGTAAGTTATTCTTTAAAATGTGAAGCTATACTTGGTATTTTATGAATGGCTAGTACTCACTTTTCCTTCATTTGTCTCTGTGCTGTTCATCTATGATTGCAATTCAAATACAAAGCATGCTGTACTGTAATCAATTTACAGAGGGAAACCGATATTAAGAGATTTTGTAATTCAGAACTACCACTACCCACCACATTGTCTTGTTTTCCAGTTAAGAATGCAAAATTAAACATTTTGCTATAAGAAAACCAAAGAAGTTTTTGCTAAATACCCTATGACTTAAGAGGATCCCTGTTACTGGCAGTTGTGATTGATCTGTTCGACTTCCCAATAGGTACTAGCAGCAGCAGCAGCTGCTGCCCTGGGCAGATTTTCTGTGCACAGATGCATGGGTGCAGGTGCACGCCTGATTCTGTGAATGGATTCCACTTTTTCTCTGGTGAAAGATGTTACCTAGATTGCTCTCCTAAATGTACTGCTTGACCATCATACCTTTCACCTTCCCAGGGTGTTTCCAAGAATGTGTATGGGATTACTTACCAGCCAGTTACATGACGTTGGGTTGCTGTTCTCTTAGCAGTAGTTTGACTTGAAGCGTCAGACTTGCATATTAAGTTGTCTCAGTTTTGTTGGCTGTGGCTGTCGGTATTTTAATGTGGGATGATGGAATTTTGCAATGTACAGTTTATTGAT
Organism: Psittacula echo; assembly: GCF_963264785.1. Classification (NCBI taxonomy): domain Eukaryota; kingdom Metazoa; phylum Chordata; class Aves; order Psittaciformes; family Psittacidae; genus Psittacula; species Psittacula echo. The sequence goes on along the minus strand of NC_137735.1, from coordinate 40,911,617 downwards.
AGAAAGTGGTTATAAGAGGAGTAGTACCTGGTGTAGAAATATGTAAAATTACTTAATTACCTCTTTTTTTTTTAATCCTTATATATTAAAGATGTATTGTTCCACACTATACATCCTAGACTCTAACATATCTTTCTCTACTAAGGAGATTCCTTGAATTATTATTGTGGAGATAATTTATCGGAAAAAGAAAAGGTTAAATTATTTGTTATTCCTGGTGAAATGCTATGCATTTGCCAAAGACCATAATCTTTGAGAATCCTGATTATTCTTCATTCTTTTCCCTAAAACTTTGTAGTATTCTGGTTTCCAGATCACAGGTGACAGTGCCTTTTTATCACTAGTATTAGTTCTTTACTGTAAAACAGGTTGCACAAGGTGAAGCAGAGCCATTATAGTAACTGTAAGTCCCTACGTAGTAAAAAAATCTACTTTCATCTTCAGTATAATCTCATCTGGCAAACAAGACAGAGAAAGGAACAAGACTTCTGTGTGATGCTGAGCTATATTAACAAATCCCAGCTTGGAGTTCAAAGTGTAAGTGTGTGTATTCATAAATGTCTTATGCATACTTCAGAAAGTGATTTAGGAACAAGTAACCTCCAAAACACAGTGCCGTCTGCACACTCTACAAACATTAAAGTGAAGAATCTTGTAAACACTGTATAAACCACAGTATGTGCAGATTTCAACCCTTATTTAAGCTGCACCAATTTGTCTCGTACATCTGCCAAATTAAACATTGCACAACTTCTGAAAAAGGAGTGAGCTGGTCACTGGTTCCTCTGTTCCCTATTGTGAACACCAGATAAAGATACTTCATTATGTTTCAAATGTATTCTTTCCCCATGCAATCTGGCAATTCTCCACAAGATGATTTTCCAGAGTTGCATATATATGTGTATTTTCCTTTAATCACTCTATAAAGAGTCTTTCCTCTAAAGCATTGTGCAGAGCACTGGGTAGAATGCCAGGAAACTGATTGCAAAGATATCCATAAAAGAAAAATACCAGTCTCATAATTCCGTATTGATTCCCTAAGCATTAGTGACTGCTGCACACAGTGTCTCCTGAAGTCACTGGATATGGAGTATGAATACTCTTTAAAAATTTTATTGACTTCAATCTGACAGTTTTACTCTCACATTAGTAAATCGTCTCAAGTGCTGCCTTTTTCATGTGATGTGTCTAGAAATTCAGTTATCATTAAGAGAACAAAGGCTACATTGCAGGCATACTCTTACAATAAGTAAGAAAAATGTTATCTCCAAGTGCCTAAAACTGCAGAGGAGCCTTTGTACCAGGCTTCTGAATAACTGTAAATGCTTTCTTGTAAATATTTCAGTATTGTTGATGAGGGCAAATGAAGTCAGTTTCCTTTATTCTGCACGCACACTCTCCAGGATCCTGTGGTATGTGGTTTACAAATGACAAATACGGGTATTTTTCATTGTTAGCATCAATTTGTGGCTGCAAAACAGGTTTCCTGACCTGATTCCAATTAATTTTCATTCTTGACCTTTGTTTGCTTCTGTGGCTGCTGGTTGGGTATGTAAGCTGTTTCTTTCTAATGAAGCAAATGCCATAAGGTACATCCCTCTTTTCATGTTGAAGAATTAACTCTTGAAACCAATGCCGCTTGGGTTGTAGCAGCTTTCTTACCACTTGTGCCTGCCATGGAAAGGTCTCCACAAATGATAAAGGTGCCACTCCTGTTTCTTCTCCTTTCTTTTTGTGGAAAGAAGTCTCTGCCAGCTGTCGGCAGAGTGGCACCCACACTGTTGCTGCTGGAGGAGGTAGAGCTCTTATCACTAGCTTCCTGCTGTCTCACAGAAAGCAAACTCTCTGGTTTGTATTTCAATGTCAGGGTAAAACCCAGTTCTTCTGTAAGGCAGAGAAAGGTCCAAGTGAAACTTACAATTTGTTTTTATTGCTGGTGGCTGTTACTACACCACAGCTCAACAAGATTATAGTACATCTCCTTTTATACTAAATCTAAACCAGTGCTCCAGCCATTCTTAGTGTTTGTAGAGGTTTTGATCTAGACATGGCCAGTACAAGTGCAGAAACCTAGTGACCAAATGAAATCCAACATCTCTGAAATCTCTGTGAAACTATGTATCCAGACTTCACCATTTTCATTTGTATCAATTTTTAAGTACTACTGTTGGGGTCTTTTTGTGTCTCTATGCGGTGGTGGTTGTGGGGCAGTTGTTGGATTTTATTTGTTTAGCTTTGTGTTTATTTGGTGGCTTTTTTTTGCAAAGCTAGGAAGAGAAGATTCTCCATAAGGAAGAAATAAGAGTGTTCCCTTTTTCTCACCTTGTTTGTGAAGACATTACAAGGAAAAGGAGGTTAAAAATAAAATATAATTTCCTGTGCAAGTGTCAGTAAATGGGAAAGATATTTTGTTTATTTCTTTTGCATCAGTAGGAGACATAAAAAAGTAAATATTGTGTTGAGTCAGCCTGTGGTACTTGTCTTATGAAATAAAACTTTTGTGTAGAGTCTTTTTATTTGTTTTGACATTACAGACTTCTTCAATTTGAATCTAAGTAACATATATAGTAACTTGTATATGCCAGTAACTTGTATATGCCAGTGTCTTCAGTACTGAAGTGTTGAAAAATCATGACTGAGGGCAGAATATGGTCTATTTAGAAATGGTTAGACTCGAATCATAGAATAGTTAGGGTTGGAAAGGACCTTAAGATCATCTAGTTCCAACCCCCCTGCCATAGGCAGGGACACCTCACACTAAACCATGCCACCCAATGCCTCATCCAACCTGGCCTTGAACACCGCCAGGGATGAAGCACTCACAACCTCCCTGGGGAACCCATTCCAGTGCCTCACCACCCTCACAGTAAAGAACTTCTTCCTTATATCCAATCTAAACTTCCCCTGTTTAAGTTTGAACCCCTTACCCCTTGTCCTGTCACTACAGTCCCTGATGAATAGTCCCTCCCCAGCATCCTTTTAGGCCCCCTTCAGATACTGGAAGGCTGCTATGAGGTCTCCACGCAGCCTTCTCTTCTCCAGGCTGAACAGCCCCAACTTTCTCAGCCTGTCTTCATACGGGAGGTGCTCCAGTCCCCTGATCATCCTCATGTCCCTCCTCTGGACTTGTTCCAACAGTTCCATGTCCTTTTTATGTTGAGGACACCAGAACTGCGCACAATACTCCAAGTGAGGTCTCACGAGAGCAGAGTAGAGGGGCAGGATCACCTCCTTTGACCTTCTGGTCACACTCCTCTTGATGCAGCCCAGGATACGGTTGGCTTTCTGGGCTGTGAGTGCACACTGAGGCCGGCTCATGTTCATTTTCTCATCGACCAACACTCCCAAGTCCTTCTCTGCAGGGCTGCTCTGAATCTTTGCTCTGCCCAACCTGTAGCCGTGCCTGGGATTGCTCTGACCCAGGTGTAGGACCTTGCACTTGGCATGGTTAAACTTCATCAGGTTGGCATCAGCCCACCTCACAAGCATGTTGAGGTCCCTCTGGATGACATCCCTTCCCTCCAGTGTATCAACCCAACCACATAGCTTGGTGTCATCGGCAAACTTGCTGAGGGTGCACTCAATCCCACTGTCCATGTCACTGACAAAGATGTTGAACAAGACCGGTCCCAACACCGATCCCTGAGGGACACCAGTCATTACCGGTCTCCAGCCGGACATCGAGCCATTGACCACAAGTCTTTGCGTGTGGTCATCCAGCCAGTTCTTTATCCACCGAGTGGTCCACCCATCTAATTGATGTCTCTCCAATTTAGAGACAAGGATGTCATGTGGGACAATGTCGAACACTTTGCACAAGTCCAGGTAGATGATGTCAACTGCTCTGCCCCTGTCCATCAGTTTTGTAGCCCCACCATAGAAGGCCACCAAATTGGTCAGGCAGGATTTCCCTTTTGTGAAGCCATGCTGGCTGTCACCAAGCACCTTGTTGTTTTTCATGTGCTTTAGCATGCCTTCCAGGAGAATCTGCTCCAAGATTTTGCGAGGCACAGAGGTGAGACTGATTGCTCTGTAATAAGTTCATATACATACACACTTCTTTTTCTTTGAAGAAAATATTTGTAAAAGGTGCTCATTCACTTAAATTTGCTGAGAATATTCATTCAGAATGCATGAGGTTTTCATTTTTATGAAAGAATGCATGAGAATATTCATCTTGGGATGAATATTTCTTAGGACACGCTCAATATCTAAATGTACTTCTCTTGATGCAGTAGTGGCCGTGATCTAAAGCATGCTGTGCATGTGTGTGTGTACACATGTTCCTTTGTGTCTAGGGAGCAGTTACCCAGTTTGTAAGCATAACAATTAATAATTTCAAAGTGTGTCCCTGGAGAAGGAACGTTCTTCTCTTCTGCACTTGCAGAAGAAACTGGTTTGACTTCTCTGTCAACTGCTTTCCACTTTGAAGGCTTTGCTTAGTTTTTTGTGAGCTGCTGCTAGTGCCAGAACTGCTGTGCAAAGAGAAGATCCTTCCCCAAGTGCCAGTGTTGGTGTGAATGCTTCTTTTTCAGGTGAAGTCTGCCACTTCAGTGGCATTTGGAGCTATCCCAGGTTCAGTAGGGTACCCAAGCACCTTATTTTCAAATATGGATTTTGGAATAATTTTGTTCTTTGATAAAATAGAGGGTTAGCTTATACCTTTTGCTAAATTGGTTACTGTGCCAGGTGATAAAAAGAGATAGGAACCCAGGCCTGTACTGTAATGTTAGTCCTTAAAATTTAGTAGTTAGGGGTGCTCAGAGCCCATGCAAGTCTTTGGATTATAGGTGTGATTGAGCCTTGTAGTTCTCTATTCACTCCAGCTGTGAGAGGGCAAAGAGTTTCATGAAATTTAATATCTGCTCAGATTTATATTGCGATTCTTTTACTTCTTCTGTGGACTTGGATATTTGAAAATCCTATCTGTTTCTTAAAGCAATGTGTTTTCTTCAAAGATAAGCACTCTGATTTCATATCATTATCATGTCATAGACGGAAGTCATATATATATATGTATTTTATATTACTATTATTTATATTACAGGGAAAACTTTTTCTAAAATGTCGTAATGTTTTTAAAAATAGATTATAAAGAGAACATAGATAAAGCAAGTTGTTCTTGCTGTCCTTTCAGAAACGAATCAGATTGTGATCTCTGAATACAGATTTCAAGGTTTGTTCATGTTACCTTACAGTATGTTCTTTCTTATAGACCTTTGTAGATCCTCTAACTGTATATCATATATCCTAAATCATTTAGCTATTGTACACTTGTGTGTTAGTATTGCAAAATAAGGAAAAATCTGCCAACTCAAAGGATATTTTTACTCCATTTTTTAACTGACGGAGTAGATATAATTAAGAATGGACTGATTTCCTGGATGCACTTGAAAGTCTTTCAGCAAACTAGTAATTTTCCTTTTTCTTTTACAAATAAAACAGCTCTAAATGCTTTGTTGCTATTGCGTTTTGTTGGTAGAGATGCAGTAGAGCAGATGTCGCCACATCAGTGTCAAGTTCTGCTGTAGAGGCTGCCATTTGCAGATTTGTTTTACTAAGGGAAGCCTGCAAGGCTGTAGGTCAGAATTTTCTTCTTCAGAGCCAGCTGATTTCATGCCATTGGTATTATGGTCAAAATTGACCACAATTTCAAAATATTGTCAAACAGTACTGGTTACTTGGTAGCTTGAATTCATCTTTTGTCAAAGCAGAGTTCAGTTTGGAGAGAGCTATTTTCAGCCATTTTGTAATTTCTTTATCATAGCCCAACTACTTGTATGTTTTGCAGTTTTAGCAAACTGAACAGCAGCAGAGCAGCAGTTACTCAGCTATGATCTTAACTAAAATGTGCATACAAAATTACATTGATGATTTACAGTTGACTTCTTATTTGCAAAATGCAGTGATAAATGTGTCGGGGGTTTTCATTCACCTAAATGTGGGGAATTGCTAACATGAAGGGAAAAAGTCACTTAATTTATGAGATTTTCTTTTTCTTTATAATTTAATGTTGAGGTCTCTCTGTATCCACTCCTACTCAATTGCTTTATGTGGATAGACTCTTATCCTCTATAAACATTAAGATTCCCATATTAAAAGTAGAAGAAATTGTGAGAAACTGTTCATTTTTAATTGAAAACCAAAGCCAATATATTAGAAACACTTGAAAGCAGAAGGTATCATCAAATTTCTTATGTGGGAATGGTGCATCTGGATGGAAATTTTGGACCTAGAGTTACTTTCTGTATCCTGAAAGCTTTTATTTTATTCTTTTAGAGTATCTGGAAAAAACAGAGGTTTATTCAAAACATAAGATTTCTGCCTTCTAATGTATTTTTACTACTATCTGATCTTTAATAACCCCTAATCTGGCTTCCACATTCCAATACATTATCTGGTTGGAATGAATGTAAACTGCCTTTGATATATGGCATATCTTGGAGGAGGGCCTTCCTTGGAATCCTACTGCCAGATTAAACTTTTTAAGAAGAGGCACCATCCTTGTCTTCAGCTCAGGGACAAAAAGCAAATAATATTCACTTTCTTTACTGAGAGGTTCTTTAACTATAATGTTTATTGATAAATGTTCAGTGGTCGTTCTGACGAAATTTCCAGAAACATTTTAAATCTACAAAATAAAAGGGATTTCACAGTTCATGTGATGCCTGAGAGAGTATTTTGCTATTTGGGGTTATTTTTTTTCCTATTGCTTTTAAGATTGCCTCCTTACAGTTTGCATTATGAGAAACAGTAAGTAATGCTTCCTTGTTTAACTTCTTTATGCTGTTACCGCAAAAGTTGGTAAAAAGCCTACAATACCATTCATGATTTCAATAGCCTGTTAAGCTGAAGACTTGGAGCTGCTCTTGGAAGCTTTTCATGCCTTTGATCGCCTTTCTTGCCTTCCTTTCTACAAGGTTTTTAGCTTAATCTAATTTAGTCATAAGTGTTTGATAGAGGGTCAACCTTGTGCAAGACACAAGGTGCTCATCTACCACAGACTTACATACTGAGTGGCCTAATAATTTATTCTCTATTTCTTTATAAGAATTCCAGAAGTTTTGTTATCTTTTTGGTTTCAGTTGAAAAGAGATTCTAATTTGCTTGTTTGTGTTTTTTTTTTCCTAAGAGACAATAACAATTTTTGAGCTTATTCTTAAAATTATCATAAGTGACCTTGTTATCAGTGCTTGATTTTCTCATTTTATCAACTTGCACCTCTTTTCCATTTAGCTTTACTTTTCATTATTCTGAATAATTTCCAATCATTGTTAAACTTTGGTATGACATCATTCATTCCCTCTTCCATATAAATTGTTGAACACAAAGAAAAATATAGAGCTCAAGACAGATATTGTAAAACTTGCAAATGCTGCTTTTTGTGGGAATGACCATGGGTTTCTCATTTTTAATACATAATATTCTATTAGAATGCTTTTGATTTTATTGCATGACAAGTTAGTTTCTTTTAGAAATTTTGAAAAACTGTGAAAGCATTTTGGGAAGTCAGGTGGGCAATAACACCAGCCTATTCTTTCCATACTAATTGACTAATAAGAATTCAAATATATTTGTGTAATATAACTTTCTTCAAGCTGGTACTTACTACACACTGTTACATGGAATGCCACCTGAAGTGTTTTCCTGGTGGGTGAAATTTATGATACATAATTTTACCTTTATGAGTCCTTGAAGGTAATGATTTTGTTTAGAAGATCTATATATATATATTTTTTTAATAGGGCTACAGAAAATATACATGGGGTGGTGATTAATAGAGATGGTATTGTATATCTTCTTTATTGAGGTTTCTGTCTGCTGGCCATGGGTTTGCCTAACAAGCCCAAGAACCAACATTATAACTTGACAATTCTAGATAAATGCTGCAGTGATGTCTCTTATTCCATCAGTGTCTCTCATGAATTACGCTAATACCAATACAATCATTCTGATCTGCAATATTTTAATGAGGACAAATAGGCTCTCAGAGCTAATCTGCAAAATATATGTCATGTACATTCTCTGTGTGACTATTCAAGTATCTTCCATGGTCCTAATACTGTGTTGTTAAAATAATATGTGAACTTATTTGAAGCTATGTGGTTCTTATACTGTTGGGTGTAAAAAGCCAGTGATTTTAACTAGTCATTACAAAAAAAACCTGACAGCAACAACACAGGATGAAGAAGTGTGAATGGTAAAGAAGCGCTTTTTAAAAAACGCAAATGCTTTAGCAGAACGTAAGTAAGGAATTGTAAGGCTTATGGTTAGATTTATCAGCAGGAATAAACTCCTTTAACCTAATCAAACATTAATACCTCCTCATTGACATTAAAGTAATGCTGTGAATAATTGAAAACTGTAGCTTGTCATCATCCTGTAACAAGGAAACATTTCCTATGTATCTTCTTTGTTAATAAATAGTGATACAGTCATTTTTCTAAAATCTTTTCATCTTTTGCCGTCTGAGGTACTCAACATAGTTCTCTCCTGTCTCCATTTGCATTTTTGCTGTGATGGGTTAAGTAGAGGCTGTAAACTGGTGTGACTAAGGCCATAACTCTAAGCTTACAATTTCTGTTGCTCATTGCTATTCTTTAGCAGCAAACATGCATATAGTATAAAGCAGGTATATTTCCTTTTTCACTGCATCTCTGCTTTATCTGGTGTTCTAAGAACAGCTTCATAGAAAAGACCATTTAGTGGATATATTTGGAAATGTGTCTTTTAAATTATTATACTGAACATATGTAAAATCAGAAAAAAATAATTGTCCTATATGATGTGTTTGTGAGAGAGTGCTTTACATACAGATGGTCTGATATCTTGATCACTTAGGGCCATATTCAGCCAAAAATATAGACAGACTCTGTGTCATAAGATGGATAGCAGATTAAAGCAGGCTTCCTGACTCATTCAGGTGGCTATAGCATGGAAAGGAGTGAAGCACTGTGCCCTACGTGCAGAAGAGCAAAGTGGTAAAATATTTTGTTTGCCAGAATTTGAGAGAATCATCTTTTAATTCATAATAATATTGCTCATTCTGGAATACCTGGAGCCATCTACATACAGTTGTTAAAGCTCATCTGTGGAAATGTCACATAGACACAGAATTTTGACTTTTTATAAGCAAAGTGATGTTGTGTAATTAAATTCATAAGCTCTTTTTAGTGCTATTTTTCTAGTTCAGCATTTTTCACTGCTAAGAGTATTTACTGTTTTCATAACTTTCACTTTTTGTCTTACTTCAACAAATGTTATATGGGTCTCAGAAAGCTACATCAAATGTATAAATCATTACCAGCTGAAAATCCTTTAACTTAATTAACTTCTGTGCAGTGTACTCAGGCTTGTATAAGAGCTTTCCAGTTTTTTTTCTCAGTGTATGAGACAGGATATATTGCATCAAAAGCTACGAGGGGATGGATGTACAGAGGGATATGGTAAAATTTTAACCCAGGTAGAAGGTCTTTCAAGCCCATACTGTACGATGATCATACAGGATCCTTCAGTATTGTGGGTACTACCTGACAAGTCAGGAAGTATCACTTATGGTGATCCTGAAAATCTCCAGGTTCATGCCACTGTGATGTGTACAGAAATTCAGGCACTGCAATAGAAATCTTGAGGCTGTGGAATATCACGCCATATTTGGGAATGATGAGAGGATCCAAGATATTTTTGGAAGCAAGAAAAGTTTCTTTAAATTTCTAAGAGATGTAGCAGTAGTTACTTTTTGTATGTGACTAATTCACTGCTGTTAGCAGACTTCCTCAAAATCATGGGACTGAGTGAATTTTCCAGAGTGTTACTTACACTAAACTTGGGGCAAGAGGGGAAACAAACCAAAAATAAGTCTTCCCCCCCCCGCCCCCTTTTATTTTCATTATATATTAAAAACAGGCTTTGTTGGGTTTTTGTTTGGTTGGGTTTGAATTATGAGTTTCTAATTATTTTACTCATGTTTCAGGACCTGGAGGAGGTAGTAATTCTGATGATCATGGTGCGTGGGGAGGTGGTGTTGTTCGGTTTTGTTTGTTTGTTCGTGGGTGGTGGGGTGGTATTGGTGCTTATCTTGGATAATACAGAAAGTTGGTTTGTATGTGTGGCTAATGTAATGCCATATGAGAAATGAAGCACTGCGATAAGGGTACTTTGACATTGCAAGGTGTCTTGTCATTTTAAATACATGTGCTTTAAATGCTGATGAAGGTGTAGAAGGGCTTTCACTTTGGTTTCATGTTTGAGTTTTTTTACCTCTCTTCAAAAGAAGCTACAATATTGTTCACAATATTTAATACTTGAGGAGGCTTGGAAGAAGAGCAGAAGGGAGATCAGTACTCTTGCTGTGAACAGTTAACAGTAAATAAAATAATGTAACAGAATAAAACAAATGGAGGAAGCAGGACAAGAGGATTAGCAAGGGATACAATGTACTTGCAGTTTTTGCCAGCCCAAATGGTACAAGGGTGAAATCCTGCTGCCTGAATTGTGAAAGAGAATAAAAATTGTGAAAGAGAATAAAAATATATAAATGCATATAAATATTATGTTTGCCTTCTGAGATAGGTTGTCTGTGTATAATGGAGGCCAGAGAAACAAGAATTATGTAAGAATTCTTTACTTTGCTGAAAATGGAGTGATTGGTAGAATAATAACGTAGCAAAAGGGCACTGAAATGAACACCATGGAAACAGATGTGATGGCAATTTGTTGAGAGTCCAGAAACTGTTTAGAGTGTGAGCAGTAATCCATTTGAAATAGTTGAGAAAAAACTGTAACTGTATTAAAGCACTCACTACAGAACTACGCACAGATTTCCCAGTGTGTCTCTAGTGGTGTCAGAATTTAGCAATATAATATCTTTTGTATAACATCTATTTTGATTTGATAATGAACTGCTAGTTTATCTAAATGACACCAACAGAGAATGCTGTGCTGAATGTCAACAGGTGAACTACTTTCATGATTTGGCATAACAATGTGTGTTATTTTAGATCACATCTGTAAATAAGACAAAGCCCCAACATATAGATTGTGTGTGAGGAGGGATTTTTATTTTGAAGTTTTCAGTGGTTTTTTTTCCTATTAAATATTTGAGCTTTTGATCCTCTGTAACTAGGACTATGAGCTACTAACTTTAGTGGCAAAAATTTAGAACAAGTTAAAATTTTGCTTTGAAATTATTTCATTATTGTGTCAGAAGTGGAGATGTAGGCTTCAAAGTGAGCGTTTTACAGACCATAAAGCTGGTACGTGCTTCAATACTGGATTTTCATCTGGTTTAGCTGAACTACTGTTTAGCAGTAATAATAACACATTTTTTTTTCTTCTTGATATGACAAAATAATCCAAAATAATTGTCGTTTGGTTTAGTCTGACCTGTTGCTCAGTCTGAGTGTTTTCCTGCTTTTTACCATGCTCAATAGTTACTCAAAGCCAAAAGGAGAAGTCCAGCACCTGAATCAGATGAACCAGTCTGTGTTACGTGCAATGAGCTTCCACATTCTTGGCAGAAACAATCCCCTGTGTCTTCTTTCCCCAGTTAAATAGATTTATAATTAACAATGACCAGTATTTGTATGTCAAAGACTTTTCAAATCCTTAGTTTGAAACACCAGTGCCTGCAACAGTGGGTGAAATTTCAGGGCTCCCCTAATCATTAGTTCCTGTTGGCGAGTGCCAGTTAGTCTAGTAGTTTTTCTTGATGCCTTATAGTCTTGCTGATCTGAAGAAGATGTTGAAAACCAAAGTGTGTTGATTTCTTTCTCTGCCTCTTTAAGGAACTAGATAATGGTTTCCTACTTCTTCATGGTACATGTCTGCATGGGTGAGAACTGCACATCTATGATACCTCTACCATTTACATCATTGTATTGGATTGGGACAATGACATATTTTTTTTCTAGCACTTGATAGCAGTTACTGGCACGTTAATTTATATCTAAAAAAAACAAAATAGGAAATTGGAAAAAAAAAGAAAAGCTGCTGACTCTTCCTCTGGTTTGTTCAGCACTTTGATGACAGAATTTATGTGGATTTAAGCCTAGTAATAACTTTTCCTTTCTCTTACAAATCTTGCCTGTTTCCATTTCTTTAATCTGTCTTTTGTTTCAAGTGAATTCTACATTACTAAGATTAAAATCACTGTTATCAGTTTTAGCTTGCCCATGGTTGTTACTCACTGCTAATATTGCTGTTCTTGGCACACATGGGCCTCTGTGTCCCTGTCAAACCTGAAACAAATAAACTCCTCATATCAGTTCACACTGACAAGCTGATAATTTTCTGTTACAATATTTGTCCATTCCTCCTATAAGACCTTTTTTGAACTAATGTTACTTTTCTTACCCTTTTTCGCATTGCTGCGCTTGCTTGGCTGTGTTTTCACGTTCAGTTTTTGATTCTTGTAAAGCGGATAACATATTGCCATTTTTTTGCAGCTTCTGCCAAATTTTAGGCCCTGCCTTGATTTGCAAGAGTTACTTCAAGACATAATGCCAGGATGTATCTTTCTGAGTGTTTTGGTCCAGAGCAGTCTGATCCTGTTTCAGGTCCTCAGTATTCTGTAAGACTTTTAGGCAGATTGTAATATTTCTGATATCTGTCCCATTCTGAACATGGCGGCTTTAAATTAACTGGTACTTCATTGCTCATTTAAAAAAAAAAAAAAAACAACAAAAAAAAACACCAAAAAAAAACCACCAAAAAAACACCAAAAAAAAAGAAGAAGAAACCAACTGTGTAAGAGCCAGTTCTTATCTTTACTGAGAAGCAGCAATAATTTTTAAGTAATGCTCAGTAATAGTTTTAATTCTGTTTTTTTTTAATTTCTGTTCTTTTAAAGTCTTTTTTAATGTTCATAGTGAATATTATTTAAACTTTTGTATTCTCAGAAATTCCATAGAGTTATGAAGTTCTACTTAATAGTGCCTGTAATTTAATCTGCATGCCATGATTTCTGCGTAAGGTAGGAACAAGTTCCAACAACTAGTTTAAATGACCCAAGCCTTTTAATAAACACTTCAAGGCAAGCTGGATGGGGCTTTGAGCAACCTGGTTTAGTTTCCCTGTGCCATTTCAAGAGGGCTGGAACTAGATGTGTTGGTCCTTTCCAACCAAACCATTCTGTCATTCTATGATTCTTGAGATATATTCTGAGTATAAATGCTCACAGGTGTAGGGGCTGGCGCACAGAAGATCACGTGATGTGACGGGAAGTTGCCAGGAGGGGCGGGATCCAGCTGACTCTGGGGAGGTGCTTAGGCAACGTATATAAGGAATTGTAACTGCACAATAAATTGTTGATGACCCGCATTCCGTGAATGCTCTATGTCTCAACCCTAGTTCGGAGGGAACTTGTGCTTCCATCCTTCACCACGCGAGTAGCGAGAAACTACACACAGGGTCAAAAGTATATATTGATTTAGTTTGCAGAGGGAGTGTTGCTTAGACACATGCCAGTGTTTACATGGTGATGAGGCAATTTGTTATTATATATTAATCTCTTATTTTTCTATTTTGAAAGTATAATGAATGCTAGATAGTTTGAAATATATTTGCATAAACTATTATAGGTCAAATTAATGGATCTTCTTGCTGAGTTTTTAATGAGACATGAAAATATTGTAATTGAAAGAGGTTCTTAAGATGGCACTAGAAGAATGTGACTGTGAAATATTTCATGACAAATGGAAAAGAAAAGAAGAGATCAAGGTAGTGATTTCCCTTAAAGAGATTTTAAAAAACCAAACCCAACAAAACCAAAGAAACAAACAACCTTCCTTATCAGGAGAGCTTCTTACATTGTTTCTTCTCCAACCCAATCCAAGCTCTGTTGAAGTGACCTTGAGAAAAAGATCAGCAATGGAGAAACCAATTAAGAATTTAGTAAAAAATTTGTTCATTTATGATGTGAGGCGAGAAAGGCATGTAAGTTATTTCAGTGGATAGACAGAGGGATTTGCTGATTTACAAGAAATAGACCAAGGTGTCGCTCAGAGCACTAGCACCCACTTTCCCATACTTCTGTACAGTGAGCAATGTTGTCCTGGGTTCAGCAGTAGCAGTCATTTTTTCTACTGGTGCAGTGCTGTGTTTTGACTTTCGACCTGGGAATAATACTGATAAAGCTGATGTTTTCAGTTGTGGGTCAGAATGTTTACTCTGACCAAGGACTTTGTGAGTCTCATGCTCTGCCAGGGAGGAGGAGAAGCCGGGAGGAAGCAGGGACAGGACACCTGACCCAAACTAGCCAAAGAGGTATTCCATACCACAGCACATCATGCCCAGGATGTAGAACTGAGAGTTCCCGGAAGGGCTGGATCACGGCGGGGTGGGGGCGAGGTACCGGTTGGTGAGCGGTTGTATTCTCTTCCTTGTTATTTCCTTTATCATTATTATTATTGGTGGTAGCAGTAGTGATTTGTGTTATACCTTAGCTATTAAACTGTTCTTATCTCAACCCATGGGAGTTGCATTCTTTTGATTCTCCTCCCCGTCCCTCCAGAAGCGGAGGGAAGAAAGGTGTGGGGGGGAAGTAGACTGCGTGGCTCTAATTTACAGCTGGGGCTTAAACCATGACAAATGTGAAAAACATGGTATTACTTATGCCAGCTACTCCTCTCAAACAGTACATCAGCAAAATTCAGGGCTTCAGATGGCCAGTCACCACTCACAAATTTGTTTGGAAGTGACTGCACTGATTTGAGGGCTTGGAGGTTTTGGCACATGCTCTACCAGTTACTTTTGGGGGCAGAGAATGGTGCCAGACCACTTTCATTTACCAGTGTTAAATGATACATGTTAACCAGTGTTAAAAGATACATGTTAAACGAGTGACTGTGAATGAAGTAATTAACTAATTTTTTTTATCATCTTTGTTAGCTAATGGTGAATTCATGTACTGCTTTTTCCAATTGAGTACATACAGTGTAAATACTGGTTTCTTTGCACTGAATTTAAAACTCTTGGCCAGGACTCAGACCTGTCTATGAATTTAGCGTGTAATTTCTGAAAATTGTTTCTCACAGCATTGAGTATTCATGCAACTTGTAATAACAGAAAATCTAAAAAAGAAAAAGAAAGAAAATCTAGGCAAGAAATATTTTTAAAGTGATGATCAATAACAAAAAGATAATTTCTGTTATAAAGAGTTATGCAATTATAAAGAATCGATTGAAATCTATAATGTCATAAATATTGATAGAACAGTAATTTATTTTAAGAATAAAACAGTATGAAAGATGGTGTGAAATGACTAAATAATGTCAGAAAACTTGAGTTACTGGACAAATTT
Organism: Psittacula echo; assembly: GCF_963264785.1. Lineage (NCBI taxonomy): Eukaryota > Metazoa > Chordata > Aves > Psittaciformes > Psittacidae > Psittacula > Psittacula echo. The sequence goes on along the minus strand of NC_137735.1, from coordinate 40,896,316 downwards.
CCAGAAGCAATCTGAAATAAAACCTGCTGAAGCCATCCTGGCTTCTCCTCTCAATGATATCTGGTGTGCCAGCACAGCTAAAAGAGTACATTCATCTCCCTACACCTCATTTGAGTTCCTTATTAACACTGACATCTGTTCAAATCTTAATTACCACATTACCACAAATAGACCCTTGTCAAATCTAACCTAATTTAAAAATAGCTCAAAAACGGAAATGCAAAATGTGTCTCTGTAATGCAATAATGTTTTATTAATAAAGTAAATGGGTAAATAATTTGCATAATGTTAAAAGCATCGGGATTAGAAAGCATTTTATGTAGTTTTTGGAGACTTTTGGCAAGAAAATCTACATCGCTGATAACTTTTGTATATATGAAAACTGACTCAAATGCAGTGTGCTTGTAAGGATGATCCATAACCTTCCTAGAGAAACTCATTTTTGTATGATATACAGTAATTTCCTAGTTATGTGTCCCTAGGTGATACCTTATACCGAGCAACTGCAAATATTTAAAAAGAAAAAAAATGAAACACCAAGACTGAAGTAATTTTATGCCATTTTTGATACCTAAATATTGAGCACATTATCAAGTGTTTGAAATGAGCATTTGAGTAGCAGAGCCAGAATGTTGAACATTTCCTGTCATCCAGCAAAGTCAGAGTAAATCACTGGCCCTTATTCCTTGATGCACATGTTTTCAGAGGTGTTGAGAAACCTTTAAAGGTCATTGCGAGGTGTGTGCAGATCCAGATCTGCCTGCCAAACATTGTCATACTGGTTATCTTTCTCAATGAGTTCAAGCCTTCTTCTAGTACCCTCAAAAGTTCATGGCCTTTAACCATCAGATGTAGTGGCAAATTCTTAATGGTTAAAATCACAGCAGACGTAAAAATTTGCCCCTTAGGGTTATATAGATGGATTGGAGGGCTTTCAGGTGCATCTAACCCTTGATCAGCTATAATACAGACATAAAGAATCTTGAAGATGGGTTATTCAGGTTAAGAATATAGGGTGCCTTCTGGTATACTGCTTATTTACTTTAAACTACACAAAACCAAAAAATGTGAAAGGCACAGGGGAAAAGTATATAGGTATATCTGTATCTGGACCTTTTGCCTGGGTGTTTAGAGCTTGATTACCAAGGCTAGTATCCAGAATGTTATTGTTAAACATCATAGAATCATAGAATAGTTAGGGTTGGATAGGACCTTAAGATCATCTAGTTCCAACCCCCCTGCCATGGGCAGGGACACCCCAGCTGGTGGCAAAGTAAAAGTTGTATCTGAGACTTCTAAATTTCCTTTAATACATGGCTCATTGCTTTTTTGGAAAGGTTTTGAGGCAAAATTGGCCAGATTGGATTTGAGACCTTGAAAATCCCTAAGGTTTTCCTTCAGTACAGCTCATCTCTGCAAAGGGACTTTATTAATAGTCTTCAAACCTAAGAATAAAAATAAAAATCACTTTGTAGACTACAGTGTTATACAATATCAGTCATTCTTCAAGTTGAATGTAACTGCTTCAGAGCAGTCCATGAAGTTGGTTGGTTGTTTCTGAAGGAGTGTTCGGAGGTGTTGAATAGCGCAGGAGGTTAAGCCTGAGAAGTGGTGTCAGAAAACACTTATAGCCAGTGCACTGAGGGAGTACTTTGTAAGAGGCAAGTGTTGAAACAGTCCAAAAACTAACTGACCTGGTGTGGTGGGTTGACCCTGGCTGGATGCCTGATGCCTATCAAAGCTGCTCTACTGCTGCCCTCCTTAGCTGAACAGGGGAGAGGAAATGCAATGAAAAGTTCGTGGGTTGAGATGAGGACAGGAAGATTGCTTGGTAGTTACTGATACAAATAAAACAGACTCGACTTAGGGAAATTAGTTTGGTATCAATCAAATCAGAGCAGAATTATGAGAAATAAACCCAAGTCTTAAAAAACCCTGCTTCCTCCTCAGGGAGAGGACTTATCACACTCTTCTTCTAGCATGGGTTCCTTCCATGGGGTGTAGTCCTTCAGGAACAGACTGCTCCCATGTGGATCCCCCACAAGGTCACAAGTCCTATCAGCAAACCTGAACAGACTGCTCCAGCATGGGTTCCTCTCTCCACATGGCTGCAGGTCATGCCAGGAGCCTGCTTCAGCACAGGCTTCCCATAGGTTCACAGGCTTCTTCAGGCACCCCCCTGCTCCAGTGTGGTGTCTTTATGGGCTGCAGGTGGAATCTGCTCCACTGGGTACCTCCATGGGCTGCAGAGGGACAGCCTGCCTTACCAGGGTGTTCACCACAACCTGCAGGGGAATCTCTGCTCTGGCACCTGGAGCATCTCCTCCCGCTTCTTCTTCATTATGACCTTAGTGTCTGTAGAGTTGGTGCTCTCACATATTCTCAATCCTCTCTTCTCTGGCCGCAGGTGTGCAGTTTTCTTTTCCCCTTCTTAAATACGCTATTCCAGAGGCGCTTCCACCATTGCTGATGGGCTCAGCCTTGGCCAGCGGTGGATCTGTCTTGGAGATGTTTGGCATTTGCTCTGTTGGACATAGGGGAAGCTTCTTGCATCTTCTCATAGGAGCCACCTCTATAGCCCACCCACTACCAAAATCTTGCCAAACAGACCCTATGTACCCAGCCAGAAGATTATTTGTGGTTCATAAACATCCAGGCATAGAGAAAGGAATATATAAAATATTTGCTCCTTCCCTGACCAAAAGACCCCTTTAATACAGAAAACCAATGGTCATCTATACAAATAGCAATGTTTTTACTTCTCTGCATCACCATGTAATTTTGTGCTTCTCCAGTTAAAACCCTGCTGTCTCATTTAGACAGCAGAATTCTGTGTTAATCTAGATGAGGTTCAGAGAACTTATTATGTGGGGATCCAAATGAGAGATGAGGGATTTCATCCCTGTTCTTTGAGTTGCTTTCAATCTGTAAAAAGTAATTGCCATTTAGATACTTTTCTTCTATTGTTTTTGATGAGTTATATGATTGTGGTAATCAAGAGGAGGACAATGTTGTATATCAATGTTAGTGATGTCTATGAGAATTGTTCACTTAGTGTCTGGGACTGTATAAACTTGTTTGATTTTAAAAACATAAGCTCTCCTACTGACTTTTCTGATGATTTAATCATTCCTTGTAAATGCATTCAGTCTCTGTAACCTGCCATTGGATAGGCTTTTAAATGCATGCTTATCTTGGGGGGTTCTTACTGTGAAAATAGCCTACAGTAAACAGCATGGTGCTAAGATACTGTAAAAAGATAAATAGGGGTAACATTTACCGTGCAGTTCTAAACATATAACATGCAGTACCAGCATGAAAGAGTGTGCTCTCTGACTGCATAAACTTTATTTCCCCAAATGCAAGTTTTGATCATTATGGTTTAATTTAAATGTGAAGCACAAATAGTGTGTTACATTGCATTCCATGTTTATGTATTCACTTATATTTAGTTTGCAAGCTGAGAATACTTATACGTTCCTATGAAGATTTAAGTGAAATATCTTCAGGTAAGCTTGTAAAGAAAAGGGAAATCTAAACTTAGGTTTCGCATTTTCACTTCAATACAATATGTTTTAAATTCATCTGCCAGCTGACTGTCAGAAGACTCAGATGATGTTTTCCTTGAAGCTTTTTAAAACTGAGATCATGTATTTCAAGTGGTCTGATGAATGTTGGTATTTGGATAATCTATTGTGTATTGAGAATGAGTTTATCTACTGGCTTGTCATATATCAATAACGCTGAATTTTTCGGGGGGTAATGCATTTTGTGAATAAGAAATTGTTAGAATCTTTGTAAATTTTGAATGAGACAAATCAATGAGCTCAAAAATCAAGTAATGCCTTTCTCCTAAAAATTATGTTCTCTTGAGATATTACGAATATGAAATTATGACTAAAGCAGGCAGCTGAATTTGCTATTTTCACATCTCTGTACTGTCAGTAAAAAAAGAGTAAGTTCTATTAATTTTCCTAAATTCTTAAGTGTATTGGGCATCAATAAATTTTAAAGAGCTTATGGAGTGGGAATCTACTGAAAGTAAGTTAATATGTCTCAAATAGCTTTTTTTTTTTTTACATTAAAAGAATAGCAAACAAGTTTTTGCTTTTACTTTTTCATGTCTTTTTGCTATGCAGAAATTAACTTGCCTGTATCCAGTGCATGCTTTTTCCAAAACTCAATGCAAAACTTCCTCCTCTGGATAAAAGGACTGAAGGAAGGGTGGAACATGTGAGAGAAGCAAGTTATCCTTGCCATTGGGTAGCCTGATGCGTGCTCAATAAATACTATTTTCTTTGACTCAGCATTACTCTGCTCTAGACTACATGTGTAAAAATGATACCAGAGTGTTGAGTAGTTGCTGGATTTGTGTATTTTGTTACATATAGTGATGAATTTTGTTTTAATGTTTGTTCATTCTAGCACAGTTTAACAACATAATACATCATCAGCTGAGTTAGCTGAATTCTCTTCTAGTGCAGAATGGCTTACCTACAGCCAATAACATCTGTGATGCTCCAGCAAAAGCATCTGGTGCTGAGTCCATTTTGGATTACCAAACCTTTATTATGCATAATTGCATGAGAGCAAAAAGTCCACTGACCTCTCTAGCCCACAGCTGGCTGCTGAGGCGAAATAATCTGTTATCACATTTTGATAGGCAATGGAAACAGTGCTCAGTGATACACAGTTTAAGAGTTTAAATTTTTAAATGGTTATCTAAGTAATTGCGTGCTTTTGTCTGTTAGAAACAAGTGAATGAGGCAAGAATTAAGGAATGCTGTTCAAAATTGTTTTCTAATTATTGTGCCAACTACCTCAAAATATACCCACAGCGCTCAATTCCTTCTAATTTCTGTCACCTTGCATCTGTTTTCTTAGTCCCCTCAAGAGCATTTAAGAACAACAACGCTTTTTATCAGTCACAGCTTGCTGTTTGTATCAGGAGTGCTAAGATCAATACCGTGTACTCTACCTCCAGAGGAGATCAGTGCATTTTATGCTTAAAGCTTAGTGTGTCATCAGCACTTCTGTTTCAGAAACGGTAATCTAAGCCTGCAGCACTAAGGACCTCGCTGAAGGCGTACATACTCAAAACCAGCAGCAAGTCTGTTGCTGTAATTTTAGTGTGTTGTTGCTGATTGTTATGCCTGTTGGGTGGGTTGTTTTAAATGTGTGCTTCCTTTTCCATCTTTTCATGTGTCAGTCTCTCAGAAGTTTGGAAGGGCTTTAAAAACAAAGTGGGATTCAGTAAATGCGTAGATGACATTCAGAGACTTCTAATGCATTAAAAAGGAAGTGAAGTTCTGAAATGGAAAATGGGGCTTTAACTTGTCTTCCCCAGTAGTGAAAAATTTTAATCTCAAGGTATTATTTACTCACTTTTACAAATACTATAGAAAGTGTCATATCACTATATTTTTAGATAGTCTGTCTCAGTAACTAATCAATTAGTTATCTTTTAATCTGCAATGATCCAATTACCAGAATTGAAGATGTGTAAGGTCAAGTTCTAGATACATGGTTTTTGAGATTTGGTATCCAAATATTTACTGACATGGGTGTCACTGCAGTTCCTCGAACAAGAACAGGTTATAGAGACTGCTTTCCTGAGGAGCAAGGAATTTCTCCGTAGCTTGTCTTGGATCCATTGTGTTTCCTCATAGGTCTTAAAAATTAGAATATGTAGGTGGTAAAATTTGCTATTCCACTAACAAAATAGCGCAATAGTTGTATGGTCTGCACATGCTAGAGGGAGATAAATGTACTCTATTTGCAAGTATGATGCATCTCTTTGGTCACAACTGTCCTGTAGAGGTGTCCTCAGTTGGTAGAAGTGCCCTCAGTTGGTAGAAGTGCTGATATGACTCAATTTATTGATTCCTGAGAGGGTGTCTGTACAGAGGCATCAAATATATCTTGCTACTCCTTCTTTGGTGATATTCACCTCTCTGTGCCATACTGAATAGACTGATTTTTGTCCTGGCAATGATCTGTTTCTTATAAATTTATGTCACATACTGATATCTCGGGTAATGTAACAGCACACATTTACATCTCAGTCTTCAACCATGGAGCTTGTATTACTGGAATTACATTTCTGAAATGGCTGCTCACTCAGTGTTGCATACTGCAAAGATAAGAATAATTCAAACTAATCATTCTTTGTTACTTGACTGTTACCTTGATTTGATACTACCTGCCTGTATTTATCATTATTCCATGTTGGGCTTCTTATTTATCACCTTTCTTTCCAATTCAGTGCTTACACAGCTCCGATGAAGTCAGATATTCAGTCTCTTCATTCTCTTCTAATTCTTATTCTTTGCTGAAGGGGAATGTCTATTCATTTATCACAGAAGCACAGTCATCTTTGGCTTCTCAAGTGAGTATTGCTTTTCTTTGAATACAGAGAATGTGCATTTTAAATCCTTGTTCACTGATGGGATCATATTTTTTGTTTGAATATGTTCATTGGACCCCGTCTGCTGTGCTTCAGTATTTCTGAGCATCTACCTATCTGTGCACAAGCATATTTGTCATTTATAGATGTACATACACAAATATCCACACACATGTTTTTTTTTCCAGTGCAAAACGGAGTCCTATGAATTCTGTCTTTGCTTTACCACTGTGTTTTCTTTGACTGCCTCTGATCTTGTCACCCTTGGCACTTCTTTTTAGCCTGTAAACAACATCCTTGTTGCCCACAAATAAATGGGGACAGATATCTTGCATCAATTCGGGTTATATTTATCTAGTGGAGCATTTTTTTTTTATTGTTGCTGTTCCTGAATTTTCTATCTGTCCTTAAAAGCAGGACTGTCTTTTCTTGTATCTTTGAAAGGTGTGCATCTGTGACGTTGCAGTAAACAAATAATTTCATGTTGGAAACCATCTCAAGAAGAAATTTTCCACCCTGTTGGACATTAGATTGCTATTTGCTGTTTATCAAAAACAAACTTCTGGTCTTTCATGCAGTTGTATATATAAACATATTCTGGTCTTTCATGCAGTTGTATATATAAACATATTTCCTGAAACAAAAGGTGAGATTATATTTTTTAGAATATTATTAGAAGTGTAACTCTCATCTAACAAGTTTTGACAAAAGAATCAAATTTTGGTGCCTCTTGGCTCTGAGAAAAAAATCCTGCATTACATATGTTCTCTTTGCATATGTAGAACACCAGTTTTAAGTCATTATTATTAACGTTAATCATTAAATGTTTAAGTATTACTATTCTTAAGGAAGTGTAAAAACATTTTTAAAAAATTTAGAAGAAGTAGCTTGGTGAAAAACACTTTTATGTAGATAAAAATAGGTACATTAAAGCATTTTTACATGCAATATTTTTTTCCCACCTGTAAAATATAGGTATAACTTTTGATTACTCCAACAGGTGTACTTTATTCCACGTGGCATATAATAGAATTACTGGTAAGGGAAGCATTTGTTGCATTTAGCTTATTGTGATTACTGTTTAAATTTCTGTAGCTTTCAGTATGCAAACAGCACCATCCAAAGAATGCTCTTTTCATTTTGTCAGTAAAATGAGGAAACGTTATTTCTGTTAAAATGTATATAGTTTGCTTGAACAGCATCACTATATGGGCAGAGTGCACTTAATCATATGGAAGCATTTTGGGGTTTCGTACCTTCCTGAATGACAGGGAATCTTTCTGAAGTATGTTTTATTTTAGAGATTTTTTTTTTTTCCTATAAGTATCCTAGTGATGGAGCTTTGCTATGTTTCTCTTTTCACTTTGGCCATGATTAAGCAGTTCTGCATCCTATACAGTTGCTGTTAGTTTTCTGTGTGCTAAAAACTACTCCTTGCACTACTGGCTATATTGATCCACAATACCTGACCCAAAGTGAAGGTGACAAGAAAATTCCTTTAATCATCAGCACTGCGTAAGCAAGTTCAAATAGCGTATCTTTTTCCTCTTGTGTCCAAGGTGTCTGTCTCATGGGAAGTCACAAAATAATTTTCAACTGTATAGAATGGATGAAGAAAATTTTTCTTTCCAGCCTGCAGGTAATATACGCTCTTTTCAAGATAATTGTGATGCTTGTCTGTGTCCCTAACCACAGGGTCACTCTTAGCTCCACTTCACTTGAAAAACTGTATTTTTCCATCATAGCAAGCATTTATCTTCCTCCGCTGAGAGTGACTTTGCAAAGTGTACTCCACTGAACATAAATGCAATAAATCCCAAATGAGTGTTAGGAACCTTTCCTTCTGATGTATAACTTCCACTAGTCTGTTTTCCTTATGCTTAGAACATAGCTTTGTTGCAGTAGGTTAGTTTTCACAGGGAGACGTACTCAAATCTGAATATAAACTTGGGTTTATGAGTTTAACTCCTGGCTTCTTTTGGATTTTATATTCATGGAAAATTCATGTCTGTGACATAGACAAATAGGGTGCCTATGGTACAGCACGTGATGGCTGTGTGGGTGCACAGCTTGCCATTTAGATTTGCATCCATTCTTTACAGTAAGCACATTTAATTCAGGTAGATTACATCATCTTATAGTTACAAGGGCTGAAACAATGCTCAAGATTTCCTTAAAAGGGATGGGATTGCAATATTCTAGTATCTTTCAGGTGAATTCTCTGATTTGTATTTTCCTGTTTTGGTTTTCTTCATGCTTCTCTTAAAATAGAAAATCTTTTTTAATAGTATTTAAATGCAGTAGATTCTTTTTCTGGAGCATTGAAACTATTTTTAACCACATCTTACCCAGTTAACTAGTGTATTTCACAAAAATAGTATCTCAAGGCTTAGATATGAAAAGGTACTATAACACTAAATAGTTGTTTGTGTAATCAGCAGCCTTAAGGTGTTGTGGGGTTTTCTTTTTTAATAATTTTTTATTATTTTTATTTCTTTTTCCTTAGAACCTTAAATGAAATTTATGAAGATAGAACTTACAAAGATGTTTTAGTCTCTGTAAAACAGCATTCTTCTTGGTGGAAGGGCACTATGGTTTTGAGCTCTCAGGGAGTCTGATTACTTGCCAATTGAATTACTTCCTGAACAAAATCCCTAGTTTTCTTTCCTACAGAGAGTTTTGGCAGCTGTTTTGGGAGTTTTCTTTTTAATTCCATGAGAGTCGTGAAGAGACTAACACAGCAGTCATGCTGTAAGCATATACAGGAGGAAATAGCAGAACGAAGAAAAACTAGGGTTCCTTTCTTTGGCAATGACAAATTCACAGTATCACAGTATCACAGTATGTTAGAGATTGGAAGGGACCTCAAAAGATCATCTAGTCCAATCCCCTTGCCAGAGCAGGAACACCTAGATAAGGTTACACAGGAATGTGTCCAGGCGGGTTTTGAATGTCTCCAGAGAAGGAGACTCCACAACCTCCCTGGGCAGCCTGTTCCAGTGTTCCGTCACCCTCACTGAGAAGAAGTTTCTTCTCAAGTTTAAGTGGAACCTCTTGTGTTCCAGTTTGTACCCATTACCCCTTGTCTTATCATTGTTTGCCACTGAGAAGAGCCTGGCTCTATCCTCGTGACACTCCCCCTTTATATATTTATATACACTAATAAGGTCACCCCTCAGTCTCCTCTTCTCCAAACTATAGAGACCCAGCTCCCTCAGCCTTTCCTCATAAGGGAGATGCTCCACTCCCTTAATCATCTTAGTTGCCCTGCGCTGGACTCTCTCCAGCAGGTCCCTGTCCTTCTTGAACTGAGGGGCCCAGAACTGGACACAATATTCCAGATGCGGTCTCACCAGGGCAGAGTAGAGGGGAAGGAGGACCTCTCTCGACCTACTGACCACCCCCCTTCTAATACACCCCAGGATGCCATTGGCCTTCTTGGCCACAAGGGCACAGTGTTGGCTCATGGTCATCCTGCCGTCCACTAGGACCCCCAGGTCCCTCTCCCCTACACTGCTCTCTAACAGGTCGTTCCCCAACCTATACTGGAACCTGGGGTTGTTCCTGCCCAGATGCAGGACTCTGCACTTTCCCTTGTTATATTTCACCAAGTTTCTCCCTGCCCAACTCTCCAGCCTGTCCAGGTCCCGCTGGATGGCAGCACAGCCTTCTGGCGTGTCAGCCACTCCTCCCAGCTTAGTGTCATCAGCAAACCTGCTGACAGTACACTCAATTCCCTCATCTAAATCATTGATGAATATATTAAATAATACTGGTCCCAATACTGACCCTTGAGGCACTCCACTAGATACAGGCCTCCAACTAGACTCCGCCCCATAGACTACAACTCTCTGGCTTCTCTCCTTCAGCCAGTTCGCGGTCCACCTCACCACCTGATCATTCAGACCACACTTCCTCAATTTAGCTATGAGGATGCTGTGGGAGACTGTGTCAAATGCTTTGCTGAAGTCAAGGTAGACCACATCCACCGCTCTGCCATCATCCATCCACAGTGTTATTTCCTCATAAAAGGCTATGAGGTTGGTCAAGCATGACTTCCCCTTGGTAAAGCCATGTTGACTGCCCCTCATAACCCTCTTATCCTTGACATGCCTTAAGATGGCATCAAGGATAAGGTGTTCCATCACTTTCCCAGGGATGGAGGTGAGGCTGACCGGTCTATAGTTACCCGGGTCCTCCTTCTTGCCCTTTTTGAAGACTGGAGTGACATTTGCTTTCCTCCAGTCCTCAGGCACCTCTCCCGTTTCCCAAGACTTGGTAAAGATGATGGAGAGTGGTCTAGCAATGACTTCCACCAGTTCCCTCAGCACCCGCAGGTGCATCCCATCTGGACCCATGGATTTATGGATGTCCAGATTGCTCAATGGTCTCTAACCCATTCCTCATTGACTAAGGCAAACTGCTCCATTGGCCTGACTTCATCTGAGGTCTCAGGAGTACAGGGCTCTTCAGGACTGCCTCCGGCTGAGTAGACAGAGACAAAGAAGGCATTCAATAACTCTGCCATCTCTGTATCTTCTGTCACGAGGGCACCCGTCCCATTCACCAGTGGGCCTACCTTGCCTCTGGTGTTAGTTTTATCAGCTATGTATTTGAAAAAGCTCTTTCTGCTGTCCTTGACCCCTCTCGCCAGATTTAATTCTAAGGAGGCCTTAGCCATCCTAGCTGCCTTCCTACATCCTCTAGCAGCAGCCTTATATTCCTCCCGAGTGGCCAGCCCCTCCTTCCATGACCTGTAAACTCTCCTCTTCCACTTGAGCATACCCAGCAGTTCCTTATTTAGCCACGCAGGTCTCCTGGCCCTCTTCCTTGACTTCCTACGTGTCGGGATGCTCTGCTCTTGAGCTCGGAATAAGCAATTCTTGAATGCCAACCAACTATCTTGGGCCCCTTTACCTTCAAGCAGCCTTGCCCATGGGATTTCCCCTAGCAATTGCTTGAAAAGGCCAAAGTTTGCCCTGCTAAAGTCCAGGGTTGCAATTCTACTTGCTATTGTACTGGTCCTACCACACAAGATCCTGAATTCCACCATCTCGTGGTCGCTGCAACCAAGGCAGCCCTCAACCTTTACTGCTTCGACCAGACCCTCCTTGTTAGTGAGGATGAGATCCAGCAGCGCTCCTCTCCTGGTTGGCTCATCCACCATTTGCATGAGGAAGTTATCATCCATACACTGGAGGAACCTCCTGGACTGTGGCTGGGTTGCTGAGTAGTCCTTCCAGCAAACATCAGGGAAATTAAAATCCCCCACGACGACCACGGCCTGTGACTGTGAGGCCGCTCTCAGCTGCCTGTAGAAGGCCTCGTCAACTTCCTCACCCTGATCTGGTGGCCTGTAACAGACACCCACAACAGTATCGCCCCTGCCAGCCTGCCCCTTAATTCTCACCCACAGACTCTCAACTCGCTCGTCCTCTGTCCCTGGACAGAACTCAGTACATTGCAGCTGCTCTCGCACATAAAGAGCAACCCCACCACCCCGCCTGGCTGGCCTGTCTTTCCTGAAAAGGACATAGCCCTCCATGACTATATTCCAGTCATGTGAGCTGCCCCACCACGTCTCTGTAATTGCCACCAGATCATAATCTCCTGACTTAACACAGGTCTCTAACTCCTCCTGCTTATTTCCCATGCTGCACGCATTGGTGTACAGGCATTTCAAGGAGGGAGCTGAGCTCACCAATTTCACCCTAGGATTATAGGAGGCCTCCCAGTCTTCATCAATCCTAGAGTGCTGCCTCACTGGAGCAAGCACAGTTACAACCCCATCCCCCTTCGAATCTAGTTTAAAGCTCTCCAAATGAGCCCTGCTAATTCATGCCCCAGCATCCTTTTGCCCCGGTGAGATATACCTTTCCCATGTGCCATCATCCGGACTGGAGCCTTAAAAAACCAGCTATTATCAAAGAACCCAAAGCCCTGCCTAAAGCACCAGTCTCGTAGCCAATTGTTTACGGACTGAATTTTCCCATTCAGTCCCACATCATCACCGGAAGATGGAAGAAGTGAGGAGAAGATCACTTGAGCCCCAGACTCTTTCACCATCCGCCCCAAGGCCCTGTAGTCTTTCTTCATCCCCCTCAGACTGTGGGAAGCAGCTTCCCCCCCACCTGTCTGGAAGACCAGCAGCGGGTAGTAGTCTGTCGGGTGCACCAGGCTGGGGAGCGCCTTGGTGATATCCCTGATCCGGGCTCCAGGCAGACTACACACTTCCCTATGATGAGGGTCAACTCTGCATATCGGGCCCTCTGTTCCTCTGAAGGGAATCGTCTACAACAATGACCTTTCTTTCTTTCTTGTCAGAGGCAGTCTTGAGGTGCGAAGTCGACCGCCTTTTCCTATGTGACCTTGTAGTCTGGCCTTGCATCACATCCTCACCTACCTCTCCATCAAGATCCAGGGCCTCAAACCTATTACGGAGGGGCACCTGGGGAAGCAGGGCAGGAAGGGAGGAGGGTTGCCCACAACTCCAAACTGGAACTCGCTTCCAGCCCTCATCGTCTTTTTGGTCCCTTACCTCTGCACGACAGCTACAGGGCAGGGGCTGTCTCGGGCCATCCCCCTCTGTCTGAGAGGACAGGGGGTCCATCCCCTTTTGGGAGGTATCTCCCTGGAACCATTCCTGCTGGCACGCCAGGGAGTTACTCCACCAGTCGATCTCCCTTTCACAGTCCCTGATGGTCCTCAGCGTCTCGACCTCCTCCTTAAGTTCTGCCACCAAGCTAAGCAGATCTTGTACCTGCTCACACCTCACGCAGGTGGAATGCTGGCCTCCCTCCCTCGGCAGCAGCAGGCTCTGGCACTCCCTGCACCCAGAGACCTGAACAGCCACGGTTTGGGGCAGGGTCTCTGTCTGAGTTGCTACAGTCTCCTTACTGCAAGCTCTCCTTCTGGAGGCGACCATATTGGTCAGCAGTCTGGGACACCAGCAACAGGGTTCACAACACGACCTGCTTGTTCCTCCCTGCGCCCGGTGGGCAGCGTCGCTGCCCTCCCAGAGGCTCTTTCAAGGCAAGGGGCAGGGGTGCGGTCGCCGTTACCGCGGGAACGCCCCCTGCCACGTCAGCCGCTCTCTCGCAAGGGCTGCTGGGGCTTCGGGGATCGGGAGATGTCGGGAATCGCGATGTCTCTGCGCTGGCCCCTCTGATTTTCCTAATCTCTTCTGACCCTCGTGGTCTCTGAAGCGTGCCGGCTCCGGCTCTAGCTGTGCTAGCTCCGATCAGCTGACTGACTTCATTGGTGTTGGAAAAATATAAGTTGAAAACTATATTATCATGTTTAAGTGTAGCTATTAATTGAAAATTATGACTGAGTTATGAAAAAATGTATTCCTCTTCTTAACAGAAATGGGTTTTGTGTAAATTTTTATCTTTTAGCTTTTTAAATAAGGCATCCCTAGCATGAAAGAAAATTTTCATTTCGATACATTTTTCAGAGAGCTATGCAATAGAAGGCCATGAGTTGGTATATGATTTATTTATTTATTTTTTATAAATTCTTTCTTAGAATAATTCCTTTAAACCACAGTTTTAGGTAAGTTAACACCTTGCTGAAGGAAACAGATATCTAATTATTTCTCCTGCTTGTTTTGGTGTACTAGCTTTAGTGTGCCATTATTTGTCAGCTCTTCTGGGGCTGAGTTACTTCAAGAAATCTTCAGTATATTCACACCCAAATGAGCTCCAGTCTTACAAGTTGCCATTCAGCTCTGAGTTTCTGAGAACCCTGTTTCATGCGCAGTTGGGATTTTTGGTTTAAGTGTGTGAATCTGTTCTCAGTATTTCCTTAGAGAGATGTTTGTATTTAAAAGGTTATATACTGATGTGTCACTACTTTGATATTTCTTAAATACGTATTTAAGCTGTTGGATTACCAACGGGTTTGGGTTTTGACCATTACAGCTTTCTTATTTTTTCTTTAACAATAGTGAGGCCAGAAAGTGACAGCTTTGTTTAGGTATTTCTAAATAGTTAAAAGGTGTCAAAGCTGATGGGGGATTCTGAGTGATTTTAAATCTGGAGTTGTTGAGTAGGACTAGATTTCAGCATCAACAAACTTTTCTGTCCCAGTATTGGTCATCTTAGATTGTGGATATCTGTAGTACCTCAGTTGATATAAAGGGATTTATATCTATAACACCTATGGAAAATGACTCCAAATCTGAAAATTTTCTGTGCTTGAAGAGAATTTATATAACGGGATGTATGCTTCGGTATTCTTATCTTTTTATGACAGCCATTGCATTTGACATTATTACTGCAGTGCCCAAAGAAAGCACTGTTATGCTTTGCTTTTATTACTTGAGTTATTTTAAAGAATAAATGTAAATTGTGGTTCTGTAGTGTGTCACAGCTGACAGCATTTAATTTGCTCTCCTTTTTTTTCGTAGCATAAGCAGTAGCTGAATTATTTTGTTGACATACTCTTTATGTTACATTTATTTAAAAATCAATAAAGAAGCCATATTAGATAAACACATTTTTTAAACTGTGTGCTTTGGTTTTTTTTCTGTAATTCTGTCTATGAGGACGTTTTTCCTAGGAAAACAAACAAACAACAACAAAAATGGTGCACATCTCTTGTTACTTTGCAGTAATTTTGGTTAAGCAGTTTATTCATGAATTTGCTAGGAATGCTTTCAAGTAGGTTATAGAATTGCTTTTACAATAGAAGTCAGTTAAGTCTGAAGCCTTTCAAGTTTGTTGAATTCTTACATAATCTGAGCTTACTCTTTTGTAATAACTGTTGGGAATTGTATTGGGAATGTGTGAGAGATTTGTTTTTAAGCTCTAAAACCTGATTAATATTTTTAGCTAACTCATAGCGTACTTGGTTTTTCTCTTAACAATAACCTTCTGTGTTTTAATTAAGCATTTTTTAAAGTTAATTTTCTTTTATAGAGTAACATCAAAATACAGTGATAAATTCTGTTTTCACTTACACGGTTTTGATTCCATTAGTTAGCAACAGAATGTGGTCACTCGTGTTTCAAAAGCATATATCACAATTAAATGCTTTGTCTTAGGGAAATGTGTTTTCAGGAAATTGATTTTTGAGGCATAATTTCCCTCAACTTCCATCTGCAGTCATCTTCATAATTTTCTGTTTCTTTTTATTGTTATGGATGTATAAGGATTTTCATTTCATGATTCCATTGATCCTATTTTATCCTGTTGAGATTAAATGCAATTTTATAAACAGAAGTAGAAATATCCGGAGTCATATTTTGCACTTGAAGGGTCAAAACTCAGTTTGTATCTGAATTGCACACTGCAGGGGTAAACATGGCTACGGAGGTAATTTGTGTAGTGATGACAACCTGATATAAAACAGGAAGACATGACCCATGTTGTAAAACAGCTTGTAAGGGTTAATTGCTGCCTCTGGCTTAGCAAGAATGCAAACAGAGGAAAAATCCTGCAATTCACAGTTTGTAGTTAAAATCTCTCTTCAACCTGAAGGATGGTGGAGTTTCTGTGCTGAACCCTATATGGTATTAGTCTTGTTTCTAGGTGCCCTATATGATTTCCTAACTCCTGTCTGTAAGCTGTGACATTGCTTCCATTGCCTTATCATTTTCATAAGTTTAACTAGGAAAGCAAAACAATGAACACAAGTCAATGCATTTTACTTTCCATGCTGTGTAAGTGTTAAGACCATGGGTGCCATTCTGTCCATGATAGCTTCCAAGCTTAGCTGTCCCAAAATAGGGAGGGAGGGAAAGTCTGTCTTTGTTCTCCCATGTAAGAATTTACAACATTTTGCTAAATGAAGATAAGCAAGTAAAGTAGTGCTGAAAATTATTTAAAGGAAGACAAATCGAGTGTCTTCGGTTAGTTGCTCTATTAGTGGTGTACTAATGCAAAAAATCATGAAAGAGGCTCTAATTCACTAACACAAGCATGAAACTTATGTCTGAAGACATCTTGATAAACGTCAGGGTTTTTTTTAGTTCTTGAAAAATGCTACCTGGAGTTAAAATGGCCATCCCCTTCATAAGTAGGCATGTTTGGAGGCTGATAAAATATGTTTTAGACTGGAAACAAAAAACCCACATAAAGTCATAGTTTTAAATCCAGTGAACTAAATCTCATTGTTATTCAACTTTTTCTCACAGTCCTTTGACCTTTGATAAGTTATGTTTTACTTTTCAGATAAAATTTCAAATGGTCTCTATGCTCTCTCTGCTTGCTCCTGAAGGCTTGTTTGCACCTAGCAGCTAATTCCAAGGTTTCCAGTTTTGCCCCTTTCCTGCCTGCATGAAGCAGTAAAGCTTTGCACATACCCATGGTTAGGTCAAAGTTCAAAAGGAACAAAACCTTTTGCTTGCAGCACTTACTGTTTTGAATTTTCTCATTTTAGTTCCTTTCCAGAACTGTTCTTTTTCAAGTTATTCCTGATTTCAAAATTTCCTGGATATGCTGTAACAGAAAATATTTCTTTTTATTAAATAGAACTTCGAATTGCACGTGCCTACAGGTGGAAAGCCTGATTTAAACCTCCACCTCATTCAAGAAATTTGGCTTGGCAAACCTTAAGGCACAAATTAAGTCCAAAGAGGTGCTAACTAACCATTCATCTGCTTAAACATAGTGGATAAACTGGAAGAAAAAAAACCCAAAAAAACAGATGTATGATTTTCTATTCCTAACTCTGCCTTCCAGATCTAAACAAATGGAGACTGAAGTAAAACACTGGGCTTCATCAGAGTGTTAATAATTACTTGATAAGAGAACTGAAACTTTCTGCATTTCAGCAAAAGCCACCAAAGAAATCAATAAGAAAGTAATTGTGGTCAGAATGAACTCTGTACAAAATAAGCTTCCTATACATTTGTCTGTGTTTGGGTTTGGGTTTTGTTTTTTTCTTTAGTTTTGCTTTAACTAACTGTGTCCCTGTTGTATTTTTTCAGATCTAAATATATCAATATTTAGAAAAAGTGTTATTTAGTTTTTAATTTGCGGCCTAGCAGATGCATTTCTTCTATCAACATAATGTTTCGTGCATGATGATGAGGGGCAAAGGTTTATCCCATCATAATAATCACAGGTAAAATAATAAAAGTGATCCTATAACCTTTATTGGGCTCTTGACTATAGAGTGATAAACACATCATCAGTAAGGTGGTGGTGTAGATGTGCAGTTCTCCATAAAACCTTTGCAAATTTTCTATTAATATTGTTCAGAAATATGGATTGTGATTCTCTGCCATCCCTGATGGTGCTGAGATGGTGAAATGATGTTCTTTTTACTGAGATACTGAGGTACATTGAGATAGCTGATTTCGTAATTTTTTTTAAGTAAAAAAATTACGTAATTTTACGTAATTCCCGTAAACCTGGGATTAGTAATTTTTTGTTAGTTTACTTATTATTTTTTTTTTTAAATATACTTGATGAAAGTGAGAAATGCTACTGCTAGTAAATTGTTTAGATACACATTTAGAAAGGCTTTGTGGAAGCTCAGGTCTTGGTAGCAATATTCTCATGGTTGTAGAATTTAGGAAAAAAGCAGAGGTGAATTCTGTATTTTTCAATTTTTTTAAAGTGCTGTAAGCTGGTATAATTGCTTATTTCAACTCAAAGTAAGAAAGTTTAAGTCCAGAGCTTATGTTTACAGAAGGTGAAATAGTTACACTGCTTATGCACTGCTGGCGGTAGTAGGAATTATGCTGTCAACAAACTAAGGACAGATAGAAGTAGTTAGATGTGAAATCAGGCTGTCATTTCTCCAGGTCTTTATTCAATGCGTAAGCACAGATCTGTTGTTAGGAGATTACAGAACTCTGTAAATGAAGCTAGAGAACATGCCAAAAAATTTGCCATCTCTACACCACATGTTAAAGGAAGTTTAAGGTAGCTTGTCTTGCGTGATTTTCAGAAAATGAAATGACCATTCCTTTTGACAGTCATAAGATTACTAAGCCTATTGGAGCAAGATTTGCTGGGAAATACGATTGGGCTACTAATTCACTAGCAAATTAACTTTGTAAACTACATCCATCTGATGGAAATGATCGACCTTCCTGACCATTTTTTAAAAGGGAACTGCATCAGGAAGCATTCACGAGTAATGCGAAACAGTGAAGTAAAACTAACAATTCTTGTTTGTTTTTTTTTTAATAGGGGGATAACTAGAGCAGCCATACCAAAGTGCACTGCATGGAATTGACTCATAATGGTAATTAACAAACTCAGCAACTGAGTGTGCAGTCATCAATCATCCTAAAGAATTACAGAAAAATCTATTGACAATTTAATTAAAAGTCATTTGATGACCCCAGTTATTCTGCTTAAATAAGATCATCATTTCATTTCCCAGTTTGGAATTTAGACCAATTATTTAATTAAAATGCCAATGAAATATTGACCTAGTGAAATCTTTATTCTAGGTGTTTTAAATATAGATTATTGAATTATCTTAATGACTATGTATCTCATGAGATAAGAACAGTGATGTTCCTTTTATTTTATGAAAGATTGTTACTACTGGTGTTATCCTCATGCCATGATATAGAGATGTTTTCTGGCAGAAGGGCACTCAGACTATTTTTCTCTGCTCCTCAAATTTCTAGCTGTTACCTGAGGTCTATTTTTCTCTTACTCACCTACCGTCCTTGTCCATTTTCTTTCACTTTCCTCTGATGAGAAAGCACACTGGGAGTGAATGATCAGTTCTTGTTAATTATTTTCCAAATGTCTTTGCTGCTATGGTTTGTCCTTTCCTTATGTACAAGAGGCATCTCAGTCCTTGACTGAGTTCTGTCTCTTGTCTACTGGAACTTTTGTTTTCCCAGACTAAGATATTGGATCTGCATGATGCTGTTAACATTCAGTTTAGAAATATAGATTTTATGGGACCTTCAGGAGGTTTTTGGTTTTTTGTTTATTTGTT
This sequence comes from Psittacula echo, assembly GCF_963264785.1. Lineage (NCBI taxonomy): Eukaryota > Metazoa > Chordata > Aves > Psittaciformes > Psittacidae > Psittacula > Psittacula echo. The sequence goes on along the minus strand of NC_137735.1, from coordinate 40,876,995 downwards.
TGTTTTAATGCAATTAGATTAATTTTAAATAGAATGTTCAACTCTGTAAGCAGCATATAGTAGTCAGCTACTGTGCTTTTGTTTGATTTTGAATTTAAAATAAAATCCTTAAAACAATTTCTGCAGAGTTGTAAAACTTCCTCTTGCACTTCCATCTCCCAATGTTTCTGCTAGTAAAGGTTTAAAAAAATATTGAATGCAAAAAGAAACATTGAAACTTAGTGTTCCTTGAATGCTTTAATGTCTTGAGGAAAGAATGTGGAGGAGAAAAATACAGAATCTAAAATAAGACAGTATATTGGCAGGGCTGTTTTGCTGCTGGTATAGCAAGACAGTGGGGGACCTAATATGAAAGAAGTAATTACCACCCTCCCTCTCTCTGCATTCTGCCTTGGCACACACAAGCATCTGTGATGTTGAACAATTATTTCCCCATTGCTGAAGTAAAAGTTTGTGATAACAGAAGGTTATCAGCATTATCACCAGTTGTCATAGATGGGCAGAGAGGAACTTGTCAATGAGCATCATAATTTCGTAGGTGTCACTTGGCATTAGGACAAGCACAAACATATCAAGCAGAAATGGAAATCCAAGCTAATAGCAGCTAGTTAGCATGGTTATTTGCCAATGTGAAATGCATTACAAAATTTTGAGCAATTTTTATGCATTTCACTGGAGTAAATTTCAGGAAATCTTCCTTCATATGCAAATGTTGAGATATTTTTAATGGGCGCTGCAATATTTGTTAGTGGAAGAACATTTGTTAAACAAAGGCTCAAGACCATCTTTAAGATTCCTTTCGTGCCGGTGAAACCAGTATGAAGGTTCTGCTTCTGTCAGTGGTCACCAGTAGGACGCTGGGCCTCATGGACCTGATGTAGCTGTTACTAAATTACTTGGAAAAACCACAGAAATAGACCATCAAGTTCAGTGCACCATCTTCCACTGTGTCTCTTCAAGGTGACAAAAGTATGCAGTCTTTCTACACAACTCCTGTATGCAAAGAAACTCTGTCCCTCTCCATCACTCCACACACAGCATGTTTTATTAAGTGGAAAGAAGGCACTTTGCACAGTGTCAGTTTTACAACTCCCTTTGCTGAGACAAGGATGCACTGGTTTGGGTTTTTTTCAGAATTATATTACAAAGCAAGCTTGAGTGCTTTTTACAAAGCTCTAAAAGGACCAACTGATATCTCTGAGCACTTACACTAGAAAATTAATAATTTGCACAGTGTTAGGGGCTTTTTTTATATGCAAGTTATTTATTAAGCTGACTTTTTACTTTAGACTGTTAAAAATGGGAAAGATGCATAATGTGATATCTTAGTCACTGACGTATTGAAGGTCACATTAAATATTTACTGTGAACAAATTGAAATATTACTAAATGAGTCTGGGGACTAGGAGCCTCCATCCTTCAATCTGTGAAAGCAAGCTTAACATTCAGGGCTCTCCTTTCTCACGTGTCATTTATATATGAAATATAACAGGTGTCAGAAGATACAGCCAGAGAACTTTTTTTTTTTCTTCTTCTTCTTCTTTTTTTTTTTTTAACAAAAGTTAATAGGAGTTTAAAAATTATGTGAAGAGCTGAATTATAAAGTCACTGTATGTACACACATTGCACTCAGTAGTTGTGCTACAGAGTATATAGGATATCTATGCTATGGTAGGTTTGGTACTTCTAGTCAGTTGCTATTACAACTTGAAATCCTAACTGAGTCTTGCCCACAGTACATGTAGTTTTAATGTACTAACATATACTTGAAATGTGATTAAATTGGTTGTCATGTGCTTTGGAATGTTTTATGCCCTGCTGTATGTCAGTATGTCTTCTGGATATGCTCACCCTTGAACACTTAAACATCTTGTTTCTCTTAAGCAATCATAGTCAGCTGTTATATGTCCATTTTTATTTCACTTGTAGACCTTTACATTGCACCCTGTCATTATGTGCTGCTTCACAATCTATTTTATAACACTCAACTGTAAGACAAGGACTGTATCTTCCAGTTTTCTGCACTAATCCAAGATGATGTACTGCATGATTTAATAGACCAGGTCATGAGCCAGACTTGGTTCTGCTGGCTGGAGTTTATTTATACTGCTTCAAAATGTGCATTTATCCCCTTCATTCTTTTCTACAACTAAATGTGATGATTCTGTGATTCCACATTTTCATCTGGACTGAAATCTGAAGTTTAAAGCTAAACTTATCTTACTATAAGAGTACAAAATCAGATTTTCTTTTACGATTTTTTGACTTGAATTCTATCTAGTCATGGATGATTGAAATGTGATAATTATTTTTTTTTTTTTCCTGTCTAGACACTGTGTCTCTTAAGTTGCTTAAACAAGCATCTGGCTGTGTTAAACTTGGCTAAAAATATCTTTTTACAGTGTTGTGTGTGATTTTTATAATGAGTTTTGCTGGTTGTTTCTTTTCACTTGATTGTAAATATCTGTTTACTGAAACTATTTTTTATGAGTTTTACTTTTTGTTTCTGTTAGCTTCATGTTCGTTCTTGCACACTGATTTCCTACAGACTTTGGAAATTTGGGTAGGTTCTCCTGACAGAGGCATCAATAACACAAGACTGCAATTTACTTATCAGTTCTGCTGATAATGAATGATCTTGACTAGTTTTGCTGCCATCTGTGCCCCTAATAGTACTGCAAGCAAAACATAGCAATAATTTATTTTTATCATTGGAAGAAAACAAATTTTGTGTTGATGCATGTCATACATTGACAAAAAATATTGCTGATTTACTAACACTTTTTCCAAGCAGAGGTGTATGTAAGTTTCTTTAGTTCTACAAAATTAAATAGACAAAGATTTATTTGGTCAAACTAGCCTAATGCTGCCCCTCCATATGTACCAGGTAGTATTTACACTACTGGGACAGGCAGTTCTGTCCCATTTCCTGCTTCACCCCCTCGTATTCTGAGGCAGTTTGTATCTTACACTGCTCAAAATGTGATGAGAATTATTTTAGGTTTTTTTACCAAACAAGTTAAGTAATCTCAAATCCTTTTTTGTATGCAACTTACTTAAATTTGCAGGGTTTTTTTCAATTTGTAACTTTGTTGTATGTGACTCAGCATCCTTTCCTACAGTTTGCTGAGGCTGTGAAAGCAATGTTCTCTCTTTTAAACTATGTTCAAACACAGAGTTGATTTAAAAACTTTTAGGTTTCTGTGGGTCAAAATTTTGTGCCTTTCTTTTTTTCCCTTTCTTTTTCTTCAAGAAACTGTAGATATATTTAGCTAAGTGAAAGATAGGGTTTTCATAAAATCAGGTGATTCTGAGAGCTAGAAATTAACATAACAACTATAATATGTTCTTTGGAAATAAGAATAATTAAAAATTTAGCAATTTTCTATGCCCTTACCTTCCTCATTAACATTTTCCATCACTTCTAATGGAGTCTGCATGAAACTCCTTTCATTTTGAACTGGTTTGGTTCTGATTTAAGGTTAAGCTTAGCTATTCATGTGTATTCATATTTTTCTTTATCATTTTACAATATAAAAGAAGGGGGTTTATTTGTTGTATGATCATCTACTTTATTTTCTATTTCTTTTACCACTGCTATAAACTTTGATTTTCTGAAGTATTTTAGCATATGCCCTCTGTGAAAGATGTAATATTGTATGAAATTTTATTGTCCTCTTTAAGATTGTGAAGACATCCTGTTAAGTGTAGTAAATTGTTTTAATGCATGGCAATGACTATTAAGAATAATATAGGAACATAAAGCTCCAGGAACTTATATTTATAGTAGAAAGTTTAGTGATAATTATCTTTCACACTTCTTGATGAATGTTTCAGTATGTAAGTGGTGGCAATTTCTCACAGATAAATCTCTCAGGTATTATAAAGGCTAAGAGCAAAACTTTTGCATCCAAAGCTGTCATTCTCTTCTGGTACAACTATTTGTAAAGGCTGCCTGCAAAGTCAGACTTTCTTTATAATGACATCTATAGCTTCACAGCATTATTTTTTTATCAGTATTTAATTTCATAACAGACCATACTAAAGTTAGTTTATCTAGCTTCAACTTTATGTGGAGAGCATTAACGTAGCAAATTACTGGTAACATGGCAAAATTATCTGAGTTGTGGTTTGTACTTCCACCATCTAATGAGAAGGGGATGACAAAAACTTTACCTTGGAACTGCAGTTTTCCGTGACGTGCATATGAATTTTATTAATCTGAAGCTTCATGATACACTTTTTGTATCATCTTTCCTGTAAGATAATACACATCTTACTTTGTATGAAAGTTTTGTCATATTTAAAGAATATTTAGCATAAGTAGAACTTTTCTGGATGAAATGGTGACCTTGAAAACTTTTAGAACCGTTAGAGCTTTGTTACACAAAGGCAACTGCTTCTGCCATTAATCATTACAGACTGTGCCTACAGCTATTGTTGGCTTTTCAAAGTGAATTATTAAAGATATAGGAACATGAGAAGTATTTATTGCGGATCATTTTATGCAGCCAAAAGGGCAGGAGTCATTTTGTATGGACTACAGAAAAAGGGATGGTTTTCCTGTCCACGTTTACAGTAGGCCTTACAGCTTAAAATCAATGTACTTCTAGTGAAAAAGGATTTGACACACCAACTGCTGAATGTCAGAGTCTTTATTCACAAAGGTATGTTCAAGGTAATTTATTCTAATGTGTGCAAGCTATGTTGTCTGAAAATTCCCTGATTAAGCAGCACTGTCTTCTAAGTATTCTTTGAAGCATCCAAGATGTCCTCATGAGCTCCTATGGCTATCTGTTAGATAAAGAAACAAACACCTGGCTGCCTTTTTATCTTAATTAAATCATCATTGATGAAATGATGTATTGATTTATAGCTCACAGACATGCCAGGAACTTGGGGTTTCAGGCCCAAATGACAATACTAAAAATATGTTTTTTAAACAAAATGAAAATTGAATACTAATATTACTTTCCTGAAAGCTCATCCTTCTCTTTCTGTTGGGTTTGCTTGGTTGAACCAAGGCCAGAAGAAAAAGAAAAAAGTGTAATCAGAAGTTGTATAAAATATGTCATTTAAGTGACAGGTAAATACATAGATAGTGAAGAACTTCTGAAACAAGTCAAAGGGTGGCCCCTTAACGATGCATGCCCAAGTTCCTGAGCAGGTGGACAAGATTTTCTTGAGGAAGGTATGCATGAGAATGTTGAATGCTATACTAGGGTGCACCAATTAGAAATTTCAAATAAATTTCCATAATTCCATTTAGTGGAAATTCCTAATTGGTGTATCTGATGGTCATGGCCATTCAGAACAGAGCATTACCGTGTAAGACTGACTCACAGAGTTTCCTATGAAATGTATGTTTTGTATATGTCTGCAGGTGTGTATTTACTCATTCAGCCTTGGGTACTAAAGAGTGAGGTTCAGTGCAAATACGTTGTGTGGCAAAATGAAGGTAAGTTCCTTCAGAAAGTTCCAGAATAGAGTGGTACCACAGAGATTAGCTGATTCCTACAGATAAGTCTAAAGATATGGTGAAAGCCATCAACACTTATTTTTTTGTCAGTCAATGCTTGTTATCAGGTTATGATGCAAATGTTCCCAAAGACATATTTATAATGCATTTTTTGTCAACTCAGAAAGTTTTTTAACTTGTCATACGTGCTAAACAATTGATTACTCACAGGTGATGTGCATACTACAAGGCTGCACCAAACAATATGACCTTGCAGAGAAAGACATGACCGTCTTCTCTTGTAACATGGCAAATTAAGTTTAGAAAGTTTTTGTTCCACAGTTTAAAGAGTTTTTGTTCCACAATTATCAACTTTATTCGGCCATCTGAAATTCACTGCTCAGTGAATATGTGGATTGTGAGTGTCTGTATCTTATCTTTGGAACTAACTTTGAAAAAAAAAAGTATTACAGTACTAGCAGTACTTAGCAGTGCAGCTACTGGTAAGTCACAGTTATGCTTTGCTTTCTTTGTGTCAGAGTAAAACTTGAGCTCAGAAACTTTGCTGTCTGCAGTGGCTCACACAAGTTCAGTGTGAAATCAAAGCTCATTTTTCTAGGATACTGCTACTACAGTATTTCAGGGAAAGCAAATAACATTTTTTTCTCCCGGAACAAGTGAAAACATTATTTTTCTGTTTAAGGTGATAATTTACACAGAAGATGTTGTAAACAGATACTTACACTGGATATAATTTCTTTTTTTTCTTTTTTGATCTGAAACCCAATTAAGCATTGGCCAGATAAGCTGCTAAACCATGTTATGGATAAACATGATTCAAATTATTCCATTCCTTCCTCTGAGAAAGAAAATCAGGAAAATAAATTTATTTCAACCTAACAAGAAGGCTGAAGCGAGACAGGCAGTACAAACATTTAAAGGACATAATAATGATTTTATGAATATGTAGGATTTTATGCTGGATTTTTGCAGTTGTTCAATATTTTAGCTTTTACAGTTGTTAGAGGCTTCCTGTGAATCCTATTACTTAATGAGGACAGTACAGAGTGTTGGATGAAAAACAAGAATGCTGTTTTTCTGAGGGGAAAAAAAATGAAAGAAATGGTAGTGAATCTTAATTTCTCAAACAGTATTAGTTTAGGAGCCCCTCTTCATAAGGAGTCTGAATACACTGAAGTTCTCTGCCTAATTATTGAGCTTGCAACACTGTGTTGTCTATTTCAGAGCTTCATTAGAATATTTTTCTCGCTATCTAACCATGCATTTTCAGATTAAAGCCATTTCTTCCTGACCTGTTCTTCAAAGATCTATTTCTGCTTTATATATTTTAAAATTGCTGTTGAGTCACAGCTCAGCTCTTGTTTGTATATGAGAATGTTAGTCTGGAGATGTGAATAAATTAATATGGAGGTTATCCAAAATAACGAACAGTAGCACAAAGATGATGATGATGATTAGAGACTGAATTTTGAAGCCTCCTCTTTGGCCCTGGATGGCAAGGTATGAGATCTTTTGGAAGGGCTGGTGCTTTCCAGGATGCTTCCAGATGTGCTTACACTCCAGGGAATAATGTCAGTCTTTGTTAGTATTTCAGGTTTAGGTAAGCTGCTGGGCCAGCCTAGGTGTGGGCAGTTGGGCTCCACCAAGTGGGACACTGTCTCTTTCAGGGCCAGGCACATGCATTAGATGCACTTAATGCATTTAAATGTGAATTTGATAAGGTATTTAAAGTGTATTAAATGCCTGAGTGTTAAAGCAGACATCTAGATTGTTGGTGAATTGCTTGATACTATATAGATCATATTACTGTATTAAATGACCTGTTATTGTGTTTAACTCACGTTATGAATTGTGAGACAGATTTAACCCCAGGCAGGCTCTATTTTTATGATTTTTGTATCATTAAAATTTGAGGAAAAGTCTTCTCTTTCTGAAACACTTTGCTGTTTGGAAGACAGGAAGTATGTTGCGTGATGAGAATTTAAATCTTCTGAAACTTTTGCTCATCCCAAATGGGAGGACCAAAATATAAACAAAGTTGGGTCTTTACTTTAAAGTAAAAATGTCCCATCCTTTTGTCTTATCATTGATTTTAATTGTAAAAACTGTAAAATTCTTTTAGAACTAATGTAATGACTTTGTGTCACTGTTAGTAGACGCGAGAAAGGCTGCATTAGAATGTGCTGTCAGCAGAGAATTTCATTATAAATAAAAATATACACTTGTTTTAGGTAAGTATATATATCAATATTAACAGGCATTTAAGATTTTTACTGTGATATCTCTCATAAATTTCTTTCAGCCAAAGAAGAAGAATGTCAGCCACTAGTAATGCTTTTGAAGCAAAGTAATATAGAAAATATAGTATAGTACTTCCAGAAGATGAAGGTGTGAATTTTCCCATATATCATCTTAATGGCAACATTTTCTACAAAATGACATGGGTCACTCCTTTCATATTTCATGACTTCTATTTGCCCAACTTCAAAATGCCAAATGTGCCAGTGAACAGCACTTTAATATTCATGGATTTCTGGGATGGCTTTGACAGATGTCAGCTAGAAAAATGGCTTAATTAGAAGGAATCTGACTTGTGATTTCTTCTTCATACTCAGCCACATACACAAACATGCAACATATATCTCCATGTTTGTCATCTACAGAAAGCATAATTCATGAATGAGAGTATTCTTTTCCCATTGCATTTGACTGTGTTGATTAAAAATGGATTTTCATTTAGTAAAATTACTAAAATAGTAACTTAGTGGAAAATTGTCCTGGTTTAGCAGTAGCAGTCATTTTTTCTACTGGTGCAGTGCTGTGTTTTGACTTTTGGCCTGGGAATAATACTGATAAAGCCGATGTTTTCAGTTGCTGGTCAGAATGTTTACCCTGACCAAGGACTTTGTGAGTCTCATGCTCTGCCAGGGAGGAGGAGAAGCCGGGAGGAAGCGGGGACAGGACACCTGACCCAAACTAGCCAAATAGGTATTCCATACCACAGCACGTCATGTCCAGGATGTAGAACTGAGAGTTCTGGGAAGGGCTGGATCACGGCAGGGTGGGGGCGAGATACCGGTTGGTGAGCGGCTGTATTCTCTTCCTTGTTATTTCCTTTATCATTATTACTATTAGTGGTAGCAGTAGTGGTTTGTGTTATACCTTAGTTATTAAACTGTTCTTATCTCAACCCGTGGGAGCTGCATTCTTTTGATTCTCCTCCCCGTCCTTCCAGAAGCGGAGGGAAGAAAGGTGTGTGTGGGGGGAAGTAGACTGCGTGGTTCTAATTTACGGCCGGGGCTTAAACCACGACAAAAATATACTAGAATCCGGGGGGAAAAAATCCTGATCAGCACTGAAACTAATGACTTAAAATTTTGAACATTTTAAATAATTTTAAAATTATAACTATTTTAAATATTATTAAAATATCATTAATATTAATTTATGCTATCAAAGAGACAAATATAAAACTAAACTGCAGGCAACCGTTTTCTAGACAGCTGAGCTGTTTATGTAAGAAATGGATTTTTAAAGAAATTGAAGAGGAAGTTACACTGTTTTGAAACAACAAAGTTTCAAGTGGGGATCATGTTCATACTGAATTATTAACAGCAGGAGGGAATATGCTAACAAAAGCTTTCTAAAGTAATTGGACTGACCTGTAAGGAAAATCAAAGGTAACGGCAGGATGTGGTGTTCTGAGAGGAAGAAACAGAGCGGAATATAAGCCTTATCCTAGTGGATGAAGCCCTGTGTAGTTTGGGGTTTCTGTAACCTCTCATACACTTTAGAGAATAAGAAAAAGACTGTCAGTATGAAAACTTGAAAAGCGTGTATAACTCCTTCCAGTTCATCCAGTACTCATTAAAAAAGAGGTGATGATCAGGGTGTGAGCATATGCTTTAAAGAAAGTATGTTGTTTGGAACACACCAAAGGTCATTGTTATAAATTAGATATGAAAATTAAGGAAGCTAAGAAGTTAAGCATCTTTGAGCTAAACATTAACTGATGACATGCTTTTAAGTCAACTATAATGCATTTTGGAGATGGTACTACAAAGAACAGGAAGTTTTCTCTATAGTTCCAGCACACAATATTTAAACAAGGATCCTGAGTTTCATGGGCATGTAGGTAGAATAAGAAGACCATAGGGTCTCACATACAGCTTTTCTTAAAAGCAGTACAGCCAGATCAAAAAGAATACAGTCTCTCATTAGTTTAATTTAGCTATTATTTAATTAATCTTTTGATGAAGCAAAAAATTCCATATTTGAATTCTTCATGAATTTTGTTGCAATTGGAGCTCTGGTTCTATCAAAACTTAAAGAAAACAAAAAAACTCTTTTTTTTTTTGCAATGAGATTTTAATTTAATTTTAATTAATATGTTAGATTCAAACATAAAAAGGATTTAGATCTTTATCACTAGAATTTGCATGAGTTCCACTGTGCTTCCAGCTCAAAGCAATAGCTAACTACTTCAAACTGTTGCAATTAATGTAATTTCTTCTCTGCATCTGAACCACAAGTTAAAGGGATTTTTTCAGATTTGGTCTCAATAAGAAAAGAAATCCCAGGGCCAAGTGCAGATTTTGTGATCCAAATTACATTGAAAATAATTAAATGCATATATTTTAGAGTTGTTTTCAACCCAGGTTGTGATTCCATTTCACTTGGCAGTGTATTGTGGCTGCACAGAGGTATTTTTTAATCTCCATTTTATTCAGTGCTTGATTTGGTCTTCATACCACTTTTGGTAGAGTTATTAAGGAGTTATGTGGAATCATTTTGTGCATAAACTTAAGATGCTGTACAGTGCAGGGAAATGGCAAAATGGGACACGGTTGCTCATTCTTGACCAAAAATATTTTCCCCATTACGTTCACAAGGAAATCCCTATAGTCAGAATTCAGTTGTTATACCATTCTAATGGTTCAGTAGTAGTAGATCTGAAGGTAATCTGAAGGTGAAGTGATTGTAAGGAGAGTTCTTCATAATTTCTTTTCCTTTTCTTCTGTGTAAGTATTGCTGTGTGATGGTAGATCCTGAGCAGTGGGCATATCCATGTTGGCAAGTAAGTGCTTTGATGCACAGAGTAGTCACATAGCTGTACAGAGCTAACTTCATGCCATATGCATTTCAGAATAATGAACAAACATTTTCTTTAGTCCACGTGTAGTCAGGGAAGCACTTAAGCGTGTTTAAGTTAGTATTCAATGAAAAGGTATGGCATCTGAATTAAGTCTTGAATTCTGAACACAAGGTTTAGACTTGATGTAACAATGAAACAATTCTGAACTTTCTCTTCAGTTGCAAAATCTGCAAAGGCATCTGATCTTTTGATTATGTCAGCTGTGAGATCTGTAGCAGTATTCATTCATCTGTCCTTGCAGTAATTCAGTCTTGTCTGAGTCAATTCACAATAATTTATTTGGATTTTAGTTACTTTAGTATTCTAACACATTTTTGTAGGTTATAGAAATGTGTCGCGGAAAGGACTCAGTTGGAGATCAATGTGATCAGACAAAGCCATTTATTCTAGAAAACTAACTCTTTATATACTATTTCTTAAAGTTGTTTGCACTAACTTGGCCCATTGTGATTGGATACATATCTGTGAGGCCCTTAACAACTAACATATAATTGGTTAAGCACAGGTGGGAGAACCTGACCTTCAAAGTTTTCCAACAGCCCTCAATTTAGCAACTCAGTAAATTCCAGCTCCTTCTTATCTTGCTGGGATTCTCACTCCCAGTGCCTCGCTCCCATCCTCCTTCACCTTTTGTTGTTCCTTGGTTCATGTCGAACTCCATGTAGGCACTTGCTGATCTGGGTATGTGGCTGTTCTTTGCCAGAAAATCATCCACAGAAATGTTATGTTTTTTAAAAAAATTATGTTTATTCCCTGTAAAATGACTTTTTGAAAAAAGACATTTGACTTGTTGCAGACACATTTTGCCATAAGAGAACCTTTACTTTAATGTATTCGTTGTGGTCAGTGCCACGGAAAATTAAACCTTGAGAGAGAGGGACAGCAGGGAATTAATTGTTTTGATTAAGAAATTAACATGAAGATTCGTAAATACTGATGAGGGTAGCCATGAATTGTTACTCTACTGGCTTACTGTTTCCATTTATTGATAATTATTGTTATTTCTGAACTTAAATACTGATCCTCTAAACACTTTTGTGCATGTGTATATAAATTCAAGTGAACTTCCATTAACTTCAAGAAGAGTTCTCACAAAATTATATATGCATAAGCTTTGTGGAAGTGGCATTTCAGATTATTAATATTCTAGATAGAAACCAGAGAATTAACTTCCACCTGGCATTAGCTGAAATAAAGCCATAGCTTTTGCTGAAACTGAAGTGATTTATAGCAGCTGCTTTTTTTCCTGTAAAAGTTTTAAGGTTTGGTGATTATCAAAATTTGCATTTAGTCAATCAGTATTAGCAGTTTCAAGATCAACTTTGCCACATGGAGATGGGAAGTCAAGGAGATCATAAAGATACTGAGGTAACTGTATTTTTCCTGGGATCCCAAGTACAAAAGTATTTCCTTGCGTTTTTCACATTATACAGCCTCGTGTTAAAGAAGTAATATATTACATTCCAGAGTAATATATTCAAGTTTAAAAAAAAATTGCAGTTCTGTAGTTACTGTTGTCTGATGTGGGATGATCAAGATATTTTTCAGTACTATGGCACTTTTAAATAAGGAATACTAATCAGACTCTTTCACCATCTGGATGAGAAATGGGTCACTAGAGAATATTCTCGGGTGACATGCCATTATACAACAGGGACATCTCTAAGAAATTCTTTGACATGACAGTATTTCTTAACATGATTTACTCAGAGCTGAAGTCAAATTTATTGTAATCCTACACAGCTAGTAAATCTGCCATCAACCTGTCAGTTGCATAACTAAAGCTACCTTTTCCCAGATGTCAGTCCTTTACTGTATTTATTGACTGAGTCACAAATTATTTCACCTCTGGCCTTCAGTTTTCGATAAAACTACAGAAAGAATTTGTTTCTTCTTCAAAGGAAAGGATGTTGAATTTAAATTATGAGTAACATTATAAAAAATCTGAATACTGTTCACACATGTTGCTCTTGAAGTAATTCATCTTATTTACTTCTCATGTGAATAAAGTTTAGCAAAGTGTGGGTATTTTTCATGGATTAACAAGTGATTTTTTTTAAAGAAGTAATAGATTTCAGTGGAAACTCTTGAACTTTAAATTATAAACTGGCATGTTCTATTTAGAGCATGTAGTACAAGTTCAGAAAACAGCAAGGAAGTGAATAGAAGAAAAATTGGACTTGCTGTGATGTATACACTAAAAAGGTATGACAGTAGCATGAAATACACTGGACTTTTCTCATTTTCAATTAACTATAAATTAATTTTAGCTGGCCTAGAATCAATTGCAATAATCTGAATTGAGGGGAGGAAAGGATGCACCAATTGGCTGTAAACCAAAAGTATAAAAAGCTGTACTTTCAGAGGAGTTGCTCAGAACAGTAACATTTTCAGTAATCTTTATTTCCCACGACTGTTGTCTTCCATCAATCTTCTGTCTATTTTCATATTCATGATAGATATGCTCAATTTTGATATTATAGTATTTTGAACAGATTCTAAATTTTAGCTTATTTTCTAATGAAGTACAACTCATGAAAAGAGGGGGTTTACATTTTCCAGTGATAGACAGTTAAATTCATGTGTAGATATTCTTGAGTTGTTCTTGTGTTGTTTTATATAAGTAAGGATATATTGTGGTGCTAATTTTAGTGAAATTAATACAATAAAACATGCAAGTAACATGAAAAATTAGAACCTATACCATAGGCATGTCCTTTTAATCTTCCGTGCTATTAAGAAAGAGACATTTGTTTAAATGTATTGATTTGAATGTTAGCCAGCAATGGGAGATAATTAGTCATGCTAGTAAATTGAGCACTAACATTACAGTGAGACAAGTACAGTCTTTGCCAGTGGCAGTTTTTGACCTTTTGTGTAATGATGGGATTTGTAAAACTGGATGGATGTAAGAATGCAAATTCAGAAGAAACAATTGCAGTTTGTGTGTTTTCTCTCTCTATTCCTTGGCAGCATCAGAAAGATTTCTCTGAAAGTATCTAAAATGTTAGTGACTCTGAAGACAATGAAGATGAGAAGATTGACTTTGGGAATTGGGCAAAAATGTAAATCCAAGCCAGTGCCTTTTAGCATGCAATCTGCTAAATTAATATTGACAAACTCAGCAGAATAACATGAAAATAATGAGTTTTCAGTTTATGATGATCGGGAAAGTTGTGCTTAACATTCAGCAGAGAACTTTGAATTCTAGATTTGGAGTTTAAATAATAATAATAATGATTACTCTGTGTACAATATATGGCACTTATGTGGTAATTTCCCCTCATCTGAAATAAATGCCTATCCATTTTTAGAAAGATATGGTCCAAGTTAATGTGTGCTGTGAGTCAGTAAGGTACTGTACTATTTCCATCGTCTCCTAGGTCCTGTCTTGATGGACTCCTGTCCTGGGTTCAGCAGTAGCAGTCAGTTTTTCTCCTTGTTAGTAGCTGTTGCAGCACTGTGTTTTTGACTTTCGGCCTGGGAACAGAGCTGATAACAGCGATGTTTAGACTGACCAAGGACTTTGTGAGTCTCATGCTCTGCCAGGGAGGAGGAGAAGCTGGGAGGAAGCAGGGACAGGACGCCTGACCCAAACTAGCCAAAGATGTATTCCATACCACAGCACGTCATGCCCAGGAGGTAGAACTGAGAGTTCCCGGAAGCGCTAGATCACTGCAGGGTGGGGGCGAGGTACCGGTTGGTGAGCGGTTGTATTCTCTTCCTTGTTATTTCCTTTATCATTATTATTATTGGTGGTAGCAGTAGTGATTTGTGTTATACCTTAGTTATTAAACTGTTCTTATCTCAACCCATGGGAGCTGCATTCTTTCGATTCTCCTCTCCGTCCCTCCAGGAGCAGGGGGAAGAAAGGAGGGGGGGAAGTAGACTTCGTGGTTCTGATTTACGGCCTGGGCTTAAACCACAACAGTTCTTTTTGGCGCCCAACGTGGGGCACGAAGGGTTGAGGTAACAACAGATCTGACCGAGGCACAATGCTGATTTATTGGCTCTCAAAGTTGTTTCTCTTGATGTCACAGTTTCAGTATGCTGTAGCTTACTTAGAGCCGGTATTTGCTGTGTTAGTGTTTATCAAGTGTGGGCCTTGGGCTAAGGTTATTGTTTCATTGTACTTTATGGTAATGGCTTGTAATACGGGCGGGCTCCGGCAGCAGGGCAGGATGGACGTGGCTGTGGACTTGTACCTGGCCGTCCCGCTGCTCTTCACCGTCCTGGCCCTCGTCCTCGCCTCCCTTTTCGTGAGGCTGCGGGGAGCCGAGGGGGAGCGGCCCCGGGAGCCGGCGGCAGCCGAAGCGGCCCGGGAGAGCGGCCTCGGGGACCAAGCGGCGGCGGGAGCGGGGCCGGAGGCCGGAAAGGAGGCGGCTGCCGAGGAGGGGAAGGAGGCGGCTGCCGAGCAGCGGGAGGAGGCGGCGGAGGAGCCGAGCCCCGTGGCCGAGCCCAGCCCCGTGGCGGCCGAGAGCATTCCCCAGCAGCCGCCAGCCGAGCCCTGCGAGCCTGAGCCGCAGGAGGATGCAGGAGACCCCGCAGCACTTTCCAGCAAGGCAGAGGAGGGAGATCTGGACTCGGAAAAAGAGAAGCTGGTGGTGAGAAAGCCTTCAAGCACAGCAGCTGCACCAGCCCCAGTGACAAGTACAGCAGCATTTGAGAGTTTTGAAGGTTTTGAATGGCCTTTGGGTACCCTTGGGACCTGCCTGCTGATTGTGATGGGGATCACCATGTTGGCACACACACAGAGTGTGTTTTACCCACAACCATTTTGTCTGATCCCGAGAGTTAAGCAGAGTCAGGTTTGGGTCTTGTCTGGGTTTAGACAATACAGGGGGACCGAGAGGTTTTCCCCAAGGCTGGACAGTCATGTGTGTTACGGTGTGTGGGACAGTATGGGCGAGTATCTAATCCACTGGGCCCCTCCAGTGCTTTGGAAGCGTTGGAGATGGAAGGCAGCTGTATGGAGTCCCCGACGACAAGTTGCAGAGACTGCTGCAGGGGAGGGTGAATTATTTTGAGCCTGATGGGCCCATGACACTTCAGGCCATCAGGGCAGAGATGCAACATAGAGATGGACTCATGATCGAGGGGTGGACTTTGCAATGGGCCTCTCCTGCTCTGAAAAACTGTTACAAGAGATGGAGCCCACCATCATGGACCGAATGGACTCAGCAGCTTTATAGGGATTGGTCTGTGCATGAGGATAAGAGTGCACTGAGATGAAAGTGATGGTATATTGAAAATGTGGGATCTGAGCATGACGTGAATGGTATGGAATAAGGGGTGGATACATATTGAAACTGTGAGATCAAAACCAACAACTTTGTTCCCAATGTGGTCACCACCTTTATACTTTGGGAAGTATATAATACAAGTGCTTAGCAATTATACATCTTTTTTCTCCTTCCTGGGTGGTATCAATGAAGGAGAGGGTGAATCGAGTCAGTTTGCTGAGGTGAAAGCCATCCAGCTGGCCCTGGACATTGCTGAACAAGAAAAAATGACTGCTACTGCTGAACCCAGGACAACTCCTCAAAGCACATCTCTTGGCATTAATTTCACCAGCTCTGCAGGTCTTCTCTCCACCTCAGTCATCTCTGGTCCCCATTGCACCACTCTCCTTTGTCCTACCTCCAGTCAGAGCCTCCTCAAGCCCTGCTCACCCTTCATTATTCATTGTTTCTCAGTGTCCACTGACTGCTGTGGATCTCTGGCACAGTCATCCAAAATAGTCTGCCAGTTTTTCTCTCTTTTCTAACCTCAGTTCCCAACAACTTGCATTGGTCTTTTCCAACTCTTTCAAATCTTCCTGAAACTTTAAGATATCCCTGTTAACACAAAAGATATATCATCCCTGTGCAAGGACAAGGATGATACCCTGTTGCCTACATGCGGAAAAGTTTTGATGTGTCTGTGACCAAATGAAATTCATAGGAATCAGCAAGTAGAAAAATAGGGGAAAAAAAAAATAAAACCCAACGATCTGTTACCTTACAGCATTTCTTCTTTCTTGCCAGACCTGTGTGACTAGTTTTTAATTCCTTCAGTATGAAAATGTTTCTAATACGTTCAGACTTCATTTGTTTCTTTTCAGTTGTATCCTGACATTGTAGATAGTTTAAGAATAGTTTAATAAATCCTCAAAACCATCTCTATCTACCTACTTGTTTGTATCTCTGTATTTCTAGTTAATTCAGCTAGATTACTCATGATTATTGACTGTACTCATTACCAATGCAGAACTTAAATAATAAACAGAGCTATATGCAAGGAGGAAATTTGAAGTAGAAGTGTAATTTTGAAATTTATCATAAAGCCCAGATCCTGTCTTTGTGCTGAAGATTTATATGGAAAGGTCAATACTTTAATATTCTCCTTGGCTCATCAGATATTCTGTTAAATGTCAGAACTTCACTAAGGTGCATGCTAAATTTGTCTCAGATATTGTGGTCTCTCAGTCTTTGTCTGTGCCCATTGTTTTTCCAAAGTGGCTGGAGGAGATAGGCCATCATTTTAAGGTTTTCAATATACTCTGGTTTGCAGTATACTCTGGGAATTTTGGAGTGGGGAGATGAGTCATAGCTTTTATATGATTCTGGGATGGTGTTTCTCAATATCACTAGACTGAGATTAAGCACAGACTGGTATTTGTCTACTTCCTCTTCTACTGCCTGCCACTGTTTAATTGACTGACCCATCAGCTGCTATTCTTCAGTTGCTGTGGCCCCCACAGCTCTCTATTGATTTTCTGGTTAAAAAAGTTCACTGAGACAGTTGCACTTGAATCTAGAGTGGGGTTTTTTTTTGTTGTCATTGGGCTTTGCTTTCAATTACTTTAAACTTGCCTGTTTAAATAGACTAATCTGTGGTCTTCTCTTTCAATGGATATATAATGTAGAAATATATTAAACAATTATGGTTGCCTAAAGCATTTGTTAAAATTAAAATTGAAATACAGTAAGTATTTATTATATCAGCAAGAGGAAGCTGTGTACCATTTGCTAAATAAAAATGTATCAAAAAGATGTATTAGTGGAATTTTATTTGGCTATCTTTTTCTTGCACTGTAACCTGGAAAAGAAACTTCAAATCTCAAAGCAGTGGTTAGGAAAGTAGCTGAGATGGAAACTGAATTGTTGAATGACTTGTATTTAAAAAACATATGTAGATCTCATAAGAATAAATAGGTTTTTGGTTTTTGCATTTGTTGATTTAGCCTGATGTTTTCAGAACCAAAAAAGAAATTATATTTTTAATTAATTTGTAAATTCATTAGAAAAGGAAGTTCCATACAGTATTATTACTGTATTGTTTTGTTAAATCATTTTGTAATTGTTTTGTTAAAATAAATAATGTATTTTCAGAAAATAAAAGCATTTTGAACAGTTAGATTTTCATTAGTGAAGTTATTCACCTCCCTTCAGCTCTATGTGAAATGGAAAAGTGAGTGTCTAACCTTTGCTCTGTAATTATATCTATTTGCACACGCCTAGCACCTATTGTCATGTAAATCAAGAAAGCATTCATGATTAGACACATGCAGTTTGAATGTGTGAAAGACTTTTCCTCTTACCAATCCACATGTAAATTTTTTCCAAATTGCTAAAAACTTGGAAACCTCCAAATCCCACTCTTTATGGGGCTCTAGAAAACCTCCCTCTGCCATCTCACAAACACTTTAAGACAGTCATGTCTGGGACGCATGATCTCTTAAACCAGCATTGCAACTTGTCTCCCGGTGTAAAACAAGTTGTGTATCTAGACCTTTAGATCAATAGAGACTGTGAGTGAGGCAGTAAAGTTACTGATAAAGGGCAACCAAGATTAAATTAAACCAGGACACATTCAATTAGGTTTAGCAGAGACATTAGGAGGGAGCACAGTGTGAAAAAGAGAAGGAGAATTGTGACCATATCACATTGCTGCTAACAGCTGATGTCCACCATGAGCATCTTTTAAATCTGCCTGCAAAAATATTACTTATTAACACCTGGGCTGAGTTATTGGTGTGCATATGAGGTGTAGTAGTAGTATGATTGCATATAAAAACAGATAGTAATCAAACATTTGTACAGTAGCTATATGTAAAACACTTGGTTATTTCATAGCTGCAATTTTATGAAGCCTGTCAAACAGTTCTGCCTTACTCAAGCGTGAAACCCTGAAGAATATAATAAATTACTTTATCTGAAACTCTAAACGCACATGCTGAATATAATATATAAAATAAATGGACAGAATGGAATGCAGCAGTTTAAGTGTTTATTTGAATAGAGGAATGGAGTCTAGCCAAGAGGGTTGGTTTTTTTTTTAATATGAGAGCATATGACAAAATTGTCCTGTTGCCACTGAGAGAGTGATTCTAGCCCAAAGAATTCCTGGTACCTTTTATCCATTTACAGTTGTGCACTGCTTGCTGTGAATTCTTATTTGATGTAAAAAAAGCATGTCATACTAATTTAAATTAAAAAAAATGTAATAGATTGGAATAGAGAAATACAATTCTGACAGATAATGATTTTCCTTTTTCAGAGTTTGCCTTTTTAAGAATTGAACAGTATATCTTGAATTGGTTTAGAAGAAATGCTGAGGTTACAGATAATTTTGTTCCTTTACATAAAGCTTTACTTGTTCTCAAATGAGAACAAAGTAAAACTTTTCAGTAGTTTCAAAAGGTTTTTGGACTATTCTTAGTACTTTAAAATAAAACTACCATAGTACACAATTATTTGTTCTCATTCACAGCTATCTGTGGCCTGTCCAGCTAATTTTAACTGGTTGATGCCTGTATTTTATGTCAATATTATAAACTGACATCAAAACACTTTTCAAGTTGAGTTTAAAAGATTCTGAAGGGTGCATGAAAAAGTCACCTGAGGCCTTGCAAATGGGCATAACCATTGCTAGAGATTGAGATATTTTAAAAATATTGGCATATCTTTTTTCATGTTTGATTTTTAAATATTTAGTTACATTATAATTATCTACATTAATCTACAATATGAAGAATAATTATAACAGTGCTACATATTCGTATCAAAATGAAATAAAAAATGAAATAATCAAAATCAAATATCAAAAATGAAAGTCACAGATGATTTTAAGGCTTGTAGCAGACAGCACTGCACCAGCCTTCTCCAAGGCACAGTTGGCTCTCAGAAAGTTCCCCCTTGAGGTTTTCAAGGCTTGTTAACTTAGCTACTATATTATGGTATTATGTTTATATCATCTGTGTGTGATTAGCATGGGATATTCAGTGGCATTAAATAGCAGCTCAGTGGCACACTGAAATTAGGAGTTTCAGACTTGCAGCCTGAGTTCCAGTCCCAGGAGTACTTACTAGTTAAGTCTCTCTGAACATGCTGGCAGTGATTTCCCTTTTTGCTCTTTGACACCCTGTCTGCTCCCTGGGCTGTACAGTACAGTAGGGAAATCTTACCATCAGTGGCATGCTGCAACAGGTGAACTAGCCATGGCATAGGATAATGATGCTATAATTAATACTGTCATAGAGTTCTGTATCAGTTAATTTCACCCCCCATCTGTTTTTCTCAAGAGTATGTTTCTGAGTATGTTGAAGGCAAAAGTAAAATCCAAACGATTAGGATGACAGAAAGCAATCTTCTTTCATCCTCTTTGTTGCTGGAAGGGAGAGCTCTGATCCTGCCCTCCAGCTGCTGCATAACCCACTGCTGTCAGATGGAAATGAAGATAGGATCTGTATTTCATGTATTAGCATCCTGTGTATAACAGTCAACTCTTGGACTGCTGCTAAGACTCTCCTGAGCCTCTTGTTTCCCTGCCAGGATTACAAGCTCTTGGCTTTTTAAGCAACCTCTTGGAAAACAATTAATGCAGAGGAGCAATAAGCTGTCTGAACTCTGCAGACAGTAAGAGCAGGAAGCTTGGACTTCAGATTTTAATTTCAGAAGTTTTATTCTACAAGACATTTTATATAACAAATACTAATGTATGAAGTTGCTTCTTTGTGCAGGGTAATTTTTAAGCAACTCCTCCAGAGAATAAATATTTAAGTTAAACATTTATATGATTCCTCATCATCTACTGAATTTTTGATTGGAGCCATGCTGCCCTGCACAACATGTGAAAATATTGAAAAATTGGCTGGACGTTTTTCAATTATGAGTTCAACAGAAAAAAAACCCTGAGTTTTCTGATGTCTGAAGTGTATGCAGCTCGCAGCGAGAAAGCAATTCAGTGTGATAAGTGCGTGAAATGAATATGAAAAGATTAATGAAAATGGTGGAAACTTTTGGAGCAGCATTGGGTTTCTGTTTGTTCTGGGTACAAAATATGTAATTATAAGTACTATTATCATTTTTAGCCGTAATTATATTCTAAAATTTAGAAGATAATTGGTACTAAGGAGCATTCCCTTGAATTCGTTTCTTACTACATGCTTTTTACAACATTCTCAAGTCATTACACTCTATTTCAAACACATAAGCCTTTGTATTCTAACCTTGATGTGTTTTTCATGAAAACAAGGAAGGATATTCTTCCTGCTTTTAAGGCCACAAGTAGGACTTGCATTATGTGTCTTCACTTGAGCATTGCCTTTGTTAGGGAAGGGATTCTTCTGTATGGATGGTTCTGTAATGGCTCGAAGGTAAGGAACTGATGAAGCTCTGAAATGCAGCCAGGTCCTCTGTCAGTCATGCTCACCCAGCAAATGTACCTATAAGGCACCTTCTCTGTTACTGGCAAAAGAAAAGCTCATTCAAAGTTCATTCTTGATAATATTTCAAAACTTAAATCTCTTCAGACTCAATCCTTAGTATGAATTGGAGCACTTGCCCTCATTGGCCAATTCTGAAAGAGAAAATTACCAATCATAACTTAGGTTTCTTCTGAAGACTTATAATGAGAATATTTAGACCTGGATCCCCTAGAGTGCTGGATGCTTTATTGCTGGTGACATGATGGCTGGTGACATCCTTTTGAAGATGGTCCAGACTGGATGCTATAAAATTAATTTTTTAAAATAATAGAAGGTCTGAATCAATTTAGGAATACTTTAAATTACAGTCACATTATTTAACGTATTACTTTGAATTAGGTTATATTGTATTAACATAGTGTGATTAGAACAAAAGGGTTAGTAAAGATGATGTCACTTAATAGAAGAAAAAAGGTAAGTAGGTAGGTTAAAGCATCAAGAGGAAAAAAAAATGTGTGATTGCTACTGATCAGAACAAACCCATATATTAGAAGGATATAATCTTTTGGATTCAGAAACAAATATGCTTTATTTATCTTCTACATTGCATGATAGTTTAGAAATTTATGTATCTATAACATTTGTCAGTACTATTGTAAATAATTCCCATTGATGGTCTTCTTTTTTTTTTTTTTTTTTAAGTTAGAACAGATCTGGGATTTATGCTCTGCTCTGTTACTATTTCCTGGGCATGTCTGACAGCTGAGCTGTTTGCTTGACCGTAAGATTTAGAAGTCTGAGGAGGAAAGAGAACAATTCATCTCTCAACCTCAAATTAAAGTCTTTCCGACATTTGATGTAATACACTGAGTGTCGAGTGGAGGCACTATCTGACACTACAAAAACTAAAATATTCATGCGAATTATAAATACAGAATTTAAGAAATAGTGCTGTCTACCCACATTCAGTGCTAGGAGTTATATGTTATAAGTTATAAGACCAATATGTTAGTCATGTCTTTGGAATCCTGCTCTGTACCTTCATTCATTTGCCAAGAACCAAAGATAAAACATGCAGCTTTTGAGCAAGTTTTTACCCTTCATTATTTTGAATGTTTGATCATGTTGGAAAAAGAAGGCAGAAAATCACCATTTAAAATGTTCAGTGTTCATTCTTTATATAAGCCTCTTCAAAAAGTAGTATTTTAAAAGAAAGGGAAAGAAAAGGAATTCAAAATCAAGTTTGAAGTATTCTTCATTGTATTAACATAATTATTACAGTTGCTTTTTTCTCTTACTTCCTGTGCTTTGGCACATCAGGAACTATTGTCTTTTTTTAAAATATCTCTAAATAATTTAAAATATCACACTATATAATGATTAGATAGAACTATTTCATATGTCATTGGCATATCCACTACAAAAAAAAAATAAAAATAAACCATATACAGAGGAATTGTATCAATCTGAAGAAAGCCTGGCTTTCAAAAATTATCTGTTGCATACAGGAAAAGCTATTATTCTTATTCTATTCTATTCTGTTCTGTTTTCATATTTCTGTGCACTATTCTTTGGAAATAAAGAGCCCAGCATTTGTTCTGTATCTTTCTTTACTCTTGGACAGACACTGAGGAAAGCAAGTCAGCATATAGTACTAACTGTGCTAGAGCTATAATTTCTGCTAACTATTGTTCTACTGCTCCAGTATAAATCTTTTGTGAATGTTTCTCCAAAGTGATAATACTTCTGGCAACTTTGGTTGTACTACATATGCGTGTGGGAGGGAGCTGGAGTAAAGTGGAAGACAGGGAATGCATTTTCCTGTCCTTGCTTGGAAATCTGTATTTTTGGCTTCAGGAGAGGAATAGACAAAGACTGTGATCCATAAAGACAAAAAACATTAATTTGAAATAGTATTTCAAATATATTTTATTTGAAAAATTATTTATATTTAAAAATTTATTTTTATTTGAAAATTTATTTATATTTTATATAATATTTTATGTTTTATAATATATATATTTTATTTATATTTGAAATAGTATTTCAAATATAAATAAAATAGAAATTTTTTGTTTGTTTGTTTCAGAAAGTCATATTTCTGTGCCATATCTGTGATGGAAAAGAGAGGCCGATAATTACTTTTTGATTTGTGGGGCCAGCATTATTTTATAAAACTGATACTTTTTTTTCATTTCTGGTTTGCTAATTCAGTTACCTGATGGGTTTGTGCAAATGTCAGGTTTCAGAATAAATTACATGTGCATGATTTAGATATACCAAAGAAATGCATGAATTCAGCTGTATTGAATATTTCTCACGTACTCCTAAACTCAGTCACTTCCCAGTCGGTTGTTTTATTGATTTTTATACCTTTTAAGTATAGACTGTGAGATCTCATTCCTTATCATAGTATAAGCATTTGAACAGTTATAAGAGTTGAAACAGATGAAGATAAATTCAGTTAGTTTGGCAATATTTATTTTCCAGTTTGTGCGGTTTTGACCGCAGTAGTTAGTTTTCTTCGTAGTAGCTAGTATGGGGCTATGTTTTGGATTTGTGATGGTACCAGTGTTGATAATACAGGGATGTTTTCATTACAGCTCAGCAGTGCTTACATGGGGTCAAGGACGTTTCTACTTCTTATACCACCCCACCAGTGAGTTGCCTGGGGATACACAAGAAGCACAGTTGAGACAGCTGACCTCACTGAAAAAAAGTATATTCCATACTATATAGTGTCGTGATAAGTATATAAAGTTGGGGGAAAGCTGGCCAGGGGCTGCAGCTTGGGAACAGGTTGAGCATAGTTTGGTTGGTGGTAAGCAGCTGTTTTTCATTTGCATCGCTTGTCTTTCTTGGGTTTTTTTCCCTTTCATTCTCCCCCCCCCCCCCCATTTTGTTTCTGTGTGTGTCATTTTTGTTTTCTATTACGGGTTTATTTTATTTTAGTTATTAAACTGTTCTTATCTCAACCAACAAGTTTTCTCACTTTTACTCTTTCGATTCTCTTCCCCACCCCACCATGGGGAAGTGAGTGAGCAGCTGCAAAGTGCTTCATTGCTGACTGGGTTTAAACCACAGCACAGGTATACCCATTACTGACTCCCAGCAAGCTTAAAGAGACATTAATTTTTATTTGGTTTGTGCAGAATTCAAAGATGCTGAGCATGTCAACATGATAAATTTCACATGCACCCTTACTTTAAAGATTTAGTGGTGTTGACATCGAGTTAGACTAATCAAAAAATCCAAACACAACTGTACTAGTAATTGATTATAATTCAGAAAACTAAGAGAACATTTACAGACAATTGAAATCTGGATGACTAAATATAAAACTTCTTCACAATAAATATGAGAGCATTAACCCTCACATGTTTGAAGATTCTATTTTTTGTTTGGAAACTAAGAAAAACATTAATTACTCAGTGCAGTAAAAAATAAATATCAATAAATATTAATAAGTAATATCAACATGAATGTTAGTAAAGTACAAGAGGCACGGCTGTTCTGCAACAAATAAGCTAAAATATACGATAATAAATTAACTCCCCATTTTTTTCAGTAGTTCCTCAATGAAAACAGAGAAAACTAGAAATGTATTTGTGAGAACCAAAAGTATCCATTTTGTCCCCATCTCTTCTCTAGGACTTTGTTCCAAATGCCCAAGGAAACAATACTATTTTCACCTGGAATGTCATCTTTTTACTCTCACCATTAATTTTTTTTACACTAAATGTTCTTGGTTGTTTTCTTTTTTTTGTTTTGTTTTATTATTATATCAATCATAGAAGTATGATTTTGGTGTTTTTAAGTTGTTTGCTGTTGTTTAATTTCTGACCTGCCAAGAAGAAAGATTTTCAGAATATTAAAGTTGCTGCTATTTTGTGACTAGCAGAGCTGCTCTGGAAGAGGAAATGGTAGCAAAACCTATATTACAATAAAGAGATAGGTAAAAATGTAAAATGGGGCTTTTTAAAAAGCAGTTTCTAAGGTTACCACTTGACCTTACAAAGATAGCATTAAAAATTTACTTTTCCACCTCAGATACTTAAGGACCATAAAAGTACTTATTTTTAGTGTACATGATTTTTGCCAGACCATTCTGTATTGCTCTGCCATATGTCAAATAGACTTCCCCAAATAAGTTTATATTCTAGCTTGAATAGCTCTCTGTTGAAAAGTTAAAACAATGATTGAGAAATAAAAGTCAATTACTACCAAGAATATTACCTATGCAATTAATTATTTAAATTTCTACCTGTGCTTCTAGGATGTTTTCAGGAGTAATTACAGTCTCTTCATTTGTTACATTGTGAGCAGTACTGTCTCTTCTGGAAATGGCTTAAAGTTCTAGAGGCTGGGTGTGATGTTAGTATTTCATAGATACTATGTTTCCATATTGCACTATAAAGTGATTATCTTTCTATGATCTGACTTCATATTATGGAAAATGCTTGCAGTACATCTATTGTGACAGTATTTTTCTTAAAGGAAGCAGCAAAGTTCTTACTATACTATAAGTTGGCTAAGTAGAAATAGCAATGATGGAAAATTCTGTAATAACCTTCCTACAAATGAGAGATGCAGTATTTTTGTGATTCCTGCTCTGTCAATATAGGCATTTATGCACTTCTCCCTTAAAAATCTACTCAAAAATACTTCTCTTGATTGGTAAACCAACTTGTTTTAGCTAGAACATTGCTTTGAATGCCACAGCAGGTTTTTAGAGGGCTTTTTTCAGTACTTGTTTTTTAAGTCATTTAAACTATGGGGAATGTTGGGGTTTTGTTGATGCTGCCATTACTTTGTCTATCTTGTCCAGTACATATAATATGATTTTTTTTTTAATTTATTTTAATGTGTTCTCTTACTTTCTTTTTTATCATTCTTACACAGCCTAAAGTATTTGGTAGAGTTTCTTGGGTTTTTTTGTGTTTAGAGTTCTTCAATTTCTCGTTTCTATAAAATCAAGTGTTATGTCACAGGATGCATGGAACATCCCATGTGATATTTGATCACTGTATTGTTTAAACAGTTAGAAGCCAAGAACTATGAATATGAAATTGTGTCTTTTCCCAAGAACATGTATGCACTCAACATGAAGTGACTGTGGCTTCATGACACCATTTCACTCATTCTTAAGTTTTAAGTTGGAGCAAAAAGAGCT
Source organism: Psittacula echo (assembly GCF_963264785.1). Classification (NCBI taxonomy): domain Eukaryota; kingdom Metazoa; phylum Chordata; class Aves; order Psittaciformes; family Psittacidae; genus Psittacula; species Psittacula echo. The sequence continues at coordinate 40,850,498 of NC_137735.1, read as the reverse complement.
AGAGAAGACACTAGATCCCCAGAGATGTTTAGAAACCTGTTTTCTTTTTAAGTCGCCTGCCTCCTGGATTGACCTTTGATCCTGAAATTCCTAGTCAAAAGATGTCCTGTGTCCGAAAATTAATTAAGGCCAGATGCAGAGTCTGGCTAACCTCCTAGCCAATGCCTCATTTGCTTTAAATAGGCACAAACATTTGGCTGTGAACATTACTATAATCCAATAAAAAGAATCAACATGACTATTTACATTTACCTCTAGACAGAATGTGTTACTTTATTTCATGTTAATGAGAACAGTTTCACGATTAATGTTACTGTGCTCTTTTCTTCATGTACTGCCTGTCATTTTGTCACATTATTGTATTCAGAAGAGCCAGGACTGACCCTGCATAATACACCATCTTTTGTTCTTTTCTATGTTTTGCCCTCAATTTCTGACAACTTCATGTATCTTTGGAGAGCACTTTTATTCTTAATAGTTGCATCCTTCATAATTCAGTACTTGCATTTGTGGATGCAAGTATTGGGGGTTGGAAGGAGAGTCTGTTTCAATGACTCTGTTCCAACAGCTTCAAAGTTATGTATGACTTTCTACAGAATGCTCATTAGACTCCCCCCCCACACACCTCTCTTCATTTCTTTCTTTGTGAACACTTTCCAAGATGGTGATCCTATTGCCTTCCTTTCAGCAAAACAACCCAATTAGCTTCACTAAATATACTTGCATTTATTTAGGCTTATATTTCCTTTCATACTCTGAGGGCTTTTCTTTATATTCTGCCAATAACTGCTTTATATATACTTTTGCATTGTTTTCATTAGCTCTCTTTCTGTATTTATAAAGAGTTACTATACTCTTTCAATAGTATTTTTTTCCTCTGGTGTATATTAACTAATTTTTCCTATTTATGCAGTATGCCTTCTAATTTTTATCACACTTACTGCTCTTGCATTGCAAAATTTCTTTTTACTGCTCTGCATTCTTGCTATCAGTACTCTGACAGATTAGCAGCATATTTACAGTATTCTGTGTTTAGCTGCATCAATACATGAGAAATAATTACTCTGCTACAGCTGTTTATACAACCTCTCTATGTAAAATCTCTAGCATACAGTGCTGATCTTTTAATTCTATTCACGTTTGGTATATTGTATTTTATTCTACATATCTTTTCCTGCAGTGCTGTTCCCTAGTCAGTACTTTCTGTAGTTTATATTTTCCCTTAGAGCTTTTCCTCCTCAAGTGTATCTTGATAAAGTCTCAGTCAAATGATTGTCATATTTATCCAGTAATATTGTATCACAGTATCACAGTATTACAGTGTGTTAGAGATTGGAAGGGACCTCAAAAGATCATCTAGTCCAATCCCCCTGCCGGAGCAGGAACACCTAAATAAGGTTACATAGGAATGTGTCCAGGCGGGTTTTGAATGTCTCCAGAGAAGGAGACTCCACAACCTCCCTGGGCAGCCTGTTCCAGTGTTCTGTCACCCTCACTGAGAAGAAGTTTCTTCTCAAGTTTAAGTGGAACCTCTTGTGTTCCAGTTTGTACCCATTACCCCTTGTCCTATCATTGTTTGCCACTGAGAAGAGCCTGGCTCCATCCTCGTGACACTCCCCCTTTATATATTTATATACACTAATAAGGTCCCCCCTCAGTCTCCTCTTCTCCAAACTATAGAGATCCAGCTCCCTCAGCCTTTCCTCATAAGGGAGATGCTCCACTCCCTTAATCATCTTAGTTGCCCTGCGCTGGACTCTCTCCAGCAGGTCCCTGTCCTTCTTGAACTGAGGGGCCCAGAACTGGACACAATATTCCAGATGTGGTCTCACCAGGGCAGAGTAGAGGGGAAGGAGGACCTCTCTCGACCTACTGACCACCCCCCTTCTAATACACCCCAGGATGCCATTGGCCTTCTTGGCCACAAGGGCACAGTGTTGGCTCATGGTCATCCTGCCGTCCACTAGGACCCCCAGGTCCCTCTCCCCTACACTGCTCTCTGACAGGTCGTTCCCCAACCTATATTGGAACCTGGGGTTGTTCCTGCCCAGATGCAGGACTCTGCACTTTCCCTTGTTATATTTCATCAAGTTACTCCCTGCCCAACTCTCCAGCCTGTCCAGGTCCCGCTGGATGGCAGCACAGCCTTCTGGCGTGTCAGCCACTCCTCCCAGCTTAGTGTCATCAGCAAACCTGCTGACAGTACACTCAATTCCCTCATCTAAATCATTGATGAATATATTAAATAATACTGGTCCCAATACTGACCCTTGAGGCACTCCACTAGATACAGGCCTCCAACTAGACTCCGCCCCATAGACTACAACTCTCTGGCTTCTCTCCTTCAGCCAGTTCGCAGTCCACCTCACTACCTGATCATCCAGACCACACTTCCTCAATTTAGCTATGAGGATGCTGTGGGAGACTGTGTCAAATGCTTTGCTGAAGTCAAGGTAGACCACATCCACCGCTCTGCCATCATCCATCCACGGTGTTATTTCCTCATAAAAGGCTATGAGGTTGGTCAAGCATGACTTCCCCTTGGTAAAGCCATGTTGACTGCCCCTCATAACCCTCTTATCCTTGATATGCCTTAAGAAGGCACCAAGGATAAGGTGTTCCATCACTTTCCCAGGGATGGAGGTGAGGCTGACCGGTCTATAGTTACCCGGGTCCTCCTTCTTGCCCTTTTTGAAGACTGGAGTGACATTTGCTTTCCTCCAGTCCTCAGGCACCTCTCCCGTTTCCCAAGACTTGGTAAAGATGATGGAGAGTGGTCTAGCAATGACTTCCGCCAGTTCCCTCAGCACCCGCGGGTGCATCCCATCTGGACCCATGGATTTATGGATGTCCAGATTGCTCAGCTGGTCTCTAACCCATTCCTCATGGACTAAGGCAAACTGCTCCATTGGCCTGACTTCATCTGAGGTCTCAGGATTACAGGGCTCTTCAGGACTGCCTCTGGCAGAGTAGACAGAGACAAAGAAGGCATTCAATAACTCTGCCATCTCTGTATCTTCTGTCACGAGGGCACCCGTCCCATTCACCAGTGGGCCTACCTTGCCTCTGGTGTTAGTTTTATCAGCTATGTATTTGAAAAAGCTCTTTCTGCTGTCCTTGACCCCTCTCGCCAGATTTAATTCTAAGGAGGCCTTAGCCATCCTAGCTGCCTTCCTACATCCTCTAGCAGCAGCCTTATATTCCTCCCAAGTGGCCAGCTCCTCCTTCCATGACCTATAAACTCTCCTCTTCCACTTGAGCATACCCAGCAGTTCCTTATTTAGCCACGCAGGTCTCCTGGCCCTCTTCCTTGACTTCCTACGTGTCGGGATCCTCTGCTCTTGAGCTCGGAATAAGCAATTCTTGAATGCCAACCAACTATCTTGGGCCCCTTTACTTTCAAGCAGCCTTGCCCATGGGATTTCCCCTAGCAATTGCTTGAAAAGGCCAAAGTTTGCCCTGCTAAAGTCCAGGGTTGCAATTCTACTTGCTATTGTACTGGTCCTACCACACAAGATCCTGAATTCCACCATCTCGTGGTCGCTGCAACCAAGGCAGCCCTCAACCTTTACTGCTTCGACCAGACCCTCCTTGTTAGTGAGGATGAGATCCAGCAGCGCTCCTCTCCTGGTTGGCTCATCCACCATTTGCATGAGGAAGTTATCATCCATACACTGGAGGAACCTCCTGGACTGTGGCTGGGTTGCTGAGTAGTCCTTCCAGCAAACATCAGGGAAATTAAAATCCCCCACGACGACCACGGCCTGTGACTGTGAGGCCGCTCTCAGCTGCCTGTAGAAGGCCTCGTCAACTTCCTCACCCTGATCTGGTGGCCTGTAACAGACACCCACAACAGTATCGCCCCTGCCAGCCTGCCCCTTAATTCTCACCCACAGACTCTCAACTCGCTCGTCCTCTGTCCCTGGACAGAACTCAGTACATTGCAGCTGCTCTCGCACATAAAGAGCAACCCCACCACCCCGCCTGGCTGGCCTGTCTTTCCTGAAAAGGACATAGCCCTCCATGACTATATTCCAGTCATGTGAGCTGCCCCACCACGTCTCTGTAATTGCCACCAGATCATAATCTCCTGACTTAACACAGGTCTCTAACTCCTCCTGCTTATTTCCCATGCTGCACGCATTGGTGTACAGGCATTTCAAGGAGGGAGCTGAGCTCACCGTTGTGTCTTTAGTCAACATGTTAACCACTTTGTATCTTTGACTATAAATGTTTTTCCTCCTAATTCTTGAAAAAATTATGATTTCACCTCATCCTTGCTTACCCACCTCCTTCTTATTTGCCAGAGACTGGTTAAGACACAATCTTGGTTTTTTACTGCCTTTGTATTAATGCTGTGCATTTTTCATGGTTTTGTCACATTTTTGCAATTCAGGGAGACTGCTATTTATGTTCGGGAATTGCTGCTTTTTATGGTTTTGTGACACTTGTGTTAAGGGCTATAGTATATTATCATAAATGGAGCAATAGTTGTTAAATTCTGTGACTATGTTTTTGGTTATGCAAACAGTTTTTAGGGTAAGACATAGGGTACAGAGTGCAGATTTGAAAAAGTTTTTATCTCTTGTAGTGCATTTCAAAACCTTTCTTTTAATAGAAATGCTGACTGTAGAGGGGAAAGGAAGTGATGCAGATGTGGACATCATGAAGTAGCCAGTCTAATTAGGGTGAGGGTGTCAGTTGAACATCACAAGCAGAGATGTTCAAGCAGCGGTAATTTTCTGGGCTGAATGTTTGAATAAAAGCTCCTGCTTCCACTCTCCTTTGACACTTGACATTGGATCAGTGTTACCTTCTATGTGCTCTTCTCTTCAGCTGCACTGTGAATTTGGGCTGGAGTAGATGTATGTCAGTGTTGCCACCTGTTTCACGTTACTCAATTTGTTCTTCAGCAGCTCTTCAGTTCAGTGTAAAAGGGCTCTTGAGTCTGTTTAAGAGTATCATTTGGGCTCTCTTGCTAGTAATCAGTGACATATTTCAATTGTAAATACAGTAGAAACAGATAGAGTTGTTTAACTTCTTATGGAGGAAATGGAAGTCCATTAACATAACGATAAGGCTATTTAACTTCTGCAGCTATAGTATCTTCACTGTGTGTTACTCATGGGGGGAAAGTGCTATACAAGTACACATATTCAATTCTTGATCTTTTCCTCAGCCTTACCTTGACAAATGTAAGAGTTTCTATAACAGTCATTTCAGCAGCTAGGAAGAGCCCAATATATCCCAGTTGAAATCAGCTAGATAGCAAACTAGTGCTTGAGGCATAAAAAACTGAATATGGCATAAGATTACGCCAGTAACGGATCCATTGATTGTGAAGCAGCATGAGGTGGTATGTAGAGGACCTAATTTCTGTATTTTTGTTGTATTAGATATTTTTCTTTGGGCCATTAATTTGTCCAAATAGTTGTGATATTGCACCATGAAGTACAAACTTGGAGAAGAAACAGTAAGCTACTGAAAAACTTCAGAATGTTTAGTTTATTTTCTGATTAAAAATAAAACATTGTTATCATATTGCATTATCAATATGTAATTGGTTTCTATCTGACAATTTCATTGATGATTTTTTTTCTCTTCTAGAATTTGAGAAGGGAATAGCTATCCTTTGATGGTTAAATGGTGTCTCGTTACTATACAACACAGAAATCAAATATAAAAGTAGATATCTCCCTGTGTAAAAAGTAGATCTCTCTCCCTAGGTGTAAGGCATGTAGATGCAGAATCCCCATATTCATGTTTCTCGTGAAGTTTATGTCAAGGATTCAATTATTCCTGTTATTTCCAATAGAATAATATATGAAAGAATATTTATTCTTGAGAAAGTAATGAATTATACTACTTAATTTAATGTGACTTAGGTTACAGTAGGGCAATAAATCATATGTATCCTTAGATTGGCTTTGAAGCGTTTTTATGGCCAAGATCATGGTGTAAATTGAAAAACTGACATACCGTTTTAGAATAATGATAAAGCTGCAGCAAGGCTAGATAGAGCCAAGGATAAAGAGACAGACTCATTTTCTGAGCTAATTGCAGTTATGCCCCTCTCATGACTTTGACATTGCAAGAGTGAGGCCTCAGAAAGCAACTTCGGTGGTTCTGTTCTTGCCTGGAACAGGGAAAGCGTAACCATGGGATCACGTTTCTTCTCCAGTTAAGTTTTATGATAAAAAAAGAACTAGGAAGCCATGGGCAGTGGATGAGAAATATTTTTGGTCTTACTCTATGACTCTTTTTTGTTAATTGTTTTTGTGCCTTTGTTCAAGCGATTACTTTCTCACTCAGTTGTTCACTCACTCTCTTTCTTTTTCCTCTACCCCTTTGAGGTTTATCTAATGAGGTTTGGGTTATTATATGACATTGCAGATAATGTGTAGATTCAGATACTTTGATCAAGATCTATCAAAGTTTTTGTTATAAGAAACTCGTAACTGGTATTTTTTCACTTTTGAAGAAGAGCCTTGCCTGTCTTTAATTCTGTAGCTAGCCTAACTAGCTGTGAATCAGTCAAATGAATATTATGTAGAGAATTCATTTTAGTTCTTTATCTTTTTTTTCAGTACTAAATAAACTTAAATCATTGAGCATGTCACCAAACATTATATATGAGGTTATTATGGAGCTAGGAGACATTTCAAAATGCAAATACTGTAAAAGATATTAATGATAATCATTATGTTTAACAAGATGTCCATGTAAAGGTTGTGCTTGTACATTTTATTTGCCTTGGAGAACAGTTTACATGCAGATGAGCAACACGACAAACTTGCACGTGAAATATGTAAGTGGAATTGCACTATATTCAAACTTAGAAGATATCAATATGGTATGACTATTAGTATCTAATTGAGCAGGCTAAATTACCTGACTAATCTCCCTAGGACCTCTTCAAAATATGTGAGAATGTGGCTTCCCCAGAGAGTAATTCTTGAGCAGAAGCCTAATTTAAGGCTCTGAATTGTCCTCTGGAGGAGCTTATTGCTCTCCTTTGAATAAGCCAGGAGCTTGGTTAACAATTGCTAATTATTTAGCAGTATGCTAAGGTAGGTATCCAAAAAAGAAATTAGAATGTGTATATTGACCTAGTTATGGTAATTTGGGAGATTCTGTAATTTTAGGCTAAATGGCCCACTTTGGTCTCTTATTTCTATAGTTCCAGGCTTCCTGTTGAGAAGCAGCCAAAAAAGACCTAAAATTACATTAAACCAGGCTTTGTATCAGGAAATCACAAAAGTGCTTCACACAGGTGTTGGGCTAAATGCATGGGGAAGACCAGAAGTAGATTAAAAGAGGTTGTTCAAAAGAAGTCATCAATCTACAAATTCGTAGGTGTTACTACGATGCAGTACTTTATAAAGCCTGATAGGTATTCCATCCCCCCTGAATTGTCTTTCAAAGGCAGTCTCTGCAAGAGGTAACAGCACAGTCATAAATATTACCTTCCTGAAGGTGTCTTTCCTGAGACCCCATAAATAGCAACTGCCAAGTTACAGCTTGAGAGAACTCAGCTTGGGAGTGGGAGTTTTGCAGCTATTACCTACTAGCAGAGGCTATAGTGTTGGTGTGGGGATGTTGTTCATTTTGCTTTAAAATTGCATGTTTCCATTAATATTGTTGGAAAGTCTTGAAATTGATGTCATAATTATAGGTCATTTTCTTTGTGATACTTGTGTGTTTGCTGAGCACACACATACAGAGAGAGATCACTCTATCCCCACCCCCAGCAAGCCTCTGAAGTTAGTTCAGAGGCTAGGAGAGCCTTTGTGTGGTACTGAGCTTCCAAAAGTCTTGAGATTGAGCCAGTTTATGGCCTTGTAGGACTTCCTGAAATAGATTGAATTTGAGCTAGCTCAACCTTCTGCTTAGACTGTTTCCTAAATCGGAGTAATTGCATTAGAACTGTGAAGAGATTTGTTATCCCTTCAGTTCTTCTATGTAATTAATTCTGGCCTAATTGTATCCACCTGACTCAAAAAAAAAAAAAAAAAAAAAAAAAGAAAAAAAAAGAAAAAGAAAATGGAATAATAATACCATGCTAGAAAAGTTTACTTTTGGGGGGGTTTTCTTTTTCTTTTTTGAGTGAGGGAAGAAAACATGAAACATGAAAATATGAAAGCATTTTAAATATCACCTAGGTGTTCCTGACTGCCATGGGTATGTCTGTACTGCAGTCAAAATATGTGACAAGTGGTTTAGTTAGACATACCTGTTCTACCTTTAATTGAGCTGGCCTGGATCATCAGTGAAATTGTGGTTGCACAGATTTCTATGTGCAGTTATACTGTCTTTACTAGACCTTGAATATTAGTTTGTGTATGTTCACTGTTCAGATGATACCACAGTCATGTATCAGTGAAGTAATTAGATTAAACCTCTCTTGATGAATCATTCGTATGTTGATTTGATGTAGAGATTTCTAACAGATGTTTAATGTGTTAATGGCACGTCCTATTCATTCTCTGAAAATGAGAAGCTTGTTGAATAACGTTTGTTTAGATTTGTGTAACACAACAGAGCAGAGATTCTCAAGCTAGCTCAGCCTGGTAGAGCAGTATTTTCAGATGGCACAAGATAATTGCATACAGCTGCATGTTAGCAGCTAACTCAGTACTCCACCTGGGTTTATATTACTCTGCTTCTCAGTGTAGGTAATTAAACAAAGCAGAAAAGATTAAATGAATTTTTCCTCTTTTATATCTATCGGCTAATATAAGTTCTTAATGTTCTGTTAAGTAAATGAGCTTAAATTTGAAGTATTGGGAGCAATGAAACAAAAAATTGTCTAATAATGATGTACTTAGTGCTATCCTTCCTTGTTTTATGATGAGATGTTCTTGATGCAGATGGATCATTTTGATATGATTATTTTAGAATGTCACGGTCAGCTATGCTTTGTAATACAGAAATTTTTATTTTCCTAATTAATCAAATATCACAACTTTCCTGTTCTTTAACAGTTATAATTTGAGTTAGTAAGCTCCAATTCCCCATACAAGATGCTTTAATTTACAGTCCTAACATGACCAATGCCAGTAAAATGTTCTAGTATATTATCTGGCAGTAAATAAAACCTGTCAAAAAATCCATAAAAAGAACAGTGCTTAACTAAAGACATATGCCTCATAAATAATATGTCATGACAACTGGCAGCCATAGTAACATATTTGAAAGAAAAGACTCAAAAAAGTAACGAACCAGAAGGAGCTAATGGGTTATTTTTGCTAGAGATTTGCCATAGACTTTTCCTGTCACAATATTATTGCATTTGTGATAAAGCAAAAGGATTTGTGCTCCCGTTCTTTGTAGCATGCTATAGAAATTTCAGCAAAGATCAGCTGACATTAATTTTTATAAAGAGCAAGTGTCACCCTTTCTGTAATCATTATATATTGGAATTACTCCTCTACTCCATATCTGACTTATTATTTTTCAAAAATATATGATGCACTTATGCAAAAGGCACATTTAACTATTTATGAATCATTAGTTCAAATCATGAAACGTAAACTTTTGGAAGTAACACATCCTAATAGCTTGGAAATGACAGATTAATGGATTTCAGAGAAATCTGTATGTTTCACTTGAAGTGGCAAACTAAATAACTATCAAATCTCTCACTAGTAATGGTATTTGTGTTTATTTTTTTTTATCAGTATGCTGGAAATACTTGTGGTGAAGAAGCATATTCGACTTAATGCAGTATAGAGTGGTAAAATGTAAAATTACAATCATAGCATTGAAGAACCACTCCACTGCCACCCACCCGCACTCCCCTAGGAGTAAAAAAACCCTAAACACCAAAACAACCCATCCTGTCTCCCCAAAACAAGATACAAAGGTATTGTGAAACACTAGCACTAAAAATAAGCTTTTAGAGAGATTTTACAGCAAGAGTTAATTAGAGGCTTGGATGAAGACATATTTGATGTTATGGAAAACTTGTAATATGAAGGCAAAAATTTTTTATACAAAAGAGGTGGAGACATAATATAGGGGATAGGGTATAATGCAGTAGGAAATATAATTAAAATAGCAATAAAATAGTATAATAAAGGAAAGCAATTTTGGAACTGTCATCTTGAATTGATTCAAAATTAGAAATTCAGTTAGGCCAGGGAGGAGAAGAGAAAGCAAGAGACATGGTTTACAGCTTTGGCAGTTGCAGGAAAAGGAATGGATTACAGCACTAGTGATTTCAAAGAATTTTGTGCTTTACTTTTCATTTTTGTGTTTGTGTCAGCTTTGCAGTTTACAGGTAAATTAAATGTCTTCCATGTGCTGTCTGATGCAAAGAAAGAGGAATGAAAGCTGTAATGTAAATGTGCAAGAATTCCTTTGGTACTTAAAGGTCTGGTTTATAAAAAGTTCAGTACTTGTCCGATTTATTTGCATTTACTCTGTGGGTGGCAGAACAGCTATTGTCAAGTATTGTCTTCCAGTATTAACATTTAAAAAAAAACCAACGTGACATTTAAGTTAAATGTGAGGCTTCATTAATTGTAACACTTTCATACTTTTCCTTTGTTTCTTTTGTAATTTTACTGTACAAAGAATTCAGTGTTCCTATTACTGTTGGTGAATTGAAAGTGTGTTATTATCACATCAGCCTTACAGAAGCTGGTATGGGAAATGGTGGCAGGAGCATAACATCACAGCCCTCCTGATGTGTGAGGTGCAGAAGTCGTGCTATTTGCTAATTATGTGTCTTTTCCTCCATGAGCAGAGATACTGAATAAAACCAGAAATGATAAAGTGTCATTGACTACCTTTATCGCATTTTGATATGTTTCACATATTTTGATGTGTTTCACAATTCAAAAAGCAAAAGAAACATCTTGAAATTTTTAAATAAGAAATTCTCCTTCTGGGATACGGAACATTATTTCTGTTAATTCAGAGGAAAGGCAAAATGACCCAGTAGCCTCATAGGTCATTCTGGATGCTTTTCAAATATGCCAGCTCCAAAAGCATGTGTTATGCTTTTGATGGATAGGGTGATATTGAATATGATTTCAGTGTTTCTGTATAATTACATAGGAAGCGTATTGATGAGAAATACATATTTAGAGAAAAGATCAGTTTGAGTCATTTGAATACTAGAAAGAGAATCATCTCAGCACTCAAGGGGGCTGGTCCTCGTGTCATTTGGGAAAAAAATCCAAGTAGACAAGAATTTGGAAGGTTGTTAGTATATTCGTATTGTAATTCTTCATCGTTGATAAAATATATGGAAAAAAAAATGTGGTAAAATATTACCAAGTATTACTTTGTGGTGTTAGTAGATCTGTGAGTGGATCTCATACTGCTAAGGATTTTCTGCTGTTATGGTCAGAATATGGAAAATTGTCCTACTCAAAACACTACTGCTTGTAAATCAGATGGAAATGTTCATTATGCTCCATAAACAGTGTCTCTTTTGGGGTGGGACTGAGATTAATTATCTTCATTTTGACTAATGCCAAGGCTTGGATGTGCCTAATGTCACATCTCCTGTGTGCTTATTGGCACTTTCCACTAATGTGAATGCAAGCAGCCTTGCACACTTCTCCATGCCAGTATTGGAAATCTAAATAAAAATATGCTCTCAGCAAGCAGTGCCACAAAGGTCAATGTGAGGAAGAATATTCTGCCTGCAATTTGAGCAGTATGAATGTTAGCCGAAGAAACCAGCTGTGGAAAACAAAAGAAAATATAAGCAGATATTAAAAAATACAAAATCATATTTAGAAACTTCAAACCACAGAATAGAACCCTAAAAAGGGATTTATGATGTATCACTTTTAATTCTGATTTGCAGTCTGTTATTATGATATAATCTGTGGTTCTCTTTGGGGAACAGCAAACAGCATCTGGTATCTCTTTGGATTCCGTCCAAACTGCTTTGAAATAGATGTGAATATAGTAAAGTAGTGTGAAGGATAGGCAGCTGGTGAGTGTATAGGAATGATGAGAAATTCCTGATTTTCAGGGTATTCTATTCTTTATATTCTGGCAAAGTCTGTTGTTAGGAATGCTGAGTTTAAAATAAAACTTAAGTAAGCTTCTTCTTCGAGGAGCTTTGCAGCATGAACACATTCACAGCCACCATTGAAGGTTTCCATGCACAACACAGAAATGTGGAGGCTAGCTGAGCTTACCAGTCAGTCTTGAGCACTGCGACAGAGTGACTGAAACCACTCTGAGGCTGTGTCTGCTTTAGGTTCACTGTCTTTTTGAAGCACCATGTCATGCCACAGCATCGCTGCCAGAGAAGTTTGGGGTGAGGCAGCATAACTGGTAAAGACCACTGCAGCTGGCTGACTTCTGCAGCTCCAGCAGTCTTTAAAGCCAAGTGCTCAAGCTCTACTGACAGAAAATCCACATAACCTTTTGCAGATTGATGTGAACAGACTCTGCTGATAGTGAGGCAGATGCAAATGAGTTTGCTCCTGAAAGTAACTGGAAATTATTTGGTTGTGTTTCCACACTGCAGAATGCAAACTGATATATGCCTTTTTTTAGTTTTGGCTTTGATGGGTGGCCATCCTCTAAGTTTACATCAACAAATAGTGTTGATAGTGCAGTGTTTGTTGTTGAGGACCAAATGTCTTGTTTATGTGTGCTCCAGAGGGTTTCACTCTGGACTAGCTCTAGACTGGTCCTATGGACTGCATGCTTGCTAGCTGTTGTTAGCTGGTAGATATGGAAAAGCTCTGTTCTGTGAGCCTGGACAGTTAGTCTGCCCTATCTCTCCACAACAGCCTCTATAGATGTAGCCTAGAAGCCCAAGCAGAGTAATACTACTATGTAGGTAAATACCACATTTAAATACCACATTTTCCATCCTTTCCTCCCTTGGTATTTTAATTAAATATAATCACTTTCTTTGGAAAACTATGCTAAGATTTAATTAACCTCACTATTGTGAAATGCCTTTCAGTGTCCTGTCCATTTCCTTTAGTTTGTTTCCTACTTCTAATTATTTCTTATAAATTCATACAAGTTCTCTGCTTTCCTTAAGATTACTGTGCTTGAATCTACATGAAAGCTCTCCTGCACCATATGTGATTATTTTCCATTTAGTTATGTACTTTAAAAATATGAATAATAAATAAGTGATAAACAAATTTATAAGAAAAGTATTCATATAGGATATCAAGATATATCAAGTAAAGACTGATTTCCACCCCACACACTTTCACACAGTTTCTTATATTTTCCCTTGCAGGAAATCTCACCTCATGCTTACAGGATTTTTTTTTTCTTTTGAATAGTTTATTAATAGTTGCCTCACATAGTGATCCTAATTGTCATTTACTTGTCTAACTCAGAGTGCTGATCTCTGGAGATACTGATGCCTATTACGTGACTTGATGTCAATGAATGTCCAGTATTTGGAGTATGTTTTTTCTAATGAAATCCCTACATCTTGTGATTTGTTTTTATGTTTAGAACTTCAAACCTGTGTGACTAGATCATATGTACCATATAATGTGAATCTGCTATTCATACGAAATCCATGGTGAGAAGGATGTGTAGGAATTTTCAGACCTTTTAGTGATGTCTCTGTTCTTCAAAAATCACATTATGAACATGAATAGAAGAATAGTTAAGCTGTTTATTGTCACATATGTCTGTGAAAATGCTTATAGCATAGAAAATCTTATGCTACATATGTATGTGGCAGTGAAGATGTGCAATCCTGAAGAGGCAGTTATTTAGTTGCTTGAAGCATAACAGAATTTATATACTGAAGGACATCAAGAAAGAGATTTATTCTTAATGCTTTTGTCAGTCAACTATCTCACAAATTTGTAAAGAACTTCCCCATCAATAGAATTGTTTGATTATTTTTTTTAAGGATTTGGAGTTCCAAACATGGCATCCAAACTGAAGGTTTCATGAAGTTGGGCTTTTCTTGTACTATGAGTAATATCAAAATACTTTACAAGATAAAATACTTTTTAATAACCTCGTTAGGCTCTTAAGGTGCTCTTAAAGTAGAAAAGGTTTTCTGTGTTTACTATACAATTTGCTTGCTCAGAAATAAATTATTTTTTCTCTCTATCTTTTATTCCAGGACAATTAATCTTGTAATGGTAGGGTCAAATAATTGAGAAAAGCAGCCTCTTAGCCTTTGTGATGTGGAGTGCACTGAACAAGAGAGTTGATTAATTATTTTTGAAAACAAAGATGCACACTGTAATTGGGAATGTTTGTCTATGTTTCTTTATAATACAAAGTCTGCTTTAAAGTAATTTGACTACACCACAGATCCGCATTTGAAGTGACAGGATTTTTATTGCGGCCTGAATGCGTAAGAGCATGCGTGAAGCACTTCCCTCGCAGAGGAAAACAGACTAAGCTTTTGAAAAGCGCAATCATTAGCATGGTCAAAAGTTTATCCTTCCAAAATTAGATGAGTGCTATTCATTGTCTCTTAGAGAAGCTAAGCTAAATCTCAACTTGCGGATGCCACAGTGCTCTTGTAGGAACAAGGTTTTTGCTACATTATTGCTCTTAGAACCCACCCACCCCTATCAGACTAAAACTTTAATGCAGTGGGAACCTAGTTGTTTGTAAAAATCTATGAAGAATGTAATGGAGGTCATTAGTAATGCAATTCTATTACATCTCTGCGTGTAGAGCATTGGCAGTAAGTATTAGAAGTTGCTGAGTCTGTACCTTTGCAGTTTGTGCATTGACTCAAGCAGAAATTGTCCTGAGCTCTGTCAGAACGTCTTGACTTCTTTGGAATTCCTTTTCTTCTTTGAAATGTGTTGGTTTGGCATTGGGTTGGGTTTTAGTTTTGTTTTGTTTCTTTTTCTTCGTTGTTGTTGTTCTTACTGTTTTCTACATGTAAAGCTTACCCACTTCTGGTGTTCTATTACATTATGAATTATACAGCACCAAGTTGAATTGGAAGCCAGTAAATCTTACCTGTGACAAAAAGTGGTTTCTTATACTTCATCAAATTGTATTTATGTTTATTGTATGCAAGCAGTATAAGACATGATAGACTCAGCTGATTATTTTATTCCTTTCTTTAAATACTCCAGTTTTCTGAATGATGTCACAGGAACATTTCTGGCTTTTAGCAATCTTTACCAGATTTTTAAGTGTTCTTTTTGTTTTAGCAATGGAAAATGGGTCTAATCCTGTTTCTTTTAAAGTTAATAGCAACATTTTAATTCAGGTTAGCTGAAGGAACTCAAATAATTTTAACATATTAGTTGATGACATTATTATTAAACTCTCCAAATTCATTATTACAAATATTGTTTGTCTGTAAATCTCAAAGTGTTTAAAAGACAAATTTACAAGAGAGATGCCAGTGCCTAAATGTCCCTGTAGGCATTTAAATCAAGCATTTAAATGTCAATGTATTCATACCTCACCTGTCAAGTACTGAGAAGAAAACTCCTTTGGATTTTTAGTTTCAAATTCCATAGCCGTATAAGATGATAATTTGCTGCTTCTCGGTATTTGCATGGCTTACAAAATGTGACCAGTGAACTGAGCTGCAAGGAACCTGTGAGTCATTGACCTTATTTCTGAAGACAATGTATATGTAGCATGGATGCTTATGTCCCCTATTCTGTAGTGATATGCAGAGGATGTCCTTGAAGGAGCTTATGAGACAAGAGCTGCCAGAAAAGGTGGTGTAAGATGGTTTTGCTTAAAAATATTTTGCTGAAATATTGGAGAGACCAGAGTCACACCTCCTCCGTTTTCTAAGGGATTTACATTCAGGTTTTCATGTTAATGAGTTGGCTGGTCCTTTCGGAGACTTTCGTGATGGAGCTGTTCTGTTCTCTTTAGAATTAAGCACTAAAATATCTTTTAAGCCAGACAGAACTCTGTGACCCAGTGATTAGGGAAGCCCTTTGGGATGGGAAATCAGGCTTTCTGATTCCATGACAATGAACAAGTCAGTATTCTAAATTAAGCAGTCATTAGAGAAGGGACTTGAACTTGGTGCTCCCTCCTCCCAAGTGAACAACCTAATCATGGAGCTATGGCAATTCCTATGTGCTTGCTGTGATCCAGGGGGTATCTCGAGGTCCTTTGCAGTGCCAGGGAGGCGAGCTACAAGAGTACAAGGATTAATGCAGAGTCTGTTAGCACAGCTAACTGTGGCAGTCTTCTGAAAGTGGAAAGCAAGTATTCAGATGCGGTGTAAGTTGAAGGGGTTTTGAACCTGTGCTTTCTCTGATCTCACATGCACATTGTAACCAGTGAGTGACCAGGTAAACCGGTAACTTTCAAACATGTTTTGAAAGAACCCACGCTGCTTGGTTTTCAGAAGGAAGCTCACAACTGTTTTCAGAAAGTTTCAGAATTACAAATGTGAGCTGCCAGGAGCCTCTAGAAGGAAAACGACTCTGCTTTCTTGTCAGCCTTTTGTAGTGACTAGCATAGATGCCCTGTGCTCAGTGTGCTGATTGTAGTAAACTCCTTTCCTAGATACCTGGTTCTCCTCACACATCATGAAAGTGTCGAGTTCAGGTATATATGCATAAATTTGTAGATGTGTCTGAAAATAGAAGTGCATTTTGCAATAGGTTTGTTTAAAGAGAAATTATACATTGTTATACATAAACTTCAAATTTTGAAATGATACCTAAAACAAAGGAGACTCTCTATATAATCTTCCCTGTCATTAAAACCAGCAAATAAGTTAAGTGAAGAAATGATAATTGCAAATGATTTGTACGGCATAAGTGTGTGCTGCTTTTTAAAAATAATTGCAGTTCTTGTGACAAATACTTTTAAATGTCTAATTGATTTTTAATAATTTTGACAGGAGTTTCCTTTTGCGAGCTGTAACAATTAATATTGTAAAAGAGCAATTTAGGGACTTCCATGATTTAGCTCAAACAGTTTATACTCTAATACATGGTCGAATTTTGCACTCAATTACTGTAAGTGGAACTGATGAAATGTCTATTAAGTCTGTTCAATATTTCTTAATATAATTTTCAGGTTTAAGTGGTTTATGACACTACTGAGCATAAGGCATAATGGTTGGAATTCCTAATGTGAGATATCACATTATATATCATGTCAGGTTATATAGTTGGAGGGAGATTTTCAGGCAAAATGCATATTTCAAAATCCTTAAGTAAGGAAAACAGTGTTTTGCGTATTTATGCTTGTTATTTTACTTTCAATAGTTTTATTGTCCTACTGCGAGGAGGGAAGATGAAATTACATGGAGAAGGGGACTGAATCAGATCCATGCTTATTGTCTGCTTCATAGGCCCAAATTTGGACAAGTTTTAAGACTTAAAGATACCACTTTTTCCATTACAAACAAAAATGTTTCACTTCTTCATAGATAACTAGATCTTCAAAGATCTTTCCGTCACTTAGCATCATTAACCTCCATTCCATGGAGTATCAGAGCGGAATCCTGAGGACTAGTAAGTGGGAAAGATGGAGAAAAATGGCATGGTGTGTGCTGAAGGAAGCTTAGATTTAAAAATGTGGCAGACAAAGTCTGTGTTATAAGTGACATGGGAAAAAGAATGGAGAAAAACAGGCATAGAATCTGATCACATTAGGAGGTGGGTATAGGTGAAAGAACTTAGGACTGGATTTGCAAAGGAAAGGCACCAGAACAAAGAGAAGTTAGGAGTGAGAAAAGAATCTGCACAATTTGATCTGGTGATGGTTGCACTAGGGTAGGTGTGGTATTTTAGAAACAAAGCAGTGAAAGCAGGATGAAACATCGATAAGCAGAAAGGCAGATGATTTTGTGGAATCTTCATCTGTTGCTGAAGATTAGATTTAGGAGGTATTTTAAATTATTCCCCTTTTCTCCATGTTACAAGATCTGATTCAAAATTAGTTATTAAGCACCAAAGATCATTTGCATTCCAGACAGTACTAAAGAACGTGTTTTAAGTCCCAGAATAAAGCTGCCTCCTAAGCAGGGTAACAGTAGACATGGAAAAGAAAAGATAGAAGTGAAATTAATTTAAGTTGATGAAATTTATCATCAGTCCCACTGGTCCTGCCCTTGTTTCTGCAGCAGTTAAGAGCCATTAATACTAGGTATATATTCAAATGTGTGGATGGTACGGTACTGCTTCATGGCTTATTTGATTGCAGGTAAGCCTGTAAATTTATTTGTATGACAGAGAGAGTGCTACAAGGTGTAGCTCTTTCAGCATGAATTTTAATCTGGTAGAGATGTCCATTTTTCTCATTTGATTTAGGAGTAGAGATGTGCCCTTGAAATTGATTATTTGGAATGTTAATGCTATGGGATTCTCAAAATAGTTTCAAATGTGAAATAACATCTACCTGTATTTATGATTTCCCAGAGGAAGCAACTGTCTCTTTTCCTTGTGTAGTTTCAGGGGTAAATTCTAGCAAAATTCAGTGCCCATCAATAAATATTTATCGTCTTTAAGTGTACTGAGGTCATTGAGAACATCATATCTAATCTACAGATTTCATATTTAGCAAATATGATTCCTTAAGATTTCCTTGAAATACAGGATCAAGATGGTAGATCTTCATTTCTTCTTCATTTGGGATTGTTCATTCCATTGAGTTTTACCTGATAAGACTGTAAGCAATGCCTTGGTAAATCCACATTGCCATCACCTGGGAGCAAAACTGCATGTTTCGTTGCTATGAAGGATGTGTGGGACTTGGGGCACTTTCTGTCTTCTCACCCCTCAAACTTAAGTGATGGAGTTGTTAGTTTTAATTTATTGTGTATCTGAAGCCATACTTCATAAGGTTTATACATTTCAAGTGTTACATTTTCTAAACTCGTAGAACCTTATTTTATTAAAAGAAAGATGCTTAATATATTTTTATAAAAATCTAATTGCTGGTAAGGCGGCTTTAACCATGATGGATAATTAGCATCATTAACTTGCTTCAATAGCCTAAATAATATGTTTCCTGCCTAGACATCACAATCACTTAGGTTACCTTCTTCAAATGTTTACTGGATGGTCTTGTTTCTTAGTTGAGGAAAGTTGAGAATGTTTCCTTTTCTGAAGAAGAGGTAAAAATTGCTTCTTTCCATTGTTTCTGACAGTTTTCTGTAAGTCTTTGGAAGATATTAATTTTGCATAGATTGAAAATTAGGCCAAAATTGTTGCATTGCAATGTAAGGCCTATGCTAAACATAAATTATGCTAAAATGGTAATTTTCAATTACTTCATTAATCATTAGGCAATGTAATAATGTTGCTTTAGTTTGCAGTAGACAGTTTAAGACAGATTCTTTTTTTCTTCATTACTTTTCAGCCCTGAAAACTATAAACTTTTTATAATGATTTATAAAATGAGCTGAAATATTTTCTTTTTAAATGTGAAGGAAGATTTTCGTATTTGACATATAGTGTTAATTAACACAATTTGTTAACAGGTCATAGAGTTTTTCTAAAAGATAAAATGAAGGGAATTTTTGCTTTCAAAATCGTAGGGATGGGACAGTGGGCGTTAACTCAGGTCCTGGAAGGCAATTTAAGGAAAAATTAGTCTAAGTATTAAAAAATGCTAGTCTTTAATGGAAAACTGCACCTCTGGAGATACTGAAAAGCCATTTGAATATAGTACTGGGCAACCTGCTATAGGTGGCCCTGCTTGAGCAGGGGGGTTGGACCAAGATGACCTTCAGACATGACTCCCCACCCCAGCCATTCTGTGAATCTACGATAACCAGGTGTTAAGCATGTATTGCTTAAAAGCTCGATGTCAAACATCTTGATTTAGTAAACCCTTGAATTAGTAAAAATCAAGGCTATGAATGGCAAAATATCTTAATTACAGCATGTGAATAAGCATGGTTTTCCTGAGAATTTTGCTAGGAGACTTGTTAAGAAAAAAAATCTTCTTCCATATGTCTGATGGAGCAATACATACTATGAAGGTTGATGCAAGACATAACTGTGGCAACTTGCTAGATCAAACCTCTGTGACTTCTCCCACTCCCTCTATTGATCAACAGAGAAGCTACAAAGTTAGGTTTTGCATGCCAAGGTCTGAAGTATGAGCTTGTACTGCTTTCCTGCTGCCAACCATTCTAGACAATAAAATTGTGACATTTTTTAAACACTTACAGCAATGAAAGAATATAATTGACAACTTCTGCATAAACAATTGTTATTTTGGATAGGAACATAAACATATGAAGAAAGAGGGTTTTAAACTAAATGCTTATGAAAAATTAAACTCATTTTTCATTCAGTTCATTCGTTGCAGTTAGGAGACTGAGTTATTTCTCCTGCTACCCACATAGCATATATAACCTTCTCCTTCTGTAACCAAACATGCTCACTACCACTTGTCACTTCATGCCTTAGCATGTGATGTAGCCAACTGAGATCTCTGTTGTGTTCTTCAGCTAATACTTTCATCCTAGTTTGGACAGATAGGCTGTGTTCATTGTAGTACTCATCTTGCCCTTGTATCTTAAAAAAAGCAGTTAAACAAAGACATCATTAGGAATCATAAGCTTTTTCCATGCAGACATTTTAAATACTTGATTTGATGAAGGGGACTTTATTGACATATATTATCCATCAAAGTCATTGGTAATTGCAACTTATCCTGAGACATGTACTGTCCAAACAAGATAACTATTTGCATTGTTCTGGACTGTACAGAAAGAGAATTTCAAAGGTCAATAGAGGCTCCTCCATTAAATCATCCTCAATGTTAACATTTATGCCTCATCCCCTGCTCTGTCCCTTCTCTTTTTTTCCATTCTTGACCCTCAAAGATCTTAGATGGACCTTAATTATTCCCACTAAATGTTCTAAAATGATCACAATAAAATGTTTGCTAACCATATGAAAGAGGGTATCTTGAATGATACCTGTTAATTTATTTTGCTTAGTTTGTATCCAAAACATACAGTATGTGAAGATTTTTCTCTTTCCATCATTTATATGGGCTCAAAGAGAAATAGCAAATAATATTTTATAATTTTTATGCGAGATTTTTGTGATGTAAATATAAAGTTCAAGGTTTAGATCCATATACTTTTCCTCCTGGTGTGATACATACATAATCTTTTACTCATCAGTGGCACTTCTTCATTTCTATCCTAGTTTCTACTTCCCTTCTATTGACCAATTCTTTGCTGATGTGTGTCTGCAATAACACTTCTCTTTCATATTGATACAGGACTGTGTAGAAGCACCTAAAAAACATTCCTTCATCAATCACTTTCTTTTAAATTAAAATCATCATTAAACTGTGTGCGTCCAAGGTGTGCCCCAAAGTCCCATAACATCCAGGACAGTGATTTGATTTTTCCAGACATCCCTGCCATTCCATTTTGTGCCTTTACAAACTTGCTTTCATACCTGTAATAACTATACTATGTGATGACTACGGTGTTTTTGGGAAAGAAGGAAGAAATCACACACTGCCAAAACATATAAGCCTTTATTCAGAGAGCTCAAATAAATTATTGCATCCCAAGTCTATAACAACATAGCAAGAAACATTAATCCACTTCTCCGTATAGTACACTTGTCTCTTGACTTGCTATTTTCCAGCTATATGGTTATCCAGATTTTCAATATAGTGTGTAGGAGGGAAATAAGTATTATTTAACCCATCAAGACAGAATACTCAAATTATTTTTTATGAGTTAAGTTACAGCTCATATTTTATGATATCTGTGATTCAGTCGTGGATCTGAAACTAAGTATGGTGTTCTTGAGTTTCTTCAAAGGATTTTTTGTTTTGTTGGAAAAATATGGCTTTCCTTTCAAGTCCTTAGTGTGTGACAGAGTCTTGCAACTGTTGAGCTTTGGAAAGAGACTGAAAGTGAGCGCCACGCAGAATGAAGAGCTTCGAGGTCCTTGAGAAAACCTTGCAATGTGGCTTCTGGCTAACTAGAATACAGGAATCTTTGGGACATGCTAGTTGCAAATATCTTACCCAGGTAAACTTCTCTAATGTTGCAGTATAGTGCAAAAAAATACTTACAAAGGGGACATTGAAGCTAAATCCATTTCAGATAATTTTAATTATTTTACTATTGGTCTAATATTGAATTTGAAGAAAATGCTAAATTAAGTGAAGTGTGATACTTTATCCACCTTTAAGTAATTCTGTAGGTTGTATGCCTTCTCATAGTTTTCTATTGAATTAAAAATAAAGGAAAAGCTTGTGAAAGTAATTCTGGTGGTATTTCTTTATTCTTTTATATATAATTTAAAATAAATTCTTTGTATCAGTGATAACTAAAAGTGCATAATTAAGTAGCTACTATATTTTTAGACAGAAACTCCACACTTAAATAAGCCCACATATTCAGGTAGGTCTCTCCTAATCAATGTCAGAAGTGGGGGGAGGAGGAGAGGAGAGATTGGGGAATGAAAAGCAGGATGGGTTTTGTAGTAATGGAAACAAGGTGAGGATAAATAATAGCAAGATTACTATTGAGAGATGTAGATGATGCTGTGGAGGATCAGGCTGTGGGAAACAGAGAAGCAACTCTGACATAAATTTCTCTTATATATTACCTTTATGTATACACAACCACAGCTGCATCACAGATTTTTTTTTATGTGTAACCTCCAAACTGTAAATATGAAAATAGGGTAAGGTGGAAAGTAAATCTGAAAGATAAGAGTTAGCTTTCATCCAGCAGTGTATAGCTTTTCATTGATATGATAATGTAATCATCTAATTTAAAATGAACACTAGAATTAAACAGTAAAATGTGTATCAAAATTATGAGGACCACTTCTGCTCATAACAGTTACCAAAGCTGGTGTGAACACAGTTTACCCACCAAGTGCCTCATGTCTTTTTTGTGCTTTCATCATAACCATTTCTGATCAGCCTTTTAAGCTGACACCTTTGTGGAGTCACATGTTTGCCAGACATTGCAGGCAGAGGCATTTTATAAGTGAATTACTTTGTCACTGGAATCAGTGCTACTATTCTCCTAATATTTGTATTTTTATCTTTTATCTTCACAGCTCTGAACTACTTGCATTCTTGAAAGCCTCTATGTTAATAAAGCAAAACAGATCACATACACTTAGCAATGCAATATTATACTAAGAAGCACTTTATGATTTTGGAGGTTTTTTTTTTATTGAATTAGCAATGCTGAATAGAAACTGCAGCTCTGATTCTTAGAGGTGCTTGAAACCGTTGTTGTCTACAGATGCTGGCTTTCAAGCACCTTGAAATTCAGCTTTTTGAATGTCAGGCTTTATCGTTGCAGCAGGCTCATCTTACTACACCTCAGTCTTCGTGCCCACTTTGTTGAAATATCTTCTGGCTTTCTTGGTCTTGTTTTACTTCTGGTGGTCCTTTCAGAGTCAATTCTGAAAAGAAATACCCCATTTAAGAGGAAAAAAAAGAAAAAAATGGATGTGTCCCTCTTGTTGCTCTGCTGCTGAAATTTATCCAGTTCCCTCTCATGAGCTCCTGAGTAAATGGACATTCAGAGTTAATGGCCATGGTGGTAAGAAATGTATTATTCCAGGACTGAAGAGCTGTTAAGTGCTGAAAGCTCTTGATTCTTCTGTTGCAGTTTCCCAGACAGAGAATGTCTTCTGTCAAGTTTCTGATACAAGATGGGTACTGTAATTTGCAGGGAGGGCTTTGATCATAAATAGCCCTCATGTATCAAAATCAAATTCATAACCTGAGACAAGGGTATCTTGGAAACTCCCATTAAAATCATGCTTTTTCCTTTGAAAATAGGAAATAAAGATTCTGGAACTCAGTTAAATTATTGCTATTGGCAGAGTAGTTCCTGTCATATTTTGTGGTTTTAATTTTTTATTTTATGTTTGCTATGGTGCCCAAGAGTTCCAGTCTTGAAGCATGTTTTTCTGTCATAGGCAGAACAAGGCTCCAAGAGCCACCTTTACCTTCTGTTCTGTCATCTTCACTAAAAGTGCTGAAATCTTTGTAACATTGATGTTGTCCTATTTTCTTCATATTGTCTACTGTGATGAAATTTTTGTACCAATTCTCAGTTGTTGATCAAGGCATTAATTACTGATTTTGAGTCACTTATTATTGCTGCAGAAAAAGTAATATAATGTAACACACTTTATTGCTCGTAAGACCCTGCAAGTAATATTCTTAATAAAACTGGATAATTATAATTATTATCATTGAAGTAAGCAAGCAGGGCTCTAATTATAATCCAAAAGCTATAATGTGTTATAAAAAGCTGACATTGTAACACAGAAAAATTTTAGAGTTGAGCCTTACTTTGAAGGATCTAAATAATTGAGACCAGTAGTCTCCGTGACAGGTTTTTAATTAAGGAAATGTTTGAAACCTGAGCTCCACAGAAAACCCATTCCAATATCCTTTTTCAGTGGGTTTATGGTATCACTGTCTTAAGTTTTATTCAGTGTATAATCCTTTAAAATTATTCAGTCTATTTTTTCCTCTCAATTTGATATACAGAACTTTCTTGTGTGCTAATGTTAATAAGAATTAAGTCTAAGAGTTTAAACCAGTGTTTTATCTACTATCTTGAAGAGGGCTGGAAAGACTAGAGAAGATACCTAATGAAAGAATTTATAATAAACTTCTAATACTAATACAAAGCAATTATTTCTTGTTACAGAAGTCTTGAATCATTGGAGTTAGCAGTTCTCATCATTTTCATTCCAGCAGATGTAACTTTTGAGACTAGTCTGAATTTTTAATATAAAATTTCACATAGAAATGTGAAAAACATCATGATTATCATAAAATAACACCTTGAGACTAAAAAACTGAAATTTTTAATTCAAAAGGTTCTGAGAGGCAAAATGTAGAGCTTCCACAATACTTACGGTAAGGCATAATTTATTTTCATTACATAAAATCTGCATTAGATAGAAAGCTGTGGATCATTCAGGAGTGTGACAGTTGAGAAGTATTTTCTCATGAGAATATAGTGATGCTATCAGAGAAAGAAATAAAGCATCTGCAGAATTCTGATACAGATAATGGCATATCTTGATGATTTTAAGCCTGTGGAAAAAGCTTGTCTAATCTATCTCAACAGTCACTAAAGCAGCTGAACTTATTATTGAAAGGTTGACCTATCTGCCATACAGACTAGTCAGTCCTGTGTGTTTCAGGAATGGGTTTAAAAGGATCATGGATGTACTTTTAGATCATATGCCTCAGCCTCAGCATCACTGAGGTTTTGGTACAGTGATTATGACTGAAAGACCAAAAAAGCTCAAGTGTGATTTATCTCCTGTGAAACTCTGCAGTTATCTGTAAATTGCACTTTTTAAAAAATAGATACACAGTCCTGACACTAATAGACTTGCTCACTATTTGTATTTCCTTAACCTGCAGTTCTTATTACAACTGCTAATGGGTGTTACTAATACTAATGTATGTGCAAATAATAATATAAATAGTATGGTCTATGAAGCCAGTAAGTTTTTGATTTAAAATACACTAGAGGTTGTTTCATTCAGGTCAAATTCTATCAGCCAGACATGGTTGTCTTCTATTGTTATTGACCTTATTTGTTATGTTACATTATTAGATATAAACCCATGCAAATTTAGTCAACCTCAGATAGGCTCATGACACCCAAGTCTCATCTGGGGATCATAGGAATTAAATTAAACCATTTTGAATGCCAACTAGAATCCTTTTGATTATATATGGTTCAGTTTTGGCATTTTTTTTTTTTCAGATTTCAACATAAGTAGTATGACTGCAGATCATCAGAACAGGGCTTAACAAAATTGTTTTTGAAAGCTAAAAATGGTTTATTTTCATGCCTCTGACTTCAAGTGGTTTTATTTTATGACTTTTTTTTTTTTTTTCACAAGCAATCTGGAATTTCTTTTGCGTTGCTTTGGATAATGAACAGGGATGAAAAAGATAAGTATTGACACATCTGATCACCCTGTCTGTATGCACGGTCATCTGTATTTTCACACCATGTGAGTTGGAATATTCTTAATGATGATGTCAGGAGTAGGGATAACAGTTTCTAGGTCAATGACAGAAAAATCTCAATTGGAAGTAACATTTCTGTAAGTTCTCTCTTCTCTGTACTCTCAACATGTGTAGGGCATATTCTTTTCTTTTTTTCACTTGTTTTCTAGGGCATCCACTGCACTTGGACTCCGCTCTGAAACCTGATCTGATCATTACTTTTATCACTGTATTACAGATGTGAATAATGCTTGTGAGCAAGTGGAGAATTGCTGAAGGTGCCCCTTTCTGTCCCACAGTTAGTTGCTAGATCCTGGTGCGGCTGAGAACTAGATAGACACTCAGTTCTGAGCCCTTAGTGTGTCCAATGAATTGCATTCTGCTGCGTGAGTTTCATTTGCCTTTTCTGCAACATACAGATGTCTATGAGTATTCTTAATTTGACCATACTTGTAATAAACATTTGCTGTGCTTTATTTAGACTGTATCAAATGAAACTTAAAAATCTATGACATGACAAAGAAATACAATAATTAGCCCGAATGTTTAAACAAAAGCACATACAAAGAAATTAAGCATGGACATGTAGTACAAACTATTAGTGCAATTTATATTGATTATAGTTTAATATATTTTAATATAGTTTAATGTTTAATATGTTTAAAATAGTTTAATATGGATTATGAATGCTTGCTGTCACAGAAATACACGTTCATATCAATATTCATACTTTATTATCTTAAAATGGTCATGTGATTGTCACAATGTGTAAGGTTTTTAACAACACAAGAAGGCTTTTGTGCTTCAGTTCAAAACAATGTTGCATCATCTATTTTAGGAGAACTAGAACATGCATTTTATAGTTCTATAAACATTGATCATGTGTTGATTTTTGTTAGCTTACAATTTAATATACACCTCGTAACAAAATCTACTGAGATTCAATGTGTTGCTCTATATAAAGTAACATCATAAAGTCAGATATAACTTGAAAAATATTTATTATACGCTATGTATATTACATATGTGTATTCGATAGCTGTGTAATACACAACAATTTGTTACATGAGGGTAATGTAGGTCTGTTACATAATTAGTAAAGTTTTTAAAAATACCAGATGTTTTAAGAAAAACATACATTAGTCATGTCAAATAAAGCTTTTGACCTTAACCATCATGCTTCAGTGCACATCCTCTGAAATCTGATCTTTGTCTTTACATATTGCCAAATCCTGTGCAAGATAGAGCACAAGTTTAGTTGTCCTGACGCCTGCACAGGGAACTTGTGCTGCTATGAGCTCAGTGGTGTTCAAGACAATTTGGAGGAAGAGCAGGTAGAGAGGATGAGATCTGCTAATTAGTGTTGTCACAGCCCAAAGTGGGTTAAAGCAGCTAAGCTATTTACATGGCTCCTGTTTAAAAGCTGCAAACCTAATTCCATATTGCTTACTAACTTGCTTGGCACATCCAGAAAGTAAATGTAACTCTTCTGAGTCTGGTTCAATTCAAACAGAAAGAGTGTATTTAACATTGTGATTTGAGGTAGTGTTGCTCAATCCTAACTAAAAACCCCTTACTCTTACAGCATCAAGCCCTGACTTGAGGAGGGACAAAAGTGATAAAAATCAAACTTTGACCAGAGCTCCAGAGGGTATGTGGGTGAAGCAGCACCAATATCTGGCAATTCGGAATTCATCATTAAACCATGTCCATACATGCTACAGCCTGGCCTATGACATTTGATCACAGGGCTGTTGGTCTGAACTGTTCTGAAATCTTCAGCCTAAGGAGAGAAGCATTAGTTGTTTCTGTTCTGGGTTACTGGTCCCTCTTGTAGTCTTGGGACTCTGGTCTAACATCCCTTCTTTAAACAAGCTGACTGCAGCATTTCAACTCTGAAGTCAGTGTCTTAACTCTCCCACTTTTCTATCCCATGCTCACTTGTGTATATCTTCCCTCAGCACCTGATGATACTCAGGTATCATCTTTAATCCACTTGTAGATATGCTATATAGCAAACAGTGTAGGCACAGCAGGGGAGCTTTATAGCAATAGCCAATTTTAAGAGCACTTGGAGAAAGATATTTTTAAAATACCCTTACAGTTCAAGCTGAGCATTTGGATTGGGTGGAGAGGGCACCTTGCCCTTTATTCTTCAATATATGATACTGATACAGGACATATGGTGTCAGTAAAAAAAGTCCTCTTCCTTTAAAAGAAATCCTTTATTTCCACAAGTTGAGCTGGGTAATTCAACTTGCTTTCCTTAGTCCCACTCATCCCATCTGTGCAAAGAAAATGTACTGCTCCAGGGAACAGATGGAGTCAGTGTCTGTACTTTGTTGTGCTGTGGGCTCCCCATTCTGGATTAGTCATGTTTCGTCAGTAGAGTGCTTTTCTGCAGTACAGTATAGCTAGTGCTATTTTGTGAATTTACTAGATACTCAGCACGTAACAAAAACCAGAGTCCAGAGTGCTACTCAACCAGGATCCAGTTTGCTCCACTAGAATTTCTGTTTCTGGATGGATTTAAATTTTAATATCTCCCTAAATGCTGTATATACTGATATGTGTGCTTATAATTTTGTTGGTTTGCTCTTTAATTATATATCTGCTCTGGAAAAAAAAAGAAAGTTGACAAACACCTGTAAACATTAAAAATGCACCTCTTGTAATTTTACTTTTAAAATGGTTGTAGTCCTGTGATTGAGCACTAGATCAAGGTATACAGGGGTGCTCACAGAGCCAGGGAAACCCAAGAAAGAGCCAAGAGCTCCACCAGAAGCCAGCAGCTCAAGAAAGAGAGTGAGAGGCTGACATGGCTTGGACATTGCCAGGAGCAGCTGTGGGAGATTTGAATGGCCCTTGGAAGCTCGAGCAATCAGGGCATGGTGTGAGAAGGCATGCAGAGAGGGCTCTGCATCCTGCTTGTAGGCCCACAGCCCAGGGAACTGCTCCAGGTCTCTGCATAATGGTGGACACTCCCTGCAGAGTTAAAACCAGCATTTCTACACAGAAAGCCCCTGAGATGTCTGACGCATCCACCCAGATGGAACTCATAGAGAAGAATTCAGTACGGGCAGTAGGCTGCAATGAATGCCTAGACTTTCTGGAGAAAACATAGGTACCTGCATTATTATGCATTACCTGATGATCTGTTACGTCAGGTGGCTGAGTTGCAGGAAACAGTATTGGAGGAGTCAAAACAGAGATAGATAGGTGGTTTCAGAACCATGCTTCGGTACACTTGCATACAAACTCAAGGGGATGGGACCAGACCAGTGGTGTCCAGCAATAAGAGAAGGGGCAATGTCCACAAACTGAAACACAGGAAGTTCCATCAGAATATGAGAAAGAACTTTATGTTGGGGGTGGCAGAGCACTGGAGCAGGCTGCCCAGAGAGGTTGTGGAGTCTCCTCTGGAGATACTCAAAACCTGCCCAGATGCGATCCTGTGCAACGTGCTCTAGGTAAACCTGCTTTAGCAGAGGGTTTGGACTAGATGATCTCCAGAGGCCATTTCAACCCCAACCATTCAGTATGATTCTGTGCAATCCTAGAAAGTACAGTATTCACCATGCAGAAATTAGTTTCAAGAGAAATTTATGATCAAAAGAATCCTTTTCAGCTTGTTAAACAAGGATAAATTTAAAAGTTGTAGGAGCAAATGCATAAGGATAGTGTATAGACGCTATTACAGAGGTAACATTCATCCCTTGGGTGAAGTCAAAGTTTCTGCAAGAGTTTGCTATAAGACTTGATTGAAATTTGCTACTTAGAGCAGCCACAAAGGAAACATGAAGAAAATAAACCCCAGACTTTCAAGAGTTTAATAATTCTCTCTACTTTCTGTTAATATGCATGCAAGCTATAGTAGTTATCAATCCATAATAAACAATGTAACTACAGGTTTTATTTCTGCAAAGAAATGTCTGCAAAGACTGTTTTATAGATTGATATTTTTTTTTTACAATCCTACCTAGATAATATTGCCATGTCTCTTACGTGTATTTATTGTACCCGAATTGAAATGTACCAACTGATGATTCAAGCCTTGTGAATTAACCACTGTAATGAAAATCTGTGTGCTGCTCAGTGCTCTACAACACGCTACAAGTAATGTCTATAGTCTTTTCAGCAGGTATTTTGAGGATTTGATGTTACTGAGATTAAAAATGAAAGTTAGGAGTGTTACAGCTAACATATTTACAAATTTTTGTCATGAAGTCTGTTAACTATTTTGCAGGTATGAAAGAGATTGTTAATATTTTTCATGGCTTTTAAATGGAAATGTTAGAAATTGTATGGTGCAGTGTGACAGCTGGTATTTGACTGTGTTTGCATTCATGCTCCATCCAAGCAATGCTTTTCTTCTATGCTATAACCCAAAATTTTAACTCTGCCAGGAATGGTGGCCAGCTATCACAGAGTGGCCAGCATCTGTGCTATACAGCTCCTGGTCTCTAAAACAGGATCTCTCAATGAAAAGCACCTGATGGGAATTGATGCTCAGTATATGATCACTGCAGAAATATGTGTGGGCTAGTTGGCAAGGGGCAAAAGCATGACAGAGAGCGTTCTAACAGTTCTCAGTTAGGAAGAGCACATTCCCTTGCTCGAAATTGCCCCCAAACTCTTTTAAATGTACTAGCGCAGATACATCCTACTGTCTTTAATATGCTACAATCTGCCCTGTCAGAGTATTCCCCTTCTTAAATTAATGAATTACATCAGTTATTAGAGCTTTCATGTAGTGCCTTGTTTAGTAATATCTCAGTTATCTAGACCTTTTTGATAGATGACAGGGGTTTCTTCACTACTGATTCGACTTTCAGTGCAAGCAGTTTTTCTTCATGACTTTACCTTCCCTTGCTGGTTTTATTTTACCTTATGTTCTGTTTTTATGACTGAGATATGTTTTTGGTAAGTATATTCTGTGATGTGTAGTCTTCATTTTTATTGGATAGTATTGCATGGCTGTAGCCTCGTATTTTCCACAAGGAGTGGATGCCGTTTATGGCATTTGTTTTCAGGTACGTTAATTTAACTGAGCGCATTATGGCCTTAGCAGTATGTTGTTTTTCTTGTAAATGATTCATGTTGGGTCCAGAAATTAGCTGTCTGTGTGGTTTTACCAGAGGCACTTTGAGGAAGGCTCTAGGTGACTGTAAAATCAAGTTCATCATGAGCCACAGAAAACTGACCTCCATCTGTTTTTCCTCAGATTCAGTTCACCCCAGGCTTAGCATATTTCTTAGGTAACATTTCACAAAAGCTTGAGCAGATGGTCTGCTATGGATGGTACTGGGTTTTGGGGTTTTGTATTGCAGATCACCATGTGGATGGATGGCTCTCAGGCTTCAAGCACAACTTTCTAGAGAAAATTTTTCAGTTGTGGTCTTTTCTTGGCTTCCAGTTCACAAGGGTGATCCTGTAGTGGTGATGTGGCTGTAGCTGATTTTTTAGATGACCTGCTGTTCTTATTTCACATTATGTAATGATTAATTAATTCAATCATTATTATGTTAAGTATTAATTTGCATTATATAACAACACACTGTCCTAGTCCTAGTCCTAGTGGACAGCAGGATGACCATGAGCCAACACTGTGCCCTTGTGGCCAAGAAGGCCAATGGCATCCTGGGGTGTATTAGAAGGGGGGTGGTCAGTAGGTCGAGAGAGGTCCTCCTTCCCCTCTACTCTGCCCTGGTGAGACCGCATCTGGAATATTGTGTCCAGTTCTGGGCCCCTCAGTTCAAGAAGGACAGGGACCTGCTGGAGAGAGTCCAGCGCAGGGCGACAAAGATGATTAAGGGAGTGGAGCATCTCCCTTATGAGGAAAGGCTGAGGGAGCTGGGTCTCTATAGTTTGGAGAAGAGGAGACTGAGGGGGCACCTTATTAGTGTATATAAATATATAAAGGGGGAGTGTCACGAGGATGGAGCCAGGCTCTTCTCAATGGCAAACAATGATAAGACAAGGGGTAATGGGTATAAACTGGAACACAAGAGGTTCCACTTAAACTTGAGAAGAAACTTCTTCTCAGTGAGGGTGACAGAACACTGGAACAGGCTGCCCAGGGAGGTTGTGGAGTCTCCTTCTCTGGAGACATTCAAAACCCGCCTGGACACATTCCTGTGTAACCTTATCTAGGTGTTCCTGCTCTGGCAGGGGGATTGGACTAGATGATCTTTTGAGGTCCCTTCCAATCTCTAACATACTGTGATACTGTGATACACATTATCCACAACAATATAAATCCATATCTCCAGCTTTCTGGTGAGTTATGCATTTTTTAAAGATATTTAAAACTGGTTTTCATGCCTTTTGAACTTTGGAAAATGAGGAATATTTTCATTGTAGGACTGGTATCTGGGTTGCATCAAAAGAAGCATGACCATCAGGTCAAAGGAAGTGATGCTGCCCCTCTGCTCTCATAAAGCCTCACTTGGAGCATTGTGTGCAGTTCTGGTGTCCTCAAAATAAGAAGGACATGGGGCTGTTGGAGCAAGTCCAGAGGAGGGCCACAAGGATGAAAAGGGAGGTGGAGCACCTCCCTTATGAAGATAGGCTGAGAAAGCTGGGGCTGTTCAGTGTGGAGAAGAGAAGGCTGTGTGGAGACCTCATAGCAGCTTTCTGGTATCTGAAGGGGGCCTACAAGGATGCTGGAGAGGGACTCTTCATCAGGGACTGTAGTGACAGGACAAGGCGCAATGAGTGCAAACTTAAACAGGGGCAATTTATGTTGGATATAAGGAAGAAGTTCTTTACTGTGAGGGTGGTGAGGCACTGGAACAGGCTGGCCAAGGAATTTGTGAATGCTCCATCCCTGGCAGTGTTCAAGGCCAGGTTGGACAGAGCCTTGGGCAACATGATCTAGGGTGAGGCGTCCCTGCCCATGCAGGGGAGTTGGAACTGGATGATCTTAAGGTCTTTTCCAATCATAACCATTCTATGATTCTATGATCTAAGTTCTGTTTTGATAATCACAATTTTTTCAGATAATATTAATTCATTGTCAGAAAGAAAAAAGGTATATATATATATACAAATTCCAGTAAAAGTCTTCTTAAAGATTTTTCTGCACTGAGTTTTCCCTTTCCACATGTGTATTAGCTACAGGCACCTGGTGGTTAGTGAAGCACTGATTCAAAGGACGACTGCATCCTATGAAGAGATGTAGAAATGTTAATGTATGAAAAAGAAGTTAGAGCCAGTTGATGCAGAAATTGAATGGGTCTTGAGTTGAATGAATTGCTTTCATTGAATTGCTTATTGAATGATTTGCTTAAGTTTTGCTTGCTACAGATATTGATAATAGATATCAATTATAGGTATTGATTAGAGATTAAACAGTGGTATTTTTCACCTTGGAAGAAACTGTTAACAGTACCTGAAGGGGTTTTCCCCATCTCTGGTATGAGAAGGACTAGGTTATAACTTCTTTTGAAACTCTTATTTCTTATTCAGGTCAGCTTAAGAAGAACTATTCTTACTCATAGTGCGAACTGTATGTTGAACTGAAACTGGGTGGGAGAAACATTGAAAGGAGCTGTTCATAAAAGATTTATGTATGGTGCTAAATACAGACAATCTGACATAGAAGAATACCTGAATGTAGGTGAATGACAAGTACTGACTTACACTGGTATTGAATCAGTACTGAATGATAGTGAATACAGAGCAGCTGATGAAAATGAAACCGTGGGTACATGTCTGGTGCATGTTTGCATGCAGGGAGGTGTGATGGAGTCAGTTCTCCAAGTCAGGACATATTATGGGAGAGATGTTGCAATACTCGAGAGATATATATAGTTTCTGTAGGATTTGTATGTACAATATGGGCTTGATACAGGTAATTAGTGAAATAAAGACCTGACAATATGCTGTATCATGCACATATTCTCCAGGAAGGGCAGAAGGACATGAGCCAATGTGCTATTGCAGTTTGGTGTCACAAGCTGTGTTATCAGTGCCATGCCTGTGTGAGTGAAATAAAGAGGTGCTGGGGGGGCAGAAATGCGTGGGTCTAGTTGTATAAAACCCAACAAGTATGCTTAATGAACAAAGGTATCTATGAAAAAATTTGTTTCTTAAGAAATTTACAGACCAATTACAAGAAAAATCAGGGAGCTAAAGTTACTTGTGATTTTAAGGATAGTGTCCGATATCCTGTTTGAAGACAAACTGAAAACTAGGTTTTGTTGCTGAGCACAGTAGTCTTGTGATTACTAGGGATGTGAGACACTGTCATAGTGAAGGATCTATAGTAAAGCTTTAATTACAACTGTTCTTGATACTGTTGCTGAAAATGTGTCCATGGGAAAAGCTTAATAAGATTTACTTGCACTCTGAAATTCCATTAAAAAACAAAAAAGAAATCTTTTATTCACTAGTTTTGCAGTTAGCATGAGTGCAATATGGGTGTTCATTTCAGTAACAAAACCATATCCTTTTGTTTTACTTCTGTTAACATTGTTCATACTGAGCCCAGCTTTGAGCGTAACTCCTTCACCCTGACTGGATTTGATAATTCCCCTGCAAATAGAGGATTAATGGGCTTCACTTTTTTAAACTCAGGGATGCACATGACTATGCAAAGGTGTTTCTGGGGGCTCAGATTTTGCTGCTTAGAAAATGACTTGGAGTAGAAAACTCGCAGGGGTTTGCCTCATTTAGGGTTTGTGATCAGCTTTATGTGAATGACAGGATTCTTCAGGTGGCTTTATCCAAGATCTAATGGTGCAGATATTGATATATCTCTTATGAAGTCTCATGTATTGGTTACTGTTAATGTGGTGACAGATGATGTAATATAATAAAAGCAGCTTAAAGTATATTTAAATATAATTCGGAAATAATTTACAAATTACTATTGATCTGTTAATATTTCATTTATGGCATGTGTGCAAAGCCATTGTATATCAGAGTGATAATATGACGTTTAGAAGTGAAAATATTCCAGTTAAATGGATGCTATGTATTCAGAATATGCTATGCTAGCCATCATATGCACCATAGTAACTCTGATTTTACAGAAATTCATTTTTAAATACAGCCTGGATACACAATTGACTGAAGGTACACAATTGTAATTTCTATGTAAAGTTAGAAAGATCTATGACTTTCGGGTTTGGGTTTTACCTAAAGAACATCTGGTAGAGAATTTTGCCTCACTATATTTCTGTCAGATGTGCTAGACTATGCCTCCAAATACTGAATGTCTCCCAGGTAGGTTTTCATTTTGTAACAAGAATTTTTTATCTTCAGGAGTGGAGAAAAGGAATATCTGGTTTTATATCTGTAGGGAGGTGTTGTATGTATGAATAAAATGGTAGAGGGAGAAAAATCAATTACAAATACATGAAAATAAACTGTCACTTGGTTGGCCTATGATCTTTTGCTTTCGTATTCATCCTTACATATTTCTTTCCTTGTATTTTGGGTATGCTGGCATGCAAGTAGTGCATATTACCTTGTTGTCTTTATGTGTAGTCACTATGTGCTTGGGTTTTTGAATTATTATGTTTAAACCTGTAGGCATGGAAGTCTCCAGGACTAGAGATATAGGAGGGACAAGGTACATCAGGATGCAGCTGTTACTACGATTTTGTTTGTGCAATGAATTCTTCATTTTAAGGTTTGTTAGCCTCCTCTACATGTTGTTCACAAGTTACTCAAGAGATGTCTGTAGGCTCTCAGTTCGAGCATTTCTTTTTTAGGAATACATACATGAATAGGATTCATGTATTTAATTACTTTCCATTTCTTTGTGTTTTGCATGAAAATTCTGCTTGTGGAAATGTGTATATATTTCTTAATAGCCCTTTTGAAAGCAGGTTTACTTGAGTCTCTCTGTTGTATATTCTGGTTTTATGGTAGTTCTGTGGGTTTGACCTTTATTAGCTTCCCTTGTGAACTTTCTTTCTCTGTATATGAGCTAAGTGATAGCTCTCTGATGTTTCACTTTAATGTCTTTGTACCTGAGACCTCATTAATGTTTAATATTCATGGAAAAAAGAGAAATTTAATGTCGCCATGGAATCTAATATATATTAAACTGACAACTTAATGTGTTTCCTTTTTGACTCTTCCCCAGACCCAAGACATTTTAAAGTTCAGGTTTTTTGAGTATGGAAATATCCAGCTAAGAGAAAAAGGGGACTAATAATATTAATCCCTGTAATTGTAACAGTCATCAGTAAAAAGTCAGTTTTAAATGAACAGCTACTTCATGGTGCTAGCTGAGATAATATATTTTTTTTTCTGTGTCTACATGATAGTAATAAGCCTGGTCGTAGAGAGAATTGGCCTTTAAGGGAGCCCTAGAGTTTGCCTTAGAGCCACTGAAGCGTAGCTGTATATCAGATCTGCTGGGGAATATAAGGATACTGAGTTCAGCCAAGGTAGCACAGAGGGAATAAGAGTGTTTTATGTTTATGCATACAGACTTAGAAAAGGCAGAACAGAGACTCTCCTAAGTCCTCAGCCAGAAGGCCTGGTGAGAGCTAACCTGTAGGAAGATGTGAGCCTGCTGGGATAAAAGCCTCTGCAAGGGCTGGGGCTAACCGGTACTGCAGCTGTGACCCAGCAGGAGGCTGGCAGGGCGAGCTGTTGTCTTGAGTTTACTAGAAAACCTGCCCTCAGAGGAGGGGGTTATGAAAATGGTCTGTAAGACCATGCTCTAGCACCTTTTCCAGGGGGGAGGCTGTGGAAATTGCATTATCATTTCTCTGCCTGCCATGGTTTCTTTGCAGAACTTAGTTGGCTATTGAGCACAGTCTTTTTGTGAATTCTACAGTGCAATGCCACAGCAGGGTCTCAAGTACAAGATGCTAAGATATAGTAAGTAACATTAACATTCTCAGACTTAAATGCTGATATCAGTAGGAGCCTATGAAAATTAGGCTGCTTATATTAATATAAGTAAACACAAATTTAAATACCTAGCTCTGGACATGGGTTCTAGTTCTTAGAAGACTAAATGGCATCTTTAATTAGCTCAAATAATGAACACACACTAGAGAAGAATTATTATCTTGCATTTTAAAGACTTTTACAAAATCTATAAAAGGTATGTAGCAAAGGTGGGTGGGTATAGATTCTTCTCCAGAAAGAACTGTGGTAATTAATTTTAATGTCAGTCCTGAGTTTTGGGGGTTTTTTTATTTTAAATAAGGATTTTATTTTTAATAACTTTCCACATAGCTCCAGACCTATCAATTTGGTGTCTATATACTACACGGGAGAAAAAAGTCTGAGAAAAACCGAAGGTCAAATCTTTGAAGCTACATTTGAGTTGCAGTAGCTTACCCTGTTCAATGATGTGTAACCTTCAAGTCCTACCAAAAGAGTGGGAGACAAGGAATTAGAAATCAAAACTCTGTGCATCAATCAAAGCTGTTCACCTTACTTTAATATGCTATTCACATTCAGGCTGTTGATAAAAATAGATTTAACTAATCACAGTACTCTGTTTAGTGAAATATAGTGTGATTGGTTTTATAATTGAAAACTATTGGCATAAAATGGAAAGGTTAGCTTAAATGGCATTAGGCAGAAAAGATCACCTGTTTGTCCAATTTCAAAGATTTTCATTCGGAGGAAAGAAATGAGGTCATTGTTGGAATTTGAAATAGTTCATTAAAACCTCTCGTAAGTCTTCCGTCCTTCCACTCTTGCTGCTATTTTCCCACCTGGGGAAGAGTTTCTGTGCATAACTGAATTCTTTAAATATGGTCTCACTGCCAGGGGAAAAATCAGCATTCATTCACCTGTACAAGCAGAAGTACAAAACCTGGTAGATCATCATTCCTAGTAGTTTGGTAATTTTAAGTGTAAGAATCTCATTGATTAGTAGCTTTTCAGGTTTGTGGTGTAATTTAATCTTCACTGCCTTAATTATGCATAAACATTTCAGTCACTTGTCCACTTTAAGAGAATTCTTAGGATGAGGTTGGGTTGAAAGTATGAAGTATATGAATGCACAACATGGGTATGTTATTACATTGTCAGAGAGGGAAAAACATATTACAATAAATAATTTTTCTTATCTTCAGGGACTGGTCACCTTGACGTATTTAGTTCTTTGTCCAGTTAGTATTAATGTTTCTTGTTGGTTTGTTTGGGTTTTTTTAATAAGCAATTTGTATTTGCTATTCTTAGTCTTATCCAATTACTAACAAAGCAATACTGTTCTCTTCAAAGTTTCATATAATCGCAGGGTCAGCAACAAGAGCTGAGAAGAAACTGAAAAACTAAGAGCATTTAGTCTAGAGGAGAGAATAATTTTCAGGTCCTTTCCAACCCTAACTATTCTATGATTCTATGATTCTATGTCCATGAAATATAGCTGCTGGAAAGGAAATGCGTTATTCCTTTCCCTGGTGAAAAGAACAAAGAAATAAAAGGCTTAAATTGCAGCAAGTAATGCAGGTTAGATGAAAGGGGAAGTTTTCTAATTACAAGGATAATGACGTATTGAAGTAGATTGCCTTGAGAGATTGTGCAGTCTCTGCTATTGGAGGTTTGCAAGGGCAGATTAGGTAGATACTTCAGGGAAGTAATTTAAGCATACCCACTCCTGATTTGAATTGGGGCAAGATTATGTTTCAAAAGACATTCCAGATACATTTTTATGATTCTGAGACTGATTGTTGAATTTCACACAATAAAACATGGCTTAAAACTTTCTGTAGTATTGAATTTATTTCTGGTGTTTCAACAAAAATGGGTATGACAGGTCAGCAACAGGAGCTACCATAATATCTTAGTATTAAGATTAGTCAGAACTCCTTCAGTATTAATTAACCTGTTCTTGCAATTAAATGGATTCAGGAGAGCAAATTCTTCTCTATTTTAGTATTTTAAGGCATTCATTGTGTGGTGTTGTCCTGTTGGTAGAAAGCAAGAGTGAAAACCTTTCTTACATGAAAGGAATATACTAAACAATGTTATTTTGTCAAATCTCTCTCAGTTTATTTTTAGAGATTCACCTCTGAAAGGGAATTTGTGTGGGAATAGCTTGACTTAACCACACTCAGAAGAAAGGAAAGAAATTATTGTGGGAATGAGTATGAGGCTGAGAACGGAATGAGCATGGAGTTAAGTCACCGTCAGAAAGCATGTTGAGACCAAAAAAAAATCAAGGACCTTGGAAGAGGCCTTCTTGTCAGCTTCATATTTTCTTAAGAAAGCTGGACAAGAATATAAACCTGTCAGTTACATTTAATTGGCTTTCTTTCTACAGCAGTCTGTGGAGTTTGTTTGAAAATCTCTTAGGGAATGGGAATTACTATTGAATGCCCACATAAGCAAAGAATTGAGAGATTGAGTAATGATACATACACTGCAGTATCTAAAGCCTCCTGATGAGGGTTTGCACTTGCATTTGGGCAGATTAGTTTGGTTCAGGGTCTTCTTTAAAGTGCAAGGTAATAATTCTTTAGCAATGTGGGTTTATTACTTTAGTTAATTAAACAATGTTTTCTTTAATCCAATGTAATCTAACCTGCAAATTCCAAAATTGGGTATTAGTGATGCATTTAATTGGTGTGCTTTAATACCAGTTCTTGAAGTGATGGATGTTTTTGCAGGAAAGAGATTTCTAATAGTAAAGGCATTACATTAGTTTTTTGTTTTGTTTTGCATAAAGGATTGCTTTTTAATATAGATAATCTGGAGTATTTGTAAACAAGATAGGACTATGGGGTGCTCAGCAAGATGGTAAACTGTTTTCCTCCTCCATATTGGCATTGCCAAAAACTTGAGTATTCTGCAAATCAGTGCATTTGGAACATGAATTCTGTTGTGGCATTGATCAGCAAAGAACTTCAGAAATACTGTTTAAATAAATCAGTATTTTTCTTCTGCTATTTGTAAAAATATTCAGTTACTGTATTTCACCTGTATGCGGAGGCTGTTTCATAGTGTGGTAATTTATCTGCAGAGATTAGAATTTAAAGCTCGTTAAAACCATCATTAAAAAATCTATTACCTTTCTACTATATCAATTAAAAAATCTATTCATAAAAGGCTCTTAGCTTTTACAAATATTCTAAGAGGCCAAATGAAGTTTTACCTTATACTGCAGTCAAAAATACAGAATACGCTCTCATTAGTACAGAAACTATTTTTTCATAGCAATTTTTCATATTTAGAGCTAAAGCATGTAAAAAGTTTGGCTAAAGTTAGTTTCTGTGTCTGCCTTTTCTCTTACAATGTTTCTTGAGTTTCTTTTCACCAAGTTGCAAGTAGGACAAATGAAAATAAAACATAAAGAAAAGATTGGTTTAGGTGTTTTAGTTATTGAGGAAATGTCATCAGTTTACACAAGCAGGCAGAAAGAGATGGGAGTTGCTCACTCTGAGGAATCTTTTTGTTACCACTTCAGACTAGACCCTATCTCCTGTCCTACAGTCAGTTGAAATTGTGACATTTAGGAAGCCAAGGTTCACTGCCAGACTTCATAGGTCACCTTCGGCAATTCTTGGTGTTTCAGGTCAACAGGTCTCAATTCCTCTGGAATTTTATCCCCTATCTGTGGAACTAGTATTACTCTTCTCCTCCTCCAAAGAGACTGGTGCATCTGTCTTTTGGGGAAAAGCTGAGGGAAATGGGCCTGTTTAGCCTTAAAAATACAAGGTGTTTATAGCCATCATACC
Source organism: Psittacula echo (assembly GCF_963264785.1). Taxonomy (NCBI): domain Eukaryota; kingdom Metazoa; phylum Chordata; class Aves; order Psittaciformes; family Psittacidae; genus Psittacula; species Psittacula echo. The sequence goes on along the minus strand of NC_137735.1, from coordinate 40,809,912 downwards.
AGTGAATATAAATATCTGTCTGTGGGGAGTAAAGAAGACAGAGCCAGACCTTTCTAGTAGTGCTGAGGGAAAACGGCAATAGGCAATGGGCCGTGACTGGAATACAGAAAAATACGTTTAGACATACTGTGATGTGCCCAGGATAGAAACATGGTGCTATTCTGTCCCACTCCCCTGTATTCTTTTGGGGATTTCCTGCGTTACCTGAGTCATTCTTAAAAGTCAGGAAATACAAATGTCAACTTTTTGGTTACTTTTGTTTTATAGTAACTAGAGATGCCAACATGTAACTCATTGTTCATATGACAAACTAACTGAAATTACCCTGGTTCTTTCACTGTGGTGATAATGGATGTGCTGGAAATGTGTGATGTTAAAGGAACGAGAAATAATTTTCTGAGGATAGTTTCAAAATACACCAGAGTTGCGAAGCACAGAGCTTCCCTTGGGATATCACCTGATATAGTCAACATAGTAGGAGTCTGTGAATCCTTTTCCTCATAACTTGTAAAATACATGTGTTTAAAATTCTGCATCCTGAATGGCAGCGCATACTGCAAGCTCTTAATCTATGAATGATGGATGCAAGACAGTATCTGAGTTAAAGAAGCTGTTAGTCTTCTTGTACCAATGTATATTATTACACAGCTGTAATCTTCCATAATTTGACATGATAAATCACAACTTCTCAGCATGCAAATGCATCCTTAGAGAGTTTATATTCACCCAGTGCTCCAGCACTCATACACTGGGTCGATAGGAAATTGCAATGTTTTTAAAACTCATATTTTAACTTAGTTTTTTTTCTACAGATTTGTGACTTTAACAATATAGTTGTAGTGCAGCAATAACAGCTTTTATACCTATTAAAATCTTAGTAATTAAATGCTTTGGGAGCTTGGCATTTTCTAAATAACATTATTAAAAGCTTTAATTTGGAATTGATGACACACTGCTACTGGGTTGTCTATGATATTCTAGAAACTAAAAGCACAGAAAGTCTGATGTGTTTCAAATATGAAATAACCTTGAGTCACTCAGATGTCGCAGACTAAATCAAGTGCTGTCCTTTTTTTGATGTGCTGGGCTAATTATTTCTACTAATGTAAATGTCAGAGCAATGAACACTTATTTGCTCTGGCATAACAAATAAATGGCAGAAGAAGTCTGAGCATATGCAGAAATTCATCATGTCCTCAACTCTCTATTATATTGCTTCAAGCCAAGGGTTTAGAAAACAGTTCAGGTTTGTATTTTTAAAAATGTTCTAAAGTTGCTTAAAAATATAATTAAAAGGCAGTGGTTATATCTGAATGTATTCTATTTTTTTATTCTTTTAGAAAGATTCTGAGCTTTAGAGCCTTTACCACCTTCTCTTGATAGCAGATAGTAGTTCTCTTTATTTTACCAAACAACTTTTGCTTCATCTTCCGTGTTTTCCAACCTAACGAGGATATCCATATCTACAGCAGTTATTTCTTTAAACTACATGGGAGGGTGGCACTGTAGGACAAGGTCCCCCAGACATTGCTTTGGCACTCTTGTCTCTCCCGTTCTTCCTGATCATCTCTTGTACGTCCCTCAAGTGCCACTCTGATGGCCAGCAGTTTTGGCAGGCAGTGGCTAACAAGCAGTGGTGCAGGACAGACTGAATGGCATTGAGAGGTAGGTGCCCTGGTGGCCAGGGCAGCCACTGTCCACCCGCATCAATCTGCCCCTGCACTCACTGCAGCCACTGCTCCTCTCCTAGTGGGCAGCATCCCAGAGAAGGATCCTGTGAAACAAGTAGCATGAGGGTTCAAAACTGTCAGCTGTTATTTTCAGTCTGTGCCTGCTCCTGGTATTTTTGGGAAAGATCGTGGTGGATCCAAATTGCTATGCGTGATTTTATGGTGATGGAAAGTTCACAGGTCCCTAAGGACTGTATTGTACCTATTTGCTCTGCATAATACTTATACGGAGATCTCAGTTGCATTGGCAGTTCAGACATAAGACCTTTTCTGGTTTTTAGTCTAACATTAAAGAGATACAAGAAAGAAAAGCTACCCAAATGACATCCAAAGCTTAAGCATAAAGGCATAAAGATTTGATAGTATGATGTTTGGATTTTATCCATTTTCTGTAGGTCAGACTGCCTTATATCAAGCACACCTTTAGGGGAAATAATATTTTGGTTTTCATCTCTAGTATCGTCAGCCAGTCACTGCGCCAGAATGGATTTTTCTTGTGTTTGTGTAAGTGGGAGAGCACTTCAAGTTTAGATTTGGATACTGTAGTGCTATTATCTCACTTTGATGGTCTTGTGTAAAATTCCGCATAAACAGAAAGAGGGAAAATCTTTCAAAATGAGTAGTTTTCATGATCATTGCAACTCTTGGGAAAAGCTTTATGAGAAAGTCTGTCTTCCTATGCTTGTGATAATATTGGAACCGAAATCTGGGAAATGCACATATTGTGATTTTGCAGCTGATTTATAATAAACTTATGGTGATATATCTGATGGCACCACTCTTTGAAAAATGCTCATCAATTATAATCTGATAAAGGAATGAATTCAATTGATCAGTGGGTTCTGAGTTTGTTTGTTATTATTATTATTGTCATCTTGGATCAGAGTAGTTGGTCAGAGCTTAGTCTCGAAACCTATCTGTTTTAGGAGGATGCAAGCAAAACAGTGGATTATCTGTTTTACACAACACTTTACAAATGCTATACAGAATCTTTTACTTCAAGAACAAGGGAGAATCAAACAGTGGTTGTCTCCATGTTTCTCTTGAAACATCCCTGAAGGTGTCTAATGTCAGTACCACCTTTCTTTCCCATGTGCATCTTTTTCTGAGCAGGATCAAGTGCTTATGTTCTAGGCAAGATTATTTCCTAAAATAAATTAAACAATTGGAAGTGATTATGCTGATCAGCATATGTTTTGTTAATGCAGTATCTGATTGTATGCTGGTGTTTAGTAACCTCAGGCTAAAAGCGAATCTGTAATTATCTCTTCTTTTTAGAAAGGTGCATTTCCATTGATATAGCATCTTCCTTTGCCTGAGTCCCTTCTAATTGTCTGCCTCTGCAGAGTGAAATTAAAAATAAATGAGTTATTCAATGAAGGCACTTGTTTCTGAGTTCAAGCTTTCAAATGTCAAAACAGAGAAGAGGGTGGGTTATTTTTCCTTCTGAGGGATCTAATAGTCTGTGAGTGAGTTTTTGATGATTGCAGTGTTTTGGAGGCTTATCATATTCTCTGTAATTGAACCAGATGTTGAGTCTTCTCTGGAGGAGAAGGGGCTTCAGAGTCTGTGTAGTGCTGTATCAGTCTTGCGTCCCAAAAGGTTTGAGGTTAATGTAAAAATGAAATAGTAAGGCAGATGCTGTATGTAATGTTGCTGTAGCTGGCTAATCCCTTTTGGACTGAAACACTTAAAAATGTTCAACTCACAGCTGCATACTACATGTAACAAATGGCTGGATGATAAATTGTTGTAGGATTTTTTTGACAGCCAGTCAGATTCCAGCTGTCTGTATGCAGAGTGATATTTGCTGTTATAATAGTGTTGCAATGATAAAAGTAGTTCTTGACTTCCAGAGGCTACAGGCTGTAAAGGCAAACCTCACAATTTTGTGGGTGACTTACAGATATGTTTTGGAGGGGAAAACCCTGAGTATGTTTCAGCTAATCAGCTGTGCTGGTTTCTCATTTCTGCATATTTATATATCACTAAAGTATACATATAAACGGTGTTTACATGTTAGGGTGAGGTGCCTGGGGGAGTTAGGGGTGCCTGTGCCTTCTCCTTTCTCATACTTTGGTTTCCACTGGAAAGAAGCTCTACTACATTTGTTGGGAGGAACCATAACATTCTCCAGTCATACTTCTCATTTCTTAAGGCCTTCATATATACCCAAAAGAGTACTGTTCTTCTTGCAATTACAGGCGTGTGTAGAACCAACACTTTACACCAGTGTTGCAGTGTTGCTGCTATTTAAATATGAGAGAACCCAGAACGTGCAAATGGCAAACACGTATTCTCCATAATACTTTGTCTCCCATATCCTATGGCTCAGTAATTTCCTTAGCCACAAATTAATAATCCTTGATAAATTTTTCTTTTATGGTCTGGAACCAAGCTTATTTGAGTATTTGTTTAAATGTCTAAACCAAATTTTGTGCTGAAGTCATAAGGTAGCATAAAATTAATCATTTTTGGTCTGGCTGCTCATACGTTACCTTTAAAATGAAGAATTCCTCTTGTTGCTTTCTTTGCATTTCTACTAATGCAGTGTGATTAATTTTATTTCAGTTTAGCCCATCAGCTTATGGTTAAGTGTGTGATTAGCAAGAATTCAGAATCAGAATCTGTTAGCACATTTGATCTTGTGAAGTGACTTCCTATTCACCTACTCAGAATTTGTCTTTCTGAGATTGACCGTAGAGGTTGGGATGTGGTTTCTGGGCTTTCTTGTGTGTACTTACAGCTAGCAACACTATATTGGTTATTATTATCTAGCCATTACAGATGATCATAGCCTGTATATAACAAAATCGGAGTTTGTTCTAGTTTGACATAAAATGATGTAATTTATCAATATATCCAAAACAGAGCAGATAAAGAAGAGTAGAGAGTATGTAGGGAGAAGGCAAGGCTAGAATAAGATGTACATTTATAAATTTATTTATTTATTTAAGCTTCTTTGCTTACTTGCCAGCTAGGAATGCTTTAGGAATGGGAGCTTTTCCAGTCATTGTCACCTGGAAGGGGGAGGTATGTGAGCATAGAGTTTTACCATGTAGCCTTTAAACATTTTTTAAAACATTCCAGAAACTGTGTTTCGAAATGCAATTTATTTACCCTTAGGCAAAAGTGAACTGGAGGAACCAGTTTTCCCAGGTGCTTTTGTATCTTGTTAAGCAATAGAGTAACATCAAAAAACTGGGGAAAAAAAAAATAAAAAAGATCCTTCAGTTGCTGACAAAGGAGATACTTAGCTGAGGGACTGAATACTGTCCTGGGTTCAGCAGCAGCAGTCAGTTTTTCTCCTTAGTAGCTGGTGCAGCGCTGTGGTTTTGACTTTCGGCCTGGGAGTAATACTGATAAAGCCGATGTTTTCAGTTACTGGTCAGAATGTTTACCCTGACCAAGGACTTTGTGAGTCTCATGCTCTGCCAAGGAGGAGGAGAAGCCAGGAGGAAAGCAGGGACAGGACACCTGACCCAAACTAGCCAAAGAGATATTCCATACCACAGCACGTCATGCCCAGGATGTAGAACGGAGAGTTCCCGGAAGGGCTGGATCGCTGCAGGGTGGGGGTGAGGTACTGGTTGGTGAGCAGTTGTATTCTCTTCCTTGTTATTTCCTTTATCATTATTATTATTGATGGTAGCAGTAGTGATTTGTGTTATACCTTAGTTACTAAACTGTTCTTATCTCAACCCATGGGAGTTGCATTTTTTCGATTCTCATCCCCGTCCCTCCAGGAGCGGAGGGAAGAAAGGTGGGTGGGGAAGTAGACTGCGTGGTTCTGATTTACGGCCTGGGCTTAAACCACGACAAGGCACTTCTGATTTCTTCAGAGCTGTAGAAGTTTCACTGCAAAACCTCTTGCTCTTTCCAGAGAGTATAGCTTTGGAACTCTTAATCCCTTCATGAACCCTGTTTCATGCTCACTGCAGAACTAAAACTAGTGTGTACACAGGGTGAATTTCATAAGTTCAGTCCTTCTAAGGGCCACAATATGCATTCCCCACACCACACTTGGGAAGCCACTTTGAGAGGGCATTGTATTTCATTCCCCCTATACTGAAAACATGTTAGAGCTGAAGGATCACCATGGTATTGATTGCTCTTAACAGTATATATTTTGATGGGAGAGAGGTAAGGGATGTATTTAAGAAAATAAACTAACCCAAAACAATCTAAACAAAACTTTTAGTCGCTAAACAGGGACTTATGAGGGCTCCAAAATTATGTTTTTTGGATTTGTTAGTTTTGGATTTCCTCTTAGGGCAATGTAACCTATCCAACATATCATCCACAGCAAGGCTTCAGTTATCTTTTTGTGTATCGCATGATATTTGGATTTATATTTATCGTTTTGCTAGATTAATTTTGGTGGATGTATTTATTTAATTATATTACGCTTGCAAGAGAGCCCCCTGGTACATTAGACTTGTAAATGTTATCAGGTAAAGTAACTACAAGTAATTAATATTTTTTAAGACTAATGGCATCAAAATGCAAATAGGCAACAGAAAACCAGCTGTAAACTCCACTACTCGGCTTTCTTTCAATGTGCTGCAAACTTGCCATTTGCATCACTATTTTTAGAGAAAAAAGCCAGCACAGGAATAAAGGGTCACAAAAGTAAAGTTTATCCTACTCTTGATAGGATAGTTTTAACAGTCTCGAATTTTTGAGACCAAGTGATTCATACCAGCTGTATCCATATTGACAAGTGATAGAAGTTTAATTGAAGCCTATCTGGAGCTGAATTTTAGAGAACCAGTTAAAGCTTCAGAGTGGATGATTTTAGGAATTTGGTTTCAAAAATCATGGTTACCACTGGCAGCCTGTGTTGTACCTTATGCTTCTGACTTTAAGAAACAACCAATTTCATATTACTATTAGAATATTAGCATTATTTGAACTCAAGAATTATTGGCATTAATGAGTTCATTTCAAGGATGTGGAAGGTTAGATATTTTGATAACATAGAATAGTTGTATCAGGGTATCTTTAGCTCTTCTTCAGTTCTTCCATGCGTGAACCTCTGAACTGTATTATATTAAAACAAGACAGCAGTGTTGTCTTGGAGTATGTCTGCAGAATTTGTAATAGAGGAATAAGCACAGGCTGGATCGCATTTTGGTGATATGTAACATTAGTACCTTTAATATTAAAACTAAAGAAAGTGGGTCATGCTGGCCAAATGTGGTGAATTTTTCTCAGTAACTCAGGGATTTATTGGAGAGCACTAAGCTCACAGCACTTTGTTCTGAAAATCCAACATTCCCAGAAATATCAACTGATCCAAAGGATTACTTGTACCCTTTGCTTGAAGGTAACCAGCCACACCTGGCATTCCTCACTTCCTGCTTACAACTCTGAAAGCCTTCAAACCCCAGTGTTAAGGATGGCTTACCTTCCAGACCCATATCATGTACCTTGTCAAACATTTATTTGTCTTAAAAAGAGAAACCCGAACTGAAAATAATTGGACAACTTCACTTGAAGCCATCAAGTATCATCCTGTTTTGTGCAAAGTCGATGAAAGAAAATGAGTGAGTCCAGTATTTGTTAGGCTTACACACTTTGCACATAAAGTTCAAAGCATCACTCTTACATATGCGTAAGGTTATTAGGGGGCTTTCAGTTTTCCTAGAAGGCTGATCAAATGTTGCTTCCCTGGAACTGCTTTTCAAGTGTGTTGTCGTATACACTTTGACAACAATATTATAACATGCATTGTACATATGCGTTCCGTTCTGAGCAATTTACTAGTTCAAACCTAGAATTAACAGAACTAGAGTTTTCATGTTACTCCTAAGCAGCAATGAATCGCTTCTTTACTTACTTCAGCACATATATGGTAGATCACCTTTGCTTGATAAAATTCTCTCCACTTCTTCATGCATCTTTTGTAGATTAAGCATTTAGAAAATGGCTAACTTGAAACATTCTGCAGCTTTGTACTACTTCCTATGGATCTAAATTTTGTACTGCAAATATACTTCTGATGGTGCTTTTCTAATTTATTTTTCAAAAATACCAGCATTTTGCAGAAAGAAAAAAGGAAAGCTAAAGGAAAGATAAATTTGATTAGAAGTGAAAAGCAGTTCTTAGCTTTACACAAGAATTGGGAGTTTTGAAAGGAGAAGTCAATGTACCAACTGCATGTTGCATGGGGTTTGTTTGCTGGGTATTTTTTAGGTAGGATGGGTTTGTTTGCTTTTTTCCCCTTATCTCTTATGACGAAGAAAGATTTACAGGATATGAGAGTGCTCTGAGGGTCTCTTTAGTCTTTGTCTCTGATGCAGTGAGCTTGCCGTTATATGAATAACAATAACTCATCTTTAGCTATAAAAGCAACAAAAAAACCCCAAAACCAAACACACAAAACTTATTTAGTGGCCTATTTAACATCTGTGAGCTTCTTGCCAAACAGTCATAGCAGGACACTGCTGGAAAGAGAAGTGTTAAGCATGAATTTTTTGATATATTTTGATTAATTGTTTGTCAAGAACTAATCTGTGGTTTTCTCACACTATTTAGGAAAATAGCTTCATTTCTCACAGTAAAGTTTCAATATTTGCACTGGATAAACTGAACGTTTTATTTACTTGTGTCATAAGTATTCTTCTGTAATAATGCAAATATATAAGCATGTATACATTTATTTGTTTGTTTTCTATCTTTATAGACAATTCCATTGGGGCTCGGAGTTGGACAGCTCTTTATCTGGACTGATGGCTTGAAAAGGAAGGACTGGCATGATTATGAAAGCATTCAAAAAGATGCTATGCGTTCAGGTATACATAAATTCAGAGCAAATTTAAGTGGTTTATTCATTCTTTCTCAGTATGGTTCTTTATTCTTTTAAGTCAGCTAAAAAGGCATTCTTAACAGCCTTTTTTTGATTGCAGCATGTCGCAAGGACATGATGTCTTTAACTGAGGGGTCAAACCAACCACAAATACTTTATCTCTGAAAATAGGCAAGTGAAAATAAAAAGAATGTGTTTCATGCTAATAGCTATGTCATGATTTTGCAAGGAAATGGGCAAAAATATTATTACAACAATATTTTTCATGTTGAAATCAGTTGTTATACTGTGACCAAATATAAGCAGAAGTGTCTGTTTCCAAAGGGACGTATGTCACAGCTGAAGCCGAGTTGTCCTTAAATCACTGGATAAAACCTGAATCCAGTGCCTATAACTGCCAAGAACATCCAAGGTTATGTTAGAAACAAATTTTGACCCTTTTCACCATTATCAAGCCCAAATCCTTTAGTTTTGCTAAAGCCACTTCATTCTGACAGTCTAAAATTATTTGAAAATGAGAGCAAATTCTATTTGTAGATACACTGAAGGGCACTTTGTTACAGCGAGTAATGTAATTTTAATGTACCTTCTTGTGCTGTATGCCATATGTGCAAACAAAGGTTTATGTTCTTTCTGTCATCAGAACATGTTCAGATTTGAATTTTTCTTTTATAATATAAATTACAATTATTCGGCAAGAGATTAATTAAATTAAAAGGAAAGAAAGGAAACAGCATCTAAATTGTACCTTAATCAGTGTCTGAAAGTCATTATTTTACAAAAGCCAATCTACTATTCTAAAATAAATTATCCTGTCTTGATCCCACTGTCAGAAGACAGCCAACACCACCCCCAAAATGCCTCTATAACTGAATCCAGTTGACAGATTCATAAGACTTAGTAAGTACTTGCTTTTCCAGTAGCCTGAACCAGTAAAATACTGCAAGTATAGGTTAATTTTATAAACCATTTTTTCCTTTCTCTTGAATCTTTTTGATCACTGTCATGGTTTAAGCCCAGCCAATAACTCTGAACATCGGTGTGTTATCAGCGTTGTTCTCAGGCTAAAGTAAAAAACACTGCACTGTACCACCTACTAAGGAGAAAAAATGACTACTACAGCTGAACCCAGGCCATCACTAACTAAAAAATTATCCTTCCTTCCTACATGATCTTAGGAGGGAAAAAGGTGGGAAGGAGGATTAAGTTATTGTAGGCATTGTAAGAGTTGTCAGATCAATGTTAATTGTGTTCCAAATTGTTAAGTGTAAAATGACAAATATCTAAGACAGAATATACAAAATAGAAGCAGCATGTCTGTATAAGCATGCACATATGTAGCGAATGTCAGAATGCACCTTTTTGAGAGATGTGCACTGACGCTTTGGCAATGTACTTTTGATTCCTGTCATGTGGATCCCATATGCTTTGGAAAATAAACAATAATACTTATGATTATCTGATGGATAGCTGTAGCACTGGCAATGTAGTGCGAGCCACTGCATGGAGTGGACTAAGAAATTAGTAGAATGTTATGTAGCTTTATAATTCCCAGTCCTACTCTTTACTTTATAACTGTAAAAGAATGCCCTAGTGATTTTTTTTTTCTACCAGTAAACTTCTATTTTTGGTAATAACAATAATACTTAAAATATTCTGACTTGTTTGTGTTATTATTGGCTTCCTGGTGATAGTGTTTGCTGAGTTTTAGCATTTAAGAAATCTTTTTTTAATGATTTCCATGTCATTATTATTAATTAGATTTCCTTTTTTTCTCTGAAGATCACAACACAGTAATGCAAATGCAAAGCTGAAGTATCTCAGTGCACACTTTTGGAACATACTATATAATTTCTGTCCTGAATAACAAAGCAAAATATAGCTGAAATCAACTTTTAGTTAAAAATCAATCTGAAGGCATGAAATAACACCAATGAAAGGGCTTTTCGGGGCATTTCAGGAAAGGCAGTCAATGCTTATTACACAGAAAAAGAGTGAAGACTTTCTCAAATTCAGTATATGTTTAATTGTAAAGCTTACAATATTTAAGAACTGGGCATAAGAATTTCATAAATCTAATTATGGAGAGGTGCTAGCTTCTTCATGGCTATTTCTTCTGTTTCAAGACCAAATATTTTTATTCCCTTTTATTCCACCAAATTAAAACCAATATTCCTGAATTTGTGGTCTCTCCTCAGTGGAAATCATTGATTGGTTTAAAGCTAAAGAGAAAAGCCATTTGTTGTAGCATTTGAGGTTCAAGTGTATGCTCATAGTGTTTCTACCATTAGTTGACATTCTGTTAGCATGATAATGGTATTTGAGATGGAAGGAAGTAAATAACAGAGTGGCAAGCTTTGCATTTAGCCGAATTGTAATTGATATGCAAAAACTCTTGCAGAGACAGAGGCTTCAGTAACTGGTACTAATTTTTCAACTTCTAACTTAGATGGAATTTGCTCATGGTATAGATCCTTCTAAGGTCAGTTTCCTTCAGCTGGATTTGCTGAAGTCCTTTTGAGTGGAAGACACCTTTGTGGTCTTCCCACCTGAGAAGACAAGGGATGGTACAGATGCAATCACACTGTAGCTATTGCTTGTTGTCACTCTTCTGTCAGTGGTCGTCTAAATCTGCCTAGTGTGTCCACTTGTGCTGCACATAGTTTTATTTAACATTCCTTTATAGCTTAGAGCCCCACTCTCTAGGATTTCAGTTTTACAGCAGAAGACACATTAACTAGTAGCTACACATGTAATCTGAAGACTTGTGACACATATTCGTGGTATTTCTTAGGATGAGGTGCTTACTTTTGGAAAATACATATTTTGCTTGTTAAGAATAGGAGAAGCGAATCTGAAGCTGTGTCATGTAACAAAGTCCAGGCAAGCCTCTTCAAGTATGCATAATATTACATCTAGACGTGGACATCAGATCATCTTTTTTTTAGTGGCCTTGTGGGTTGTTACTCTGTTCTCAACACAGAAGCAACGTATTCTTAGGTGAGATATATTTATATATGTATGTATTTGTATATATATATTTATATGTTCGAATGCTAATGACATTGGACAAAGAAATAAACTCGTCAGTGAGGTACACCAGTGTAAGATATCACTGGTGGTATGGCCTGTAATTAAGGCAACAGCCTGGACGTCTATAAATTTAATTTCCACTTTGCTCACAGGTATTTAATTTTCTCTGTGACTCGATTTTTTGGAAAGAGAACATTTTCAGGCTCTGTTAAGAGTGTTGTAGGATATTGTTTCATACTGGTGGAGAAAATGCAAAGCAGTCTTTGGATTCATAATTCCCTACAGCTAATTTGTCCAACATCATATTTTTTCTGTACCCTAGTAAAAATCTGTAAATTAGCATGTGATGTGGGACTGCACTGTTATTAGTTTTGCTTATCACAGCATGGCCCAGTGGGCTACGGCAGGTTTTTCTGAGATACTGCCATGATCTTACTGATGCTGTTGCACAGATGCACAAGACAGCAATTGGCTCCTACACCTATGCCCAGCTGTATTTTGTGTAACAGAATATCTACTTCATAGCCACTGCTGAAAGGAAATTATCATCCAGTCTGCTTGGATTTTCTTCTCTGACTTCAAACCATGTGTCATTTTGATTTAGAAAAGCAAACAAAAAAAACCCAAACGACCCAACTCAACATTCAACAACTTGCATTTTCTGAAGTTTAGTGGACACATAGATGGGTTAAAAATTCTCCACTGACAGATCTGCAGATACAGGTTAATTGTATATTTTTGTATACTACCATGTTTACTGTTGCTTTTTGAATCTGAGTTAGGAAAAGTACCAGAACTACTTCTCTAATACAAATTAATTTGCTATTTTACTTGCAGCTTATTTCTTTTTTGCCAAGACTTGAATGCAGTTTCAATATTTTTAATCCCTCTGAGTGAAAATAAGATTTTCAAAAGAGCTCTAAGAATTTTATTTGGTTAATTTTGATACAAGAATGAAAGAAGCCAATAAAGGAGTTGCGCTGTTGGGTTGCAAAAGTACTAATAGCTATACTGATGGTAGAATAGGGAAGATAGCCAATTAGTTGCCAGTTACCCAAGCCCTGATTTCCTCAAAGGCAGAAAGGAGACCTTAATGATTTATATTAAATATACTGCTCATCAGTACAGAATAGACATAGTGAATGAAAATTATTCAATTCAGCTAACCCAATTACTTACATTTTTCTCTGAATATTATTCTGTCATAACCTCAAAGCCAAATGCAGGAGAAGGAATGCAAAATTTTACCTTAAAAAAACCCATGATTCCCAACTAAGCAGTTGGGATAGATACTTCAGGAAGAAAAAAGAAAAAAAAGAGATTTAATTGTTTCAATTTTCTGAAGTAAGCCATTAAGTCGAGCAGATATTACAATGGAGCAGGAGGGAACAGAATAAGCTAATCAGAGAAACTGACTTTATTGGAGCTGATATGTCATGCCATCTTTTGACAAAATCAGCATTTAAAATAAGAGCTGTTTCTATTAATTATTTTCCTCTGGGAATTCAACTGATGACATGCTCTGATGAAGAATATGCTTAATTTGCATTAAAAAATATGAGAACTACAAACAAATGCAAATCTTACATCTGCCAATTTTTGTTTGTATAAGTAGTAAACAATGTCATATCTATATCAGAAGAGCATTCTTGCATTTCAGTTCATAGTTATGACTGCAAGATTGTGTAGTAAAATGTAAATGCAGATTGTGTAGTGATAACTCAGGTAGCTACTGGTATGCTTATTTGTCCAGCTACAGCAACTCTATATCAGGGCAGGGTAAATCTGCCTGTATTTTTTCATTGAGAACCTGGACACTGAAGCTCCTGATACTGCTATTTATCAGCTACTGACTTGGCAATTTCTTCAGAGGTTACATCAGAGGTTTCCCTACTTCCCTTTGGTTGTCTGGTGAGAACTCTGAGGACTATCAAGATATTCATTTCAGGAGCATGGCAACTGCTGTGGCACCTGTAGCCACTGATTTTCCAGGCTTTCTGTTCAGAACTATGAATTTGAGATCCCTGAATGCTCCTTTGAGGGATGAGATTCACAGGAGAGAGCCGTGAAAGCCTAAGGTAGTAATTCAGAAGTACCCATGAGAAGAAATTCTGTCGATTCCACCTCTATCTTTATGTCCTGGGTGGTAAGACTAAAAATCCTAGAGAATCAGTCAATGTCATTGTTACTCCATTTCTGAAAGTTATCGTATCTATTTTCCTCAAGAAATTCTCAGATGTATGGGATCATCAATTGCAAGTAATAGCAGTAATGATGAATTACAGCCCTTCTCAGATAAGAGGAAGGATTCAAATGTATAATTCTTGGGCTTTTAAGAAATACAGATTGAATGTTTATATTTAAATATGGTGCTATTTCTAATCATGAAAAGCTATTTCTAAATACAAGTGATACCATTCTCATTGTAAAATACTGCAATGGGGGAACTGGAGGAATAGAAAAATGGAAACTTTCCAGCTGAGCAGAACTGACCGAAAACAAAAAGTAAGGTTTAATTTCTGAAAAATATTTTATCAATTCTATGAATGAAATTAGTAGCCTATAAACTGATGTAGAAAGATTGCCTATTGCAAGTTCTGTAGTGGTTTTTTGTTTATTTGTTTGTTTCTCTTCTGGTATTCTGTTCTTTAAATACTTTTTTGGAGATACTTTTAGTGTTTTGCATATGTATGCCAAAATGATTACATTCCATGAGGGATATTGAAAATGCAGTGCAATTGAAAGCAAATTTCTGAGAGAACAGGTAAGGAGTTGTGTTTGTAGCACTAAATACAAGTTTATAAAAACTTTTGTCTTCAAAATAAATTGGTTAAAGAATTGATAAGGTGACTTCCAAGATGTGGCTGTTAATACTTTTGTTTGACTCTTGAGCCATTTTTCTCCTATATGCTAATAAGATCCCAGAGGAAAAAAACTTTTAGAATGTACTGTATCACCCAATGGTTATCCCAACAGCTATAGAGTCATTAGCAGAGTCTTTGTTCCTCCTATTTGTATAGGGGAAACCTTGTGTGGACAGAAGGAATTTCCTATATTCAGTGTAGTCTTTGCCATTCTGCTTCTCCAAAATGTTATCTTGACCAGGAGAAGAGGATTTTAAAGGTCTTGACCTTTACATGCCTCAGTGCAGGCATTTCATAAAGATTAGTTCTATAAACAGTCAGACAGTATGTTCTGTAGTTCTACAAACATTCATACAGATTGGTTCTATAAACAAGCTAAACAGACATTGAAAAAGAAATGAACTGTATTTGTTTGTGATGAAAATGGAAATAGAATGAAACTCTATCTTGGGGTGGAATGTTAAAAGGAGGAAAAAGAATCAAAAGTGCTCTTGTACAGCAATAAAATGTAGGGACCACCTGAGATTTGACTTCTCTGTGACCTAAAGAAATTGTGCAAAGGTGATTTCTTTTTTAACCCATCACTTCTGTTCAAGAAATTTTGAGAATAAAGTAGAGTAGAATAATTCCTGCAAACTGGCATGGTTAATCCTTATCATTTTGAACAGTGCCCACTCTTAAATTCAGAAGAACTTGTCAAAGCAATGCCTACTCTCAAAGTGCCTCTAAAAGATACGAGACAGCATCATGCAGATAGTAACATTAAATG
The DNA here is from genome assembly GCF_963264785.1 of Psittacula echo. Taxonomy (NCBI): domain Eukaryota; kingdom Metazoa; phylum Chordata; class Aves; order Psittaciformes; family Psittacidae; genus Psittacula; species Psittacula echo. The sequence continues at coordinate 40,794,705 of NC_137735.1, read as the reverse complement.
TATTTCCCTATTAGTTAGGAAAAAATTAGCTCTGTGATACCTATACAGCTAAACGTAATAAAAGTTATGCAGGGAAAGAAGCACATTGTAAAATATTGATTTACTTATCCAATATGTCAGATGGGATTATACACTGGGAATTCTGTCATCATCATATATTAAACAAATTTGCTAACTTTACTTTAAGCCTCTAAACTTGCAATTCCTGTAGAAAGCATTTAAGAACTTGCTATATAATTGGAACTGTAGTGGTAGCCAAGGTCTCAGTAAACAGTCGTAACTCAGTTGTTCATAGCATTAATCATGAATATGTTTCATGGGGTTTACAATGTATTGTTTTGTAAAAGGAGAAAACGTTCATCAGTTTATCTTAATGCAAGTCTGACATGACTAAAAAAATTAAAAAATGTAATGTTAATTATTGCTTGTCAAGGAGATGGCATGTAAAGGTATATAATATGAAAGATAGTTACAGTCTACTGCAGTTACATAAAGTGTTCAACATATTAAAACACAATTACCCTGTAACTATAAAGTGCTGTAGACTATGGTCTGATTCTAACACTCTTACTCAAGCTTAATGGTCTGGATATCATATTGAAAACAGTGAGAGCAGTTTGGAGCCAGGTGCCAAATACAAATAAGCGTATTATACTCTCAAATATTGATTGGTAAAGAAATTTTTCAATGATGCCTTCTCCAGAAGTTTAAAGCCTAGTATCTAGAAAATATGGGTTGGTTTGTTGGGTTTTTTTTCACAGGTGCTTAAGTTTTCCCCTGGATGACTACAAATGTCAAATTGTGGAACGGCTTTTTACAGAATTACTGAAGTGGTAATTTTGGGTTAGTACACACCCCCACTCAGTCGCAACTTGCAACCAAATTTACACTGCTCAGAAGAAGCCAGAAAGTGTAAGGCTGTGGCTGTAATACCATTTGTCTCTGTCACAAAACTGTTCACATGCTAGAACTAATTCTTGCCACTTAAATCTCTTTGTAAAAAGGAGTTTGTGTGGCTGTCACAGTCAAGGTTTCTTTTTAATGCACAAATGACTCTGTGGTGTCAGTACTCACAGCAAAGATTTGAGGCCCTTCTTGTGGTTGAAGTTAGCTAAATTCTTTGCCTGTTCTTCCCTGCCTGCCCCCCACCTTTGAAAACTTATCAGTGATACCACCTAAATGTAATTGGTAAGCTAATTTTTAAGGACTACCAGAGAGGCCAAGGAAGGGGGAACAGAATTCATAATACATCCCTTTAACTCATTAATTAGAGCACTGAAAGTGATCTTCAGTGTATCCTTCTGTACTGGGCACTGGTTTGTTGAGTTTTACCATGACAGTAAGAAAGAAAATTATAATTTTAGTATCAGCAAAAAACACCATCAGAAAGAGAGAGATTTAGTGATTCTCTAAAAATTATTCTATCTGGGTAGTCTTCTTAAACATGTGGCTTATTTGCAGGGAGAGTTTGAAATGAACGAAGAGCTGAGAGACTTTCAGACTAGACCTGTCTGTGTGGAAGGAGAAGGACAGCATTACAGACCATCTAGATTGAGTCAGTCGTCTGTTGTGATAGGTGCAAAAATTACCAAGTTTGTCAGTTTAGAGCAATTAGTGCTTGACTCACTGGCACAAAGAAACATTGTTTTCTTTTGTATGCCAGTTTTGAAGTGTTGCTTTTTTTGCTATGAAAATTCCAATTCAAAGAAGAAGAGGGAAATGCATCCTAGCAAAACTGTGGCAAAAGAGCTGGAACAAATACTTGACAGCAATTATAGCATATCAAGACCATATTCTTCAATTCAGAAGCAAAGACAAAAGGGAATTTTCCTTACTATTTTTGTGTCATTTTTTTAAGCTTAAAACAGGGAATAAGCTTCTGTCAATGAGCTTTAAAGACTATTTCTTTTAAAGGTTTAATTAAGACAGTCCTTTAACCTGAATCCAAGTCAAATGACCCATAAGAGGAACTTCAGTTTTAAAGATTAGCCAAACAATTGACCAAGGCTCTTTAGGCGGTCTAATTGCATAATACTTGAGGGAATTTGTTATCAGCGTAGTATACCAGTGTCACATGTTACCTGCACACTAGTCAGTAATCTTGCATGTTACAGATGTGGAATAATTATGATGATAATCATAAGCACTCCATTCCAAAGAAATTAGAAATCTCTTTACACTCTAAAATTCACCAGTTGCCTTCCTTAGCATTGCAACTGTAAAGATTCTTCAAAGATGATATATAATGTAATGTTGTATGATACTAGCTGTGTGCTTCTATTTGACTAGATATTGTAAACTTTTTTCATTTATAGAAAATGCAGTTTAGAAGATTACATAGTTACATTTATCAACACAAATTTGGAATATTTTTTAGCCTTTTGCCCTTCAAAAGGCCAACAAGATGTTTGGATTTAACAATCATTCCTTGAAAAAAACCCAATGAACTGTGCCTACTTTCATGTCATAGCTCTTTTCTTCTGAGTGTATGAATTAACTCCACAAGTGAATGTCTAGTATAGTTATCTCAATAAAGGTTATGACTGAAATATGTGGAAAGTGACTTTCTTTGCTTTTCTGTCCTGTTTTCATTAAACAAAGCTGACAGTGAAAAATTATTGGACTGGTGAAACAATTTGTCTGACATCTAGTCAATATATGTGAAAAGGCAGAGATATATGATTGTTTTGCTATAATTTGCCTTATAGATACTAGCTCATCAAATGATGTAGTGGTGTGATATCTGGGAGAACCCATCCTCCTTCTAACAAACGAAAGTAAAAGAATCCCCACATTTCTGAGAATGGCATTTTGTTCTGCCAACGTGCATCAAAGTTCTGCTGACTACAAGCTGGAAACAAACTTTTTTTAGGCATCTTAATTAAAAGTCCTGCAAGTGATGTTGTAATGTGAATAGTAAGACTTGCCAGGAATTCAATGGAAAAACAAATAAACAAACATTTTGATAAGTTATATATATAAAAATTGCATTATCAGTGTTCTTAATTCATGGAGATAGTCTTGCTTTTAGTATTCCTTAGTTAATTTACTCTTAAAAAAGTTTTATATTTTTACATTTTTAAATGATAGCTAAATTAATTTCAGGTTACCCTATTACTTCTATTTTATATGCTAATTAATTGGGGGGTATGTGTGTGTTTTGGTAACTTTGATCAATGTATATGAGGCTACTGATACTTCTAGTTGCTCCTTTGTAAGGCAACTTACAAAAGGCAAGACTGATCCTGAAGCCCTGATCGTGAAGCACACAGTACTGGTGTATAGATAGGAAAGGAATAGTCTCCAGAGGCAAGTTGCAGACACTGAAAGGATGCCGACTTCTTTGTCCTCCCAGCATTGATGGTTCCCTTTTGAACTGCTCTTTGGGCAAAAGGATATTTTTGTTACTGAAAACTTCAAGTCACTCTTGAGAGATTTTTAGGTTAGAGATTAATCTAATTTTGATATTGTCACATGAAAATTAAAAGAAGCCTTGGACTAAATAACGTATTAGTTTATTTGCGGGTTTTATGTATTTTGTTCCCAGCTTTTGCTAATGCAGTTATACTGGGAAGAAATCCAAACTTCACATGCTTGAGAAAGAAGAGTGAAAACTGTGAGCTGTTAAAGTTCCAGAGATCTGACATTTTAATTAGCTGCTATTAATCAGTAAGTTAAGCAAGTTACTAACATACTGTCACTTCAGCATGGTATTTAAATGACTTTTTCCCCCCTGGCTTATACAACCGTCAAACTTTTTTAAAGTTCATAATGAACTGTGATATAGACCATGTTTTCATCTTTTTTGGGTTCCTTTCTGAGAAATCTGAAGTTTTACATGAAAGTTAGGAAACCCTGAGGATTTCTTGGCAATGTCATATACTCAAGTAACATTTTTTCATTTAATGTCTCTTTTATTTAGTGGATAAATATTACACATATTAAAAATGCTAATAAAGGTACTGATAAAACAATAGATTCTTGGCTACAGTTTTGGCCAGCTGATGTAGTTCAGTTCAGACCTTTCATTTGAGGGAAGCTTAAGAACTAAGTTCTGAAGCTACATCCCTGTTTTGAGAAGGTCCCTTGATGCTAATACTTGAGGGTAGCTATCTCTCTAGATGCCTGGATGAGCAGTTTGTTTTCAAATATTTCTTGGTGAACTGTTTCAAACGAAATGGAAAAGAGAGAAGAAAAGGAACTGGTTGGAAGATTCCTCTTTGCTTGGTGTAAAATGTGAATGTACCGTGTAGGGATGTTTTTTATATTCATCTGTTTTTAGCAACCACTCTTAAAGGCATATTGAAGGATAGATTCTTTCAATAAGCTTAAATGTATTCCATGCATTTTCACAGGCCATCATCTGGATAATAATCTACTGTAAAGGAAGTGAGTTCATTGCTAGTGATTTATGTCAGTGACAACTGACAAAAAGTGAAACTTTTTTCTATCTGTGATAAAATGAGGAAGTACAGTTTTGGTTCACAAACAGGATTCTCAACTTGAATGTTTATTCTTTCATCATCTTAATTAAGTTTTGTTTTTTATATAAGATTTTGGAAAAGAGAGCCTGTAATTTTAGCAGTTTGCTTTATTTTTGATTTGCTTCAACCCAGACATCAACAAAATGAAAAACAAAATAAAATCAGCTGTTTCGTTTGGCTGAATACAAACACCAGTTTTTGGCAAATTGACTTCTTCCAAAAAGTTCCCAATGGGTATATGTGGATTCCTGCTGATGTATAAATGTGGCTCTGGAATAAATATTTCGTTGTGTTCTGTAAGTGATGAGTTGTCCTTTTAAATAGAAAATATTTTAAACTAACTCATTGAAAATCTGCTCAGTTCATGGCTGAAGAGTTTTTGAGTCTCCACATCTGCCTCTGCTTGATTCCACAGCATATATTGACAGGAAGTTTCGGTTGGCTTTAATATAGGAAATCTCCTCAAATTTGTACGAAAAAAGGCTGGCATTAATTTGACACTTGTCATTGAGAGAGAGGGTGAATCAATGGCAAGGGAGGAAGAGGGCTGTGCAGAGCTGTGCTCATAGCAGGGAAGCATTAAGTGTAGTTCTCCTTGCCACAGGAATCTCCTTACCGTGGAAAACATTTTATCATTTCAAAGACAGAATGTGTTTACACCAGAAAATGAATGATAAAAGGCAATATTAATGATTGTAGCATTAGTAGTATGTTGTAAAAAGAGGGAAAGGCGGTCACTGGGAAGTGTGGTAGCAGTGATTATATGCATCATTGAAACAGTTTTCAGAAGAGTAGTGTGTCTGATTTGCCAAATGAAAACATAAAAAGGAGAAGGGTGTTGAGGTTGAAAGTGCTACTTTGGGTGTGGTAGAAAAAAATGTATTATGTTTTAATTAAAGAAGTACTAAGGTAGACCAGTCCCAAGAGCATGACATAACCTGAGTTTCAGTTATTTATCTGTCATTACTACACTTTCCTGTATCTTGTAATGTTACTACAGTTCCCTAGGCTTATATTGTTTGTCTTGAGAATAATAATAGTATCTCTGAATGTGTGGAGGTGAGGGTGGCTGCATTTTTATTAAATCAGATCATTATTTGCATGCTCAGCTCCAGTTTCATATTAAACTAATTATCGTCTCAGAAATATGGTGCTACATTATATAATATATAGATCAGAGTGAACCTGAGAAAGCAATAAAACGCATATATATGACCTGAGGAAGTTACCTTCTTGGCCTCGGGTGTGCAAACTCTGCTTGCATATAGGCACTCTTCTCAGCTTTACAGTAGGAAGAAGGATGGCCCTGTCACTGAATCACCATGTGGGGAATCAGTGACATAGGTTGTTCCTGGGTCTGCCTCAGACTTTAACTGTGAATATTTACTATCTTCATATGTAAGAATGGATATATTTAATTTTTTTTCTTCTGTTAGGGGTCTTGCAAGCTAAATCTAAATTTGCTGGGAGCTGTGACAGCTCATATATTCTTTCTCTGTAGGATACACATCATGAAGCAGTGCTTCCAGTGCAAGAGTGACTGTGCTGTTGCATAATGTTGAATCATACATAGCTAAATTGATTTTTACAGGTTATTCCATCTTTGTTATGCAACAGCCACAAAGCCAGCTTCTAGACCTAGTTTAGGTTGAATTCATTTAAAAAAAAAAAAAAAGAAAAAAGAATTAAAGAGCTGTTATTAATAGGCAGGTTCCATGAATATCCTCTTTGTTTTCCTGTGATGGTATGCAATAATGGTACATGGTTATATTACATCTTAGAATGAAATAAAAAAAAAAATAAAAAAAAAAAAAAGAAGGGGAGGGAAAAGCCTTGTGTTCTTACAGCTGTTAGAACCCCTTCATTTTGTATTTCTGGGCTTTCTAAAACTGTACCTATGCAGCTGTAATTTTGCATAAACTTTGTGGAGCTGTTTAGTGCCTGTGTATACCATGTTAGTAACACTATGAGCTCTTTCAAGAGATCAGCTTGGACACATGCATTAATTATAGAAGACCCATTGGTTCTAGGGACTGTTAGAATTACCATTCTTGATGCAGTTTATGTGAATTAACTTATTTAAGCACTGAAACAAACACTTCAACAGTATTAGATTTTTTTTTCAGGTAATCTTGTTCCATAGTAAGTCTTTTTTTATCCTAGCAGGTCATTCAGTTACTAAACCAAACTGAAGCCTTTTTTATGGTTGTGTTCTGTTGCCCACATGCTTGCTTATTCAGCATTTGTCTCTGATTAATGGTCTACAGCCAGCCTGTTCTAATGTTATATGAAAAAAGCATTCCGGTGGCTGTGGCATTTGGTGATAAGTAGTTAGACTAAATAGAAGATGTACTGTGCATCCCCTGGCTACAGAGTTATGATTAGATTCAACTCAGCGTGCAGAACACTACTGAGGATATTGCTGCTCTGCTGTAGTGATAGAGCAACTCATATCAAAACAGCGTGTGTTGCTGCTTATTTTGCATTATACACTGCTGCATTCTAAATACACTGGACATGCCAAATAGTATGGTCTTGTTTTTTCTTCCTTTTTTTTCTAGACTTATTAAAGTGGGAAGGGAGTAGAATGAGTCTTTCTGCATGGCAAGCCATTGTAGTACTTGCAGCAAGTGATAAAAGCTATAGATTGTTTAAAAACATTATTTATTTTTGTGAAGCTTTTGTTCAAGCCTTCAGACAACTTATTTTTCAGAACCATATGCAGTCTTTCTTCTGCTGAAACACATTGATGCCACTGATTAACCTCATGATGTATATTAAAGCAACCACTTTTCTCCACACAATGTGTTTCTTCTCCATGATGCTTATGTTGGAAATTCAGAAGCTGCATTTTTAATATTTCAAATGGATGAAAAAGGTGAAGGATACATTACTCTTATCTATAAAGCACGGGCTGTATGATTTAGGAATTTACTACTGTTTGAGAAAATGCACATATTTAAGATGTAAAGCACAGTGTCTTGATTTAAAATGACCAAAATGAAATGAGTGATATAAAAGTTACAATAAGCAGAGTTGGATTGTTCCAACTGTTACTTGCACAGTGCACCTTTTCTGCTAGAACACAACTGCCAACAGCAAGGACTAGGTTGAAATTTGAAGTGATACAACGCCTAGATACCTGCAGGAATTAATCTTGAGAGCACTGAGCTTATTTTTAATTCTTGCAAATAATTGACCTGGCAAACAATAGTTTATTAAAGATAAACAAACAACATATAACAGCTAATTCCTTAAGTATAACAATAATAATTTGGCAGTCCTCTTTGGATAGGCCAGCTGATTTTTCCCCACTCCTGAACGAAATTCTTCATTACTTTTAGGAACTGTGGATTCCTGTGAGGCAGCAAGACCTGGGTCAAGTTGTCAGAGCTTTGGTGCTGTGACCTGGTATTTCTGTCACCCAGCCTGATGTTGTTTTTTCTTGCTCTACTACCCATGCTGCTACATCCTTCTGCTCACACTACTGCTCTAATCATCTTTTAGCTGCCCTGACTCACCATGTGTCTTTTGCTTGCAGTTTCTGTTTCTTTGTATAGAAATGCCTCTCGAACATACGTAAAATGAGTACATTTCAGAGGTTCCCATTTGTCCCTCTCATCTCCTCTCCAGGAAATGCTTTTCCTTTATCTACCTCCTACTCAGTATGGGATTTCTTTTTCTTGAGGGGTGGGGAAATGCATCACTGCTCTAAGTATAGATCTCATTTCTGTGTTAGCAACAGTTTATTTTCATTTTTTTCTCTCATGTGAACGATAAGCAAACAATATTCTAAAGATTCAACTACAGTACAGTATGAATATACCGTTTTAATTTTTTTTAAGGAGCATATTCTTCTCTCTTTGTTTTTGTGGGGGTTTTTTGGTTTTTTTTTTAAGTTCCTATGGTTTGGTTTGTGGTTTGTTGGGAAAACAAACATTCCATTCTGGATGTGAGCCAGCAGTCAAATAACAAATTTTAAAGTTGCATGTTTTTCTCCCTTTTTCTCCAAACCTATTGTCCTTCTATAAAGCCGTTCCTGAAAGGAGAAAAAATTTAGTTTGTATTTCTCCTGCTGACCGTCATGCTACTGTAGCAGCAATACAGAAAGGACAATAACATATCTATCCCACTTACTGAGAACTACATGGTCTTTGAAAGAAATACCTGTGTATGCTACTGTCATCTCAAGGTTAATAAAATAGTAGAAATTTTAATGCTTTCTACCAGAAAATGAGTGAATTTTGGATTGTTTGTGTTCTGTAGCAGATTGATATTGAAACAGTAATAAATAATTTTTACTATATATTTAGAAAGAAATTATTTATTCTTACTTGCAAATGTATTGCTCGGGATTTCCTTGACAGGGTTTTTTATTTTTCCTAGTTGCATAAGGTTTGACTTTAGCTGTGTCTGTAATGCTAAGGAAAAGCCTTTCCTAATACTGCCTCAGACCTTGACAGAGGTATGAGTTATGTAATAAATAGTTAAAATTATCGTAAATCTTACTGCAATGGCTGTTTCTAGGCAGAGTAGAGGAAAAAAAAAAAAGTATTTCTGATCCTGTTTCCATTGATGTAAAATCAATTCAGTTTCTTGCCTATAAATTAGGCCTGTGAAGTTGTACAACTAATGGGATACTTTGAGAAGTCTGGGAAAAGTGGAATAGAGTTGTGGTACATTTCAGTTTCTGATAAATGTTTTATTGACTCTAAGGAAAAATATAATTCCAGCAATTTATCCCCAGTCCTCCTCCTATTTCTCATAGAGTTCAAAGAAATTTAAGATTGTGATCAACCTCAACAGATGGCCAAAGTTGTATCGATCATACATCTGAGGCATGCTGTCATTTCTTTCTTGACTATTCATGGATTCTACAGTTCCCTGGTTTGCCTGTCCCATTGTTTCACTACTCATACAATTAGTAAAATGTTCTTATTAGCTATCTGAAAAACCGTAACACTTATACACACAAACACATTTTTTACTACTCGGTTAGTCCCATTCAATATGAAGACAATTATTTTCATGTAACGCCTGTGCAGTTTTAATTTTCTCTCTCCATAAAAAATCAGCAAAGAAAATTCCTTCATGCATTTATTGAATTGAAGCTTTCATATGTTTTACAGAAAATTGATATTAACATGTAGACTCACAAAAAAAACCCAAACCAAACCAAACCAAACATTTGTTCAAAGTAAGCACTTTCTTTTCTGGTATAAAAGGAGAAACTAATTTGATAAAACAGCTTCCTTTTTCCCTTTTTTTCCCAAGGACTAGTCTGTACTGGTCCGTGATATGACTCTTACCTAATTTTAGGTAAAAATTGCTCACTTACATGTATTCTAAAGGTTTGAAAATGCAAAATTCGCAAACAAGATGAGGATTCCATCAAGTGTAGATTTTCCAGAAGCTGAGACATTCACTGTTTAGTGCATTTATTAAACCTCCTCTCTGTTCAAGATAATGTAACCAGTATCTTAGCAGATGTGCTGCATCCTTTGTCTCTGAGGATAAGTAAGGAATAAAATGGTTTTGTTTATATTCAAATAGAAATGCACTTCATGAAAAAGCAGAATGTGGTGGCAGTTTGAATTGATAACCTGTTATACTTACTAATTGAAATAATATGCAGTTCATCTCCGCAGCGCAAGATGGGAAAAGTATATACAGGCATGCATTAGGGAAATTCAGATATTTTATAGGAAATAGTACACATTCCTTTAAACAGAGCAGTTGTTCTCTTACTCTTGTATCAGGGAGCATAAAAGGTTATGGTGTAGAGGTTTAGGTGGCAAGAAGGTGGAAGATGATGTCTGACCTTAATGCTTTTATTCAACTGATGATCTTTATTTCCACTTTTACACTTCTTTTCTGAAGCTGACGTGACTGCATTAATTTTGAATTTGTATTTCTCTGTCTACCCTTGCTAAGAAATACAGTCAGTCTTCCCACCATGGGACTTCAGTTTTGTAGTGAAATATTGCTCTAGGATAAGATTAGGTATCTGTTCTATCCATGAGAACTTTCATGTGAGAGAATGGGCTCTGAGTTTATGTATGATGTGCACAGACAATGTTGTACTAGACTCTGGATGGAATATTTAGAGGTAGTAGACAAAATTCCTCATAAACTTCAAAAAAATAACAAAAGTATTTTATCCAAAATAATAAGATGCGCTGCAACTGAAACGACTTACTTATTTGTAGTTTTGTATGTTAAACTCATTTATTTAGTAAAGCGTTTAGCACATCATAGAGAATCCTTTTTCCCTGTTACAGCTGTTACTGGATTAAAGCATGCATGAATGCTTGAAGTAAAGGGTGTGCTTAAATATTTTACAGAATTATAGTCTTGACTTGGTGTGACTGTGAAGTCTTCCCTGAGTAAACTAATAGCAGTGAATATAAACAGTAAATAATTCAGATTTGTACACAGTTCCTCCCTACAGACACTGAATAGCTTTGTTCTTCATCTGCTTAGTTTCCTGTGTTAAGATGTCAAGCAACTGTTTAACTTCTTTTAACTTATATGGCAAAGCCATTTTTTTTAAACATGGCTGTTTAATTATAAATAATGTTTATCTCAATTATAAAAAACCCCAAAACAAAACCCAGAAGACCTTGAAACCAGAACTTATTTCAATGTGTTTTGATGTTTTTAATTTTAAGCAAGGTCCCCTGTCTATTTCATGCTGAAGCAGTGCAGAACAACCGTTGCATGTGCGAATTGATTTACAGCTGATAGATTTTGCCAATAATATCCCTATTCTCTTTATAATTATTATACCTGGCAACTGTACCATTGTTGCTAATCCAGAGCCATTATTCTGCTGTTACACATTTGTACCAAGTACACAGAATGGTTTTTTATTCTTTATTTTCTTTCTCACCCTAATCCTCTGTCCTTCATGCCATCTGTTGTTCAAGAGGGTTTATTCTCCTTCTGGTGTATCTGTATTTAAAATAAGCAGAAGATGCTTTAACTGAGGTGTCCTTGAACTATCAGTTATCACAAGTTGTCAAGCATAAAACTTAAAACCTTTAGGGCTAGGTATAGAGTATATTGTTTCCTAGGAGACAGTAACATCCTTGAGTGGGGCTAAAAAAAGCCTTACAAAGTGTCTGATATTTGGCTAAGCTAGTACTTTATCTGGATGGCTATAATACCTTACTTCACTATTTTGTTTATCTGAATGTCTGTGAAGAAGCATTTTGAGATGGTGTATTAATGGTGCATTCTAACAATAACATAATACTAAGCAATGTAGAGATGTCAACTCCAAAACCATCATAGTGTTTTAAGAAAAAAATAACCAAAATCCAAACATATTTTCAAAATATTGCCTACACTGAATACTGAATTAAAAGTCAGTGTAATAACTCCACAAAGACCACATTGTATGAATTAAACAGTGTTGTTAGGCTTCTCAGACAATGGAGCTTTCTAATGGGATTTTTTGGGCCACAATGAATATGTGTCATTCTTGTGCTTTTGGGTTCTTCCCCTTCTTTCCCACCTCATTGAAAAATCAAAATCCAAGTAACTGAACTAAAATGTCTGATTGTTCTAATATCCTGGGGTCCTTCAATCTGCAATTGCAAATGAGTCTTGGAGAGAGTATCGGGTACTGGACTGATTTTATCTACCACATTTGAGTAAGCCCCTTTTTAAACTCAAAGAGGCCAAAAATTCAGGCTTTTTTATTCTCTTCTTTACAAATATTTAATACCCCTTACGCACTTTCTGAATGGCTGTTTTGCCTTCAGGCAGAACAAATAGTATAAGAGGGCTTATATCTGTCTATTGACAGGCTTAAAGTAGCTTTCTGTAGCCGATAATGGGACATTGAACTCCTTCACACTCCTTTTCGCCAGAATTTTACTCTTGCATTGTGAAGTTTCCCCTTGTCACCCTGGCATTTCAGGTAAACTTTTGGATAGTCCAGCTCCAAATCAGTGTGCAGTGATGGCAATTACTGTCAGTCATCTAGGAAAGCAAATCAGTGACAGAAAAGAGTTTTAATGTGCATATGATAATTTCTAATGCTGTGAGACTTATATATGGATTTTTTTTGTACAAAAGGAACTCCTGAGGCCTACTGATTATCCAAAAGCTGTACTTCCTTTTTTATTTTTTTTTTTAATCCTTATCTTCCAAGCTCTTTATTTCTCTCCTCCTCATAAGAAATAGTCTGGTTTTATTTGACGTCTTTTACAGGAATTAGCCAACAGCTTTCAGTTGGATCCGGTACATGACCACCTGATCCCTAGCTAATCAGTGAGATCTGCAGGGTGAGAAAGCAAGCAAACAAGAAAGGTCGGAGAAATATTCATGGGATTCATAAAAGCCCCCAAGCCTCTGTTCATGCCCTATGTGTTTTATTTTATACTTTTTATATAGTGTTAGAAAAGAGTCACACTTCACAATTTCTAGTGCACTTCATGGCCCAACTTACTGTATAAGTGCAAACGCAATTTATACACTGCAATTGGTCAAACACTTCTACAGAGCAATATGAGAAGGTTCAGCCCATTTTTGAGTTGTTCTAGATAACAACCAAGATATCTATTCTTTTGGCTTGTGCACAGTGATAGTTCTCCATATTCAGTGAGTAAGAGTGGAAGACTACTTTAGAAGTACTTGCTTTCAATTTCATTAGCAGGGGATAATATGAAGAAACTATAGGACTATGAAAAATACTCATCTCCTGAATAGCCAAATGGACTCCTTTAAGAAAAGCAAAGAATCCACCTTTCTTCATACAGGGTGAATAGCTGGCATATACAGACAATTGTATGGCAAAACCATCAGTTAGCAATAGTATGTTTTTATCATACAGGTAATTTATTCTGGAATTTCCATTATATGTATAACTACCTGGATAAATGTCTTATTAAAAGTAAATTAAATCTTAGAATACGTACTACATATGTACTAGTCTATTTAGAATATGTACTACAAGAGGGGCTAAAATTTCTATGTCTTGGGGGTTGAATGACATTAGCTTATTGTTACTGTATTATGAAACAGATTTCGTATGATTGTACTATTGAATTTTAAGTAGTACTCTGACTCATCAGCTGCCTCTTTGATATTATGGTTCCTCCCCATGCTTAGTATGAAATCATAAGGACTCACGTAGAAGCTTAGTCTCAGATTTTGTATTTTGTTAGTATGTTATGTGCATTTGGGGGTGTTTGGAAAAAAAAAAAAAAGAAAAAAAAAGGCAAGGTACTTGTTAGCAATGAAATAGCATAAACAAAGAGTGTTTCATTATAGAAACTTTTTTTCCCATGTAACTAACCTTATTTTCTTTAAGAATTTAAAAGAAATTGCAATTATATGCACAAAGTTTTTAAATAAAAAATATTATTTTATCTGAAAAAAAATCTAAAATTTAGTGGCTACAGAATCTTTAGTTACATATTCTATGTTTTTTAATATTTTATGGTTGTGCAACATGAAATAGAGCAATGAGAGAGGCTCACAGGCTTTAAGAATACCACTGGATGTTTCTGTCATCTTACAGTCACTTTCTCTTCATCCCCTCCTGCAGCTGCTCCTGATTAGCTGAGGATCAGGTGGTCATTTATCAAATCCAGCTGGGAAGTTGATAAATGTCTCTAAAAGAGCTCAGGAAGAAGAAGGTGTTTTCTTATAAGTGGGCCTGGAGGGAGAAAGACAGGGAGGTTATAAGCTGATCAATTGAATGTAGAAGAAAGTGTATTTTCTTGGGAACCTGAGTAGGCATGAAGGGCTTAGAAACTCTGAAGTGTTCATCCTCTGAAAGAATAAGAAGAATAAAAATAATTGAGAAGTGAAGGCTTTTGTGTTTTGATTTTCTTTGAAGTGTTTTTGTGTGTTCTCTACTCTTTGACTGGAAGAGATAGAGGTGTAGCTTGCCTGAGGTGTGTACTAAGCAAGCCAAGTGACTGATGATGAGGAATAACTTGGGAATAAAAGGCTGGAATAGAAGACCTGTTCTTTGCCAGGGAATGAGCAGATAATTTCTTTAGGGAACCAAAGTGACCACTTTCTGAAAACAAATCAGCAGTGCTGAAACGTTAGAAGCACTGAGTACATCTGACTGGTCCCTTCGAGTGAAAGGGTGTTCAAGGAGCCCAGAGCAAAACATTTGGTTTCCTTGCTGTTCGTTTTTGAAAGTTGGACACTCTAAACTTCAGTGCAAAAGTTGGTTTTGGAAAAAGGGGTGGGAGGGTTGCTCTGACTGCTGAAATATAGAGTAACTGAGTAATTAGGTTACTCGTATCAATCAGAAGGAGAATTGCTGGAAATGATCCATTTGTTTATGACTGCTATGAAAGCTGGATTCTGATGCAAAAAGGTCTTAGCTTAATTCACATTTTTATGTATAAAATGCTTTAAGCTGATTGTGTCTCTGGAAAGAAGGAAAGCTAAATGAATTGGGTGAATCCAGAGGGGGCTCCAAGTCCCATTACTTCTGTCTACTTCATATTTTTATATTACAAGTACCAAGAGCATTGTTAAAGACATTGCAAGAAGTTCCTTAAGACGTTCCAGACACAGTGTACTAATTGAAATTCAATCTAACTTATTTTTGTCTTTGTAGTCCATTTTGTGCTGTCAGTTTAAGGCAAATAATTGTATTTTTTCATTGTAGGGAAAGGTGAACATGGAAAGCCATACCCTCTTACAGAGGAAGACCACGATGATTCTGCTTATAGAGAAAATGGCTTCAACATATTTGTTAGCAACAACATAGCACTGGAGCGATCCCTGCCAGACATCCGACATCCTAAGTACGTAATTTTTTTCCTGGATTATTTGATCTTAAGTTTTTATCTTTGTATATCTCTAAATAACCTTCTGGGAGGTCAATCGTGAACCCTCAGGCGAAAAATTGTGGCCATTTCTTTAAATAGGTAATGGAAAACTTATCACCATTGTTAAATCATTTTCACTGTCTTATAAATTGACCTCTCATTTTATGAGTAACACATCAAGACTATAGGAGGCCTCTCTTAATTACAAAATTGTTTTCATATCATTTCTGGGTAGTGATTTTTAGGCAGTGATAAATAACATTTTACATAGTTTTTCAGGTTTTCCTTTGGTAAGAGCTGATCTTTCCTTTGGGGGGCAGCATGACAAGCTACATAAAAGTTTTGGCTAAATGTTTGGACCCGTGTTTCCAAAATGTTTCTTTTGGTTTGTCACATAAGAAGTGAAAGCAACCTAATAGCTACAGCTTATTGTGCTGAAAGCACAGATAATGAGCGTAGAATTGCATGAAAGAGAATGAGCCATGATGAAATATATGCCCAGAATTTGGTGGGGTTGGATGATGGTATTGTTCCTTAATAGCAGTAATATCCTACAGAGAAACAGGATAAAGACTATTCTGGAAAATAACCAGTGAGCTAAAATTGGTCGTGCAGTTCTCAGCAGAAATAACTTTTCTGTAATTTTGTCTCCCATGTACAAAAAGTAAAGCTTTCCGTCTGCAACAAGAAAGGGCACGTATGCCTTTCTAGGCTTCAGGGTCTAATCCTCCAGAGTCATTCTGACCTCTGAAGAGAGGGATGATTTAATTTGTCTCTTTACGTGGCATTTTTCCCCCTCTTTTAATGGGTGTTATGCAACTAGTCAAAGGGGAAAGGTACAGGAGTGTGACAAAGCTAATTTTTAACATGGCTAGGTTTGTATTTTCCATTGGATACAATTCCCTTTATTATAAGGTATGTTTCGGGTTAAGTTAGCTACTTACTTCTTAACCTGTATGATTTTGCTGTGTGAATAAATGAAATTCTTCAGGGAGCTGAATGGAGCTTGAGAGCTTGACAGACGTTCTTGAGGGGCTAAGGTAAGGAAAAAAAAATCATGGCAACTAACACGTCTTGTTCTGCCAGATGTGGAGCTCTTCCTTCACAAAGAATGAACAGTATATGAATGTTTGCATAGTAAGATTTTAAAAAATAATTCTCAGGGGAGGAATTAACAAAATATTTTAAAAAAAAATCTTCTGTTGGAGGTGTTTCATATTTAATTGCCATGTATCATTGTTTTGAAAAAACGCTGGTTAGAATTAAGTCAAATAACTTTTTCTAACAAGCTATATATTTTGTATATTTGTTTGCCTTCTACTATACCAAGATACCTGAAATTATCTGTAGAAAGAATGCTTCCAAAATGTTTGAGGTTTAATGTACAGCTGTACAGCATCACAGCTGTCTTAAATTACATTGTTGGTGTAATAATATGCTCATCAAGCATCATTTCTTAGCAAAACTGCAGAGGACTATTACTAAATACAAAAGGAAGCTGACGTTTATCCTACCTTAGTGTTTTTATAAGTTAGTCTTCTGGCAACTTGTTTCTCACTCGCTACTGTCCACACAGTCAATGACATTTCCATGCAAATCCCCAGAAGCATTGAGAGTGATGTGTTGTCAGAAGTGACATATTAGGAGCAAATCAGTGCTACATCAGTCCTTCTATGCCACTCTTCCCCCTGCACAAACCCTTTAGTGACTTTCACCTAAGCATCTTGTTTGGCAAGTATGAATCCTTGGTATCTGCATAATTTTCATGTTTCAGTTCAGCTAGGTTCCTATACCATTCAGTGAAGTCTTGTATGGTAGGTGATTTGGTAGTGTCCTGAGTGAACTGACTTGCATCATGTCCTTCTAACCTTCCTTATGTTAAAGACTTGTAACGCAAGTAGTCCAGTAGTTAATTGTGTCATATCACCTAAATACAGTGATAAACAATTTTTTTTGCTAAATTTGCATGCTAAGTATTACACTGATAAAATGACAAAGCTTATACCCTATACTTCTGATGGTTACACCTTGAAGCAAGTCTCTATCTTAAACTTCCAAGACACGCAGAAGTCTGACAATATTTTCTGATCTATTGTCAGAAACAAAGCAATCTCTCAGCTGCTGTGTGTTAAGTATGATGCAGGCCAATCTCAGACTGCACTTAGGGACTGCATGTCTCTTCAGAAGCATGTGTGAAATGCAAAGTAATTAACAGCTCATAAGGTTGCTTTCAGAAAAACTCTCTGGAAAATTATATAACTTCTATACCACAAAAGGGTATTCTCACTGAAATGAGTGCAGCTAATTCAGGTGAGGTATAGCAGTTTTAAAAGGGCTTTTGATTTGTGGAGCTTCTAACTGCCATTCACCTTTTAACTATCTTCTTTTGCATGTTTGTGGGGGATACTGTTATTATATGGACATAGAGGTTTTGATTTTCTGTCTAGTGTATATCATTTGCACCTGTGCCAAGGACTAACATTTCTGAAAATGTTGTCTAGGATTTGTTTTAAAAAAACAAATAGAATGGTTTTATTGCCATCAGTAGAGGATATTCACAAAATGAACCTTTAAATACAACAAAACCAGAGGGATTAATCCTGTAATTTGGATCAAAAGTTATTTAAATTTTAAAAGCAGCTACAGGAATTTCTACATTTCTCTGTGTCGTGGTTTAAGCCCAGGCCGTAAATTAGAACCACGCAGTCTACTTCCCCCCCACCCTCCAGAGGGATGGGGAGGAGAATTGAAAGAATGTAACTCCCACGGGTTGAGATAAAAACAGTCCAGTAACTAAGGTATAACACAAATCACTACTGCTGCCACCAATAATAATAATGATAAGAGAAATAACAAGGGAAGAGAATACGATACCGCCCGCCGGAAATGAGCCCGACAGAAAAGAGCAGGTGCCCTTCCAGATAGCTCCCAGTTACATCCCCCGGCATGACGTGCTGTGGTATGGAATACCTCTTTGGCTAGTTTGGGTCAGGTGTCCTGTCCCTGCTTCCTCCCAGCTTCTCCTCCTCCCTGGCAGAGCATGAGACTCACAAAGTCCTTGGTCAGGGTAAACATTATGACCAGCAACTGAAAACATCGGCTTTATCAATGTTATTCCCAGGATGAAAGTCAAAACCACAGCACTGCACCAGCTACTAAGAAGGAGAAAAACTGACTGCTGCTGCTGAACCCAGGACACTCTGACATAACTTCATCAAAAATATTTATTCCAAAATCTTAGACCAAAAAAATTTCAAGTCCTACTTCTAAGCGTTTGGTTTTCTTCAAAGTATGCAAAGATAACAGTAACCAGACTTTGCTCTGTCTAATCCAAATTAACTTTCTCCTTCTTGGTCTCTTAGGAAATCGGTCTTGGGATTTGCAAACTATATCTTCTGGGAGGTGGATGGGTGGAACTGAACAAATGCTTGAATAACTGAGCTTTAAGAAACTCAGTTTTCAATTTTTTTTTAGAATTTTTTTTTCCTTTAAGTATGATATTTAAAGCACTTCAGCAAGATGTATTCAGATTGAGGCTTCTTTCCTTTTTAAGACAGTAAAATGTGTGTGTTGTAAAAATCCCTAGAGAAATAAAACAGTTAACTTCTATTTTAAGGCTGACTTAACAGCTTTCCTGTGTGCTTAATGGATTGTATTGCATCTCTCTGATACCGCTCAGTGTTTTTTCTCTCACAGCTACACTTGAAGAATTTATTTATTTATTTATTTTCAT
Organism: Psittacula echo; assembly: GCF_963264785.1. Lineage (NCBI taxonomy): Eukaryota > Metazoa > Chordata > Aves > Psittaciformes > Psittacidae > Psittacula > Psittacula echo. The sequence continues at coordinate 40,775,680 of NC_137735.1, read as the reverse complement.
TTCTGAGGTTTTGTCTTGTTTCTATCCCACTCATAGTGGGTGCTCTTGCCAAGTTACATTAGCTAATTCTCTGTTCTTTGCCCACAATCACCCCCTGGCTTTAAGTTAAAAAAGAAAAAAATCCAAACAAAGCATCCATTATTTTTTCCTTCTATAATTTAAATAAAAATGTGAAACAAGATTATCAGATCAGCTCATCGGATTTCAGGACTTATTTAGTGAAAATAAGAGTTCTCATCACCTAAGTGGAAGGCAATATTATGAGGTTTGGGGAGTACTGAGGGTTGGCAATGGAATTGCTATTTAAAAGAAGTTCTGTACCAGTATGAAAAATATTTCAAAACCCATAAGAAGAGTGTTCTGATTTTTTTTTTTTTTCTTTTCACCTGTCCCATGCTACTTTCTGTAGTCTGGAATGCAACAAACCTGCTAAAGCTAGGAAAAATGCTGGCAGTATTGTTTTCTGTTGTAGAGACACAAATGCTACTTATTCTAATAATTGAATATAGAAGTTACCATTAATTCTTATCTTCTCAGCATTATTAAATATCCTACCATTTTGTTTGTTTAAACAAACAAAACTGAATCTGATTCACATTTTGAATAGTATTCAAAATGTGATTTTAATGAGGCTCGGGAATGACTGCAGTCATCTATTCTGAGCATTACCATAAATATAAATTTTGTGGCATATCCTGTTTCAAACTCCTAGGTCCTTGTAGACCAGAGCATCCAACTTTTTAGCTTTTCGTTCTTCAATCAAAGAATTCAAGTTAATTCCTGATGCTGATAGAGCTGTGAGCATTATCATCGAAAATCTTTGGGTTTGGTATGCTTGTATAGCTTGATTTCAAAACGTCTCCTTTTTATAAAAAAATTGTCTATTAATTGTTGATAATTTGTATAGTCGCAAGTCAGATGCACAAATCCTCATTGGCTTGTCTGAATAATTTATCACAAGAAATCACATCCGTTTTAGATTTCTCTGGACATAGGTATATTCATTTTGTACTGAAATTCTTAATGGTCATATTGTACATTAAGGATGTACAATTGTACATTAAGGATGTACAATATACAAACTGTTTCTTGTGATGTCTGGATTTTAGGCTGTATGGGCTGGGATCAGTGTTCCTAAGCATTGCCTGATGCTGTTGCTGTGTGAAGTGGGGGCCCTTCACTGTCACTCCCAGCATTATTTCTTTTCAGAAGTCTGAGCTGTGCTCATTTTTCTTTAACATTAAACTTTTCACAAGCCTCAAGAGATTTTCAAAGAAATACAGGTGTTTAGCTAAAGGCTGTGAGATCTTCTGTGTTCTGAACACTAATGAGATTTCCTTTTAATAATAAAAAAGGCAAACTTCACTCTGCCTGTTCTGCGTAACAGAAACTCTCTAACTCTCCATCCTTGTCAGTAGCAAAAGCTGAAAGAATGTCTAAATGGTTCTCAGAATATTTGAATTCAGTGTGATTGCTGTTCCTTGTGTTTTTAAAAGAGGCTAAAATTAATATGTATTAAGTTTCTGAAGCGGGGAGGGTTACTGCTAGATCTTACTTATGTTTCAGTAAACTTTGCAGGAAGACTAGAATTACTGGACTCCTATGGAAAAGGGATACATTATAAATTATCGTTACAGTCATGCAGTAGTTTGTATCTGAAGCCTCTACAAATTTTCAGTAAGTGCGTTGAAGGTATTTAATAACTTTTTCATAAATACTGTGCATTTATTATAGTTTAATGTATGTATGTTGTCCTTAAAAATCCATCTTTAGTCCAGTACTCCAAGATAGAATCCAATGAATTCCCTCAGCATTCTGTGATTTTAAAGACTTGCTCAGGTTGTCTTGCTTCAAGATGCTAAAATAAAAATTATTTAATCTAAATATGCTGAACTTCACAATATAAGGGTCATGAAAGCAATTGGGTATTGATCTTCTACCGAATTTTTTTATTATATTTTGAAAGAAACAGAGTAGAAGGCTTCTTTTTAGTTCTCATTCACTTTGGGAAATCTGAAATGTCTTAATACGCACATATGTTGCATTGCTTCGTTCTGATGTTTATTACTATTACCTTAACCACATCTGGCCACAGAGCAACTGGTTAAACTCAAATTGTACTTTTAGTGGGCTAGTGAGAAAGCTGGAGGTTCTTACTCTGACTGCTTTTCAAAGTGTGCTCCACCTTCACTAGGTGGAAAGCTGTGTGGTCCAAAAAATTAAAGGCACTGTCCCCATTTCCAAACCTTACCAGGCTGTTCTCTGAAATTGCTTCAGGGCATCCCACTTGAAGTACAGCTTCTCAAAACAGGATGAGGAATATTTTATAGTCAAGAAAACTTGTGGCCTTCTGTCTCTGTCATACCTGCTGTCAGTTCCTCAGCACAATATGTATTGATAGTAACAAATAACATGGAATAATTCCCAAGTGCTTTCTGGATGCTTTGTGTGTCCTTTTTTCTGACAGCGTCATCTAAAATGTGGCTAAAGATTGATGATTCCCCTTCCGTCTTTTTGGTGAGAAACAGGCTGTAGTGTTTACTAGGCCAGTGAGGAGAGTGCAAGCCTGATGGGTCTTTTTTTGTTTACTGAAAAGAATTTGATAAAGAAATAAGCTGTTTATACAAGGGAGTTCTTGTGTGTTTAGATGCCTTGAATGTTACTTAAAATCCAGTGAAGCCTCCCACACTCCTGAGAAAATAACAAGCTGCAATAAACATAACTGTGAAATCTAAACTTAATAGGGACAGGAATACTGAAAGATATTACCCTCCAGCCAGTTTTGTACATCTGGATAGCCAAGTCTATTAGCATTTGGCAGCAGTTAAAGACAGAATTTCTAACTCTCACATAATACAATAATAAAGTATGTGTAACTTCACTAAGATCTGTGAGGTGTGGAATGTTCTGGAGATCTGTACCTTTGCACTTCACAGGTGAAAGTGATGATATATGCTGTTAATAGTTTTATGAAAAGCCTCAGTACACCTTCCTTTATACATCCATTCTTGCTTCCTTTCCAAGTTTGGGGTTTTTTTTCCATACAATTAGGCATGTATCTAATGTGAATTTGTGTAAGACTGGATACTTAAGCAAATGAAATTTCAGCTGTAATAACAACTCAGCAATTGCCAGCAGTACATTCTTGCTGGCAACAGAATTAGCTGTTAGACCTCATGTAATAGGGACAGTAAATGTGCAGCAGGGCTGGAATAAAAAAAACTTCTTTCTCTTTTGTCTAGTTTGATTATGAATAACGTTATTGAGCGCTTATTTTCTGCAAGCTGCGCTGGCCACAAGATGTAGTAGCAGGCAAGAGAACTTGCTTATCTTACAGGCACATGTGGTCCATGACACCTGGAGGCAACACTCTCACAGCTTTTGCTCCCATGTCCACCAGCTGGGATTTCGGTGCTATAGATACTAGTCAGACCTAGTAATATCTTACCCATTATTTTATTTCATATATTGTGTATGGGAGATGATATTGAGAGAGACGTGTGAGCCTGGTCTCATATTGCTGTGAAAAGGAGTGGAGAAGAGATGGAGGTAGATCACAAAGAACCATCTTAAAATACTTCAGCAAACTGGACATAGTAGGTCCTTATGCCTTGATGGGATGTACCCATGAAGAACTGATATCTTTTTGAGGTCACTTTCAAGATCAAGACAACTGGGACAAGTACCTAGGGACTGGCACAAAACTGGAGTGGCTGATACCCACCAGTGGATTCCTAGAAGCCTTTGGGATAGCTTTGAAATGTAGGAGCGACTGGTAAAAGGATAATAAGGATTTATGAAACAGAAATTAAAAGGTAGCTGACCAAACTACCAGTTGGTTTGTTCCTGCAGTAGCATGCTTAAGATGCACTTTGTGATGCAAAAATATGAGATTCTAATCCTGTTTCTTCTCCTTCAGCCAGGAAGATGAACCTAGACTCAAAATAGAGGGGTTTTATTCATCTCATAAGTGTGCTCGGTGTAAGCGAATAATTTACAAGTACATCAATGTTTTTGTAGGGTTTTTTGTAGTCTTCTCTCTCACAAGTGGTTTGGGGGTGTGTATATTATATAAATTGGGCTACTTGATGATATTTTTGAATTCATAGGTGATAAAGTGCAAGCTTTAGCTGAAATACAATTATAGTAGTAAGATGCTTGCTGATGCAGGCTTGCTTATGAGGGATTTTGAGATGGTATAAAATTCTATACGCATTTGTTTTTTCCAAGCCTAAATTTAATACCTATGGGTGAGTAGAAAAGTTTCTTAAAGCATGTAAAAGAGTTTGTTGGGGTTTTTTTTTAAGTTTTTTTATATTTTTTTGTAAGATCTTTCCATTATGGTTTTATACCTCACTGTCTTATAAACCAAGCTTTGCAAACACAGATGAGTTTTGTGTCTTCCGGCTTATCTTCCTCTCATGTTCTTTGCTTGGTTAGATAAACCTTTTGGTTCGAAGGACCAAGTGAGGCAAACTCACTGATGGATTTTTTCAAAGAAATGCAATGCTAATGGAGAGACTGTCCATGACAGACCAAAATGATGCAAATTGACATCACAACCAAGAAAGTGAACCATATACTGGGCAGCATCAAAAGAAGCATGACCATCAGGTCGACCCCTCTACTCTGTTCTAGTGACATCCCATTTGAAGTACTGTGTGCAGTTCTGGTGTCCTCAACATACGAAGGACATGGAGCTGTTGGAGAAAGTCCAGAGGAGAGTCATAATGAATATCAGGGGACTGGATCACCTCCTGTATGAAGATAGGCTGAGAAAGTTGGGGCTGTTCAGCCTGGAGAAGAGAAGGCTGCGTGGAGACCTCATAGCAGCCTTCCAGTATCTGAAAGGGGCCTACAAGGATGCTGGGGAGGGACTATTCATCAGGGACTGTAGTGACAGGACAAGGGGTAACGGGTTCAAACTTAAACAGGGGAAGTTTAGATTGGATATAAGGAAGTTCTTTACTGTGAGGGTGGTGAGGCACTGGAACAGGTTGCCCAAAGAACTGGTAAGTGCTCCATCCCTGGCAATGTTCAAGGTCAGGTTGGAGAGAGCCTTGGGTGACATGGTCTAGCGTGAGGTGTCCCTGCTCATGGCAAGGGGGTTGGAACTAGATGATCTTAAGGTCCTTTCCAACCCTAACCATGCTATGAAATAAAGTAACAAGTGCCTAGTTCAGGTCTATCAGCTTTGATGAAGTCCATACTGAAGAAAACCTACATAAACAGGGCAGGGCTTTGCCTATTTAGTTTCCAAGAAGTGTTATTTTTTGTGTGTTTAGTAGTGGTAATGCAGACTATTTCTACTTGTGTTTTAACCCCAGCTGGCAACTGTCACACAGCTGTTTGCTCACCTTCCAATCTCCCTGCGGAGAGGAAAAAAAAACAAATGTGGGTTAAGTTAAGAACAACTTCATAATTGAAAAAAAAATAACATAGAATAATAATAATTGTAAGGGAAAGGGAGACAATAAAGAGAGAGAGGCGTAAGTCCCAAGAAACACAAGTGATGCACGATACAATTGCTCACCACCTGCTGACTGATACCCAGCCCGACCCGAGCAACGATCTGGGCCTTCTGGGTAACTCCTCCCAGTTTATATACTGGGCATGACGCGCTGTGGTATGGAGTACCTATATGGCTAGTTTGAGTCAGGTGTCTTGTCTCTGCTTCCTCCCGGCTTCATGTGCTCCTCCTCACTGGCAGAGCACAAGAGACTGAAAAGTCCTTGGTCAGGGTAAGCATTACTTAGCAACAACTACCAGCTATTAGGAAGAAAATTAACTCTGTCCCAGTAGGAACAAGAACACTACTGTAGAATTTGATATTTATTTTTTTTTTAAATTGTCTTGAAAATAGCAGTAATATTCTGGAGCAGGCTTGTTTGTTCTAGTAGGGGAAAGTGTTGTAACATTTATTGAGGCATGTACCCAGTAATGCCTGCTTGCTTCCCAGCTGTGAGCCACTGTGAAAATAAAGATTACTTTCCCCTCCATCACTTCACACCCAAGCTAATTTTACAGCCTTGTCAAATGGCATCAGAAATTACTAGTTACCACTACTTCACTGGGCTTTGTTGACAAAGCTAGATTGGAACAGAAACAAGGTGCAACTGAAGCTTGTTGCTGTGAATTGAGTACTTTGACATGCTAAGACACATGCTATGTAAATCTTCACCGGAAAATGTTTTGTCTTGGTAGTTTATATAGGGCTTGTCGTAGTAGTTTCCTACTGGGAACCCAGTGGGTGCTGTAGTTGCTTTTATAAAGGACAGAAAAGGTCAGATCTGAAAAAGCTGCTCAGCTAAGAAAGCGTGTGCTGTCAAAGCTGGGGTGGGGGGGAGGTGTGGGATGGTGCAGTGAGAAGGGTTGGAAGCTGGAAAATCTCTTTCTGTTTTGCTCTTTGGCACTTCCTGAAAGAGGAGAAAATTGGAGGTGGGCTACTTTCGTGATCAAGTAACTGCAGTAGTAGGCTGTTACCTTGCTTCCTAAATGCAGCAAAGGGATACCTGCAAGACATTTAACTCCTCCCATGCTATTTATCTATCAGAAAGGGTGGTTTACAAGGCTGTTGTGTCTAGAAGGCACAGAGCCTGGTAACTGCCCAGGGCATTGCTATTTCCATCCCTTAATGGGCCTAAAATATTGTTGTTGCATCCACAGGGTCAAACACATTGCTGCTTTTATGAATCAGCTTTTGCTGTAAAGTGGCTGAAATGGTGCCAGTCCTGCTCTCCTTTTTCATCATTTTAGAAGCCCATTTTCTTTCATTTGCTCTTCTACAGAGGTAGTGGATTTCTGCATGTTTTTATTAGCAGAGAAGCTGTAAAGATGGAGAATTTTGCAGTTCTGCATCTTAAGCTAGTATGATAGTTTAGGACTTTTTTTTCTTCCTTCTTGTAAACTCATGAGGGAATTAAACAGAACTATCCCTATACCTTGAAGTAAAATGATGCTGTTTCTTTATTTCTGCCCAATAGAGTAGGCTAACGTACAAAATGAAATCATAATCATCTTAGGACTTCAGTAGTGAATAACAAAGTGTAATTTTAACTCCTTTCACTACTTCTCTTTTTATGATCTCATTTTTATGGTCCTCTTTTCAAGTTGTATTTTATTAGTGCTTGCTGCAAATAGCTTCTAGATGTTTCTGTGGCAATTTTTTTTTTTCTTCCTCAGGCAGGTTAGTATCTCAGGAATAAAGGAACCTCTTCCTATTCCTTTAACCTTCTGAAAGTCTACCTGCAACTTCGAAATTGGTTCTAAAATTGTTTTATTCAGAAACTCAGGTTTGACTCTTATTTCAACCCAGTAGAAGAATTTTATATCTCAAAAGAATAACTAAATGAGTATTAAGTGTTTTAAGGGCAAGTGTAAGAGTGTGTTGTTTTTATAAAAAAGCCTTGAACGCCAGGGTGCAAATGTTCAGCCGTGATAAACTTTAGGAGCACCATGCCAAATACAAACCGGTGAAAAGTTCCACTTTGTCAATTATATATATATATTTAACATGTTCCACTATACAGACTATTTACAAATAAATTCCACCTTAGCTTTTAGTAAAGAACTTTGATTTCATACTCATAATTTCCTGGTGACTCTGTGGTAGGTGTGTATAATAAAAAGTATTGAGAAGCTTTCAGAGTTGTTTTTTTTTTTTTCAAAAGACATACTTGAATCATACATATGATTAGCATTTAGTAATGTATCTAATAATCGAAGGGAAAGAGGGAGATTCTTTGTCGAGATAGTGAAGAGGTACTTACTGCTTTTAAAATTAATTTGAAAACAGCTCATGCCCTGGTAGAGAGGTCCTCTGTTTTTAAAAGACTCTTATCTGAAACTCTTTAAGGGACAAATTTAGTGATGTAGTTTTATTCTCTGATAAGAAATATCAGATATCAAGGTATGAAATATCATGGAAAGGCATGATCTATCAAGGATAGCAATATTTGAAAGCATAAATCAAAGTTCATAACTTTACATTCAGGATAATAATCTTGAAAATGTCATTGTATGTGATTCACCAGAAAATTCACCATTTGGTGCCAGGTTTTTTTCACACTTAGAATCATAGAATCATAGAATAGTTAGGGTTGGAAAGGATCTTGAGATCATCTAGTTCCAACACCCCTGCCATGGGCAGGGACACCCCACACTAAACCATGTCACCCAAGGCCTCATCTGGCAAAGTCAAAATTGTTAATGTTATTTCATTAATTTGTGTATTTGTGTGAGGGAGGTGTGTAATGCCCTTTGCATGTTCTCTTCTAAACTCCCATTTTTCTGAATGCTAATGTAGTAAGTTCAGTCAGAAAATTACAGGTGTGAGCTACCTACCTAGCAGGATGACAATTGCTTATCATGGTTATTTTCTTCCTAGGTATTCCTGCCAAGACATTTGTATGTAATTTTCAGACTTAAAACAGAAATTATTCTAAGATTTAAGAATTTATTTAATAGTAAGTTTGAAGAAATCTATTAACATTTGTGCTAAGAAATTGTCATTCTCTTACCCTTAGCTATTGAACCTCTTATTCAGCATTGTTCCACAAATAAGTGGTGGCTTGTTGCACTTAAATATATTAATTGCAAAAAAAGACACTTCTTTAGGAAAGCATCTGTAATACTTTAGTAAGGTCAATCTGTAGTATCCTATTAAGGTTTTATTAGTGCTTTTCTAGTTTTGGTTGTTGGGTTATTCTTCCCGTTTGAATAGTATCCTGCCATGAGTGCTAGATACATACTGTTATTTCTTTGTTGCCTTACCCCCTCCCGATTTGTTGATTCAGATATTTGGACGCTGCAATTTTGAAGGAAATGGTTAATTGTGAGTCTTTGGAAAATAACAATATTTTGCTCAGCTGTATTTGAAGTATTTCTGTAGGAAGCCAGTTCAGTTTCACTTAACATATGCCATAATTAAAAAAAAAAACCTAATGGATATTAGTGCTCATTTTAAAAGCTATTAAAATTTGATGGTAATGTTAATCCTTTTTTTATACATAGCATATTTTCTTTATACAGTAAATCTTGCTTTATATTTTATTTTAATAAATTTTGGTAAGATTACATTCTTCAGGAAATACGAAAGTCTCTCGTATAATAATTTCTTACTTCTTTGGAGAATCAAGAATCTCAGTTTTAAAACATTCATTCCACAGAGTATTTAAGCTATTAACCAGATTAATTTTAGAGAGTAGACATATTAAAATCAGACTCTGTATTTTGCTTGGGAATGCTTAAAACACTGTTATGTTAGGATTATTTTGGTGATAGCAAAAAGCCTTTAGTCTTGAAATTGTAACTTCTTCATGGTGGCTGAAAAATAAGATATTTATTAAGAGGTATGTTGGAACCTTGAAATCAGCATGAATAATAAAGCGAGGTTAGTTTGAAGCTATGATCGAACTTTGTCAGCACTTCTCTAAATGCACTCCACAGAATTTTTTATAAGAAAAGTGTTGAAAAAACACTTCTAAAAATTTTTAATGCTGAGGCAAAATTGTTGCAGTTAATGGTAAAAGTATCTTTCTAGTAGCTTGTCTAATAACTTGCTGATACTTCTTGGTTTTAAACGTCATTATCATCACTAAAACACAGGTGAATTGAAGTATTAGATAAGATAATTCTATGTGTGTCAAGATTTATCGGCTTGTTAATTACTGTTGCTTATAAAAACTTTTCTGCTTAATACATGAGTCATTCATCTACCTAGACTGGTTTATTCTGTGTTGTAGACATATTAATAAATTTAAATGTAATAATAGTTTATGACTGTGGACTGCACTCTGACCTAGTGATATGATTGCTAGTTTTTTTCTTCTATGCACGAAGACCTGATCACATTGAAGACTAGCAATGGCTTACAAGAAGCAATACGGCTCTGCTTCCAAGTAGCCTTGTTGTGGCCAGAGTATTTGGCATCACTTCTATTATGCAGAATATGAAGAACCACACTGATGAACTTTGAACAAATGCTGCATGCATATATGATTATTCTCTTGTTAAATCAAATTCTCAGCGGTGGACCTCTGTGTCCTTATTACAATTCATGGACCTTTTGTGAACATTACAGCTATCTATCAGATCTGTCCTGCAGCCTATCACAGCCCAGATATATATATATACCCTGCTTTAGATAATGCTGAATAGAACTTCAGATAAAATGGATTTCTCTATCACATCTTCTAAAACAGTGATCTTCTGTTAAGTTAGAAGTCTCGTGTCAGAGACCAAGGGGCTAAAACTGAGTGGAATTTAGCTTGCTGAAGAAAGGTAAGTAGAGCACCACTATGAAACCTTAGAGACTGTCTTAACAATAGAAGATGATGAAATTCAAGTTTCCATTCCTATTAACTTGAGAATATGATCAGCTTATTTGAAAAATGTAGGAAAAAGCATTTTGGTGGCTTGTGGCTCTTACTAGAAATCTGTTCACATAGCCAGGTACCTTTGCAGTCAGTATCAAAGTAAAAGTAAATAACATGAGGATTAAAGGTCAAATTGGAATGATGGAGGTGTTAAGAAAATGTAAGGTGTTTTTCTTTTCTGTCTTATAAGTATGTCTTTCTTCTGGGTTTAATAGAAAAATCTATTCTGTAGGAAGAATTAATTAGTTTAAAGCCAAGTCCATCAATGTTGCTGCTGCTTCTCATCACTTAGGATATGCAATTACCTTGAAACCATCAATGAGTGTGTCCAAATCTAATGACCTTCCCATCCATATACATTTGAGGTTACAATATTGATCATACAAATACACAAATTTCAGTACAGTCTTTTTCAAAAGTATGTTGTTTAGAAATAAACAACATTCTGATGTAATTGCATGTTCTTTGTGTTACTATTTTTTACCCTTACCCTTTGAAAGTTGTAGTCTGAAGTGTGGCATTCTTTTGCTTGGGTTTTTTGTAGTATTTTGGGGGTTTGTGTGTTATATTAGGGTTTTATGGAGATGGAGAACTTACTCATTTTAAAAATCATAGTTACTGGGAGTTACAAATGCTACAGGAAAAAAAATGTTCTTTGAAGAATAGAATAATAAGTACACGTATACTAGTTGTACTTGTTCTAGTCCAGGAAGCATCACTGTTGGCAAACAGCTGCCAACGGTAGCTGGTGGGTTTGTTAGGTGACTTTCTTAATTTGACAGCCTTGTTTTTCCTACAGATAAGAAAAAGAATTTTTACTTAATTCTGTTGCTGCAGAAGATTTTTTTTTTTTCCTCCCAAAATATTAGAATATATACTTAGACTATTCTGTCACTAGGTATTGAGTATTGATTTCTCCAGAACTTCTCATTCTTGCAAAATGACTGTCCATTTTCCAGGGGGTATATCCGTTCTACCAGCAAACCGCTTATTAAAAAGCTTCAAAAAGTATTATTTTTGCAAATAGCTTGTCATCAAATTTGTTGTTGCCACATCTTAGGAAGAAATGTCTGAACTACAAATTTAATTTTTTAAGAAAACATCCAAAAACATGGTTGCTTATTCACAACTACATAACTGCTGATATTTTGCAAATACAACTTTAGTAGCTGTGAGCATTTTCTTATATCTTTGGAACCCTTTGTCAGTGTGGTAATTGTACAATAAACTAGTAAATATTGATTTGTAACTGACATTTATAAAGTGTGTTGCGATTTAACCCCAACCAGCAAATAAGTAACATGCAGCTACTCACTCACTTTCCTCCCTACTGCAGTCCCTGGTGGGATGGGGTGAATCTGAAAAAAGATATACCCATGGATCAAGATAAGAAGAGTTTAATAATTGAAACAAACCAAAGTAAAATATACTACTATTGTTAATAAAAATTGTAATGAAAAGGAGAAAGAGGAATAAACCCAAGGAAAACAAGTGATGTGTAATGCAATTGCTCACCACCTGCTGACCGATACCCAGCTTGACTCGAGCAATGATCAGTCCTTTTGGGGTAACTTCCTCCGGTTTCTATATATGGCATAATGTGCTGTGGTATGGAATACCCCTTTGGCTAGTTTGGATCAGGTGTCCTGTCTCTGCTTCCTCCTGGCTTTCTTGTGCCTTTCCTCACTGGCAGAGCATGTGAGACTGAGAAGTCCTTGATGGGGATAATTGCTACATAGAAACAACTAAGACACCGATGTGTTATTGGCATTATTCTCAGAGTAAAGCCAAAACACAGCTCTGTACCAGCTACTAGGAAAAAAAAGGTAACTCTATCCCAGCCAAAACCAAGACAAGTGGAAATGCAAATTAAGCTGCAAATATGTGTAAATCAACATTATAACCCACAGCAGTAATTGTTATGCATAGTTATTTTTCTGAAAAGCAGGAAAGATACCTAACCTTTCTTTAAACCTGGAAGTTGCAGGTCTTACTTTTACACCATCACTCCTTTTTTTTTTTTTTTTTTTTTTTTGCTGTTTTTGTGTGTTTATCATAAGGCTGACATTTCTGCTTGCAGGCATACCTTTATCTGGGTGCAGAATGAGAAATCATTCAGTTGCTTTGTCCCCAGAGCTGAAAGTGCCACGGTGTATTAACAGCAAAGGAATGTGTCCCTTTCCCCCACTTTTTCAACAAAACATGAAAGATGAAATCCTATCAGTTCCATTAACCTGAACGTTAGTTTTGAAGTATTCTCAGCTATCAGGAGAAACTGAATTGCAAGGCCATTATTTATTTTTAAAAATGGGTTGTTTTGTACAAATATGTAAACAACTCAATACTGAAAACGGTAAGGTTAAGCACTGATATTACATAGATGCCATTCCATTAAAATGCTGAAGGTGCAGTGCTTTCTTTTGAAAAATGAAAGGTTGTTTACATTTTCTTGTTTGTATCAGTCTGTATTTTGAAAATCATGTGTTGGTTTATCTCCATATTTAATAGCAGCAATTATTTTGGATACCTAGCTGTGAAGTTGGAGTTGTATTGTGGATGTTGTTCTTTCACATACTATAAGCACGCATCACCCAGGATAATACTGAATTGTTGTCTAGAGTTTGTCTCTTGTGGTAGACTGTTTTTACAATTCTTTTTTATGCTATGGACAAAAAAGAAATCATTTCAGATTTTCTTTTGTTTCATATTATGTTTCAGAATTATTTCTGATAAGAGGTTTTTGTTTTCTGGAAGTAATGCCATAGAAGATGTGTCCTCTGTCGTTTTGCAAGAGAAAGTTTTCAGTGAAGGAAAATAATGTAATTCAAACCAGTTATTTTTGTTCATTCCACTTAAATTTTATCATTGTTCAGATGTATTGCATATCGTAAGCAATATAAATATTTTAAATGGACTAGTTATTGTTATGTGAAAGTATCACTTGATTACACTGCTGGATTTCATGCCAGAAACTATGATGGTTGAATGACCCACAGTATATGCCAACTCAGACTTTTCAGTACGCTTATACAATTATTTTCTTCTCTCTCCAGCTGTAAGCACAAGGTGTACTTGGAAAAGCTACCAAATACTAGCATAATTATCCCATTTCATAATGAAGGCTGGACTTCACTCCTGCGAACAATACACAGTATTATCAACCGCACTCCAGACAGTCTGATAGCAGAAATCATTCTTGTGGATGACTTCAGTGACAGAGGTAAGGCCCAACTGGTTTTGCTTTAAATTGAGTTTTGTAATGTGCTGTAGTCCATATAAGGGAAGAAAAAAAGTGAAAAGTCTACCTGCTGGACTGCTTGCTTTGAAGTACTGCTTGGTTGTTAGCTGGAATAAATGTGTACAAGTGTCTTTTGTTTTACTTTGCATGAATATTGAAATTCATGTCAGAGGACAGACTGTGAACTGTTCATTGGCCCTTATTAATACAGTATTTTGAAACGATATTGTTTCTGAAATACTGTAAGTTTTAGTGTTTTGACATCTTTTCCTTAGGCTTCAGTTTGATGCAGAAAACCTCCTAACTTTGTCCATTTTGGATGCAACTCATTAGATTTTAATCCTGGAATTTTATTGAGTTAAGAGAGCTTCATATACTAGTGCAAAGTAGCCATGCAGAGAAATGAGACTCTTCTGAATGGAACGTGAAAAACTGCTTTAGAAAAGTCAATCAAAGTTTACATTATCTATATATAGTAAAAGTAAGAAAACTGCAATCAGTTAAAGATTTGTATTATCATTAGTTCTTGAATGCAACACAAGGAATGAATGCTCTAAGTTCCTTAAATGAAATTTAACAATGCCTCAGGTAAATTAATCCATAACAATGATATGGAACTGGGAAATAGGTTTTATTTCAAATTTCAGTGCATCTTTTAGGACTTCAAGCATGAAGAGCTTTCACTTCTTGGTTTGGAGTTTCTTGGTTGTTTCTGTTGAAATATTAGTTGCTAGTGTGTATGTAGCCCTTGTTCTAAGCAGATTGATAGACAGCGAAAGAGAGTATTGTCTTCTTTACTAATGTTTTAGGTAAAATCTTTTTCTCACCTAGGAGCTTAACAGGAGCAGATTTCTGACTACTATTGTGAGAAGTCCCTGGGTGAACGAGAGGGAGCACTGCAGTGAAATCATTTTTTTAAGATTTTAAGCTTGATATTTCAGGGGTTAGAAAGATTAATTCTGCACACATCTATCTTACCCTCTCATATTTGCTGGTTTAGTGGCAGAGTGTCCTTTGACGAACTGCCTCTCTATTTGTAATGCAATTGAAGTGAAATTGTAAAGTGAGTACAGTTCTGGCTATTCTATGTTTATAAAAATATAGACCATGGATGAAAGTTTTCAAAACAAGAACTGTGAAGTAGCACAACAATTTTCCTGCAGGCAAACAATTCTCTAGTAATAAACAACTTATGAGGAAGCCTGTAAGTTGGTTTTATGAGGTATCTGACAAGTAAAAATGCTTTTTATACTGAGAGCACTGCTATTGAGGCTATGTTTGCTCAATATGGTGATACTGTAGCATTTTTTTAATGAAGATCATACTGACTACTGTTGATATATTTTTAAATGTGTTAATGCTTTAGAAAGCTTATCTACTTTCCAGTTATTAGAAAAAGAATTAGTGCTAGTGAGCAGGGAATATTTTAACTTCTGTTAGGGAGTAAATATTGCCTGTAATACTAATTCCTTATTAATTCCTGTAACTGTAAAAATCTCTATCATCTTAATTTCCAGTTATATAAGCCTATATAACTTTTCAATTGAACAGTTTTCAGCTGGAAGAAGTGGTTCATATAGCATGCAAATGCTTAACATAAATGTCTGGTTTGAAAATCTGAAAGAAACTTACTAAAAAGACTTGTATGGAGCTGGGTCTGGAACCATTGAACCATTATCAAGATTTACTTATCTGGGTTTCGGTATTATTAAAATGAAGATTAGAAATGCATTTTTGAGTGCTTGACAGTTTTAAATTTAAGAATATTTGGTAGCATATTTGGTACTGTATGTTTGGAGAAGAGCAAACACACAAGAAACATGTATTGGCATCTCTACTCTGAATTCAGTACCACTGAATTTCAAGTTGGGTTAATCATTTTTGCGTATCTGAATTTGGTTTAATTCTTGTACTTTAGAGATCCTCTGAGCTGTACATAACTGAAGCTGTATCATGTTTTCTTTTGCTCTTCTTAATTTTTAATGCAGTAGCCATGTGTAATACAGTTGGGTTATTTTATGTTGAAAGAATGCTGACTGATATCTCTCCCTCTCCCAGTTCACACAGTTATCTGTTTTAAGAGTGATTAAATAGATGCCTATTTTACTGTTATTAATCCTTCACCTTTTAGTTGCTTTATCCTAGATTGATGAGTGCGGTAAAGCAGTGTGAAAGACACTGAAGACAGATTAGATAAAAAAATAAATATAAGCACGTTTAGTTGTCAAAACTGATAGAAACATTGCAAGCAAAGTTTACCGCAGTGTTGAAGCAGGGCAGTGATTAGTAATAAATCTGTACCCCTTTTTCTCATTTTATAATTTCTCCATGAAGTTTAATGTGTCACATAGCTGACAAATGGCAATTACTTTCTTTTGTCAAACCAGTTATGTACCGTTTAAGTGATATTGTGTATGCTTTACTTGCTCCAACACTTCTTGTGAAAAGAACAGAGTTTTCTAATAGGAACCTAAACATTTGTAGATAGTTGAAACTGAAAATGGGATATTTCAATAGCACAGTTACTTTTTAAAAGTAGTGATCAAAAGGCAAATGTTTTTCTCTAGGGTGTTCTACTAATCAAACTTTTACTTTTTACAAAAGTCTAAGAAGTTGTTATGAAAAGCCAGTCCCTCTTGGAAATAGAGTAGATGACAGAAAGTACAAACTTGAAAGCTGTGTGGAAAATGGCTAAAAGTGCTGGAGCTTTTTAGTTTTCTTAAGTATTGCAAATATAAGTACTGAAATGCACATAAATAACATTTGATAACAGATTATGAAAATGTTTTAGTGCACAGCCAGGTATGCAGCAGTTTGCTGATTTGTCTGCAAAATTGTGTACCTTCATTTTATTCATATTTGCTTCTTAAAATTTGTGATCAAAACCAAAAGGTTTAGGTAGTTCATGCATAATATTCACCACAAATTATGAAGTTTAGATGTTACAAAAAGACAGCTGCACCTTTGAAATATCAATATAATGCAGACTAGAGACTTGGTATTAAAAGGGAGGTAAGCAAATGTTGTGAAATTTCAAAGTGCAGTATTCAGTTATGGACAAATTTAATACAAAAAGCCCTACATGAACATAAGAAACCATCTGTGACAGAAATCAATGTAGATTTGAATATAGGTACCCAAAGTTGCAAAACGTCTATATTTATGTAATTTGTAGAGAGTTTATATACTTAAAATTAAGAAGGAATGTAAGGGAGAAAATTGATTGAATTAATGGACCTCTTTGTTTCAACAAAAGTAATGTTTTTGATTTACATTGTAAACACAAATGGCTGACTCATGGTGTCCTGGCAAGATGAACGGGTACTGAATTTAGAGTTTATAGGAGTTTTAACATGCAAGAAAGAAATACATTGTCACTTAACAAGCTCTATAAAGAAGTGAGTATCACACTTCAGCTTAGGTTGCCTTAGAAAACTCTTGGTGAGGGAACTGGCTATGCTGTGTGCTGGCAGACACTTTACTTTACCCAACTGATTTAAGAATCAGGTCTTCTAGAAACTAGAGACTTCCACTCTATACTCAGAATGTAGAACACTCAGTTCTATATTCAAGTTCTGTAGCTTTTTCAAGAAAAAAAAAAAAAAAGATTAATGATATGCATACCTTTGCAATCTACGGTATGCTGAATATTTATGACTTTGTGATGGATTTTGGATAGTAATTCCAATACCTCATTCATGAAAGCCCTGTATTCCTAACTGTAAGTTAAAGACCTATCAGTTTCTGTAATGTCACCTGCTGTGGACATTGAACATATTTATGTTGGAAGTGTTACCATATCTCTGTGTCATGTATCTCTGCTGTGGCTTTGTGTGCAGCTCTGGTACTGTAAGCCTGCTTTCTGGGAAAATGAGACTTGTGGAAAATGTGGGGTTTGAGAGGTTTATTGTTTGTTTTTTCTTGTATGAGAGGAGTTTGAAATAGGGATGGGGTGTTGGTTTGCAGAGTTATATTTATGGATGGGGTGCTTATTGTTGACATAGTTTGCTCTGAAGTTACAGTCTGTTGGCAGACAGATCCCTGAAAACATGATAAAAAGCAGGATGTGGGCAACTGTTTTCAGAGAAAAGGGCAAAATGAGAAAAGAAGCAAGTTTTCATTGGTTGTGTTCTGGAGCAGTTTGCAAATACAAGGAATACTAAAAATTCTAATTTCTTAAAACTTTGGGGAACATAGATTTGCATGATTACAGTTCATGTACGTTGCCAAAACAGGCTACGTTTGTACATGAAACTTTATTCCTTTTATGTTTAGATGACTTTTTTAGCATACTCAGGCCTGTGTACTAACACATCATGTGCCTTTACCAAGTATTTTTACCCCCACAGTTCTCTAACCAGTGCAGCAGCTATTATAAATAAAAATAAGCAATGCCACAGCCAAGAGTAAATTTATAAGCTGTAACGTTATGGGGCAGTTTTTTAGTTTGAGAAAGTCAATCAAATTTGCCAAAAATAACAAAATAAAATTGGTGAACTAGACAGCCAACACCTTTCTGCAGGACAGAACTAGTTCCTGTCACTGGCAATGAACTGATGTTTTGATGGAAAATGAGAAACAGGGAACTTTTCGTTCATATTGATAAGCGAGTCTCTACTCATTTTGTCATTTATTATGTTCTTCTATCTCTGTCCCCTTGCCTAGCTCTCTTTTATGTGCTACTACTCATTTGAGAATATGATACTGTCCAGTATCGGGTACCATATGCTTTGTGCCACATCTCTGAATGGCCCAGATTAATTATGTGCAAATCAGTCTGCAAAAGCAACCTGTGACTATTTGATTGGAGCTCAGTTTAGTCAGTAACTGAACTTCAGTGCCAGTTATCTGCTTTGTTTTGTGTGAATGTGGAGGAAGATCACATCTATGGCCCAGCTGCCCTAATAGCCTGCTCTGAGTTGTTGTTTTTTTTAAACTGTATTTCTGAAAATTAATAGTCATATTATACAGTAAGGTATAAGAAATTTCTGCTAAAGGCAAAGGAGCTCTATCAGGGTACAAACTGCACAACTTCCCACTTCAGAGATACATGCTATTTGTTGCATGAAGATCAAATTGCTCGTATTTTGCTTGCAGACAGCTAGTTTATGTAACATGTCACTTGTGATTCCAATTTATGGATGTTTGGCTTCAGATTATGGCTGGATATAACTTTTCTGATGAAATGGAAGTGAAGGTTATATTGTATGAATGACTATCTTGTCATAGGAAACTTCTGCTGTAGACAGCTATTCTCTGATATGGTGAAAGCTCAAATCTCCAAAAATTGTCATTGTTGTCAAAATATACAACATTTAGAAAAGAAAATTGAAAAAGGATGTTATAATATTGTGAAAGTCAACTTCTACCAAAGAAAGCGCTTATAATTCTGTCCCATGTAATCATAGAATCGTAGAATAATTGGATAGGAAGGGACCTTAAAGATCATCCAGTTCTGCCCCCCACCACAGGCAGGGACACCTTCCACTAGACACCTTCCACTAGACAAGGCTACTCAAAGCCCTGTCCAACCTGGCCTTCAACAATTCCAGGGATGGGGCAGCCACAGCTTCTCTAGGCAGCCCTTTCCAATGGCTCACTACCTTCACAGTAAAGAACTTCTTCCTAATATCTAATCTAAATCTCCCCCTCCTTCAGTTTAAAGCCATTCCCCCTTGTCCTATCATTACATGCCCTTGTGAAAAGTCCTTCTCCAGCATTCTTGTAGTAATTGTCTTGTAGTTTTGTAAATTACTCATTGACTTTTCTTTTAAGGTGAGCTCTTTAAAGTTACACAAGTGATTTATTTCATCTTAAATATTAATAATTCTCAACCTTTATATACCAGAGACTACTCCTGAACTTGGTGTCTGCCGATCCCTGAAAATTAACCACCCTTCTCCTCAAAAAAACATGTGCCTGTAAGGGATTGAGGCACTAAACAGAACACTTCAAACAATGTCCATGCTGAACATATCCAAAGGAGTACACATGCGTACTTCATTAGTGCTCTTCCTGGAGATACAGTAGGACAAGTAATGGGGCATTATTAACTGTTAATGGGAAAGTGTCTAGGATTACCTCCTGGTACTGTGTACAGCCAAAGTGACAGCAGCCAGGAAGATGTTCTCTAACATACCTTTCTTTTGAATAGAAATGGTGTAACTAAAAGGTATTTGGTGTAGGAACAGAAGTCAGAACTTGGAGAAGAAATGCTGGAAGCCAGAGAGAAGCCCTAGCTACCAGTAGTGGTGTGTGTGGAGGCAACAGTGGTGGCAAATGAAGGGTCTAAGGACCATACTTGCTCTTGATGGCAAGTTAACTGCTGCCTGACTCTGTATGGCTTCTCAGAAAGCTGAGAAACAAGCTTTTATAAATATAGAAAAATAATTCTATGTAAGTGATTTTATGGCAGTATTTTCTGACAAATCACTGGTGAGGGGTATTGTTTTGTTTTGTTGCAGTTCTCCATGCTGTGATGATATGGGACATTGAGCATGTTGAGCATTGTTTATGTGATTACAGTACCCCTCTTTGGCAGAAGGGGGGGGGGGGGAGAAAAAAACAACCAAAAACCTACACACACACAAAAAGAAAACTGCACCACAGTGGGAGGAGAAAGGTGGAAGCGGGAGCATCCCTGCTTCTACAGGTATTACTGTACTGAAAAGGGAGGTTCCAAGAGAAAGTTGCAAGTACCCAGCTGCTGCTGAGTAAGGTTAATGAGATAGAGAGAAATGCTGTGTTTATGAGAAGAGACTGCTTTTGGAACTGATGCTAGCTAGATGAGCTCTCTGGTATTACGCTGTACAGCAATGTTGCACAATGCAACTTTCTGTTACCTGCTTAAGTTGACACATGGTTGGAAGTTCATAGATAGGAAAAGCTTCTGAAATCACCTTCTATACAGTAGCATAGACCGAACAAATACTGAGAGTTAAAAAGGAATGGAATAAAGGTGCACAGAAATCTGTCGCCTTGACTTACTGAGTACTAAACTGAAATAATTCAGTTGAAAAATTCAGGCTAATTCTGTTCTAGCTTTTATAGTTGAAAACAATCTATTAGTGCTGTAGTACGTGTACAACAATATTTACACCAGAGCATTTAAGTTAACCTGACTTCAATATACAAGGGTCCTCTGGAGAACACTAATTATGTGGCATAGACTAGAGAGATCAGCTTCATTTTGAAACAGCTGAGAAAGAAAAATACTAAGCAGTGAACATTGATTTTGAAGTGCACTTATTCTAAAAGACAGCATGCATCTCTGAATGACATGCATCATCTTTTTCATCACTATTTTGTGTCACGTTGGCAAGAACATTGAGAGATAGCCGATATTCGTATCCCAACAACAAAATCCAAGTGTGGAGTTATAACTTTCTGAAGTGAACTCCTGGGTACTGCTAACAAAAAGAAATATCAGGTAATAGGAAAATAAAGGCTAATAAAAGTCCTTGGGTAAGACTTGGTACTTGGCTTAGTTCTGAAATATTTTAAATGGTCTTTTTCTTATTATTATTTTTTATTAAGAACAAGCTGTGAGTGTCTGCATAGAACTGTAATGAAAACAGTAATTAAACAAGCATATGCTTTTGCAAATGGAATTTTATTATTTATACCCTCTGAGACAAGGAGGCACAAAATGAAATATAAACCTTTGTAAATAAGTAGAATCAGTTCTAAGTAATGTTAAGTTTGATGGCTTTGTAAAAGCAGCAATGGAAAATAACTGAGGTACATGTTTCACGGAAATAAAAAAATGGAGTGCAGCTAGAGAACATAATGAGACTCCTTGTATAAGGTAAACCATTGTAGTTGGAGTAGTTTTAGGTCCTTATAACCTTAGTACAAAAATAAGTGTAAGAAAAACAGGACAGAAAAACAGGACGTGTAGATAAACAGTATCTGAAACTAGCAGGTGTCCAGGATGGGCTGCAGCTAAAGTAATTGATAAGTAGAAGGACAGGATGATTATGTCTGCAGTGTTACCAAACCAATTAATTTGGTGTAAGCATTATCTACTGTGTGTGCTTCCAAGACTGCCAGAAGTGATGAAGAGTGCTGGAAGAAGTAAACAACCCCCAAAAGACCACTACCACATTGCTGTGCGCATATGAAAATGGGCGTGGAATTATAATTGTAAAGCAGTTCTCAGATGGTTAATGAATATGTATGATGTTTAATGAACATGCATGTTAAGCAACAATATAACCACAGTCTGTTTGAGGTTCAGCTGAGACACGCTAGGAGGAGCTATCCCCCCGTGTCTCCCGACACCTCAATGAAGAATATCTGCTTGTCAACTTAAACTTTGTTGGTGAGTTCCTGGAGATTTCTCTGAATCATCTCTCCAAAATCCTTCCTAGGCTTATCTAGAACACATCTCTGCCAGAGAAGTTTGTGGTGAAAAGCATTGCTAAATCAGTAGGAAGTAGTTCACTGAAGTAAGTTTCCAATCAGTGAAAGTGCTAGGCCATGTCTTGCCATTTTTTAAACTGGAGACTGGAGAACCTGGAAGTGACTTGCAAGGAACAGTCTGTGCCTGCATTGTAAAATGTGCTTTCTGTGAAGGATTAAGAATATAGACTTGTGTTGCCACAGCAGCCTGTTTTTTCCATTTCTGTCTCCTTGAAGTAACTGTCTTTGTGGTCTATCATGGACAGAAGGGAGATTGCTGAGAACAAGAGGCAATACTGTATCTGTTAGAGCAGCTCAGTTTTTGCCTCTTTACCTGGGAAGGATTAACAAGCTGTTAGTAATAAGGCTGTTTAGTGACCCTATCAATTACAACATGATTCTTGCAGTAGGCACTATATCTAGAAAGAGGACCCGGGTAATTATAGACCAGTCAGCCTTACCTCCATCCCTGGAAAGGTGATGGACAACTTATTCTTGACACCATCTCTAGACATATCAAGGATGAGGGGGTCATTAAGAGTAGCCAACATGGTTTTACCAAGGGGAAGTCATGTTTGACCAACCTTATAGCCTTCTATGAGGAAGTAACTAGATGGATGGATGATGGTAGAGCGGTAGATGTGTTTTTTCTTGATTTCAGTAAGGCATTTGATACTGTCTCCCACAGCATCCTCATAGATAAGCTAAGGAAGTGTGGGCTTGATCATCAGGTAGTGAGGTGGATCAAGAACTGGTTGAAAGGAAGAAGGCAGAGAGTTGTGGTCAGTGGGGCAGAATCTAGCTGGAGGTCTGTGACTAGTGGAGTCCCTCAGGAGTCGGTGCTGGGACCAGTGCTGTTTGATATTTTCATCAATGACTTGGATGAGGGAACTGAATGTACCCTCAGCAAGTTTGCTGATGACACTAAACTGGGAGGAGTGGCTGACACACCAGAAGTCTGTGTTGCAATTCAGCGAGACCTGGACAGGCTGGAGAGTTGGGCGGCGAGAAACTTGATGAAATTCAACAAAGGCAAGTGTAGAGTCTTGCATCTGGGGAGGAACAACCCCCATGTACCAGTATAGGTTGGGGGTTGATCTGCTGGAAAGTAGTGAAGGGGAAAGGGGCCTGGGGGTCCTGGTGGATGGGAGGATGACCATGAGCCAACATTGTGCCCTTGTGGCCAAGAAGGCCAATGGCATCCTAGGGTGCATTAGAAAGGGTGTGGTTAGTAGGTCAAGAGAGGTTCTCCTCCCCCTCTACTCTGCCTTGGTGAGGCCGCATCTGGAATATTGTGTCCAGTTCTGGGCCCCTCAATTCAAGAAGGACAGGGAATTGCTTGAAAGAGTCCAGCGCAGAGCCACAAAGATGATTAAGGGAGTGGAACATCTCCCTTATGAGGAGAGGCTGAGGGAGCTGGGTCTCTTTAGCTTGGAGAAGAGGAGACTGAGGGGTGACCTCATCAATGTTTACAAATATGTAAAGGGTGAGTGTCAGGATGATGGAGCTAGGTTTTTCTCAGTGATGTCCAGTGATAGGACAACCTCTGGAGCATAAGAGGTTCCAAGTGAACATCAGGAAAAACTTCTTTACTGTGAGAGTGACAGAGCACTGGAACAGGTTGCCCAGGGGGGTTGTGGAGTCTCCTACGTTGGAGATATTCAAGGCCCGCCTGGACAAGTTCTTGTGTGATGTACTCTAGGTTACCCTGCTCTTGCAGGGGGGTTGGACTAGATGATCTTTTGAGGTCCCTTCCAACCCTTGGGATTCTGTGATTCTGTGAATTGGTGTCATCTGAAAGTCACATGTGATGCTGACACATCCTAGGTATTTGAAAGCTGTAAACTTGAGAAAGCTAACATTACTATCTTGGAAAGTTTTGTCAAGTTAAGTGTGCTGTCATGAACTGCAGTGTTAGGTATACCTGGAACATATATCCTTAGCAGCTGGGAAAGTTATTGTTGCAGTTAAGTAATTATACAAAGGTAAAGATAGATGTTTTCTACTCCCTAGAGAATCTGTGGTGGTTTGACTGCTGCTTACTATAGCATCCTGGAACCCAGAGTGATAACAAACTTCAGTTGCACTATTTATATCACTGATAGGGTTAGGAAACCTTTACAGGGGCAGAGTTTAATGCAACAGAATTTTGATGTTGACCTTAACATTAGCTTATTACTGCTTCATGTGTGTAGTGGTTTAAGCCCAGGCCGTAAATCAGAGCCACGAAGTCCACTTCCCCCCCCACCTTTCTTCCCTCCGCTCCTGGAGGGACGGGGAGGAGAATCAAAAGAATGCAGCTCCCACGGGTTGAGATAAGAACAGTTTAATAACTAAGGTATAACACAAATCACTACTGCTACCACTAATAATAATAATGATAAAGGAAATAACAAGGGAAGAGAATACAACCGCTCACCAAGTGGTACCTCGCCCCCACCCCGCAGTGTTCCAGCCCTTCCGGGCCACTCTCAGTTCTACCTCCTGGGCATGACGTGCTGTGGTATGGAATACCTCTTTGGCTAGTTTGGGTCAGGTGTCCTGTCCCTGCTTCCTCCCGGCTTCTCCTCCTCCCTGGCAGAGCATGAGACTCA
Source organism: Psittacula echo (assembly GCF_963264785.1). NCBI lineage: Eukaryota > Metazoa > Chordata > Aves > Psittaciformes > Psittacidae > Psittacula > Psittacula echo. The sequence continues at coordinate 40,751,069 of NC_137735.1, read as the reverse complement.
CAAAGTCCTTGCTCAGGGTAAACATTCTGACCAGCAACTGAAAACATCAGCTTTATCATTATTATTCCCAGGCCAAAAGTCAAAATACAGCACTGCACCAGTAGAAAAAATTACTGCTACTGCTAAACCAGGACAATGTGCAACATCAGAAAACATTGAGACTAACTCTCATTCAAAGTTAAATCTTTCTTATCTGAAGTTGATAAAATAATTCATCACTAAATTTAAATAAAAAAGGAAAAAGCTGAATGGAAAATGAAACATTCTGTTTCAAGATGTGTCTGTATTGACTAGAGATCTAAGTAAACACAGGATCTACATTTTCATACTTTGGAAATTGAGCAATAAAATGCCTCTTTCATTTTGTCTGCAATGCACTCACAAAGATGTTATTTGAGTTTTATTAAACTTGGACTTGCTTCTGGTCAAACTAAAGTACTGTCAGTGTAACAAGTACAATTTAGAGGATAGCTGAGCATGAGTTGGAATAAACTGATTTGAATCTGTAATACCAAGTTTTTTTGTTCTTCATCATCTATTCTCAGGTTTGATTATTTAATATTTAAATTTCTGTCATAGGGGTTTTATTCTGAAATTGCAGAGTACAGGTTTTGCCTTCAGCTCCTTGCTGTATCTTGCAACAGCAGTTTCATTATTGAAGGCATTCAGACTTGACAGAAGGGCTTTACCAATGGGAAAAGAAAGGGTTGCCCTGAGGCTGAGGAGAGTTCAGCTCAGAAGAATAATGGTCATCTTGAAGGCATCTGCAGCCCATCTCAAAATCCTTTTAATTTGCTGAAACACAATATATGATCATGTTGCAAGAAAGGTAGATGTGGGGAAAACTTCAAATAATTGAGATTGTACACTTCACCCTAAAGAGAATTAATTTGGAATGTGACTGTGGTAGGAAAAAGTTAAGAGTATCCCCACATTCCAATGCTGCCTGCATTTGGGCAACTCAAATACAACTCTGCTGTAAAAATGAAAACTTCAGTCATGCATAATTAATATGAAAACAAATTTTTATTTTTCACATAGTTCCTTGTATTGATTGCGGTAGATAAGCAGTTTTGCTTTTTGAGTACTTGTGGAGTCAGAATATGAAGATTGTATTTCCACAAGCTCTGTCCTAGTCAATCTTTCATGGCTTGCCCACCCTGTGAAATGCTTTCTGGGTGTACATCATGCTGATGGCTGTAGGCTGCATCCCTTTCCCATGCGAACATGCAAAGAATTTTGGAGGCAGGAACCAATGGGTAGCCTGTGCTTTGCAAGATTTTGTTCTCTGTATGCCAACTTATAAAAATGCTTATGCCAGACTTGTATGGAGTGTGCTTCGTAAGATACTCAAAGTGGGTTCAAAAATAAATCAGTATATTAACTCTGAGTAATCTTGAAATACTAGAAACATACTTCTTCATGTACCAAATTAAATGCATTCTAGTTTTCCGTTCCTTTTTTTTATTATTATTTTTCTACTATGCATCTCAGTTTGATTTACATTTTTTTAAGGTTAAAGTGAATTATAGCTGAAGCTGCATTGTTTTAAAATTCTTCAAGTGAAGTATGTAAATTTGTCCTCATAAATAGGAAAGAAAACTTCTAAAAATGAGTAAATATCAGTTTCCACATCGGTTTCCTTTCAAAAATCAGCTGTTTACTTTCTACTTGAAAAAGCATTAACATATTGCAGGGGTACATTAAACAACTTGACAGGAAACTTGAACAGTTAGCTCATGGTTGCTTTCTTCAGCTATTATAATTAATGAACTATAGAAAAGCTGCACATAGGTAGCTGAAAAATTGGAAAATATATAGATCTTGCACATTTCCCTACATTCCTTCCTGTCTCTCGGTGTAATAAGTGTCAAGAAGTTGTTTTATTGGGGAGGGTTGGTGTTCTGGTGTTTTTTTATTTGGTTGGTTTTTTTATGTCGAAGTTGATGGCACATATTGGGTGATCTTGGGATTGCATTTAGCAATCCTTAGCTAGTACTCCAAATGCATTACTTCTCTGTAGTTTCTCGCTACTCGTGTGGTGAGGGACGGAAGCACTAGTTCCCTCCGAACTAGGGCTGAGACATAGAGCATTCCTGGAATGCGGGTCATCAACGATTTATTGCGCAGTTACAATTCCTTATATCTGCTGCCTAAGCACCTCCCCAGGGTCAGCTGGTTCCTGTCCCTCCTGACAACCTCCCGTCCATGTACCAATCCCTACATCTCCCCCGCCTCAAGACTAGAAAACTCAGGGTTTTAACAGCTATTCCAGATAAGCAACTTATAACTCTTATTAACTAAGTAAGAAAGGTTTGTGCCACTAAGTATTCAAACACAGTGTGCATTACATAATCAAACAAGAAGGAAACAAACATCCTAATACTAATAAACACAGAGCGTCAGCCTAAAGGGACCTAGACGCAGGTGTTTCCGGCCTGAGTGATGTCGTATTCAATAGCCGGCCACAAAGTTCGTAAGGCACGTCGTGACTGGATCCGTGAGTGAAGTCATCTGGACACACAAGGGCCATGGATGTCATTTCACACCTCTTTCCATCACTCTCTCCTAGATACAGCCGAGCACCAATCACCACCTGTGAAATATAGCTCAAATACAAACTTACAGACACAGCTACAAATACGGTAATAACCATTTTGCCGGTACCCAGCGTAGCCCAGTCTCCCCCTCCACACAGGCATAGCCTCGCCCATGAGCACGCAGGGCAAATGGACCTATCTTGCCCTTTTCCAGATCTTTCACCCGTACCTGTGGATACAGGGGTTTGTCTAGAGGTGGAGCTAAGTGCGAGCTCATCGGGGATTGTTCACTTGATCCACACGAGAATTGATTTAACTAGTCAGAGCAGAAAGTAAAAGTCAGCGCACACAGACTGCAGGAGCTCCTCTGGGTACGGTCTCCCCCGCCTCAAGACACCCGAGGCGAGCTTTCAGAGTCCGGTGCGTGCACTCGACGATAGCTGGGCCAGTGCTGTTATAAGGACAACCGGTCTTATGTTCAATGCCCCACTGTCATAAAAATGAAGCCACCAGTTGACTTGAATATGCTGGGCCATTGTCGGTCTTGATCTGGCTAGGGACTCCCAAAATCGCCATGACCTCGCGCCAATGCAAAATGGCCGCCTTAGCGTCTTGCTTGCGTTGCGCCGTAACCAAGACGACACTGCTACAGGTATCAACCGTGACATGTAAATAGCGCATAAAAACTGGAGCACAACAGTCAGGAACTGGCAGACCTTGTGCAACACGGTCTGCACTATTGTTACCTTCAGTCAGGAGTCCACGGATGTGCGAATGACTATTACAGTGATTTGGGCAAATTTCAGCAGCTCGCTCAGACAAAGCCTGAAAAAGGACTTGCACACACTCCATCGTAGCCTTAATGGCCAATGGGGTCCGCAGACCACTGTTGTAGCACAGTAGCTACAGTATATGCTTCCAGAAATCGAACTGCTATTGGCTAGACGTAACCAATATAGATTGTGATTGGCTCAGAAGTGCAGTCCACACATTTTGAAGCAGACAACAAGCTAGCTAAAATTATCCATTCGCTACCTTTCTCACATAACTTGCAGTTTCACCATCCCGCTCCCACATCTTGTTAGCCTTGAGCAAATGCCAAGTTCCTTATTCTACTGCACATAACTGTCCTTTAGTAACCTAAGGCTAGGCCTCACAGCCTGAGTAACTTGAATTCAGACCTTGCAACTTAACTCAGAGTTTGGCTAAAACCAAACAGCTGGGATTGCTCACATGTCCATTGTTCAGCTGTACTCTTCATAACCACCATCTCCTAAGGCTGACATGTGGGTTGGTCACGAAATGTCCACCGTCCCTCAGCCACTCCACAATTCCCTCTTTTTGTTTTTGAGCAAACCAGACAGATGTTACATTTTTCTTAACCATAGATATCACACACCACAACATATAACTTGCTACTAATACAAATAAAACTAACACACATAATATAGTTACTCCATCCATCATCTTTCGTTAGCCGTTTAACCCCCTCTTTCAATTGTTGTATACTCTTATAAATTGATTCCAAATGATCTGACAAATTCATGCAGCACATCCCCTCAAATTCAGCACAACCATGCCCCTGTGCCAACAATAAAAAGTCGATTGCTGCCCTATTTGTAAGGTGGCATGACAAACACTATCAACATCAGTCAAAAGCCCACTTAGTGCAAGCATAGTAGCATTTGTCAGTTCCTTCTTATCTTGCTGTGATTCCTTCAGCTTTTGTTGACCCTTGGTTCATGTCCGACTCCACGTAGGCACTTGCTGATCTGGGTACATGGCTGTTCTTTGCCAGAAAGTCATCCACATCTCCGCCTTTTTCTTTCTATACAAGCCAAACACGCTTTGTAGCACTCATAATCATTCGTTGGATACATTAAAGATACACAGCAACAAAATCAAAATTGTTAAAATGACAATAAACACCATTAGTTCACCTTCCACTACAGCAACCAGCCAACCTGTCAGTCCCCATTCACCTAACAAATTGTCCAGCCAAAAGGCTTGCCCATCCTCATACACCATGTGTAAGATCTTAGCATGTTTTCATATTACTTCAACATAGGCCAATCACAGGCTGCTGGGTCTGCCCTTTTTCTCCTGGATGTCTCTTTGGTAACAGGGGAGGCCATCCCCTCACATCAAGGTCTGGCATGGCATGTGTCCCCACCGCTCCACACCTGCTGCGTTGCAGCCAGCAGCGGAGCTAAAGGTTCTTCTTGGTGGCAAACACAGAGGCCAACCCAGTCTTGCCCTTGACTGTGGCAGCAGGCATTTGGTCAACCTCAGTTCTTGTACCTCGTTGTCAATGCAGAGTTTCACCTGCTTCATCCAGTAACAAGTTGGTATTGTGGCAAAGCATACACAGATTTACATTACCAGATAACTATTACAGGTTACAACAGCATGTTGAAAATGCTGATGGCAGCAAGAAACTAGCCAAAGAATTTTCTTATCAGTGGAGTTCTTCCACCCTCTTAATTTGTTCCATTACCTGGTTTATAACACTACCATCATACTAGAATCTTTCTAGCTTTTGCCTTAGCATTTTCTAGCAGCTGCTGCAAATTTGCATGCTCTAACATCTTTTACAAGTAACAAATGCACACAATACAAAGTATAGTTTCTCATTAGCAACTGGCTAGTAAATACAAGTGGGTTTTATACACAAAATCACAGCCTCTAGTAACAGCTACGTTACAAGCACACATATTCAAGTTGTTACTTTTCAGTTGCCCTCAAGTGATGTCCTGTAATCATTTATTTTTCTCCTCCTCTATCTCATTCTGCTCGGGGTATTCACTGTCAGCTCCTGTAGCTGAGGCATCGGGTTCCTCCACTTGTTTGTCCAGCTCATGGTGAGGCTTTGCAAACTTTGCAGGCAGCTGCCATGGACCTGTAGGTAGGAGAACACAAACATACCCCCTCTCCCACGCTATCAGCTCCTGAGAAGGAGGCCCGTTAAAGTGATTCAAAGGCATTCTGATGGGAAAGAAATGTGAAGCTACAGCTGCCTGCCTGCTTATCAGCAGCAGTAAATACCTGCCAGCAACGGCACTTTGCATTAACCCTTTCTTGTCCAAAATGTTAATCTGCTACCCATTAAAACTTTTACACAAACCCAACAACAAAAAATACATAGAGCACTGTCCGCCCTCAGCACACACACACACACACGCATGGGATCCCACAAGCACACTCCATACAATTACAATATTTGAAACACAAAACCTAGACAATCATTATTCCCACTATATGGTCCCTCATACAGAACGTAGCATAAGGACCCTGTGAAGACAATCAAAAATCAGCTCCAAGCAGCATCACCACAGTGTGAGGTGGCAGGCTCAACTTCAGCGGGCGTCTCCGCAGAGGCTCTGCCCCCCCCACATCGCACGAGCCTTGGGCTTTCACACTGACCAAAATGCACACTCATTCCGATGCAGGTGGCCAGCCTACATGGGAAGAAGTGGTCAGCAATATCCATAAAAATTCTCCAAGGGCTAATAGAAACATGGATATACATGGATATATATTTGCCAACTTCTAGTACATGTGGATCACAGAGAGACTATCAAATGAGTTGTATATGGGGTTTCAAGTCCACAGCCCACCACGGCACTCACACACCGTGTTCAAAAGGCTGTAAGGGTACCTTTTTTTTTTTTTTTTTTTTAAATCAAAACCAAACTGAACACTCCAGCCTGGTAGCCAAGGATAAAGACAATGTCGTTAGTAGGGAGGATTCCCCCAGGGTAGACTTTGAGGGTTGCTGTCGCTCGGTGTAGGGAACCCCCCTGTCCCCTCGCCCTGTTGCACAAAGGGGAGTGTTGCCAGGGCTCACAAGACTCCACTTCCCGGTTTTTTGCTGTTGCCACGGCCGCAGTTTCTGGCAGTCTCGCTGCAGCCCCGGTGCTGCCCGCTCGGCCGCGCGGCTCGGGGGCTCCGGCCGCGCCTCCCGGGGCACCTTCCTCCACAGCTCCCGCGCTTGCACCCGCGGCTCCTCCACCCGCAGCGCCTCCGCGTCCCGCAGCCGCTCCAGCAGCTCCTGTCCTGGAGCCAACTTTTCTCGATGGCACCCCACGTCTCCCCTATATCTCCTGCTTTCTTTTCCCCAGCCAAGACCGCTTCCAAAAGCTCTTGGAGGATCCGTCCCCATCGGGAGGTATCTAATACGTCCACGGGGGCCTCCACCGCCCCCCGGCCTCGCAACCATTGGATGCAGTGGCCCGCTGGCTCCGAGTTTATCGCCTTCGGCAACCCAGCTTGCTGCACGAGGGCCTCCAGTACCTGTACCACGTGGCTCACATCCATCGCTATCACGTCGGGGTCACCACTTGTAGTTTCTCGCTACTCGTGTGGTGAGGGACGGAAGCACTAGTTCCCTCCGAACTAGGGCTGAGACATAGAGCATTCCTGGAATGCGGGTCATCAACGATTTATTGCGCAGTTACAATTCCTTACATCTGCTGCCTAAGCACCTCCCCAGGGTCAGCTGGTTCCTGTCCCTCCTGACAACCTCCCGTCCATGTACCAATCCCTACACTTCTCAACTTCAGTGAGTAGTGTAACGGAAGTAATTAGTCTTTGGATTATCCGTCTCAAGAATTCAGTATGAAACCCATAGTCAGATGATGTTGCATAACTGTTGAAATCTATTGCTTTGGACCTCTTGCAAACAGTCCATTCAAACCAATCTTTTTTTTTTTTTTTCCTAGGTAGTTCTTTGTCATTACTTGCATAGTATTAGTATTATCTTTCATGAGCTAATCAACTAGGTTTTTCCCTAGTATAAACATAAAGGGTTCTTGCTAAACATTAGTTGTCTTTTATTTAGAAACTTTCTTTTTACTTAAAATTTATGCATGATCTTTTTCATGTATGACCATTGTTTCAATGTTAACCTTTAACTTTTAACTTCTCATTGTACACAGAAAGGGCTAGCAACTTTTAGTTTTCAAAGTTAAATGCATTTTAGCAAAGTATGACAATTTTTTTAATTAACATCCTAATAGTATTTCTAAAGATGGTAGTTTGTTAAAGTCAGGCTTGTCTTAATTGCAACATTTGAGTTCACCTAAGTAGACTTTAAAAGTATCTTTCCTCTTTTCTGACTGCAGACCTTCGAGTAGGCTTATAATCAAGCAAAGTAACAACATTCTTAAAGAACAGGCAATAGCATTGTGCATGCCTTGAGTACATTTTATGCATCTTAAAGAAAATAACTCCAGGAAACCTTTTACTGTGTTATAAATGTTTAGTGGTTTTGTTCAGGGTGGGTTTGGTTTAGTTTGGGGTTTTTTAGCTCCTGTTCACAAATCTTGGGCAAGCCTGCAGTCTGCTGACATTATCCCAAGTATATTAGCAATAATAAAAATGAGCAGTTATTTTCCTGTTCATTCAGTGGTACCAAACTTGATGTACACATAAGGAATAAAGGTGGATAGTATAAGGAAAACTGTGAGATGACCAGAGCAGAAAATCAGAATTGCCACTTGTAAGAGAATTTTAAACCCAGAGTTCTGGCACGTAAAAGCCCATACAGTCAGATACTGGGTGTAGATAGTAGTTTCCAATAATTTCCCTAGGAGATGATGTGGAGAATGTTGATTTAGTTACTAACTGCATGCGTTTTCTTCCAAACTAAGTGTTGGTGTCTTTCCTAGACTGCTTCTTACATGTAGGAATCCCAGTGAGTGTTTAATTTTCATAACATGACCTAGAGAAAAAAAAATAATCCTGTAACAAGTTTAGCAATGGATGCCTTCAGAGTTTTATATGTGAGGAATAAAGGTTTTAACCTGTCCTATTAATTTGGTAACCCTTACAAAATCAGAAATATTTAAAGAGTTCTAAAAGCTATTCTGACCTTGCTTCTGACATGGAGTAAAACAGAAAATCATTTCAGTTTCCGTTGGAGCTCTGGTATATTCTATTCCTTTCAAAACAAATTAAAGAAAAGCCTACAGAATATTTTCAATGGGTGTTGAGAGCCGCAATTCATTTGTATTCATTTAATCTTGACGCTTTTCTGTTGAGATAATACAATACATAATTTGACAGCATTTATTTCTGATGATTCTTTCCTGGCTAATGGCAAACAGTTCCACCATCATCTGTATTTATTAAATTTATTTATCCTGCATAAATGAAGGCCTTGTTGCCAAAAGCATCTATTTTGTTTAGTGTTGGATGTGTTTATGCAGATTTTTATTTTGTGCAGGCAAAAATCAAAAGTGTACTTATGCGTGTTTGTTCATTTCTCTGTGCATCTTGGATGTCTCACAGGAGGCATTAATGACATTTGGAATTGTCTAGTTACAAATCTCTTGTACAAAAACACAATTATAATTTTGATTAGCTTGAAAAGGAATACTTTGTTGTTCTCAGAAATCACTATCCAGACATTTCAGTCAAATTTGGGGGCTTTTCTGTATATGGTGTTTTCCCAAATTGAGCTTATGCATCTTTCAGGCAGATGGGCAATTTAATGAAGTTTATAAATGGCTGAACGCTTTAATGGATCTGTCGTGCATAGTTTGTTTTTTAAATGTGTCTGATTTGTGAACCAAGCATTAATAACTTTTATCTAGCAATTAAAAAGGATTGATTTTAATAGGACTGGGTCATATCAGGCTGCGTAAGTTAGAGTAAGCTCCACATACAGTAGAAGTTTTTCTTTTACTTTTTATCCTGTTGTATGCTTATGCATTGTGATAGAACATGCTTCAGTTTCTCCGGCTTTTCAGGGCTGCTGTGTAATTCTGCTGAGATACAGCATGCAGAGGCAAATAAATCTGTTGATTTCATTTACGATCTGTGGCTTAGCAACCTTTGTTCACCTGCTGTAGGATCCCCATACTGCCCTTCTGGTGCACAAATTCCAGAAATAAGTGCTAGGGCAAATGCTTCAAACCTGAAATGGGAGCTAATAATGAAAATAAAAGGCATGTGTCTGTCTGAAAAAAAAAACCAAACCAACAACTCCTGACCATTAGTAATTGTTAGGGATTTTATGTGATGGAGGGAACACTTCTAATTAGAACTGTAAAACATACTGCAAGTGTTTGTATGGCATTAAGGGGTGCAAATTTCCAGTCTGCTAATTTCTGGGTTAGGAAGCTTGAGCAAGCGTTGCTATTGTCAGATGGGTGTGTGGTGTTCTGGTGGATTTGCTTCAGTTTTGGTTTGTTCTGGGATTTTTGGTTGGGATTTTTTGACATATATTAGCTAATTTCTCTTACTATTAGGCCAGGATACTTTTTCACAATATTTTCTGTCTCAAAAAAAGTAATCAGAGGGAATGCATAATACTAATTTTCAGGCAAAATGTTGATTCTTTACTAGGGACATAATAATCTTTAATAGGTAGAAATCTCCTGACAAATCAAGGTGAGGATATCTGGCTACGGTCTTTTTTTGTTTTCCTCCTTCATTTGAAGGACAGCACACCTAATTTAGAAAAACAGAGTTGGCATTTTTTGTAAAAGTGCTGCTTGTGCATTGTTATCAAAGTAGCAAACTTGCTGCTATAGATTTAGCAGGACAGACATGAGTTTGCTGTCTTATTCCATTTCTGCCTCAATTAATTGCAGAATATATCAAATTTAATTGTCTTTAGATGTTTGCAGGTGTGAGAGCCCTTCCATACCTCATAGAATCATAGAATAGTCAGGGTTGGAAAGGACCTTAAGATCATCTAGTTCCAACCCCCCTGCCATGGGCAGGGACACCTCACACTAAACCATGTCACCCAAGGCCTCATCCAACCTGGCCTTGAACACCGCCAAGGATGGAGCATTCACAACCTCCCTGGGCAACCCATTCCAGTGCCTCACCACCCTCACAGTAAAGAATTTCTTCCTTATATCCAATCTAAACTTCCCCTGTTTAAGTTTGAACTCGTTACCCCTTGTCCTGTCACTACAGTCCCTAATGAAGAGTCCATCCCCAGCATCCCTATAGCCCCCTTCAGATACTGGAAGGCTGCTATGAGGTCTCCACGCAGCCTTCTCTTCTCCAGGCTGAACAGCCCCAACTTTCTCAGCCTGTCTTCATACGGGAAGTGCTCCAGTCCCCTGATCATCCTCGTGGCCCTCCTCTGGACTTGTTCCAACAGTTCCATGTCCTTTTTATGTTGAGGACACCAGAACTGCACACAATACTCGAAGTGAGGTCTCACGAGAGTAGAGTAGGGGGGCAGGATCACCTCCTGCGACCTGCTGGTCACGCTCCTTTTGATACAGCCCAGGATATGGTTGGCTTTCTGGGCTGCGAGCGCACACTGAAGCCGGCTCATGTTCATTTTTTCACCAACCAGCACCCCCAAGTCCTTCTCTGCAGGGCTGCTCTGAATCTCTTCTCTGCCCAACCTGTAGCCGTGCCTGGGATTGCTCCGACCCAAGTGTAGGACCTTGCAGTTGGCATGGTTAAACTTCATAAGGTTGGCATCAGCCCACCTCACAAGTGTGTCAAGGTCCCTCTGGATGGCATCCCTTCCTTCCAGCGTATCAACCGAACCACACAGCTCGGTGTCATCGGCAAACTTGCTGAGGGCGCACTCAATCCCACTGTCCATGTCACCCACAAAGATGTTGAGCAAGACCGATCCCAACACCGATCCCTGAGGGACACCACTCGTTACTGGTCTCCAGCCAGACATCGAGCCATTGACCACAACTCTTTGCATGCGGCCATCCAGCCAGTTCTTTATCCACCGAGTGGTCCACCCATCAAATTGATGTCTCTCCAATTTAGAGACAAGGATGTCATGTGTGACAGTGTCGAAGGCTTTGCACAAGTCCAGGTAGATGACGTCAACTGCTCTGCCCCTGTCCATCAATTTTGTAGCCCCATCATAGAAGGCCACCAAATTTGTCAGGCAGGATTTCCCCCTAGTGAAGCCATGCTGGCTGTCACCAACCACCTTGTTGTTTTTCATGTGCCATAGCATGGATTTTTCTGATGTCTCCTGACTACACCAAGGAAAGTGGTTGCCTGTTCAGTCCAGTATGTTGTTGTAAGAAGTGTAACATTTGATTGCTGATTCTTTTTCTTTAAGGATTTCTAAATGTTTGGATCAACTAATTAATTATCGCTGTCTGTAGGGAATGCAGCCTGTACAACAGCTGAGTGAGAAGAGCATGTTATGTAAAAGCGGGAACCTTTCTGAGTATCGTATGTATCCAGTAATCTTACCAGTCAAAATACCATTAAATGTTTTCTTTCCAACAAAAAAAAAATAATGTCTTCCACGTGAAAAGCCACATCATCCTTCAGACTGAAAATCAGTATTGATGGAAATGGTGAGTTAAAGATTTATAAGGCATAAGATTTCAAACTTCCACTGATGTATATGAGTAGCAGTTGTTTCTACTGTAGCTCTATAGGGTAGCTGTGAGTAACTTTCCTTTGCTTGTTTGCAGCATTTTCTGTATTTGTGGTAAAATATTTCTAATTGAAAGAAAAACTGCTCTACTTCTAAGACAAATCTGTAAGCATTCTGACTTCACAAAATTTCTTTAAAATGTTATGCAGTTCTAATGGAAAGTGACAGTGCTTTAAAAGATGCTTCATGTACAACTGATTCATTTAGATGACAACTAAAAAAAAGAGCTTACTCCAGGATCTTTGTCTCACACTCTGTTTCATAAAGTAGATCCAGGTGTATAGAAAGACAGAAATATGCACGAAAAAATGATGCTGACGTCAGTATCCTTTAGCAATGCAAAATAATTCAGAGCAGATGTTAGTCTTGTTCTTCTTTGAATGGATTACCTCTCAAAGGTATTGGAGTTTTTAACTGAAGAAAACAATGGTAGATTATGCTAATGAATTAAAAAAATAAAAATAATCCAGACTTATACTGGAGTCTAAAACTATTGCTGCCCTTGAACATATTTGAAAACACTGAGTGCTTGTTTTTTATCTGCAAACCTCCTCCTTCTGTTTTCCTATTGGCAGTTTGATGTTAATTGAGGGAAATAGATTTTGCACTACAGACTTTAAAAATACATGAGCACAGCATTGAAGTGTACTACAGGACAAATTAAAATATGTTCATTTAGTCAGAGTGTCAGTAAGACCTTAAATATCCTCTTTTGACACGCTTCCTTATTGTTTGGGTTTTATTATTGTAGAGGAAAGTTAAACGTTTAACCAATGAGTGACAATCTGGATGCCAACTGTGAATAGAAGGGCATGACATTTAAAATAGATTGACAGTGACAGTTACGCTGGAGTTCTTTAATTTTTTTTCTTTGATTTGTACTCCTGTAGGGTGATTAAAGTTTGAAGGTAATTGATGATTATTGTTTCTGAATTGAATGGAGTATTTCTGTAGAGTCTTGTAAATGTCATTAGTTGAGGAAACTTTAACTAAATTTAGAGCTTTAGCAAGAAAAGTGGGCTAATTTCTTTTCCCCCTTTCCCATTTCCCCACCTTATTTTTGTTTGTTGTAGCTTTTTTTAAGTGTTATCTATTTCAACTTTGTTTCCTTCTTGGAGTGGACAACTTATGCTGTAACTGCATAGTTTAAAATGCTATGACTTTATTGTGAATGACAGTAAAATAATAATCATTATAAATTAAAATTAAGTTTTCTTTATTTCAGTAAGATAGGGTTTGGAAGCCCTGCAGAGAGGTGTGAAATTCTGTAAAATGTATGCAAATATCAAACAGTAAATTATTCTAGCCCCTTGGTTGGTCATGGTGTCATCTTCATTTTTGATAGGGACAGTCATTTGCATTGCGCTGTGCTGTGGTGTTTTTTCTTTGTCCTCTTTGGGCACTTTCAAAATTCACATAAATCCTACAGAAGGGTTGGGCTTGTTCTATAAAAAACAATTATGTTGACTGGAAAAGATCTGCGGTGAAATAGCTTGTATCTCGTGTAAGATACCTAATGAAGTTGGCACATATTGGATTAATTTTAGCAAACCACTTTAGGTCAAAAAATAAGAAAACCCATCATGCCCAAGAACTATTAAAAACAATCAAACAAAGCCCCCCACCAACCCACCCCCACAACAATCCACCCCAGGACTGTATGCTGAATTATGAAATCTTTGAAAAATGTGGCATAGACATTTTGTTTTCTGTCTGGTTTGCAATCAGTTTTCCTTTAGGCAAATTATGTTTTATTTCAAGATAAGAGTTGACTTCTATTCCTATGTATTGGCTGTCTCACAATCTTGCTGTGATGTGAAAATCGTATGTGGCACTCCTGCATTACACAAGCAGCAGCATAAACTGAGGGCCAAGTCAGGGGTACAGTACTCTAACTGCATACCTGTCTGTATGAAGCAATTTTTAACTGTAAGATGCTAGTCTAATATCTCTTGCTATTAGAAGTCCTATTGCAGATGCAGATGTGGTTCTTTGGTAATGCATTCCTGCAGAGTGTTTCTGTAAAGCCATTTAAAAGTGTATGCCTTCTTGTCATAAAATGAGGTAACGGAACCCTGCAAACAAAGTTACATCCCTGCATGCATACAAGAGACAAGTAGTGGAGGAGAAACAGAAATTCTCTCTCTGTATCCTGTTTTCCCTCTGCTCCTTCAGGCTGGATTCTCTAGCGTCATGGGAAATAGATTTTCTTGCTCTCAGATTTTTGGCCAAAAAGGAGTGTCCCTGAAGCTGAAACTTAGAGAATAGGCTACAAAATCCCAGGGAATCTGAATGATTCCAGGTTTCAGTAACTGAGGAGAAAGAATAGGGATGGTGGTGAAGTTATTCTTGGAAAAATATGTCGAAGGGGATCTTATCAGTGCAATCTCTAGGGAGATGAGGAACAGATTCAAGAATGAGAATCTGTTTTGCAGGAAATACAGAGGGGGATCATAGCAAGAAGGGGTGACTGGTAGAAAAACCTCAAGTCAGACCAGAAACACAGTTCTGATACAATTAATTTAAACTTTGAGATGCGTGTGCTTTTTTAGTTTTATCTTTCTGCATAAGGTTGCATTTTAACATGAATCAGCAGTATTTCTTTTAATTTCTCAGTATATTAATCAGATGTCTAAAAGCCAGTTCCCATTTGCTGTAAAGGTAAAAGTAGTTTTTCTGAAGATATTTATATACAAATGCAATCTAAAACTGCAGTTCTTCCTGGTCTAGATACCTGGACTGAGCTTTGGAATGATTTATGCTGCTGTTTCTGATTAGTATTCTGATTGGATATATAAATCTTGTTGGTACAGTGTGTCTCTCTAACATATGTGTGAGTATAAATGGAGTTATTTCAGTATTAGATGTGAATATAAACAATCTAGTAAATTTAGTATTCCTGGTCAGAGGCATATTTTGAAAAAACAAGTCCAGAACTATGCTCAGTTTTGGTTGTTTGACAGTAGCATGCTCATTTATTTAATTGACTGTTTTATGGAAAAACATGTTGTGAAAAGTATTATATAATTTCTATTAAATTTCTAAATCATTCAAATAGTATCTTTATGTAAAAAATATTCTTACTGAATGTTCAAATACAACTTTGTGGATTGCTACCAAAAATATTTATATATAAATTAACACTGTTTCTTTTAGAAGTATTACACTAATTTGGAAAATTATTAATTAAAACCACTAATATGAAATTTATGGAAATTGTTCTTGAATTCAGCTATGCTTTTATTGGTTTGTCATTGTATAAAATAAGAAAGATGTTTAGTATGTATGTTGTTTGAAAGAATAAGTTGCTGCAAAATTACCAAAATGAGCATGCCTCTTCTGTGGCATACTCCATCCTCTCTATTATATTAGTTAGAGAAATTCACTGTGTGAGGAAATGCATTAAAGCTTTTATGAGCAACACACTTGCTTTCACTCAGCTTCATAAGAAATATAGTTTAAAAGTGCTAAAATTAGCATTTTGTGTTTCCTTTCATATTTAAATAGAACTAAGCTGCTTCTGGACAGAGGTCAATATCTCTGACCAGAAGTTAACAGCTGCCTTACCATGCCTCATGAAAGCAATGGTTGCTTAGCTGACTGGCACTTAGAACTGGGCAATAACAGTGAATGCAGGGTGAAATGGATTAACATGACTGATAATAATGACCTGCAAATCTGATTTGCCTTCTTTGCGTAAGATTCAGAAAGTGCAGGGGCTAATTAAAATACTTAGATTAAGCCATGAGAAATCAAAGAGATGCAAAACGGCTCATTTCTAGGTCTCTGAAGAAGCAGCTCTGGGATTATATAAAATGCCATTCTTCACTGTTTTTCTGCATGGCTTTAGGGGACTAGTAGTTGTCATGGAGAATTGAAATAGAGTGATTGATGTGTTAAGGTAAAAAGTCAGCGATGTAATCTTTGTCCCAGAAGGCATGTTGTTCCTTGGTATATCACCTGTTTTACAAGGAAAGGCTTAGACTAGATTGATTATGTATGAGAAAGAGTAAGCTAGAAGAATTAGCCAAGAGAGTATAGTATTCATCTAGACAGTTTCCTTTTAAAATTGAACCAAAAAACTCTATGCCAGTGATGATAATGAAAAGCAAATAACCTTAGGGTGAAAAATAAGTGAGAAATTTATTGTGTGCAAACAAGAAGAAATAAGCTGTCTTTGTATTCATTGCAACAGGAATGTGTGTTTCCAGCTATACATGGATCTATCTGACACTTGTCCTGCTATCTTGGGCAACTTTGTGGGTCACACTATTGGTTATGATGGCATCTAGAGAGTAGAATGTTAAGATTGTATTGTCACTCTCATGTATATCTTTCTAATGAAAATTACCATTTTAATTCTAACTTCATAACCTCATAACTTCATAACCCATATGAATTATATCCTGTAGGTGTATGAAGTTGTCTAATGCACTGTCATGATTTCTTTTCTCTATGTTCTTTGAGTTTGTAGGGCTAGGTGGCTGTGTTCCAAGAATTACTGAGGAGAAGGGGGAAACAGAAAACTCCCAATATCTAAAACTTTGTATTTAACATTATTTCTTCCTGTTTATGTCAATGGGACTTCTGTTATATAAAGCTGTCTAATTTTGTGCTGAAAGCTGGTGAGTGATGGGTGCTTTTAATAAATTGTACTTCCACTCTGATCAGTACACCTAAGTACTGTGACTTTTGCTGGTTTATGAAAGATAGTTGAGCAAAAATGAAAGTACAAGACAGAATTAAATATAATGAATTTCTGGGAAACATATTTACAATTTCTCGTGGACATTTCAAGTTATCCGTTTTCTGTTAACCAGTCTGGTATAAGATACTTAATTTTGATTGGAGCGTGTTTTAGAGGGAGAGGGGATTTTTTACCTTAATCCTGTTTTCAGCTTTTTAAATTGTCTTTAAGTTCTGTCTAGAATTTCTTTGCTTGATATTGGATATCTGTGAGCATATTTAACTCTGAAGTCATTCTTGACTGCCTGGTATTTTGATATCTTGCAGTCAATTTGCTTTGCCAGTGTCGTAATCTAATTTTATTTTTGTCTTTTTCCAATCATTTCTCAACAGGGAAACCAGCATCATATCTAATTGAGCAGAATGAACTTAGCTTTCTTGAATTTCCTGTTGGTTTGTATGATGGTCTCATACCACAGAAAGCATCTCATACCAGAGAAAGCATCTCATTCACTACTTTGCCCAGAAGTACCTCTAGCCAGCTGGAATTCTGAGCCAGCAGATAAGATTATACATTTGAGAAGTTTCATGCTGAATGGGTATCGCTGCTGTTGGTATCCAGCGATATTCCATAGGCACAGAACATCTTACGTTAACTTCTTGTTATTAACATAATACAAGCAGAGAAAAAGGGATTTGCTGTGGGAATGTTCTCAGGTGGGCCTAAAGATTTGCATACATTTATGCTTGTTTTTGTGTTTTAAACTTCTACGTGGTTCCCTGGTGCTCTGATCAGACCTCTCGCCTTGCCAGCAGATTATTACACAGCAATTGGAAACATTTGGTTTGTGGTGCCTCAAAGCACATGTTAATGACTTCAGTGTTTGAACAGTAAGACAAATGTCTGTTAGCTGTGGGATGCAATGAAAACAAGATATGTTTAAAGTGTGGTGTGCTCTAGTGGCACAACAAAAACAGTGAGTAATAAGGAACATTTAAATTGATTTTGCACAATTTGATGAAGAATGTTAGTGCCTTCTCCTTATGCCTGTGTTTCATTACTGTCGAATACCTGCCATCCTGGGAATATGGCTATTAATTGAGTTACTGTATTTCTGCATTCCTTTTGATTTAATGGCCACTACAGTTTTAGCTTCTGATTTAATCTTTGTTCTGTAAAGGTTACAAACCTTAAGAAAATTGTTTTGGGTGGGCATGTGTCAGGTAGGTCACTGCAGGAACTAAGGCAGGGCATAAGTTTTACTTACACGTGCATTCAGCAGAATAACCCAGGACAGTGATCTAGGGTGGATAGTTTCCCTGCAGCTTATACCTTGAGTGTTGCTATACTGCTGTTATGGCAACTTCTGTAAGTATCATGTATGGGAAAAAAAAGTTAATAGTGTAAATGCTTTTATGCTAATAAAATCACCCACACTGATGTGATACAATCTTCTAAAGGGGTTTCCTTAATTATTTGATGCAGGCTAAACAACGAAGTGAATCATGTTAAGCTTGTTGACCTTACACTGAAGTGGAAGGTCAGCAGCTGTGTAGAGCAAGCTGCTTCCATAACTTGGCTCACCTCATTGGCATTGTATTAACGATTTCATGGGCTCATGGAATGGTTTGGGTTGGAAGGGACCTTAAAGATCATCTTGTTGTGCCCCGCTGCTACAGGCAGGGACACCTTCCACTAGGTTACGTTACTAAAAGCCCCATCTAGCCTGGCCTTGAACACTTCCAGGAATGAGGCATCCAAAATGTCACTGGGCAACCTGTTTCAGTGCCTTGCCATCCTCACAGTGAAGAATTTCTTCCTAATGTCTAATCTAAATCTCCCTTCTTTCAATTTAAAGCCATTCCTCCTTACCCTGTCACTACATGCCCTTGTAAAAAATCTCCAAATTTCCTGTTGGCCCCTGGAAGGCTGCTGTAAGGTCTCCCGGGAGCCTTTTCTTTCCAGGCAAAACAAGCCCAACTGTTTCAGCCTGTCTTTATTGGAGAAGTGTTCCAGCCCTCTGATTTGTAATTTTTGATTAGGTCGAGCCTCAGCATTAAAGTCATGTTTGAAAATAATTTGATAAACCATTGAAGTAGTAGATCACGATCAAAGGGTTAAAACAGTAAAGTTATTTTGGTCACAGAACTGTAGTTTGAGTACTGATACTGGTTTTAATAAAGTAAATTATTCAACTATCAGTTTAATTTTTCCATAAAGTAAATGTTACAAAGGGCAATGCTTCAAGATACTAGTGAATACACCAATATGAAAGCATAGCATGAATTATGTCAAAAAGGAAATAAATTAGATGATTTTCACTTGGTGCACCTGATCCTTAAAACCAGTTATCACTGTCTCGATGTTTCCTCACTCATTATGTAAATCTATTTAACTCTGCTTGGTTTTGGTTGGTTAGTTGTTTCTTTTTTTTCCCCTGGAAAGTTGTGCATTGCAGGAAGAACATTATATGGAGATGGTGGAGATGGATGGTGGGGGAATTACTACTGATAGGAAGAAGGAGCCAAATTACACTGAATGCTGTCCTTTTCCCTAATGCCTCAAGAAGAGCTTTGCCACAGGCTTTGCTCACTTTTCCATTCCTTGCCAGCACTTCCCTGGTTTTCTTTCTTGATGCTGAGAGACAGCTTGTTCTGTGACTGTCTTGTGGTGTGATGGACTCTAGTCTTTTAGTAACAGACACAGATTGATCCCAGGGTGACAATAAATTATTTGGGTGTTTTCAGTGTTCCTAATTGCTGCTTTTACAGCCTTTCTGTGGGGCTGTCAGGTGTGATTTAAGCTGTGGCTGTAGGTTGAGACTGAAGCAAGAAAAGACAATGGAAAAAAAAAAAAGGACAAAAAGGCCTAGCAAATTTTTGACACTATCAGTGCTTAGCTTTCCTCTCAGACCATTATGGCTACTTAACATCTCATTTTAACTTGTAACGCACATACTTTCATAGCAATTAAGTATATTTAGTGTATGATGTGTAAAGTACACTGTAATTTCTAACATTGTTATTTTTATTTTAAACACTAAACAGGAAACTATACATGCATTTCTTATGCATCCAGCATCAACCAGACTTGTAGGCTTTAGATAGAGTATAGTTTCTACATTAAATGTGGTCACACACCTGGAATGTGCTGCTAGACAGATGATCATGAACGATCCATTCGCCTTAGGAGATTAATGTTTATTTTAGCTGGTCAGACACTGGAGCTTTTGCGATTAGCTTTCAAGAAAGAAAGTGCAAATATGTTATGTTCTCTGCACAAATTTCTAGATTTTGTACCTTTATCCAAAGATTTCTGCATTTTGTTTGGGGTTGGGTTTTTTTTGTTTTGTTTTTAATTAAATCTGTAATGGCGTTACAATGTTACATGTGAAAAATTAAATGCTAGGGGCTTCTGGCATGACCAGGCTATATAGGAGAGGAAAGTAGACTTCTGAATAAAGTACAAGTTTTATTCGTTTCCACTCCTATCTGTTCCTTAACAGTTTTTCAATAATGCTGTGGTTTAAGACAATCTTCAGCTTGTATGTGTTCGCAGAGATGATGTGACAGCTAAGATGGGAATGTAGGAGAAATTAACATAGATAATCTTTCAGGAGTCTGAATTCACCACTTATTACTGAATTCTGAGCACAGTTGTCTTGGCTGCCTTCTGAACTCAGCGAAGCCTAATTGCTCTTATCTCTCAGAAGTGATCATTATTTTAGGCATTAGCTCAAATTTTGTTGTTAATGTTTCGTAAGAAATTATCTACTGAAACTTACAGCACAGCATCTGTATTCACTTTACATTTCTGAGACATTTTATGCTCTAGGTGGTTCCTAACTGTCCATTAATAACAGCCACAAAATTCTTTCAATAAAGACAGAAATTATGACACAAGGGAAACTTAATTTTTTTAAAAAATTATTTTTTTTCCCCAGAAACACAGCTAAACCAGCCTTGGGACTGTTTTAAATACTTCTCCCAAAAGTTTAGATGTATGCAAATGCCTTGCAAATAAAGAGATACAAGTGCTGCAACAGTAAGGTCAAATAAGAAAAAAACCCAAATGCCAATGGCCTTTTTAGGGCCAAGGTTTTTCAATTACTGTTTTATCCTGTTGTATGATCCTGCAGTCAGCTGCAGACTCTCAGAAGGAAGAAATGGAGGGGTGGGTGGATTATCTGTGTATGTCTGGCATCGTCCCATTCTCAACTGATATGTGTAGGAATTACTACAAAGGACATAAAAATATAAAGAAGTGGGTACCTCATAATTAATAATGTCTTTTAAAGGTAACAAGTAGCAATGACTTGAATATTCAAAGAATGCCTTAGTCTGAATGAAGCTTGCTATTATGTGAGTCAGTTATGCTTTTCTGTTTATTAATTATTTAATTCCTTTCTCATTTGGTATGACAGGTGGTGGCATATAGTTTTCCATGGAAATAGCTTGCAAAATTTTTTAACATGCTATATTCCGAAAATGATGGTATTCCAAGTAGGCAATGATAATTTAAAGCAGTTAAATATTGCTGTTTCATGTTAATGGGCACTCTTAACCCCATGCTTCTAACTCTCTTCTTAAAGTGTAGTTCTAGAGTGTGAATGTCTATGTGTATAACCTCAATCCCGATACTTCTTAAATCACCTCTGTTAGAATTGGAGTTAATTCCATGTTGAGCTATGTACACAAGTTAATTCCTGGACTTCTCAAATCAGTGAATGTTGTTCATATTGTCTTGTCATTTCCTGGGATTATATGTAACAACCCAGACAACCAGATTTATTCCAGTTATGAAACATGAGTCAAACTTCATTTCAGAGGGTGAAAGCCAGCAGTGTATATTAAAGCATGCTGTCACCTCCCCCTAGTTAGCAGTTTTGTTTGCACTGCGAAGTTGACAGCCAAATGGGTTGATGTGAATCATTTTATGATAAGAAACTAAGAAAGAATTACTTTACTTCCGACATGAAACTGAGAGAGATAAGGAATGGAAACATAGTAGCCAATTAGTAACATTTTGTAAAAGAACTCAGAGAAGCTTCTGTGTATTTGAAAAAAAAAAAAAAAAAAAAAATTCTTACTTACCCAGAAAGTAAAAATCTGAAAAAATTAAGAAGCTTTCTTCAAAACAGAACTATGATTGCACTGGGGGAGGGAGAGAATCTGCTATGAAATTCAGTCATAACTTAGGAACCCTGTTATTTGATAAAGAATACAGTAGAAAGTAAAACCAGAATTTATTTTAAGGTCAAGCATGTGGGCTTTTTTTCCTACTACTTCTACACCGATCTCTGGACAGAGAGCATTTCTGTGGAACCTACACAGTACACGTTTTTTTGGGAGGCGTTCTAATATACCTCTTAGGTTTGCCATGTTTTTCTCTATCCATTTCACTTCCCTGGGTCCACTTTGCAGCATTTCTATTGCTGCTTACCCTCGTGTTTATTGAGACACAAACCAAGTCTATGAGCAGCAAGCTTTTCTCTTTAGGTGTGCTAGGATTGTATCCTCACAAATATTTTTTTTTACTGTTTTAAAAAATATTTTTGGTTGTGTAAGTAGTAATATTTTTATTGGTCTTCACAATGATTTTATTTATGCAGCTGTTTATATATCTAAGTATACATTAAACAAGCCTATTATCTCAGTTGATTTTAACGTATTGTATCATCTCTGTTAATCTGTGTGCTTTGGATTTTAGTTGACAGGAAAATTAACAACCCCTCTGCCTCCAGCTGAAATTTTTTTATATCTTTTGTAAATCTCACACAAGCAAGTTTAAGAATTACCAGGTCTGGTTGGATTACTGTCCTGGGTTCAGCAGTAGCAGTCAGTTTTTCTCCTTCTTAGTAGCTGTTGCAGCACTGTGTTTCTGACTTTTGGCGTGGGAACAGCTGATAACACTGATGTTTAGACTGACCAAGGACTTTGTGAGTCTCATGCTCTGCCAGGGAGGAGGAGGGGCCGGGAGGAAGCAGGGACAGGACGCCTGACCCAAACTAGCCAAAGAGGTATTCCATACCACAGCACGTCATGCCCGGGGATGTAACTGGGAGCTACCCGGAAGGGCACGTCCTCTTTTCGGTCGGGCTCTTTTCCGGCGAGCGGTATCATATTTTCTTCCCTTGTTATTTCTCTTATCATTATTATTATTGGTGGCAGCAGTAGTGATTTGTGTTATACCTTAGCTACTGGACTGTTTTTATCTCAACCTGTGGGAGTTACATTCTTTCGATTCTCCTCCCCATCCCTCTGGGGAGTGGGGGGGGGAAGTGGACTTCGTGGTTCTGATTTACAGCCGGGGCTTAAACCACGACAGCTCTTTTTGGCACCCAATGTGGGGCAGGAAGGGTTGAGATAACAACAGATCTGACTGAGGCACAATGCTGATTTATGGGCTCTCAAAGTTGTTCTTTTTGATACCACAGTTTCTGTATGTCGTAGCTTGCTTGGAGCCGGTATTTGCTGTGTTAGTGTTTATCAGGTGTGGGCCTTGGGCTAAGGTTCTTGTTTCACTGTACTTTATGGTAATGGCTTGTAATGCGGGCGGGCTCCGGCAGCAGGGCGGGATGAACGTGGCTGCAGACTTGTACCTGGCCGTCCCGCTGCTCTTCACTGTCCTGGCCCTCGTCCTCGCCTCCGTCTTTGTGAGGCTGCGGGGAGCCGAGGGGGAGCGGCCCCGGGATCCGGCGGCGGCCGAGGCAGCCCGGGAGAGCGGCCCCGGGGACCAAGCGGCGGCGGGAGCGGGGCCGGAGGCCGGGAAGGAGGCGGCTGCCGAGGAGGGGAAGGAGGCAGCTGCCGAGCAGCGGGAGGAGGCGGCGGAGGAGCCGAGCCCCACAGCCAAGCCCAGCCCCGCGGCGGCCGAGAGCATCCCCCAGCAGCCGCCAGCCGAGCCCTGCGAGCCTGAGCTGCAGGAGGATGCAGGAGACCAGGCAGCACTTTCCAGCAAGGCAGAGGAGGAAGATCTGGACTCAGAAAAAGCGAAGCTGGTGGTGAGAGAGCTGGCAAGCACAGCAGCTACACCAGCCCCAGTGACAAGTACAGCAGCATCATTTGAGAGTTTTGAAGGTTTTGAATGGCCTTTGGGTACCCTTGGGACCTGCCTGCTGATTGTGATGGGATCACCATGTTGGCACACACACAGAGTGTGTTTTACCCACAACCATTTTGTCTGATCCCAAGAGTTAAGCAGAGTCAGGTTTGGGTCTTGTCTGGGTTTAGACAATACAGGGGGACCGAGAGGTTTTCCCCAAGGCTGGACAGCCATGAGTGTCATGGTGTGTGGGACAGTATGGGCGAGTATCTAATCCACTGGGCCCCTCCAGTGCTTTGGAAGCGTTGGAGATGGAAGGCAGCTGTGTGGAGTCCCCGACGACAAGTTGCAGAAACTGCTGCAGGGGAGGGTGAATTATTTTGAGCCTGATGGGCCCATGACACTTCAGGCCATCAGGGCAGAGATGCAACATAGAGATGGACTCATGATCGAGGGTTGGACTTAGCAATTGGCACTATTGCCCAGGTTATTCACGAGTGTGAACACTGCACACAACCTCTCCTGCTCTGAAAGACTGTTACAAGAGATGGAGCCCAACATCATGGACCAAATGGACTCAGCAGCTTTATAGGGATTGGTCTGTGCACTAAGATAAGAGTGCACTGAGATGAAAGTGATGGTATATGGAAAATGTGGGATCTGAGCATGACGTGAATGGTATGGAATAAGGGGTGGATACTGTCCTGGGTTCAGCAGTAGCAGTCAGTTTTCTCCTTCTTAGTAGCTGTTGCAGCACTGTGTTTCTGACTTTTGGCCTGGGAACAGCTGATAACACTGATGTTTAGACTGACCAAGGACTTTGTGAGTCTCATGCTCTGCCAGGGAGGAGGAGGGGCCGGGAGGAAGCAGGGACAGGACGCCTGACCCAAACTAGCCAAAGAGGTATTCCATACCACAGCACGTCATGCCCGGGGATGTAACTGGGAGCTACCCGGAAGGGCACGTCCTCTTTTCGGTCGGGCTCTTTTCCGGCGAGCGGTATCATATTTTCTTCCCTTGTTATTTCTCTTATCATTATTATTATTGGTGGCAGCAGTAGTGATTTGTGTTATACCTTAGCTACTGGACTGTTTTTATCTCAACCCGTGGGAGTTACATTCTTTCGATTCTCCTCCCCATCCCTCTGGGGAGTGGAGGGGGGAAGTAGACTGCGTGGTTCTAATTTACAGCCGGGGCTTAAACCACGACAATTACCTAACCCCAGCTGAATGTTTTCCCCTGCTGGTATTCTGGTGTATTACTGATCTAAAGTTTGCTTACAAAAGATTCTAGACTGTACTTCTACAAACCACCTTTAGTAGCCCAATGCTTATATGAAATGTCTAAGATCTTTTTAAGGCCAGTTTCATCAGGAACTCATTATTATTACAGATGGGCTTTAAAGAAAGCATACTCTTACAGAGGTATTAAGTTGATTCATACTGGGATTTTAAAATTTTCTCAAATTTTTTTTTTTTTTGCCTGGACAGTGTAATTTATTGCAGATTTTCCACAACCTGTGGCTTAGTAACTCAGGCAGAAGTACCGGCATCTTTCTTTTTAGAACTTTTCCTTCCAGGAACTTGTAATTCTTTTGAAGAACGCTTATGGGACCAAGTTCTGTTTTTGAATGCATGCATAGAGCAAGTACCTGTTTAGTTCATCTGTATTTGCTTTGATACTTGTCGGTTCTTGTATTGGACAAATCAGTAAATAAAAGCAGAGTTATCTCTCTACCTTTCCTCCAACATTCATGGTTTCATGCACAAAAGTTACGTTCAGTCTTCAGTCAGCTTTTTTCTCCGCTGAAGATTCTTAACCTGTCTGCCATTCTTTGTTCAGAAATATGTTTTCCTACCATCTCTATTGCCCTTTCTTTCACTGTTTCTACCTGTCCTATATCTTGGGTCACGGTAGAGAGAGTGCTGTGGGTAATAACAAGGATCCAGGCACACAATGGATTTGAGTGGCATAAAGAGGTTTTAGATTTTCTTTGCATTCTATTTCTTGTTTTGATTACTAATGAACATTGAGCTGCCATTTCCACTGACATGTCTATTTATATCTAGTATCAATATTTTTTTCTGAATAGTCTTGGTTGTCAGCTCAGTCCATCATACATTTGAAGTTAGCTGTTTCTTTCCCTTGTGAGTTATTTTGTCTACAGTGAAAGTCATCTGCCATCCAATAACTGATGGAATAATTTAGTCTTTTTTAATAGCCTTTTTGTCAGCAAAAAATTGTCATTTCATGATTAACTCTTTTCTGAACCCTATATGAATAAGTTGAAAAGCAGTTCTAAAACAAGCCTTTGGAATTCCAGTGTTGGCTTACCTCTAATATGAAAACTAGTAATTTGCTTACCATTACTCTTGTGATTAGGTAGTAATCCTTTCATGAAATTAGTTTTCCCTCCCTAGCATTTCAGTTGCTTTCTCTTTTTATGTTTGGTAAGAAACCCACAGATCATGTAGGATTATATATTATCCATAAGTGCACAAATTTAGTAGGTTTTTTGCACTTTATATCAGTTTTCTTGATACTGGTGTCAGACATTAGGAGCTAGTTTCCCAGGTGCTGCAAACACATTTTTAAATACTGAGGCTATATTTGACACCTACTATTTCTCTAGTGTCAAAATGCTAAGTGACAGTTATGTGCTGCAGCTGTATTTCAGCCATTTCATGCGAGGTCTTCCTCAGATTCGAAGTGGAATAGCCTCTGGTTTTGACATTCTGATGCTGATCATATTGTAAGCTTGTTTTGCAGCTGCTTCTACTAATGATTAATTTTGAGACGGATCTTCTGCCATATCTGTGATAAATAGAAGTTGTAATGTGAAAATCACTGCAAACTCTTCTACAGTGGACACAGATGCCACATAACTTGCATAGATTTCTGCTGTTGCCCTTTCTGATTGCTTTTATACAGCAATCTTTTTGGCAAGATTCGCGCTTTGGTAAAATACTCATTATTAGGCACATGCCTTTGCAATATGTCCCTCAACATCTTTTTTCGTCTTACCTTCTCAAGGTAGCTATGAGGGATTTTTAATCATTTAGAATTGACATATTATTTATATATATCTATCATATAGATATATATATTTTTATATATACATATTATTTATATATATACATAAATATATTATATACATATTTTATATATACATATTATTTATATATATCTATCATATAGAATTGACATATTATTGACATATTATCATTTAGAGTTGACAAATTAACCTTATTTTAAACAGGCTTTGATGTCTTGCTGATTGACCAAGTGAGCTTCTTCCTCTCTCTTTCTCTCTTTTTCTAGTTTGTTGTATCTTTATTTAAGACTGAAAAGTAGTTAGTTTCAAAAAAACCCAAAGACTACCAAACCCCAAAATTCCTCAATGCTTCAGTGGTGCTTTTTAGGGCACTGTAATAGCACTTTATTAAGAATAAGATGTTCCTCTTAATATTCTCTTACTGATGTAATTCTTGTTTGACTACCTAATTTCAGTCTTCTGAAAAAATGTAGAATATAGAGAATTGAAAAATCTGTGTGGAAGTTGCGATAAATTATTCAAACTCTATCTTGAGTATTGCTCAGGATCAACTAAAACTTTTTTTTTTCTTCATGTAATTTCCTTCACTGTGCACTAACACATAGCACTTATCATGATACTAAAAAATAAGTCTTTGAAGTTGTGTCCTGACCTAAACTTTAGATAAATTGCATTGGTAATGAAGTCATTAGTCATTGCTGATTTTGTAATGTTTCCTACACACATATCTTAATATCCCCATTAGCACGTCACAGTCATTGATACAGTCCTGGTCACCATTTAGTTTGTAGCATAGTACTATTTTTCCCTAATCAGACCTGAAATGTCTGTCCATATTTACTGTCTGCCAAAAAAAAAAAAAAAAAAAAAAAAAAAAAAAAAAAAAAAAGGAGGTAATTTCACAGCACTGTTGGATGCTAGATTGCCAAATATTGAGGGAATTAGAGCTGTCCAGTTATACTGGTAAGTGGCTTACCATGGTCTTTAATCCTAATGAAAAATGAATGGGTTAGTGCTGCTCAGCAACTCAAATGACTGTCCATCTTCTTAATTTGTTTTGGGATTTTTTTCAAGTAAGATCTATATGCATATGGTCTTTAAGTATTAGCCTCTTGACATCTCTTCTGGCAAGCCAAAAGAATCCCAAAGTCACAGGATTTAGTAACCCTGGTATGTAAAAGAGGGTACCTTGTTAAAAGTCTTGCCAAAACAAAGTGTAAGAGCTGATTATCCCTCCTTGCTATTGTGAGTATATCAGGCTGGTGCATAATAGCAAATTTTGGACTTGTTATGGTGTTTGCCTTTTCAGTGTCAGCAAATATAGTATCTTCAAGACATTTGTACATTTTTTCTGATCAGTTAGAGTAGCATAATGCATGTCCTTCCTAAGCAGACTTTCCACAGAGGTTTGTTGTTTTTTTTTTAACTCACAATCTCATCTGTCTCCTATTTCTAAGATTTGTTTTATGCTTTTACTTCTTGATGTTAGTTTTTATTATAAAAGATTGGATGTACATTCAGTACTGCATTTCCCTATCCTTTTACAGCCTGGCCCCAAGTAATCATGTAAGGAAAGAACTGTTGATTAACCTCTCTATTTAAATTTCTTTGCTATACTCAAACAGTTGGATTATTCTTCTGTGCTTTTACTTAGCCAAGAGATTGGCATAAAACAGTGTACCTAGAAAAGAGAAACATCTCAGAAATGTTTTGTAAAATGCAAAAAGTAAAGATTATTTTCACTTTTATAAAAGATATGCAAAACCAAAGATGTAGCTAATAGCCCCCTACTCCTCTTGATCTCAATAGACTTAAGTCTCCAGTGCTGACTGTGAAATAAATCACAGTGTAGCAAACATTAGCACCATTGACTATCCTCTTACAGCAATTTTTAGCTGATTTCTATATATATTGTTAGGTGTTATGAACATTGCAGCTTAATCTTATGAAGAGCTTGGGGTACATAAATCTTGGCTTCCTTTTTAATTGCAAAGAATTGTGACTTATGTAGCTGATCTTGCAAATTCAAAAATATTCAGTACTTTAATTATGCTTACTTTATTTAAGTGCTAAAGGCCACAACAGGCCTGCAATTGTTAGAATGCTCACAGCACATAATACAGCCAATTGCAAAGAGCAGTCTAATTTGTTGATTTCAAGTGAGTTGTAATTATATTGCTTCATTTGCTGAGCAAATCATATGAGAGCTTGTCTAAATCAGCCTGATTGTGTAATGAAGAGCTAATTACAAACAGCAGTGTTCTTGCAGTAAATTTATGGTGACTGCTAATGCCAGGTTGGCACCCTATGACAATGGCTCATTAGTACATTTACAAAAGCAACAGTGGAGCTCTGCCCAAAGCACAACAACTGTTCTCTATTTTAGGAGACCAGAGTGATTACTTCTCCCTTCCATTGTTATGACTTAAAACAAAAACAAAACAAAAGAAAAAAAAAACACAAAACCAGGAAAACAACAACAACAACAACAAAAAAAACCTTCACACTTTTGTCACTCCTTCTTGGAAGGAATTAAATAGCACTTCTAGAAAAACCCACCACTAGATGGAATAACTTGGAAAGCATTCTTCCTAACCTTTTAAGGCAGATAAGCTTTGAAAATGTTGTTTGACCAGAAGCCTTCACCATTAATGACAACTGGAGGTCTGGTATGACCTTTTGCAATTCCTTTTTACCCATCCGTCCTTCACAGCATGGAGTCAAGTGTCCTCTTAGCAGTCACAAGTCTAAAAGAAAATTTCTAGTATAATTATGTTTGTGTGGGCAGTGTGCTGATTAAAATTTTTTTAGAATTCTGCATTTTAATATATTTTTCTGCTGAAGTTAAAATTGGTAGTGACCTGATACAACTCCTGTTATTTAATTCTAAATTATACTTACTGTCTGATCAACCAGCTCAAGCAGAAAGATGAACTGGTCACTGTACAAATTCACAGTACAGGATAAGTTCTGTAGTTTTTCTGAAATTTCCATTAATCTTTTGGTTTTTATTAATTCCTTTGAGTTCCATGAAGCATACTGTCTTATGGGTACTTTCAAGCAATCAGAATAATTTATTTCTGAATAGATGTGTGTAATTGCATGTTCGATTTTAAGCCTGACACCCAGAGTAGATTGAATGCTATTTTACACAAAGGCTTCTAATCTATTAAATGGTGCACTGGGACTGATTTCCTATGAAATTGCCTGATACACTTTCTCTCTTGGCACAATAGCACAGAATAAATTTCTTCCTGTATATCTCCATCCTGATTTCTTTCTCCTGTAACACAGAATAATGAAGCTGCACCCTCTTATTATTTCTTCTCTAATCCTGCTTAGTGACAGTTGACCCTTGACGAATGGTCTGATTTGGAAAGCCACCCCAAATACAGAAATTCATATTTCATTTGATCAGCAGCAGTGGACTTGAACTTTTATGAAGCAGGCTTCTTGGAAAAATATTTGATATTAAATTCCAACAAGTAGTGAAGTTTTCCCCCACAAGCTCCAAAGTTGCTGTTTGCTCTGATGCTTCTCAGTTTTGACTGGATTTGGAGCTTGTACGTAGCATGAAGACAGTCCAGGCCAAATTTCTTGATCAGTGCCTTCTGGTCAGTAGTGAATTCTTGGAGAAAGAATTAGTAGAAGTTAGTAGGAAAAATATCAGTCACTTGTAGTTACTGACTCTATCAGGGCTGTCATTTTATATAGCCTCCAACAGAAGGCATGTGCAATGTTATTTTGAAACTTCAGAGAGGAAAAGAATACATGCAAATTTCTTCTAATTATATATTTGTTAGGCATGAGAGCACTGTTGTTTGGTTGGGTTTTTTAATCACTATTTACAAAGCGTTTTGCCTCAATCTTGTGAAGTATGCATTCTCAACAAGAAATTTATAGACACTTTCCATTTTAGCATCATCTTCTAATATAAACTTTGGTTCGCTAAACAGATCTTCTGTGCCAAAACTAATAAATTAATAACTGCTAGTAAGACTATCAAGGAAGCCATATTTTTACATTTCATGAGACATAGCCAAAATATTCCAGTAGAGAATTTAATTATTTTTATATTTCCTTAATTGTGTATTAAGGAAATACAGGAGAATGTGTGAAGGGGAGGTTACAAAGGCACAGCAAAAATAATTCCCCAAATTTATTCTCCCAGTTTTCAGACTAGATATGAGACAGAAGGGAAGGTACTATGGTTGTATATTAACCTAATATGCATGTCAGTTATACCACTCTAAAAGATATCTGTAGACAGCTAAATTTCTTTCTCCTTTCCCTTTCTATCTGACAGGAGAGTACTGCCAGTAGAGTGCTAAAAGATTATTTTACTGACTGAAGTATTTCTCATTTACAAGTGGTCTTCCTGTTAATCTGCAGGGTCAGATTTCAGTAATTTCAGTTGATTCCAAAGTAATTTTAACAGAACCATTTCATATTCATATTCAGGAGGAAAGTTTGCACTTTGGATGAAGTCTGGTCTCTGTCTTATAGGTGTCTCCCAGCTTTCTCTTTTGATCTCAGATTTACAGGCTAGTTTCCTTATCCACGCTTTCAAAGAGCACACATTCATCTACTTCTTCCCTTGATCTCCCTAACCAAGATTTGTATTAGAGATAGACCTTTCACAAATTATTCTTTTACTTTGATTTCCCATTAATCTGAATTTTAAAGCTGAATTCAAAGCAAATTATTCCTTTTGGTGGGGTGGGAGAATGGAACAGAGGAGCAAACCATCTCAAAATGGGCTGATGCCTGAGGTATCTGTATGAATTTTTGTCTTGTTTCTTGTGAGCATCAGCACCAACACTTTGTTCCCTTTTGGTATTTGCATCTATCTTTGCTATTGTCCTATATGAAATCTAGATCATGATTCCTCTAAGGAAAAGGACTTTGGATTTTTTGTTGTTTCTGGAAAAAAAAGTGTACGGCTATCTCTCTCTATTTTTCCCTTTTTTGATTAGTAATAGGAAAAAAAATTGTGAAGTTAGTGAAAACTGGGTTTAGTTACAGCAAATTCCGACATAAGCCTGTTGATCCAATTGTCTGAAAATCATTGGTGGGATGAGATGGTATCATATATTAAAAAAAAAAAAAAAAAAAAAAAAACCAGCAGCATTTATTTGTTAAATCCTCATGTGAACCATCCCAGATAAACTTGATCTTGCAGAAGTTAGCATGAAAATATTCTTTAAATGCTTATTATGGTAATATGTTTTCCATATGCTGTATCTGTACTATATCTTATTTTGCTATTTCAAATTTCTTACATTTTATAAGTCTTTAATTTTGGTGCTTATGGTGCCCTTTTGGGTGTACTTTAGCAAACTGGTTTGGTTTGGTTTGTTACTGAAGAAAACAGGAAATGACAGGGCAAGATTGATTAATGATTTGGCCCACAGAACAGGCTTCACTTATTCCAAAGTCATAGTGACTCAGTTGACTGGAGATGATGAAAGGATGGAAGCTGCAGGATTATTCATGCATGGTTCTGTGGCAACAATACCACTGAAAAGTGTTAATATAGGTTATGGATAAATATGGCATTTGTTTTAGGAATGCTAATACTATATTTTGTGCTGCAGCACTTCACTGATTCGGTTATGTCTGACGTTAGACATCAGGGGATGATTTTAACTTTTTTAAAGAATAAAACGAGCAATTATTTCAGAGAGTGAAGCGTATATGGGGCTGTCCTGGGTTCAGCAGTAGCAGACGTTTTTTCGCCTTCTTAGTAGCTGGTGCAGTGCTGTGGTTTTGACTTTCAGCCTGGGAACAGTGCTGATAACACCGATTTTTTTAGTTGTTGCTCAGTAATGTTTACTCTGACCAAGGACTTTCTGAGTCTCATGCTCTGCCAGGGAGGAGGGGAAGCCGGGAGGAGGCAGAGACAGGGCACTTGACCCAAACTAGCCAAAGAGGTATTCCATACCACAGCATGTCATGCCCTGTATATACACTGGGGGCAGTTACCTGAAAGGGCTAGATCACTGCTTGGGTCGGGCTGGGTATCGGTTGGCGGGTGGTGAGCGGTTGTATTCGCTTCCCTTGTTATTCCCCTTATCATTATTATTATTGGTGGTAGCAGTAGTGGTTTTGTGTTATGCCATAGTTACTGGACTGTTCTTATCTCAACCCCGTGGGAGTTACATTCTTTTGATTCTTCTCCCCATCCCTTTGGGAGAGGGGGAAGGAAAGGAAGGGTAGTGAGCGAGCAGCTGCGTAGTTCTGGATTGCCGACTGGGCTTAAGCCATGACAGGGGCATAAAAAGTGTAAGATATGTGGCTCTCTGCTTTGATTGTAGATGCTTGCATGTTTGGATAAGGTTTGCATTTGAGCATGTATGTATGCATTAAGTTGTATTCTGCATATTCTACCTTGTACAATACTTAAATCACACCTGTCTTCAGAAGTATTAAGTAGGTATCTTGCTTAGTGCTTTCATTTAGACAGCAATTTTTAATGGTAGAAGAGTTATTTTGGTTAACAGATTGCTAATGACTGAAATCATCTTGTATTTGTGAATCTTTTGTGAAACTGGTTTGATGTCTCCTGAAGCCAGCTAGCTGTACTTGAATGTTATCTACATATATTTGACAATTTGTGTATTAATGGATAAGTATTAGCAACTGAGTTCTATTTATCACTTCATTAAGCAACTTAATGTTATCCAAAAATCATCCCCATTACACTGATTTCATGCTACTAGCGTCCTGTTCCAATAACATTTACTGCTATTCTATATTGGTATCAGAATCAGTCTCCTGGGGTTTCTCAATGAAATGACAGTCCCAGTTCAACATATCCCAATTAAGCCAATTATTTTGTAGCGATGTATTACACTTACACAACAGTTCTCATGAAGTGTTTTTGGACTACAGCTTCTTAAGTGGTAGAGGGCAGCTGTTAACTGAGATTTTAGACAGTGCAGATTAATGACAAGAAAGTTTGAACAGTTAAGGCAAACGTAAGTTATTCTAACGTGCAGTACGACTTTTTGACATCATCAATTCAGTCAGTGCTGAAGTTTGAGAACTTGCCTGAAAACCTTTAGAATAAATCATCTAAGATGTTATTGTTAGAAGACCCACTCATTTTCCGGTTCCATTCTCGAAACCCTGTACAGGTCTCCCTTGAAGGAGAGAAATTTTCATTTTATGTGAGAGGTTGCTTTGCTTTGAGACTTTTTTCCAATTTTGTGAACATGCCATTAGGACATCTTCTGGTGCTACTGAAATACTAAAAGCACCACTGAAGTACTAGTAGCTTGTCACTCAGTTCAAGTTGCCATCCTCAAAAGGAATATTGGCTGGACTTTGCTCCACATGTCCCCATTTTTCATAAATACTGGCAATAGCCTGACAGTGTGCTGTTTCTCATTCTCATTTCTTGAAGAAACTGCTCATATATTTCCTCTACCTACAACAAGCTATAGATGAATATTAAGAATTATCAATTGAAATATATTCATACACTCTCTTGGAAAATAAAATTATTTGTATTCCGTTTCTCATTGAATATGGTAGAAATTTCAATCATTAAGGCTTTTTGCTGCCTTGAATCTAAGAAAATTTTTCTGCCTAAGGTGGAAGAAGGGAGGGGATTGAGTTTACTTCTGCTTTAAAGTATAAAGGTCATTTATAAACTCCAAAGTACAAGCCCATTGCATATGATTTTATATGCTGATAATAATTCGGGGCTAATTTTTCTGCATTATTTGTATCATTGACTGTATTCAAGCTTTGCTGTCATTCCAGCAATGGTAATGGATCACCCACACTAAGATGAAAACCATCACCGAAATGAGCATTTGAGACTAGTTGTAGCAATCTGATTAGTATTAGTGTCTGGTTTGCACAGTTTAGGAAACTAATTGTGAAAACTACTATTGGCAAAATGCATTTAACCAAAGACAAGAAAGGAAAGTGAAGAGGAGGAAATTTCAGTTTTTCAGTATCGGTTTGTGTTGCAGCTGCAATGAGATTAAGTTCTCCAAGGAAATCAGATGACTGGAAGCAGGAATCAAGTAGGGCACAAAAACTCCTTCCACTCTTCTGCAGTGTCACTTCAACTTTTTATAGTAGTATATGGATAGTCAAAATGTATTTTGTTAGCAATATCATGAGGATAGACTTTGGGGCAAAAAGGCCCAGAACTTTTTGAGTGAGCTGTCAGCTCATCCTTCAGGAAGTGAAGCTGAAAATCACCTGCTAGTGAAAGGAAACAGGTAAGCATGCAGAAAATTTTAAAGTTACCAAGTGAGACATTTTGTGCATGAATTTCAGAGAAGCTTTGAAAAGGACCCACTTAGGGCAATGACAAATATATTGCTTTTCTGAAAGACAAATAAAATTACATAGTCATGTTCAGATCTCTCATGTGTATCAGAATCTTCTCTTAGTATCTGAGGAGACAAAAAGGCAGAGTAGTTGTCAAGCTATGATTTTCTTTTGGGATATATAAATTGCAACATTAATTACGGTATACTTGTAGGAAAATATTAACTAGAAAGTGCTCTTGTTTTCCCTTTTTTAAATAAAATGACAATTTATTAAAGGATCTGGATCAAGGACCAGTAGTTGACATGACAAACAGTACAATGGGGTTTGGGTGTGAAAAAGATGATACTCATTTAAACACATGGAATCGTCATTAAACTCTGATGTACTTTTTGCTATTACAGTATTTTCAATACTGGCTCCAGAGCATTATCAAAACATTTAAACTTCAGTAAGAAGCTGTCTGAATGATATAAAACATTTTAAACATGATTTTCATATATTTTTTAGTAAATTAGTTTGCTGATGAAAATAGTTATGAAAACTTGTGTCTTAAAAATATTGCTTGATTTCTGTTCTTAAAAGAATCTTAAACTATAATTCTGGGGAAACTAAAAGCTATGCTTATACCATTACAGATCTGAAGCTGTTATTTCTGCTCAAGTTTTGACTTTCAGTATTTTGCTGACCCTGTTACCAAGCAGAAATTTCTTGCATAAGTTGATTAGCCCATTATTATTACAAATTCATACATGGGAATCTTGATAAGTTCACAAATAGTGCATGAACAGACTGGAGGAAGTGACAAAAGACCAGTTACTATCTTTCCGAAGATTTTTTTTTTTTTTATCTTATATTTTGGTGGCGTGTGTAAAAATGGTGAATATCTCTAACCATGAAAAAGTACAGCATTCCTTAATTATAGGAAAGTTGCTGTGAAACGTTGTAAAATCAATGAATATATTAGTCATCCTACAGTATCTTCCAGTCATTCAGCATAGCTTCCAGATCTGACTTCATATCATCCTAAGGAAATATTTAGTTTCTTCATCAAACAACACTAAAATCAAAGTCAAACCATCATTGCTTTGAGTGTATGAATCAGACCATGGGCAAAGTCCTTTTTCCTAAGCCAGACATATTCTAAATTGACAAACAGGAATCCAGTGGAGCACTGTCTAAATGTTTTGTTTTTTTAAAAAAAGCTAACAGTGCAAATGGAAATTGATCTTCTGGTTTTCCATTGTTTGGCAGTTGTGTTGGTCAAAGAGATCCCCAGTACTATTTTACACACTATTCATGATATGTTTATAATACTTTACTCTGACACACTGTATTTCAAACTACTGGTGAGAAGCACTTTCCTGGGGAAGCCAGCATTACTGTCTCAATTTTGCAGGTAGCAACAGGGAGGCACAAATACAATCACAGTTTCTCTGTGATCACTAAACATATCAGTAACAGGGGAAGGAATAGGAGCCTGCTGCTTCTTTTATAATTTTTTTACATAAGGCAGTTATTGAAATTAAAAATAATAATGTTCAAAATTGTGTTGCTTGGAATCTTCTTATGTCAAATTATTGGCTCATAAACCTCATTATCCAATTTTACGGTGGAGGCAAATTCTTCCTATAAACAGTATACCTTCCTAGCTTCCTTTTGTGTCTTCTAGTACATACTTCTAATTATATAAGCTTTAAAAATGTCTCATTACATGTTTTGCCATTAATAAAAATATTTTTTTTAATAAATTTTTAATCTTAGAAATTAAATTGGCCTTTATATCCAGGTGACCTCAAATTATACATTATTTTAGTATAACTAAACTAGGCAGGGTATTTTCCCATTTTGCCAATCCTACTCAGTCCCTGTCAGCATACAGCTGTGTTCATGGGAGCCTTAGAAAAATGACGTTTAAAAGTCTCAGGAGGTATTAATGTGAATTGTTTCCTGCAAACAGACATGGTTTGACAAGCAGCTGTTAGAAAAGTGAAAAGTCTTAATTCTTTGCAGCCTCCAGATTGCATGCCAGTCAGCTGGAGACTGAGATAAATCTCTGCCTCTAGAACAGGAGGTAAACAGTATAATATGTCAGGATCTCCTGATTCCTAGTTCCAAGATTTGCAGTATATTGCATTACCTGTTTGGAAACATCATTCAACTTGTTTTTCACATCTGTAAAGGAAAGTAGTATTTGCTTTTGAAACCCTTGGAAGGCAAGTGAGCTGTATGCAGACAATACTCAAGGCATTTGAATTCATGTTCTTTCCTTGTAGGTCACTCTAACAAGTATTCCTTTACCTGTCTGCAAAATACAGTTTCACACTTTGAAGGTTAATATAGCTCACAGCAGAATTACAATGGCGGATAACTTAAACATGACAACATGTGAATGCTTTTGTATAAGAAAGCCTGCCCTAAATTCTCACATTTCTTAAGCTACATAATAGTTCAGCACTGAACACTTACAGCCATCTGTGAAGATGGCATGTAGCCCATTTCTAATAGGTGCCAAATAAACATGTTTTAGATAGGAATCTTGAGCAATACTGCAACTGCTATCTTAGCTACAGAAAGGTCATGCATTGTGGCAGTTTTGCCAAGCATCTCTTTACACTTCATGATACTTGTTGACGCTAATGCCAGAAAAGGAGGATTTTTCTTAACAGTGAAAGTAGGCACCTGTGCCTGCCCACAAGGAAAATATTATTGTAGGAATGACCTTGAATAACAGAACTTGTCAGAAAACTTAACATATGAAAATCCTGTAGTAATTCTCTATTATTAATCTAATTTCAGAGTGCTTTAGTAAATTAAAGAACAGGCCACAGATTTCAAACTTTTCAAAGAGGTTGGTGACTGTTAATGAAAAGAGGAATTTAGCCTCCAACAAATTGTCATCTTTAGCTGTAAAGGGGTATTACAGATTTGCTGTTTGTTGTGAAGCTTAGTCATCTTTATTACAGACTACAGCCAGCTTAATTAGACTCTTAATTAAGATCAGAAAAGTTGTAACTGTTGGAAAATATCTAATTGATAAAGTGAAACTTTCTGCTTTGTATTTTATTATTTTTTTTTCCTTTAAATGCCTGCCTTTTAGCATTTCACAAGGAATTACTTGTATAGTCCACTGTAATTGTCCTCACAGTTCAATGCACCAACTTACAGGATAAATTTAAAACTTTGAGTTATCATCACATAGAAGCCTTTGAAGAAATTTTATATCTTGAAAATACATATATTTTTTTCAAATAGGCTAAAAATCATACTGTAGATGATATCTGGAAATTCTACCTGCATGAAGAAATAGAATCATAGAATTATAGAATGGTTAGGGTTGGAAAGGACCTTAAGATCATCTAGTTCCAACCCCCCTGCCATTGGCAGGGTCACCTTGCTCTGAACCATGTCGCCCAAGGCTCTGTCCAACCTGGCCTTGAACACTGCCAGGGATGGAGCATTCACAACTTCCTTGGCCAGCCTGATCCAGTGCCTCACCATCCTCACAGTAAAGAACGTCTTCCTTATATCTAACATAAACTTCCCCTGTTTAAGTTTGAACCTGAAAATAGTGTATGTTTGAGCAGCCTTATATTTTAATTCAACCATATTTTGTTATTTCAGAACTCATTAGAAATTATTTCACACCAGCTCTGTCTTTAAAATCTTAATAAAAATTACAGCATGTTTTTACCCCAAAGTGATTTTAGGTAAAGTTACTCTAAAGAGTACCAATTATTGAACCAATTGTTTCTCTGTGCAACTCTCATATCATCAGCCTTACATTTGAGCTCCAGTTTCTTTCCTGTCTATTTTTTTTTTCTCTATTGTATCCATTCCTGGCAGTATTCAAGGCCTGGTTGGATGGAGTCTTGAGTGACATGGTCTAGTGGGAGGTGTCCCTGCCCATGGCAGGGCGGTTGGAACTGGATGATCTTAAGGTTCTTTCTAACCCTTATTATTCTGTGATTCTTGATTAATATAAGATCTGTGAGAAGAATCAATGGTATAACACAAAGTTAATCAAAACATTAATAATTCTCTTATGGCCATACTTCTTCCCTGTGCATATGTGCATTTTTCACATGGCTAAAGTACCAGAAAAAAGGATTAATTTCTCTAACTTGGTTTATCCTAAAGAGAATAACCTAACTCACAAAATGATGGGAATGGCAGAATAATTCAAATCCAGCCTGTGCAACTTAGTCATGAATCTGAATGAACGTGAAGACAGAAGTGAATTCATCTTGGACACGAAAAATTGTAATATCTCTCCCAAAATAGTTCAGTTTTGAGTAGTGAAAATTTACAGTATGAAAATGAATGAATTGGTTCATTATTTGTGAAAGTTTTTGCCTTGGCTATGCTGATGAACTGTGATTCCAAGTTGGTTTTTTGTACCTAGAAGCTTGTTTTTCAGGCGAGGGCATGATTATGGTCCAAAATAATCAGTATTGCTAGTGTTACAAACTGCAAGGGCATAATCTGTGCCATCTGTGGAATATCAGGAACTGTAATAGAGTGTCTCTACATTGACATGCAGTTGGAGTTAAGGTATTGTCATCAGTAATAAATGCAAAGATTTTGTTTTATTAGCCCTCATTTATGATGGTGATTTATATTACTCAAATGCATCAAGTAGAATTGGTGCAATTTGCTTCAGAGAAGGCCAGTGACCAGCATAGAGGTCTTAGTTACTGATGAAACATGGAATCATAGAAGAAGCCTAAAATGCAGGTAGGTTGAGGACTGTTTCTTGCAGCAGTATTTGATGTGTGAGAAGAGTGGTCCTCACAAACAGCACTGAGCTTGTGTTCAGGCATCCCTGGGCAGTTGCGGCCTTTGCCACTGACCTGCTGTGTATATTTTGG
Organism: Psittacula echo; assembly: GCF_963264785.1. NCBI lineage: Eukaryota > Metazoa > Chordata > Aves > Psittaciformes > Psittacidae > Psittacula > Psittacula echo. The sequence goes on along the minus strand of NC_137735.1, from coordinate 40,711,192 downwards.
CTATTGAAGATATAAAATATTCTTACCATTCTTTTCTGATGAAGTCATAAAGCACCAGGCAGGGTAGTTTGTTTTTCTGTACACTGTGTGGTATAACACATTTTTGAATTTGATTGGCTCCATCTTTCACGTTACTGTAATAGGTCCTCCTTATCTCCCCACCCCCAAAAGATGGTTTGTAAGTCTGATTTTTTGTTAGTCATACTCTCTACTATTTGTAATTGTCCTGAGTTCAGATCATCATTCAAGGATTTAAATTCAGAGGGTTTTTGTAGAAAAGCATTTTGGTTCTGTTTGTTTGTACTGATTTCATGTGTAAGTTTACAGTATCATAGAATGCTATGAATTGGAACGGACTATAAACATCATTGATTTCCAACCCCCCTGCCACAGCCAGGGACACCTTCCACTAGACCAGGTTGCTCAAAGCCCTGTCTAACCTGGCCTTGAGCATTGCTGAGGATGGGGCAGCAACAGCTTCTCTGAGCAACCTGTTCCAGTGCCTCACCACCCTCACAGTAAAGATTTTTTCCTAATGTCTAATCTAAATCTATCATCTTTCAGCTTAAAGCCATTTGCCCTTGTCCTGTCACTACATGCCCTTGTAAAAACTCACTCTCCAGCTTTCTTGTAGGTCCCGTTTAGGTAGTGGAAGGCTGCCATAAGGTCTCCCCAGAGCTTTCTGTTTTCCAGGCTGAACAAGCCCAGCTCTCTCAGCCTGTTTTCATATGAGAGGTGCCTCAGCCATCTGAGCATCTTCATGGCCTTCCCCTGGTCTTGCTGTAACAGCTGCATGTCCCTTTTGTGTTGGGGGCCCCAGAACTGAACACAGCGTTCAAAGTGGGGTCACACAAGAGCGGAGTAGAGGAGAAAATCACCTCCTGTAACTTGCTGGTCGTGATTCTTTTGATGCAGCCAGCATACGGTTGGGTCATGGTCACTGCAGCCAAGGCTGCCCTCCAGCTTTACATTCCCCTATCAGTGAGAACAAGGTCCAGCATAACACCTCTCCTTATTGGCTTTTGTATCACTTGGAGAAGGAAGTTATCAAAACACATTCCAGGAACCTCCTGGATTGCTTTTGCCCTGCTGTGTTCTCCCTTCAACAGATATTGGGGTGGGTGAAGTCCCCATTGAGCACCAGGGCTTGTGAACATGATGCTGCACCTATCTGTCTATGGAGGGCATCATCATCCTTGTCAGGTGGCCTGTAGCAGACCCCCAGCCCTGATGTCCCTTGTCCCTGCCCTCCCTTTAATCCTGATCCATAAACTCTTGGTCAGCTCCTCAGCCATCCCCAGGTGGAGCTCTGCACATGCCACCTGTTCATTGATGTAGAAGGTGACACCCCCTCCACATCTTCCCAGCCTCTCTTTCCTGAAGAGCCTACATCCTTCCATTGCAACATTCCAGTCACAGGAGGTGTCCCACCATGTATCAGTAATGCCAATGAGGACATAGCCCTTCAGACATAACCTCATCTAGGTGTTCCTGCTCCGTCAGGGGGATTGGACTAGATGATCTTTTGAGGTCCCTTCCAATCTCTAGCATACTGTGATACTGTGACATGCCCACACCTCTAACTCCTGTTGCTTGTTCCCCATGTCAACCCACAGCAGAACAGGTTTCTCAAAGTGAGTGCCATAGTCTAAGTAGCCAATAGAAATAGCCTTTTATTTGTATATGTATAACTAAATTTTTAGTAATATGTGCTGTCAGTACACTAAATTTTTAGCACCTAGATATGTAATGAATGAAACATAATAGAAAATATATTTAAACTTGATTAGGTGGGTTTTTTTCCTTCAGAGTGTTGATGGTGTGTTGTCTTGTGACTCTATCCACATTCTGTTTAGTGGAATCTTCAGTCCAGGACTTTTAAGGAAAGAAGTTTGCCCTTCCTAAAAAGAACTAGTCATTCATAGGATTGAGGAATAGACTTTGAGAATCTCTTAAATAACATGATCAGAATTAAATCCAAATTTCACTTAATGTTGCTGAAACACAAATGTTGTTTGTCTTCACTTTCATTAATTTCACCACCACTCCATCATGGCTGGGAGCTCTGAATCGTAATTTTTTTAGTGTCTAACACATTTTTCCCCCAAGGAGACACTACATTTAAAAGTTAATTAGTTTCTTTGCAAATGTGCAAGTCCATAAAATTGAATTATGATTGTTAAAATCATAAAAATGACATCAGTCTTACAGATCTGGAATATTCTGAACGTGTATTCCTCACATGCAAATTTCATTGAGATACAGATCATCTGTACTTCATGATCTGACAAGACAATATGCTAAGACAGAGATGAGCCAAAAAAAAAAAAAAAAAAAAAAAGGAAAAAAGACAAGGTCATATTTAAAAACAAAAGTGAAAAGTTAACCAGAGCTAGCCTGCAGAGTTCTTTTCTTCTCTCACTTCACTTCCGTGGTTGTAGCTTTCATTTGGATAATTTTGAAGAACAGTTAAGTTACATGCCTGTGTAAATATACTTGCAACAACAGGAACATAAATGCTTGAACCCATAGTGAATAACTTAGCTAAAATTAGACTACCTGAAGGAAGGAAAACAGCAACAAGAAGCAAACAGCAAGTTACCAGAATTTTGTGTGGGTAAAATAAATTAAAATTCCACATATTTTTTTCTGGGAATTCAGGGTTGTGTGTGAAAAAGCATGTCACTCAATCTATGTGTCCTACTGAACAAAGAGAATGTCCATAGCATGTCCAGTGGCAGGGTTATGGTTTCTTACTCTTAACAGCATAGTAGTGTTGCAATATTTAGACTTAACAAATTGGTTTAGGAATGGAATGAGCATGCATGGTTTTTGTAAAAGATTGTGTGGAAGACAACTTCATTCTGCAAGTAATAGAGGAGCCGACAAGGAGAGGTGCCATGCTTGACCTCGTGATCACCAACAGGGAAGGGCTGGTTGGAAATGTGACACTTCAGGGCAGCCTTGGATGCAGCGATCACGAGATGGTCGAATTCGAGATCCTCAGGACAGTGAGAAGAGCATGCAGCAAGCTCACTGCCCTGGACTTCAAGAGAGCAGACTTTGGCCTCTTCAGGAACCTGCTTAGTGAGGTTCCATGGGATATAGCCCTAGAGGGCAGGGGGGCCCAAGACTGTTGGTTGTTATTCAAGGATGACCTGCTACAAGTTCAGGAGTGTTGCATCCCAACTAGAAGGAAGTGCAGCAGGAGGGCCAGGAGACCTCCTTGGATGGATAAGGAGCTGCTCAGGAAAATTCAAAGGAAAAAAGAGGCTTATAGAAGGTGGAAGCAAGGACAGGTGGCCTGGAAAAAATACAGGAATGTTGTCCGGGAAGCTAGGGACCAGGTTAGGAAAGCTAAGGCCCAGTTAGAATGAAAATTGGCTAGGGATGTTAAGGATAACAGGAAGGTATTCTATAGGTACATTGCGAATGAAAGACAGACTAGGGACAATGTAGGCCCCCTCTGGAAGCTATCAGGAGAACTGGCTACCCAGGATTTGGAGAAGGCTGAGGTTCTTAATGACTTCTTTGCCTTGGTCTTCACTGGCAAAGTCTCTGACTGCACCACCCAAATCTTGGAAGGCAGGGACTGTGAGAGTGAAGATCCTAGGCCCACTGTAGGAGAGGATCTGATTCGAGATACACAAGTCCATGGGACCTGATGAAATCCATCCACAGATCCTGAAGGAGCTGGCGAATGATGTTGCTAAGCCACTGGCCATCATATTTGAAAAATCATGGCAGTCAGGTGAAGTTCCCAACCACTGGAAAAAGGGAAATATAACCCCCATTTTCAAGAAGGGGAAAATGGAATTACCCGGGGAATTACAGACCAGTCAGTCTCACCTCTGTGCCTGGCAAAATCTTGGAGCAGATTCTCCTGGAAGACATGCTAAGGCACATGAAAAACAAGGAGGTGGTTGGTGACAGCCAGCATGGCTTGACTAAGGGGAAATCCTGCCTGACCAATTTGGTGGCCTTCTATGGTGGGGCTATGGAACTGATGGACAGAAGCAGAGCAGTTGACGTCATCTTCCTGGACTTGTGCAAAGCCTTCGACACTGTCCCACATGACATCCTTGTCTCTAAATTGGAGAGACATCAATTTGATGGGTGAACCACTCAGTGGATAAAGAACTGGCTGGATTGTTGTTGGACAACAGCCAGAGTTGTGGTCAATGGCTCGATGCCCGGCTGGAGACCAGTAACGAGTGATGTCCCTCAGGGATCGGTGTTGGGACCGGTCTTGTTCAACATCTTTGTGGGTGACATGGACAGTGGGATTGAGTGCACCCTCAGCAAGTTTGCCGATGACACCAAGCTGTGTGGTTCGGTTGATACGCTGGAAGGAAGGGATGCCATCCAGAGGGACCTCGACACGCTTGTGAGGTGGGCTGATGCCAACTTTATGAAGTTTAACCATGCCAAGTGCAAGGTCCTACACCTGGGTCGGAGCAATCCCAGGCACAGCTACAGGTTGGGCAGAGAAGAGATTCAGAGCAGCCCTGCAGAGAAGGACTTGGGGGTGTTGGTCGATGAGAAAATGAACATGAGCCGGCTTCAGTGTGCGCTCGCAGCCCAGAAAGCCAACCATATCCTGGGCTGCATCAAAAGGAGCGTGACCAGGAGGTCGAAGGAGGTGATCCTGCCTCTCTGCTCTCGTGAGACCTCACATGGAGTATTGTGTGCAGTTCTGGTGTCCTCAACATAAAAAGGACATGGAACTGTTGGAACAAGTCCAGAGGAGGACCACGAGGATGATCGGGGACTGAAGCACCTCCTGTATGGAGACAGGCTGAGAAAGTTGGGGCTGTTCAGCCTGGAGAAGAGATGGCTGTGTGGAGACCTCATAGCAGCCTTCCAGTATCTGAAGGGAGCCGACAAGGATGCTGGGGATGGACTATTCATCAGGGACTGTAGTGACAGGACAAGGGGTAACGGGTTCAAACTTAAACAGGGGAAGTTTAGATTGGATATAAGGAAGAAATTCTTTACTGAGAGGGTGGTGAGGCACTGGAATGGGTTGCCCAGGGAGGTTGTGAATGCTCCATCCTTGGCGGTGTTCAAGGCCAAGTTGGATGAGGCCTTGGGTGGCATGGTTTAGTGTGAAGTGTCCCTGCCCATGGCAGGAGGGCTGGAGCTAGGTGATCTTAAGGTCCTTCCAACCCTAACTATTCTATGATTCTATATGTTGACCCCTTTCTTATGTTTGCTACTTTCCTTTACATGAGGCTAAGCTATTTTATTTTTCTCCCTTATTCCTGGTCTAAATATTTCTGAAGCTGTTGCTACTATTGGTTTACAATTTGCATTGCTGTGCTTTTGTAGAGTTCTTGATACATATCATTTCCACTGTGGCTGAGAGTGTCAAGATACAGTCTTCAGTTTAAAAGCTTATAAATCACATTAGCATAAACTGGTAACTCATAGTATAGGTGAAACTACTCTGGCATGTGCAACTGTGCACACAGTGATGCACAGTGGCTCCTAATCAAAATACCTAGGTATGTGTGAACAGACTGCCCAGAGAAGTTGTGAATGCTCTGTCCCTGGCAGTGTTCAAGGCCAGGCTGGATGTGGCTTTGAGCAACCTAGTCTAGTGGAAGGTGCCCCTGGTTGGGGCAGGGGGGTTGGAACTAGATGACCTTTATGACCCCTCCCAACCCAAACCATTCTATCAATCTTATAATTCTGTCATCCTTGGGGTTGTGCTCTGGTTCTGAAAGCATTATGCATTTTTGCTATCGGAAGATGGAATAGAACATGTGCCTGTTAAATATAATGAAAGTCAGAAGCTGAGAGGGAACCTGAGCAGGTTTGATTGCACAATTGCAGTTTTAAAAGATCTTGACTATTTGGAGAAATAGCCTGGGAAAAAAATCGGGTTTTGCAACAAAACAGCTTACAAGGACAGAAGTGTTGCTGTTCCTTTATCAAAAATATTCAACTTGTAAATATAGGATGAGGAGATCTTGGGTATAAGTAAGCTTAGGAAAATGTAGGTAGATATTGTAAGTCTATCATCTACATATATGCATAAAACTGAGGTATAGCAAATCTAAAGCAGCCAATGAGTCAACAACAACAAAAAATAATGGTTGTATGAAAAAGGACACAAAAGCTCTAGTGATCTGTATAAACAACAGTGCAAAAAAATACTTTTTACTCCACTTAGCTGCCATCTTCACAAACCTTTACAAAACAGGAAGCTTGTGGATTTCTCTCTAGCTTTATGCTAAAGGGATTTTGTTCTCTCTCAGCTGAATATAAACTGATACCATTTCACAATGGTTGCCCTTTCTTCTGCCATGAAAGCACAAGAAAGATTAACAGGATCTGTAGTGGTCTGCAAATAGAAGATATGTCCACATGTCTACAGTGCATGTCTACATTTTTCCTAATGTACTTGTAGCATGGACTTTAAAGTTAACATTAAGAATGTGCCAACTCTCTTGCTATAATTTTGATATGAACTATTTTAACACAAATACTAAAACTAAGGCTGTCCTGAAGCATGTCACACCTATGCAAAGCTCACTTTCTTCCATTTATTTTCTTTTCCTGGAAGCATGATCTTCTATTTTCGTGTAGTTACAATTAAACTGATACTGTGAAAATAATTTTGCAATAAAACAGAGGAGAAACTGTTCATAAGATGTCATATGTTCAGAAGAAACACTTTGTTTTCATGAGAAAATCTTTATGCTTCTTTAGTAAATAAGGTTTTAAAATATAGTAGTAATTGAAAACCTTACTGAGATACTAGCATTTGTACTAAAAGTAATAAAGGTCAAAGAAGAGACATGGACAGAATATGACAAATCAGCATCACTTTCACATGGTTTTTTAGGCTTTCCAAAGGAGGATTAGCAGCCTTGTAACTAACTGATAATGAGTCCTTGTCCTGGTTTCAGCAGTAGCAGTCATTTTTTCTGCTTTTTAGTAGCTGGTGCAGTGCTGTGTTTTTGACTTTTGGACTGGGAACAGCATTGAAAACACTGATGATTTTAGTTGTTGTTAAGTCATGTTTACTCTGACCAAGGACTTTCTGAGTCTCATGCTCTGCCAGGGAGGAGAGGAAGCCGGGAGGAAGCAGGGACAGGACACCTGACCCAAACTAGCCAAAGAGGTATTCCATACCAAAGCATGTCATGCCCAGGATGTAGAACTGGGGGCAGTTACCCGGAAGGGCTAGATCACTGCTTGTTTTGGCTGGGTATTGATAGGCGGGTGGTGAGCAGTTGTATTCTCTTCCCTTGTTATTTCCCTTATCGTTATTATTATTGGTGGTAGCAGCAGTGATTTGTGTTATACCTTGGTTACTGGACTGCTCTTATCTCAATCCGTGGGAGTTACATTCTTTCGATTCTCCTCTCCATCCCTCTGGGAGTGGGGGAAAGGGGGAAAGTGAGACAGAGACTGCATGGTTCTGATTTATGGCTGGGCTTAAACCACAACACTTGCACATTCTCACATGAATATTATGGGAATATACTTAGCACCTATTATTTAATAAACATTATTTATACTGTAGAATAGGTAGGGAATATCAGTTGGATCTGGTTGAAGCTGGTTTCTAACCAAAGCAAAGAAGGGACAGTTTTTTATTAAACATAATTTATGCAGCTGTAGAAGTTAGCAAGCAATTCTGTGTATGCTAACAGTGTAGACAGTTTCAAGGCAAGACCATAAAATTCACTCAGAAATACACAGAAGCCATGTGGTTCCTAAACTACCTTCAACTAAAATGGAGTCTGAAAGAGCACTAGGGGAAGTATTGTGTATATCTGCCGTATTTTTGCTTTTCTTTTCCCTGGACATCTCTTTATGGCTTCTTTTGAAAGAAAATTGTTGTTGCCTTCTTCCCTGCTTGGTAGGTTGATTCATAGCTGAAAGTATTTACAAAAGGCTTTTTGTACCAAAAACATTTTTAAAAGTTCAGTATTTGATTTTGATCTGAATGGAAACCCAAAGATCTTGTTATACCTGTTGAAGAAACAGTAATAAACTTACAAGTTAAATTTGTAATAGATATACATAATATTATACAGTCCTAGTGTGTAGTATAATATTAATTTTATTTGTCTGAAGTTTCAGTGGAGTCTAGAAGGTCATTCCCGACTCTTCGCTAAAGCATAAATGTCAAGTTACAAAGTTAGTGCCTGTAAATAGACCAAATAAAAGTAATTAAAATTTTTTGTTTAGGTATAGTATGACAGAGAATGGCATACAGTCTTTTAAGTCAATCAAAAGAGTAATATACGAAATGTTGTAAGTTGTCCTTGTGAAATGCTGTGTTTGTGCATCTGTATTTTGTTTTTTCTTGACCATGAGATTCTAACAACCTACATCTTCACATTTCCTGTGATTTACAGTATGATTGCAGGTGTAAAGTGTGTTCAGGCTTGAACAGTACAATGAACCTTATGGAAAACTGCTGTAGCTATTAGGAAAAGAAAGTACCCTTCTGAGTAATACAAATCTGAGTTAATTTGAAGAAAAAAATTAATTCTCTTTGGGTACTTGCTGGGAGAATGAGACATTCTTCTGAAAGCTATGGTGAAAGGAAACATGCAATCATTTTATAGCCTTTTAAAAGTTGTGGAAATATTTTCTTGGAGTATAAAGCAGATAAGAAGTAGATATGATTTTAAGTGCTCTTTTGATCATTTTAAAAGAGATTCAACATCAGAATCAAGCCTATTAGATTTCAGTGAGGAAGGCTTTTATCTTGTAACACTCACTTGGTCCCATGAGGCTTAGCAGAATCCTGCTGAAAATTTTGATAACTGCTTCAGGCAGACGTTGCATGGTGCATTACTTAAGCATTTATCATTTGGGATCTGATGGCCTCAGTTAGTGGAGAAATCACTGGATTTAGAGTCAGTAAAGCAGCCAATTTATCAAAAGACAGAAGGTAAACTACTTTCCTACCATTCACTTCTTCACATTATGGTAATAAATTTTTCAGACTTGATCTGACATAGCAAAGAGATTTAAAGAGATTTTGGAATTATTTTTGATTGCTAAAAAAGTGAGGTTTAATAAAAAAAATCTGTTGCAGATATTACTGTTTTTCATTCATGCATATAATATATATAAATGTACGTATGTGTGCAGTGGTCTGGCTTAATGTAGACCTGAACTCAGAGATCCTTTACTTTTAGCTAATCCTACTGGTAGTGTAGAAGAATAATTTCTGCGTGGCTGTTGCTAGACAATTACTTTCTATCTAATTTGTTATCATTCAAATCTTACAACTTGAGGTTTATTGAAAATGTTCTTATGACAAGTAAAGCTCAATGGAAAGTTCCATTTTGTAACTGGTTCTTTACTAAATCAGGGAGTTTGGAAACCAGCTTGAAAATGCCTCTATTTTTCCTGAAAACATGAGTAAAACATTACATAAAACATGCTTCTTTACATAAAACATTTCAGTGTGCTGGAAGAAAAATACTTCTATTGAATCTTAAAATAACAATAATAAAAAATCAAGATAACTTGCATTTAAAGCATTTTTAATGAAAATTCTAACTTTTTTTTTTCATCAGAACAATTCACTAAATTTGATGTGAACTTATGTGCAACCATCTGACTCTAAAATGCATCACTCCACAAATAAATTATTTTTAAAATTTTGGTGAGATGTGATATTGAGTCTGATTTAGTTATGAGTGCTGATGTGTTAACAGCTACCATCTGCTATATGTAAATGGAAGAAGGGAAACACAAAATAGAAACAGCAAATGATGTACCGTTGTCATGTCACAGGCTATGTGATATGACTATTCCACAGTTTGGTGAGATGAAGTTGTTACTGAAAATAAAGTTACAGATCAGAAGTATAAAAATTGATCATATTTCTCACATCCCAAGTTTGACATACCATAAATCATTACTGTCTCAGAATAGACTGCTGTTACTCTATTAATAATATTCACTTCTTAAAGGTTGATTCTAATTTTATATATGTAATTAGATAGCAAATTATCAGATACAGTGTGTAACTAATTACTTGTGTTTAAATTCTATTATCTGTGATTTCAATTGGTTGTGAGCAAAAATAAATTTAAGGACCAAGACTGTCTCTGAAAAATTAGAAATTGAGGTTTGAAATATTTTTAAACATATTCTTTCCATGTGAAAAGTTGTTATTCATGTTATGCCACTTAAGTTAATTGTGGACTACACTCAGAAATAAGACTATATGGTAAAATCTTTGATGTTTAGGGATATGCAAGCTGTGGGACTGACAAGCTGCTTTTGTCTACTAGTATGAGTCTGCTTTTGACAGACCTATAGATGCTCTTCTTATTGAAGGCATTCAGGTTTCTTCAGTGGTTTTGGTTGATACCAACAATTCACGTAGAGTTTACAGACATTTATAGACCCCTTTTTCCACACTTTTAAACATGATTTGAAAACATGGAACACAGCGATTTAAACAACGTAAGTCCTTTGTTTGCAGTTGTATTGAATGCTTTGGGACTAACATCACAGGTTTAATCTTTCTTAAAATAATATTGTTGAAATCTTAACAGTTATATAAGCTGTAATTATAACAGTGACTAGTGAACAGCTGTCATTTATAAAGCATCCTAATCAGAAATTTTACTGATGCTAAATGAGAAGTGATGAAAGGGTTTCTAGATTTTCAAACTGAAGACAAACTGAGTACTTGAACTAGTCAAAATAATTGTCTAATTTGGACAATGAATTCATTTTGATAACTCTGCCTTGAATATGTATCTTCATTGGTAGATGATTCGGAGAAAACTCCAGGAACAAACTTGCCAACAAAGTTTTCAAGTTGACAAGCAGATATTCTTTATTGCTGTGCCGGGAGACACAGGGGGTAGCTCCTCCTAACGTGTGTCTCCATATTGCTACACAAGCTGTCCTTATATAGTCCCTGGGCATTTACATACATATTCACGAGGCTACGTATGGATTACATCATTTTCCAGAAAGTTCCCCGCATGTGTGCAAAATTGTGGTGGTGGTCTCTGAGGGTTGTTTATTTCTTCCAACAATCTTCATCACTTCTGGCAGCCTTTGAAGCACTCACAGTAGATGCTCATACCAAGTTAATTGGTTCGTTAGCACCGGAGACACAATAATCCTCCTATCCTCCTACTTATCAGTCAGTTTACCTGTAGCCCATCCTGGACACCTGCCATTCCCAGATACTCCTTATCCCTATGTGCTGTTATTCTAGACTATTTTTCTTAAAACTATGTCAACTATAACAATTTATCTTGTACAAGAATTCTCAGTATGTTCTCTAGCTGTACTCTATTTTTTTTTCTCTGTGTGTCATGCCCCTCAGTAATTTTCCACTGCTACTGTTACAAAGCCATCAAACTTAACATTACTTAAAACAAATTCTAAAGGTTTATATATTCCATTTTGTGATTTTATGCCCCCCCTTTGTCTCATAGACAAAGGATAGTGATTTCTAACTATTCGTTATAAACATTATTTTGACATGTTTATTGAACATTTTTGGATTAAATCTAATTGAATTTTGATTGCCTAGCAGATTTGTAATGGATTACATAGCAGGAGTTATTGTCTTATATTTACAGCTATAATACTTAAAATTCAGCCCCTCATAAACAATTTCATTTAATGATTCTATCACATATTAAAATTAGCAATGAATTGAGAAAACTTGCTTATTGCCTATCATAAGTATGCATTTATGGAGCAAGAAAATAGAAGTGTGAAGGAGTTTCTTGATTGGGTGAAGGGAAAAATCAAATTTACTTATGAATTCCTTATTTCCTACTATTAAATAAGGAATATACCATATTGGGAAAATGACAGAGCTGGATGAGCAAGATTTTTTTATTTTTTTTATCTCATTATGCTGCGTGACTAATTTCATGAAGAAATAATCTCCTCTTGATTTAGATTAACTTTCAATCTATGTTTATAATGGCCAGTTTTCAAAAATAACCTTTCAGCAGTCAGCACAAAATTCCATAGCCTCTTTGACCTTTGACCATATATACTTGGCAAGTTGTGGATATCTTTCAGTGATAATTTTCCAGTGGGTAAAAACATGTTAGGCAACAGTATGTTCCGGGGACTGTTCAGAGTTCCTGTTGTTGCAGAAAAGGCGGAATGGGAAAGGGAGTCCACAACTGCAGTAGCAGACCTGGAGTTGAGACTATTGTATGTAACACAGATTTGGGAAGGAGGAGGAAAACACCTAACGTCCTGCCTTGGTAGCCAGACCTGCCCACAGTTGCTCTTCTTTTCAGGCAATGCAGAGCTCCCCCAGTAGGTTTTGTTAGGGTCACTGCTAAAAAGTGAAAGTATCATGTCATGATGCTAGAGTCTGTCTCTTTTAAGCTCTGAAATTAAACAAAAGAGCTCATTGTCAAGTGCTGGTAGTTTTATCAGGAAACAGTTTGTCAGCACGGTGTTCCTTCTGAATTCTAATTCGTATGCCTCCATTCTGGTTTGAAGAAGGAATTTTGCTGCACATTTCTCTTCAGGTCTAGCAAATTCTCCCCCTATTGATGTATATATTCTGATTTTTCAGCTGTAGAATAAGCAATAGCAGCAAGCTGCTCACTGACCTTGAAAAACTGTCTTAATGTTTTGCTGTATCTGCAAATGTTCTTTAAAAAAGTCCTCATGTTTATTACATGCGTATTAATGGACCCTTGAAATTGAAACAACTTTATTTTTGTGATTGCCACTTCTTTCCTTTGTAGTGCATAACTGTTTATATACAACAGTGTGAAACAGTTGCTGTACTTCAGCAGCTGGCGGTACTCTAGATATCCCCAAGAATTCTAAATTTTTTTTTAAAAAAGGATGCTATTCATGCTGAGCTCCATGGATGATGTTCTGTAGGAGAAGCTTGAATAACCAATTTCCATGAGTGTTAAAAGATATTGGGGGAAACAATCAAATATAGAAGCTCTGCATTAGAAGGCAAACATTACACCTGCCTAGTTATTTCTTAGACTAGGCTTTATGATCTCAGGAAGAAATTTTACTGTAACTTTGAAAAGTGGTTTCATCATTAGCCTTGGATAGGGACTTTATTTAAACACAACCTGCTTTAAGATGGCTCATGTCACTTATGTTGCTGTTATAGCTTGTAATGTCCCTAGTGCTGAGCTTTAGTCATTCTTCAAGGAGCTTTTTTTGTCACAGATTTGGAAAGAAATAGAAATAAGGTTTAGAAAGAAATAGATAACTGCACATCATCTTAGTATTTCCTGGGAGGTTGGAGGCAAATAGCTTTATCTCTTGGTCATTTGCTGTGGCACTAGCATTGTCTTTCTGATGTACTGCAGGAGCTTCTTTGAGAGTCCATATATATCAAGTGAATGGCCAGAAAGCAGAAGAAGAAATTATCCTTCTTGTCAGGTGGTGGTGCACTCGAGGCTGTCTCTGAGGCAGGGTGAGGTTTGGTTGCCTTGGGCTGCTATGGTAGAAAAAAGTTTTATCTCTGTTAGTGTTGCCCTCTCTAGGTCTTGGCTAAAGACTAGCACAAATAGCATGGCACATGTAGAGTTAAAATCTCAAATTTCTTCTTCCCTCCAGAGTCTTCTGGATGGTGCATGGCTCAGAACAGAAAGTGGCAGAAGTTGCTGGGTTGTGACAAGTTGGGGGGAAAGGGAATGAAAGAACATTCCAGGGAGAGCAGGGTATAATAGTTCATTACTTGGAGCAAATCTTTGCCATGTCAATCAACCATATAATGACTTTCAGAAGAAGTCTGGTGTCTGGGAAGCCTCAGCTATTATTGCTGCTTCACTTTGGTAAAAAATTGCAGCCAGAAGCTGCTAAGTTGCCTCCCTCAATGCCTTAAGTAGGCGATCTATGTAACAGCCTTTTGCTTCTTCATCCAAAGAAAGCTGCTGTCCTTGGATTGCTTGGAAGTTTGGCAGGAAGGAATTCCTGCAGGGAGCAAGTTTAAAGTTAAACCCTAATCTTGGGTTATTCCAGTTTTCTCCTTTGACAGACTTTGCAATGCAAACAAGTGGTCTCTACATATGTCTGCTTAGATTAGTACATTATTTGTGTGAATTGATATTAATAGTTTTCATCCTGCATACTGGTAGTTTTGTACTTCATGGACAAATGGAGAAAGATTACAAGACATCTCACTCTGGCACCCTGATTGTATATTTGCTGGACAAATAGCCCAAGAGTGAAAATATCAAGATTTTCTCTCTCAAATGTGTTTTTCTACCATATAGATTAATCCTTCTGATGTAAAATCCACCTGATGTCTGAAAATATAGAATACATGTTCTCATGTGCATCACAATTGACTATTATGATCTTAAGGTCCTTTCCAACCCTAACTATTCTATGATTCTATGATTATGCAAAGGCAAACATCGGAGGTGTTATTTGAAAACTTGATTTTAGCTGTCTTGCATTGCTACTTTTTCAAACACAAGTCTGAAAGAGAGAAGAGCTTCCAGACTACTTGACTAGGTAATAATAAGCAAGGTGTTCTCAAGCAGTGGGGACTTCTTCATGTAGACCATATTTAATATTTGTGATATTTAATATGGTATACATTGTGCTTTTTTATTTCCCATGTGGGAGGTTCTTTACCAGAGTGATTTGATGAAAAACTCTACAGATATGCTGTGCCTTGTTTCACTACTTGCTAGTCAACTGGTCAGTCACCATAGGGTTTTACAGCATTACATTTGTGCATTAGCTGAGCACGGCAGTTACCGAATTATCTTTAATCAGTTGGATAGCAGGGGGCCAGGTTCTGAACTAAAAATGCGATGCACCTTTGTTTTGACATATTGCCATCTGTGTCCTTGGTTTTGGATCTGTGCTTATCTGTTAACAACTAGCTGGTCCATTTGAATCAAATTTCCCAACTGCTTAATTCTGACAATTCTTTCCCAGTCCTTGGGGAATAAAGAAAAAAATGGTTTTTCCTGCTGGGTCTGTCCCTCCAGTTTGTTATGCATAAAATTTTAGTAAATAAACCTCAGTTAAATACGCTAATTCACCCTAACCCTTCCAAGAGAGTTTTTCATGTCAAATAGAATTAGAGATGCACCAGACTCTTAATTTGAGGTCTAGGTTTGGCAGAAGAATTTTCCTTTCGTTCTTTCATGTGTGAAATTGAAGGCTCCCTGCTGGCTTAACACAGTCCTTAACAGCTGAGCACTTGGCCACAGTGCACAAGCTGCAAGCATCTTCCTACAAATAATTCCTCCCTGTGCCTGTTAATCTGGGGAGACTACGAGAGAGGCAGCTCAGTGTGTGCCTATTGCAGAGTTCTGTGCAGTTCTGCTGGAACTTAAAGAAAGAGCTGAGCTATACAATTCAGTGATTTTTTTCCCTTTGTAATGACTGTCTGTATCAGAAGTCTCAGAGCATTTCCAAAAATGACTGATTTTAAAATGAGAAATAAAATAAAACTAATTCACGGAATTATTTGTACCATTAAATTCTCCAGTTGTCAACAACAGCTGCAGCTGACTGCCTCTATGTGTAAATCTGGCTTGTGCCAAGCATATTATTAGCATCAGTGTGAAAGATCAATATGTACAATTGCTTAATACTGTGATTATATCTTTAATGAATCGAGAAAAAATTTATTTATGCACAGTAACAGTGTGCCCATTCCTCCCCTGAAATTTTTAGGTGATAGTTGCCAACCCTTCTTGGTTCAACCAGTTTTCTTTTCATGTATGATCTAAATTAAAAGCCTGATTACAGCTGGGAAGGCTAATTTCTCACAGAAGAAAAGACTGTCTTCCAGCTCTGATAGACCTACACCAAAGAAATTCTTTCAAAGCATTGGTACAACGAAATGATTTTTCCTAATATTCTTGTACTCTTGATGACGTGCTCATAGACACCATGCTGTTCTACCTGAAACAATTTTGTACATATCTATTTTAATAAATAATCTGTGCTCTCTCCATCTTGTTCCTTCCTACCCCAGACTTGGAAGGCACCAATTAGACAGTAAAATCATGTATTGTAGCATGGCCACCAGGCAGAATAAGCTTCAGCTGCACACATTGAGTTTCTACCTTATCACAAATACCAAACAAACACAAAACATACAGACATAAATAAAATCACTGCATCAGCAAGTTATGTTTCCTGATGAAAGTAACATTATTATGTTCTCAAAGAAAATTTTCCCAGCTTTTAGGAATAGTGACACAGAGCTGGAAGTTATGGTTTTCTTTTCACCATGTCACTTTCAGAGACAAGTGATCCTGCAATAGATAGCTTATCAGATGTAAGAGCGTATGTTGAAGGGCATAGAAAAATAGTCCATACAGTCTATTGCTTCATACTAAGGTGCATTGTTTCCATTCAAATTTTAACTAACAGCAAAGATTAACAAAAATTACACTGCAAGGAAACACAGTGAAGGCTGTTGCATACAATATTTTATTTATATATATAAAACTAAACATTATTTTATGAAAAGTCCCTTTGTTAATTTTTGACCAATTACATCCTTTTTGTAGTTCATGAGGAGATCATTATCTGTCCTTTCATCTGCTGTCCTCTGTCCCTTACTGCATATCTGAAATGAAAGTGAAATAATTTTCTTCTGTACTTATACTAGCATTATTATTCTTCCACTGTGTGTAATTTTCAC
Source organism: Psittacula echo (assembly GCF_963264785.1). NCBI lineage: Eukaryota > Metazoa > Chordata > Aves > Psittaciformes > Psittacidae > Psittacula > Psittacula echo. Next base: position 40,694,559 of record NC_137735.1, on the reverse strand, counting down.
AATGTATTCAATAAATATACATTGTGAGCTATTGAAAATTCTGCAATTGTACCTAGCAACATATTTTTGAACATGCTTGTGAACATTGACTTTTGTGCTCTTCTTTCTAAATGTGTTGTTTGCTGCAAAGTCGAAGATTACTATATTTTTTTCAGATTATTTACATTCGAATGAATAATAATTAAAAGAGGCTTTAGGAAAGCATAAGCTACAATCTTACATAGCAATATGCAGTGCTCATGGCTGAGGGAGCATCTCATTTTTTAAAATTTCTATCATTCTAAAATACATTCATGAATTCAATGCCGATACCTAAAGTAGCAAAATACAATTAAGTCAAAGGTAAGATTTTGAGAACTTTTAATCAGGAGGAAGCCCTGGCTAAATGACTGTTTTATTTAATACATAAAATCTAACAGTATGTGCACATTTTGGGTAAAAAGTATTTTGTGTAGCGCAGTTATGCAAGATGTGAATTCACTAATAATAGCATTGGCTCAATAGTAAAGTACCAGGGTCTGAGTCAAGTTTTAATAACTATGTGAAGAAACAGGAGACTATGAGTAATTGTTAAAATGCCTTGTGTTTTTGGGGAGGTTTTGGTTTTTTGGGTTTTTTTTTTTCAAGAGACAAATATCAAAAGAACATCAAAACATATGAATTAACTGCTGTCATCCTTTGTCTTTGAAAATAACAGTGTAATGAGCCCAAGGATGAAATCTGAACTATTGTTCTGGTTTAACTACGTTAGGATATAGCATTAATTATAAAGAACATGTTCTACTAAAGCTAATAAATGTAAATGATACTTTTATGAAGTCAGTAGTAGTATGCAAAATGCATTTTAGACTAATGAATAAATTTCAAGAATAAAGGTTCCATGCAGGGCAGTTTCTTGAGCCTTGGAGGTCATATTTTAATCATATACATTTATCATTATTAAAATCGTTAAAGTACACATTACTTGGTGTGAGTCAATGCATACTCACCATGTGAAGTGCATTTCAATTATCACTGAATAGCCAGAATTCTAAGAATTTCCAGACTCCACTAACATATTTTCATTGCACTGTCCTTTTCTTGGGACCACGCTGATGATTGAATTTATTTCTAAAATACTGACAGATGAATTCTCATCCTGCAAATTCAATCTTCATTCAGTTTTAAATGATTGCTTTATTTCATTTGACGTAAGCAGTTGTCCATCTTAAACTTTGTTATAAACTTAAAATATATGTTAACTTTTGAAGACAAAAATATATTGACCCACCTTCATGCATGTGCTATTTTCATGAGTCCTCAGATTATTTTACTGGATGAAGGTGTTAGTGCAGCAACTTTATTTGGCCTTTACCCCAAAGTAGACAGGAGTGGGGGAGTAAATGTCAGGTCAGGTTTTTCATTTTCAAACTACAGCAACCCAGTGTGAGCGTGAGTTCCACTCCAAATCAAAGAAATGTTTTAGGGTTTGGAGTTTGGCTTTTGGTTTTGGATTGTTTGAGGGTTTTCTTTCTCCAGTCTTTAAGAGAATTTGATCTTAGGCCAGACACAAATTAATGTCTTGTTTACCTGCACTCATTTGGATGCTTGAATCCCCAATTGGAATAACTCTTTGTTGACAGGAGGCATTTTAGTCAGTCCTCAGTGCAGTGTTTCTGAGTGAAAAAACTACAGAATCCCTACCATAGACTTGCATTATTTATAAAGTGTATTAGAAGTATACAACAGAAAAATTAGGACTTCTTTTTAGTTATAAGGTGTGAAATCTATGCTGTCTGATTAGTGCTTGAGATTTTTAGTTTTTAATTCTTGCTTGTAGTGCAAGTAAAAATACACGAACATTACATTGTTTAAAATGCAGATAACTTGAATATTCATCGTATTATTCCAGTACTTCTGTAAATCCTTGCACTGTACAAACCTCCTTCTTGAGAGAGGAAGGAGACCTATCACCCATGTATTTGCAAAAGAGAATTTGCCATTGAGGATCATTGCTTTATTGCAGGCCACGCATTAACATTTTTGTGTGCCGTTATAATTGTGCTTTTATTGGTTTCTTTCACCGTGATGACAAAAGGATATACCCATGTGTCTGAGACTGCAGAGGGTCATAAAAACTTGTCACTACCACATCTGAATGGAGGCTTGCTCTGGTTCGGAAATGAGTAGTCTCAGGTACAAGTGTGACTCTTATTGTGGTGTGTACTGCATGTACTTAATCTTTGTCTGAATACAGCAACCTAAATACCATTTGAAACCTTAGTGTCAACACCTTTATACTTTTATGTAAATATGCCAGGCTGCACTTAAAACTGACCGTGTGTGTTTGGAGCAGATTCCTTTTTCTATTTGCCTGTATTCTAGTGTTTTGATGTGTATGAGGTAAACACTCTTCTCTTGCTGTAATGGAAAAGAATGAAGCTTAAGATAATACTGAAGTTTTCTTTTAGAAAGTCTGTCAGCTCCTTTCTTTTTTTTTTTTTTTTTTTTTTTTGTAAATATGGATGTAGGTCCAAGCACCACAATCATCGATGCTTTTATCATCTTTTTTGCGTTCTCTGTAAGAGACTAATAATGCAGAATAATGTTTGAAGTAAGGAGTAATTTTCAGTTATTACTTTTATACACATTTAATGTCTTTTTCTTCATTGCTCAGTTTGCATAGTCTGAATAATGTAATTCATAACAATAGGCTAGAATGACTAAATGATTAGCTGACCAGCCTGCAGACTCTGAATATCTGCTATTCAAAGACAGCAGGTTTTTTCAAATCTGTTTTTTTGTTTCTTGAGCTTTCATACAGACATACTTTCCATTACCACACTGATGGTTTTGAAAAAAGTAATTTTGAAACTATTTCTTTCTTTTCCCCAAAAAAACCTGCTCTAAAATGTAATGACATTTCTGTCTTCACAATCTTTTGAATTTACTTTTCATTGTACAAATTTATTTCTGTATATTAAATGCCAGTTTAGTTTTGGGGAGGCTAACTGGGATTTTTATTTTTTTTTACTTCTTCAAGATTGCAGTGAATGTCACTGAGAAGAATCTGGCAGATATCCACAGACGCTTTGAGTAAATTTAGTCTTTCAATTAAGTGCAACCCTCTTAGCCCTCTTTATTCTCCTTGGAAAGCATGTTTTCTTCCTTAAAGCTCTCATTAAACTGTGCTGCAGAGGGGAATGTGAGTTACTGAGACCAAGACAGTGAACATTCGGAGTTTGAAAGATTTTCCTTCTTGTTAAAAGTTCTAAATTTTGACTCCAGTGTATTCTAAGGAATTGGAAGCTATTCTTACCTGATAGTAGGGATTGAAAGAGTTCATAGACTTAAAGCACAGGCATCTCAGTTTTGCACTGTGGGCGTTAATCTATTGCTAGCTGTGTAATGCACAAACGTCCTAGTGACAAAAACAAAGATTCCACTGTCAGTGTAACAATGCTGAGAGACACAGGACAACACTGTTCCCACTCATGGCAATGCTTTCCAAGCTGTTAGAAATACTATCTCATTGGACTAATATCCAAGACTTGTAAAAACTTTATTTACTAGAGTCTTTCATCTGGCATTCTGAGGTGGTGTGAGGCAGCTTAGTACCAAAACCCCTATTCAGTGAGAAATGGCTAAAAGAATAATTGGAACGTCCTGAGCAAAAACTGCTTTACAGTTCATAACACAGTTAACAAAACAGATGATACCACTGGTAAACATTTTTGGCTTAGACTTAGTTGTGTGTGAGGCAAAATTATGAAAGACACTTGTTTAGTCATTTAAGTAAAAGCAGCCAAAAGAAATTATCAGAGTCTCTAGACTAAAGGAACTGTCTAAATAGGTAGGCTGTTCTTCCTTTATCTGATGAATTGATATTTAGGGTCCTGAACATTATTGTGTATTTTATCAATGTTACTGCTCGTAGTTCCCAGTGGAAAAAAAAGAAAAATCAGTAAATAATTTCTATTCAAACAGACACAAAAATGTGAGGCAAAGAACATAGTAGTAAATTCCTCTCCTCAATAAATTTTCTTGGTTTATTTTTTCCCTTCTACTTCTCTTTCCAAATTCATTTGGTTCTTATTGTTTGCTCTTCTTTTTTTCATTAATAGCTGGGATTCCATTTCTATTTTTTTTATTTCTGCTGGGGTAACATTTCAGCCTGTATGCTACAGAAAAGCAGTAAAAATGCTCTTACAACTTCTAATGTAATTAATAATTAATACAATTCATATAACATAATTAATATAATTAATCAAAATCATTCAAGTGAGATCTTTGGTTTTAACCCAAGTTAAGTTTCCAATCAAATAAGGAGAAAAATACTGTTAAAGCATTTATATCAATTTTGATGCGTAGTGATGCGAGGAATAGTAACGGACTAAGGAAAGAGTTAAGAGTTTTCTTCAAATTATACATTGTCTTAACTTAGAATAGGGAGCAGGTATGTTCTGTTCTTGCCAGTTAAGCTATAACCCAGAATAGAATAGGTAGCCGAAACACATTGTTTAAAATCAGAGACCGTTTTCCATCAAGAAGATGAATGTCTGACAGGAATTTGGTTTAACTAGTCTTTATAAGTCTTGAGGTTGCCAGCTAGGGAAACTGTGCCAAGGGTGAAAAGTGCACCATGAGGAAGACTGCTTACTTCATCTTGAAGACCCCTGCCCATGGCCATCGGAGGGCAGTGCGCAAGCGCCAAAAGGGAGGAGACTTATGTTAATGAGTACTTAAACTAATTGTAATATCCCAGCTGAACTTTTGGGAACCTGATGAATATGTATGTTTGTGTATTATAAATACCCAGCTTGTTGAGCTCTCAGTGTGCGAGTTAGGAGGAGGGATCCCCCTCACACCCGGCGCTGCAATAAGCGTACCTGCTTTATAACTCTTTGTGGGTTATGAAGTTCTGTTCCGTAAATCAGCAGTTCCATACCTCTTAACCAAGTAATAATAATCCTAGTACCTTTGATTATGAGACAAATGGTCACCATTAGGTCTCTTGTTTCCTGATGCATTGAGTTGGTTAACTGTCAAGCTTGTCGCTCCATGGTAGGCATTGGGAGGCATGCAGGCAGGATTCACCCTGCGGGTGTCAGTCCAGCAATTAGAAACACTAAGGTTACAGTAGTTGCTTGACAGTGCTCAGCCACTTTTTTGGACACCTTTAACATGATCAAGTCTGTTCAGTACTTCTTTGCATCATCAGACTTCTGGGTGATGAGTCTGGGATGCAAATCAAGAAGAAAGGACTTTCCAGCATGGTCGCAACCAGGTTCTTGATTTCTCCGCTTTGATTTCCTTCACATCTGATAAGCCTTATTTCGATTAAAATGTAGTGAAAATTATTGGATCACCATCATCTTACAAATCACATATGTTAGCAATATTGTCAAGCAGAAAATAACCTCAGTGAAGTACCTTTGTTCCTGGTGACCTAGTTATACAAGTGCTAATTAAATTCTGCATAGTACATACACTTGTAAAGGGAAAGTAACTTGTGATTTGGGATTCTTGATGGTCCTTTGGTCCTTCTGTCTGACCAGACAAACTGTCCAGATGTTACCTGACACATCTGTCGCACTAGACAAAGCCTGTTTCTGTACTGTGTCCTTTAGCTCTACTACAATCTGGCATCAGGAGGTAAGTTCCTTTGCCCAGGCTGCAGTGCGGTGTGTATTCCTGAGGTTGTGCTGAGTGAACTAGACCCAGTGGACTAAAGGACTAAAGTGATGACATTTCAACAGGGAAATGGGCTGGTTTAAATGCCTTTTGACAGTTTCAGTTCTTTTGTTCATTTAATCAATTATATGTTACAGAGACAAGATGAGGAATTCCTTTCACATATGTGTTGTCATTTCAGTCATTAAACTGCAGTATTTGAGCATTCTCTGTGCATGTTTGCAGTAAACATGTGGCGTTGTCAATGCAGTGTGAACGTGCCAATGCAGAGAAAGGGATGAATGCAGAAATGATTCTTAAGGCATGAGAGGCAATTGTGTCTCTAATTTTGTGTCTCTAATTTCTTCTCGTGTATTAACTTGTTCAGATATTCAACTCTGATAGTCTGGAATTATATGGAAGCTGCATAGAAGGATAGGGGAAGATGTAAAAATAATACAGTGGAAATATTTCTGCTTTGCAGTCTCAGTTGTATTGCTTGCAGAAGACCAGGTCTTTGTAAATTGGAATCTTCATGCTATGCAGTTTAAGACAGGAATCAAGGACAGAAAAATAGTAGAAAAGAGCACAGAAAAATGTCTGCAATTTCTCTACTGCTGATTTTCTCCTCCTCTGTTGCTACTACTGCTGATGTGCAGAATTTGATGAAAATTGGTACAGTTCAGATAAGGGAGAACAGAATGGTAGAAGGCGGAATTTATTTCCAGCTATAAATAGTGCATCCCTCTGCAAATTCACATCTTTTTATGAAAATAATGTTTGCACATAATGCATAAACTGCTGTGTGGCCGAAGGCGCAGCATACATTTCCATATGCAAAACAATAAAAACATCCAATGAATGCATCCAATAAGAAGAGTGTCAGCATTTTATTTTGACAAGTCTCTGTGTGTGTGTTTTTGCATATGTATGTCCATACTCATTGTAAATATTTTTTTAAATATAAACTAAATTCTTACCACTGAATTCTCAGTTACTTTTGATTTCCTAAGAAGATAATGCATAGAGTTTTACCATTTAATTTCTGGGTGAACTGTGACCTGCCATGTCTGCATATGCAATACACCTAGGAGCAGGTCCTCACCTGATAAACTTGTTAATGAGTCAATGGAGCTACAGCAACACTTACATAAGCACCTATAAATAAGCTGTAAAATGGCTCCCCTTCCAGACAACTTTTGTGGTATTTTTTCCATGTATCTTTCTTCTGGCTAGCCAATACAAAATCACTTTTTTTTTTTTTTTTAAGAGTTTTATATAAATAGCTATGCTCTAGGTGCTACTTTCTGAATATCCAGTAAGTCCGCTGAAGTTTTAAATCAAAGTTGGGAATAAGGATCCATTTTGATATAATTTACTGATAAGCCAGCCTTGAATTTTTCTGTTCCTCTAGTCCAAGTGAAGCCTCTTGGGATGTATATTCACATTATTTCATTAGTATTATTTTATCATTGATGTTTATCTGGATTTAGTTTATTACAATTGAGAGCAGAATTCACCCTCATTATTGAGGGTATCTGAGCAAAAGTTATTGCATTTTTTAATGATTTTCTTAATTATTGGGCCAATCCTCCATTAACTTTTAGGTAAACTACCTTGACTTTTACCCACTGAAATTCAACAGAAAAATGCAATGTTTCAAGAGATGTTAAAATCAAGTTCTGAAATTTCCTTTCTGTCCTTTTTTATGGATGTAATTTGAACATGCACAAGAAAACAACCTAATGTTAATTAAGACATTAGCATAGTTGTGCAATTAGAGAAGTCTTCAAAAATAAATAAAAGGGAGGTCAGTGAAAGAGGCAAAACCTCTTGAATCTAAATATTACATTTAATTTGTTAATTTAAAAAGTAAACCACCTTAGGAAGATATATTAATCATTGTGTTTGCCTCATTACCTTTGTCTTGGTACCTGTAAGGAGACGGTAGGGATGAATCCCAAGAAAGCCACATGCAGGGAGATTAAATAGAAGCAAATCAGGCTTACTCTCGGAATTGGTAAATGCATGTGAAAAGTGTTTTCCAGTGTGTGTGAATGTGAGCATCTTCCACAGGTTGTTTTAGTGGGGTGCTTTTTTTGTTACCACCCTTGGTGGGCTTCTCCGTAGCAGGAGTTTCACAAACAGCGAAACAGAAAGCAGCAGTAGAAAACCTCCAGTTGTAAAGTCACCACTACCAATAGCACAACGTATTGCACAAAACAGATTCTTAGTGATGTATTTTAATATTCTTATCCATGTGTTTTCTCTCCATAATTAACTTGAAAAATAAGTAAAATGCTGCAATACTGCTGTTCTGTGCAAGAGAATCCCATCCCATGACAATGAAGCCCACTTGCCTTTTCTCGGGATAAGGAGATTGGAAACAACCTAGAAACCCATGTCAGCTGTGAAAGGAGGCTTTTCAAAGAATATAGAAGAAAAATTGTAGTAAAAAAAAAAGGCAGCAAATATTGTATAAAATATTCAAAATGAACACAGGTGATTGAAAGAAGTTAAAAAAAAATCTCAAGTTCTGATTTACATGCTACTGTGCATTTACTAAACAAAATCCTGAAACAGAAGTGAAAAGCACTAGATGAGAATAAAAACTTTTTTAAAATCAGAATATTTATTTGTCCCTAATCCTTCACTTAAAGGATCTGGATGCTGTTAATGCATGCTGCTGTGTTGAACTGTCCCAGGTCAGGGGTTTTTTTGCCATTTCGCTTCACCCGAAGCAAGCTTTGAGTATCTAAAAATTCAATGGTAGAGGGGGAAGTAGAAAATCACAAATAAACACACGTTAGATTGCATATAGTCTGCATTTTTCCATAGGCCATCAAGGGTAGGCTGGTTTCCCCTTCTGTTCCAGAAAATGAGAAAACAGCATACGTTCTCTCAAGAAGAAGACGCTGCTTTGACCCACTGGAGTCAAAGCCGACAGCCTGTCCTGCTGTTTTCCTGTGTTACCTCCTCTCCAGAGTGAATGTGCATGTCCTCCTAAAGCAGATCAGACACATGGCTCTCCCAGTGGGAGTCTATTACCATAATGCCCTATATTGTCTTTGTTTCTGATGATGTTCTTCTCAGAAAACCATTGCCTACTGTGAAAGCAGGTGCTCTCTTCTCAATAGCACCTTTCCCATGGGATTCCCATCTTCACAAGTATAGTGCTCCAGGAGGTGATGTTCCCCTATTTCAGTTAATAGGTTGTGGTTTTCACTTTTAAGTACCTGCAGCTTGTTACTACTTCATTTTCCAATGTGTGCATAAAGCTGACAGAGCAGCTTCATCCCTTTTCTCTTTTTTACCACTCTCTGAACTGTTCTTCATTAATACTCTAAATAAACCGTGCAAAGTTAATCACCAAAGCAAGAGAGCTCTAAGATTTGATTAATACTTCGTTGCAGTATCTTCACCATTTTTCTCATAAAAGCCCTTTTGTATATATTCTAGTAGATTTGCTATAGTATTTGTGGGTGTTTGGAGGAAGAAGGTTCTGATTCGTTTTACAAGCTTTCTCATCTCCTCCTTACTTCTTAATTATTGCATGCTTTTCTGAATTCTTTATCTTCGTGGGCTCTTCATCCCTCTCCTGTGATAATCCAAGCCTTTTTCTTCCTGTATTTTTAGTATCCCAGCCTTCACCATAACTATATTATTTCATGACACTGAAGGAGAGATTAAATATATTTCAGTGCCTAGCAGCATTTGCATCTATTCTTGTAAGTCCTATTAGTTGTGAAAAGTTTGTAAAGTGATTGCTACAGGAGTATCAAATCCATAAGGATTGATGTGAGTCAGCTTTAATGCATGTGTTTGCTTATTTGATGTTTTCCTACATGTACTTGCAAACATGGAACTACCATTTGTGCCAGATATCATGTTGCATTTACCAAAACTGAGTTTGCAAACATAACTTCTTAACCATATTGTGTGCATCTATTTAAAAGGGCCTGTGCAATCCTTTAAAAATGTTGACATAAAATAGAGTATTTTTAAAAAAGGTGTTTTTCTTGTCATTCTGTCTTTAGTTTGTATTTTTGCTGCTTCTTTTTTTTCACCCTCCACACAAGTCACACTCGTGGCTGTTTTCACATACAGACTGCAACCTAGCCAATTTCTTGCTGCAGAATCTCAGTATCTGTCTGTCTGATCTGGGAATATCCTACACTGTCCTTCATGACTTTCTTTAACCGTTTCTTTGATAACTATGAATCTTATTGTGCTTTTCCCCATGAGTAGCAGTAGACAAAGTGCCATGTTTTCTTCGGAAATGAATTCCAGTCCCTGTATTTTAAGATTGTGTAACTAAATCTGTGTTTGATTTTGACTTTAAAAAATTATATATGTCCCTTCATATAGAGGGAAAACAAGAACTAAAGTTATTTGTATATGGTAAGTCTTTAATGTTCTGAAATATTTGTGGATATTGGGCAATATTCATTACAAAAAGTCCTAGGTCGTCATGTCAGATAACCTAGCTAAAAAGCAAGATGCACTGCATTTCTACAGTGTCTCATCCAGCTGGCGGTTATCCTGTTTGAGAAGAAAACTGAATTGTTTGTGATACTTTTCTATTGGCAAAAGTGTGGTAGTAGTTTCTCACCCTGTTCTTTTATAGAGGCTCATGTATTTTTCTATCGTTGTTTTTGTTTGGGTTTTTTTTTTGGTGGTGTTGTTGGCTTGGTTTGTTTTTATTTTGCTGTAGTATTTTTCTGGGCATCGAATCTATTTGTACTACTCTCTAAATTCTCAGGTGCTCAATTGTTATTACATTTTATAAAAATATGTTTACCCTTTTGCACTCCTCTGGGGTGCTTGGCCTCCGTAAGTTCACAATGATCATTTAAAGTTTACTTCAGATGCTCACTTAGTTACTCTAGGGTGAGTTCCATCAAGTGCTGGGCTGGGCCTTCTGTCCTAAAGATTAATCTTGTTGAATAGCTGTACATCATTTATTGTTCTTATGATTATTTTTTGATTCAAAACTCCATGAAGATGTCCTTAAAGCAGTTACATTGTGTGCTTTATGCCATAGTGTCTTTTCAGCACATAGAATCATAGAATAGTTAGGGTTGGAAAGGACCTTAAGATCATCTAGTTCTATTAGTTTTTTAGGAAAGTGTTTATTGTTCCTTTCTATCAACTTTCACCCTTGCTTAAAGTCTGTGGTTTTCTCAGAACCCTATTTTGTAAAACTCTGTGCTGTGATGTTCCTCTTGATGCTTTTTCCAGTGCTGTGCATTTGCCTCTGGTGATATTTGAATGAATCCCTGCATAGCAGAGGATTCTGAGCCTGCAGCAAGCGATGCAGTGCAGGAGAAGATGCTGTGCAGAAGGAAACAGTATGTCCTGAGGAGCCAAAATCTGCACTGTTACTATTAGAGTTACTCTGGACTAATTTTGCACTTCCATTAGTAACAGAAGGATTAGGAAGTGTGTTTCTGGAGAGAATCTTCTGATTTAATATCATCCAAATGCAATCCAGTTTACTTTCTCTGAGCCTGTTCCACAAAGTCTACCAAAGCACAGTCAGTGGAGACTAGTGGGAGAATCATTTCAGAAGTAATTTCTGATTTCGACTATTTCTACATTTAGTTCTAGTTAATAGCTTAGAGTTTGGCTCCTGACAATGATTAATTTATACAGATAATGGGCTGAACAACAGGCAATGCCTTTGTTTCAATTGTTTGGTTTTTATTTTTAATTTGCTTTTTTGGGGTGTCAAATGCTTACCCAAAGTTTCAGAGATTTCCTTCTCCGTATGACAGTGATGTGATCTGCATCTTTTATTTAATTAGAATGGTTTCCTAATCATCAAATGGGTTACTCTAGGTTTGGTGCTTTGCTATTACTTTCTCTGTTCAGGCTGTGCCAACCCCTGTGGCTACAGGGCAGAATGAGAGCAAGGACAGCTCTGGTCTACTCTTATTTGATTTCATTTCAGTGCCAATTTCTTGAAAAAAATGTTTCTTTTTCATTACACTTCCTTGTATGCTTGAAGAAAGCCTTTCTTACATTGTGGACTTTATTTGGGATAGAAACTGAAAAATGTCAAATCCCAATGAAAATAGTTTAATTCCTTGGCTATTGACCTCCAAAAAAGCAGTTATTTTGAAAGCCAAAAGTCATTCATTTTCACTGCCCTGAAATCTGATGAGCTGAATCCCATTTGATTCTGGGACACTGTTTTGAGCTTTGGCAAGCAGATGGGAAAGAAATGATTTGCACCTTTTCTTAAACTTGAAAATCTTAAAGGCAAAGGTTGGTAATGAGATGAATGATTTTCTGATTTATTTTTATTTTTTTTAATATATATATATATGTTTTTAACTGGTCTTCACTCAACACAGACTGTTTTATCCATTGATTTGTAAAACGATATTACCCTGGTATGCTTTTTTTAACCATGACTTAAGCAGTTGAAGTGATAGGTTATATGTTTTTAGCTATAAATTTACTTCATTGTAGCATGTTGCTGTGGACATGTGTATACTTCTGTTTCACTTTTTCTGTTATTTAAAGTAAAAAAATCAGCTCTAGCTAGGAGGATTTTGTATCATCAAGAAGAAAATGGGGAAAGTAGTTTCCAATTTCAGTATTATGCATGAGCTTAGACTAAATGTTAAAGAAAAATGATAGTAAATGCTAAGCATGGTTGCATAGATTAAATATCTGTAGGATCTTGAGCATCTTAGTGAAAGATTTAGTGCATTGTAATGAAATTACCCAACAGACCTGGTCTGTACAGGTATGTGCAAAAGGAGATGGTGAGGAAAATGTTGATGTAACAATGGATAGATATTTAAGAAATTATTAGGCTGAGAAAATGTAAAAGGGACCAAAATCCGTCTCTATCCTACAAACTTAGAACTCATTCTTTCAAAATACAATGGGAGCTGTATGTGTAACCGGCTGTGCAAAATTTCATCAGGTGAAGTCATACAGACCAGATTTACTGATTACTGAGAAAAATGGTGTTCTAGGTGCAACTTCTTAATCTGTGTTTCCCATAATTGCTACCTAGAGAAGCATTACTGTGGAGATATCACTCTATACGCAGGTGTTTCCTTCTGATTCTCTGCTACTGAAAGCTGTAAGAAGCAGTGCACCACTATACTTTTCTCTGTTCCTGGGTTGAAGCCTTCAGTGTAACCTGAATGGATATGAGCCAGATCTGCTCCCTGGCATATGGCTATGTCCATCTAGGGCATCAAGTTTAGCCTTCCAACACCACATTCAGGCACCTCTTGGGCTTTCCAGCCAGAAAGGCTTGGACCCACCCAACTATAAAGTCAGCTTTGTACACCTGATTCTATACAAATTTGTGCATTTGTTATGGGACAGAAACAACTCAAATTTTCTTAGCAGAACCATCTTTGTGGAACAGGTGATCTGTTTGCTTAGGTAGAACCAGACTTAATCTGAATTCAGAGGAGTTAAGATAAAAGGATTACACTCTAGCAACGCATTATTGGCTAATACATGTGGTGTTTAGGGAGGTAGAGCATCATAGATAACTTTTCTTTTTGGTCATTAAATGATTCTGTATTGCTTTTAAGTACTATTGTATGGATATTAAGGTAATAATTTCCTGGCTTACATTTCATCTGTATCTCCAATGCATCTTTATGAAGGCAACTTCAATGTACATGGTGTTGTATACATAATAGATACAGATTATTTTCTCAGCTCTTCAGCAATAACAATAAAATGCTCTTACTAACTCCAAATGTGTCCTAATAGGTCTTTAGAATGTTTTTACTGCTTTGTTTCTCCACACTAAATTATTGTAAAATTGTTATGGGTGAAATTGTATATGTTCTAGTATGTGTTATATTGCAGAAGACATTTCCATGTGCAGTAGGAAGAAAAACATAGTCTGCCTTTGATCTAAAGGAAACATGAAGGTCTTAACGAGAGACAAAAAAAGCATATTGACGCCAAAGTCTTGCTGCTTTCATGACATTAATATCATCTTAATACACTGAAGGAATTAACTCAGTTAATAAAGTAATTCCTACAGAAGATAGAAAAGACATTTTATCAGTGTTATCTTGATGTTTTTGTTTGACTCTGTTTAGGAGGATCATTGACTTCCATTGTAATTCCACTGGCATCTTTCCATCCTCGTGGAAAGAGAGTCATCAGTATCGTATAACTATAGTTGCCTTCCATAACCAATAATGTTATTAGGCTATGGAAACTTACTTACTATGACCTATAATGTTGTTACAGTGATTTAATGTAGGGTCTTTTATATTGGGCAAACCAACCATAAACTGTAGAATACATTCTTGATTATGAATTCAAAATAATGTAACAACTGATGGTTAACTTTTATACTTTAAAGTAACTTAAGAAGGATGTGAACATTTACAGTTGCTAGCCCAAGTGTTTTAGCAAATTCATAGTCACAGAATCATAGAATGGTTAGGGTTGGAAAAGACCTTAGCTTCATCTAGTTCTTAATGCGATTGTTGTTATTTTACTGTGGTGCTAATCTCCAGATATATTTTTAATTCAGGAAACAAATGCTCTACTCTTGCCTTCCGACTGCATGTTAAATCTGTATGAAAATCTATCCCAGATTACTGTGTTATTTAACCAACTACATATGCGAATTCAATATGCTACGTATTTATCCCTGTACATTGATGTTGTTTGCTTTGTTTCACCATTCCCTCAACAAATAAATTCAGAAATAGGCCTCACTCACAGGGGTTTGGGAACAACCAATGTAAAACAGAAATCCATGAAGTTGCCTTTTACTGTAATTGTTTCATGTTTCCAGTCCTCCTAGGATTATTTTGCTTATACGTTTCTCTTCATCAGAAATTTGTTGATTCTACCACAGTGATTTACTCTAAAAAAATTAATGGAATCTCTTCAAAATTCTCAGCTGTGAGCCATCGCTCGCTGAACTGCTGTTTAACTTTCTAAGTGTTATAAATGCATTTTCCTAGCTGCTCCATGGGGAAGTCATCTCATAGCAAAGTGTCATTTTCCAGTGGACTGCTGACGTAGAGTAATATGAAGTGGAAATAGTAAATACTTTTAAGATTTGCAGTACAAGAATCACAGAATGCCACCCCATTTATGAGAAACATTCAAGTAGTAGCTCTGTGTATTAAAAAAAATCCTGTCCTGAATGTGTGATGTGTTAGACAGGTTCAGAGCTACATAACCTGCTGATATAACCTCACAAATATAAATACCGTGACTTTGTGGATAGCTTTTTGGACAATAAAAAGATATAGGAAAAGTATGCATAAGAGTGATCCAATGCACCAGAGAGTATTCTGAATCTTAAGATTTAAATGGATAATACTGCAGTTCTGCATACCTCTATGTATAAACAGTTAGCAGGCAAAAATATATATACTTATTTTTCATATATAGCTCATCAGATACTTAATGGAATGCCATTAAAATGCTTCAAATCGCTGGCGCTTCGAATATTAATCTGTAATTGCTTCAAATATTGTGTTTCTGAGCATTATGCTGCTTGTGTCAATTATCTGATTACAGTGCTTGCAATATTTCTCTGTTTGCAATTTTCTCATCATTCTGGTTGGGAGAATGGTAAATGTACACATGGACACAGACACACACATATATGCTTTTTGTATTATAAGGACTACATGTCTTTCTGCACACCTATGCAGAAAAAATTTATGATTTTCATTTTTCTTGGATGGAGTTTAAGCATCTTTAATTTCTGTTACTGAGAAAAAAGAGTTAACATGTATATGTGAGAACATAGATATCAAAGGGTGAATACTGTTTATAGCAGGAGGCATTAAATTCTCATCACCTAGTTGTCATCCCTTGTGACTATACACATTTTGAAGATGGTTAAGGTAATAAGTCTATGAAAGATTGATTGTATTTTGCTGAATGTTGTCTCCAAATGTGAATTGACACAAAAATAGGCAATTTAGCTGGAAAAGCATTGCATTTCTTCTCTCCAAATCTGAAATGGTGACTTCTCAAGAGGAGATTCAGAAGAGTGTATGATCTCTTGGAAGAGGAATTCAAAAAAGAGAAAATTCTACTTGTTTTTACAAAGTAGAAAAGCAAAAGGTATTAGTTATCATATGAGTGAAGATTCCTGGTAGTGCTGCATAGAGGCTGCACTATTTTACTACCTTTACACCTTTACTACCTTTGACTACCTTACTTTAAGACTGCCCGTGGTAGCAAGGACTGTGGTCCAGATCAAAGGTGGTAAAGGTGAGAGCAGTATACATTTATGCTGATCTGAGATAACCAGCATAAAGGAATTGAAATTATCTTTTTTTTCAGTGTTCAAGATGAAGAATTGTGTTCTTTAATGCTTTCCAAGGTGGGTTTCCTCTTCTCTACTATGTAAGCTTCTCTACTATGTAAGCTAGGACAGGCATGGGGGCTAGGGGGAGGAATAGGAAAAAAGCAGACAGTTCCATGTTTTCACTTGTATTTCATGGAAAGTACACCTCTCTGCAGTGCGAATAGCCTTAGCAGAAGCTGTGAGCTTTCTAAGGCAGTGAAATTAGTGTGTGACAGCTGTAAAGCTGTATCATATTCACTAAGGAAAAACTAAAAAACAAGTTGTTATGCTGATTTCTAATTATTTTGAATTTTTCAAGGCCCTGCTAGTCATAAGCAATGTCGTAGGCAGACATATACTAAAGACTGCAAACTTTGCATTTCTACAGTTTCTTGTTAGGTATCTGTGATATTTTAAACTGTAAATGTTTAAATATGTTCATGCTCAAAAAAATATTCTCTAATTATTATTTATAATAGCTTGGTTTTCACAGAAGTTTCAAGTACCTGCTGGTGGGATTACTTGAGAGCATTTTAAAACTTTGTAATGCCTACTTAAGACTGCAAGAGTTGTTTCTATTGCAGCTTTCTGCTATTATCACAACATTATTTCAGTATGTACATTTAGGTGGGGGGAGGTGGAAATACATGCAAAACAAATATTGCTTTGGAATACATTGCCTGTATAAACATGTATTCTTCAGTTTTCCTAATGCTGCAAGTGTGCATCTGTCATGAATTTCTAAAACAACACCATGAGGTTCTTTTTCTCTCTTATAATGTTTCTGTATTCAGATAAGTTGCTTCATTCCACCGATATTTCCTCTGTCAGATGTAGTATCTTTTCTAAGAGAAACCTCTTCCTTTTTTGGTGAACACTGTGAGGTCAATGTTGTCTCCAATGAAAAAAGCAGACTGATGGCTGCAGTAAGTGAAAGGGTCTGGACTGAAGGTGGTTCTTAGTAGCTTTGTATGCAGTAGCCAAACAGCCAGACTTTGTTAAAAAGGTGAAATTCAATAAAGGTAAATAGAATTCAATAATCCATGAAGCAAACCTTACATTTGACTTTCTAAAAGATGTCATAAAAACTTAATTACCATTGTAAATTAAGGTGATGTTAAGCTACTGACAAGGGTCATAAATGCCTTCCTTTCCCATTAGCAGTTACTATGATCTTCCTATTTTCATAGAAATTTGCCATAATTTATAATTTACTGTGGCACAGTTTCTTGAGAATATTTCATTAATACATGCATCACATTTTCATGGTCTTCTGAGTGCTGCAGGAATTTGTGTTCCTGTTGTCCCATCTCTACACAGAGTATTTGTTGCTGTGATAACCTACAAAAGATACTGTCTTTTTATATCAACACAGTACCATTCACTTCACTGAAGTGCTAACATTTTACAACACCTGTTATTATTATTTACATACCAGTGATGAGGAAAAGCCTTACACAAGGGTGGAGCCCTGTTGGACTTTGCAACTGTCCATGCATTATTTAACAATTACTAGTGTGGGAAAATCACTGGAGGAAGGAACTAGAGAAAACTGAGGTCTAGCAGAAGTTGTAATATTATAGGAACCTTAGGGATGAAATACTGTTGCCACTTTCAGGAGGGTTAGTATGAGCAGAATCTACTCCACTATGGTTCCCTAGGCAACACAACCTGCTATTACAGAGGAGCAATGAAGGGTGGAGCAGAGTGGAGACACTGCTGCCCGGCTCTGTTGTACTCCATGCAGGATGGGGAACTTGATGGTACCTTGCATCTGATAAGCCACATGGCAGCTGTCAAATGGGAAATATAAGAGATGTCCATTGTTGAGCCACCAGCTGTGGCGAAATCACTTTCCTTAGGTGAACCTTGCTCGTTATAAGCTCACTGTAACAGTAACACATACCTCCATTCCAAAGTTATCTGCCTCCAAGGTACACCTACTCCTCATCAAGCATGCACTTTATATTTTTTATCGTAGCTGTATCTTTAAGAGATAGCTATATCTTTAAACGAGAAGAGAATTTTACGCCAATCAGTAATAAAAGAATGTAGGACTAGAGTCACTCAAGATCCACCTGAGAGCAAATAAAAGTATAAAAGTGAATGAGAGGTGAGGGAGATAGATAGAGAAGACTCCATCGTACTTCTGGGATCAGTCGATGGGCTGTCTTCTCCCCCATAGGGATGCCTATTGGGTAAGAACTTTATCTTATGCATGTTAAATAACTAATGCTGGCTGTCATTAGCGATTATAGTCTGGTTGTCTATCACTTCAAGCTTGTTTTTGCAGACAGTCCCTATCACTAGCAGTCATGAACCTTAATTTGTCACGATTTTATATTAATAGTGTTATTCCATAAACTGTTAGTATTAGTCCTTTGTGGGTGCTAGCAGTTGCCTGCAGCAGGTGACACATTCAAAGAGGGAAGACCTGCTTAGGGGTCCCCCTTATGATGTTGGTGCGTTTCCCTGAAAAAGTCAGCCAATTCATCCCCTGATCCAGCAGAACTGTTCAGTGAAGAGTCCATGTAATGGGATGCTGACAGACTGGTCGAACACAAGGGTCTTGGCTTTCCTGGGGCACTGATAGACAGATAAAACACTAGAAGTAGAGAAAATCTCTCTCTCCTTCCCACCCACCTCCCTTCACATGACAATTAGGTAAATGATACCTGCAGTAATAATTCTAAAATGACTAGCAGTGCATCTATGATCAAGGGTAAAGGTTGCATAAATGAATTTTTGTTTTCAAGCAGACTGCCCTAATACTATCTCCAAATTAGGTTAGGCTGGCTCTCCAGTGTAGAACACTCTACTGATTTATTCCTGTACATTTGTCCTTGGCTACTGAGATCCAGAGTACATCTTCATTACAGGTGTAAGAATTTGCATAAATAAGGATCACAAAATCATTGCCACATGAGTTTGTCAAGGTTGCTTTACTGTAGGTAGTGACAGTGATGTTATATGTTCTCTCAGCTACTGCCCTAATTTTTAATTTATTTTTTAGTCATCTGTGGTTATTCTGAGGATCCTCTCCTGACAGCTTTTCTTATAGGTGGCCAAAAGTTTACATCCAAAATTTCTTTGCTTCTTACTGGCTAATGACAGTGGTGAAAAATCCTTTGGCTCTTGCAATTGCTAAGCAGCAGTTGGACATTTTGTCTCCCCTTGGGAAGAGAACCTTCTGTCTCACCCTGAAGACCTGTACTTGCCTTCTGATATTACTCTTGTCAGAACTTCTTTCATCGTTTTGTGACAAAATCTGGTTTCAATCCAAGTAGGTTGTGTTTTATCTGTCTCACTCCTTTTTATTATCTAGCATACTCATCTTGTTGATGTGTATCATTACATTCCCACTTCAGCTTTTATTTTCACCTTTCTTGAGGAGGCATGTTTCTATCCACTGTGATTGCTCGTGCTTGCTGTTTCTGGTGTGTGTAGCATCTGATTTCATGTTTGTCCTGGGTTCAGCAGTAGCAGTCATTTTTCCTCCTTCTTAGTAGCTGTTGCAGCACTGTGTTTTTGACTTTCAGCCTGGGAACAGAGCTGATAACACCAATGTTTAGACTGACCAAGGACTTTGTGAGTCTCATGCTCTGCCAGGGAGGAGGAGAAGCTGGGAGGAAGCAGGGACAGGACGCCTGACCCAAACTAGCCAAAGAGGTATTCCATACCACAGCACGTCATGCCCAGGATGTAGAACTGAGAGCTCCCGGAAGGGCTGGATCACTGTGGGGTGGGGGCGAGATACCGGTTGGTGAGCGGTTGTATTCTCTTCCTTGTTATTTCCTTTATCATTATTACTATTAGTGGTAGCAGTAGTGATTTGTGTTATACCTTAGTTATTAAACTGTTCTTATCTCAACCCATGGGAGCTGCATTCTTTTGATTCTCCTCCCCGTCCCTCCAGAAGCAGAAGGAAGAAAGGTGGGGGAGGGAAGTGGACTTCGTGGTTCTGATTTACGGCCTGGGCTTAAACCACGACAATGTTGTAGTTCTTTCACCACGTAGATGTGCCTCCCTTATGGCACTAGGGTACAAATTGTATTAGTTGCTTCTCACTGACCTTGATGGCAAACAGCAACTCTAGGCTAAATGAACTTAATTAGTTTGTCAGCCTTGAACTGCTGCCTTTCATGTCTCTGGGCAAGCCTTTATGGCAGATGAAGGAAATAGAAGGTATTGGGGAATACAGAAAAAGACTGGTGATACTCTACAGGCTGTAGCAGGGAGCCCTGGAGATAGGTCAAAATGATACAGAAAGGGGAAAGCGCTGCTAGATGAATGATTGATTTGTCAGCATCCCTTGCAGATCTAAATTAATTTAACATTAATAACTTCTGTGATTAACGTTTAAACAATGCTCACAAATAACATGTCTAGAAAACTAATGCATTTTGGATTATGGCGGTTTTGGAAAAAGAAGTATTAAAATGCTTACTATTCATGGTTTGGGGGTGGGGGGGCTCAAGGAAATACAGAGATTGACCATTCAAGTGTAGTACAAAATTATTTTAGTCCTGCTTCAAGTCCCTATGTCAGTGAATTGCCTAAATGCCCATGTTGGAGTCATATTGAAATAAGATTTAAATGTTATTATTGTCTTACTGTTTCAGGGTATAAATGCAAATGCCAAATGAACTTTCACAGCACATGCTTGCATGTTGTCACAATATATTAATACAGAATGATTCCTGCTCAACTTTTCACTCTCAGCCTCCTGGTAATGTGTATTCTGGAACCATTAAAGTGATCAATAATTTTGCTGCCAATGTACACTGCTTTTGTGGATAGATTGCTCAGCTATGTCACATATTTATTAAATAATACAATGATTATTTAATTTGCAAATTTTTATGCTGTTTTATTAGCCACAAAAATTGTAGGTCAGTGCACATGGGTTCCTGGGTACTGTAGGAGCTGGGTGTAAAATGTGGGTGAGCAGTCGGTGTTGTTCCTTTAAACATACACAGCTTGAAAAGCAGATGGAATTGTGTTCTCAGGATGTTTAAGGACTTTTAGAGCACTGCATATCACCAGCATCTGGAGACCAATTACTGAAGAAGCTCCATAGGGGTCCTGCCTCAGGGTTTTTAGATGGATGAATAATATATAAACTCCATAGTTTCCCACAGAGAGCAACTGGAGCAGTATCAGAAGGAAATAAGCCTTTTAGGAGTTGAACTGAAAATGAGGTAACTGCACAGGACTTAAAATGAAGCAGTTTTGCTTTTACATACAGAATCGAACATAGAATATTGGTTAAATTCTGATTTCTCTTCTTTTTTTTTTCTTTTCTTTTTTTTCTTGGCTTTATCTTTTCAGTATCTTGCTTTTCCTAATTTTGCACATGTCTATTCGGAAGCCTTAAACAAAATGCTATGAGGCTTATTCAACTACTCCAAGAACTAGGATACTCAATTTCCTTTTAAAAAAGCAGTGGAAATGATCTTTAATTTGTGCATTATTCATTTTATAACACAGGTTCTGCATTACAGTACTTAAACTGTAATCAGATTTTATCTCACCTGTCACTGTGTCTGGTTGTGGGTTTACTCTGCTTTTTACAACTAGAAACAGATTGCAAAATGATGTATCTCATGCTATTCAAAACCCTCTTTCAACTTGGTATATTCCTTCACATTCCTTATCATTGTCCTCTGTTTCAGTTTACTTGAAAACAAAACACATTTAAAAAGGAAATAGAAATATCAGAATTGGAGATGCTTAGAGATGAGAAGAAATTTCTCTCTTTTGCTGAATTATAACAGAAAAGCTTCTCTACTGGTTCATTGCAATAGAGGTGCAAGTGGAAGTTCACTGAGTGCACATTTCAAAGCTGAAGAATGCATTATCTGGAGAACGCTATTGAGACCTGTAAAGAGGAAAACAAGCAAGAGTGTTTGATCAGGACACCAGAATCTCCTAAAGAAAGTCAAAATTGAAGGGAAAAAGGTAGCAGCAGAGTGGCATTCCTGAAAGAAAAGGATCAGAATGTATGTGGAAACTACATGTTGTAATAACATTGATCAATTTGATACTCAGAGCTTCAGAGGAAAAAAATGCAGCTTGCCCTCTAAAAAATAAAGTGCTGTATTATTAATTAAATAATTATTGGCGTGCAGTGGAATGCTAGAGCAAAAATAGAAGACAAGGCGTAGATGTGCTCGACTATCAAACTGTATTGAAAGTATGTCAGTTATCCTGCTTTTTTGCATGAGAACCAGTACCTAAGTAATAAAGGGAAAGAAAAGCAATTGCCTAAACTTAGTATCAGACTAAACTGACCTGGCTAATATAGCAGAACTCAAGTTGCACTTTAATGAAATTAGAACAGTGCCTTGGCTTTGCGTGTTCCAAAACCTGTATCCTTATCTGAATATTCTCAACTTGTTCACATGCACCATTGTTGTCTAGGGCTGGGATTCCATTTTTGATGATACTTGAAAAGGTATCTTTCATCTCTCCTGCAAGTCTTTGTTTTTTCTTTCCTCCATTTTCATTCCTGAGAACTGTGTGGTTAGTGGTACCTAACTGTCCTTTGTCTGGTCATAGTTAGTGCCCTGTGCCACTGCTTCTTTTGTGAAAACACTATCAGTAAGGTTATTGACCTTGAAGCTTAAAAGTGGCTAATGCTAACCTTTGTGCCTTCAAGTTTACTGTGTGGGTTTAAAAGGCAGGGAAAAGGTTTGGTTGGTCACAGCGATAGAAATGAACAAAGATTCAGAGTGTGTAGAGAAAGTCAAAGTAGCAAGTGAAATAAATTATCGTAAATGTCGGAACAGGCTACTGAAAACTGGTGGAAAAAAGAAAATAAGGCTTCTTTCTTTTTAAATTCACAGTCCCATTACAAATATAGCCTAAGGTGCATGAGTCAGTCTCTCTCTTTTTTGTTTTTTGTTTTAAGTCTATTCTTCAGCTCTTAGTCCTGAGTGTACAATATTTATTGACACCTCAGCTACATGAGCTACTACAAACTGGCCAAGATGTCTAATGTGATTCAGGAAAAAATAAAGGACCAACAAAGTCATTGTACAGTTAATCATAATAGCCCTCATTATGAGGAAAAAAACAGTGTGAGGGAATTTGGGCACTGCAGATGTTGTGGTGTTGTTGGGTTACGTTGTTTTGTGGTGGGTTTTTTAACTGAGAAAACTGAAGGCTTCAAAATCAAACTCTCAAAGCTTGATTTATGTGGAAATAGAATCCCTTGGTAACTTCTAATATCCTCCCAGAACATGCAGGTGAGCTGAATCTAAACCCGGGAGAGCACAGAAGTATGTGGTTCAGGTATACAGTCTCCAGAACATGACTTTTGAGGCCTGCAATCTTGAGTGATGCTGCTACAAAGTAATAAAGCAGCTTAGAAGCATTTCTGCTTCTACTGATGCTATAAAAGAATACAGGAACAATGCAGATGGTCCCCTAAGTTGGTCACATTCAGTTTCTGTGCAGACCTCTGGCTTAAGTCAGACCTGGAGGAAAGGGAGTTGCTTGTTTCTGCCACCTTCACTCAGGGACTTAGTTCCCTCCCAGAGAGGGTTGTATCCAAGATGTTTCCTTTCCTTATCTGCTGGTCAGCCTCAGAGCTTGCAGCCAAATATGCCACCTTTCTTCTGAGCATCTCTGTGGCAGGATGAAAGCTCTGTGGGCTCAGCGTAGTAAGTCCATAAAATGAGAAGTCTGTAAAAAAGGTCAGTGATAAGGCATGCTTGATCCCTCCCAGGCACAAAGGCACAGGTCTCCTAAGCTGCTGGAATGAATCCTTCCACTCTCTCATAAAATACAGTTATGTCTCTTGCAATAAGCACAGTTGGAATGTATTCAGCTACATAGGGAATGGAAATGCCTGCACCAAGGTAGAAGTACAGAGAAAGAAGATACAGCATATTCATTTTGAATGCCTTTGTTTCTACTTATGATGGCACTTTTACTATGCCATTGCAATTCCTGGGGATGGGAGACAAAATAATACCTGGTTTAGCTGTTTCTGTTCCATGCCTTTACATCCATGAGAATTACCTCACACTAACTTTACACGGCAGATGAATATAAAAGATGTAAGCTTTGCCAGTGCCCAGTTTTAAATTGACTTTCACCAATCTAGCAACTTCACGCCCTCATTTTAATATCAAATTATATCAAGATATAATTGAGAACCTAGTTCTTGATTAACCATAATTCTTATCCTAATTTGTCTAATATGATTCTTTTGTTGTCTCTCAGTTTCTGCATATTTTGAATGCATTTTGCAGAAAATCATAGCTTATAAACCCTTTTTTGTGTAAAAATATATTTGATTCAACTAATAGAATTGTCAGTTAACTCACAAAAGCAAAACCTTTTCTGGCAGTGGTAGAAAGAACAAATGTAATTTGATTTCAGTTCCAGACTTTATGAAGATGAGAAAAAGCACTTTTTTGGTTTTTGTTTTTTGAGGAAAACACATTTCTGTGTGTTTCAGTAAGTTGAGAGATACCTGCTTCATGTTCATGTTCTGGGTCTCAGCCTCTGAAGAGCTTGATTTCTCAATAGCCTGTAATGATAAGCAGGACTGTCAAGACTCTGATTTTCATCTCTTTACAACTTTAGTGCTGGACGCTTGCTTTCAAAGTTTCACAGAATATCAAAAACTTATTTCCTCTGGTATTTCTCATCTAATTCCACACATCTGTACACATTTCAAACATTATCACTCTCTAAACTGGTTGGGGTTTTTAGGAATACTTTTAAGCGAACACTAATGATAAAAGTTTAAAACCCAAAGGCAGTCTGTAACTACTAATTGCAACAGATGACTTTTTTCTTTTCTTCTTCTACAAAAGTTGCAGTTAGCATGAGTTACTTTTTTTTTCTGTTATGTATGCTGAAAGAATTTTTGAGTAAAAATAATTGTGTTTGGATGCGTGTATGTATATGTATAAAAATCAGAACTTTATTTCCATCTTTTTGTAATAGGTAGAATCATCATCTTTGCTTTTCATAGCATCATCTACTATGCTATAGTTTAAATAAAGGGTTGCTTGAAAGATATGTTCAGCAACTTGTTAATGAAAAATTAATTCTATTCCAAAATACTCTGTAGTTTTACATTTTTAAAGTTTGTTTAACCTTTTTAAAGCTGGTTTAGCATCTTAAAGATGAAACATTTCAGCCACCTTATGTAGTGTGTATATGATTGTACTCCATACTCTTGCAGTGTTTACAAAATGTAGAATTTTAATTATCTATTAAATAACCTTATTCTTTTTTTTTTTCCTGCTGTTTGTTCTGCCAAGAGTTGTTTAGTCAAAAACTGTAATTTTTCCAATCAACTAGCTCCTTTGTCTGATTCATCTCTTGCTACATGAACGTGGCATCGCGACTGCACAGCCGTTTCCTAAGAAATGAATTCTGAGGTTCCAAGCAATTCCATAGTTCTCTCCATATTTTTGGCAGTGTATTAAAGCAGACTGGTCACAAACAAAAAAATCTTCCCTTTGACCAGAGTTCTCTTGCCAGGCTACTTTGATAAAGAAATAACATTTTTTTACCATTTACCACTGTGTGGCAGTAGTTCTTTTTGACTCCCATGGCTGATCCTGGCTTCTGTTGCAAAGCTTAGGCATTTACTTACTACTCAGCATTCATACTTTCAGCATTCATCACCTTTCAACAAATTCCAACTCTTGTCTACTGATAGTGGCCAGGTTCCAGGCAAATTAACTACAGTATTGTAGAGGCATAGCATGATCTTCTAACATCCAGAGTATTTTCCTCCCTTCTTCCTTCATGGATATTCAATTCAGAATTTTCTTACTTTATTAAATGGGTAACTGAGGCTGCAATTTCTCTGAAAGGATTTTTCTGGGGCACACACCTCTGCATTTCTACTGGAAGCCACTACCTTAAGCTTTGAGCTGCCCCTCTGTATACTCTTCCTTCAGGCTCTTTCCTGCTGATTCCTCCATTTAATCTTTCTTGTTTCTTGGTGATGGTGGCCATGGTCATGCTATATCTCAGTGTACTAGTTGCTTCAAAAGGGTTTCAAAGACTTGCAGCTTTTTTTTTATTTAGCTGTTATTTTGATTTAATTGTTACAAGTATGAGCTCTAGATGAGGTATTATTGTGTTAAGGGATGACTTTGTGACTAGCTTCTGTTTAGTTCAATATCACAACCTGGTCTAAGACTCAAAAGAAAACAGTATACATGGCATCTGTGTGTATCTGCACTGTGATTACAATTATAATCAATAAGTTAAATCACTGAAGTATTGAGAAGGTTTTGCTATCTTACTTTCAATAACTTGATTCAGTAGGAATGTACTCATTCATAAAACTTTTAAAAGTGTGGTCCTGCTAAGCTTGTGAGAAGCAATACTACCTGAGAATGTATTCTTTTAGAAAGGTCAGTGTGTAGATGGCAGCCTGCTGCTTGCTTCCTGCAGGTAGCACGAGTGACTGAACTCTGATTTTGTTGCACAGAGCATATGCAAAAGGTATTTTTGGTATTGGATGTTAATAGGAGTTTCTTTTTACACTCAGATCAATCAGAGAAAGGCCAAACAGTCTGTTACATACTTCTAAATAATTAGTTGAGCATGTCATGAACTGGATCTTTCGAACAAATGCTGAGCATTCAACAAAAATAATGTATTTCCCCTTGAGTGCAATTTCAGACTTCTGTGTGAATGTTGCCTATCTGAAAGGTCATCCTTGTTGAAATCCCTGTTGGAAGGTCAGAGTATCTGAGGTAGACTTGTTCTCTGATTTTAAAATATGGAGGATGAAATGATGGGGTTTTTATTCCATCTCTGGTAACTGGGAGTAATGCCTAGTGTGCCATCAGCACAACAATATATGCTGATGGAAGTAATTAGCGTGTTCTGTCAGCAGACATGCAGATGATAATACTGCTTTGTCTTTAAAAATAGCCAGGGAGTATGATACCTGCAAGATAAAAAGGTGTGGTGTTTTGGTTCAGTTTTAATTTGGAGAGCTAGTATATGCACTAGGCCCAATGAATGACTATGTGCCTGTATTACTCATTAAGAGAAGAAAGTTAATCAAAAGAAGGAAGGGGTTTTTTATAGAAAATGCCTTAAATCTGAATCCTGGGAGTTCGTAGAAGTTAAAGTGTAAAATTCATTAACAGAAAAATTAACTGGGGATCAGCTGGAGGTTTATGATTCTTTCTCAAGCTACCTAGTAGCTTGGCCACTGGAGGATGAAAAGATGAGAGGATTGCTGATGTCTGGATGGTGTGAATGATGTCGTACCTTTAGCTGTATCAGCAGTGAACAAAGGAAATAATTTGAACTACATCCATTGTATAAGATTTGCTGACAATTCCAGAAATCCAAGGTTTCGCAAAGGGAAAGTAACTGTAAATTATCTCAGTAAATTTCTACAGAGCTTTGAAAAGTTTCATAACTCTTCCTCAAAGGCGAGGGAGAGAGGAAGGACTCTTATAAGAACTGTTACCTGAGAAACTGGCACTATACAATAGTCAAAGATCTGATGAATTCTCTTTGTCATGTCTCATGTTGGTGACTTCTTCAAAGAGAGACAGTGTGGTTGCTTGTTAGCTATTAAAAATGAACCGGCTGCAGAAAATAGATAGCAATTTAAAAATGCCCTCTGATGTTTTGCTGACTAAAAGACGGAGCTATGCTGACTAAAATTAATTCCATGCACAGTGCCTGGAGTTTTAGTGCATGTGTAAAATTCTGATATAGTCCTTCATCTCACGGAGTATTTACCATAAGGATCATGTGTTTTCAATTCCTTGAGTTATAACATTATAGTTTAAGAATTTTAAGATTTTTTTTTCTTTCTCAATGTAGTTTAACTTGCTGATACCAACTTAGAGGTTTCACTATTGACTGAAAGAGGTAATGTTGACTGAAAGATTGACTCTGAAATAGTGGCCAAAAATGCAAATTAGGAAAGGAGTTGAGTGAAGAAAACAGAAACATCAATATGCAATTAATGTACCCTGGATCCATCCACAAATTGAATCCCGTGAGCAATGCTCTCATCTCAAAAATGCCATAGCAAAATAGGGATAGATTTGTAAAAGAGTAGCATGATTGCTCAAAAGTATGAAATTGCTTCGCTACAAGCGTTATAGATGCTAAATAATTATATCGGTCAGCAAAACTGGAAGAATTTATGGCAAATCCATTGGGGGTTCATAAATATATAGGCAAGCCCTTCACCTCAGCACACTAAGGTTCACACTTGTAGGAGCAGAGAGAGGTGTGGGAAGGTATAATAGTAAACTCATCTGTTCTCATCTGCTTTCAAAATTACCTGTTGTCAGTCAATTCAGAAGATACTAGACTAACTGAACCCACAAAGGACTCCTATTCCAAACTCATTTAAGATAAAAGTGAAGCTGAAAAATTACATACATTAGAAATTCATTTTGCAATAAAATAAAGTAAAATTAGAATAATATACAATAAAATCTGGGTTTAGAAACAAGTTTCACACAGGTGCGTTAAGCTGAGAGTGTAATCCTGAATTAGAGCATTTATCTACCCTCTCTGAAGTGAATGAAATTTTCCGTGGTTTATAACTGCAGAGTTACTCTACTCTTTATTTTTCCAAGGGAAGTATTTTCAAAAAGTATGGTCTTTGCAGACAAAATTTAGATCAGTGAGTAAATATTTAATGGGAGAGGAATATTTATGTTTTAAGAAAGTGAAAAGGATTAATAGAAACCTGTTTGTTTTGTTTTCCCACTGTTATTGAGGTACTGATGAAGATTTACTGTTAAATAACCGTCATATTAATTCTTTGTGAGAACTCTTAAATTTAGTGACTCATGGCTGATAGCTGAATTCTGGTGCCCAATTTTGTCAAATTATTGTCAATTTGCTCCAACTTAATCTAGGTCCAGTTTTGATCCTCTTTTGCCTCAGTAAAAAGAGGTTAATTAAATAAATAAAAATTAGAATTTTAGGTAATCCTAGTAATCAAAAAATATCCTGCTCTTTAAAAAAGTAAAAGTAAAGTTCATATGTAGTGTGCTTTCTCAGTCTTTCATTGCTGCCTTCTCCTCTTATTTGTCATAACAAGGCTCGTAGACAAGTTAGTCTTAGAAGTCTGGTCGCTTTCCAGTTCCATGAAATGTGAGACAATATTTCACTCCTGTGAAATAAAATTATTGGCTTTTCTTAGTAATTTTTTCCTTTTGGTCTGAGATCTACTGCAAAGGAATAACACTTCAAGAAGGCAATATAGCTGGAAGTATAGGCTTAACAAATTCAAAGAATACAAACCAAAATAATTTGCCAGGGTGTAGAGTGAGACTGGACTTAAGGGATGCTGAGCTTATGGTGTATTGAAAGCCTTTAAGGGAGTAGTAGAAAAATACAAAGAAACATTAGATAACATTTGATAATCGCTTTCCAGTTCTTGAAATTTAAATTATTGCATCAGTACTTTTTTAGTTTTATTAGAATCATAGAATACTTAGGGTTGGAAAGGACCTTAAGATCATCTAGTTCCAGCCCCCCTGCCATGGGCAGGGACACCTCACACTAGACCATGTCACCCAAGGCTCTCTCCAACCTGAACTTGAACACTGCCAGTAATGGAGCATTCACAGCTTCCCTGGGCAAGCCATTCCAGTGCCTCACCACCCTCAGTAAAGAATTTCTTCCTTAGATCCAATCTAAACTTCCCCTGTTTAAGTTTTAACACTTATATCACTGTCCTATCACTACAGTCCCTAATGAAGAGTCCCTCTCCAGCACCCTTACAGGCCTCCTTCAGATACTGGAAGGCTGCTATGAGGTCTCCACGCAGCCTTCTCTTCTCCAGGCTGAACAGCCCCAACTTTCTCAGCCTATCTATCTTCATACGGGAGGTGCTCCATATATGATTTTAATGTGCACATCAGAGTAGTGAAAACTGTCAAGAATTTAAAACTTTGAATTAAAAAAGCCCACAGGATTTCCACAATGCCAAGGTTAAATGTTTAGACCAGTTATCATTTATTTATTGCTACTTTTTTAGTTCATACTGTAGTTGTATACAGAACATATTAATCATTATGAAACAAGAACGACTGTTCTTGCCTCAAAAGTTTTGTTTTTCTTTCACATCAAATTTTTGACTGACATTTGCGGATTCTACAACTAGGCTGTTAATTTAATTTTGACATTTGTTAGCCAAGTGAAAGAAGATAATTTCTGCTGTGAAAATAATACAGAAAGTCTTCATAATTTTTTATTGAAATCTTTCCCCTTTGGAAAATAAGGTTTTCTAAAAGTCAGTCATTTCTTCTGTGAAGAATCATCACTTTCATTGGAACATTTCAATACTGTAATAATGGAAAATAAAAAAAAAAAAAAAAGACAAGTGATTTCAAAACCATTTTCACTTTATCTTGCATAATAGTTTACTCTTGGAAATGAAAACAATTGCATATATTTAGACTTTTAAGCTTTGCTAAACAGTTTTGAAGCTGTTCAAAGAAGTCTGTAATTATCTCTACATCTTTCTCTTTTTTCTTTGTTATTTTGCTTAGCTTTGCTAAACAGGCAAGTATAAATAAGAATCAGTAATAAATTATGAAGCATCTGTGGACACAAACTTGTAAACAGCATAATGCCTTGAAAACTTTGTAACAAAGACATATCAAAGGGTAGCCCTGTTACTCTATTTTAAGACTTGGGAAATCTGGTTTTTGAAGAGTATGTTAATGGAAACAGGATTTCCAACTATTTATTAAAGCCTAATGAAAGTTTAAATAAATTCTAATAAAAGTTTAATGAATGTAGAAAATTTTAGTAATATAACAGTGTTGTGCTGTATGTGTGTGCTGTGATGGTGCATGCAATTGTGAACATGGACTTTTATAGGTCATACCTACAGCTTTCATAAGACTTTCTTTTGATTTTGCCAATTCTGCATATCTTTAGAAAACACGAGCAATTTGAAAGGAGAGATTTGTAATCTAGTGCGCAGGCTGAAAAACTGTTCTCCCTTTAGTTGCAGTTTCTTATTTTCTTTGTAAAGGAAAAGGAATAGGTGGTTTGGTTTTTTATATATATATTTACACGTTTTGTGGGTATTAGAGGCAATCCAAAAAGTGTAACATTTAACAAAATGCATTGATGACCAAGCTATGAAATTTGTCTGTTTTATCCATCTACTCAACATGGAGATAAAAAAGAAGTTTCAGAAATTTTTGAACATCATCTTCAATGACATCTCTCTTCCCACTAATTACTTGCTCCATTTGTGCCACCCCATTGCAAATACTCTTGTTAGGCATTGAAGGACTGAAGAACTCTAAATTTTGACACGTGGAGTTTGAGGGAAGAATCTTTCAGTACAAACAGGCCTTTGGCAGGTTGAACACATCCGTAACAGCTGTTATAATTTATCGTAATTTTTTACGCAACATCATAAAGAAAAGGCCATAACACCCATTTCTAAATGCAACTGGCATATTTCTTCCTGCTTCTCCTGCTGTGGACTGCCAATTGTCAAGAGTGAGTAATGAAAGAGTGAAGCCTTTGGAGCAGCCAATTCTCAGAACCATTAGTTTTCTTTTATACTCCAGCCTAATTCCAGGAATGTGGCGGATGAGAAATAAGACATATCATGTCATTTCAGGATAATACCATGTAATTTTGGGGTAATAAAGAATTCATTTCTGGAGAGAGAAGTGATCTGATATGGAAAAGTTCAATTTCTTTCTCTCCAGAGAGCTTTATCTTTTCAAATGTGACCTTGTATAATTAAATATATTTCAAATATCAAGAGAAATGGCAGCAGAGCAGACAATAGAATTCTCCATTTTATGTAGAAATGAAATGAAATTATATGAAGCAGACAGTGTAATATAAGATGAAGTAGATTGCTACTATTCATTGTTTCCAGTGAAATTCCTGCTGTTTGATTTTATTCATTACAGTTTCATGAGAAGGCAATTGTATTGTGTCTGTGTGACTAGAGTTTTAGACTCATACTTAATTGCATTAATTCAGAAAGTACTGCCAAGAATCAGTAGTTAATTGCTGTTATTACTTGAATATGAAAGAGAAAAGAGATGGTGTCCAGTATATGAGAAGTTACAAATTTCACACAAGAAATACCAGGTGCTTGGAAGCTACAGTTCTGATTCTTAAAGGAATATGTGTTTTCTAAAAGAGGATGTAAATCCCCTTTTATTCCAAGAATAAATAAAAAATATTTCAAAACAAATAATTTCTTTTCCAAACCACTCATGTTTCTTAAAAATGACCAAGCTCACTAACCTAAGCTAGATAGTTTTGACGGGTTTAAAGTGACAGGTTCAGACACAAAAATTTCTTTATTTTCTGTAGTTTAAATCCTATTACATTAAAATATCTGATAGTACAATGACAAACTGGGATTGTCTCAACATGGTTTTAAATCTGGTTTCATGTCAGGCTTTATTACTGTCCTTATACTAAAGAAAAGTGACAAAATATAATGGTTGGTGATATGTTAACTGCTAGAAAAGAATGAGAATGGCTGGAAATATTTTTCCTGAAACCAGCATGCATCCTCTGTTGCACTTTCACTTTTCACATTGTCTTTTTGAGCTATTAGTTAACTATAGTGGTTAACGGTGCTTAGCTAATAATCTTTATTGTGGAGTTCGTTGGGTTGTTACTTTCTGAGTAGAGGTGTAGAGGACAGAAAGAGCATGTGTTACCCTATGTCCTCAACCCATGTCTCCCCTGCTTGAAGCATGGCTGGGCTGATGATGGCAGGCTTCTCCTTGTGTGCTCATCCTGAATTAGCAGGTATTTTGCAGGTGGCAATGTGATTGCCCAGAGTCTGAGTTACAGAAAGCACTGCACTTCAGCTGCTACTCTGACATGCTCTCCAGAATGCATGGAAAACATACTTTCTGTAAATGTTTACTTTAGCTTTCATTTTACAGCTTTGGCACCAGTGATATGGTAATGTCAGATGCTATCTGGAAAATATGTAGTAGCTGAAACTCCTTGCAATGGATTGGCCCTACTTGTTTTCATTTTGAGCGGTCATTTTCAAAGCAATAACGTAACTTAATGTAACATGGTAAATTTTATTCCTCAAATGGGGCCTGCTAGAAAATTAGATTTAGATTTCCATTCACTTAGGGTACTTGTGGTTAATGGCATTTCAGTACTCGCTGAAAAGGCAGTTTTAGGAACTTGTGGTCTGTGGTAGATTAATAGTACAGCAAGGTGACTCTTGAGAGAGGTGCTTTGTTTCCTTTGCATCATATCAAATGTTAAGAAATGCAAGGCTTAAGGATAAAAATTCATTAATTTTTTTCTCTGTGTTTTCTGCAAAAACAAGTGTGCCAATCTCAGCATAAAGTGTGGGGTGGGTGTTCTGGTTGGTTTCTTTTTTTAACATGGTATGGATTATATATTGCCCTCCGCTCTGGTTGTCGTGGGGGAACAGTGTCTAAGAAGGTCTGTATCAGAGCAACACCTTATATTTGGTAAATATAAACTCATGTTTTATGCCAGGATAAGGGCATGGGTTAGACCTTATTCTTGTGGAAAGCAGCTTCTTGGAGTTTCATGGGGAGACGAGCCATTAAAATTTCTTAGAACAGAAAGGCTTTAACATAGCTTTTTACTCCACGAAAAAATTTACTTCTTCCATGATGATATTTTTTTTGAGAATAGTGGACTTTGCAATGGGATGTAGAAGAGAGTCATTTTGAACTGATTTACCTTGCTAGTGCTTCAGCTATTGACTGATGTATTTGTGTTCCAAAGAAAATCTCTTCTGTTGCAAGTGTCCTTCTGTGGGCCCATCTAAACAAGGGCTAGAATAGGAAAGCATTTCATTATATAGGTCCAAATACATGCCAGCTAGCTTAATTCTCTCTTGCAATTTCAGAATCTACTATATTGTGAAGTCAATGTAAGGAAGAGTTTTTAAATAGATAGTTTTAATGTAACCTCAAAATTAATGTTACATTTATTACCTTTAGAATCATGCTACATTCTTTGTGGCAGTCAGGCTTCATCAAGAGTTTAAATCGTTTTAAACAAAGTGTTACTGAGCTTTAGTAACTGATGTACAGCTCAATTCAGTTCATAAAAGTTTTTTGTCTAAATCTAGTAAAAATTAATTTTCTTGAGGTTGTCAGTTCATGTCTTTTTGTACTACCAAAATATTCATTTATATTCTGTAAATTGCAGTTTTGCATTTCAGTTGGTTCTAAAATTATATAATTAATTTACTGTTTATTTTTTCAAAGAGCAGATTGTAGCTGAGTATCTGAATATGAATTATGCAAATTCATATTCAGTATAATATAAAAAGTTCTAGTTTAAGGTTATTAATTTCACTAATATCACTCAGTATCACTACACATACGAATTCATTTGAAATGCTTAAGTCTTACTCATATTATAAAGGTCTTAGGAATTTAAGTAGTATCTTCTGCACCCCCAAGGGTACAGAATACATAGAATAAAAATATAAGAGGAATATATGAAGCCACCATTATTTTGGTGTTTTGTAGTCAAATAGTCAGGAATTGGAGCTGAAGAGTTAGATTCATATAGAAGTGTGCATAGTTCCGATTTATATATTCTAACAAAAAAAAAAAAAAAAAAGAAAGAAAAAAGTGAGGTGGTTGATAATGCAACCCCTGACTTTTATAAAAGAAAAGTGCAAAATAAAAGCATTTTTTGAAAGATGGCTTAAATGGGTGGCTTCTACCAGCAAGATATGAATCTGATAATGCGTGTCATATGTTTCTCCATCTGTTCCTTTGTGTTGCCACAAAATGACGTGGTGATGGTAAGGGGATTAATAAGAGGATGACGGGTGCAGTGTTTATTTTTTCAATCACACCAGGCAAATATTTACATGAAATTACAGTTGGTTTTGGCAGAATAATTCTGCCAAATAGATAGAATAAAATATATAGAATATATAGAATATACAAATTTACAAATATATAAATATATAAATATAAATATATATAATATATTATATATTATATATTATATATTATATATTATATATTAATATATAAATATATAATATATAAAATATAAATAAATATAAATAAAATATAAATACATATAATATATAATATATAAATATATAAATATATAAATATATTTATAAATAATTAATATAATATATTAATATAATATAATTCATATTTATATATAAATATAGATTTATATATTAATAATATATAAATATATAATAATATAATAATATATGAAATAAATATATAATATTATAATATATATTATATATTTTATATATAAAAATATATTTACTATTTATATGATGTATAGATATAATTAATATAATAAAATATAATATATAATATATATTTTAATATAAATATATTAATATTAATATAAATATATATTTTATATAATATATATAATATATAATATATATAATATATAAATGTAAATATATAAATATAAAAAATATAGAATAAAAAACTGACCTTTTCTAGCTTTTCACCCTTACCTCTGTGTGAGCCTCATATGCTCTTAATTATGTTGGTACCTGAAAAAAATTGCAGTGATTATGAACAATTCTGATTGATCATGCTTAGGTGTAGTCCTGCACTATTACATACATGTGCAAAAGTAGAAAGTATTTCCTTAGAAGAGTTTTCATTTAAGTGATACTCTTTTATAAAAGAATGTTTAAAATAAGAAAAAAATCCTTTAAATATAACATTAATTTTTGTGCTGCCAGTACCTGAAGTAAAGGTAGATACAGAATTTCAGTGGAAGTGTTTTCTTTACTGTAAGTTTATTCTCTGATTCACATTTTTTTTCTCAAATAAGTGTGTGCATAGAGAGCATTTTTATGTGTCAAGAGGCAATAAATCTTTAGGCATACATATGTAGCTGTCACTAATTTCCTTTTGAAGTCATGGCCTGTGAACGAAAGGCACGGAGAGCACAGATCTGTCTGTCTATCTATCTATCTGTCTATCTATCTATCTATCTATCTATCCGTATGTCAGGCAAGTGCTGCATTTTCTGCCTGGCACCCAGAAATGTCCCTTATCCAGCTGAGTCAACTATATAATGGCGCAATGTATCTCAGGTACAGACTGGATTTGTGTAATGCTTGTCTTGAGAAAGGGTTTCGTGAATAGTCACTAAAGCTGCAATCGCAAGAAATATAGAGTAAAATGAATGAAGGGGACACACAAAGGATTTAGCTCCTAAGAAAAATCTTCATCTCTAGGGAACATATGCAAGCTACATTGAAAAGTCTGCTATAGGAATGACAGAAACCAACTTCTGACACACGCCTCACCCAACAGAGAAATTTCAATTACCTGTTATAATCAAAGGCTTTCAAGAGGATTTTTCCCTTTTTCTTTTTTTTTTTTCCAAAGCAAAGATGCTGAGAATTGTTTTTCTCAAAGAAATAACATATCCTTTCCAGTTATTCATAACCTATAAAACCATTTTCTGAAGTTATCCTAATGCTAAGAAACTGAAAATAAATCTTCATTAAGTCCATGACATGGAAAATTTCAGTACTGATCATTAAATTTTTGTTAGGTTGACATACTGAGAACAGTCATGTGACAAGGAATTGTTGAGAAGCATTATTAGTAAATAATGCTACAATTTCCCCTGATAAATAGCAATCACATTCAGTATGTACTGACTACTTTTTAATAATGTATTATACCCACTATCGGTTAGCATGGTATGTACTTTTTAGAAGGAAGTGGTAACCTGTGAAACATGGAATTTGGTGAATTACCAACACAGAGATCTTGTAAAATAGCCAGTAGCATGGCTGAAATATTTTAATTCTTTTGTGCTTTGATTTACTTGTAGAGTCATGATGGTGCATTGAGCAAAGAATCAAGTTTCATGAGCATTAGTTTTCCATGATAGTTCACATATATTTACTCATTTACAAATGAAAAATAAGAAAAGTTTTTATTCCTACTATTTTTCATTCTAATTACAAAGCCATTAGTCAGCAGCACACATTCTGCAATATCACAGGGAAAAAGAAAAACAAAAAAAGAAAATTAAATTAAATTAGTTCAGAATAAATCTACAGAATTCTTGTATGCATGAGCCACCTTAAGCTTAAATGAAAATACTTAGCTGAAGCCCTGGACAGTGCTACTTAGAATAGGAAAAAAACTTTTTCATTTTTATTAATATTTTCCTTTGATATTTCTTTTGAAAGGCAAAGGAATTTTTAGTGCAAACATTATTGTTCCTGTTACCCACAGATCTTCTCTAATGACTTTTCTCATGGGTTGCTAAGAAAAACCTTGATATATATGTCTCATAAATTTGCAGATTAGAAGAGTAAAAATTAGTAATGTTCCAATCATTTTATTAAATATTATGTTTGGATATGCCTTTTTTTTTAACCTTACAAAGTCACATTTTTGTAGAGTTAAAGTTAGAATAGGTCTCATACTAAAAATGAGACTCTTCCAGCAACATAGTGGAGGATCACATCATGTTAAAGTTTTCATTTTAATAATCCAGTGTTTATTTATTTTTATTTTAATAATAGTTTCCCAATATTTACTTATTGAGTAGAAGAGATAATAGAAAAGAACATTGTAGTCATAAATAATGTAAAAAATAAACCAAGTATGTTCTAACCACTTAAGTAACATCTCCAGTAGTCTAGCTATGATATAGCCCTAGGAATATGACACTCAGCATGAACAAGATTGATGAACCTCAAGGTCTTACAAATCCTCTGGCCCTATAAAGACAAGGATTCTTTCCTCTCTGTGCACTGCACATAGATGCCCCCCATCAAACAAGATGGTAGAGTTGAGTGTATTTTTTTAACGTAAAGGAGCAAACCCGTCATAGAAATACTGGACAGCAGCAAAGGTGATGCTTTCGCACAGCTAATTACTTGCTTTTGAAAGTGTTTTTCTGCAGTACTTCAGAAGTGAAAAGGAAATGAATCTCTGAATGTTTGCTCTGATAAAAAGAAAGCTAGAGTATAACAAAAATGTGTATCATTAGCCCTGAAGACTTTACATGAGAGTGCGTTTTCCAGTTTGTAGCGCAAGCTAAACTGGACAGTATTCAGATGTCTATAGTGGTACTCAAAGTTATCAGTCCTGTGTAGGTTTGAACAGTTGCAGGATCTTGATAAGTTTTTAGAAAGTCTGTCATTTCAGTCAGTGTTCTATATTTTTCATAACAAAACTATGAAAATCATCCTTGGTTAATGCATTCTTCACACCAGCAGAGAGCTACAGGGCTTGGTAGAAGCGGTTGTGCCAGGCTTAAAGCAATCACCGTGGGCTGTCTTTAAAAAACCTGAGAGAAACCCACTTGAAATTCTAAACTTATGCTGCCTTCTGGCTTTCATTACTTGTGTTTGGAGCTAAACACCATGTTACTTCTTTATTTAGACAACCATTCAATGAGGAAGTATTACCAACTTCTCTGTGTAGAGACAATCACCAGGTAACGTACATCTCTCAAGACAGTTGAAAACCTTAAAGCTGAACTGCTCTTTTTTTCTCTTTTACCATCTTTACTGACTTTTTTTAGCTTTAGGTGTAAATTTTGAAAGATAAGTAAGAATAGGGAGTTACAACTGGTGCTGTATGAAATCAAAAAGGTAAATGTTTATT
The DNA here is from genome assembly GCF_963264785.1 of Psittacula echo. Lineage (NCBI taxonomy): Eukaryota > Metazoa > Chordata > Aves > Psittaciformes > Psittacidae > Psittacula > Psittacula echo. Next base: position 40,655,964 of record NC_137735.1, on the reverse strand, counting down.
CATTAAAAAAATTATATGGAAAACATTGAAAATTATACTTCCATCTCAAATATCTACAGCTACTTTTGAGTTTTTGAAAGTGTTCACCAGTACCAGGTTTTGGGGTTTCTTATAATAAGATTTTATTTCTTGCAATGTAAGACTTTCCAGGTACAGGGTTAGCTGTGCTTTTGTTTCCTTACACATGTCTTTGAATGCTTCTGTAGAGATTTTTAGACATGAACCTTCATTTCTCATGTAATATTTTCAACTAGATACAATGCTGTGAGGTAGCAACCATTTATGTTCAGCAGGTCTGACCACCTTTAGTGCATGTGATTCTTTGCTGTGGGCACTAGCATATGTTACAATCAGAGGAGGCTTATGAAATAACAGCGTTTATATCAACAATAGATGAGACGTTTTAAGAGGAAAAAATATACTTAAACACATTCTCTATGTTTTTAACCATTCCTAATGGTCTTGCTACTCTAATTTCTAGCTGAGCAGACTTGCTTTCAGTTAACCGTAGAAAATTGTGTCTTTCCTTGTTCCTAGTTCCCTACTGTGTCTAGAGATTGTTCCTTTTTAAAACCTCTACATTTTTTTGATGTCTGTCATGCTTCAGCTGTCACATAAAAGAAGTCTTTTTCTTTACAGAATTGTCTCTTAGCACTCCTTCAGTATTTGCAGAGAACTGATTTACCCTAAACAGTTCTTCAGACCTTAAACAAGACTAATACATGTATTTAGTAACGTGCGCACCTACATACCACCATTTTTTGTTGAATATTTTTAGGTTAAAATTATTTTATCAACTGTCAACTTTGAGCTCATTCTGAATCTTGCAGAATTGTTTGAGCAAAATTGCTTCAGCTTCTAGGGTGAGCTGAAATACTGCCATACAAGGCATAGCAAGATAGTATTCTCTGTTGTGTACTGATATCCTTACCTACATTAAATCTTAGATTAAATTCTCACTTTACATCAATGTGTCATTCTGTTTAATTCAGTATAACCATATGGATTAACTCTAGCTGTGGTTCTGTTTCAGTAAATTCCCCTTCAGCTTACGTGTAAGATTGGACCAATGTAATATATGCAACAGTTGTGTATTATTCCTGATGCCCAGACTCCTTGGAGTGATGAAAAAGAAAAGCTATTTTCTAAAGGATCTCATTAAACATTTTCTGCAATTCCAATATGAAACAAAGAAAATAGCTACATCATTACTATTTAGAAGGTGGAAGCAGGGACAGGTGACCTGGGAAGAATACAGGGATGCTGTCCGGGAAGCTAGGGAAGTGAGGAAGGCTAAGGCCCAGTTAGAATTGAACTTGGGTAGGGATGTTAAGGATAACAGGAAGGGATTCTATAGGTACGTAGCGAGTAAAAGACACTCTAGGGACAACGTAGGCCCCCTTCGGAAGATATCAGGAGAACTGGCTACCCAGGATTTGGAGAAGGCTGAGGTTCTTAATGACTTCTTTGCCTCAGTCTTCATTGGCAAAGTCTCTGAACGCACCACCCAAGTCTTGGAAAGCAAATGCAGGGACTGTGAGAATGAAGACCCTAGGCCCACTGTAGGAGAGGATCTGGTTCGAGACCATCTTAAAAACCTAAATGTACACAAGTCCATGGGACCTGACGAAATCCATCTGTGGGTCCTGAAGGAGCTGGCGAATGAAGTTGCTAAGCCACTGGCCATCATATTTGAAAAATCATGGCAGTCAGGTGAAGTTCCCAACAACTGGAAAAAGGGAAATATAACCCCCATTTTCAAGAAGGGGAAAATGGATGACCTGGGGAATTACAGACCAGACAGTCTCACCTCTGTGCCTGGCAAAATCTTGGAGCAGATTCTCCTGGAAGGCATGCTAAGGCACATGAAAAACAAGGAGGTGGTTGGTGACAGCCAGCATGGCTTGACTAAGGGGAAATCCTGCCTGACCAATTTGGTGGCCTTCTATGATGGGGCTACGAAACTGATGGACAGGGGCAGAACAGTTGGAGTCATCATAGGAGGTGATCCTGCCCCCCTACTCTGCTCTCGTGAGACCTCACTTCGAGTATTGTGTGCAGTTCTGGTGTCCTCAACATAAAAAGGACATGGAACTGTTGGAACAAGTCCAGAGGAGGGCCACGAGGATGATCAGGGGACTGGAGCACCTCCCATATGGAGATAGGCTGAGAAAGTTGGGGCTGTTCAGCCTGGAGAAGAGATGGCTGCGTGGAGACCTCATAGCAGCCTTCCAGTATCTGAAGGGAGCCGACAAGGATGCTGGGGAGGGACTCTTCATCAGGGACTGTAGTGACAGGAGAAGGGGTAACGGATTCAAACTTAAACAGGGGAAGTTTAGATTGGATATAAGGCAAAAATTCTTTACTGAGAGGGTGGTGAGGCACTGGAATGGGTTGCCCAGGGAGGTTGTGAATGCTCCATCCTTGGCGGTGTTCAAGGCCAGGTTGGATGAGGCCTTGGGCGACATGGTTTAGTGTGAGGTGTCCCTGCCCATGGCACGGGGGTTGGAACTAGATGATCTTAAGGTCCTTTCCAACCCTAACTATTCTATGATTCTATGATTCTATGATTATTGTCTAGTTCTGGCTGTTGCTAACAGCACAGAATACAACCATTCTGATACTTTATTTGTACCTTGCTGCTTTCCCACCAATAATGATCCCTTTGGTAGAGTCAATAAAGTTGATCAGGGAGAGTAATTTCCATTTTCTAAATTCAGCTAAAGCAGTTTTCAGCAGGTGTCTTTGTATGTCTTTAATCCTGCCATGTATTAAGTTTTCCTGGCTAACACTGGCTTTTGAAGATGTGTCTTCACAGACTCTATAATTCCCAGCTAAGCATATTAAGGGGAGTTAACAGCTTGATGTTTTCTGAGTATTCCACAAAAATAGGTACTAGTGTTTTCCTTAGTGCAAACGACTGTAGTATCAAGGATTTACAAATTGACACTGTGATGGAATGTCCTGATGTCATTCACTATCCATGAAATCTATCTTAACACAAATAAAATTAAGATAAAAAATCCATAATTAACTGTATGCAATTTAATCAAGGAAAGAAAAAAAATGTTAGTTCACCTATCCCTATACCAAAAGCAAAGCCTGCTCTCCCCTTTCTCTTCCTTCATGCTGCTGACAATTAGTGTGAGCAGGAATTCAACCCTGGTACAATTCTTTTAATTTTTGGAGGGAATACTCATTTAAATTTGCCTCCTGAAAAAGCATGACCCTTCAATGTTCTCCTCTTGTGAAAACACTCCTAAAATTAAGTGACAAATTAACTTATAATCCCCAATTTTCCATGTTAATATTTTAGATCTAAGAATTGGTTTGGCTCAGTTAGAAGAAATAACTTAACAGAAGAACATTACTTGAGATTTTCCTCTCCCATATACCCCTGTTTTTTTGACTTTGATGAATATGTATGGCAATGTGAAGAAAAGGCAGTCCTACATCACTTCTTTCCTTTATCTGCATCCCATAGGCTGCACTTGGCAGTATGTGCCTCGCTTGAATTTCTTACATACTGTGAGGATAAGGCAAAGATCTCCTTTCTCTTCCACACTGCTCTTGATGTCTAGCACTTCCAATTAAATCAAAGGCTATAAACCCACAAGTTTAAAATTATTCTGGCATCTCTTCATCAGAAGATAACTATTAGAAATTGCTAATTGGCAAATATTTCAAAGGTTCTCATAATACTTCAAATGGAAGCTGGGTCTGTAAAGGGTAATTGCTTCCCCTTGCTGGATTTCAGATCTGTTCTCTGCAGTCACTCAGTTATCACCATAGATAGGGAATGTTTCGTCAATGTGAGTTACTACCTATAGGTTTGGTTATTACTACCAAATTGTCAAAAATGCACACAGTTAAGAATTCTACAGGTTGGGAATATGATGTTTGGTATTTAATCTAAGAAAACGTTGTAATTTGTGCAGTGTAAATGAAAAGATTTTTCAAACAGGCTAATATCCATACCTCAGACCTTCTCTCATGAAATGTAATCAAACTATTATTATTTACCATCTTAATTACAAGTGCATTTCAGTAATGAAAAGATGCCACTGATCGTTTCAGAGGCATCTATTGTTATGAAGAGAAGATATCATATATCAAAATAAAAAATCTTTAATGAGCAAAACTTTTGAAAGCAGATTTGAAGTAAACTTTTTTACTCCTTATTCTAAAATGGACACTAAATTACTTCTGTAATGCACATACAGGGAAAACAAGATTCAGGAATTCTTGTCATAATTATTTCAGTGTTTTAATTTTTTTATTTTCATTTTTTATCTGCATTATTGGAGGAAACAAAGAACTATGGGTTTCCAGGATTTTAATTGGTGTTTATTGACGGGTAGATATATCAGGAAGATTACGAGACTGTGTATAGTCATACCTGTAAATCTGTGACTGTGAATCAAATGCAAATAATCCATAAGGGTCTTTCAGAGACCAGTTTAAACATTTAATGGTTGCATTGCAAGACAGATTCTGAAAATTAATTTTATAATACTTAATACTGTGAAACTTAGTTGCAAAAGATTTAATTTCGATCATCTTTAGTTTCGGTTCAATTATTTTCTTTACCACTTATTTTCACTTTGTTTTAATACTCAGAATATCTCAGTGTTTTGATACATTGCTCTCTGTTTCGTATAAAAGGTGCCTTGATAAAAACAAAGTACTTTAAAATATTAATATATTCACTGGTGAAAGGAAGTGACTCTGAAGTATCCTGCAGTTTTATAGTAATTAGTGTAGCTTAATGTCCTGCATGTGTAAGAGCATTTGCACTTCTACTGAGTATTCCATGCTAATTAATTAGGGATAAGGTCAAAGATCTTCTCACCTTCCAGAAACTTGTTGAGTCTTACAGATTACTATTAGTTACTGTTTAAAATACTGAAATACTCTTTGGCTCACGGCTCAAAATACATTACACATGTGCTTTAAAAGTGTTTATAAGGCTACTTACCTCATAAACTAATCTGTCTCATTAAGAAGCATTACAGTCTCAGTATGCGATTAGCAGTTAAGTCAGATCCATGCAACAACCTTTCACTGGTTTTTATTTCAGTCTTCTGTTATTTTTATGTTTTTCAATGCAGTAGGTAAGCAGAAATGCTGCAAGTCAGAGCTGTATTTGGGTAGATAATGTTTAATGGTAGTCTCAATGTCAAGTCTTAATGTAATTAATTAGCCTTGGTTTTGAAATTAGTAATTCTGTCCTTTAAATCTTACCCCCCAAAATTCGTGACGTACAGAATGTGAGTTTCCCAGAGCCATAGACTGAATCTTCTGAAATTAAAGCTTCCAGTAAAGAGGATGCTAAGTACTTCCCAGGTGGTGGATCCAGCCTTTACAGTGCAGATGATTTTTCAAGAGATGCAAAATGAATAAGATAAAGTATTTTTAATTATTATGTATGTTAATTTGAAATGTCCTCTTAATACTCAAACATTTATTCATTTATATTTTGCAAGTTATTAGTTTTTTTAGATGAGCACACTCTTTTACCTGGAAAAGCAGAGGCCTTGCATGATTTTTATTAATACAGAAACATTGTGGGGCTATTTTCCTGATACTTATGAAGATTACCAATATTATTTATTAAAAAGAACTGAACCCTGAGTACAAGAAGGAAGGCAAAAAAACTTTTTTCCCCGTTGGATTTCCCTAGCTTAAGAATGCTAAGTATTAAGATAGAATCAGACAAACATGGTAATACTGATAAATTTTGTTTTGTTAATTCCTTCAATAAGTAGTACAAATAAAACATTGTAATCTTGTTGCCAATGATTTTTCTATGATGGTTAAAATCATTGCATAAATCCCAGTGCAAAAATGTGTGGAGCTTCCTTACGTAGTAGAGCAGCTCATAATGTTTTTTTGAAATGAAGCAAACAAAACTCTCTGTTCCTTTCTCCCTCACTCTCTCTTCCCCCACGTTTACAGTGCAGATGTGGAGTAACCATCTGGAAGTCAGGCTGGTCCTCGGTGTTTTGACTCTGCAAAATCATTTAGGCATTTGCATGGCATTGTGAAGTCTGAATTTCTTGTGAAATTTTGTTTGGTTTTCTACTTAAATGTTTCAAAGACAACACTGCTTCATGAAGGGAATTGCTGTTATTGAAACTCGGAAGGGTCTAATACCAGCAGTGATTCTCTGTTGTGCCAATAATCTTCAAACCATATTTGAAGCTGGCCTTTGCCTGTATTTTTAGAGACACTTAAGTAGCTAGGAATAAGCTGAAGGGGAAAAAGTGCTGAGGATAGCTTGCCAGGCACAGTATAATCTATAAGATATAACAGAGTGCAGTTCATGCTTCCTTCAAGGTCAGCCACTGCCAGTAACCATAGGAAATGCAGTATCAGAAGTAACAAGATAATATTTTGAGGAACTTTGACTTGAAATGTCAGTGCTTGTGGGGAAGGTGAAGAAATATGCCTTGTGATGCTTATGGTGTAGACGTGATCAAGATGCAACACCATTGCAGCTATAGTATTTAAGATGCTGTCAATAACCACTAAATGAACTTACAAGATAAATGCCAAAATTGCAAATCTAATGATATACATAAAAATTAAGAGAAAAAATGTTCAAAAGTAGTAATCCAGGAGTGGCACAATAGGAATTTCTCAATGAAACAAATGTCCCAGAGTATAGTAATTATTTTCTCAATTTTTCACGTCAGACCTGTATAAGTGTGCCTTATTGTAGTTCCCTGGGAAGTGATATTGCTAAGTTATCCAAAAGCACCAAGAATCACAGAACATAAGATTATCTAAAGTTTAGATGTGCAAGAAACTCTGAAATGTCATGCCTGCTCGAAAGTTGTCCTCTATTTCATTTCATGACAGGCAGCCAAAGATGTTTTTATGGAGGTAGACCAGAAATACTAGTTGATGAGAAAACCACTGGGGAAGTGTGACAGTGTCAGACTGACCCCAGGAGGGTAGTTTCAAAGATAAAGAGTATCTGGTATGGAAGTGTGAGCAGGGGTTTACTGTCCAAGCTGTGTCTCCAGCCTGCTTCTAGTTTCTTGAAGCCTTTTTATTTGCGAAGAAATGGCCTAGGACTCATCCCCGTGGCAGAAAATTAATTTTTGCACGTTGAACTTAGGAGCATTGAAGTAGTTCTGGCAGCTACTGTGAGACTCGTATAAGGATCAAACTTTCAGATTAGTGCCTGGTACTCAAACTGCTTTCAGAGATTCCATTGTACTCCGAAATGCTGTGTGAATTTGGGCCAGATGCAAAGTATTAAAATAGTTATTTTCATTCCATTTTTCTGTGAGGACACTGGCATCTGGCAAATGACCAAATTTTCTAGCTCTCATTGCCATAATAAAGGAGCAGTTTCAGAGAATGCACTGAGAAAAATTTTCAGTTGCTTCAACTGCCATTATGTAGATGTTTAAAATGGGACCTGTTGTAGCCTTGCGCAGTGATCTTACTAATTGAAGCAGGTCTAAATGACCACTGAGGGGCAAATGTGGCTCATTATAGATTCACTGCTCGCTATCCAACGTTTTGTTATATAGGTGTTGTTCAGGTACCAATCAGAAGCTAAGAATTGAGTAGCAGCCAAATTAAATTCAGTCCTACTTCTAGTTGGTGGACCTTGTATGGAGTAACAGTTTCAGAAGGATTTCAAAGAAATTTTCATACTGAGGCTTCTCTGTATCAATAGCATATTATAATATCCATAACATTAATACAGTACAGCATTTCAACTATCTATAACTAATATATGAACTACTTTTCAGTGCCACCAAAGCCACTGAAAGTGACTTGCTTTAGTGTCTTGAAATCATACTGTTTTCAAGAGGTGAGAAATTCCTCAGTGCTGTCTGTCATCTCCTGAGATGAAGCTTTCTCAAGCTGGTGGACTTGCACATTGTCTGAGACTTTCTCAGGCAAAACACTGATTTAGTGCCCTGCATCACATTTTTTTAATTTTGAAATTAAATATTCCTCTCCCTGGAGTATATCTGTGGGTGGGAAACCTTATGCAGTTATATCTTTATGTCAAAGCGAGTGTTGTTTACTGTTACAGACATAGACCATGAGTTTCAAGAAGCTGTAGGAACTCTCTGGTCTTGATTGCTATTAATCAGGCAATGACAGAAATGATTATATGTCTAAGCAGTTTCCACTTTTCCTGGGATATCAGGCAGGTGTGTTTAGCTCCTTTTCCTTTTTTCCCTCTTGAACAAGCAGTCTAGTTGTGAGTCTTGCTTAACAGCATTTTTTCTTCTGGAATCAGTCTCTCAATTTGTATTTGTAAAAGGGATAAAAAAAATCCAAGACTCTATATTTTCTAGGGAATGTTTATTAGAAGCTGATTATAATATTATCAGTCTGCTGTTGATAGTATTTAACATGGACTTGTCCTGCATAAGGCATGTTTTCCTGTAGACATTTTTTGTGCTGATGGACTACTGTCAAACCAACTATTCAATCTGAGTACAATCAATATGACATAAATATATAGTCATATAGTGCATATTACTCTCTGAGATGCAGAACCCCTGAGTTTTGCTGTACAGTTTTAGCAGACTTTTGCCATGTATCTGTGATAACTTCAGTCTTGGTGGACACTGCCACAAAGACTTAATTTTCAGTATCTTAAAATTCTCCATCTTTTTTTTCCTGTAGATTTCCTTTGTTAACTGTAGAGCTCTCAGGTTGCTTCTATAGGACAAGCAAACACAAATTTCTCTGTCAAACTCACCCCTGCAAGGAACCTTGGTCCCTTGTTTGTTTTGGGCACAGACAGTGTTGTATCAATTTTACTAATACTTACTAGCACCATTCGTGATAAATTCTCTTGAAGAGAAATAATATACTTAAGAGAGACATTGAAATTTTTCTCTATTTGGGGTTAGTCAGATATTTCTGACCCTTTCTAGAATCATTCTGTGTCTGTAGTCATGTTCTTGTACAGTTCATAATCTCTTGAATACCTTATACCACATTGAAAGTGATTATGTGAAGTTCTTTAGATATTGAATACAATCCAAATGGCAAAAATGGCTTTTAAGGACACAAGTGAATGTTGTGACCTGGTTATGGTACCTGACAAAATCTTGCTGATTTCTCAAGTATTTAACATCCATCATCTTTCCTACAGTTTCTCCTCATATATTTGTTGACATATATATATATATATCTCCTTAATCTTTAAATATAGAAGCCCAACAACTTTTACTGTGATAAATTAATCCTCTAACTCAGCCATCTAGCAAAATCATAGGCATACCACATTATTGCTCTCGCCAACAATCTCTACTGGTTTTAGCCTTAACTAGCAAATTTTTAAACTATACTTGATGAAATGTTATTCACTATTACTACTCCTTACTACTTTTCTGGTGAGATTCCTAGATATAAACATGTATACCTCAAAAGGCTAGGGAGGTCCTAAGTACTCAACAGACACAGTCCTAAATGCAACAGAAGTTGCCTTCTGTTTGTCTTTTTGGCTGTGTAGCTCTTGGTTTGTGTTATTTTTTTTTTTTGCTCGTTTAAGAATGCACATGTCAGCAATTTACAATGAATGTATCTGTTTGCCAGAGGAATTGTGAAATAAGTCTTTTTTTTTAAATGATGCATAAGGAATGCTACCTGGATTTGAAAACTGGTTTATCATCAACAAAGTATTCCCCAGCACACAATAAAACAAAGCATGTTTCAGAAAGAGTCAGAGACAAAGACAACTGTATTCATCATGTCTTTAAATTAGCTGATTCACAGTGTTGTAGGATTCAGAGGAGAGGGAGAAGACATCATAGTAAACAGGTCAAATGTAATGAAATGGGAAGAAATAAATTGTGGGCATGAATAAGGAGCACAGTTCTTCATCCCTCAAAATAAAAGCTACATAATTAAACATGGTTATTTATGTTATGAGGGGTGGGCTAGGATTACATTTCTGATCAGTATTAAAAATGCAAAATTGTAGTAATTACACTCATGTTCTTAATATTACAATCTGTTTATTATTCGCTGATATTAGCATTCACATATGCTTAACTATGCTTCATTAAATTTTATTTTCTGCCATTAGACTACCCTATACATCAGCTCTCCAAGGTTTTAAGAGATTAATTACATTTTAGTCATGCAGTAGCCCATACTTGTATGGCCTAATTAAACACATCTTCACTGCTAATCCACACAGGTAATTCATAATAATATTGACATATAAAAGTAAACCGTTCTCTGAGCTGTATATACAGAAGGGATGTAGTTGGGTGTTGAGGGTAGAGGTAACAACTGCTCTACAGGCAGCTCCTGCTGATGGATTGACTGGGGCAATGACAAGTACCCCTCCTGGAGGAAGCTCTTAGTCCATGAAGTGAGAGCAAGGCTGCCATGCTCTGGATTTTAGAAATGGAAAAAATGAGTCCCCAACATATACAAAGGCAACTGAGTCATCAGTTTTCTGACACTAAGTATTAAGAGTCTTAATTCTTGGCAAGTTAGTTCTATGTTTGCAAAGCAGTATATTTGACAGTGTATCCTGCCAGGAGCTAAATAAATACTTTCTGTGAGGATCTGCTGTGCAGGCAGACCACCTCTGGCTGGTCATCCTGTAAACCTTTTCTAAAGTAACAGCCTGTGCTGGATGCTTATATATACCTATCTTTCCTCTGCTGGTGATGCTGGTCATTTGATTAGTCACAGTAGCTGCACTGTTATCCTGATTATCCTTTTGTTGCCTTTTTGTCTTATCCATGAACTGCAGAGCTTTGTGTTATGTGTGCTTTGTGTGGCAGTGACTGATGCTTGCCAGTGCTTCTAGACCTAAGTCTCCAGCCCAATTGTAGATTCCAAGTTCTTTGCTTCCTTTCTGTGCCTTGAGATCCACTGAAAGGCAGAATTGTCAGGATTTATAGCACAAAAGAAAGTGTAACCTCTGCTTCACGTAGCACAGCTTTTAAATGTGGTACACCCTGTTGGACAATGTCCTCCAATCTGGCTCTTATCTAGTGAGGGACAGAGAGCCACATACCTTGGTACACATTCTTTCTTTGCAATGCCAGATAGCTTTCAGCATTTTGTATGAGACTATAAGCAGTGGAAAAATAAAGTAAGCAAAACTGTTTTGGCTTTGGTATAAGAATGAATTGAATTATTTAATTTGCTAGCTAAGATGTACTGTTCTCTGCATCTAGCAGCTCTCTGAATCATCTTAATGGACAGGTAATTAAAATGTTTGTCTTTTCTCTGCATTTCCCAAGTATTCCTGAGTTTCAGAAAAACAGAAAGCTGGAGGACCAAGAAACTTGTAAATTAGCTTAGCTTCTCATGAGTAACGTATTCTCCAGGGTATTAGCATACCCTTTTATAGTCATAAAGATACTTTTTTTCTGTTGCTGTTAATCTTTAAAGCTTTTTGTTTATTTGTTTCTGAATTCACAGGCTTCTTTTCTCCTTGCAAGATTCATTTTATTGTCTGCTTTTTTCTCTGTGTATCTTCTGCATTGTATGTTAAGATCTTAAAGCAAATGGTTGCCATTTTTTCTTTTTTCTAACTGATTTCAAAACTTTTTTTTCTGAGAAGGAATTCACTGATATGCTCAGGACTGTCTACTTTCTGTAGTCAGTGTATGACAGTATTCCCAGTGGTCCCACTTGTAGTTAGTATGAAATAAGAAACTGGCAAGTAGTTCTCTGTTGGGATGGAGTTATTACACTTTGGATACTGGGTGATTAATGAGGTTTAGGTCTAGAAAAGAGTATTATCATAATCTGATCTCTCTTGTATGCTTGCATGCAGTATACCCATGGTTTTTAGCACCAGAGCAGCTCGAATGTATTTCCTGTCCCCCTGCACAGGAAATGTCAGTGATTTCAGATTAAAAGACTTGCTGTGTAACCAGGCCTCTACAGAAAATAGCAAAATTTATCTGAAGACTTAATCTCTCACTGACACTCTGTCCTCATTATCATCCTGAGCAATGATTGATTTTTCTAACAGAGCATGAAGAGATAATAATGCCAGTATGATTTCTAGTAGTTGTATAAATTATAGGGTGCTGTATAACATTTTGTGACTGCACAACTTTGTATGCTCTTTTTTAAAGTTTTTGTGTGGGTGACATTCTTCCTATGTGTTTAATTAATTTGAGTCTATTGATTTCTCTAAGAAGGGTTTTCCTCTTTGAAACTCAGGAATAGGGACAGTGTTTATCTTACTGTGCTAAACCTACATTGCATTGATTTTTGGTATCTGGCTTCTCTAACTTGCATGATGCTGTGATCTCCATAGGGTTTCTAAAGCTCATCACTCTTTTCCTCCCCTTTTTAAAGCTACCAAGAGATAGAACAGAGAATAATTGCTGCCATAATTACTGAAATTGTTTACACAGCTATGCTATTTGTCAAATTTCATTCTGCTTAAAAATGATTCTTTATAGATCCAATTCACCAAGCATCAATAAAGAATAAGAACAATTAAAAATTGAATTTCAATGCAAATGTGGCCTTTTCCCTATTCTGCATGAACGCACATTTATCAGCCTCATAAACTGCTGTTGACAGTGTACCATTAAAATAACTGAGAAACAGCTATACTGTTATTGTTTCGTGAGCCTTTGATATCAAGATTCATTTCCATCCAGAAAAAGATTGCAAAAGGTCAATAACATGTCACAGAGTCTGTACAGAAGTAGCTTGAGGACATATTTGCCTAAATTTGCAAAGAGTCTGCAATGCTGATGGACCTGATTCCTGCAGAGTCACTTGTTTGAACGATCTTTTAACACAAAACTGGTCTGTCCTTCATTCAAATATTCCATTACTACTGACAAGATATGATTATAGAATCACAAAATGGTTGAGGTTAGAAGGGATCTTGAAATCTTCTCATCCAACAGTCCTGCTCAAGTGGGGTCAGCTAGACTCGGTTGCCCAGGACCACATCCAGTCAGTGTCTTAGTTTCAGCTGGGATGCAGCTAATTTTCTTCCTAGTAGCTGGTACAGTGTTGTGGTTTGGCTTTAGTCTGAGAATAATGTTGATAATACACTGAAGTTTTAGTTGTTGCTGAGCAGTGCTTACAATAACTCAAGGACTTTTCAGCTTCTCACACCACCCCACCAGCAAGTAGGCTGGGGGTGCACACGAAGCTGGGAGGGGATGTGGATGGGACAGCTGATCCCACTGACCACAGGGGTGTTCCATACCATATGATGTCATGCTCAGCATATAAACTAGGGAGAAATCTGGCAGGTAGCTGCTACTCAGAAACTGGTTGGGTGTTGGTTGGCAGGTGGTGAGATATTGCATTGTGCAATGGGCATATTCTAATTCTAGTAGTAGTAGCGTTTTCCCGTCCTTTTCTATCCTATTAAGCTGTCTTTATCTCAACCTGCAAATTTCCACCCTCCTCCAATTCTCTCCCTCATCCTACTAGTGTTGGAGGAAGGGGTGTGAATGGGCAAGTGTGCTGCTTAGTTACCTGATGGGTTAAACAATGATGTCAGGTTTTGAGTATCTCTACTAAGGAGACACCACAACCTCTCTGGTCAATCTGTTTCACTGTTTGGCCAAATTCACAGTAAAAAAATAGTGGGCTTCCATGTTCAAATTGAATTTCATGTGTTTCCACTTGTGAAGTTAATCTGGTTCTTAACCTTACAATAATCCTATGTACAGGAGAAGACGTGGCACAGTCTTTCAGGACAGATCCTTCAGAGTATAGAGATCTGACAAGGTTTCAGCAAATACTGCTGCCTGTTGTTTTCTTCCTTAACAAACACTTGTATTACTTTTTAATTAATGAAATCTATGCCAACCATTTAGGCAAGGAAAGGCAAAGGAAATTTAGTTTTCTGTTTATTCTGTAGGACCTCCTTAGAATTAAATCTGGCCAGAGGGGTCAAGGACAACAGAAAGAGCTTTTTCAAATACATAGCTGATAAAACTAACACCAGAGGCAAGGTTGGCCCACTGGTGAATGGGATGGGTGCCCTGGTGACAGAAGATACTGAGATGGCAGAGTTATTGAATGCCTTCTTTGTCTCAGTCTACTCTGCCAGAGACAGTCCTGAAGAGCACTGTACTCCTGAGACCTCAGATGAAGTCAGGTCACTGGAGCAGTTTGCCTTAGTCCATGAGGAATGGGTTAGGGACCAGTTGAGCAATCTGGACATCCATAAATCCATGGGTCCAGATGGGATGCACCCGTGGGTGCTGAGGGAACTGTCGGAAGTCATTGCTAGACCACTCTCCATCATCTTTACCAAGTCTTGGGAAACGGGAGAGGTGCCTGAGGACTGGAGGAAAGCAAATGTCATTCCAGTCTTCAAAAAGGGCAAGAAGGAGGACCCGGGTAACTATAGACCGGTCAGCCTCACCTCCATCCCTGGGAAAGTGATGGAACACCTTATCCTTGATGCCATCTTAAGGCATGTCAAGGATAAGAGGGTTATGAGAGGCAGTCAACATGGCTTTACCAAGGGGAAGTCATGCTTGACCAACCTCATAGCCTTTTATGAGGAAATAACATTGTGGATGGATGATGGCAGAGCGGTGGATGTGGTCTACCTTGACTTCAGCAAAGCATTTGACACAGTCTCCCACAGCATCCTCATAGCTAAATTGAGGAAGTGTGGCCTGGATGATCAGGTAGTGAGATGGACTGCGAACTGGCTGAAGGACAGAAGCCAGAGAGTTGTAGTCTATGGGGCGGAGTCTAGTTGGAGGCCTGTATCTAGTGGAGTGCCTCAAGGGTCAGTATTGGGACCAGTATTATTTAATATATTCATCAATGATTTAGATGAGGGAATTGAGTGTACTGTCAGCAAGTTTGCTGATGACACTAAGCTGGGAGGAGTGGCTGACACGCCAGAAGGCTGTGCTGCCATCCAGCGAGACCTGGACAGGCTGGAGAGTTGGGCAGGGAGTAACTTGATGAAATATAACAAGGGAAAGTGCAGAGTCCTGCATCTGGGCAGGAACAACCCCAGGTTCCAGTATAGGTTGGGGAACGACCTGTTAGAGAGTAGTGTAGGGGAGAGGGACCTGGGGGTCCTAGTGGATGGCAGGATGACCATGAGCCAACACTGTGCCCTTGTGGCCAAGAAGGCCAATGGCATCCTGGGGTGTATTAGAAGGGGGGTGGTCAGTAGGTCGAGAGAGGTCCTCCTTCCCCTCTACTCTGCCCTGGTGAGACCGCATCTGGAATATTGTGTCCAGTTCTGGGCCCCTCAGTTCAAGAAGGACAGGGACCTGCTGGAGAGAGTCCAGCACAGGGCGACAAAGATGATTAATGGAGTGGAGCATCTCCCTTATGAGGAAAGGCTGAGGGAGCTGAGTCTCTATAGTTTGGAGAAGAGGAGACTGCGGGGTGACCTTATTAGTGTATATAAATATATAAAGGGGGAGTGTCATGAGGATGGAGCCAGGCTCTTCTCAATGGCTAACAATGATAAGACAAGGGGTAATGGGTATAAACTGGAACACAAGAGGTTCCACTTAAACTTGAGAAGAAACTTCTTCTCAGTGAGGGTGACAGAACACTGGAACAGGCTGCCCAGGGAGGTTGTGGAGTCTCCTTCTCTGGAGACATTCAAAACCCGCCTGGACACATTCCTGTGTAACCTTATCTAGGTGTTCCTGCTCTGGCAGGGGGATTGGACTAGATGATCTTTTGAGGTCCCTTCCAATCTCTAACATACTGTGATACTGTGATACTATGCTTTTAAATAAGATTCTTTGCAATCTAACAAATTGTTGGACTTCACTGACTAAGAATATTAAAATTTGCTTTTCAATTTCACACTCAAAGATTATGTAATGGGGAAATGTCAATGCTTAAATTTTAAGCCATACTAAATGGACTTCTTAAAATCACAATGTTTATTTAAGTACAATAGATGCCCTAAAATGAGGCCTCTGAAAGGCAAATGGAGAGTTGCAAGACTCATTTCATCTCAGGAAAATTCAGTCATATTCTTGAGATTTAATAATAACTTCTGTGGAATCTAAAATAATAAATGATGTTTAATGCATTGAGACATGATACACATAGTGAAAAGTAGATGGTATTAGTCTTGTTGAGACCATACCACCAAGCAATTCATTAATGTACAGGGAGACTAGAGATTAGAATAAGTGCCACAATTTGTGACTGAGGGACTACTGAGTTCCCAGAACAAGCCTATAGCTCTAGATCAGAAATAGATCTGCAAGTTAAGGACAGAACTGATAAGAAATTGTATGTTGTTTTCACCTTTCCAAAATATGGATTTAAAGATCTGCATTCCTTAATGGCAGTGATAAAAATGATCACTCTTTTTCCTTATCTTTTCTCACTTATGGGGTAGGGGCTGCTAGTGACTGTTCTTTATTTATTTATTTGTATATATTAATGAAAGCCCTCTTTATAATTCAATACTAAAAAACAATACCATAGCAATGATATTTCATGGTCGGGAGCTTGCTTAGACCTCTTTCCACTCAGCAGCCAAATTCAGAACGGAATTAAATGGTCTTCCATAATTACAGCTAAACCTGTCCACTATGTGCAGTGTTGGATTTGGAATTATAAAATTCTTGTTAAACTTCATGATTAAAAGCAAGAAAAACATGACACCAAGAGGAGTGGATTACATGAAAGGATCATTTTATGTTATTTTTGTACAGTTGAGTGTAGTCATGTTTCAGTTAGAACAACAAGCATCTGATAAAATGTGTGATCCTTCTAGTAGTAATAGCATTAAAAAGTATTAGCCTCGTTCCAAAAATGACATTGCTTAATAGATTTGCGTGGCAGGCATCATCACCATATTTTTATAGAAAGTTGTAAACTACGGTCATCTGTATTGGTGAGCCCATAGTGACTAGTTTGCCCACAAGATCTGGATGCTTAGGCAGTAAAGCCAGAGCTGTACAACTTACACTTACTGTATGTGAGCTGCATAGTTGATTCCTTGTAAAGACAGAGTGTGCTCAGTACTCGTGTTGGCCATGCACAGTCTTTATTGTTAGTGTTTACGATGATATGCTTTTCAAAATCACAAATACTAAGGAGAGATTCTCCCTAGAGCTGGGAATAGCATACTTATGCCCACAACGAAGCTGGAGAAGGAAGAGGAAAATACTATGCCCCCTACATTTTTCCTATTAAAATAAAACTGCCTTTTTCAGCTGTGTCATAAAATGGATTTTTGCTGCAGGACAAAGCGAATGAGAATGCATTTGGGAATTAAATAGTCACTGGGTTATTTATTTTTTTCTGTACTTAAGGAACAAAATTAAAAAATAATTTTCCTACTTTTAGAGAAAACTTTTTTAGCTTCCATCCACATTTGATAGTTGTTTCATTTCTAATGGTAGTTCCTTAGATCAGCTTACTATTTGGTTCTTCTTTTGCTTTGTAAACGTTTTGTTTGGATCTGTAGAAAGAACATAAAAGACTGCTGCTGAGGAAGTGTGATGGAGGACAAAGGACCATTCAGTCTCACAGGATTAAATACATTCGTGAGTCCAGAATTCTTTTATGGGTTTGGAACATCAAATGTCACCCTATCACAACAGGAAATATAATTTAGTCCATTGAGAAGAAAAATCCATATCTTCATTATATAGCTATTGGAGCAGTGGATTTTTCAATAGATAATTTCCTAAGTAAATATTGACTGAAATCCAATGACATAATGATTAAATTCTTAGTAGTCTTGATTATCGCTTATGCAACTGATTACAGTGAATTTGAATGGGATTAATGTTAAGAATAATGGCTCCACCTTCCTGAGCGAGGTTACAGAATAAAGCCCCAAAGCTTTCAGGTCACACAACTTTTACTCTTTACAAATCTAGCCTCTCCAGAAACAAACCTTACAATGTAAGGATGCACAAGTAAACTAATGTAGGAGAGGTTGTTTCTTTTTCCATTGGTAGAGATACAGAAGACACAAATACGTGAATGCTCAAAAAATAGTTCACATGATAACTTCAGTTAGCTTTCATGGAGATCATGGAGATTGATAGCCAGTGCAGGCAATACAGCAGGTCTGTGTAGTGATAAGGTAGTCGTTATTGTCAGGTTACAATATTTTATGAAGACAGACTGTGATGCTGAGAACATGTAAACTATTTGTGTTAGTTTCATGCTATTTTATGAGCTCTTACTGATGACACATGCCACAATTTCCTTAAGGTTTTTCTTGTAAGAAGATGGCTTTGGTAAAAGTTCCAGATTGAATTGCTAATGGAACTTTGTTGTTC
This sequence comes from Psittacula echo, assembly GCF_963264785.1. Classification (NCBI taxonomy): domain Eukaryota; kingdom Metazoa; phylum Chordata; class Aves; order Psittaciformes; family Psittacidae; genus Psittacula; species Psittacula echo. Next base: position 40,637,719 of record NC_137735.1, on the reverse strand, counting down.
AGTAATATAAATGAAAATATTAGTCAAATAAATATTACCATTTGTAATTAATATCCCCAGTGCCCTCTTCATTTGCATCTTCCTGGATCCGCATTGCAAAACTAATAGATTGCTACCAGGCGACATTAATTGGGGGTGGCACTACTTTGGTACTATGCACATTTTTATTCAATTATCTTTATTGTAGCTTTATTACTTTTCATTAAATTCTAAAAACTGCATTGTATCAAATCACCATAGCATAGCTTCTGATATGATTTTCTCACATATTAAAAAACTTGTTATCACTGTACTTGGATTAATTTAAATCATAAATCATGCTGTATTTCAGTGTTCCCTGAAGCAATGTTTCAGGAATCACCAATAGCCCCGTACTGCTTTAGTATCATTAAATATGATTTATTTGTGCTTTGAGTACTAGAGCAAGAACTGTATTATCATGCTGGCGGAAGTGGATGTCAATCTTTTAAATTATGGAAAATATTTTTAATGGATAATTTTATTTAGTTTGCAAGGTTGCACTTAGGTTACATGGCACTAAGAGGAATAGCCATCGTAATGTTTAGTGATTTGATTATTTGTGTACCTTAATTTGATCAGTTCTGAGTTTGCTGCAGGATGGATTTTTATTTATTTCACTGATAACAAAGATAGATACATGTGGCATTTTCTAGTCAAAACACTCAGTATCTCTTAAGGTCTTTAAGCCTAATAAAACCCTTAGTAGGTAGGATTTTATTTCAGGCTCAGTGATGATTACTTAAATGCTAACCCAGACTTTACAGACCAGGCCAGAGTAGCCACTGCTTCAGCAGCACTACTAATTTAGATGTCCATGTGCTATTACACAACACAAACAAATGGCACCTTATTGAGCGCTCACTGCTTTTTGCAAAGTCTGTGTCTCTGTCAGTTCAAGAGTTAAGGTACCCAAGCACAACAGCAACTGCAACGTTGCCTATGACTATCCAGACCAGTTGATTTCACGTGAGATAAATACAGCTCACCAAGCCAAGTATGATGCGTGTGACAGCCAGAGATAAAATAGTCTATGATGAGGTGTATTGGTTGTAGAAAAAGCCTTTTATGAAGACTGATGAATGCCTTCTACATTCTGTTTTTGTGGAGGATATTCTATAGTGGCTTTGATAAAGCTTTCCTATCGTAAGAAGAGTAACTATCCCATATGAAGATAGGCTGAGAAAGTTGGGGCTGTTCAGCCTGGAGATGAGAAGGCTGCGTGGAGACCTCATAGCAGCCTTCCAGTATCTGAAGGGGGCCTACAAGGATTCTGGGGATGGGCTATTCATCAGGAACTGTAGTGACAGGAGAAGGGATAAGGGGTTCAAACTTAAACAGGGGAAGTTTAGATTGGATATAAGGAAGAAATTCTTTACTGAGAGGGTGGTGAGGCACTGGAATGGGTTGCCCAGAGAGGTTGTGAATGCTCCATCCTTGGCGGTGTTCAAGGCCAGGTTGGACGAGGCCTTGGGTGACATGGTTTAGTGTGAGGTGTCCCTACCCATGGCACGGGGGTTGGAACTAGATGATCTTAAGGTCCTTTCCAACCCTAACTATTCTATGATTCTATGATTCTAACTTGCTTGCATAAAGGTGGAGGGAGAAGAGAATGATTTTAAATCATGTCCACTTAGAACATTTTAGGAAAGATTAACATTGCTTGCATAGAGATTGGTTCTGTAGGTGGATTAGCCTATATGTAATTTGATAGCTAAGTCATTCTCTCTAAGAACATAAAATATTTTTCTCTCCATTTTGAGCTGTTTGGTCATTAGCTAGTCATCTTTGTGTTCTTTACAGTGTCAGAGCATCCTAGCCCTGTTATAAGCATGGTGAACATTATTATGGACAGTAGTGAACTCCAGCTTTTATTCAGTATTATATTTTCATTTCACAGCATTCAGTTTTATCTGCCCTGGCTCTCTAAATTTTCTTCTACATTTAGGATACAAAGCTCTCTGTTCAGTGCACGTGGAGGATTTGGCAGTTCACAGGGTAATACAAAATGCCATACTCGTCAGAAATTTGCTCCAGAAAGAGAAGAGCCTTGACTCACCAAATCTCAGTCCCATTTCTATGTCTTGCATGCAATGGGTGCCACTTCAGTATTGTTTTAAGTCAGAAGCAGGTGTGTGCTTTTAAAGAAAATCTCCCTCTCCCACTTGATTGTGCTTTGGCTCATCACATGAAGTGTTCCTGGACTCAATGAGCTTACCTTCCTTTACAGCTTGGTTGCTCTGCAAAGCCATCACAGACTCATGGAATAGTGGAGGTGAGAAGGGACCTCTGGAGGTCATCTTGTCCAGTCTCAAGCAGGGGTAGCTAGGGTCAGTTGTCCAAGACCATGTCTGGTAGCTTCTGGATATCTCTAAGGATGGTGACTCCAATTAGCTGATCATTGTGGAGAAAAAAACAGAGAATAAAAGGCAACACAATAAAAGTATATTAAAAAGTATATAAAGCAAAAAGTTTCAGTAAATAGCCAATTCTATGACTAAAAGAGTATACTATGTATGAAATACAGATACATCCTAAGAATATGTTCTCTAGGATCATGGGGAAAAAGAGAAATTATAACACTGCAGCATGGAGATTATGGCATTCCCATAAAAAGGATAAGTTTATGTTATGGGAACTACTGTTTTGGATGCTGTGCAAGTTCCACCTCTTGTTTATTATATTATTTTTAACTTAAGTTGTCTTTAAAAAGTACTTGATTTCTAGGGAATTCAAAGCCCTTATGTGAACACCAGACTTGACCCGTTCTTTCAAGTCTGTGTCAATGTAAACAGTCTGTAGTTTCTTAGAAGCATGAGAGCAAGTGGCAAAGAAATCTGCTGCTCAAAAAATCCTATGATGGTATTCATTCTTCCATCATCTAGAGAGGAGAGAAAAAATAGCTAATCTTAAAGATGAGCACAGTGATCCTTCAAATCAGTCACTTAGATTATTTGATTAAATTTCATGTATTATTTCATGATTGTTTCTCTGTCATAATAGTTTTCATATGTCTTTATAGAACTGATGTAATTAGAAGAATTGTCATTTTATTTTGTCTTCCAGTAAAATCATGAGTAATTCAGGTCTTCCACCTCTCACTACTCAGAATTCTGGTAACTTTGGTGTGCTTGATCAATAGTTTTCAGACTTTCTTGTTATGTAGTCTTCCTGGATTCAAAAAAACAAACCAGTGATTTTAAACTGAGCATTTCTATTTGAAAAAAACACATTCAGGAGGCCATCATGAATAAAACTATTTTATAGACAATGGTTTAATACATTTAGTTTAGCTTTTGAAAGGTGGATAAGAACATCCTCTGATGCTCCAGTTCCAGATCTAAATAAAGCAGAGGGAGGGCAGTGAGTAGAACTGTGGCTATCCTGTTAAGTACTTAGTCATTTTCACCTCAAATATGAGAGTATGTGCTGTATTTAGGGCATTAAGTTGCTTCTCTGGAGTAACAGGGAACTGAGAAGATGATTCTAACCACGTTATCAAAAGCTGTTGGTTAACGGGGCTCTGAACAAAGCTTCTCTCACTTTTCTTTAAGCTTTGGTAAAGTCATAGTGTCCTTGAAGTTTTTCTTTCAGAATACTTTCCATGTGTTTGATTTAAGTAAAGACATCATTTCAAAGTAGTTTTTTTAAAACAATATTATCCTCATGCCTTTTTTATGTTTTCCACTTTGTACATTTCTGTCCTCTGTTAATTTTTTTTTTTCCACAAAACCAGTAAAGCATACAGTAAATCTCTAATTGTCCTGTCATCTGTTTGTCTTCCTTTTCTGAAAAGCCACAGGATTTTAGAGGATTCTGTTTTATTGCCTTCCCATTCTTCTGTTTGCTACCTAAGATGTGAATAACAAGGGATCTTTCACTCCATTGGGTTTTCAGCACATATTGAATTGAATCCTTCATTTTTCTATGCTCATGGCATCCTCTTTCTACCAAACATGACACAATTCTTAACAGCAGATATGCACATAGATTCCTCAATCAGAAAATCCTGTTTTATTTATAACCAATGTGTTGTTCAGTAAAAAAAAAAAAAAGCGGGTATAAAAAAAAAATATTCTGTATATATTCTAATAGCAGATCACCTCCTACTTCTGCCTTAAAGACTTTCTAACTTTTCCTTGGTCATACACTTTCTTTAGGTAAAAAGGCAGTATGTGCAGCAACTTACAATACAGTTAGTTAATCTCCAACTCGTTAATTAATCTCTGTGATATCGTAGGCATTCATCCCTTGAAATGGAAAGGCAGTGTTTCCTCTGCTGTCTTCAAGCTTTTGCTGTGGGATAGCAATGTATATTCTTTAAGTAGTGATGCCCTAAACTGGAACTGCCATATGCCATCACAGTTTCTCTTGGGTGGGAACTGAGTTGGTAGGTTTGGTGTGGCCTCCATCTAGGCCAATAAAAGATATTCCAATCCTCTTAAACAGAGATACGCAAAACATAGCATAAAAAATATCATTCCCACATGAGTAACTGTTGTAGCAAAGGATATCTGATTTTGTTGTTGCTGAGATTGCTGTGTAAAGGCAGCATAGGAAGTATTATTTCCAATTTTTGTCTTTTTGGGGAAATCTATCTGTGCTATTTTGTGAGTCCCATATACAACAGAAATGCTGTTTGCTACTGTGTCCTGTTGAGCATTTTTTCAGCTGCACATTTTAGCATGTCTTTTCAATGCCTTGGTCATATGAGCACAAAATTCTGCTTATACATATGAAGACTGAAAACTGAATGTGGTGTCATCTAATAAATGAAGGCAAAACTGAGAACAAAACTTTGTGAAAAAGTTGATATACACTATTTCTGAAAACTACATTCAGATAATATTCAGTCATCAATGGTCATTCAATGGGAGGGTGCTTACATGCTTCAGGATAGCTTATAAAAGTAACTTTAGCTGTCCCTTAACTTTGTATCTGAAGGAAAGAACCTACAACAGAGATTTTTAAGGGATATATTGCACTGAGACAAAAAATCTGTCATCTGGTCCTTTGGGAGTTAGTATGTCAAATTGCTTTAATTCTTAAGCAATAGTCTTAAAATAACAACATGGGCTGCAATTCTGAGTAAAATTAGGGAAGCATTGTCAGCATTGTAAACTTAATAAGGTAAGTGATGTGGATCAATTCATGCTGTCCTTGACTTTCTGCTTCTATTAGAATTCTGGAAGATCATTAGCCACCTCTGGGATGTATTTGATTAATAGGCTTGGTTAAACAAAAGAGGTGAGGTCAAGCATGATCAGCAACTATGAAAAATGTGTATTCCAAAGGGAATTTCTACTTTCCAAATTACAAATGAGAGAAAGTATCTTCTTTCTTTTGATTCTGGTTAATTTAACTGTATTTTATCATGGTGATAACCTGTAAGAGCTTTGTTTTGCCTAAAATTAAGTTTTATGCTATACTGCACTGTTTAAAAGCGGTACGTTAATGTGCTGTTAGTATGCATGTTAAGGAATGATAAACTTAAAAGACAGTTCTAAGGAAATAGTGTATTTTAGAACACCATACAGACTATTTAACTTAGAATAAGACAAGGAAGCAACATATTTATGATGCCCTTTTTTAACTCTGAAGATGATGATGCAGGCTTTAGTTTGCATCTGCATAACTTCTTACAGAAGACAATTTGGCCAATTCGCATTTCATTATCTATGTGTACATATCTATCTGTGCCAGAGATGGTTGACTGGTTGTTACAAATGATGTTATGGTGGTCTATAAAGAGTGAAAATTAAAATGTATTTTAACCACTAGCAATCTGCATATTTTTCTGCTCCCCTTTCTCCTCAGTCCCTGCTCTTCCAAAATTTATCAAGAAGATTATTTATTTCAAGGAATGATGAAAGGCAGAAATTGCATAGACACATGATTAACACTGTAGTTGGCTTATCAGTGGCTTTGGTTTTTTTCTGTTGCTCCTATTTTCTACTTCAGGTCTGTTAGTTTGTGCAGATTAAGTATGCTTTATAGCCTAAAGATGCTATTTTTGCCTACTTAGTTCCCCATGAGATGAAAGCAATGAGTTTCATTGTCTTTATTTCTGTGTTATTCACAATTAGTTTTATGATCTATACCAAGAATGTCTGTGTCTTATAAATCAAATGCATAACTCTCACTTCTCTGGTGATGGCAGTGAGTCCCTGGAGATACAATATGACTGAATTTCCTCACTATAACATCCTTTTTGGCTTCTAAATTACTGCTGCCCTAAAAAATGCTGCCAAGATGCATAGTAGATTTGCACTAGTTGGATCTTAGTGTGTAACATTGGTATCATTCTGCTAATTAATAACATGAGTCTTTTTCTGTTTATTAGCTCCACAGGCATACATTTGTCTTGTTTGAATAGGAGGGTTTGCCTTTTTTTATGCAATTTTTATTTGCAAAACTTTGACAGTTGCATCAAATGGTTTACCAATAGAGAAAAGCTTACAGGATTTTTGTCTTTTCAGAGACAGTATTGCTCAGTCAGCATATGATTGCCCATAACTTAAAGATCTGGATTAGTTTCTTTAATAAGAACTTGTTACTGAGATGTCATCTTTCTGCAACTGTCTTGGTTGCTCTCTAAACAAATTAGTTTAATCTTCACTAGGTACAAATGAAATTTGGTGCAGTTATATATGTTTACCACAACTGTTTCCTTTATTGACAGACTTCACAAAATCTTCTATTTCCATCTGCTGTTTCTAACACAAAACCAACAACATACTTTCTCTTAAACACAGCCACATCAATAAAGCAAGATGTGCCAGAAACTCTTTAAAGCCTTGTTTAGGGATTTTATTTGATACCAGTTTTCCCTTAGTGGTTCAGATATTATGGTCATATGTTATACTTTAAAACTCTGATATGTTCAGGCACTGGGTCCTTGTGCAGTCAGATTTATAAAACCAGTGCCAACAATGGGGAAAAAAAAAAAAAAAGCACTAAATATGAGGTCAAAAGTTCTTAATCTAATGCGTATGAGGAGGTCGTTGATTTTCAGCCCGTAGTTGTATTACTGAAATATATTTTACATAGTACCTAAGTTGTTATAAACTTAAGCCACCATCACTTTTAGGTGTTTTCTTCACTTTGTGCATGGAGATTCACATGGAACAAAATACTGATGAAGGAAAATCTCCCACTTGTTTATCAAAAGTGCTATTTTCCAACTGCCACCTCAGTGAAAAGAGCATTTAAATTTGCTTACTGGAAAATGTTACAGGATAAAAAATGACAGCTTTCTCATATAAGCTTTTTAAGAAGAAAACAATCTTTTCAAAATTATAATGTAACAGTGGTTTTCAGACTTTCCCTGTAGCAGATGGATGCTGGTGCATCAGGCCCAAATATTGCCCATACTTGTCTTACACAGGTTTTTCTGTGATTCTTCACAACTGACAGCTGACTTTGCTGCATTAAAAAACTCTTTGCATCATCAGCAAACTAATATCACCCTGTGGTTTACCCCTTGTTTTCCAGGTAATGTTTTGATATATTGAATGGTATATGTCCTGGCTCATGCTATGGCAAAGGTTTACTGGCAGTCTCCTGTAGGAGCCATATAATTTTACGCTTTACACCATATATTTCAGTCACTGTATATTTATACCTCAGATTTTTCATCTTATGCTATGGCTTACTAAATTCATTTCAAGCCTCATTGAAATCCAAGTGGACTATATGAGCTAGACCACCCTTCTCTCTGTGCAAAGAAGTCTGAAATTTTGGCAGTGCAGGCACCATGCTGACTTTTCCTGTATTTACCCAAGTGAGATGTCCTTCAGTTTTGCCTTCTCATAATTTGTTACTGAAGTCTCACGGCATTCTTTGAAACTTTCTTTGAAGACTGGTACTTAAATAAAAGAGTTTCAAGACAGGAAGGGTTTAAAAGCCCTTCTGTTTCACTTACATATAAATTATGCGGCTTTCATAGATTCTGTTGCAAGCAGGGCTAATAGGGTTGTAGCTGTGCTGGTCTGAGGGCATCAGTGGGCAAAGAACAGGTCTTTTCAGTAAAAAATAATTAATAAATTCTTGAACCCCCCTTTCATGGTTATGTATTGTAAGCATTGATTAGTTTTACTGCAGATTTGATGTGTAATTATATATACATACACATATATATTTATACATTTATATGAGAAAATTGCATGTGGAATACAAATGTGTATTATATTGTATAATATGTAACTATCCCTACATAAAAGGATATATTTGTGGCTGTGCATTTACATTTGAATGTGCATTATTTATTCAAACTTCCGTCTAAGTTGTTTTAACATGAAAGATTTTTTTTTTTTTCCATGTTTCCATACATAGACGAAAAAGGCTATTTCTTTTATGGTTTAGTGTGAGGTGTCCCTGCCCATGGCAGGGGGGCTGCAACTTGATGACCTTAAGGTCCTTTCCAACCCTAACTATTCTATGATTCTATGATACTGCTGGGTTCTGCACCACTGACCCATGGTAGTATACAAGCTAAATCTGAGAGGCTTTAAGCGTGTGGAAATTAGGGCCCATAGGAATAACATCTGTTACACCAGAAAGCGCCAAGTTCAATTTAGCATCTTGCTTGTGCTGTGTCCACTACCATGTCTTTTCCCCTTAGTGCTGACGTAGAATGTACTGCCTCCAATTGTTTAATTCTATATATCACTTTATTGCCAGCTGAAGGTCAAGCCATAGATACTGTGTGGCTATAATATCTCTTCATGATACCTAATGATGAAGCATATTGCTTCTGTTCACCACACATTTATCATCTGCTCCATGCAAACTGCAATAGTCCTCTTTATCACAGTTTTGGTTGCTATATAATAATGATGTCAATCTAATGTTTCAGTATGTGAAATTTCATACATACCCCCATAGTGAAATAAGCCCCTTTCACATGTACTCCCATAGTGAAGTAAGCCCCTATAAGTTATTTCACAGTTTTTATTTCAGACTCCACTGCATCAAACCTCTCTGGGAAAGCAGTCTGAAATGAAACAGTAGAAACCAATAGCATTGATAAGATCCATGTTAGTGTGATTACCTTTTTTCTTGAAGGAAATTATTTCTTGAATGACTGTTTCATTTGCTGTCCAGAGGCTTTAAACGTCTTAAATTGTTATTTTTCTGGCATTATAATCACAGAATCTGTAGCAGAAAATACAAACTTCTTCCCAGTTGTTTTACTGCAGCAGTATTATTTTATCCTTACTTTTGTTGTCCTGCTTCTCCACTAACAGCAACAGCAAAGGAATCTGGAACCCACCATCCTCCAGATTTCTGCTGCTCTTTTTCCTGTGAAAAGCCAAATTAATGGATTAATGTAACTTATGAAGCAGAGAAAGAAAAAAGTCTGTAATCAGGGTGATTAGAAGTTGTAATTTGATAAGAGAAGTTATAATGACTGACAAAAAGGTTCAAAAATGGTTATAGTGCCAGGTTGATGGAAAAAAGGAAAAGCAGCCAGTTGTTCACAATGGCTCTCTGAAAAGCTGCAACCTCTTAGATATATTTTCCAAATAGACTTTGTTGTGTTGATTCACATGATTTAAAATACAGAATATAAACAACTGCATATATAGTAAAATCGTGCAGCATCTCCATGTATTCTTCTTCTCATAACAACCCAGTTTCTCTGCACTCATTTATTTCACTTTTTATTATACATAGATTGAATCACATGAAAGAGAAAAAAAGGGGAAAGGGAATTAAAAAAATCAGAAAAAAAAAAAAAAAAGGCACAGCACTGATTGCCTATACACTTCAAAAACATCTCATGACTCTAGTTTTAAGGTATTCATCAAACACCTTTCTGTCATGCCAAACTGGTAATTAGTTGAACTAAACTGAGGAATTTCATAGTGTGTGGCTCTTCCATATAAGCTTAAAAATATGGGCACACTAATGAAGCCACAGGATTTTGTTATAGCGAAATATTCTAAACTCTACAACACTAAACTCTACGTTTTAGCGTGCAAAAATTATTAATAAGATTGAGAGAGGAATTTTTTCTGACCATTAGGTAATCATTTTACATGCTGAAATATGAGATTTGATTACTATTGTTAAAATAGTTTACACAGGTAAAAATGTATTTGGAAGTTATAAAACTGCCAGGCAGCTCTTCCCAGCCTGGGAACCAGCAGCTTCCTTCACTCTTGTCCTTGAAGTCAGCTGCGGCTACCTTGAAACCTCTGGTTTACTGTCCATCATAAAGCCTTTTGTTCCTAAATTGGCTGTTGAGTAGATTTACATGGGAAAGTGTTTCCAGCTGGCTGCAGGGATAGGTGCTTTCTTTAATAGCATGTAGTAGAAATTCAGCTAAGGGGTTGCATGTTTCTCTTCTGAGCCTGAATATAAAGTCATGATTTCCAAGCCTTTACCTTAAAAAATTATTTTAAGACTTTTTATGCATGTACATGGATGAAAGCATTTTTTTTTAATGTCGAATGTCATGGTGCTTTACATAAAGCCTGTGGAGCATTACAGCCATTCAGCATGTAATTTAAAACTGATAATTGAGGTGCTATAATTTAGAACGTGTGCAGTAAGTAATGCAAAAATTAAATATTACACTTTAAGTGGAGAAAAGTACAATTTTAGTAAGAATAAAATTTTTAAGAGAAAATCATTTTATGTTTCTGCTGTGTACAGTGATGTGATCATATATTGAAAAAAACAAATCTGACTTGACCCTTCTGCTTAAAGAAGTTTTATTGACTTTGTGCTAGACTCCAAGAGTCTTTGAGAAAAGCGGTGCAGTTTGCAAGCAAAGTAGTTAACTTTGATTGTTGTTTCTGGCCTTTTGCTTATCCTAGAAATATCATTAGGAAGTTCCCCTCTGCTAGTGTACAGTATTAATGGGAAATTATATATGTAAAATTTTTTGGTTTATGTCTTACATAAAAATTTAAAGGGTTTAGAGAATCTTATAAACACAGGAGACATTTTTATCCATTTGTAGAAAGAAAGATGCATGGAAAAATGAAAAGTGAAAGATGATCCGCATAAATATATATAGTCTTCCTCTGTATGTCATTGTTAAATGTAGGAATGAAAATTGTAGGTATTTCTGTTTTGTCTGTGTAGTTAGCACAGTATTGTACTAGGGCATACCACAGATAATTACAGCTGCTCTTAATCTCAAAAATCTTCTGTAGTTTGACATAACCCTTCATAGTAATGGTTGTTTTCTAAAGTATATGGCCATATTAGGTTATGAATTTTATTAGAGCAGTAACTCAAGTAACAATAATTGAAATTATTAATAATTTTAACATTTTAAATTTAATAATTTCTAGTGAATTTATAGCCCTGACACATGTCTAACCTTATAAAGAAAAGAATATTGGGTCCATATTTTCTGAAACCTAAATTGCTTCCTTTCCCAAATACTCCAGAGTAGTGTGAAATACTTTAGCAATAACATATATAAGAAAGTATGCCATATTTCACATGCTGTTATATCTTGAACATTCTGTGGCATGCCAAACACCTGAAACCGGACATTGCCAGGATTTTATTCACAGCATGTAGCTAGGAGTTTTTTAATGGAAATTACCCATAAGTAACATAATGTGTATAACAGAATGGCCATGATGATATCAGTTTTGGATATCTTGATTATTAACAGCAGAATGCAATATATTACTTTATAAAGTATTTCATTGCTTACAGTTCATGCACAAATCTGTTTCATAAATTTTAGAAGCCACGTACCTTTCTGCAGAAATCATCAGTGATTAATAATATTAATTTATTAAATTGTAATAATTGGTATAGCATTTCCTTGTCTCACATTTATGATGGATTTTGGCAATATGAATGAAGATGATAGGTCAGATATCTTCAGGACAATTTGCTTATAGGATCTTTCTCTCAATCAGCAGATTTATGGGCTGCCTGACTTTGTGTTAAAACATACAAGCCAGTCCCTTCTTTAAGGTACTTTCATATTTCCCTGGAATTTATTCTCCAGTGCCTGATGGCAGTGAAACTGAACTTTGTGGTCTTGGAATGGAAACAGTACATACAATTCAGTCCTCCTTTAAAAGTCCAAGATCTCCATGGTAAAATACATGTCAATACTTACACAAGAGAAGATTTAACAAAGGTGCATTAACACCAGAGAAATTGCAAATAGAAGAAGAAAAGCTTATTTAATCATTGAAGTTTACCATTTATGCTGAGGTGAACCATGATTGATATTTAAAGACCTACGTCATTCCACAGGTTTCTTGTTTCATGGAAATATCGGTGTGTTTCTTGTCAGAGCGTAGCCATCTGGCTTGAGACTTGCACAACCTGTTCCTGTTTTAAAATGTGCTTTGTTGGCATATATGAAAGGTACAATGCTTCCTGTCAGAAAGAACTTCTATAGCAACACTGTAGTGAAATAAGGGAATATGTATTTCCTTACCTAGTGAAATATAGTCCCTACGTAATTGAATATTTATTGCCTAATCCTGTCTAATATTTAATAAATCTGTGATATTTAAGTTATATTACATATTTAGATATATTTCTCATTTTATATATAGGCTAAGCTTTCATATATTAACTTTGCCTACAGTTTGGGGTGTTTTCTGTGGGCTGGTTATTGTCTTATCGTGTTACAGTTTTTACAATTCCTAATCCTTGGCTGGTCATCCTAATAATAATAAATTCTATAATTTTATATCATCATCTTTTCTGTTAGTACAGTAATTACAATTTATTTTTTCTTGGCTCAGGACATGCCTATTGAGTAGACATTGATAAATAAATGGTTGGGCTTCTGAGTAAAATTTGGCTGTGTTAATCTTATTTAAAATGAATCAGATATGTGCTTTTTGCAATGCAGTATCCTGAACAGTACTGAGCAATTGCAAACTGCCACCATCTTTGTGCCTTACCGTGCTGATTCACCACCCATGTCAGATAGTGCTGTCATTTATTTTATAATAATGAAAAACTCTTCAATAAACACCTTTAGCTTTTTAAAACTAGCAGCAGCAATAGAAAAAACCCCTTTTCATTTTTTTTTCTCAGTTAATTAGACTTTAGCTAAATTCCATTGATGAGACATTACAGGTTTCTGTATGAATAATCTTATTTTGTAATTTTGCATTTGCAGTTATTAGTGAAAAAGTACAAAAATATATTACATCTACTGAAGATACTGCTTGCGATGGTCTAAGTAGAGGGCACTTATAGTTAGTAATCCTGATGGACTCGGTTGTGAGAGCTGCTGTGTCATTGAATGACAGGTCCACTTTGTGGCCAAGCACAAGTTGATCTTAATGCTACAAGAAAACTACCTAAACGCATTCTTTTTTTCTTTTTTCCTTCCTTCAAACCTGTCTCATTTTAGCCTGCCACTCTTGTGCAGTTAAGTTTCAACATATGACTCAGTGGCATACAGCCAATCTATGCTTGTCAAGGTCTCTCATCACATATCACAAAAGAGCATGCATACACAGCTTTCCCTGCAGCAGGATTTTTCCTCTCTATCCCCACCATTCATTTTTCACCTTAATTAAGAGCTCAATAAATATTTATATTTCTGCTAAAGAAATTCACACTAGGAGGACAGGAGAATAAAAGTTTATGCTTTGAAGGTCCAAGACATTAGGAGAACAAAATATACTTACCTTTGTTTTCTGGTGATAGCTGCCCAGTAGAATTGAGTGCCCATACCTCTCTCTCTCATACATCACATGTCCATTTTTAACAGAATTGAATCCTCAAGGGACATGAACAGGAGTCACATTTTCTGAACAACCAAATTAATTACTCTTTGAGATGCCTGTTGCCTCTAGCTATGTTCCATTGACAGGCGACAGTCTCCTCAAATTCTTCAAGAAAACCACTAAAGACAAACAAAAAGTGAAAACACAAGATCCAAAAGCAGCCGTTAGATATCAGATTTACAGGAATCCCACTTTGTGTAGCTGAATTCACTGTAGACTACTAAAGGGTGAAATAGTAGTTAGTGTCTGGGCCCATCAAAGTGCCCTACTCTTGACTTCAAACTCTAAGAACAAAGCTTCAGTGTAAATAGAAAATAAAGCTTAGAAGTTTTGCAATTTATCATAATTCAGAATCCAATTTTACTTTGTCATTTTAAGAAGAAAGCCATGGTCATTGTAAAAGTTTCAAAGTTTTCAGGTTTTATATGAATATAATCATGGTTCATTCCATGAAGGATCAGGAAACGTGATGTGATTTTTAGAAATGATTAAGCAACAGACTAAAATTCTAAGTGTTGAATGCTGTAGAGCATCTAAAGATGCTGCATTTCCTAGGTGATTTGTTGTGAATTATTCACTGTACTAACTGCTTTGATAGGTCTTCCTTTTTCTAATTGCATTTCTGTGCCCTGTCTTACAAAGTACTTTCATTCACCTCTCAATCCTACTGGTTGGTTGCTCCAGTAACAAGGACTGTCAATGACTGTGGTTAGTAATTATGCTCATGTGGGCAGACAATTCATCATGGTGGGTTTTGCATGTGGCAGCTAATAATTAATCATGGGGCTATAGTGCAGAAACTACACAGCAGAGCAGAAATTTTTCTTCTAAAGGCCAGTTCAGGGTTGGAGCATAAAGAATAATGATCCTATAGCTGGTAGCTCTTGTCTACCAATCAATCCTCCTATTTTTCCTTTTAAACTATTCTGTAGGGTTTGATGAAATCGTCCATGGAAGTGATAATAATAGCTTAGTGAAAAAAATGCACATTTGATACTCTTAGGTGGTTTTGATCCTCTTGGGTGTTTTTTTCTTTTTTATGTTTCCATCTAGTACATAGTAAGAGGAGTTGGATACTTGATAAATTAGAAACTAGAGATATTAGTTTTGGCACTAGGTCAGAGGGGAGAAGTCTGTGCAAGGGTGGAAGTTCTTGTTGCTATACTCACGACAGACATAAAGTATACCCTTAAGATCAATAGAAGATGCCTGAAAGTAACATGAATATTTGATAACACTCTTTGGCAGTATGTCTGGAGATGACTGATGTTCCATCAAGGCATCTCCTCTCTAATTCATTGAAAAAGTTCTCCCTTCTAAGGATTTGGTGTCTTGGCTGTAAGTTATTGTATGAAAACTATTAGAAAGCATGAAGCTCTTTGTGGTTTGTTCCCTGAACCTTCCTAGTACTGGTTAAGGTGGTATGGTTCCCATAGACATTGTAGCCCAATGTTTCAATCTCTCAGTCGCACTGGATGTAGTCAGGGAGAGCAGGTTGTATGTAGCTGCAGGAATAAAGGTTTATGGAGATACAAAAGAAGAAAGAAGGGAGCAAGCCAGCATTAATTTCTGTCACTTAACATTAGCATCTCACAGCTTCTCTTTGAAAATTTTGTTGGTTTCTTCTTGTTGATTTTTGCTTTACTGCTAAGTTTCATTTTACATGCAGGCTTTCTCAACCCTTGTGAGAATTACTCTTTTACTCCCTCCCACCCCCAGCACTGATTAGCGGTATCAGCTGACAGTGTGTACCCTTCCTCATGGCATTTGAAGATAATGCTACAAGAATATCTGTCTCATCTATAACCTGCCAGTCTTATAGCTACTCACCTTTATCCATTTAGTCCAGGATCCCACATGAGGGCATTGCTGCTTCTCAGTGTGATAGCACAGAGTGCAGGCACACCACAGCAAAGAAAGCCATTGCTGAACAATTGCTGACTTACTGAACACTTCAGAAGGAAAACGTAATGACAAATAAAGAAAAGCAGGTGACAAAGATTGCACTATTTCAGTCTATGCTTGTGTCTACCTGAAAGAGTTTTGTCACAAAATACAGATGAGATAGGATTCCACTTCTTTTTCCTTCCTGATGAACACTCTGCCTGAAGCTAGCCTGATGGAAAGCCAGTGCAAAAGATCAATCTTTGATTTATTTTTCTTTAAAGAAAAGCATAAAAAAACTAGTCTATAGAAAGCAGTATTTTAGGAAATCGTTAAAATGAGTGTGGTTTTTGTGGTGTTTTAAAAGTCAGTGTCTGTCTGACAGCAGTAGGATATTGAGTGAGATGGACCTTTAGTCTGACTCAGTGTGGCTATCTTACCAATAAGAATCTGATCCATGCTTCTTTGAAAGCTCTATGGCTACTTGGGTTCTTTAGACCCAAGTTGTAGTGCATCCATTATATCCAATGAACCTTAAACTAGACCCCAAATATACCCTAAAGTAGCCTTGCCTTCTGGCCTAGTGGCTTGAGCAGATGACTTTTGACTGCACCATATATGGCCATACAGTGAGTACTTAATTACACCATCCTTTTCTCCTTAAGTAAGAGATGATTGTTTTGTCTACTGATATCAACCAAACTTCTAATGTTCTGTCACTGGTGACATTTCCAACACTGACTACTTTTAAGTGTACATGAGATAAATGTCTGCCACAAAAATGAAGAAATCTTGCCTCAAAGTAGAGGGATGGACTAGCTAGCTCTTAAGGACTCTTTCAGCTCTCTTTCTTTTATTTTGATCTGTATTTTACATAAAGACACAACAGCTTCTCCGTAGTGGTTCTGAACGAATTCAACCTATGCATATGTATGTTATTTATTGACACTATCTACTCTGCCTCGCATGCTTCAGACGATTTCTAAATGTACACATTTTGTGTTACATAGTTCAGTGAATGCAAAGCACTGGATGCATTGTTTTATTATTGTTGAAATCCTCTTTAATCGTCAGAGTTCACGCAAGGTGTGTGAACCTTCTTGTCTCTATTTGAGTGACTACTGTGTAATTCTACTTAAGTTTTCTTTCATCCTCTGTCTTTCCTGTTCCACTGAAATCTTTCATAACCTCAACACATTATACCAGACCTTCATTTGCTTTCTGGAATGCTTCTTTACCTTGCAGTTACAACCATTTTCAAGTATTTTTTCTCAAATTCTGGATACTTGAAATCCTTGTTACTTACTTGATAAAATTCTGTAACGCTGACCTATTCTATATTACATAGTAATTATTTCTATGAACTAGGGCTTTTTCAGAGATATTATGGTCTGCTGGTGAGAAAGTAGTGAAAATCAGAGGGGTTTGGATAATTTTTTTTCCCTGGATTTTTGTGCAGCTGTTGCCTGATGTTGAGCAAATCACTTTACTCCTTCTGTTTGTTTTGCAGTCTATAAAGTGGGGCAAGATCACCTTCATCTTTGACAGTTCTAAAAAATAAGAAATGTTCATGATTTTGCTGTTATTTAAGCATCTGAGGCAAAAATGGTAAAACTTACCCCTTTTCCATTTAAAATATTTAGTATAGGAAAGACCCTAGATAAAGATCTCTCCTCAAGAGGATGCAAGATTAGAGAAGGGTGCCTGGTTTACTCTTTTACAAGAGAAGTAAAGATCTAAGATTCAGCCAGAGAGCTCAATCAGATCAAAAGCACTACTTAGCAGGAAGCTCTGTCTGTGGGACTATACAGGAGCAAACAGGGGAAAGTGAAACCAGGGTTTGCTTTGATGAGAGACACGCATCTGGACTTCATTGTGAAACTAGAACTTTTAATGTTGAAAACTAGTCATGCACATAGTTTCTCATTGTACAGAATGAGAGTTTGTCCATGAACAAATAGTTCTTTTCAGTAGTACGAGCCAAGGTAGGTTCTCTGCTGTTTTTTCCTCTGTCTTGAACTTCGCAGAGAGAATTCAATGAAGAAAAAATATTATCTTCTCTCAAAAGAATTTGTTCTTTCTTTAGCTCATCAGTTACACTTCACAACCTCCCAACAAACCAGCTTTTTTATAGTTTGTTTAGAGCCAGTACTGCCTAATGTCTTTCATGGCACACTGTTTCCTGAACTGCTCAGCTCTCTTCACCATTGCATTATCATGTCATGTGTATTGAATGAGTGTAAGAGAACATCTTGTTGACCAAGATCAACTCATCTGGTAATTATCACATTTTTTTGGCTTCTTTTCTATTAATTAATTTGCCATATCTTAAGTATTAACATCATCTCCTGAAATTATTTTCTTCATTTTACAACATAAATTGTTTCAGCTTTGGGTTTCATAACATTGCAACTTTCTCCTGCAATTGAGAAAGGCCTGATACTTACTAAAATATTGTCAAAATTTTCATCATACTTCCTATAAGTAATGTCAAATAAGGCTAGTTCAGTGGTCTGGGCTCACTTACTGGCAGCCTTTAAAATAACCCAAAACAAAACAACAGAAAAATGTAGAACAAGGAAAAGAAAAATGGGGGCGGGGAAGAAATATGTTGGTTGTTTTATTGTTTTCTTCAAGGGGAATTGGGTAGGCTGGTTAAATTGTTTTTCCATCCCTGCACATAAAAATGAGATAGGTAAGTAACAAGGTAGTACTGTCATATCTACTGACTTTATCTTTTTTAAAGTCATGAAAAATAGTATTAAATGCATTAAAAAATTAAAATGCAGAAGTAAAAACATCACTGAAGAGTATTCAATAACAAGCAGTTATTCTTTAAGGATAGGTTTAAAAGTTGAAAGAGCAAGAGGCATTGTAAGGCAAAAATACCTCTAGAAAGGAGGGACTGCAAAGCTGAAATAGGCTGCAAAAATATTGTGTAAAACATTGAGGTCTTATATGACTTGCAGCTACTACACCTAGTGTATGTTCTTTTGTTTTGTATTTTTCATTCCTCTACCTGTTGCACCCATTCACCTTTCCATCCAGTCAGTCTCTCCATTGCATCTCTCCACAAACCTCCCAACTATCTCTTAAGGACCTCTGTTTTTCACTTATCTCTGCTCCACTTTGGCTTGTTTCTTCATGTAGGTCATTAGGACCACTGTAAGACAAATAATAGTAGTGACTTCAAATACTTTAAAAAAAAAAATCCTATTTCTCTTACTGTTTTAAAAGTGAGAGCAAGGAGATGGGTACATATAAGATATGGAAGTATCAAAACTGTCAAATGGTACAGGTGCCAGAAGTTGTTCTGGTTTATATCTGTAAGAGTTTTACAGATTGCTAAAACTTTGTTTTAATTTCTGTGTGTGACATTTGCCTGCTCTAAACCTACCTATAGGCAGTGCTGTCAGCTCTGAACTCTAAGATTTTTTCATTCTGTTCATAATTAATACTCCATAGAAATTACTTTGTAGTTTCTTCTGTTGTAGCATGGAAGCCCTTTGTGACTGTGTTTCCTTGCTCATTAGACAAAAATGTTGAAACAAGTGTCATAGTTTGAGGTGTAAAAATGCTACTCATGATGATTGTTTCCTCACCCTTCATCTGGTCACACTGTAAGTTTACCATCATGCAATTCAGTACTTAAGCAGACGACAAGAGGTCTATCACAGGCAGCAGTGAGGCAACAGGTTTTAGAATGCATCAGACTGACCTATGTAAAGCTACATTAGTTGAAGTTGGTACACTGTGTTGAATAAGGTGTAATGAAATGTCAAGGTTAAAAATGTATGAATCAGCATAGCAGTTATTAAACTATAATAAAAGACAACAGCCTCAAAATGTTTTGAAACTACCAAATAGCTCTTTTGGAAGCACTGTTAGAATGAGATTGTAAAGACCCAAAAAGATTGTGTAGCCTTGTGTATTGCAGGAGTTAAAAATCTATATGGTGGCACTAAGGATAAGGATTAGAGGAACAGATTGTATCAGTAATCCTTATAATATCAGGCAAAAATATTTATTTTTTTACCCATATATGTCCTATTTGAGACATGACCTCAAATCTTAATTCGCTAGGCCACTGAAGTGCTGCCAATCACTGCACTAAAATTACTGGAATATGTTATGCACAAATGAGAGATCAGTATAAAATAATACATAGTAACAAAATTCTTAGCTGCTCTTCTAAGAGCATTATCCATGCCAAAATAGTTGTTCTTTGGGTGTAAAGGAAAGATCTAATACTCATTGCATCCTCCTGCTTAGTATTTCTCGCTGATTATGTACGTAGTGAGTTTTTAAAGGTATTCTGTATCATTTACCTGTGGGACTTTTTCCCCACTGTAAATGTTGTAAATCTGTGCTACCCTACCTGTGATCTACTTAACTATGACAATTCTATTTACACTATGTATTTTATTAAGAGAAGTTTCCATAATATTCCCAGTGGCTGAAAGGTGTAATGCTGGGTTTATAGATGCATAAAACAAGGATAAGGTAATATGTGAGAGGGGCTTTGGAGGTGGACAGTTTTCAGAGGGGCAGAAGGGGACTATCAAGCATATGAAGCAATGAGGTGTGAAAAAATTGAGTTACATGTGTCCAGTAAGAGAAGCAATTGTGTTGACATCTAGTTTCCAAGGTGAGGTCCCTGCATTGCGTAGCCTTTTAAGGGTGGTTTCCAAGCTTTAGTAACAGTTTTAGTTGTTGGAGAGGTCTCAAGGGGAGCAAACAGAATGCTCTTGGATCAAATCAAAAGAAAACTGGTTTGAACAGAACAGCTTCTGGGACCACTGCAGAATTGCAGCATAAAATACCATGTGTTTCTGGGAACTGCAATGAAGAAATTGAAAAAATAAGAATATTCTTCATGTTTAGGGTTGGGAAAAGAGGCAGCATATTAATTGAAGGAAGAACATGGTGATGAATAACTTTTGCAGATAGGGACTCCCCGCAGACAGACACATCTGAAAACTGAACCCATTACTGCGTTTTTTCCTTATCCTAGGAAGTTTCTGAAGCTTAAACCTGAAACTTGGTGTGGGACACAGGTTGAGAGTTAGTTAAGAGCTGCCTTCTGATCATCAAGTCAACTCCTAAGAATTTAGGAAGAGTAAGATAGAAATCAAAGGTAAGAAAGGGCCATTTGACCTGCTGCCTTTCTTCTGTATTTCTTCCAAGTAGAATAGACTGTAAATCTTTTCTGAGGATTTTTAAGTAGTGTAGCACAGTCCAACTCGAGAGAAATTGAGGGGATTTTAGTTTTCATTTGTTTTTCATGAAGGAGGGTTGGGCAACAACTATTTTAGCAACAAACCTGGAAAAGGCATGTTATTTCCAGCATAAGGAAAATTAAGTTCTTAAAGAACTTCTGGTGTTTACCACACCTTGCATCGCTACATCCCCACATGGGGACATTTCTGACGATGATATTCACTTTTATGCCATATATGCTTGATGTTTATCAAACTTTTACAGAAATTTGACCTATCTTTGGGCATTGCTCTGGGGACAGTAGAAGTATGTTCATTATCTACCAGATGTGTGCTAGTTTCTTCGCAGGAAAATATAGAGAAGCCATGGTTGCATGTGACACCCCCAGCTGGAGAAGTCAGGGAAAGGTTTGTTTGGCTTTGTGTATGGTCTGTAAAAATGTGGTTGAAATAGTAAGATATAGTTTGTACTTAGACAGAAAATACTATTCTAAAAGATGAAATCAAAAGAAAAGTACAGCACCAAATAAAGTTTCAGGTGTAGCTCTGTTTCAATCACTACTAAAAATCTATGAAAGAAAGCAAACAACGGAAAGAAAAAAAAAGCAAAAGAGAGGAAAACTAATATTTCATGAAATTTCTTACAGAAATCCTACAAAATGGGGGGAGACGTCAGACACCTCCTTACTCCGTAGTCCTTTCAGATAGTTGTAGAAAGTGATAAGGTCCCTCCTGAGCCTTCTTTTCTCCAGGCTGAACAGTCCCAGTTCCTTCAGCTGTTCCTCTAAGACTTGCTCTCCAGACCCTTCATGAGCTTTGTTGCCCTTCTCTGGACATGCTCCAGCACCTCAATGTCTTTCTTGTAGTGAGCCTAGAGCTGAATACACTACTAGGTGAAGCCTCATCAGTGCTGAGTACAGGTTGACGATCACTTCCCTAGTCCTGATGGCCACACTATTTCTGGTACAAACCAGGATGCTGTTGGCCTTCTTGGCTACCTGGGCACAAGCTGGCTCACGTTCAGTGGCTGTTCACCAATACCCCCAGGTCCTTCTCTGCTGGGCAGCTTTCTAGCCACTTTTATCCAAGCCTGTAGCGTTGCATGTGGTTGTTGTGACCCAAGTGCAGGACCTGGCACTGAGCCTTGTTGAACCTTATAATAAATGGCCTCAGCCCATCAATCCAACCTGTCCAGAACCCTCTGTAGAGCCTTCTACCTTTAAACAGGTCAACACTCCTGCCCAACTTGGTGTCATCTGCAAGCTTACTGAGGGTGCATCCAATCCCCTCATCTAGATCACTGATAAAAATATTAAACAGAACTGGCCCTGAGGAACAACACCTGTGGCCAGCCACAAACTGGATTTAACTCCATTCACCATCACTCTTTGGGCTTGGCCATTCAGAGGGTTTTTTAACCTGCAGAGAGTACAATCATCCAGGCCATGAGCAGCCAGTTTTTCCAAGAGAATACTGAAAGAAACAGTGTCAAGGGCTTTATTAGTGTCTGCACAAGGCAGAGAACTTCCACAGCTTCTCCCTCATCCACTAAGCGGGTCATCTGGTAACAGAAAAGATCAGATTAGTCAAGCAGGACCTGCCCTTCATAAGCCCTTGCTGACTGGGCCTAATCGTCTTGAATGGCATGTGGTGGTACTCAAGATGATTTGCTCCATAGCCTTTCCTGGCACAAAGGTCAGACTGGCTTGTAGTTCCCTGTAGGTCCAGCGGGGTGCCTTCCCTAGTCAGCTCACTAGCTGTGTCAGGAAGTTATCTTCCACACACTCCAGGAACCTCCTAGATGGTTTCCTCTCTGCTGTACTGTATTTCCAGCAGTTATCTGATAAGTTGAGTCTCCCATGAGAACAAGGACTAGCCATCATGAGACTCCTCCCAGATGCTTGCTAGAATATTTTGTCTTTCTCTTCATCCTGGTTGTGTGGTCTACCACAGGCTCCCATCATGATATCTGTCTTGTTGGCCTTCTCCCCAATTCTTAACACTGTCATCGCCATCACCCAGCTCTGGACAATGAAAACACCCTCTAACATACAGGGTTACCCCACTACCTCTCCTTCCTTGCCCATCCCTTCTGAAAACTTAAAATAAGCCTTAGCAGGTGTCTCCATAAATGCCATCAATCTCCACTACTCAATATCCTCACAGCTTAGAGCTTTGTCCTTCTCTTTGGCTGCAGGAGAAAAGTACAGTAGTTCCTTTTGAAACATTAGTAGTTATTTTAGAAACATCATATCAGATTGCTTCATTATTTTTTTCTCAAGTAAAATGATTACTAGCCAAGATACTGAAATAACTGGTTTGGATTGAATTAAACATTTTGATCAAAATGACACATTTTGGTTTTGAGATTTTGTTTCAGTATTTTTCAACTTCTAGTAAAATTGTGGTATGAAATTGAAATGAGTGATTAAGTCAGCAAGTGGAAGTGTTTCATTTGAAATTGGTTTGACTATACATTTCGGGGGGGGGGGGGGGGATGTTAAAACCGATTTGGTTTTTTTCTCCATTTTACAAGAATGGTCTGATAACTCTAAAACTAAAAGGTTGTCATTGTTAACTCCAAATCTGTAGAGAAAAATGTTTAAGTTAGATTTAGTTTTCTGTAACTGTATATTACCACATATATATTTTCATCTACTGTGTCCCCTGTTTTCCCTTTGGATGGGATTTGGAAAGAAAGAAGAAATGCAAGGAGGCAGTTGCTTTTCATTCTTATATGGACCTGTTTAATCCATTAGAACCTCAAAAGTGGAGACAACAGGCTCAAGTCTGCATGTTCCTGCACCTTGTTTAATCCTTTACACCTCCGCAAAATCAATGTGTCTTTTGTAGCATGCCAACTTTTCACTCAGTTTTCACAGAATGAAGTATAATGAATGGTTGTGCTTCGGGCAACCAGAGCACAGCATGCTTGGACTCTGTTCTGATAAATGGTATTGTGCATATATTTTTTTCTGCAGCTTGTAAGACAGTGTTAGAGTGTTTGGCATTTTAAATACTGTTTTTAGTGGCAATGTGTGTGTTGTGATCCAGAAGTTAGTTTAATTAGCTTTAGTCCACAAGGTTCGTTCAAAACTGAAATTATGGCGTGATCCAAAAAGGAAAGTAAATGTGTCAAAATGGCTTTATAATCAAATAATTATTTGAAGACTCTCAGGGACATTTATTAAGCCAGATAGGTGTACAGAGAGCACAGGCAAATGTCAGAGGGGAGTCTGAAATCAGCACTGCAAATGTTTTTCCTTGAGCTTTCCATCAACTCGAAGTAAACTTGAGGGTTACTTGGGAAAGTATTTAGCTTGATACTGTACCATGCTGTAGGGGAATCCACTAAAACTGAGCTTGAGTGAGTCTGTGGAAGGCATTGACAACAAGCTTTCAAGACTTCAAAACCATGGTGCGAAGATCTGTGACTGGTGTCCTTTGTGAAAAGACAGAGTTTTGTGTGCATGCATTTAAGTCACACATGTAACATATTTAAGTACACAGCCTCTGTGAAGGCACTAGAAGTTGGCACACAATGAAGGCACCAGACAGGAAAATTCCATGGATAATGTGATGTCAGCCATTAAATACTGAGATTCAATTGTCATGTTACAGATGCTTATTTTTCTTGGGACACTTTCAGTTGTAGTTTGCAAAGAAATTAATTGATATGTATGTAAGTCAAAAATAGTTTGACAAAGGTTCCAAATGCTTTAGAACTGTAAGAATACTGTTATTACTGAAGCAGAATGAAGTGCAAGTATTTTCTGGACTTATGAACAGTATGTATCACATACCTGCTTGCTGTCTTGCCAGCTTCTTACCACTGTCAGGTAAGACTGCTTTGTGTTTAAAAGAACAACCCAGGTCAATCTAATTATGCGTTATCACTCAGGCTTAGCTAAATATTTGTAAAGAGAAAAGATGACCTATGCACAGAGGAAAAAAAGAATCCAATCATTTTTAATAGTTAAGACAGAGTACAGCAATTTTGTGTTTGTTTGCAAGTATTAATATGTCCTTCTGGAAATTGCTTAGTACAATTTAGTTGATAAAATATCATCATTCTGAAGGAGAAAACCTTTTAAATTCTGTATATAGTTACATTGATGGATAACTGAATTAATTATACTTTGCTGTGAAGAAAATGCTGGTTAAAAAGACAAAGTTTGGGCATCTTCGTTAAATTCTTGACTCTAACAGCTTTCATGCCTAATTTGGGCACATTTCTGCCTGTCTGTACATCATTCCCTTTCCTCATCTAAAAGATCATCAGCTTTTCTAATCTCCAGCCATGCTGTCAGGAGTAATTTGCTAATGCCTATAAGGGCAAAACAGCCTAAAAATAAATAAATTTTGACCCGGATTTCCCTAATCTGATTTACAACACAGCTGCATAAATGCTTGTGCCAGTTTAAAAGGAACAAGATCAAGTGGTGGGGTGAAAGGGTGGGCAAATTGCTTCTTTTGGAACTACCAGCTTAAAATGTTTGTGAAATATCACCTTTAATGGTTCTTAGGGCCTCTGAATACACAAAGATTAATCACAGCCTGTTTTAATCATGCATGACCAGTTCTTGCTAAAGAAGGAAAGCTCACCATGACTTCAAAACAAGCAAGGTTTTAACTCACCTGAAAGAACATAATTGCTGAAGTTGTTCCCCATCAAAGCTATATAACTCAAGCTTAAAAATGCTTAATAGTATACAACCTCTGCACAAGTACCAATAATTTTCCAGATTTAGAATCTTTCCTTTCTTCCTTCCTGCTTTCCTTCCTCCCTTCCTCCCTTCCTCCCTCCCTTCCTCCCTTCTTCCCTTCCTTCCTTCCTCCCTCCCTTCCTTCCTTCCTTCCTTCCTTCCTTCCTTCCTTCCTTCCTTCCTTCCTTCCTTCCTTCCTTCCTTCCTTCCTTCCTTCCTTCCTTCCTTTCTCTCTCTCTTTCCTCCCTCCTTCTTTTCTATTTTTTCTTTTCTTTTCTTTTTTTCTTTTTTTAGCAATCAAAAGGTAATTAAGGTTGGAAGGGAAAGGACCAACTTCAAAGGTAAAGCAGGTGACTCAGGACCTTGTCCAGTTCCATCTTGAATATTTCTAATGGTGAAGCTTCCACAATCTATGTGGTCAAGTCTTTGACCCATGAAAAACTACTTTGAAAGAAATGACACCGGTAGTCAAGTGCAATATCTTGATAAATCTTTCCTGGCTTATCATTATCAGTGATTTTAGAGAAGTGCTTCAAATAATTTTCACAGCATCTGTCTTGTTCCCATTCCTCATCCTTGTTTGAAAATAACACCTTTTCCAGGGTTGCTGGCTTTGCCTGCAGGTTGTCACCTCTGGGGATATAGCAGTGTTCTGTAGTTATTACGCAGTAAAGCTAGGGTTGGCTTCCTGCAATTAATTCTGAAACTGTGTCACATTTAATTAAGAGCATGTAATACCTTTAAAAATAGTGTAATAATGGTCCATTCACTAGAAAAAAACACCTAAATGCTACAGTAAATTTCTTGATGTAAAGCATGCAGGATTTAGAAGAGACAAACAGTTCAAAAGGCATTTAATTAAATGGAAATTTAAAGTTAATTTAACTAGTGTTTCTTCATTAATTCATTGAATTTTGCACATTGAGTTGTTTCTGTTAGTATGCCCTTCTGTCTCTGTAAACCAAACCAAAATGGAATGGAGGTCTGTCTTTGCTTATAAAATATTCCAAGTGAAATCCTTTTGGTGCCGTATCTTTTTTGAAAAGAATCCCAATATGAAGAGTTGTCCTTTAAATATATAACTCCAGTGTGTTAAGATGTAGCAAGCCAGGTGTCTAGAGTTTGAGAAGTACTCTTGTTGCAATTAAGGGAGCTGCAATGTGTTATTCATACTGTAGTAGCAGCTAAACTGAGAGGGGCTAAGGAAATCTGTCAGACAGGAATCTAGTTCTACAAGATTATGAGCTGCACAGGAAGTTCAGGCATTTGTGCCTTACCTCCCTCTGAATTCTTCAGAGGACCTGAATGTGATCCAACAAGGTGTTAGTGTTTAGCATTGTGATATTTACACACTGGTTTAAGAAAGCGCTCTTAATATTCTGTATTGCTGTGGGCTGAGAGTTATAAAGATGCATAGTAGCTGTTAGCTTTGCTTTCAGACTATATTAAGATACATTGCTTTTTCTATACCATTTTGTACAGAATATGTACAGTACTGTCTTTTTACAAAGGATGAAAACTGGTCTTGTTTTTCCTGCTGTTTTGAAGGGGAAAATTTTGTCTGCTTTTGAAGGTAGCTATTAACAAAATAATTATGTTCTCTCTTAATAGAAAAATATTCATAGCTGAAGAAGCTGTAATTAGTCTCATCCTAAGATATTGGGATTTTGAATGAGAAAGGGAATAAATATAATGGATCACGCTTCTTGTAAATGTATAGATACAGTCAGAAGATCAAGAAAGATTTTAAAGGAACATGTGCAGCTAAGTGTTTTCCATTTACAAATTCTAAGTTTGATTGCATGTAATCTGTTTGATTACATGTGGGGAAAATTATTTTTTTCTCTTATAAATTGTGGAATTGACACCATTTTGTAATAAGCAGGGCAGGAAACACAACGTCATTGAGAAGAATAGCAAAAGATCTATAGGTGTAGATGGCTGTTTTCATTTCCTTCCACCTGCTATCTTACAAAGTGATACCTGAATGTCCTAGTTTGGGCTGGGATAGAGTTAATTTGCTTTCTTGACTTCAGACCAATGACTACCTCATATGTAGTCCGCTGGGGCAAGCTTCCCATTCCAGATTTCTACAGGATGAGAATCATAACCCTGGTAGTAACCAAAAAACAGATGAGGAAGATCAGGGAAAAACCTTAACAGGATGTACACTAGCCAGAGTCTGGGCATTAGTGGGAGGAATACATATAAGCTTCTATGGCTCCACCTTGTTCTTTGTCAGCTCTCTCAGTCCATTTCCGTGGACTCAAATGCAGGTTTACTGCTGAAGAGCATAAGAATCATAGCACAATTCTGATCTTATGCGTAGCAGCATATAATGAAAGCCAAAGAAAATAGTAGAATGGATATGTGAGACATCCTGATATCCAAGTTAATTTTGCTCTACAAGTAGGGTTTTCCTGCCATTTCAGATGTCAGAGGAAATCACTGAGCAATATTCTGTGCTCTGTACATACAAAAAGTCTTGTTAAATGGTAGGAACCATCTCTTCTGGTCCTAAAACTACCACTTTTATTTAGCTGAATGTGAGCTTTTCTGCAGTCTCTTCACGCTGATTTTGAAACATCTCACAGTTGTTAATTCATGCACTCAGCCTCTTAATCAAACAGAATTAAATACAAACAATTCAGATTTCAAGAGCAGGAACTAAGCAGCAAAGATCACATGGTTTTTTGAAAAGGAAAGAATCTGCAGATTCTCCAGAACCCAGCACACACTTTTGTGAGGTGCAATAAATATACACATACTCATGCATTATAAATCAGTTTTCTAGTGAGAAGGATTGCTAACATTTATTAAGATTGCAGCTGTTACACCAGTAACTGAAGTTAGGTGAACTGTTTGTGGCAGTAACAAATACAGATATGTCTGTTCCTTATTATAGGTGTGGTATGATGGTTCCTTGTAGTCAAGTGTAGGGGTATGTCTGTTCCCTCAGGCTCTAAGGTATTAATCCATAACCAATCCTGGATAGCAGGACTGGAATGAGCCTCGTGAAACCATCTTGTATGTCTCCCACTTCAAGACAGGATATCTCTATGCTTGTCCCTGCTGCCAGATGTTTGTCTAACTTGCCTTTTTGGTGCTCCTAGAATCACCTAGGCTTGGATTTTTTCCTCTGCTTGCTTCCCGTTTCATTCATATTTCTAGACTGAATTTCCTTCACTGTGGTTTAAATCCATTACTTCTTTTCTTACATGCCATAGGTAAAAAGAAAGATCATTTTCTTCTAATTCTAGTTTCAGAAATGAGATGCACATTAGTAAAAGATACAGGTTTCAAGTTCAACTCATTTAACCTCCTTCAACTTAAACAAAATGTCCTGTATGAATTTGAAAGCTGTGGTGGGAATTAACGAGTAGTGTCTGACTCTAAAATTCAAGTTTTGTTAGTTAAGTATTCATAAATAGCTTGAGTTTGTCACCCTTCCCTGATAGGAGGACAGTTTCATGTTTTAAATTTTCATCTCATTTCCTTTCTGAAGACTGATTTTAGGTTATAGAATTGTAGAATATTGGAAACTAGGGAGAATTAGGGAAGTAGTGTGACATCTTCCTGATCTTAGTATCGAAAATCATGTATAGACCATAAAGTCATCTGAGATTT
Source organism: Psittacula echo (assembly GCF_963264785.1). Lineage (NCBI taxonomy): Eukaryota > Metazoa > Chordata > Aves > Psittaciformes > Psittacidae > Psittacula > Psittacula echo. The sequence continues at coordinate 40,608,526 of NC_137735.1, read as the reverse complement.
TTAAAGCTACACAGAGGAGCTTGATTAAGATAAAGGTATAGTTCTATAAACCAGTCTAACTGAAAATCTCATCTCCTCCGTAAAACAGTTTTTCTTCTATTACTTCTAGTATATTCCAGTATTATCCTGTAATCATTTATGGTTAAAGAAACACCTAGTGAATTTCTCATATTGAAAGCTAGCAAATGATACCAAGTAAAGCGAGAGAAAAATAACCCTGGTTCAGGCTTTAACATGACAAAAAGTAAATAAACTGTTCCTTTAGTCCAAAACTCCATTATCTCTGAAGTCTGATTATGTGCTGTGTTACCTTTCAGTCTGAGACAGGCACAGAGGGGTTCAGTCATTCCTCTAATAGGCTTGTTGAGTTCCTATTTCTCCTTCAGACTGGACAAACAGCTTGAGAGAGTGGAGACATAAAGATAATGCTTTTTTCTTTGGCTAGCAGCTGCCGGATACCCCAGAATATCAGAATTCATTCGTTTCCTTAGGCTATGTGGAAGCATCTGAGGACAACAAATTCTGTCATATATTCACAACTTCATAAATATTGAAATCCTTGATTTTCTCTGTAAAGACAGCAACTGTGTATTTTCATGCCCATAAATAGAGCTGTGAGTACACTCAACAGGAGCTTTATCTGATTGCTGTCTTTAGCAACATATCTGGGGGGAAAAAATGCCATAAGGATCCAGCATTAAAAGATAGTGTTTCAAATGCCTTTTGATATTTATATGTAGAGAGAATTATGAAATGGCACTCTCAGGCACTGAATATCTTGCTGTTGTTTTCCCTGCACCTGATCTTTTCACTTGCAGTCGGTCAGATGTGGAAAGATCCCATTTAAATGCAGTGGCAGGATGATGTGCAAGAGGAAGCCTGCACAGCTTCCGGGGCTGCAGAGCAGTCAGTGAGGCAGGTAGGACTTGGGTTTTTCTCAGTGTCTCATGTGAAATACGGAAGACTGCTGTTCTGATCTGGAAATTAGAGTTTTCTATCACAGAAATTTGCCCAATGAGAGGTCTGCTAAAACTGGGAAAAATCAGGAGATTACAGACCAAGGGAGTTTGCACTGTCCCACTGAGCTCATAAAAAGACTGTGTAGCAGCTCCTGAATCACGACTTGCTGCCTACAGTATTTTTCCAGTGTAAACTGGAAGAAGCCAGAGCTGGTTTTTCTCCGGTTACTTAGAAAGGTTCACTTTTTGTTTTCAGTCAGATCAAATGACAGTGATTGTGAAATATCTTATGCAACTTTCTAGGTAAATTAGCAGCTTTAAATCTTAAATCTGTAAAAAACTTTACAGACTTTGTAGCCTGACCAAGCACAAAGTAAATCACAAATGCATGAGAAGCTGTCCACTGGTCACCAACAGGCAGCCGAGAGTTGAGCTAGAAGTCCTTTTGGAAGTTGGCAAAATTTCAGACATGTGGAGATTGTTTGAAGAGGCCATGAGATGCCTTAGATATCTGTATTGAAGGAAGTGACATGTCCTCATGCACATAAAAAGCTGCTTTGTAGGGAAAGAGACCATCTGAAATTCATGGTGGACAGGATAAGGCAAAATGGGCATAACTGGCTACAGCAAGGTTGATTAGTATTCAACTGCAGCAGAAACTTTCTCACTGGCATAAAGCAGTGGAGTAGATGGTGAGGGGAAGTGAAGACATATTTATTTGTAAAACCAGATTAGACAAAAAAATACTCCAGGAATTATGTCTGTATAGGTATCCCACCATGGTTAGTAGAGGGGATTCAAGATTAATCTTGAAAGCAGAATTACCTTACTTAGACATTCAGTACTGAAATAGGGTGTCCGATTCTGGAGTTTGTAATTCAGGAAAGACAGTGATAAAAATTGAAAGACTTTAGAGGAAAACTATAAAAACATGCATTATACAGGAGCACAGTCTATGTAGATTAACGGTGCAAATTTTAGTTGTCTGTAGATGTCCACACTAAAATGGAAATGTGATACTAGAACCTTAGATCTGCGAAACAATGATATAATCCAACAGCTGGAAATAGAACACAACAAAAACTCTGCTGGAATCACCACCCTGGCAATATTTAAATCAAGTTCGGATATTCTTCTTTAAAGACAGAAGAAAAATACCCTGATAGGAATTAACTGATGTACAGAGTATTAGCATAGTGGACCAGACAATATCTCTGGATTTATGCTGGAAGAGCTACCACATAAGTGTTGACAGAATCCCAAGCTTCATGGGTTCAAGCGGGAGTGGAGAGAGAGAGATGGAAATTGTTCATTATTATGTTAAGCATAACAATAGCAACCTTGTTCTATTACTTTGGGAAGGAAGGAGTAGAAAGTAAGTAAGAAAGCAGAGTCATATTTTTATGAGTCTAGAAAAATTTAGTTATAAGTGTGGTTCAAGCCAGTTGAAAGGGATGGGGAAGGAAATTGTTTGCACTTTGTTCTGACACAGTAATCTAATTACCTCTAATGAACTAAATTAAAAACCAAAATAAAACAAACAAACAAACAAAAAAAAAACCCACACCAAAACAGATAAAAAACCAGAAGTAATAGAGATAAAAAACAGATTTTTTTTTTCCCTCAATAAATATAAGAAGGTTCAGGAACAACTGAGTCATAGATAACTGAATCTTTATATTAGTAGTCAGTTCAACAATCCTCTATCCATCAAATAGTACTTCTGTGTTTAAGGAGTGTGTGAAAAATAATACATATGGTAGTTATAATTATCTGATCTATATAAATAATATAATACATATATATAAATAATTAACTACCAGTTTATGTGGTAGGCCATTTCATGATATAATCATCACTTAGTTTTTAATATTATCCCTTGATTGCACATGCCCTCTTTCTCTGTTATCTTCTTAAAGCCACCTAAAGTGTAAGGGCAAAGGACAAGGTAAAGCCAGAAAGCCCAAAAAGTCTTTCTAGACTTCAAACTCAGAATTTTTGTATGTTCTTCCTAGGACTGATCTTTTGCATAAGCTGCTTTTATAACTTCCCCTGTATGTATTTGACATTTTTGTTGTTTATTTGGGGTTTGGGGGAGGCAGGGGGATATCTGAAAGCTCTCTAACATGAAGCTCTAACAACTTGAAACCTCAGCCTGTGGCTCGCTCTTTGGAATGTAACATCTTTAGTTACTGTGTGCATTGAGAGAAAAATTCTGGTAATAAAGGATTTGCTCTAGATGACAGCAGATGATTCATCAACCTAAGGTGGTTTTGTTTTTTTAAATTTTCTTTTCTGTGAAAGAGCTTATTTTAAATCTTGCAAAATGCAGATTTTTCAGAGTTTTTCTCTGTGAAGTTGCCAGTAGACATACAGGATGTTATTAGAAATTACTTGGAAGTGATTTACTGACATAATGACTTCCTGGAGTTGAGGATATCTATGTGCAAGTTATCTAGTTAGAAAGCTTTAGTGACCAAAGTGGTTTAGGTCCACTTAGATTAGTGTTTCACCATAATTTTAGTAGCTTAGCAATGTAATATAAACTTAAAATGTAAGCTTTCTCTCAGTGATTGCAATGGCAAGCTGTAAGAATTAATTCATAAATATCTTTATATTGGAAGTATGCTGTATGTGTTGTTGTAGAAAGGTACCCACCATAAAATGAATTATTAGAAATATTAAAGTGATCAGGGTAGGCTAATGTATGAGCTGTATATCAAGCTCAGAGTCCTGAGCCTTATCAATGTCATTTGGAAAAAGCATTGTACTAAGAAAGAATACAGATCTTGAACAAACAGATGTCCTTTATTATCGTTGTAAGCTATGAAAGATCAGTTTTCAGGCAGTTTTATATGTATTTTTCACATCCTTGTTTCACTAAGATTCAGGCAGCAACCACATATACTATATGAATGAGTATATGATGGCACAGGAATGTCAAAGTTTGGAACTAAGGTTTGGTATATATAGGGATCAACTGAGTAACATTGAATGAGCCAGGCTCAGTGTCCGCGCTGACTGCGCCCCTGTTGTTCAGAGTTGTCAGAAGCACGCTTGCAGTCTATTTGAGAATTGTCTGTTTGATGGCATGGGCCTGCTGTTGTTCAGCCATACCTGGATAATGCAGTTCTACCATCACTTACTTGCAGTGGTTCAAGGTAACTCCCCTTACCCAAGATCTGGCTGATCTTGTATGTTTGATATTTGATCTGGCTTATACGGTATGTGATGCTTGTCATATCAAATTGAAATACATGCTTTGAGAGCATGTAAATTAATATCTGACGATATATTGGGTATTGGTCTGTTCTACAGGCATGGAGTCCAGCAGACAGTTCCCCTGAGGCATGCTGTTCTTCTTCAGAATTACTTTTTTCAAGCTCAATGACATTACTTGAGAGGAGTGTTTCCCCAGCCTGTAGTGCACTAGGAGAAAAGACCAGTGGGCTTACTACAATATTTAAAACAATCATTAACTGTAGATTATTTCAGGCTTTTTGATACTTCTTTACCATGTTGTTTTGAGGCAAATGGGCAGTATGGTGATGGTCAGGCACACTGACTGACATATTTTTGTGACTAATGCTGACTCTTCCCAGAGCTTCACTTTCCCCTCACAGTACCAGGATGTATCTGTGAGTGATAAATCCTTCCATTCAAACAGCCCTTGCATCACTTCTTATATGATTTATTGAACTATAAAAGGACATGCACATAGTAGATGCTGAATCTCAGTATTTTCTAGGTGCAAGCATACTCTTCTATCCCAGGACAACATCTGCTGGAAAGATGATTTTCAACTTTAGCATCTGTGAAATTATCAACCCTTTTCCAGAAAGAATTCATATGGGAAAATGCAGGTGTGAAACATTAAATTTTAAGGAGAATAAATATTTTAAAACATTGCCAAAGAAAAATTTCCTGCATCACTATAATCTCTTTCCAACCAGAGGTATGGCTCCTTTCTTTCTGATGTATGGAATTTTACAAGATCTTTCTTGATTTTCATCCAACAGTGTTGAAGTTCTGAATGATAAATCCAGCTTATTGGAGTACTGAAAGATTTTGAGTGTTAAATTACTCTGAAGATTCCTTGCCTGCATTTGAACCTCTCCTCGAGACCTAAATGAGCAGGGAGAACTAAAAGCAAGTGTGCTGCAGAAACAGGAATGGCAGTTTGTTTCATTTGAGCACAAGTCAGAACAAATGTCTTTTTTTTATGTTCTGTAGAAACAGAAATGGTTTCCTCCTTAATATTGCTCTGTCATTAAGGCTTTCTCTGTGTATTTTTGCAAAGTTGCAAAAGTAGAGGCACAAACCCTCAGTTCACTGCAGCAGTGAAAAGTCTTTACTTTTTAAGTAACAAGGAATTGTTATTAAAAGCTCAGGAAAGTATAGAAACAGCTGTCCAGGTGATAGAACTAGCTTGAGCAGAGCTGATAGCCTCCAATTTTATCCTCACACAAGCATAACTTGCACGCTAAAGATAATACCAAAATACATGGGGGGGGGGGGAACTGAAAATTTCCACTCAAAAAGCTTCGCTTTCCCCATTCCTTTTCCCTTTCCCCATTCCTTTAACAAGTAAGTCTTTTGGAGTTTTTTGGGGGTGAGGCTTCTGCAAAATTTGCAAGACTACTTTGCTCTGAATTTTCTCTTTGAGTTGAGAAACGCTTATGCTGTAACTGTAACATGCATTAAAGTAAACTGTGTTAAATATTAATGTTAAACTTATAATTTTTACTAACAAAAGGAGCAAACTTCAAAATGCTGCCAATCCATGTTTGCTGCATTTAATCTACCTAAAAATCATGACATGTATGGGAAAAGATATTTCCAAAGAATTGGTGGCACTCGCAAGAGGTGGTAGCATTTCAAAAGTAGTTTGCAGGTTCACTTTAATATTTTATATTTAACATTGGGGGTGGGGGTGTCATTTTAGGGGGAAAGCTGTGATTTTAGACAGAATTTAGCAACCAGTTTCTACTTCAGTGCCACTATTTGAAACAAAGTCTGCTTGGAAAACAGAAAATTCTTGCAAGCAAGTCCTGCAAAAAGACACACAGGTGATAGCAGAAGAAGAGCCAACAGTCTTCTGCAGTACTCTTTGATGTGATGTAGTATGCTTTGTTACTAGTTCTGACATTTTTCAATAACACTGCAAACCTAAATTCTCACTACAAATCCCCTGGCATGCCACCTCTGCCCCACTCCCACCTGCTACCCACTGATGCAGTTTGAGAGTTGACTATATATTCTTGGTTCAATTCTGTTGTAGGAATTACATAAGTATGACAATTAGCATCAACAGATTATAGCTCTGTGAGTTTTTTGGTGCTTTCTATCTTCAGTTACTGTGATATTATTCATTTTACTTTTGACTTTAGTATCCAATTTCTGTTTATGAAGAGCATATCTTTTGAAATGAGATTAAAAATCAGTCAACTTAAAAAGCTGTCTGTTTGCTCGATGTCAAAACTGCATGGAGCAGAAACATGAGACTTCTTACGCATGACCAGAATGATTTTGAGGAGGAGGTATTAGTTTTGCTGTAGATGTAATGTATTCTATTAAAAAAGATGAAATAAAAAGTAATATAAGGCAAAATGCAAAATTAAAGACTAAAAAGAGAACAAAGCAAAGTGAAACCTGCACAGATATAAAAAAGAAAAAAGTAAAAAAACTTATATCCTCTTACAAACTGAATGTATCTTTGTCATACTTAGGTCTGCCAGCAATGTACACTACAAATATGAAACAGTGTGTCATTCTAGAGTTTACAAAACATTCCTATCCAGATAATTGTGTGTAGGGCATATGTAATTAAAATATAATCTACTGTCACTGATGCTAAAGGTGGCACACCTATTGTAGGAAGACTTTTCTATTAAGCTATATATAGCCAAATATCTCGTAACATACCAAGTTCAACCTTCAATAGTATCACAGTGGAAAGTCCTCTTGTATCTAAATCTTAATGTCAGCATATCTCTTTTTCTAAGTCACGTTAACACAGTGGTAAGGGTCATCAGCTTTTGAAAGGGGATAAAATTGTTTTCATAATGTAAAATTTGTGAACTTCAGTAAAATCTGTTTAAAGATTCGAGATAAGAGTTGTAAGCCAAAGCAAGTGACTTTCTCCTGGATTTGGACTGATTTGCATGTGCAAATTTCACTATGTCTGTGCTATTAGTTTTTGCAGAAATTTGCATTGCCTGTTCCTTTAATAGGGATTTGAAGCTGGTTTTGTGTCTGCAAGTTGCACAGGGGAAGATAAGAATCGGCAAGACTATTTTAATATAATGGTGTCCAAAAAAACGTTTGACAGTACTGTATAGCTGTCTATCATTTTGTTATTTTTTTTTGCTCTGTATTGCCGCTCCTGCGTCAATGGCACAAATTGCTTTCTTGTTTGCAGATTAGAAGGATGAGCCAAAGTGAATGACAAGCAAAACAAAACATTATATTAACCCTGAGCTGACTCAGTAATTGCTGTTGTCTCTATGCTGAGATCCTTAACTGCTGCTGCACAGTAGCTTTCATGGTGTTCCTCATGCATTGCAAAGTTTTGGTAAAAGCAGTTTATTGGTACAGAAAAGTCAGAATTTTGCCTAAATAGCAAGCAGTAGAACATGGAGGAAAGGTAACCAGAAACGTTGTCCAAGCTAATTATTTTGTTTATGACTCAAAGTGTTGAAAACACCATGATGAACTTTTAATTATTGGTGTGGAACATGGACTTAATGGAGCAATGAGAGCAGCTGGTTGCTAGAATAACCAGAGTTTTCTGTATTGCACTGTTATTTCTTGTGACAATGTAGTTTAATCACTGCCATGTAAGATAATTTAGAAAAAATGTTATTGTAATCTGAAACAGAACTGTAGGAGTGCCTTCCTGTGTGTGGTCATGTAGCTGATGATTTCATCTCTTCATTCCTGCTAGCCTTGAAAAGCCAAGTCAGCTATAAATGATTGAACAGTACTGTATTCCAGTTCAGCAGAATTGTTTCTCAAAACAAAGCTAGCCCAATGAATAAGTTAGTAGAGATACTTTGGCTCTTATCTGTAGAATACATTAATAAATATTGTATTTGGGGGAGTACAAACAAGGATGAAAATGTGAAGTACTCCTAATTGCAAGATATGACCTTTTTGGGGTGAGTGTGATACTTTTTAATGGGTGCTATATGGCTGAATTATCCCTCCCAAGGGTAAGGCCCTAGAAGAGAGATGGAGACTCAAAGGCTCTGTCAGCATTCCTTTTAGATGCTTGGAGAGTATTTCCTCTGTTCCAGATGAGGCATTTAATAACTGTAATGTTTATGCACATGCATGTCTTCACAGTTAGGGATTGTTGCTGCTAAGTGGCATTCAAAAGAACAAGCACACTGTCCATTACTTCTGGTAGGAAACTTTGATGTGAGGGATTTGCATAACGTCCCTTCATTACCTTGGGCAGACTACAAGTTCCCATGCCTTTGGCGAGAACTGCTTGGGTCTGCCTTCTGTACTTATGAACTTCCTTCCAAAGAGTAGAATCATTCTTTTAAAGTATGGTAGATGTGGGAGTAAAAATGACACCATAAATGCTTGCTAGAGGAAGGGAAAGTGAGTTATCACTATGTAACGTAGTTTCCGTATTGAAGAGGAAGTTTTTATTCCACAGACTGAATACATATTTTATCCAATGGATGTTTCATGCAATATTGATAGCCAGGTGTGAAGTAGCTACTCTATATCAGACAAAATGGATGTTTCTGTATAGCTGGATAAGTGCAAGTACAGACTCACACACACACGCACAATGCTTAGAGCCTTGAAAAATGCATTACTGGCTATTTAGGTGCTGCAAAGATTAGGTGGAGTCCAAGGACTGTGATCCTAGACAGACACAAACACAATTTCAGAGGGATTTTTGTATGTCTCTTCTTAACATTTCTAGTTATAGGTCGATGCTGAAGATTTTTGTGTATGTGGGTTGTCTAAACGTGATAGTAGTTCCTTCAATTAACTATGTGTTTGTTGTTCACAGGAGTATTAGAGAAGCATCTGTACATTCAGTATTCTTTAATCTGACAACACTGGATATAACTTCATAATCCTACCATCCAGTCTATCATTTTCAAATGGTATTTTGGCCCATGCTATCAAAATTGTTTTTTTCTTCAATAAGTACTTTTTAAGAATGATTTCCACTCTGTTAAATCATTCTAAAATTTAAATTGCTATCATAAAAGCAATACATTAAAACACTTTCAGGGTTTTTTTCAATAACACTACTCTCACAGCATCAAAGTGGATATAAGCCAATATTTCTCCCTTTGAAAGGCCTCCTGGCATGTCTGGTGAATTTCTTGAACACTATATAAATATAACTTACAGCCAGAAGTGGTTTACAGCCTTGAAAGCTAACTGAATTAAATTTATTGGACTAAAGTATTAGATACGACATTAGTTTATAGCCAAAATGTTGTCGTCTATGGTTTTCAACAGTTTATATTTTTATTTATGGGAAGGAGACTTCATGCTATGCAAGGTGTTAGTCTGAAGCTTGTAATTAGTGCTGACAAAGATCATATCACTAGTGTGCATGAAGTCAGGAGCACCAAATCCCAGGTCTTTTCCATCACTCAGCAAGCAGCTGAAAGCTCTGGAGCTTTGTTTCCTTTTTAAAGCCTTGCTTCTTTGCTCTTTGGTTCACAGGTTGAGTATCAGCTTAATATCAGCAGCTGAATTTTTGATGGGCCTGTGTTTCTGCTCAGACTTAAGCTCCCCTAGTTTGGAAACTGCAGCCTTACCTGCACTGTTGTGCTGGGCATCTCCCACAGAAAGCATCACAAGGAGGGTTTGGTGTTTCCTGTCTTCCCACCAAGATAACAGTTGTTTCCTTACTGTAACTCAAAATTATTTTAAGTCCCTGGCTAGTATTTTTGCTGTGTCAACACAGGGAAGTTTAGAAGGTCCCTGTTTTTAACTCCTGCTGGTGGTTTCAGGCCAAATTATGATAAGCTTTGCAGGTAAAGTTGGCCTTATTAAAAAATACCAAATCATTTCACAAAAAAATTAATAAAATCTACTTGTTAATTCATTAGCCAGTAAAAAAAATGTTGCAGAGTATAAGCTGCTGTCAGGCTGCTTTTCCCAGCTCCTTTTCCTTGCACCACTGATGGTGTCAGTCTTCAGAGGAACCCCCGGCAGGTAACACTGCTGCATCTGAAAGGCCTGCCATGGCTTGTCTCAACTGCCCATACATCACTGGAAATTAACATCAGCCAGCATAATGGCTCTCCACTGCAGCACTCACGTCCACGTATGGCGTGTTGGTGACTGCGTTCAACCTTACCTGGTGCTGCCCTAGTTCTAAAAAGCCCAATTCAAACTAATACTGAAAGAACCCCACCATTTTAAGCACCTTTTTCAAATAAATGCTAACTGATCTGTGACATACATCCCATCACTCTGTATAAAATCTTGGCTTCTGTTTTCAGCCCTGCTAGTCCTTCATTCTCTAACCTATCAAATCCTTGCTTCACATCTATTTTCTACTTCTTTTCCTGATTTTGTTCTCATCAGAGTCAAAATAAGCTGATCAATCCAGCCATGGCTAGCCCCTGCACTCCCAAACCCTAGCAGTTGTTTCAGTTTGCTACTTTTAAGGATGCTGGTGACAGGAAGAGCATGTATTCCCTCCTTGGTATCATTGATAGTCTGTTGCACAACATATATAGTAAGTCTGAAATATATCCATTGTGGTGGGGTATTGGAAAGTTTCCCTAGGGTCTCTGCTGCCTTGAGTTTACTACGCTGTCATGGACTAAAATCCCACTCATCACAGGCATTGAGCAACTTCTGGTGTTGAAAGACCTGATGAGAGAACACAGTGTGACAGTAATGCAGTATGCCAGTGTCTCCTTTTTTGACACTTAGGCAGTTGAGGCCCATCCTTATATAGAATTGCATAAGCTTATTAAAATGCTTGAAGTATTGAGTTGTTCTGATGTTCCTGAACTCTGCAGTGCTCTGAGGTGTATGCTTAAGACGCTTGTGTTTCAGGCAGTCCAGATACCATCCAGTGTGAACCAAAAGCCATACGGCAATTGTGGTCATAGACCAAACAAGCATGATTCAGTTGTGCAGAAATTGTGCCTGGTCTGGATCTGGATAGTTGTGAGGTCTGTTTGCAGAGTGGCCTGAGCAAATGAACACAAAATCTCCCATGCAGGCAAGTAAACCTTGTGAGTGATCCTCAGCTTAAAAAGCCACGATGTTTTTAGGCTTTCAGGTTAACTTCCAGTAGCAGGTCTTGAAGTCTATCCACTACAATGAGGATGCACCAGACACACTGCTATTGATTCTCAGTACATTATTTTTCTTGTCTTTGCCCTTGAGTCCTTTGGATGAACAATGAGGTCTTGACCACTCAGGAGAATGGGATATGATCTCATTTATACTGCTGTATCTTCTGGTTTGAATACGAAAAAGTTATTTGACTGCAGGACTTGTGGGCAGTGTGGTTGATCTAGATTTATATTACAGTGTATGAAAATCTGATGTTTTATTTAAGAGTCATAAAATGATGGGCATATTGGGGGTATTTGAGTTCATGTAATTTTTTGATAAAAGCGTCTGTATGCTCAGTTATGCATAGCAGTCTTCCCTTTCTCCTCTGTACCTCTCCATTGAGTAATGTGCTGTGAAACGGTTCTTAAGCAGCTTGAGAGCACCAGTTTTTAATCTGAGACGCAATTCCTCTGCAGTCTAAGAACAAAATGCAACACTGAGTTACAGGAACATAAATCCTGGTTAACTCCACTAGTTTCTGTTGCCTGTATTTGTAATGATATAACTGAAGGCAAAATTTAATCTTCTATGTTTTTTACATTCTTGAGAATCAATTTTAACCTCTCTCAAAAGGTTATTTTATATACAGTTGTTGGTGCATAAGTCATTAATCATATTAAACTATGCTCAGATAGGGACATCTCAGATTTTCCCTAGCTTGCACCTTATTTTGTTCCCCAATGCTGAAATGTATACGTGATTTATGCTACAAAACATCTTGAGAAATGCTACATTCTGCAGATGAGTGTGCATGTTGGAAAGGCACCTTTTCTCATGTGCAGCCTTCTATCCTACCTCAGAAACCAAGACAAATGTAAAGCTGTTCTGGTGAGCTTTCCTTCAAGCTGCACACTTTTTCTGCATTGCTTAATTGTTTTAAATAATTATGAATGGTATGCAGTGTCATAAAGGCTGAACATCGTTTGCTCAGCCAGAACCTGGAACACGTTTAACAACTTAGTGAAAGTGAAGTCATACCAATTCAAGTGTTTAGTAGCTATGCATATTAAATAGCTGTTAGTAGAATCATCAAAATCAATACTTCATTTGTCTCTCAGGATGTGACTGCACTGGAGTTTCATTCATTCCTTGTCTAATTATCCCTAATCTGCTGCTCCACATGCTCAGCAAGTGAAGCAATTGAGATAATAAAGTTGTATTAAGGCGACCCTGGCAATAATGCAAGTGTTTTCAATAATAGAAGAATTTTGTTCATTTTGTTGCTTAGTAACAAAAATACTGCAAATAGGTTGTGTAAAAAAAAAAAAAAAAAGTAGTTTTTAGTCATGTATTCATATTCTGCCTATTTATAGATCATGATTAATGTTGCTGCTCAGTTTTGACAAGACATCGTGTTTAGGTTTTGCATCTGCAGTAAATCAGCAAACGGAAAAGCTGCTTGGCTTGAAATGGTATTTATATATCCCTTTGTTAAGATCCCAAAGTGGCAAACATTAATGTATTTGAGACCAAAAATATTTTAAATTTTATATATAGGGAATGATTTTTTTCCTCACTGTAGAGAATCCCAAGTATTTTAAAAACAAAGTACAGTTTTAAAAACTTTTACTGGTATTTTATTAGGCTAAGGAAGAGATTGTCTAATTGGTGTGAGTGCTGGCAAGAGAGGAATGCAGAGCATGATATAGCAAGTGTGTATGTACATGCCTAGCTTTCTGTACCATGAGGACATCACATGTACAATAAGAACACCTTGATTTGTCCTTGGGTCCCTCATGCTGTGTACAGAGTAGGCACATGAGAGTAGCTTTAGGCCAGTGGATTCTTCTGTTTCTTTGTTTGTCTAATGGGGCAAGTTTGTTAACCTGGGCCCAGTGAGAAACTCAGAAATGTACTGCTGGGGTCTTGCAGCAGTATTACAGAGAAGAGCCCAGCACAGTGCTTCAATAACAGACTAGAGCTACTAGTACTAATTTCCATAGAATAAAAATAATTGCATAGATAATAAGCATAATCTTTTCTGGAATGCTACTGTCTCATTTTGCATATGAGCTTATGTGTGTATTTTTCTCCAGCCTTGGTCATAAGGGGCAAAATCAATCTCTGAACTGTAATCCTGACTTCTGTACCTAGTGGGATGGCACCATAAAGCCTATACCCCCTCAGCTCATGAGAATTAGTGCAGGGTATGTTCATGTAAGAGACCTGAACTGTAAATAAAGAGATAGAAATTCTTGTCTTGATGCGTAGGAGGTTTGTTTTGACTTCAATGAGATGACTTTACCTGAGATTTGAGAGTCTGGGACAATTTCCCACACTTAAATAGTGTGAAAGACTGGTAGTGGCTGTTATGAATTGTGTATAAAGAATAGGTTGAATTAAAGTGTTACTAGACATACTACTAAAAAAGTGGTATTTATGAGGGTTTTGATTGTAAATGACCAGCCTGGAGGTCATTCTCAGTATTTGCAGTTCTTCTAACTCTTTTTACTAACTGTATAAATCATCTGCTATTTTTACTCATCCCAGAGTAGCTTAGTGTAAGGTATTTTCAAGTTGTTTCACTCTCACTAATTATAACTTGCTAGTGTGGCTGGCAAAGAGTGGAATTACTCCTCTCAATAGCAAAATTATGACCATCAGAAAAAAAATTTTGATCTAAACCTCAAGTATTTTAATAATGTATAGTTCTCATGAACAGTTAGTATTCTGAGAGAAGAATTCATTTTTTCCGAATGCTGTTGGCTATTAAAGCTTGTGATTAAGTACACTAGAAATGTGAAAGTCAGTTTTGGGGTTTTTTTTAAACAATTCACTTTTGAACTGTAATTATTTGTGATATTATTTTAAACAATATTATTTATTTTCCATGTTATTAATAATCTTTAAAGAATTATTCAGATTACAAAAATACAATAGGAAACCTAACAAACTTTACATTACTGTCTTAAAGACACCCTGCGTTAATCATGACGGCAAAGTATGAGTAGTACTGATCTTGAATTTTAGCTGTCTTTCAGTAAAAAGCAAAACATTTCAAAGGTGCTGAGTTCCTCCAACAATTCTGGGAAGCCCAGATTGCTATTGCCTGGAGTAAAAGATTTGAAATGTTTACTCTTTGCTAAAGGTCAGGCAAAATAATTCTTATAGAGAAAATATTGCTACTGAAGCAAAGGAAAAAAAATTCTTTTTGGAGAAAAGGCATTATCAGCATTATTCCAGGGCTTCCTACCTTCCCAATAATTCAGTTGTGATTGAATTTTCTCGATATTGCAATTTTATAGAAAAATCATTAACTCTGTAACATTGTGGTCAGTGAACTAAATTGTTGAAACTTCATGGGTTTTGGTTGGTTTTGTTTTTTATTTTCATTGAAAGGTCAGTTTCTGGATAATTAAACCTCACCATTTTCACACACAGGTAAATTTTAAGCACTGAAAGCGAATCCCAAAAGCCACCTTCTTATTTGGTTTTCAAATGTTCTTGCATTTTAAGCACATCTGAGAAGATCCAATTACTATAAGCCTTAAGGCAAAATTTTTTTATATAATTATGCTGTTTCCTAGTATTTTTGTCTTGTTACTTTGAAATATGCTGTGAGGACTGGATTTAAGTCGTGATTTCAGCAGCTTATAACCAGTGTCTAAATGTTCACATTGGATATGTTTTGGGTAGCAAGATGATGAATTTCTTTTATTTCCAGTAAGTTGGGAAGTGGAGTAACAGTGCAAATTCTGTTATAATGGCAAGCACAGAGAAAGCTAAGAGGTATCGCTTCAAAGGTGTGGAAGAAAGGACATCAATGTTAGCTTAAGTTCAGCAGACTAGTTTGATTTTGGGAACTGGAAGTATCCTGTAGTGAGTGCATTGTTTGTGTTCATACCAGTGAATAGGGCGAGCCTTATCTTAAGGTGATAGGAATATGCAAGTCAGTCATTTCATCTTTCTTTTTCTTAATCAGAGGGCACGGACACAAATAATACAGGCAACATAATGCTTAACTTGATAGAAATCTTTAAAGGGCTGAAAAATTCCTTGACTGTCCTTAAACAAATTTGCCTCATATTTATTTTGTCTGTAAATAAATACTACCCCAATATATACAGCAGATTATTAAAAAAAACTAGATCACCAGCCATCGGTTTAAAGACTGTTTTTCTTCTTACTGTATATTTACGTTTCTGTTTAACTTCCTCAAGGGTAGAATATTAGTTGCTAACACTGGTAGCAAAAGATCCTTTCATTAATAGGTCTGTATTCACTCCTTGAATTTTTCTGCACTGATTATGTTATTTCACAACAATATTCATACAAAGTCTTTCACCTTCATAAATGTCTGAGCTCTTCTGATTCAGCAAGCATTGAATTTCTCCTTTTTTTTTTTTTTTTTCAAAGTGCAAGGAAAGTGTTCCATTGGTTTACTCTAAGAATCATGAGCTGTCTTCTACAGGTCACTTCAGGGTTATGTTAGCAGAGAAATTAGTATTTTGAATGCTTTGAAATGTTGGTGTTGTTTTTTGTGAATGTGTTGCTAAATGCCTTGGACATGTATCACTTTGAATTACAGCCTGCTAACCTGAATACATCCCACTGACTTTCTTAAAGTGAGATGACTATTTATTAACATTAATTTTATCTATGTAACATCTTCTATTAAACCTGATGATCTAATTGAAAAAAAAAAAAAAAAAGAAAAAGCTATATTGCTTACATCATGTACTTTAATGTAATATTTGATCTAGACTGCAAACCCTTGTTTCCCCTGTACTCAAACTGTCACAGGTACAGAACACCGATATTGGTAACTTTCATGCAGGCATAATTTTCCTAAAGCACCAGGAAGTCTCTTGCCCTGAGTGCATTAGGTAACTAAATTACCTGTGTACTGTTTAAAAGCATTTACATTAAGAAAATTAAAAGATGTGAGACTACCATCAACAGCAGCTTTAACCATTTTCTTCCTCTTTCTCCCTTCTGGGTTTTATCTTGTGTCTTTCATGTCTCCTATCTTCAGACTTCAGCCTTGGCATAAAATAATGGGTAGTAAGAACTTGGTGAAACTTGCTCTCAGCTCCTCAGGAGTCTTCTCCTCATATATTAGAAATTAAACTGAATTTCTGCTCTTTGGAGTTGCATTAATAGTTCCTGACATTTGTGTGTATGTTACATATTTTAAATTACCAATTCTTGTATAGACATACTAAAAGAGATTCTCAGAATTGATTTCTCATGATGTTCAATCAATATCTGACTCAAGTGCCTATCAGCCTGTTCTCTAAACAGTCGCCTGAGCAGTAGATTATGAAATTCTTCAGCTAACTTGAGTAAGAATATTTTAAGGACATCTGAAAGCTTAACATTTGAAGTTTGATTTTGCCTGTTTTCTTAGTCTAAGCATTGACTCTTCAAGCTTATAAAAAGTATTTCAACTTTAAACAACAAAATCCAATTTACCTGAATGAGTTATCCAGATTCTTAAAGCAAAGACTGAGAGTAAGTATCTGCAGCGTTAAATCTTTTTACGGTTGTCTCAAAATAGATGAGCCTACTTTGGTCTGCAAGTTCACACCACGTTTTCCAAGTATTCATAGAATCATCGAATAGTTAGGGTTGGAAAGGACTTTAAGATCATCTAGTTCCAACCCCCCTGCCATGGGCAGGGACACCTCATGCTAAACCATGTCACCCAAGGTTCTGTCCCTCCTGACCTTGAACACCGTCAGGGATGGAGCATTCACAACTTCCCTGGACAACCCATTCCAGTGCCTCACCACCCTTACAGTAAAGAACTTCTTCCTTATATCCAATCTAAACTTCCTCTGTTGAAGTTCTAACCCATTACCCCTTGTCCTATCACTACAGTCGCTAATGGTGAGTCCCTCCTCAGCATCCTTACAGGCCCCCTTCAGATACTGGAAGGCTGCTATGAGGCCTCCTGTGTTAATGGAAAATGTTTAATATGAACTTTCTCAGAAATTAGCATTTTCTTCATCCATGGTGAGTCATTGATAAGTGAAGTTGGACAATTTGTAATGCTTTTGCACACAAATGGGTGTGTAGATACTAATGTGAGGAGAACTACAGTGCAGAGTGCAAATACAGTAATGCACTAAAGTGTAAAGGTTTAAATCAGCAAGAGAAAACCACCAGATTTTCTGTGAATCCCAAGTTAATGTGTAACTGAAGCTTCTAGTTCGCACCATCACATATTTTGTATATGCCACATACGATACATGCAAGATACTTTCAACTTTAAAGGATATATGGTTTTGGCATCTTGACTCAATGCTAGGGTACATATAAAATTCTCTGAAGTTCTCAACATGATTTCTTTTATTATTGAGTGTGTAAGGATTTATAAACGTCATTACCATTATTATCCTGTATGTTCATCATTATCATTATTTTCTTTTCTTATATCCAGTTCAAGCATCATAGATATCTTTCCACTAATCTTGTTTCCAGAAACATATCATGACTGAAGTTAGCAACTCGACTTGGTTCAGTTTACAAACTATCTAACTTTGCAGATGTGGAAAGAGATATATTTCTTTATAGAACTGAATATACTGGGGCTGGGGGCGGGGAGAGAGATGTGGGATGAGGGAGAGTGAGTCTCTGTAGGCATTGCACTCTTATGCTGGAGTAAGCTCCAAATCAAATCTCAGAAGAAAAACCTTACATAGCAAAGAAAATTTTGCATAGTGAAATTTGTAGATAAATCAGCTTTTGAGCTTACAGAATGGACAAGTACCTACCATATCAATGCTTAAGTAACTGCATCACGATTGAATTTCTAATGGGTAATATCTATTACCATTTCTAAATCCCTTTATTATATGAATTGTATCAGTGCCAATTTTTTTTTTCTTATTTCACTTTTTTTTATTATTATTATTCTG
Organism: Psittacula echo; assembly: GCF_963264785.1. Lineage (NCBI taxonomy): Eukaryota > Metazoa > Chordata > Aves > Psittaciformes > Psittacidae > Psittacula > Psittacula echo. The sequence continues at coordinate 40,590,360 of NC_137735.1, read as the reverse complement.
ACCCTTCTTTGTGAAACTGGTTTTCTAATGCATAAGGCATAATATGACAATGCAGGTTGTGCCCCAAATCATAAAATAGACTCCCAAGTTTTCTTCAGTGCATATCAGTAATTTGGGGAACCAATCTAAACTGCTGAACAGGGGATTCACGTTCTAAATTCATTAAGCTTAGACAAGTTCAGACCTGGAATGCTACTTTATTTGTTTGCTTGTTTTTTCCAGCAGAATGAAAAATGCAAAATGCAAATGCATATTGATATTTAGAATCATTCATGGGCTAAAGTTCAGAGATGATAACTGCTGGAATTTTTCGTGGTTAAAACTGTTTTCATTTTCTAGAGTTGGTATGATCTTAGGTTCAGCCTTCAAAGGCAGCCAGAGTCAGTTCACAACTGAGCAGATGGCAGAGTTCCAGGCATTCCTAGACTCACAGAGATACAAGTACATGATTGATTTCATCTCGATTTCAGTACCTGGACATGTACCTACCACTCCCTAGGCTCTGGTTTCCACTGGAAAGAGAGCTATCCAGGTGGGGGCTGCAGATGGCTGTCTCAGAATGGGGAAGAAGGTAGGATAGACCAGAACTCTGACTTTCAACAACCTGATATCTTTGAACCACAAAAGTTCACATAGCATGGTAATTACTTAATGAAGGCTAAATTGGTCAAAAGAGCTTACTTTTTTTGCAAGTCTGATAATGCCTAATGACCAAAAGTGATTTTGCCACTTTAATTGCCTTGTGCTACATTAGGTACATCAATGGGAATTTTGTCAGAGTGAAAGCTGTTGGATTAAATTGTTAATTTGTGAAGATATTGAAACAAGTTTGCTTAAAGTACACTAACTTCTGACTGAAGAGCTTCTTCAGTGTGTGCATTTAATTTTTGTTTAACAGTAGGATGTGCTAAAGCAAAGCTAAAGTATATGGTCCTGCATTGTAAATATCAGAAGATGTAAAAACATCTTTTCTGCGTCATATGAAATATAGCTTTGTGCCATTTTGCTCATCTTCGTCTCAAAACCTGCTGAATAGTTTTTGGTCACTACAACTTGGTCAAGTCAGAGAAAAAGAAAATATTTTTGTCACTTTTCCACCTCTCTTTCTCTCTGTTTTTACAGCTGAATAAATGCCAGCAAAATGTACTTTGATGGTTGGCATCTTAACAATTCGTAAACAGTTCCAGAGAAACATTTTCACAGTGTAAATCAGACTGATAATAATCACAATAACACATGCAGTTAGCTTGGAAGCTGATGATAAATTCTGAATGTCATGAGTCATGAAGTGGTAATTATCACTTCTAAGGAAGAGCATCTTCTAAGACCTTGATTAAGACGTACAGATTAACATTCTATTTTCGAACAGATTCAGCAAGATTGTGGATCAAGTCTTTTATTTTTATTTTTTTTGCCAGTGATGGACTGCTTCCATAGTATTAGTGAATTACTTTATGCAGTAACATTTGCAAACCTACTAGAAAAATTACAAAGCCTTTTCTGAAAGTGCTAGAGTGTAACAATGATACTTCCTCACTGTCCTCATCATCCTGAAGCCATCATTTTGCAAGATTTAGTTTTACTTGTTATCTACTATCTTGTCAATCTGCATTTGACTGGTCTCTGTATCCTTATCCATGTCAACTGAACTAATAGAGGTGTAGAGGTGTTTTGGTTTTTGGTTTGGGGGTTTGGGGCTTTTTGGGGGGGGTTGTTTTGTTTTTTTTCTGACATTTAGGCCATTTGAAATAAGCTAAGCCTCGCTTTTTGCCAGTCCCATCAGCATTGGGAACACATGTTCTAGTACATGTGTTTGTGTGGCTGTTTATGCATGTACTCCTCACTTCAGTCTCACATCCCATTGCAATGGTCTGCTTTACTCTAAGCACCACTACCCATGGCAAAGCAGATGGCATATGGAAGGAACAAGAGATTTTTAGAAACTACTGATGACCAAAATGTTTTGTTCACAAAGGAAGATAATTGTAAAGCAAAGATAATTCATAATGTAATAATCCAATCAGTTAAATAATAATACTCAAAATTCTGGTTTTGCTCACAACTCTCCTACTTATCTGAGTTATGGAGCTTGGATTAGTAATTACTTGTGCACTGCTTTTAAGTCATTGTACAGTGATAAATATTGCTCCCTAATTATATCAATTCCATTTTTCACGTAGCTTTTACAAATGAACTTGCTGAAGAAAAAGAGCAGAAAGTGAGGTCAGATTATTCTTATCTATTAAGACTTTTTGCTATTAATGAGAGTTTTAAAAGTATTTAAATACTTATCTTTCATTGTTTTCAGCGCCCACTCAATGCTTAAAGACCTTTAGCATTCTGGCCATTACTTACTGATTAGCTTATCTGACATGGTGATTGCCTGTTAAAGGATTTTCTCTGCTTAGTTTAGCCATATCACTTAATGAGAATTTACGAATGCAAGCAAGGAAGATTTCTAAAAGCACCTGACTACCATTAATTCCTCTCACTTCAGATAAAGAAGCAAAGTGATCTTCAGAGATTAAATAAATGGCATCCCATTCCCTAATGCTCTGTAACACGAGGTTGAACTGTGAAAATTTTAGATTATGTAGAAAAATCTTCCTGCCTGGTGTGTGCAATTCATAGCTGTCTGAAGTTGTTAATGTGAGGAATTGTTGCTAAAGTGTATATTCATTAGTTATCCTAGCAGGAATGAATTGTGCAAAGTAAAAAGAACATGAATCTTTCAGTGAGGTCTTTTTGAAAACAGTCTTTGCATTTTGCCTTCAGCAAGAACATTTATAGGATCTAGATTACACTTGGGGAAAATTTTCAGTTCTGCCAAACCGTAGTTTAATTGCTACCGCGGGATGTATTGTTCTGTGCTTCCCATAAGCGTTGATCTGTGGTAACAACAGTCACAGTTTTCCAACTCTATATTGTCCTGCCAACAGTTCAGATTCAAGAGCAGGTGTTAATGTGGCAATTAAAGGGGAAAACGAAGCCAGTAGGTAGAAAGCAAGTCATTCAGATGACATGAAAAATGAAGAAATATAGACTATAGTGATTTAGCAAAAAAAAAAAAAAAAGAGAAAGAAAGAAAAGAAATTCATCAGAGCCTGCATCCCTGTATTTTGGATGGGTCAAATGCTGTGTTGTTTGAAATGGAGATGTACAACGTAAAGAAAGCAAAGAAAGAGGTTGTTCTTTGCATATAATTTTCATGACTGATGACAGAAATATGTGAGACAAATGATACTGTGGATCAGATGACTACAGCAATTTCTGCTTTGCTATATTAGCTGAAGTTTTCCAGGAGAAATTCAGTGCAATGCAAGCATTTTTTAAACACACATATGTTCACATTGGGTTTGTTTTCAGAAAAAAATCAGAACATCCATAAAAAGTCATTGGGTGTTTAAAGTGCATGTGGGAGTATTACAAAATATTTAAGAAAAAAAGTCCTGCAGAGTCTTTTTAGTTTGGGCACTTCTGCATGTCTCACACAACGCGAAATACGTGATGTCATCCAAGTGCAGAACAAGTAAGAGTGTTTCACATCGCCAATAGTAACCATTCTCTATTTTTGCTAAGGTAATCACCTTTTTCATTCAGAAATATGAAAAGAGGATTAGCTTTAGCTTTTAATAATGAAAAATAACAAGTGATGGCTGTCTTTCCTAAAACAGTGCCCACAGTCTAATTTTATTCTTTAATTTCATGTAACTGTAGCTCTAATGGCAATAATGTAGCTTGTGTCAAAATACATGAATACATAATTGACTGACTTTAAAAATCCTGTTCGATTTTTTTGCAATACGTCAATTTTTGTCCAGGAAGAGAGACTGCAAAGAAACATGAAACCTATGGAAAAATGAAATTAAATTAATCAGAAGCAGGCGATAGAATCAAAGCTACAGTTATTCTACACAGATCTGTTTAAAGCATAGGTGAAATTTTGGACAAACAAGCAAACTGGGCTTCATTGAACAAAAAAAAATCTCTGTAGTCTGACAATTTGGTGAAAACACCAAAATATAGCAGAAATGCATAGAAAAGCTCAGTCATAGAATATCATGGTCTTAAATTGACTCCTGTTGCTTAGCCAAATCTTACTTGTATTAGCATCCAACTTTTAATTAATTAGTGATTTATTTCCTTAGTGAACATAATTTATTTTTCAAAGCGCTTCATGTCCTGAAGGATTTGACTGGCTTTATGTACCTGTTTCTTCTTTAATACTGTTTTTCAAGTTACTTTTGTGTGGACATTTTGGTGCACATGTGGTTTTTTCCTGTGTCTATGGACAAAATCATGGCAACTAGTTTTGGATAAGCTACCTAGTTCACTTTGCAGGTGGATCCCAAGGTATAGCTTACATTCAGGGACTTCAGAAGGGCAACTTAGAATAAGGCCTCTCATGCATGCATTTGTCATTGTCAGTTCAGAGAGGTCACTTTGGTTCAGAAAACTTTTCATAAAATAAATAGCCCAAAGTTCGAACAGGGTTGTTCTCAGGTTTAGCCACGAGATGGTAATTCACTCACTTTTGTTGTCTAACCAGTACCCAGAGTGAGACAGGAGCTTCACAGGGAGTGGAATTTCCCATCTGCTGTCACCTCCCATCCTCATGTGTATACACACACAGGTAGTGTTTTGTATTATTATCTGGGGGTAATGTCTTAAAGACCTGGTGCTAACCTTCTGCAGTAATTAGGATAAACTGGCACACTGGAGTCAGAAATTTCCTTACCTCCCCAGCAGTTCTTAAAACTCCTCTTGTTAGGGACTCGAGCCCTTCACACACTCCAGAAATGAGCTCTAGGAAAAATAGAATGAGACAGGAACTAGTTGTAGTCACACAGTACCTTAGTGGCTTTGGTGAACTGCAGAACTGCAGCTCTTGGAGAGATTGTACCTGGCTCAAGTTTAGTGAAGCTCATGCCTGTCTGAAAAGTTAAATACAAAGATGGCATTAGGAACTCCATCTCCTCTTCTTTTGTATATGCCCAACTTTTCCCTGTATGGTTCACAAATGATCTGTGCTATGTGAAAATCCCTTTCAGAAGATCTTGGTTTAAAACAAAGTGCATTTTCATAAACTCACTAGATGTATAAAGCTATTGCTTGTGTGTAAAGCTGCCTCAGTCTTATGGCAGATACTGAATCATTACACTAACAAGCCCTAAGTCTCAAGGTAAACTGTTGTCTGACGAAACAAATAGCTCTGGTGTTCAGAGGCTGCAAAGGGTCTTAAAAGTAAAAACATTATTGACATTGACGAATAGATTAAATACTGCTTTCCTGACTTTGTTGCTTTCAAAGTATTCTGCAGAGTTTTGCTAGAGTAGCTGCTAAAGAAAAACACACAGCAGGGTTATTGAAATAAGAGATTATGAAAAGTCACTAAGACATATTCAAAGGAAACAAGTATGTTTGATTTTCTCACATTCAGTGAGATCCTTCCAAAGGCATCATGTAAGTGTACTGCTGTATATACAATTTAGTCATGGAAAACAAAAAAGTACACCTTTTCATCCAAAAATTAGACTGCATTGTTAATTTATTGGTTTAATTACCTAATCAAAATACCGCAAACAGTTATTTTAGTGAAGTTAAAATTGTATTTACACTTATGCAAATTATCTAATTATTCCTTGTTCTTGTTACGGTGCAAGTAAACTAGCTGTAAGACAGCATCCTATTTTCTACCCTTTTCTTTGGTGTTATTCCCACCCTCCCTCTGCATTGCTCCATTGAATTAAGTTCTTTGCCAGCAGGAAAATAAAGTTGAGGGTGAGGTTTTCTTCTTCCCAGGGTTAGTTACTTAGGTTTTTTTAATCCTTTCCTGCAGATGCTATGATTTTCTTCTAGGGGCAGAACCCTGTAACTACACAAGGCTAAGCAAAATGCAACAGGGAAAAAAATCAAATAATGTAACTAAAGCACTGAATCATAGAATAGTTAGGGTTGGAAAGGACCTTAAGATCATCAAGTTCCAACCTGCCTGCCATGGTCAGGGACACCTCACACTAAACCATGCCACCCAAGGCTCTGTCCAACCTAGTCCACAGAAACACTGGATAAGCAGCAACCAGTTTACCACCAGTAATTGTGGTGTTATAGCTAGAGCAAGCTAGACAATAATCATCAGATCTTTAATCAAGTTGCAGGTATGGTCTGTGTTTCTTGCATCCGTTTATAGATACAGCAAATCAAGATATAGTATAACAAGTAATATGTCCTGATGTGTTTAATTTATTTTTAAACAGCGGCCTATTGCTAGCATTTGGCAATGCCAAACTGAGTAGTCCACAGAACTACAGTATAAATGACTGCTTCAGTCCTTAATTCCCTTGAAAATTAAATTTATACTTAATAATTGGAGAACATTACCTTTGTACCAAGGGAAGTTTCCTGTTAAGAGAATCTTATCCCCAGGAGAATTTCCTCTGGCAAAGTGAAGGGTGTGTCAGTGAAAGAAACCAGGTAGTATGTTGTTTGTTTCTCCTGAACATCTCCAGTTGTTCATCTGGAAATCGGGTTCATTTGTATTTCATTTGTCTGTGAGCTTTAAGCGTTCTTCCTTTCACTCCAAGTCGCAAAATGAACCAAAGTAGGAGATGCAGAGCAAAAATGCAGTCTGACCTTTACAGCAGAGCTAAAAGCTCAACATTTACTTCAGCGGAATGATAGCCTGGTATGAATAGAAGTCATATTCATTTCAGAATATTGTAGTTACTTGTATTTTATTTTTTACTTATGTACTTTCTACTGTTTTGATTTTTATGGTTTTCCTGTATTCAGTTTAGCCCACTGTGACTTTTATTTACTCCCCTGTTGTTTTTCTGTTGCTCTCGCTTCCTTTCAGCTGCTTCCAAACAAATACGAACAGAAAGTTAACTCTAGAAAAGAATTCAGAGCTCTTGCTCTGAAGTAGCTTTGAAATTAAGCTAAACGTGTTCCTTGACCTATAAGCTCTGTTACAGTTTACTTTCCAGAGCCTGACAAGCATCTGCCACTACAGCTGATGCTAAGTGAATCTAGGAGTGCCTTAGTTAATCAGAAAATTAAGTCAAATTTTAATTATTTAGCAATTTTTTATTACTTTCTAAAAATAAAACCACTTAATGAGAACTGTTACAAAACTAGCATGGGGATCGCTGGTGGCACTGTTTCTCTGTTTTCACCTGCTTTTCTCTGTCTGCTCCTGAACCTATACCTGCTCTGTGGGGTTTCTACCTGTTTTACTTGGGTGTAAGTGATGCCCTGACAAAAAAGAGGAAAAACCCAAAGCTTAGGGAATAAGTTATTAAAGATTAAACAAAGCATGACAAAAATTGAAAAAAGTGATTTACAAAATTTCCGTGGAAAAAAACACCATCTTTACAGGTCAAACTACAGTTAAACTGCAAAAATATTTGTGTTTTTCCCAGGCAAAGCCATTGTTGGAGCTCCCATAGAGATTAGTGAGCTGACTATTGGAAAGATACAGCTGTCTGTGTGATTCTGAGTAGGTAAAGGAGGTTATCTGTAACACAGTACAGCTCTTGATATAACTCACGCAATAAAAATTTCCCCAGGGAGAATATTTACTGCCTTGATTTCTCTCCCCACCCCAACCTTGCATTGCACTTACATGCTTAGCACATTAGATATTCATTCATATGTCTGGTTTTCAGCTTAGAGTGCAGAGGACACATTGATTAAAAATATTAAATGCTTGCGGCAAATGGCAATGACTTTCCCATCCTTTTTATTGCATCTTTTTCTTTTTTTAGAAGACTTTTTCTGCTCAAGGTGGGAAACCTCACACCAGCACAAACTTGGGGGGAAATGCAAGTGATACTATGTGTGAACCACAGCACTTCTAGTTCAACCAAAAGATGGTGAGGGGAAGATGCATATAGTTCTGATCGGAACCAGTGGGGTTTCTTGGGTCAGCCAAAATATTGACAGTCTGCTGAATACTTTAAGTAAAAGTGCTTTAAATTGAAAATAATACACTGTTTTGTTTTTCTGTTTATACATTTCTTAAATTCAGGCGTTTCTATTATGGATTTAAGTGCAGTTTTGGACAAAGTTATTCTTTGTATGTTAAGGAAATCTGAAATAAAAAGGTTATTTCCTCTATTGAATCTATAATCTGTAGTTTTAACAGTAATAAAATATAAAATAATAAAGTAATAAAGATATAAATATAATAAAGTAATAAAGATATAAAAATTGTGTTGGGAAGTGCAACATTTTATCCATCTTTAAGGATAAAGCAGATACGACAAGTCCTCTTTTGAAATAGCTTTACACATTCCAAGAGCATTAAGACATGTTCATGGCAATGATTTATTCTTCACTTGATATCTGCTAATCCTTTAATCCTTTACTTTTGAAAGATTTTTTTAAAAATCACTAGGAGGAGACTCTGTTCATACATTAAAGATTATATGGAACAAATTCTTGTGTTTGGATCTGGACTTGTGTGGCTGCCCATTATGGAGATGGAGCGAGCCTAATGCTCATCTTTCCAAAGGATTTAGAACAGTTCATGCATCCTTATTCCTTGTATCCAGGGAAGACCATGTTATGGTAAACTTTGTTAAGATATAAAATAAAAAATACTAGTTTATATCCTATGTCACATCCTCTGTCTTTTGACATTGCTAGACAGACAGCAGTCTGGGGGAGGGAAGGTGGTGGAGGAGTGTGCAAAATAGGCTGTATATAAATGTATGGGTATAGTCTGAGTCTAATCCCATTGTTGTCATATGAAAGTTGCTAGGAGCTTGGATCTACTAGTTAATATTCCATATTCATTTATTTATTTATTTATTTGTTTATTTAAACTTTGGATCTTTGCTGCTCATTTAAAATTCACTGTGTCTTTCTGTTTCTTAAATTCACATCCTTAATGAGGCAACCTGCCAGACTAAAGAGGACATGAAAAACATTAGTTATACTGCAGAACAGTTGTGACAGCTGAGAGATAGGACAAGACAGGTTGATTCAATGTACAAAACAAATGGAGGGAAAATACAAAGAAAGAACTTGATGTCTTCTCTTCTAAAGTGTGATTTATGCAGCAGCTCACTTACTTGTTCTTTTTCTTGTTTTAAATAAAAAGTGAAAAGCCAATCATCTATCTATAAAAAAAACCCATGGTGTTATTGTCTGATTAATAGCTCATACTGATGTTAGGAGATGCCTAATTATGCATCAATGTTTGCCTCATTATATAGAGGAACATCATCATCGCAGATTAGTCTATAAGCAGAGAATGGTTTCCTTTTTAATAATTAGTTCTCATGCTTCAAAGCATGTAACCCAAACAGCAGTCTCGTTCTTTCACTGTAAGATTTCTGTGCACCTAATTTTGAAAGCAAACTGTTGCAAATAATGAAAGGGGAGAAGAAAAAAGACACCTGACCTAATCTCAGAAACATGACTAAAACAGATTGCTTTTCTTTGCCAGTTGGTTGTCAGAGAATTCCCATGGACTGCAACTTTCTGAAAACATCTTCAGCAATATAAACTCCATCTTTTTTCACTGTACTCCTTGACATAGCAGTGACTGCAAAAGTTATACCAAGAACATGATTAGCTTTTACAGATAAATGAGTGAAAAAAATTTGAGAACTACAGTTGTAGCATAGTAAAGACAGAAACCTTTTAGTATCAAAGTTTCAGAAGCGAGGTATTTCAACTCTAGACAATGTTGAAAAGTCTTAAAATAACAACTAAGAAAGTAAAATATTTGGATGATGGAATACATAAGTCAAAAGAAGAAATACTTGCATCAAAAATAAGTGTTCTTGAAGCTTTTGAAGACCTGTGTTCCAGCTATGAAAAGTCAAGTAATGCCATGTGCTATGTTGTAGGACATAAAATTCAGGACATGCAAATAACATTTAAAAAGTTACGGCTACATACTTGGTTCTAGTATTTGCATTATTAGGAATTTAAGGCCTTTTTCAGTAGGTTAGAGACCCCTTACTGAGTATCTTCAGGTTTTATCGTGCTGCAGGATGCAGAGCTTAGGTACCCTCATCATAGGCACCAAAGACTTGGTGCCTCTGAATTCTAGTTCTTATGTCAGAGAAGCATTTTTAAAAAGACAGATGATGATACAAAAGTTGGAAGACAAGAGCAACTTTTTTGATAAAATATCAAACTTCAAGGTATTGCCCAAAATCTCTTTAGTATTTTGAAATTTCAGTTTCGAAGCATATTTCAAGGACTTCTCTCATTTACAAGAACAAACTCATCCACTAGGAAAAATCACCTACTGAATTCTTGAGGAAAAGACTAATTGCAAGCTCTGTTTAGGACCTGAACATTTGCCTGGGATGGTTAGCACATTGAATCAACAGGAGCTACAGAAGTGCAGTATCTTTAGTTAGGCAGAAAGTTGTTCAAATATTCTGTTAGGAAATGGCCATATTCCAATATCTTTAGGTTAGTAGAGCCTAAGGTTTGCAATGAGTTATAATGTCAGTAGAATTACTCTGGGAAATAAATGTTCAGTGTAGGGAGCTGCACCAGAATTTGATACTACTTAAAAAGTAATTACAGGAGTTGTATGACTTCTATTTCCTCCCTTCCCAAGGACCATTGTTACTATCCTCTGTAAATATAAGGTCAGTGCCATCCTTGCAGCAGTGTTTCATCAGTTCTCCAGTACAATCTGTCCTTGGCATTTGAGAGGTTAAAAAGAGCAGTATGAGAGAAAACTGTTCTCTGAAGAGAGCACCAGCTGTAAAAGTCAGTGATATAATTTGGAGAAAGAACTAAAAACACGTCAAAGATAGTTTCAGGCAAAACAGAGAAAATGTCAGTGTAAAGACAGGTCTCGAAATCTGCAAAACTGTTTGCAGCATTAGAAATATGTTCAAAAAAAAAAAAGCTTGCTTGACAGGTCATCATTTACAATTTTTAATAATCACTGTTGTCAGCATGCAAAAGTGTGACTCTGAAAACAAGAGGATGACATTTGTGAGTAATGTGTTGATCTCAAGGAAAGTTACACTTTCCAGATTTCACTTCAAAATAACATTCTTCTAATTGTCCTTGCAACCTGGAAGAAACCTCACAACATGCTTCCCTTAGGGACAAGTTACTGTATAAATACCTGTGAAGTGAACAGGCTTGTTAAAAAGAATCAAAATTTAATGCAGCAGGGTAACCCTTTTGACAGGTCTGTTCCTCATAATTGTGTGCAGAGAATGATCTGTGGAGGCAACTGCATATTTCCTTGTTATTTTACTGTATACTTATCATAGTTTCCCTGATAAGTAATCCACTTGCCCAGATTCTTGTTTGAGCTGTAGCCAGTTACATTCATTGAATTAGTGGTGTAAGAAAGCACCAAAGCAAGTACCTCTATCCACAGTAAATTCTTTGCTGTAAAAAAAAAAAAGCTTTTGCAAACTCTTCTGCCTTCCGTCTTATCACCTGAATGGGCAGTATAGCCTTGAGTGCACTTGTGCAGGTCACATGAGGTTCAGGACTGCCAAGATGGTACAGGGAGCAAATTCTTCTGAGTTTGGTTGAACTTTATTCCATGAGCCATGCTGATGTAGTGGAGAGGCTATTCCAGGGAGCAGAATGCTCTGCAAAGTGCCATGCAATGTGAGTTATATGGTTTCTTTTCACCCTTAAGGTCAGGCACCTTACTTTTAGTGCTCTCAACCCATACAGTTAGGAGGAAGAGAGGCAGAGAGGAATGTAGTTTTAGTTTCCTTTTTGTGAGCTAAGAACTCTCTCCCATTTAATCTGCTGTACTGTTAGCTGTGTTAGGTTTCCTGTTCCTATTCTAACTCAGGTGATTATTATATTCGCCTTGCAGCAAAAATAGTTTCCTGCTAATTAATTTTTACTTCCTATTTAAGACTGCTTCATTGTATATTCTTAACCAACTTCTTCATCCAGCATAAGGTGGTTACATTTTATAATGCGTCATTCCTCTGGTGAACAAAATTATTCCTCCACATATTACAGCTGGAAAACCATTGGATACAGCCAGAGGAACAGAGCTATAAAAAAATAAATATTTCCTCTCTCTTTTTTTTTTACCTTTTTCAAAGCTAATAATGGGGAAGCATTCAGAAATAGGAACAGGCACATATATGAAGCAGAATATCATAGGCTTTCTTCGGGCAGTTCCAAAACCCTTTTCTGAACACAGACATTAAAGAGATGTGAACAACATGAATATATAAAAGATAATTGCTTTTAAAATAGATACAAAGAAAATACAAAGAAATAGTAACTGCCTTTATTTAAAATATTTTAGTTAAAAAGATTTTATTCTTTTGGGGAGATATATTTAATTGTCATGGCTGCAACAGATGGGCGAAAAAACACACCTGGATACAAAGATTTTTGTAAATTTGTTTTTTTGTATTAAGCATATAAGATCAATTAATAAGAAGTAAGTTCTTAAGCTCTTTTTGTCTCCATTTTGAGGTATAAAATATTCTGAGCAGTGATTACATCCTGGAAGGGTTTAGCTGTGATATGTAAAATACAATTTGGGGAATTTGGTTACTTTGGAGGCTTTCAGACAATAAATAATGATTAGATCATTTAGTCTTTGGGTAAAAGATAGCACCACCTTTCTCCCAGCTGGAGACCTGTTTCTCAGAACTAGACTGTTGCGAAGATAGCAAATGAAGGAGTCTGCTCTCAGCTGTGGAAACATGAGTTATCAAACTACACCACCAGTGAGCATATCAATAAATACCTTGTACAACTGGCAGTTGGAATAAATCCAGAAAAATAGATAGCCATCTTTCATTCTTTCCTTATGAAAACAGGAAATTTTGAGCAGTGTCAGCACTACCAACAAACTAGCAAGCCAGCTCTAGCTGTTCACGGTGTGATCTAACATACTATGTTACATTACTGCAACCTAAAAATGAAGTGTTTTGCTCCTTTCCCCATTTGCAAAATCTGAAATAGATGTGTATCTCAACAGTTTAATGATGCTTCCGTGGCATCTGTATAAGAAGCCATCACACCTTATATCTGAGTAACCTTCTGTGTTACTCTGTGTTCAATTACATGAACACTCACCTTGATAACAAAGATCCTAGGCGCTTCTGTGCTGGCAACAGAATGACTGTGATAAGTCACAATTACATGGGCTCAGGAAAGTCGAATAAAGAGATACCAGGATCTCTGCAGGTCTCTACTGACAGGAACTACACTCTGGGAAAGTCTCAGCAAATCTAGCTAGTCTCACAGATTCTGCAGTCCCAGTCTCTCCTTTCATGACTGTATGAAAGCCCACACAGTACAAAACAGATTTTTTCAGAGAAGTTTATCTTAAGTCTATTCTGAAGGAAATCAAGCTAAGCTATGTATTCATCTGCTCTGTTCAGCCTCCTGCTCTTAGTAATGCTGACCTTTTCAGGCTGTGGCAAAAGAATGTGCATTTACTGTCAAGTTTGAAGGCTCTTTCAACTTTAACAGGCTGGACCTGAAATTCAACATCAAAATGAAGGCGCTATCTGGAAGTTTATAGCCAGTGATGTGCCAGTGATGAATGGAACTATTGCACATTCAGGATACTCTCATAGCCTTGCAGTTTATCATCCAAGCACTTTGGCTCATTATTAGGATCAGAAAAAGAGATTGCATTTTAGCTTGCTCCAAGCCAGCAAACCCAAACATCACAGTCAGGAGAGCAAGTTTCCAACTGATTGGCACAAGTGTCTCTCTAAACAGTGCTGCTTCCAGATCAGCAGTAACTACATAGCTTTTCTCAAGTGGCATACAAAACTGTTTGGAAAGAATGAGTTACCTAGTGCTCAAATGAGATTTCTGTTAGCCAGTTGCTATTATACCAAACAGTTGCAAATTTTGCTCTTATTTATCAATCTGTGCCAGATCTACTGTATCCAACAGTTTTAACAGTACTTGTCTGCTGGAACTTGTTTTAGTCTCTTATGGCTATGGATCAGATGCTAAAGTCTGCCTGGTAGAAAACCTCCCAATCCTTCCTCCAGGATTACTCCGTCAGGACTAATTAGGAGTAAAAGACTTTAGATCTGGGTATCTGAAGAGAGAGTACTATCACACTCATCTAGGTGAAAAGTAACTGCACAATGGAAGATAACCAAAAGACTGGGCAACCACTGGAAATGGCAGGCAATTAGAAAAAGGTGCTGCTTATATCTTTGAGATAGAGAAAAGTGGATCCACTAACTGCAGACCAACGAGCCTCAGCTCACTGCCTGGGAGGATCATGAAGCACATCTTGTTGGGTGATGCTTAGCCATCTCCAAATGCTTGAAGGACAAGAAAATATATAGGATGGTCATCACATATTTACTAACTGCAAATGACGTTTCAACAGTCTGATTGCCTGTTATTATGCTGGTGGTCAAGGGAATGGATGTAATTTACTTTGACTTTAAGAAGTCCTAGTTCCTGTAACATTCCCACTGGTAGACAGAGGCACATGCTACACAAAAAGACTGTTATATGGGTTAGGCTGACATACTCAAAGGGTAGGTAATCAATGGCTTGATGTCTCCTTAGCAGAATATCTAAGGTAAGTACTGGGAGCAGTGTTAGTTGGTATCTTCACCAATAACGTGAATGATGAGACAATGTACCCTCAGCAAATCTGTGGACAATATTAAAATAGAAAAAGTTCCTGGCACATCAGATAGTATAGTGTCAGTCTAGAGAAGTTCTAGGACTGGGCAAAATAAATATCATGAAGCTCAACAAGATTGTATGCCTAGCTGAGCAACCCCATGTACTAGTAAAGATGCTATACTGGGTAGATGGTGTACTGTGAAGGACCTGCAAAGGTCACAGTGGTTACTAAGTGAACATGATGAAGTGGTGTCTAGGAAAAAATTCTTCACTATGAGGGTGGTGAGGCACTGGAACAGGTTGCCCGGAGAAGTTGTGGCTGCCCCATCCCTGGCAATGTTCAAGGCCAGGTTGGATGGTTCTTTGAGTAACCTGGTCTAGTGGAAGGTGTCCCTGCCCATGGCAAGGGGGTTGGAACTAGATGATCTTTAAGGTCTCTTCCAACCCTAATCATTCTATGATTCTGAGGTTCTATGAATCACCAGGAAGGCAAACTGGATTATGTTAGGATGAGAGTGAGCACATAAAATGAAGTTATGCTTTTTATGATGCTGGTGCTGCATACACCTATAATTCCACATCCAGTCTGGGCTCTGCAGTTCAAAAAGGCCAACAAAAGCTGGAGCCAGTTTAGCACAGGGGTAGCAAGACTGTCACAGGCCAAAAGTATGTGACCTTTGAGAAGAGGCTGAGGAACCTAGTCTTGTTTAGTCTGGTGAAGCAGCAGCTAAGTGGTGATCTAATAGCTGCCCACAGCAGCTTGATTGGGAATTGCACAGATGGCAGAACCAAATTCCTCCTAGTGCTGACAGATGGTGCAATAAGAGACAACAGCCCCAAGATGCATCTTGGAAGTTTAAGGGCAGTATGGCAGTGGAGTAGCTTAACCCCAGGTGTAACCAGGGGAATAGCCCTTTTGGACTCTTCAACTTGACTAGAAAAATTGGTAGCTGACCTGGTAGGTCAGTTACAAAGGTAGTTGCCTTTGCAACATTTCTGTATCCAACCAGCATTTCCAACCAACCTTCTTCAAATAAGAAGCTTAAAAGGAAACTGGAAGAAAGAAAAATGATGTATCAAATTCATGGGCTCACCTTGTATTTACTTTTCAGACTGATTTGTGTTTATGGTAGCATATATAGAGGCAGTGAAAGTAAAAATAATGGCAGTGCACTGGAGAGGACTTTTTTGTCAATTGTTGCAGAAAACAAATAACAACTGAACAACCATAGGCCACTAAGTTTCATTTTTGTGTTTTCTGTTGAACTTGAGACTTAAACTAGACAGAAGCATTTCAGTCACCAAAAGATTAAGCTGAGGTATTCCAGGAAAAATGCATGCTCAAGGCCTCAGGAGAGGAACGGAGAGTATCCTTGCTGATTTTACCTGGGAAGATAATCCCACCTTGCAGTAAAAGACATAAAGTGATGGAAGTCCTTTTCACAATGAGACTCATGGATGTTGCAGAAATGCAGGTTCTTCTATGCAGATTGGGCAAAGCTCTGCTGCTAAAGGGAAAAAAAAAAAAAAAAAAAAAAAAAGAGCATATTCTTGAGCTGGCCTCATTACTGTTGCGTGTCAAAACAGCCATTTGACTGCTTTAATTCTCACCAACAGAATAGTCACTTGCAGATTATTTTACTGACTTAAGATCCCAGACTGCTGTGGCTTTAGCCACATTGCTTCCTCCCATATGCTTGAGCTGAGGTAACAGGAGAGGCCAACACACATTTTCTGCTACTGTAAGTTTTTCTTAAACTATTGTTATATGGCTCATGTTCGGAATGGCAGAACAGCTCAAATTATGTACTTCTCAGTCAATTAAAGTTAAAAAGAAACATTTAGTTCAGATTGCCTATCAGGGCATTTAGCAGGCTCTGTTGCTGTTCTTAATTGACAATTTGAGAGTCAGTGACACTATAACAGAGGTTGTCAGTACTTTGGGACAAAACTTCAAGATGCTACAGGGATGCAGAGGGTAAGAGGTGTTACAGACCTACATTTGGAATGGACCTGCCTGGCTGTACAGGAAAAGGTTTCAACAAAAGCCTTTATTTTCTTTGTATTTTCCTTCCTCTTTCACAGTCCATGCTGCAGTCAAGCAAGTCCTGAAGACCAGCTCCAGCTTTCATGTCATCTTTTAAGTCTTTCTTAACACCTTCTCAATAACCTTGGAGGAACATTGCTTGTCACATAGCACATGTTGCCACAGGGTACCAATGTGGTAATGAAATCTTCCCTGTATGCATCCCGACAAGAGAGAAGAATTGCAGTTCTGCTTCTTACTACTATGATTATTTTTTTTCCTGACAAAGACAGAACCTTGATTTCCAATGTTTCTGGGCACTAAACTAAATAACTGGGTACTCTGATTGTGTAGATCTTTAATTACTAGGGCCAGGCAATTTTGTGCCTGTTATTCTTTTAGAATAACTTCTCCAGAGTTTAAATGAAGACAGAGGAGGCCCACACAAAACAATTACAGCAGAGAATTTGTTTACAGGCTATTGCTAGAAGAGATGTAATGCTTCCCTTTATCATCACTTGTCATAGCAGTGACAGCCTGTAAACCTGCTGCCCATGCATTATTCTTTATTTGTCATCGCCTATGCCAACTCTTGCCCTAGCAGGTGCCTGGCATGTGTCAAACATATGATTCATGGGTTCATTTGATCAACACTGTGAAGAAAAGAGTGATGTATTTTCTTTTAAATTACAAATTAGACATTTGTACGCCATATCCAGTGACAAGGGCTTTGGTTTCTTTATTTGAAGTGCACCATTTATAGCTCACTGTAGAATTTAAACACTGGCTTCTCTATCATGCCTAATTCTGAAAGTTAAATTTATGCAATATTATATCATATAAATGAAACCATCCTGCCTCTCTGTTTTATTGTCATGGCAAGCTTGCTTGAACTGTTTCCTTTAGTAGTAAATGGGCAGAATGTGTTATCCCCTGGACATTTTAAGGACTTTTTATTGCAGGTTGGTTTCTATTTCACACACCACATATACTTTCTTTCAGAGAATCTCTTTAGAATTATAGATTTGCTCTGACATTGATGCACGTTTACTTAGACACTTGCTTTTAAATCATAGAATCATAGAATAAATGTGTATGTGTAATATATAGGTTTTGTGAGGTCCTTCTTTTGGAGATAATATTAGCAATACAATAATTAGACACTGTAAGAAAATGCAGTTGTTCAATACGAAATAAAATGTCATTTGGTGTTTTCTTCTGTGAAAGAAATTTATGGAATTCTGTGAAAAGTTTGTTAGTAATCACAAACACCTAGATCAATTGTTAATCAAAAATTATTCCCAGACAGAGAATTCTAAAGTCTTGTCTAATCTGCTTTAAGCAAGACTTGAGCTGTGAGATTCCCAGGTATTGTCTTTGTCAGAGCATCTGAAACATGGGCTCTTTTATGAAGTAGCTAGCCTTTAAAGCCAGCTGCTGATCACCCTATGATAATACCAGTATATTGAGTAATGCAAGAGTTGCTTTAATGAGTGGTTTAACATGAAAGATATGGTTTTGCTACTTATATAAACAGCAGAAAATACTACAGTTTTCTTAAAAAATACCACTGTTCTACTGTCTGTGGCTTTTACTCTGTGTTTGTTTATGCTTTTAAAGATTTGAAACAGACAGTGCCACAAGACGTTGCAGGGGAAAATACAATATGAGAGCACTTTCATATTGATTTAAGTTAAGAAAATCATTACTTATGGATCCAAAAGGGATTTTTTTTTCCTCCAAGGTATTTTCATTCTCACAACCACATTGGAGTTGCTTGCTGAACTTGAATACTTCATGATGGTTTTGTAGTTATTGAGAAGTCTTTCCAGATAAATTCCTAAACTGTCATCTTGGCCAAATCTCAAAATTAAAGGTAGAGCAGGTATCGTTACTGGCATCTGTTTGACTGTGTCATGACTTCTTGTTAGGATACTACTAACATGTATTTCAACAAGTTTGGATGCCTTATTTATCTCTAGCAATCCATATACTTTGATTTCTATGTAGACTTGATCTTTTTATGTCACTTGTCTAAGCTCTATAAAAATAAACACTTATTACTTCTGTTTTCTTCCTGATTACTTTCAGATATGTCTAAGTGAGGCTGTATTTAGAATTCTGTGTGAACAAGACATGCAAATTTTGTTTGTATTCTTCTGCTTTTTTGTGAGTGTTCTTTAAGTGACAAGGAGAAAATAATAAAATTATTCAACCAGGGGACTAATTGAGTAGATGAAAACAATTTTCAGATGTGTAATTCTGGCCTTAGAAGATGTGCTGCATGTTTTAATGCAGTTCTTCACAAATCCGATGACATGCTGTCTGAAATGTGTGAAGAGTTATCTGAGACAGAGGGAGGAAGGCACTGCAGAGCATTCTTGTTTGTTTCACGGAATTTCAGATATTATTCTTGAAAAAAAAATAAAATTTGAGAAACCTCTTTTCTTGTGTTTGCAAGAAACCTGAAGCAATGAAAGAACAGTACGAATTGCCATTGATTTCATGGAGTTCAAGCCCCAATATTTGATGACAGTCAAATTATTTTATTCAACCCTTTTTCTATTTAAAAATTGATATAATAACAGAAAAGAATGCATCGTAATGTGGGAGTTTACATCATCTCTCACTGATGTGTTTTCCTCACGGTACAGTCACTCAACTTTCACAATTTGCACATTGCGAGATGTGAAAGGAATAAAATTGTCCTTTGTATGAGACTGAATTTCACTGAGTTTATTTAGCCCAAGACAAGTGATAGCAATCAGAATGCATGAAAAGACTGTGTTTGTATTAATTCATTTAAAAATCAGTAGTGGCCATATTCAAACTGTCTATTGCAAGGGACTTTCCTTAGACATTGTGATACCTAACTAGTGAAGGTCCAGTTAAGGTGTGACCTGGAATTTCTATACAGGCAACAAAAAGCCTACCAACACCATGAACAACTTAGACTGCCCAAGTAAGGCTCTTGTTTCTCTCTTATCAGAGAGTTTATGTGCTTAATTGGTAGCTGCCTTCGCATACAAAGGGGGAAACTGCCTAGAACCAGCTCATAGAGAATAGCAAATCATATCTGATACAATGCCAAATTCAGAGCTATGTAGTAGGATTCTGTGATCAGCCAGAGTCTTATCGGTGAACCCAACTCTGAAGGTCGGCAGGTGAAGATGGAGGATTTGCACTGGAGCTATATTGTGAAGTGCTTGCTCCCATAGTTGGAGAGCTGTGTTCAGGCTTAGTAATCTGAATCTTTTTTATTTATACAGTCATCTGTATAGTGTGCAGGAATGTGGTTTTGCTTTTGGTTTAGGGTTCCTATTTTGTGCTATTCAGTGCAAACAATCTTCAGACTTGTGAGTGGAAGAGGTCAGAGGAGAAGGGCTAGATGATGTTAAAGAGCTACAGGAAATTTCCAGTGTCTGAGAACTAACAGAAGCTATGGTCCTAGCAGGTTACATTTGATTTATTTTGGAAATGTGTAATATACTGTCACTTTGAAACAGTTTCATTTTTCAAGGCTATAAGATGATACAATTTACAATCTAGAAAAAAATCCAGACTGACAGCCCTATCAGACTTTCTTATATTACCTGCAAGGTCTTTTCTCTTTGTTTTCAACGCCTGTTGCCCTTCTTCTATATTCCTGCACTATGGGAGTAGCCTCAGTGGAGCTCATAAAAACAGGAAAGCAGTTTGATAAATATATGCTTTAGACAGTCTTGGACGTGGGCACAAAAAGACTCGATTTAACCTCAGTTCAGTCATAATACTGATTTGCAGCTAAAATGAGTCAGAGTGGCATACAGCCATTGTCCCAGTTGGTCTTACAAAGACTACCTTTCAAAGACAGTACATCTCTTGTCATTGTGACTGTTCAGGAATTGTCCTGGTTTTTATTGAGTACGTAAGTAGGAAAATGTAAAAATACTCCTTCAGATGTGGGGAGTGTGCACGGCAAGCTCCCATAAGAGATTTGTGTTCCTAAATGTGAATCTCAGCCCTTGCAACCAAAAAAGGGATACCTCTTTTCCACATATTTCAGAATTTAAATGTGTATTCTTCAATCAACTCCAGAGTAGAGGACAAAATAATTTAGTGTTTATCTGAATGTCATTCTTTATTTTTGTTGTCTCAGACTTGGCCTTCCTTGCTTGATCTAATACTTCTCCCAGATATTACTATGGACACAGACCACTCTATTGACTCACCAGGTCTCCAGCGTTAAGTTTCTTCTCCCCAGACCCCCACCTGTACTGTAATCCTTGCAGGCTAATATTCCCAGGTCTCAGACTGCTCCCTCTTCTGTGTCAGTGTACATCAGGATTGCTCAGTGTGCAATACCATGCAGTACTCTCCCACTAAATACATATAACTACACACCGGTTTCTACTCCTTCCTTTTTTTGCAGGTAGATTGGAGAAGTCTTTTGTGCCGATCAGCTAGGAAGGAAAGGAACAGAGACAGGGAGGGGCATGTGCAGAGAGCTCTGTTTCAGTGGAGCTTGATTTTATTTTAACACAAGGTCCTGTATTCTCTGTGTTGTGGCTCGTTTGCTTGTTGCCTTTAATCTATGTGTCAGCATTATACGCTCCACTGTACTGCTAAATGGTAGTCCTTTCAGGTAGTCTGTGGCAAACTTCTTGCGATCTGTAATGATGTAAGGTCTGGATCGGAGCCTGTGCTGACGATACAAGTCCAAAGAATTAGTAGGCTGGTATGAGAAGCAGTCATAACCTGGCAGACACATTTTGATGAGACTTAGCTTGAAACCCCTAGCATCACTGGATACGGCTTATCACGAGTTTTAATTATGGAACACTAGGCTTTTCTCTCTCTCTTTCCCTGATTTTTCCAGGGTAATGAGTCTGACAAGCTGAGGTGTTATATCAAAGACAAAAGATCAGGATTTCTGTTGTAGATGTATTTAGGAAGAGGCAAAACTGTAGGGTGTCTTTTATCATTGGGGGTTTTTTTATGATTCTGTGTGTGTGTTTCTAGTCAGAAGAAAAAATGTTCCCAAAGATGCTGTTTTGTGATACAAACAGACCCGGATTATGTAGATAAAAGAACCTATCAATTACTCTACATTTGCAGCTTAATTTTATTAGGAAGTCAGCTGTCCATTTGCTTCACGCTGGCACCCAACTATTAAGATCTTCCTTCAGGTCTGTTTCCCTTCACATTACAAAAACAATCTAATCATGCTAGTTTAATACTTACTTTTTTAAAAATTTATTTCCATGCATAGTTCTTCATAATTAGTTGATATAGGAAACCCTCTTGGAAAGGACACTGTTTATAAAACAGCATGCCAGAATGTTTATCTGGCCTTGGGCTGCAGGAACCAGAGGATGGATGAATATCCTGCAGTTGTTTTGGCCATGATTATATCATGGATGGCAGGTTGCCAGTAGCAACTGCAGTAAAAGGTCCAGAGTGTCAGTGTCTTCCTCTGTGTGATAAAATAGAGACCATTTACACTTTCCAAACTGTCTCAGGAAGGATTTGTGGCAGATTTTGGAGGACTTGAAGTGATGAAAGATGGAAGTAGATAAGCTGCTTGCAGGTTATATGCCAACCTATCTTTCTATTGGCTCCTCCAGGCCTGGCACCACTGATGTTCTTTTTGCCCTTCTTTCTAGAACATTTAAAAGAGAAGCTGGAGGAATACATGGTCCGTTTTGGCAAAGTGAGGATTGTACGTACCAAGAAACGAGAAGGGCTCATTCGGACCAGACTGCTAGGAGCCTCGCTGGCTAGAGGAGAAGTCTTGACATTTCTGGATTCCCATTGTGAAGTCAACGTGAATTGGCTGCCTCCCTTGCTTAGTAAGTGTACGAGCATTCATCAGCCATTAAAATTAGAGCATACAGTACAGCTTAAGCATTCAAAGCCATGTCCCACAATAAGCAGGATTTGCACTATACAGAAATGTTTGGAGCTCTGCTGCAGTTTCTGAAGAGTCAGTACAAGACAGAACTCTGAGAAATGCGACCAGCTCTGTTTTATGGTTCTTGTGAATAAAGAGCTGGTAAAATTTTGGAGTATCATTTTGGCCTATTACAGTTACAATTTAGTTTGTTATTACCGCTACAAAATACACTACTAAATCTAGTAGCATGGTATGCCTTTACTATACACCTGTAAACTTTTGCTATGCAGGTATTGTACTTCTTCCTAGTCCTCCACATTCCATTAAAACAGCTTTTACTGTAAATGTAGCTAAGACCTCAGAGTTAAATCCAATAACAACTGCATTCACAATAGGAAGCTCAGAAAGAATGATTTGCTATTGACTGCTTTGCTGGATTCCAGCTGCAGCCAGCAAAGCTCCATTAGTCAAAGGAATGGAAAGAATCAATTGTTGTAGTCTAGGATTTCACTTCAGGAAACAATGTCCTATTTTCTACACACTTGAGTGCATGCAAAGAGTATGTGCTTTGCAAAGTGAGTGCTTTTTTGCTAGCAAAACCAAAGAAAATTTCTGAGTTTACTATGGAAGATATTTGTATTAATTAGAAGAGTATGTCGTAAGTACAGGACAGGATAGGTTTTCACGAATTAATGGTTATTGTTTCTTGAATTTTGTTGTTAGAACCATTTGGCCACATAATAAGGTGATAAAGTATTTGCAGTCAAGAAGAAATGATGTTCTGCTAATGAACTGTCACTTGAGACCAAAAAAAAAAAAAAAACCAACCAAAAAACCCCAAAATAACCAACCAAAACCAATTGTGTAGTAACTAGTTTTTCTTCTTCAGATCAATAGCAAAATAATGTACAAAATTCCAAATTTATTTCCATTCTAGCTTCTTTATCAAATTACACATATAGTCCTACCTCTTTTTTCCATTTGTCCTTAAGCACAGCATCAGCATTCTTTTTAAAAACTTCCATCTTTGTGTAGAGCCTAAATAGCATAAAGGAGCAGGGAGAAGTTTCAACGAGCCTTCCACAAACATCTATAAACAAGTAGATATTAAACACTCTGGAGTACTCTACATATACAGCCACCATTCCTCCGCTTTCTGATTTTGCCACACTGTGCATAATACATTGCTACTAATGAAAAAATCTCCAGCAGACTCTCACACTTCTCCCCTGAAATCTTTTGCTATGTTACTGCAGATGAGATGTAGACATTCTATTTTGCTAACTTAGACATGGGAAAATTGCAAGTTGCAAAGCCAGTTCCTTTTCTTGATTTCTTGTCTGAAATGAAGGTACGTCTATCTGGGTTTCACACTATAAAAACTGAAAAATAAATAGAATGGTCCCAAAGTATTCATAATTGCAGTTAGGTTGCAGTTGGGTATTGAACTGATGATTGCAACCCTCAGCCTCATGCCAGAGAACTGGACAGATGAGAGGCTTCATCAGGGACCAGGTCCCAGTTCTGCTTAGTTCTCATGTTCCACATATCATTCTCATTTCACATATAGTACAAATACCCATAGCTAACCAGCCAGAGGATCTAGAAATTAATCTTTAGGAATACTGGAACCGAGAATCAACAGGCATAATTTTTAAAGAAAATGTGGAGTATTACATAAAGAAGGACAACTGGAAAATGAACACACAGCTTTTAAGGATGCCCTGTGCCTTTTTTTTCCTAAAGGGATAAGAAAACTTTCTCATATCCCATAGGTGGCAAATATTTACTATACTGAAATCAGAGGACAACCAGCTACTAATAAAAGTAAAGTTAATGAATTTTTGCAAGTGTTTATCTGAAGATCTACCTTGTGATTCATTTAGCACTGCATGTGACTGAATGTCATTCAAGGAAACCACAACAGAGGATATATTATGTATTTATTGCTTTGAAGCTGCCTTATTTTAGCTCTGATTTATCTATCACATGCAGTGAGAAGTCCTCAACAGGAGCGCAGTTCAACCCTGCTCTGGAGTTGCCTCTGAAGAAGTGCAGTGGTTTCCGCTGTTCCAAACCAGATTTTATTCAAAATGAGACCTGAGATGAGAAAACCAAGAGCAATCACATAAAAACAGTTCTCAACGTTATTTAGTCACCTAACTTATATTTTCAGAATTGACTGTCAGGAAGACAGTTATTTTAGTACTTGTTAGGTATCTAAATAGCTTTGTGGTGCTGAGCCACAGCTGATTTCAGTTACAGTCCTTTGTTTTCTTAAAAACAGGTGCAACATGTTTTTCTTTATTTTCCTTAAGCTTTATTTAGTTTATTTCTTTAGCTTAAATGGGCTTCTAAACTGACAAAAACAACTTTCAGATCTCAGAGAGTTTAGCCTGATATTCACAGAGCAGGTAGCTGTGGTCATGTAAAAATGTTGGCAAACACAGCTGTTCGTTATCACTCCTCAATAGTATATAGTCAGCAGAAGGAAAGATGTGACTTGGGCTCCAGCTGCTGTAGTTAAGAATCTAGTATAGTGTGAAATCACTGTTACTGCAGGTAAGAAACTTCAGCAGCAAACCAGCTGAAAGATGAAGGCATATCTTTCCTTCTGCTGATGTTGCTGTAGGAGGGGAGATGGATAATAGATACGTTAGTAATGCCACACACTACAAGAACTAGTTTTGTTAAAATAGGGTTTTTTTCTGACCAAGACTTAAGACTATATCATTATTAGATCATGCTTAGCAAGTTATCAAGATACCTGCTAGCTACAGCTCCACAACATTATATAATGCATCACTTGCCAGTGGGGATACTAAGAGTACAAGTACTTATGACAACTCAGATAACAAGAGATAATTTGCTGAGCCATTCAGATGTTGTCACCATCTGTAACAGCATATTCAATTAGGAAAATAAGAGTGTTTCCAATGTGGCATTGTTACTTTATAACCAGGCCAGTTTGAAACCAGTGCTTGAAATTAAAGGGGTGCATCTTTCTCGTAAAGATAAAACCTAGGCTTTTGAGATACTGACTTATCCAGTATATTGAAAACTTCTGTTTATTGCCACATATGCACACTCTGCTTCATACTCTAAGTGCTGAATTCAAATATATATGTATATATTGCTTAAAACTGCAAGGGAGAAACTTCTGTGCAACTGATGTTTCCTCTTGTTCCTAGGCTTTCCCTCAAATCTGCAAGATTTTTACATGTATGATGGTGCTTATCTCTCTGTTCTTCCCTTTAACTGCAGCATATATGCATTGACATAATACACGGAAATTTTCAGAACATAGGAATTCAGGACATAGGAATGTGTGACAGGATGATGAGTAAATGCAGTGGAAAAGAAATACTGTAAAGTATTTCAGCTGTGGCTTTCAGTTTCTTGCAGAGGAGCAGGTGGGATAAAGAGCAGCGGCTGACAAAGGCAGCAGCATGTTCACATCTGTTAAGCTATGGTACCAGTGCTCTTGTGAAATGTCAGGTAGCCCTACAGCCCTTTTTTCTGTTTCCTAAATTCATATTGGGCTTACATTTAAGCCTAAGAAGTATGTATGCAAAATATATTTTAGGCATACTGAAAGAAACATTCAGGCTGTAAGTTTGATTTGCTGCCTTTGTTGTGCACAACTACAAGCACTTTGGTTTCTTCAAAAGTCAAGATATTCCTGTGGTTCCTCATCTTCTCTAAAACGTTTTGTGGGCTGAGAAGTAGGTTCTGCAGAAGCACACAAGAACAGGCAGGTAAGCATCATCTTACTTGCAAAATTGTTGCAGAGTTGTACAAATGAAGACTGGGGTTGAGTTTAGTCATTCCTCAAATAATTTTCCCCCTGGCTATTTCTGTGTGTGACTTAGAGAGTTCCAATCCTTCAGTCTATTTAAGGCTACAGCTTTTAAAGATCAAGAGAATTATGCTAATGTATTATGGGTCTAACTTTGACCTGCTCCAGCCAAATCAATCCCATTTAGTTTTGTTCCTCCAATCAATTTAGAAAGGAGGGATCAGAGACAGATTATTATAACTATTAGCAGGACCATCACAGGAAAGAGGTTATGTAAAAATGACTTTACATAATGATTACAGATAGCACTACATAGTATACCAGTGAATGAAATTATATTTGGCAATAGCAACGGTAATGCAGCCATTATGTCTGAGATGAGTTTCCTATAATTTTGTGAGAGCCTGTGCTTTAAATTTATTTCACTATTAAAGGATAAGAATGTAAAAAACTGCTGAATTTCCAAGCACAATAATTTCTCACTAGCAGTCGGCGTTGTTCCCCCATCTGGACAGTCTATAAACAGCAACTGAGACTAAATATGGAAACTAGAGACGTTTCACTAAAATAATCTTTTTTCTTAATTTTAATCCTTCAGAAGCACAGAAGCAGAGTCTGTATTACTAATCCTTACATCACGATTACCTGCCTTCCTATCTAAGTGTTTGTTCCACACTCAGCCCTCTGATTTTTTTTGAGGTATTATCAAGCACCAGTGAAATCTAATCCTTAAAAACAAAAACCAAGTTTTACCCCTACTCCCTACAGTGTAAGAGACTAAGCTATCATTCAGAGAAAAAGCTTTATTATACTTGGAATGTTAAGATTTTGTTTCCTCAAGAGTTCACATAGGTTTTCTACAGTACAGATTTTCCCTGTACTTCCTAATTTCAAATGATTATTCTTCTGCTTATTCTTGCAGTTGGAATGTCTTCTTTACTTTTGTTTCTTTTCTGAGGAGCTGTGTGGGATTAAGCAGCAGGAATTACCAAAGCAGAGTCAGACTCACCCTGCCCTTATACTATACGTGGGAATTTGATTTAGCTTCACACTTCTCTTATTTTTTTCCAAAAAAGCAAAAAAGGAATTCGTTTCTTTGGAAAATAAATGAGTAAGAACAACACTGTGGGGCCTTCTTTATATCTCAAAGACTGGTACAAAACAAATAGGATGCAAGCCCTGTTTTGTTCATGTTGGAGTTTGCCTTTAATTTGTAGCTTTTGATCTCAAAGCTGATGCACACTAGCGCCACAGGAACAGCAGCTGAATGGTTACAAGGGCTGAGATTCACATTTAGGAACACAAATCTTTCTCATGGGAGCTTGCCGTGCATACTCCCCACATCTGAAGGAGTATTTTTACATTTTGCTTGCTGGCTTGTTCTGTAGCTGACAGATTGGGGACAGCTCAGAGTAGCAAAGTGACAGAGATATAGATGACTGGACTCCTGTGGGTCTCACAGGGATATGCCTCCCTTTAAAGAACTGTAAATGCTTATAATCATTGCCCAACTGCATTAAGTCCACTTTAGATGAAGGTTTGATACAGATTTGAAAAATGAAATTATTTGGGGGCCACAGGGCACAAAGCAAGCAATCTTCAAACATCAGAAAAACCTGTGGGATTCACTTTGCAGTAATATGATAGATGGCTTGACTAGACATGCCATTTCCTATTTTCTACTTTCATTTTTCAGACCAGATTGCACTAAACCACAAAACCATCGTGTGTCCTATGATCGATGTCATTGACCACAATCACTTTGGCTACGAGGCACAGGCGGGGGATGCCATGCGAGGAGCTTTTGACTGGGAAATGTACTACAAAAGAATACCGATTCCTCCAGAGCTCCAGAGAGCTGATCCCAGCGACCCCTTTGAGTAAGTAGTGATAAAGGGGAGAGTCCTCAACATAAAAAGGACATGGAACTGTTGGAACAAGTCCAGAGGAGGGCCACGAGGATGATCAGGGGACTGGAGCAGCTCCCGTATGAAGACAGGCTGAGAAAGTTGGGGTTGTTCAGCCTGGAGAAGAGAAGGCTGCATGGAGACCTCATAGCAGCCTTCCAGTATCTGAAGGGGGCCTACAAGGATGCTGGGGATGGACTCTTCATCAGGGACTGTAGTGACAGGACAAGGGGTAACGGGTTCAAACTTAAACAGGGGAAGTTCAGATTGGATATAAGGAAGAAATTCTTTACTGTGAGGATAGTGAGGCACTGGAATGGGTTGCCCAGGGACGTTGTGAATGCTTGGGGGTGTTCAAGGCCAGGTTGGACAGAGCCTTGGGTGGCATGGTTTAGTGTGAGGTGTCCCTGCCCATGGCAGGGGGGTTGGAACTAGATGATCTTAAGGTCCTTTCCAACCCTAACTATTCTATGATTCTATGAAGCACAACAAGCAAAGAAGGCAACAGTAGCAGAAGTATCCAAGCCCAGAAATATTCGTGTAGGGGCCATTTCATACTAATGGAAGGTCATAGAAGCAAACAACTTCTGTACATGTTTATGAAACCCCAAAACTAAGAAAAAGATCAGGATAACAAGTTGCAGGATTCACAAGCTGTGCCTGGAAATACAAACCTTCCACACCTTTTCTGGCCCAGTGGTTGTACGTTAAAGAAAGAGGCACATACTGGTAATAAAGAGAAATTATTGGCATTGGACAAGGAGTGAATGTGACTGCAGTTATTCTGTTTATTCCACAGAGCACTGAACAGACTTTAGTTTAATGTTTTATTTGCTGGAGATTGATGCAATGCATGCATCAATAGCTGAGTCCACATTCTGCCAGCAGATGCTTTGTTTATGACTGGTGATATTGCTACTGTATATGTATTGCTGTAACTTAAACACAGAGCTGTCAAACCTGAACAGTGTCAAGCTGATTTTTAAATAAATTGTTATAAGCCAGCCAGTATTGTATACATAAGCTCTTTCTCAGGAATGATCATCTACTTTTCACAAAAGTAGATCTTTTTCTGTTATTTTAATTATTCTCATGTAAGAATCAGCTAGGATTAATCCTCATCAGCAGAGAAGACAGACAGACAGACAGACATGATTCAATGTGACAGTCTCCAGGGCTCTCACAGAGCTTGGATCCTTGCAGGACTGGCAGCAGGACTGGCTCTGACGCTGTCATTAGCCCTGGCTGAAGCTCACTGCAAGTTTTGGCAGTTTAAAACTCAGCATTTTCCCCTCCCCAAAACAAAACCTGGAAACAACAGCAACAGGAAACTTCTGTCTCTGTCCAAGACTCTGCTCTATTTTGAAGTAATAGATCCAATTCATGCAGAAATTGACCCTTATGTCAAGGGAATGACTAGATGGGTATAGGGAGAAATAGGTAATTGTGACATTCACTGGGCTTATTTTCATTATTCTGCTTGTTCCTTTTTGCTTATCTCCATTATTCTGCTTGTTCCTTTTTACTTATCTCCATCTAGACTCATCAGTCTTCATCTTGTATTAATGTAAGTCCTGATGAAATACTTTCCATCAGCTGCCAATGTAACCACTCTATGACATAGATGCAGTTAGTGCAATCACATAGCACTCCAGAGCTTCTAGAGCCTCCCTTTCTCTTCCACAAGTCTTCCTGGTCTTCTGAGCAGCTGTAATTTCTTTCTACTTACTGAAAACCACCTAGCACATCATGTAATTTGGTTCAGCATTCAAAGTTTGTATATAAGTAAAAATCCTATATTGCTAGGGTTACTTATCTGCTATTTCACCCATTTACAGTTTGTTGTATGCATCTTTCAAAGACAAGAAAGGACTGAAGAGGATGCATTTGTAGGACACTTCCTAGAACGGACATGTCTTTGTGCAGTACAGAACAGATGTGATTGTTTTGCATGAACTGTTGTTACGATCAGCCTGGCAGCAGGTGATGCTCATCTCGCCATGCCTGCATTCATAAGATACACAAATGGCTTCACAAGGAGTAACATAAAGGACAATGCGACCTGTAATCTCTCGCAATCTGAGTTCTTGTTTCCCCAGAGAAGTGAAAAGACTTCCTAGTTCTTACACAAATCAGTGAGAGCCTTCGTTTTCACCATGACAGTATCTGCATCAGAGTAATGCAGGTGGAAAGGCAGCATTGCACATGAATCAGTATGTCCAACTCCACGCATGGCAGCATGATTGAAGGCTGGTGGAGCTAGGACAATAACTTTGCTCAAAAGTACCCTCTTCCTATAGGAAGGTGAGGGTTTAGATGTGTTTTAAATAATCAGTATGAATTTTGCTTCAGGGAGGAATTATTTTCTAATTCAGAGTCAGTACTGCTTTTCTCCTAGGGCCTTCTCTGTTGACACCTTGAGCTTTTAATACCTTGCTTACAACAAGTACAGTAAAAATTACAAACTATTTTAGATATCAGCAATTTAATTGACCAAGACAAGTTCTATAGAATTTAAGATACAGAACAATTTTCCTGTGCATATACGCTAAAGCTAGAAATGGCTTCAGCCAGCACCACAGTCATTATGTTATTTTTTTTATAAGCAGTAGGGTTGGGTTTTTTTATTTATTTAGGTTAAATATTTTACTATTGGTATCCTAATAGCTTTATTTCTTGCCAGCAGCATCAGATTTGAGCTGATCCTTAATGAACTGGAAAACTGCCAGCATTTTTAGTAAAACACCAACAAATAATAGGTACGTGATCCAAAAATTGTGCTGATGAGTTTTTTCCCTGACTTAAAATGCCAACTCAGTACATGTGTTAAGCAGAAAAGATCACATTAGCCTAAGAACTGAAGTACATAAAACCAAATCAAACGATGGAAGACCTAAGACCAGTCATTATGTTATCTGAATTATAGTATCTGAATGATATATGGCTTTCTGTTTGCACTCATGAGATCCCACTTGGAGTACTGGGTACAGTTCTGGTGTCCCCAACAGAAGGAGGACATGGAGCTGCTGGAGCAAGTCCAGAGGAGAGCCATGGGGATGATAAGGGGGCTGGAGCACCTTTCATATGAAAACAGGCTCAGAAGAGAAGGCTGCATGGAGACCTCATAGCAGCCTTCCAGTATCTGAAGGGGGCCTACAAGGATGCTGGAGAGGGACTCTTCATTAGGGAAAGTTCAGGTTAGATATAAGGAAGAGGTTCTTTACTGTGAGGGTGGTGAGGCACTGGAAGAGGTTGCCCAAAGAAGTTGTGAATGCCCATCACTGGCAGAGTTCAAGGCCAGGTTGGACAGAGCCATGAGCAACCTGGTCTAGTGTGAGGTGTCCCTGCCCATGGCAGGGGGTTGTAACTAGATGATCTTAGTGTCCTTTCCAACCCTAACCATTCTATGATAAATACTGCTGCAGCAAACATCAGCTATTTGCTGTTGACACCAGAAACTGAAGTGATGTCAGATAGGCTTTTGGTTTGACAGTATCATGGAGCTCACTGAGCTCCAGTGCCAGGTGTGGCAGTGTTTCTAGAATTAATTTTTCCCTGCTTTTATTTTTTTTTTTTTTAAATGTACTCCACTTCGGTTAGTGTTTGACAGGTACTCTCCTACTGGATGCTATCTATGTGGACACAGTCTTCCAGTTCAAATGCCTCATGTGAAGAATCTAGACATTCTCATCCATTTGTAGTGTGAGCCTGGGGATGGTTTATTGTTCATTCACTTACAGTGCTGCTCAGGCATCATCTCCACCCTTTGCTGTGATAGAACTTAAAGTTTCATTTCAGATCTCAGCTTTTCCTGATGTACACCCACACCCATCCTCAGGCAACCTACAGCTGTTCACGACAAGTAGCTTTACACCATGATTTGGCTTGATGTTTATGACTTTAGGGCTGTACTGCTTCCAGCCTACCCAGTGTCAAATTCTGGTACAGATGAGCCAGCCTGGGAGACGGGTGACAAATTTGTGACATCATTGGGGTTAGGCTGCATTCATCTCCAAAATGTATCAGTTTGGTTCACATGTAGTGTGTTACCAGCCACTCCAAGTTTTCCATAGGTTTTGCTTGAACCAAACTATAAAACGCGGTTCTAATTGAAGCTCCTATGTGAATTACTGGCTATTTCTCTGTGCTCATTGTAGTGTATAAGAAAGTTTAGCAACTATTGCATAAATGGATATAGAGCAGCCTTTAAGATTATCTGTTTTTCTCAAAGATCTGTGTTGCCGTTTTTTTAGGATGCGTTGAATCCTTAGAAGCATGGAAGTTGGACTTCACCCCTATAAAATGTTGCCTTCCCATCCAGAGGCTAAATCTGTGAACTCCGTGTCAATTTCCCTTTTTCATGTGCCACAGAAACAGCAGAAGTTTTACACTGCATTCAATTGACATGCCACTTTTGCAGCTCATGACAATTGGCTTTAGTGATTTTTCTCTTGTGATTCATGTTCGACTACCCCAATATATTCTGAAGGGGCTTCGTGCTATTTTCCTCTAATGCATTCAGGGTTGTATAAAAGACACAGAGCAAATTGGTGTCCTGATGTATTTTGGGAAATTGTCAGGCAATTATCACCATGTCATGATGATGCTTATGGTCTAGATCCAGGGTCAATGATTATTCAGCAGAATTTGAGATGACTTGGGAAATTATCTTCTAATATAAAGAGGGAGGACCAGAGATGTTTACCTCCTTTGTGACAAGGATGACCTTAGCTTATTGTCTCTCACTGGTTTGTTTCTTTATCATGACAGAGATTTGAAAGCATTCCCTCAAGGGACATGTAGATTTAGGATATAAGAGTGTGCTCTTGTGTGGCTGTTTCTTTCTGTGGTGCAACCACTTTAGTCTCTGGGGGAATTTGCCTAACCCAAGCAATTGCCACTTAAACTAATAGGGTTACCTTGTTACTATAATGGACTGTGATATACAGCATGTCAGTTTGTATGATTTAATAGCCTGTCTGGGCTAAAAGCTCTGTGGAAGTTTAAAACAGAGGTTTGATATGCTCAGGCTTGTGGGGATGACTGCCCTTTACTTCCTGGCAGCACTTAGATTACATCAATTTGTGTTATCACATGCCTGATCTGAAAATCGGCATCAGTGTCCATCCATGCCAGCAGCAGCATATCTTTAACCAGGCAAGAAAACATCAACAATTCAACTCAAAAAAATATTTGTAAAAAAAAAAAAAAAAAAAAAGGAGAAAAAACCCACAAGATAATGGAGAGGATTAATGTAGCACCAATCAACTAGGGTAGGAAAGGGCTGCACAGCTCCTTGGAGCAGTTTTATGGTGGTGTAACTTTATGATTCAGGAGAGAGAGGGAAACGTACAGCTGAGATCTAACAGCATTGCTATTGAATTGCAACTCAAGATGGATTGCAACTCAAGATGGAAATCTTAACT
This sequence comes from Psittacula echo, assembly GCF_963264785.1. Taxonomy (NCBI): domain Eukaryota; kingdom Metazoa; phylum Chordata; class Aves; order Psittaciformes; family Psittacidae; genus Psittacula; species Psittacula echo. The sequence goes on along the minus strand of NC_137735.1, from coordinate 40,556,738 downwards.
GATGAGAGAAGTGTTGTGCTGTTTATTGGATGCCAAGACTTCTAGCACCTCTTTGGGAAAGTTAGTTTTTTTGGTTTATGACCACTCCTTACTCTCCAAGAGTTCCTTGTTTGCCTTCTGATGTAAAGCTGTCATCTCCAGATGTCACTGAAAGGAAACAAAGCTGAAGAATCATACTATTCTTGCAAAGGACCAGGACAGAAGTTTGACAAATCCTGAGCTAGCCAAGGAAGTAGAAGCAACTTTGATGAGGCATTTTAGTTCCTGTACTCAGTTTCCTATTTATAAAATAGGAATCATTCCACCATTGCAAGTCCACTTTGCATATGAGTCTGGCAAAGGTTATAGGATTGAGGTCTCACAGTTATAGGGGCTGCTTATGGTTTATGGATGTACTTTCTGGTAAAATTTCAGACATGCTTAGGGGATAAAATTAGGCAATCGATACATTTTTCTCTTCTCTTTCATCACAAACTCTCAAACTTGGATGTAATGTGTGACCTTAAAGTAACCAGGAAGATTACATGGCCCTTTCTGCCGAATTGCATATCTAAAATCATATTATTATTATGCAAGCTGTTGTCAGCATGCTCTTTTATTTGAATTGACATACTCTCAGAAACAATCTCTTTCTGCAGCTCCTTACTTTCAGTCCTTATATGTACTTTTTACAACATATTGGTGCAAAGAAAGTCTTTGCTAAGACTACATTTCAAATCTGACAAGCACTTTTACAATTTTATTATCATTTTCCAAAGTTTAGAAAGTGCTTTGGACAATGATTTCTGTTCTATGGCTCCCAGAGCTTTATAGTCTGTCTTTTATGACTGATTTCTGCCTATAAACATATTCATAAAACCTCTCACAACCAGAAACAATCGTCTATTTTTATAAAGCCTAAGTATAATCTACTGTTTTGAACTGTGCTACAGGAATGTTTGATACAAAGACATTATCCTGCAGAGAAGCAGTCTCCAACCAGTGTGAGTTTGTGTAATTTAAGGTCTTGATTTATTGTTTTTACAAGCTGTGGTCTGTAGAAGACTGTTCGTGGAGATAACAATAGTGGAGATAACAATAGCTTTTACAAACTGCCATCCACCCATAGCACTAGCACAGTGAAGACATGCATATTCAGGGTAGAGGTTCTGTACAACCAGTACATTTTCTCTGAAGGCCAGTTCAGAAGAGAGAGCTCTACAGAGAGTGTAACCTGTCAGAATAAAATTTAAAAATCATTAAAAAAACAAGCAACCAAGGATTAAAAGCCATTGCTGGTATAATTTTTTGAACCTCACAAGAGTCACTCAAGGGATTATTTGAGTCCTACATAGTAGTTGAAATGGGTAGATTCAGGTTTGATACACAACACTTCAATGTTGCTAGTGACTTATGCCTTCCAAGATGAAAAGGAACTCATTTTGTTCAAAATGTTCATAATTCGCGATGAATGTAGAGTTTCTAGAGCTGTTTGACTGCCACTTAACACAAGTATTAACTTTAGAGCTTGACATATGCTGAGGCAAATTCATAGAGTAGGTCACCATAACTACCAATAATTAGAAAACTAAGTCATTTCTGGATTTCTGGACTGAGATGGTGGCCAAGAAGAACACAGAAAGGTGTTGCTCAGTGCATACGCGTGAGCTATTTAACGCTATCAACATGCTATTGATACAGATGACTTGGCATTCAAAATTATAAAATCATCTCCAAAAAATTTTCCATTAAAAAAAAAGGAAATCACTCTTTTAAAATAATTATTTCTGTTCTTAATTGTGTATTTTCAAGCCATTTGCTCTAGAACTTTCATGCAGGATTTGGTGACACCTATTGGTACTAAGAAACAGAAAACCAAGACTCTTCTCTTATTTTTATAGTGTTCACCTGCTTAAAGTTAGGATGCATAAAGCATCCTACGTATCCACTTCCATTTGTTTATTTGTTGTTGTGGATTTTTATTAAAGAATTTCTATCTAAGACCAATTTCTATCTAAGGACTCGATCTAGTGCCACACTTTCTTCAAACAGAAGAGAGAACAAAGACTAAACTGACTAATTTTGTCAGACTCCTCTCTGCCAAATATCTTCCAAATCTGTGCATTGATGTATGTTCCATACATGCTCATTGGCTCATATTAACTGATACTCTTTACCATCTGCCCAGTATGAGCTTGGGGGGCTATGTGTGTGTGTCATCTTCCATTACTCTATAGGATCTGTCAGTATCGCAATGCTTTACTTCCTTTCCTCTCCAGTGCCCATGGTTCTTTTTTCAGAGGCAATGACCAACTAAGTATGGCACAGAAGCATCTTCACTTCCCGATACATACTTTCTGATTTTTTGTCCACATAGAATAATTCTGACTATCCAGCTATCTTGGCATAGGACTCCCTTATCCCTGAAGTGAAGAGGTTTTTCAGGCTTCCACTCTGAAGAAATTAAGCTGCCAATGCAGTTTGTGCTGGAAGCACAAAAAGATGGGTCTGGGAAGAAATTTATGTATAGCTAGTGTTTCAGTACCGTTATAATATCTAACCAGAAACTTTCTTGCCACAGCGTTAACCCCTATGTATTTAGTCATATGCACTGTACACTGAGAAGACCTTTTAAATGAGGACTCATGTCAGATCAGTTCATTGTTCATTTTCAAGTCATTTATTTTTATTTTTTTCAGTCCCAGTAAGTAATGTTTTCTAGATCTCTGATTATTCTTAGCTCTCCTCTGGACTTTTTCCATACTGAAAGCAGATACTGCTAAAGAGTTATGATTGCCTAGTAGAATAAGCAGGTGATGTTGTCTGTCTCAGAGACTGTGTTCCTTTTTACATTTCCTTGGCATTGTTGATTTATGCTAGGCTTGTGCTGTGGTGTAACCTCTACATCAGTTTCTGCAGAACTGGTATCTAGCCAAGTATTCATCATTCCCTTCTTGTAATTCAGATTTTGTGTGTCTGAAGGCAAGGTATTTTTCTTCATATCTATTTGAACTGCAGTGTCCAAAAAGGTGATCTGTCTTCATTATCCCTAGACCAGCATGATATTTGTAGGTGAACACTTTGAATTTTATCTTTTTTTGCCTTTGCTTCTCCAGTTTGCTAAGATTTTTGCATTCTGAATAAGCATTCAATTTTTACAGCCTATTGCAATGTTGTTTGAGCTGTATTTGAGGTTCATGCAAATGGCAAACTCTGTTGTAAATTCTCATTTGTAGGAATGTCTGTTTGGTCCATGCCAGAAACCAAGATATGCAAAGTCTCTGGCTTTCCAACAATACATCCAGTGGTTCCTCCAATTTCTCAGCCAAAAATGCAGCATGTACTACTTCTGTGACCCTGGAAATTTTGTCAGATGCGGAAGCTTTGCTTTCTGCCAAGCAAACCTTTATAAAATGGTACACAAGACTTCCTCCACATGTTCTAGATGGCATTGAATTTATAGCATAATGGCAGCTGTCTCTCCAGGTCCCTTCCAGACCTGACACCAAGGTCTAAGACCTCATGGGCATGTGTTCCAAACCAATACAGTTATCTACAAAGCCCTGTTTAAAGCTCCATGGAGTAGCGTTGATGAGTTGCACCATGTAGGGTTTTAATGCAACACTGAACTGAGTCAGATGCAGGACAACGTTTGCAGATATGCTTTCAAGAAAATTTCCGTTCTGATGTTGGGTTATAGGTGATTGCTTTTTAGTAATGGCTATCAGCAGGTTTTGCATCTCTCTGACAGCAATTATTTCTCTTCCATATTTCTGTAGTAGTTAACCCTGGCAGTTAGCTGTGAATCAGATCTAAGATCCTGAATGAGAAAAAGAGAGTTAATACCAATTTTGTTCAAATTATTAGGGGAGTTCACTATAGGTATTGACGTGATGAGGACCTTAGAAATAAGACATGCAAGATCACATTCTGAATTATCCCCAGACACACTAGCAGCTGTTTTCTTTTCATATAATTAACCAAAATATCATCATTCTTGCTGGAAGACAAGCTTTGTCAAGAGGCAAAGGCAAATGCCTCCAGCAACTTGTGAGGGTGAAAATTATGATAAACACTCCAAATTTTGCTGTGTTAGTTTATTTATAAGATGCTGTGCATATCTGAGAGAGCAGGAACAAATAAGGCTCAAAACAGTTGACATTTGTTTTTTCATGAAGTGCCACGGTATTGTCCTTTACTAGGGAAGAAGAGTTCATTTGTTCATTTCTAAAAATGCCTATTTCCTTTGGGGGATGACAACTATCTCTTCAAGTGAATTATTTGGAAAATCAACCCCTCCAATGTCTTCTGTTGTTAAGTTGATGTGTCAGTGTTATTTTCAGTACTGGAGAGGGGCTGTAGGCTTTAAGTTACACAAGTCCATTTGTCCCCTGCAGAGAATGAGGTGCCTGCAAGGACTGAGGAGACTGGTTATCCAGCAGAAAGTTTAGCTATTCTGCAGAACTTCCCTGGCTTTTCTGTGCTAGGACAAATAACCGCTCTGTTTTCCCATGAGTACAAATGACCTGTGGACATGCAGTGAATTAGAAGTGGAAGAGATGGTGATAAGCCAGGAGCACAGTGGCAGAACAGTAACAACATTGTGCCTTTCAAACCATTGTGACCATGCAAAGGACCTCTCAGAGTACCTGAGGTAAAGGTAAACGGTGGGGAAAAAAGTAGTTTGGAGCAGTATTTTCAGAGCACTGCCCAGGGACCTGAGGGTAGTGGTTTCAAGACTCCCAGAAGGCACTGAAGGAAAGCAAACTTCCTGAGTTCTCACCCGCAGGAAATGTTTCAAATCCCCAGCTCACTGCTTTGCAGTAGGTTTTAACGCCTAGCCCGTTTTGTAGTGATTCTTTTCGACAGAATGACAGGTTAAACAGCAAAACTGTTCGAAGCACAGTCTTTGTTCCTGACTTGCTCAAAGAGCACTCAGAGAAGGATAGTCCTTTGTTAGTGGTAGTTACAATATATATAACTAGTCAATGTAGCTAATTCAGATGGGCCCTGTTATTTCAGGGGTGTTCTCATTTGACTTTAAATCAAACAGCATAACCAAAATGAAATTATTATAAATGTCCAACTATATTGCTTTAATTTTTGCACTTTATCTTATATTACTGTAATTGCGTTTCCATTCCTGAGGTTTTTGTACATCACAAGATACTATTGCTACTGCAGCCAATTTCCAATATTGAATTCCTATAATGATAATTTAATAGATTCATAAATCTTTAATACTAAAACAGAGTATTTTGACTGTCTCAGTGGAACTGGTAATACTTTAAGAACATTCATATATCTACTGGAACATAATAACATGCTTATAATTTCTGTAGACATGGAAGGACTCAAAACTTTTCAAAATGTTGGTATTAGGATGACTGAGATTACACAATTTTTTATACTGCCCTTTTTTTTTTTTTTTTTTTTTTAATGTGGCATAAGAGAATGCTGATCAAGCTTTCCTAAAATACTTGACACATATTCAGGTATTTTAAAATACTAAAACACGTGATCAGGTAATAGAAAGTATATCTTTTGATTGCCTTTTAATTTTTTGCCCTTTTATTTTCATTAATAGCTTGTCGGATATGAAAGCTTTCTAAGCTCAGCAGGCACAGCTGACCATAGGCTGTAAAAATATCTGTGTCAAGGAAGGCTGATAGATGGACCTTATCTACAGACAGATTTCATCTGTCTCATCTAATGCTTATTAAGAAATCTAATCTCGGTTAAATCGTATTATACAAACCTTCAATTGGATCAAGGACTGCCAAAGAGCTGGTTTCTGCAGTAATTACTGGACTTACATCTCCACCTACTGGCTAATGGGGCAAAGTTCCAGTCAAATGGTAGTTTAAATGAAGTAGAAGTAGTGTTTTACCTGTAAAAGATTTTATAATTAAATTAAAATCATTTACAGGCACGATTTTCAGGGGAAGTTTGTTCAAAGTTCCTTGACCACGTATGTAATGAAGCCATTGACTTCAAAGTCCTTGACCTATGAATATTAGCCTATGTCTTCATAAAGAAAATATGACAAGATTTTTCAGCCAGAAAAAAATGTATTTAAATACACCTAGAGATCCTTTCATTGAGAATGCATGAGCACATCTGAAAGTCAAGTGTGCAGTAGACCTGTAGAAACTTATTCCTATTAATTCAGTAAAGCTTAATAGCAATAACAAGAATGATGTCACTACAGGAAATTAATTAAAAAAAAAAAAAAAAAACCACAGAAAAATCTGTTCTAGAAAAGGACTCGGACAACTGACCCTATTGGGTGATTGTCAGTGTTGGCATCCAGCAGGGAAAAGAAAAAGGTGAGGGGGAGAGGAAAAATCCCAGTAGCAGTTTAGAGATTAGCAAAGAGAAAAGGCTGAAATTTGGTAACAAGGAGTTCAAAGTCAAAGTGAACTGATAATGAGAATTTCTTTCAGAATAGATTTCATCCATTGGTAACAGTAGAGAAAGAGAAATGCTGTTTTTAAAAATGGTGATCATAGACAACGACTCTCCGATGTGATAGCAGCTGTGAAAAGGGCAAATGCAATCCTGGAACTTATTTTCCTGTAATCCTTGTCCCTTCATGGTTACAGAATATTTCAGAATCTCAGCTGCCCCTACTCTTTTTCCTCACAAGTCAGGATATCATCTCCTCTGAACCACAGATGGAATCTGTCATGCTTCTGTTGTCTTTTAGACACTGCAACCTCTTCCTGATTTCCCCAGGGAGAAGGGAAAAACATCAAATAGACACAAAATCACAGCTCCAAAGATTTTGCTTTCTCATTCTTTATGATGGGGCATTCACTTGTGAGAGACGATATCACGTCCTATCTACCTGCATCTTAATATCTTTTGAGTAGCATTTCTACTTAATTTCTGCTTAATTAGCAAGTTTTTGCTTCAGAAAGCTTTCTACTAAAGATACATTAGTAAAATCTTAACCTTTGTGAGGAATAGTAATCACAATCTCTCTAGCAGTCATATAAAGAATAAATAGAGAACAAAGCATAGCGAAACTAGAAATCTGATGCTTGGGTGCAGTAATAATAACTCTCTCACACACATACTGTTGGTTTTACAGAAACATCAGGTGGATCTACAAAAAAGTCATACAAGCCACATAGAATTAAGTACCTTTTTCTACAGAAGTTTGTGTTAAGCAGTGCTAGAATCCAGATGCTAAATGAACTTTCTTCTGATTTTTCTTTTGCGCTGAGCAATTTCTTCAAATAGTTGCAGAAAAAACACAAAATAGGAGAGTGTCCTGAATGAAAAACAAACAAACAAGCAAACAAACCAGCTATTACCCAGCTGGAAAAGAAATTTTCCAGAAATGTGGAAGCTAATTGAAAGAAACTTGAAAGGCACTTTGCTCTCTGTCTGTAAATAATAGGTACCTGCAGAAATACTAATTACCTAGAGAGACAATAGCTGTAGTTCTCAAGATAACTGATTTTTTAATGGTTTCATTTGTCTTGGAGAAAGTAATTCTGAAACTTTTAAATTTAATTAAAATTATTAAATGAATTTGTAAATTTCTGCATGTTGTGACCTTCTGGATATAATAGAAAATATAAAATAGCCTGAGAGCAGAACTGAAGCAGAAGGACATAGGTTCAACACGTAAAGCCGTAAACACCAGCAGAACTAGAGAGCTTCTTGCAACTTCATAGCAGCAGAGATGATGCCTTAGATATCTGAAAATGGTGGTCTTTCTGGAAATTAAGTGAACACATCTAAGCAGACAGGTTGTTTAAAAATATTTGATCTGTCATATAACCCCTAGTCTATTGCTAAAGAGAAATCACATCCTGTTTCAGTCTTCATTTTAGTGGCCTTCAGCCTCTGCTCATAAAATACTGGATCCATAATTCCTCTGATTGTTCTGACACAGCTCTGACTTTAGGTTCATTTCCCTTTTTTGAAAATAGCAGGCCAGATTTGTATGCAGCATCATACTGCATGCTATCCTCAGCAGTGCTATTGATCTGTATCTGCTGGAAAGATCTCTACTAATAGATCTTAAAGTTGCATTTGCCCTTTCCAAAGCTTATCTGATACTTGTTTCATCCATTCCTGAGCTATATGACCTTGCATATCTCAGATACTTGGAGCAGCTATTCTTGTAAAAGTTCAAATGATCCAGTCATGGTTCTGACGAGGTGACAGGCACAAGATGTCTGGGAAAGAAGCAAGATGAGATGTATCTGAAAGATTCCCTGAGAACTTTGATGTTGTTTTTCCAATACTTGAGTCCATTTTCATTGAATAAGTGATGTTTTTTCACTTCCATTTCTAATGAAGCCTGAAATGAACATAGCTTTTTTGTTTACTTACTTATTTGCAACAACATCATTGATAGTAGTAGTATGGCACTGGGAATAGTTTTTGTAAAGCTGGAAACAGAAGCGAAAAGTATTTTGGATAGGTTCTGTATGTTGGGAGGAAGACCATGCTGAGTTGTTTAGTCCTTCCTGCTATAACTAATATTTAATATCTCTACATTTAAACTACTTTTTGGTTGCGGGGGGAAACAATCCTTGTGAATCTGATCTAAAAGCTATTTTGACTCTGAACATTTTGGTAGCACCACTTTACCTTAACACAGATACTGCTCTATTAAAAAGCTGAAGTAAACACATTAATTTTATTCTTGCAATTTATTTTCTTACTGTGCTTTGCATATGTAATAACATGGAAAAAAAACAGTACATTTTTAAGGGAAGAATTATAACAGTTAATTATCCTGAAAGTTATGAAAACCATAGATGAGTATATGTTACTGGTGAACAAGATTTTAGTAAGTAAACTTTGCCAGCTGGAAGCGTGACTAAGATGACTAGCATTTTGATATTTGAAATACACTTTGAGACTTCTGGTGTCTTGTATATTTGCTATCTGTCTAAATAAACTTGGTGCTAGCCATAAGGTCAGAGTCTGTTAATATTTACTTTGGAGAATTCTGCCTTTCTGAGCCTTTTTTTTTTTTTTGCCTCTCTCTGCTTTTTGTCCCTGTAAGAGTAATGTTAGCAGCATACACATCCTTCCAGAGATAGGATAATAATGGAAAAGGTAAACTTTGGTGTCCTTAATCCATTTTTCAAAGTTAGGTATTTCAGTCTGAAGAATGTACTGGTTTGGAGAGTCTCTTGTTGGGACTCAGAAATCCTGTAGATGATAACAATAGCTTGAACAGTAGTAGCTCATCTCAGTGCCAGAGGCAGGGCTGGCAACTGATATGCTGTCAGATTTGTTAGCTAAAACAGACCCCTGTGGATTTTCATGACGGCTTTCCTTTCTGCACACTTGATATTCCTTATTTCTGAATTATTCAGCATTGCTGCTGCTGCTAAGTCAGCTACTGCTAAGTCAGTCCAGTGTCTCTGGAGCGTAATTAGCTAAGCAACAGTTAAAACCAGGCAAAAGAAACATCCCAGTTATATGTTCATTGCTTTGAGAGTACTCAAACAGCAGTTTAAAGTAACAACTACAGTTCACAGGAATCTGCAATGCAGGACTGGGAAACTCCAGAAGAGATATCCTGGTCTCAGTCAAGTTAATAACAAAACTCATGTTGTATGAAACAGGACAAGAGATAAACTTTTCAAGATACGTAAAAACAGATAGACCTAAACTAATTCCGAAATGTGATTTATCCTACATCTACCTCATTGTTAAGAGAAATAGAAGGACAGTCCCTTTCTCTATATGTTAAATGCTATAGTTAGTTTTTTTCCATGTCTCGCCTCTCTTGGAAATTGAAATTAGTTTAGTTCTTACTGAGATAATAACGAGAATATCTGGCTAGTGTTTTATTTACTGCTATTTTTGCTGAAGCTACATTTTGCTAAAAAAAGGAATGACATTTCAGGACTGGGAGCTTGGTAAGCTTTTGATTAGGTATCTAGGTGCTTTAATATTTGTCTCGTGGTAAGTCAGTATTCCCACTTGGTTTCTTTTCAATCAGAGTAGACTTGCTTATCTTAAAAAAGCATTCTTCTTCTTGGCAATCATCCTGCATCTCTAATCTATGGCAAAATGTACTATCAGCTATGCAGAATACAAACCTCTATCTTTCTGTGACTGATGTATATGGGAAAAATAGGCTATGCTGCTGGTCCCTTGGTTAGTGCTAAGTGAACCTGCTTTTGGTTTTTTCTTTGGAAGGAAGGTATTTGTGTCAGATGGGCACTGGCTTAAACGAACCCTTGAAATTCCTGAAAGACAATGGACACACGTGTTCCTGGGATTGGAACGGTTTTAAGAAATGAAATGAGAAAATTAAATTGTTGATTCCTTATGAGCACTTCATGAAAAGAGATTATGCTTTTTTTATTTGACCTTTCGCTAGAAGTCTTTAAATGAGATCTTTCTTAAAAGCTTTTGTTTGCATCACAAGCTTTACTGAATGTGTTATAAAGCCTCCCACTGAAGTAGAAAGATACTAATATTGAACTGAATAGATGAAGCACAGAACAAGTTACTTACTGGAGAGGCTTGTGGCAAAGCTAGGAACAGAGCAAAATCTGGTGTAACTATCACAAATATCTCTCCCCTGTCTTTTCAAAGGGAATTAGATATTCTGAATTTGGGTCTGTCGTGGTTTAAGCCAGAACAGAGTCATTTGATATTTTGAACCATTAGCTGGGTCTTGAGGAAAGAAATAGCATTTTCCCACAGGTTATAAAGGGCTGTGCTGCTTGTTGCTGGATGTTACTGCTAGTGCATATGCTTATGCAGCTATCTGCATTTGAGTTTGTCAAGAATTTGTCTACTGTCCAATTATCTATAAACTGTCTCATTCAGAACCCCATACAGTATGGTGCTGAATTGTTAAGGTCAAATGGAAGTGTCCACAGAGGACTCGAAGCCAGATTTTGCTACAAACATCTTGGGCCTTCTTCCCTCATTTTCTTTAGCTGTCATCTTTCTTTATAATCTAACTACTTTAAACTAACTAGTAAGGTTCTTGTTTCATTGTACTTTATGGGGGGAGAGGAAGGGGAGGGGAGTGAGTGAGCAGGTGCATGGTTCTGGGTTGTTGGCTGGGCTTAAACCAAGACATCAGCAATTTGGCAGAAAATTAAAAAAATATAAATTTAAAAAAACCCCAAGCATTTCATAAAATATTTTTGGACATTTAGCTGTTGTGTAATATTTCATGTCAGCTCTACAACCCCTTTCAGCTCATCTTCAGCTGATGCATACGTTGCTTTATTATCCCAAAAACACATGGAAATTGTATTTCAGCTTTCTGTGTACAGGCCTTATTAGCAAGCAAATGGGCAGCTGTATATTTATACTGAAGCAAGGAGAGACAGCAGTATCATGCAAGGTGACTCAATTGACTGATCACAACAAATACAGCTCAGAATATGGAACTTCTGATCCATGAAGATAAATTTCAAGCTATTATTAATGGAATAATTTCGAGTGACAAAGATACTCAGCAAAAAGTTTGTGCAAGTATTTTATAAGCTTAAAGAGAAGCTGATTTCAAAAAGGAAAATGTTTGAATTTGAGTTTTCTGAGTGCAAATATTGATATTATGGAACAGAAATTAGAAGAATCAAAAATGTAGGTATAAAAACAAGTGTTTTGTTAGAAATTGTTAGAATTATTATATTTCATCATTATCACAAGTAAGCTTGATTACTGAGGAAAACACCCTGGAGGACAGGCTTAAAGCCAATAGCCATCCATCCATATTAGTTACCTGCAAGAGTGATGTCAGAATTGACTGCAAGGACACTCCAGCTGGTGTTCTCCTAGGGAAACTTGGATGTCAGTTTTATTGCACTTTGTAGGCACACTTTCCTGCCCTGAATGTAGGGTCAGCACACTCTGATAATAACAAGAAGCAGAAGAGATGAGCCAGGGAAACATTTTTTGAGATGGAGGTTGTGCTGGCTGTGGCTTTTCCAGGTTCTTCCAAAACTGGAGTGATTCTGCAATTCTGATTTGAAGCACTCAGAAATATGCAGATTTGGGGCATCATTGCAGGTGCAAATGATACTGCTGGGTGCAGTGTAACTGGAAAGAATGGCCATACTGTCCTGGGTCCCAGAACCAGCCTAAAATTCATTATGCTCCCAGGAGTGCTGAATCAGGTAAAGCAGACATAAGCATTTGGTTTGCAAATCTGGTCTTCAGATCAGATCTTTAGATCAGAGTGAGGAGGAGGATTTGTGTGGTATACAAGATTATACATATTTGCTATGAAATTTTGAGACAGACAAGAGGCAGGTTTATTGAATGACTGTGGATGAGGGAAGAAGGGAAAAGAAATGATGGTAGATATTACAGATATTTAATCTGTGTTTGGAGCTGTTATAAACTACCTAATCAGAAAAAAAGTGAATAAGGCTCAATTTGAGCATGAATCAAAAATTTGAAAATATATTAAATAATCCACTTGCAGTTATCTTAAAGATAACAAAATTATTAATATGGGCTTGTCAGGAACTGCCCCTATCATAGAACTTCAGTTTCCTTCTATGAGAGAGGATATGGTGCCATGAGACACAGGAAGACCATGACCAGCTCCCTGCCACCAAGTTGGGGAAAGAATGCTCCTACTGTCTGGCGCACTGCTGACTTAGTGCTGTCTCCTGTGCTTTGTAGTGCCAATCTCCAAAAGCCATATAAGACCCCACACTCAGGAAAAGAAAAATGTGTAATTTTCTAGCATTTGAGTGAATAAAGCAGTTTGAGGAGGACAAAGCTACTCCATGGGGAAGACACAACATAACTTGCAGAGAATTAGAGGAGTCAGTGAGTGGTGAGGTCTCTCCCTTTGGCACCAGAAAGTCTTAGATGTGTCAAGTAATATTAGGAACCCTGTTACCTAGAAGAATAGGAAGGCAGTAAATACGATCTTCCTTCCAAGGCTTTTGGTGTTGTCAGTGTTTCTCATGAAGTTGATACAGTGTAGATACACATATTTTAGGGAATACTGTATAAAACTTCAGTGGTGGTGATTCACTTGTGCATAACACTTTGTCTTGCTATGAAAACTGCATTTCCATGGATGAAGAATAGTGCTCAGTGATTTGTTGAATGATTCAGCTTAATCAAAGAAACTAATTTAGTAATTGAGACATAGGGTGGAGCATTCTTAATTTACTGAGGTACTTTATTTATGTGTTTGTTTCCTAAGAGGGAAATACAGTAATTAAACCTTTTGTTATAAAGTCAGTGTGCAAGGCTTAAAATAACAGGAAATGTTTAACTTTAAAAGGTTTTATCTTAAAGATTAAGATTTATAGTACTGAAAAGTAATTCAACCAAACTTCAAACAGTATAATCAAAGTTAAGATTAGGGGCTTGCATGAAATCATATTTAAAAGGATTCTTTTAAATGTAGCTTCCTGAATAGTAGCACTGAAAACACTGTATTTGGTATTATAGGTCAACATTTTCTTAAAATAGAAAATAATTCTTCTTAAAATAAGGTGTTTTCAGCAGCTAACTAGGCTGTCATGAATGGAGAATGTCTGATTGCACCGAGGCTGTAGGAGACAGGTCCCGCTAGAGCAGTTTAGTGATTGAGAAAAGCCCTATTCATGTATCAGTTTCGAAACAAACACCTTTTCCAAAGAATTGATATTTCAAAGGATTATTTACATCAGCAGACAAGCCATGCACTTTCTGAAAATGGATTATTTTTATGTTTTTGATACTTACTGCAATAGATTGCATGCTGACATCTTATTAGAAAATATATTCAAAAGATCTTACATTAATCTCCACCTAGAGTACAAATTAGCTGTGCTTCATGGATAAAATTCTGTCACTGGAAAACTAAACTCAAAATCCTTCATGCAAGAAGAAAAATGTTCTTGACTATATTCCTTTCTCTGAAACAGGAGGTTTTTATTAGTTACACTATTTGTCAAGAACATGATACATATTTCTTGCTGAATACTTAGCTGTTGGCTTTTTTCTTGATAATGAAATACATATACACATGCTCTGAACATATCTTGACAGTGGTGTGAACTTCATTGTTCCACAGAGATGTGAAGATCTATTGTAGGAATATTGGCTTGGTAGCATAGTGTTCATCATGTGGACACCATTGCTCATGGCAATATGAGTTTGTGGAGATTGATATTCATTTGGAGTTTTGCCTGGCACTCATCTTTATTATTAGCACACAGCCAATAATGTGTTGATCTTGAAGAACTACCAGGAATGCACACATGGATCTTTTGCTGACATCTACTGTGTACTTTCACAGTTCCTTAAGTTACTGAAGCAAAAATAGGAAGACTTTTTTTCACTATTTCTTGATTTTCTTCTTATTCATTACTTCAGATAACACCTGTAGAGCCAGAAATAAGAGACTGTATCCTCTAGCAGTTATCTTTAAAAACTGAACCCCAAGCAGGAGTTGACCTCTTGCTTCATTGCTCTCTTATTTAATAAATCCCATAGGAAGTGAAATCATGTCTCAAGGTAAATCCCTCCCCTGTGATGCAGGGAGAGAGTGTTTTGTCTGTCACTTCTATACAGGGAGTTGAAGTACACTGAGTTTTCTCCTTTGGAAATGCAGGTGTATGAACCACTCCCAAATTAATGGGAAGGTACCTAAAGGGTATTGGTACAGGCAGGGTGATATATGGAGGAATAAAACAGCTAATGTAGAACATGCTGTGTCAGATTTGCTTGAAGCTGCTGTCCCTGCTCCAGGAAGAGAAGCAACAAAGACAAAATGCTGACCTCCGTGAAGCTCATTCTTCTTCTGAGAAAATGTACTCAGTCTTTCTTTCTTGCTATTACTCTTTGTCAAGAAATCGAATCCTCCTGCTAGAGCAGGCTTTGGCCTCCAGGAATGGTTGCATCTGCAAGTGATTGAAAGATGTTGTCAGGAATCCACTTCACCTGACCCCAGAACACAGCTCACTTGTGACTGTATTGCTTTTCTGCCTCCATTGAGAGATTAAGCCTCATCACTAAACAGAAAACTCAATTATGAATAGGGTTCTTTTAGCATTACTTGGAAGCAGGTTTTTCCCTTTGGCTTCTTTGCATTCCCATTCACTCCTAGTATTAGTTGTTAATGGAATAGCATCTCACGTAATTACAGTAGATACATGGTTCTGCTTTTAAAGTACAGTTATGAGGGAGAAATATTTGCAGTGTTCTGTTTTATCTTTATTCATGAGTATAGATTTAGAAGTATGGTATCCTGTGTGCAGCTTCAGAAGGAAAGCTATAAAAGTGATTCTTTCAGTGTTAATAATTTCAATCTTTGACCTGCAATTCTGTGCTTTATAATGTACTTATTTGTGTTTTGCAATTTGTATTTAATTGCTTGTCTGAGAAAGCTCATGCATAACATAATTCCTTTAAATCTTTCATTAGTTTTATTTTCTTGCCAGCAGAATATGGCTGAATGCTACAGCAGCTGCTTTGCAACTATAACTCTTCTCTCTTATTACTGGTAATGACAGCCAACAATTTACTGTGTGTATTAAGTCTGGTTATATGTTGTTGTATAACTGAAGTTTTCAGGAAAATATTTTCACAAGTGTAGGACAACAAATGTCAGACTGACCTAATTACTGTTCTTCGCTACAGTTTCTAGGGGCTCTCTTCTCTTCTGCTAGCTGGAAATGAGTGGTTTAAAAATGTATTCATTAGCAAAGTATTCAGATTTATTATCCTGCCGTTTATGGCATCATAATTCCCATTTCTTTTTAGCTGGTTGTCAGGGAATACTTTTGTGTATGAAAGTAAAGGAAAGACTGCCATAAATGGAGGGAGTGCAACCTGCTAATGAGAGCCATGCTTCCTGGCTTACACTAGCTACAGAGAGAAGTGTCCCCTGAGGGTTCCCCCCTTTCAGGGGAGCTAGTGGAGTTTCCCAAGGAAGAAATGGGGAATGAGCTAGGTCAGGATCAGAGTGGGTATACTTTTATTCAGTTAGCATAATCCATGCTGACCCTGCTAGTAAATAACAGATGGCAGTCTCAAAGATTAAGGGTAGATTACTGAGCGGTACAAACAGAGGTGATGTAAATACCTGCAGGGCTAAAGTGGTGAGAAGTTTCTGGGCAGATGGAGCAGTTTGATGCACTAGGGAAAACAATGATTTGAGATGTGAAGCCCACCTACATGCTGGCACTGAACATGGGTACAGCAGCACCTTGATCTCTTAGAGAGATTTGGTTCGTACTCCCAAGGACAGCCTCCGCATTTGAGGCCAAGAAGCTGGAGAAAAGTGGACTCAAGACTTTCAAGTAGCCACTGATGATAATCTTTGAAGTGTTTCCATGAGGAGCTAAGAAATCTGTTGGATCAGAAGGACTGAGCATCTTTGTGTAGTCTGTAAAATGATAACAGTATTACCAATTCCCTCCTAGGAATATTATCCATTTAACGAGACTATCTGTCAGTACCCATCTAGACAATATAGAGTCCATTTGTTCATGGTGGTGAATGTGACCGTGGTGGAGCAGATCAGATGAAGTGATAGTTTCACTGGGGCTGGTAGCTGCACTTTCTAACAAAGATTATTCTGATTATTTGTTTTTAAGAATTTATTTTTATGTTCTGGGCTTTTTACTATTGGGTTGTTTGTTTGGGTTTTTTTTTTGGGGGGGGGGGGGTGAACTCTTTGCAATAAAGCCTTTATAGGTTAGTTGCAAGAGTCCTTATTACTGTCTGGCTTACCTTCCTGCCAGTTCAGCATTTGATATGCTTTTTGTGTGCTTTCCAACTTAATTTGGAAGCAATAAGGCTTTCACTCGCAATTTTTTTGAAATGATTCAGGGATGACTGCTCCAAATTTCTCCAACTCTTCAGATATTTTTTAAAATAACCATTTTTTTTTTTTTTTTTTTGTGTACAATTAGTCTAGATGAGTGCAAAAGAATAGTGTTTCCTGGAAGCAAGCATAGACAGGAGTCTTGGGATTTGGGTTAATGCAGCTCCAGTACTTTCAGTTTTCAGTTTTTTCTTGCAGCATTTTCATCTTACATACATATAGGTTAGAGGAACCCTAACCTATCCTTGTGCTATCTCATGGCAGGCAGTAGGATGATGCCGCATAAGCATATCTGGACTGTATAAGCCTCTGCATCAGGGAGGCAGAACGCCTGCAAGGCAACTGCAGTCTCTGTCAGTGAGTCACCCATAAGCCAACTGTGTATCCAGTCCAGCTCTATCCCATTTGAGGGAGGATTACTTCTGGGGAGCTGCTTTTGAATTGCTACCAGAGCTCCCCTGCTTATTGCTGTTCTCTGTACTATACCTTCCAGCTGTATGAAAATAGCAGACCTCATTATTATTTGAATAAGTTCTTATGCAACAAAACAGGTAATTCTCTTTCCTGTAAAATGCAATCAGAAATAAACTTTGTGGGCCATTAGCCAGAACTGGGTTTCATGGAACAGAAATAGTCTTATATATGTCTACAGGATGACTGCAGAAAGCCACACGTTGTCATACTCATTCCATGAGCTGCTTCGCTTCAGGTCAGCTCCACTTCAGGGTTATGTGCTATGCTTTTCCATGTACTTATTATCACACCAACACAGAGAAGTTTCCAGTCCCAAGGTAGTGCAAAACCAGCTGTGAGATGGGGCACAGCAAGCTCCTGGCTGCTTGCCCCCATACATATGCATGTAAGACCTGACCTTAAAGCTTAGGTAGGGATTGCTAGCTGATTAAGCAGTATGATGACAGCTGAAGGTTCAGATGCCTTTCAAATGCAAAGTTCAATAAATCAGGAGTAATTTGAACCATTCAAGCACATTAGGAGGTTCTGAGCTAACAGATAAAAGAGCATGGGTACCAATGTGAGCAGCTGAAAGAAAACTTCTGTTCAACATCCATCATTAATCAAAAACCTATGTGAAAATGCATAAAAAATGTGAAGGAAAATAATTTGTTCAACAGGCAGAAGACCATATCATATAGTGTCAGCAGGAAAGCAATGTACTTAATACTCTATAGTATTTGCTCAACACTGTAATGAAGATAACATACATTTACCGGTATTTTTCCATGTTTTAAGACTGAGAAATTAGACCAACAGCATAATTTCATTGCAGTTGGTGATAAAACCTCAAAGTTCATTTCTCTGGGTTTCTACAGCCTTGCCTGCCCACCTTTACAGCAACATCAAATTAAAAGCAGATGCAGTCATGTAACAATGAAGTGCTCAACCTCATCAGTTTTCAGCTCCATCCTTCAGTGTGAAGTGTTTTCCAGTGTTTTTTCTGTCAGTTCCATTTTTGAAAAAATGCTTTCACTGTTTCACGGTTTTTACAAGAAAATATTGTTGTGCCCCTGGTGCAGACAAGGAGAAATCCAATTTCTTTGTACTGAGGTGCCTGCCTCCCCGTTACCCTTCATAATAAGATAGCACAACAAATTATAAAGCTTTAATAAATAGCTGTCATACATCTAAGAGCACGTTTCCAGGGTCCCAGAATATCTTTGTCTGCATATTTGCCTCTTCAGGCAGTGTTTTTCTTGCCTTCCTAAAACTGAATGATAATGGTCTTGAAATCTTGGATCATTTGCAAATGGATGACCTGCTTTTTGTAGCAATGGCCTGGCTACAGGGGCTTCAGTCTCCCTCCCTGTCAGCATGTAATCATTTCAAGCTTCTGCATTAACCCCCAAAGACAGACATGGATAAAACACTAAAATTACCTTTTGTCCCCATTTCCTGCCTGCATTTGAAGCAGTGTGTGTGCATGAGGTAGAGTGGGGGCAGCTGCTGATGGTACTACTGAAGAACTGATCAAAGGAATAACATACATCCGCATCCTCAGCTCCATGGCAGATCACAGGCCATATCGTTAACTGTGTGTCTCATCCACTTAGCCAAGTGTAAAGGCTCTGTCTGCTTGAATCAGAGTCACTAGGGGTAGTTTGTGGGACCCTGAAGAAAAGGAGATTCCATCAGCATGCTAAGCAGCAGTATTTTGAAAGGCTTTGCTAAAAAATCAGGAGCAGCTTATTGTGATTATACTTCCCCTTATTTAAAATTTTGCAACTTATTTAAATGTTGTATTTATTTTTTTTTTTTTATTTAAATGTTGTATTTAAAATTTTGCACCTTATTTAGGTGTTCCTGCTCTGGCAGGGGGATTGGACTAGATGATCTTTTGAGGTCCCTTCCAATCTCTAACATACTGTGATACTGTGAAAAAAAAAATGGGTAAAAAGAAACCCCACTGAAAACCGGGTTGCCATTTCCTTGCAGTGCTTCAATACTAACTCATCACATTTGCCCACCTGAATCATTCAGCGTTGTACAAATAAGCTTCAGCCTGAAATACTGCAGGAAAGCCAGGGGACAAAAAGAGCTTCAGTTTCATGTGGAGTTTATGGTGGTGACTGTAATTCAACTGCCTTTTTTTTCTGAAGTTCCCAACTGTTGCAAATATGCATGTGGTGCTGTACAGTAGTATGCTGTATAGTTAGCAGAATGACCTCTGTTCCTCACCTGGCATCCATAAAAGATCCAAGCAGCTGTTTTAGCAACCCCTGTGGAGGAGTGCATATGGCACAGGAAACAACACAGGTGTCCTGGTTTAGCAGTAGCAGTCATTTTTTCTACTGGTGCAGTGCTGTGTTTTGACTTTTGGCCTGGGAATAATACTGATAAAGCTGATGTTTTCAGTTGCTGGTCAGAATGTTTACCCTGACCAAGGACTTTGTGAGTCTCATGCTCTGCCAGGGAGGAGGAGAAGCCGGGAGGAAGCAGGGACGAAACACCTGACCCAAACTAGCCAAAGAGGTATTCCATACCACAGCACGTCATGCCCACGAGGTAGAACGGAGAGTCCCCGGAAGGGCTGGATCATGGCAGGGTGGGGGTGAGGTACCGGTTGGTGAGCGGTTGTATTCTCTTCCTTGTTATTTCCTTTATCATTATTACTATTAGTGGTAGCAGTAGTGATTTGTGTTATACCTTAGTTATTAAACTGTTCTTATCTCAACCCGTGGGAGCTGCATTCTTTTGATTCTCCTCCCCGTCCCTCCAGAAGCGGAGGGAAGAAAGGTGGGGGGGGGGGGAAGTGGACTTCGTGGTTCTGATTTACGGCCTGGGCTTAAACCATGACAACAGGCCCGATGGACACAGCCCCACTGGTCCTGCCTGCAGAGCAGAGGCTAGGGTGAGCAGCGCTGCCAGAGCACTCTGTGGTCCAGCTGCCCCAGTCTGCTTGTGAGGTTGTGCTGGAAGGTGTCAGCTATGCAAAAAAAAGGCTGTTCCTGAAGCGGTTTGTGATCCTGTTGTGAAATCACTTTTGCATATTATGTACAAAACTATTTTTCTGAGCTGTAATGTCTTTAAAATCTACTTTAATTTGGAATAAATACATAGTGGTTTAGAGTTATAGAAATCAAAGTCATAGAGTTATAGTAATTCAAATGAGCTAATCAGAATAACCTGTAAATTTTAATAGCAGACTGCTTACCAGTTGGATTTGTTATCATTATTTATCCAGAAATCTCTGCTGGGAGGACAGGGTCTGAATTAAAAGGCTATTTTGGAAATAAGAACTTGTGTTGGTCCAGCGGCAATGTTTTAAGAGGAATCAATTTATCGTCTTTATTTTAAAATTTCTCATTGAGAAAACTTTACTTATGATGCTACACTGGGCTTAAGTAAAACAATAAAGCAAAAGTAAGCACTGGAAATGGAAGATAGTTCTCTGGTTTATGCCACTACATCTAAACAGGGGAAGATAACATGGTAATTGGACAGTAATTCTGTTCAGCTCCTGTCCCTATATATTCTGAGAGAACAGATAGTGGTGGGATTTAAGGAACTGTTGTTATTCCCTAATGTAAGGGGGGTGGTGATGGAGTCACTGTGCAGCCAGGATGGATAATTTAAACATATGCAGCTGGCCTTGTTCCTTATTTGAAAATAGAAGTGTAATCTCAACTGAGATTACATTTACCTAAGTGTTACTTTCCATAGACGTGGATTTCCTTGTTAGCTTGAACAGATTTTTCCTGTTTAAAAGTAAGATGTACACTTGGGTTAGAGCGTTGGCATTGTCTTAGAATTCCAGCTTCATATTTCATAATAACCCAGAGGGAAAAGATGATCGTAGGAGGTTCATTGTGCCTTCCTAATCAAAAGAATTGGATTTTCACAAGAACCAGAAACAGAGTGACTTCCTACACTACCAGAATTCTTATGCTCTGCAAAACACTACTTGTCTGTTTGAATCCTCATCTTGGGTTAACTTTAAATGCAGAATCTAGTATAGTTGAGAATCTAGACATGTTGAGAAAGACTGTATATTTTTTAAAAATGTGTTTAGTTTTCAATATGCTTCAAACTGAAGCTTACCAAAACCCAGGAGAGCTAAAATGCTCCTGTTTTAGGAATGGCTGATAATGTTTTGCCTCTAATCAATCTTTATTTCTACATTTAATTTTCAAATATTATATTTTCAAGGGACAACACTGAATATAAATGATACCCATCAAATACGAAAAGGTGCTAAATCGATAGACTTGTTTCAAATTTTGCTTAGAGGGCTTTTTTGTTTCCCCTGGCAATTCTTGCTCACTTCCTACTAATAGGCTGAAGGGGTTTTTGCTGCAGCTGAACTCCTAATTCCAAGATCCATCCCCCTCATGACATGAATGTGGCTCAGCTGAAGTGCTGCTCCCAACTCCCCTTTCCTGCTCACAGCATTCAGGCCTCTGTCTTTAGAACTGCTGGTCTCTTTAGTATGACTTGCTGTTACTTTGCTCCTCAGTTTTATCCTTCTGAACACCTTTGCTTGTAGGATGGCTTCAGAATGCTTGTTTCTGCTTATTTGCCTCCTTAGTTAGAATCCTGTAGATCTCCCCTAGCAATAATTCATATAGACTTTTGATTTATGAGAAGTAGAAGCCTTTTCAGAGGCTTCCATCTCTACCCAACTTACACACCTCTTCTACAGCTTCATTAATTTTCTAAATATGAAAGGGGAGGCTAAATGGGCCTCAGCATCATTACCCACATAAGGGCTCATCACTCTTTTACAACACAGGGGTTTTTTCAATGGAGTTTAGCAATGTCCTAAGAAAAATACGCAAAGAATGCCAAAAATTTGTACTTTGAAGCTTCAAGTGTAAAATGCCACTGAGACAGTTTTCATGTAAGGAAACTAACTGGTCATGATCTCCAACAACAGTTACTACATAAGAATGCACATTTTTATCAAAACTTTTTGACCTCTGCTAGTCATGAAAAATTTGCTACTTTTAGCATCAAAATGAGGCCTGGTTGCGATTTTAGTAGAGAGACTGTAGAGAGTCTATTGTTTAGGTGGAGATGCAGGCTCCAAAAGTACCAGTCAAAGAAAATTAGCTCTGTTCTTTATCCTGCATAATAGTGCCTTCTGTGCTGGGAAGTAGCCAGGCATCAGGAAAAGCTTGTATGACTTTGTCACAGCCTGTCATAAGCTGCTACTATCACTGGTGGGTATTGTTGGGTACATACCCACTCTTCTGCCACATTAGCATTTCACAAGTTTGAGTGTCCAGGAAAGATATTACTTTAAAACATAATGGAACTCTGCTAAATCTGAATGCAGCTCTGCTCTGGAAAAGGGAATAATTTTGTTGTCAACATTGAATAGAATTTGAATGCAGCTGCTTAAAAAGCAATATATTTATCATTGCAAAGTTAGCTATTTTGTGCTAGCCTATGGTTGAGTACTCTTTAAGACTGAGTATTTTAGAAAGTTTGGGGAAAAAAATCAGGAGAATATTTAGCACAGAAATAAACACAAGAGTGCTCTGCCTCTTACAGGACAGTTATCTCACAATTTAATTATCACTTGTAAAATAGTTGACTGGATGCCAGTGAGTAGAAATGTATGAAACATTCATGCATATTTATGGTAGGTAAGATGGAGACAGCATGCATCTGTATTAAATCTATCAACTCTTTAGAAAGTTATAGCAAAGGGAAATTAACATAAGAATATCCCAGCTGCTTAAGACTGACAATAAAATTATGCAACAGTTTAATAAAAGAATAGAGATTACCGAAACCAACTGGATATATAGGAGTCTGCACAATGGAATACAGCTCTATACATTTGAATTCGTGTGACAGTAGCTTCTGTTTGCTTTGTGAAAATTGCTGGGTTACCTTACTGTAAATAGTTGGTATGTCAGAGTTACATACATTAGCAGAGGGGAAAAAAACAAGCTGGCAATTTACAGTGTACTGTGGTGGCAGGTTTGAATGTACAGTGAATAAACCAAGGTGGGGACAGTTCTTGTGGGGATCAAATCGACTTTAAGACAGACCTTTTCCTTACATAGTTGATCAGCCATATATTTTAAGATTCTGTTTCTAGACTCTAAGGAAGTAATAATGCAGTGATTTGCAAAACCTATGTGATCATTTGGTGCAGATAGGGGCACAAATTCATCAAAGATGAAATTCTTCAGAAGACTAGACACTTGTTCTTGGTGGAAAAAAAAAGAAAGAGTAAATCCTATAGGGTAATGTCATAGGTTTTACTTTTTAAATGTTGATGTTTTGTAAAGATGGAGGTGACTCATGTTAGAATGGATAAAAGAGAAAACAGTGTCTTGCAGATATATTAAATGTAAAAAGTCAGTACATTTAGAAATACATTTTTTAAATCTACCTGGTTCTAGAGTGAAAATATAAAAATCTATATAAATCTATATTAAAAAAAAATCTATATAAAAGATTCT
Organism: Psittacula echo; assembly: GCF_963264785.1. NCBI lineage: Eukaryota > Metazoa > Chordata > Aves > Psittaciformes > Psittacidae > Psittacula > Psittacula echo. The sequence goes on along the minus strand of NC_137735.1, from coordinate 40,533,035 downwards.
CCTTTTTATTTTATTTCTTGAAAAATCAGTAAGTCTGATCCGTATTCATTCTAGCTACATCAACATTTTTTCTATGCACAGCATATAATCTGCCCCTCAATTTATCTCTAGCTGGCGCAACATTTAAGTTCATGAGTTTTGTCATCATTTTATTAATCTATATCACTTTCTTGACATTTGAGCAACTCAATTTCAGTTTCTTCTATTTCTGCATTCACTTCATGTGGGTGACCAAGTCTGTCTCTCACATTACACATACACAGATTACAGTTTTTAGTTTTATTAGAACCCTTTGTTATCTAGGATTAGTGTCAGCTTCTGCTATTTGCTTTAAGAAGGTTTGGTGCCGTATCAGCAATCACTGCAGAGAGCACTGGGAGCAGTAACCACTGAGATAAGGGATTTGAATTTATTCACTCTTCTGAGGTGCCCTTATGTGGTATCACTAGGGTGGAGGGGCACTCTCGTTGATTAACAAGACATTGAAATTCACTATAAAAAGTGCTCGAGCCCAGCTCAAAGCTTCACTCAGTAGCTCATCTGTCATTTCTGGGACTGTCACTGTGCCAGCAGCAACGTGGCCTCTTCCTCCTCGTCTATCACCTCCCTGACTTCACAAGGTCAGCATGACCCAGCTCTGACTCCCCAGCTGACATTTACTCCAGGTTTTGTACACTGTGCCAGTTGGTTTGGCACGGAAGGTCAGTTTGTCTAACATATCCTGCATGAGATGGATGCCTCTTTCTGGCACTCATCCATTTCTCTTCAGCAGTTCAGCACATAGCCTTTAATGAGTCTGTATTATACAAAGAGATGCATAGTGCAATATGGCATTCACCGGATATAGTTATAATGAACAAATTTCACCTGTTTCAGTCAGGTGATTTCTATCCTATGCTTTCCAAAGCACCTCTGCATGCAACAGCATCTCAGTTTAACAATAATCAATGCACAGTGTAATAAATTCTTTACACTGAGTAACAGGTGATACAAACATTCATTATATGACACTGAATACATGTATCATACATTGAAAATCTTCCAGTCTCAACATCAGCGTACCTACTGCATCCATCTTCTAGCACAAGTGCTTTCCCACTTTCATTTCCTAAGTGTCTTTCTACATGCTGTCAAAGCTCCTTTTTCCTTTTCTCAAATCCTTTAGTTCCACTGTATACACTTTTGCAGTGTAATGATTCCAGACCCTGCTGTGTAGTTCATTTGTTTGCAATATACCACATTTGTTTCTAATGCAAGTAACTTCATGTTCCTTTTAAGTATGTGTCATTCTCTCACCTTGAAAATTCTTAGTAAGATTGTCTCTTTTCTTCCTCTGCATGTAAATTATGAGAAGTTACAAAATTCCTCACTGACTACAGTTTAAGCTGCTGCTACACTTCTTTTAGTGAACTTTTTAATTTGTGAGCTATCTTTCACATTAACCATTTACCTGCCTTTTCCTCAGCCTGGCTTTTATTGCAAAACATTTTTTTTGGGCGTTCTTTTTGCACTCCTACTCAATCAAACTATCTTAGCACAGCAATCTGACCTCTCGAGTCGCTTTTGGATCAGCTGACTTTTACTTGCAATATTGTTCTTTTAGGTATAGTCAGTGAATCTGTGCAGAACTTCTCATGTGGAAGGTTTTGATAACTATTTTTAAGTTTCGCAACCTTAGCCTTCCAGCCTTTCTGATGTTTTGGGAGTCTTTGTCCTTCTAAGTTTTTGACAAAAAGTATTTTACAGCTTCCCACTATAATTACTCACATAATATTATGCTACAGCAGCTCAAGTGTGATTGCTTAAGTGTCTGAGTAGGGCATCTCATGAAAAATTCCTTCTACAAGCATTGCTTTGTACTTGACATTTCTATACGGAAGCCATTAAACAAGAGATTAATTCTTTTCCTTTGGGCTCAGTGCAGTTCTTATCTGCATGAGTGATCCTGTTGACTACAAAAGGACTTTTCATATCAGTCATGATTGTAGGACTGGACATATTTTGGAGACAGTTTAAAGCCTGTTCAGCAGGCTCGTGGCGTGGAGTGGAATACATACCCTGTGCCAAGTGGTCAGGTTCGCACAGCTTTATTGCTCATCGCACTCCAGTGAAAATCAAAAAGCCATCCTGTTTGTCCTTTTCATTGCTCTTCCTGCAAAACAACAAATGTCAGAACATTTTGTAGAGTAAGAACGAATGAAGGGACATTACATGCAGTTTCTTTCTTCTTTTTTTTTTTTAAGTAAGTGCAAGAGCTATGAGTTTGCTGCTGTTCCAGTCATTGTTTGGGAGTTTTGCTAATTGTCATAAATGTTCTGAACTTTCACATCCAAATAACAAGGAGGTTCTTTATTCTGTACTAGCACTGGAAAATCCACAGTTTAGTTCTAAAGTATCATTTGTAAGCAGCTGCCAATTATTTTGCAATTTGAAGTCTCTGTTTTTTCTTTATCTTCCATCTGATTCATCTGCAGGGATTGGCTTTCAGAGGCTATTCAGTGTGCCAGGAGAAATGCTCAAGAAAGATATTGTACCTAAGTAAATTAAAGAAATCCTGCATTTCCCCAGTGATTTCTGGGACTGCATTTCTTCTGTCAGTAACAATTTAGTTATAAGCATTCTCTATTCAAGTTCATCTTTATAAAAGGACGTTGTGTTTTGATTATTTAGAACCTGAAGTCACAAAGGGCATGTTGTAGTTAGATTTACTTCAGTATGAATTGAAAATGTATCGTAGTAATCAGAATCCCCAGGGGAAGGTTTCCAATAAAATCTCCATTTAATTTATTCATATGTGGAAAGAACAGTCAATATTTGAGATATGAAATGTCAATAAAAGTAAAAAAGTATTAGCATTTGGTGTATGTTACAGTGCAGGGCCTTGCCAATTAGAATATTGCAGCTTTGTTTCACAGAGCTTCTATGTGCTTTTAAAAATATAATCTCTAAGGGAAAGTAGAAAATCTCTTAAAAACAGAGCTCCCTAGTCATGAGAATGGGTAGTTTAATATAAGATACAATCTAAAATATATATATGTATATATTTAAAGCTATCATATAGAAGTGAGAGGTAAAATATCCGCAATGTTTTTTGTTATCATGAATGAGGATGAGGGAATAATTTTTCTAACATTCATGCGTATGAGGATTCACTAGCATCCTAATGGTGGCAGAGGACACACTGCCTGCTGTTTTATCTTCTCCACTGGCTTGGGTAAGATATAGCAATATAAAAATTGTTATGACAGGAAAAATATGGCAGGATGTCATTCCATTAACTTGATGTCCTCTTTAATAAAATTCCAACTTATACATGGATTCCTGTGATACCGACCAGTCCCAAGTTTACTACCAAATCCTGAATCAGTGGCAAAGGGGGAAGTTCTTATTCTCTAGTCAATTCTTCAGGGATGGTACCATCTGCTTCCATAGCCCCAAACAAACCATCTATAATAATTCAGAAGAAAAATGCCCCTAAATGGGGTAATTTTCCCTCAGGAGCTGCAGTGTGGCCTTAAGCATACAGCGTAGGATCCAGTTTCATGTTTCTTCTGTGAGAAGAAAGCACTGCCTGGAAGCCATGCAAGTCCCTGTTGCATTATGCGGCTCTTGCTGACCCGTCTTGAACAGGAATGTGTTCCTTTTCGCTCCTTGCTCTAAAACTCATAAGGCGAGTGTTGACCTGCATTGATTGAATTGCACATTTGAGTTGGACTTTCTTCAGCCTGTTGTTTCCTTCCTGTTCAGTGCAGATCACTTTGCATCCCCCTTCCACCACAACTTCAAGGAATCAGTGAGCAACATTTAAATCTTTAGAGCTGGCAATGTATTTACTGCATTAAAAACATGGTCTTGGTAGTGAAAAGAAAAACCAAACACTTAGTTTCCATTACAAAATTCCTGCTTGTAAATTTAAATGCACTTTTCTTAAATATTCTCTAAAACTAACTTTAAATATCGAATTATTTTTCTATTTTATTTGTGGAAAATCCTGAGTTAGTTTAAGTAAATTCCACATGCTTGTTCAATGAATAAACGGGAACATGGGGAATGTAGCAAATGCTTTATATATCTATCTACATGTCTAGTACATTGACTGTTTCTCATCTAGAGTCCATTTTGGGGTGAAGAGATAAAAGTTGTTTGCTTACAGTATCCTTTGCCTATGCCTTCCATAATTTTGCAGTTCACACAAACACACACAGAGGCACACACACACGGTCCAGACATCTTCATTATCATTTGTATTGTTTTATTCATCCTTCAGGTCTCCTGTGATGGCTGGAGGTCTCTTTGCTGTCAACCGGAAGTGGTTTTGGGAGCTGGGAGGCTATGATCCAGGATTAGAAATATGGGGAGGAGAGCAGTATGAAATCTCCTTTAAGGTAAGTCATCAAATCACCTTATACAATTCTTCCTTACTTTTTGGGTGCAGGACTGGTGATCAAGATGCTTTCATTTCATGGCAGGGGGGTTGGAACTAGATGATCTTAAGGTCCTTTCCAACCCTAACTATTCTATGATTCTATGATTCAAACTGGCTTTTATCTTTTAACTAAAATTAATTTAGTACAATAAGACTCTTCTTTAGGGTGGAAATGGAAAGATAAAATTGTAGACAAAAGTACCCCTTTCAGTAGCAGTGAATCACTAGATCTGCTCAGCTGCTGTGAGCTGTTATCTATAGACCAGCTTTTTGAAATCAGATGACTTTCAATCGCATTTGAAGTATTATAATGACAAAATATGTAGGGAGTTTTCAAATGCTGAGGTTATGTTATATCTTCATATCCTCTATGTGGACATGCGTATTCAAATCTGTTACTTGGCTTTTTCATGTTGAGTTGGAAGTCCTGTTACTTTCCACGTGTAAAATAAGTATTTGGATTACCTTGATGAGAACTAACATGTCTAATTTAGAAAACTGAGTTTATTGTGTTGCAGTAGGCCTGTAACTTGATAGAATTTCATGACATAGATGAATTGAGTCAAGCACATTTGGATAAAGCTTGGTACTGAAATCAGAATTCACATTTAGCTTCAGGATCTTTCCAACCTACTTCCAAACTCTGGCAGTGTAAAGCTTAGTAAATAAATGTAGTATGTCAGCCATGACTAATATCATACATCTTGCTGAATCTGAGTTTCAACAGCAATTAAAACAACAGAGCTGAGGCCATTCTGTTGACCGAAACATACAGTGTGTCCTGGATTGCCAGGCTGTTTTTACAGGGGTTATCAAGAACAGCAAAATAGTTTATATTAACTGTGCTACTGTCATGTTTCTCCAAATAATTTTTATGTGCCAGCAAAATAAAACAGGAAGGCAGAGGAAACCCAATAGCTAGAAAGTGTATTTAGAATATATTAATTTACCTTCTGTCCATTCACATTGTTTCACAGGCAAATGTAAGTAGTCACGAGTAGCTGTTACAGCAGTCTTTGACAGGTCACCCATAATTTTATTATCCTATTACAAGTATTCTTCTTTTTTTTTATCATCACAGACTACACTTGTAATGCTCTCCTGTCTTTTTATAGAAACCATGGTAACAGCACTGGAAATTGAGATACTAGGTTGTCCCAGCGTGTTTTGTTCAACTGATAGGTTCTTTTGGAGGCAGCTGTGTCACACTGGGTCTCATTTCAGTCATATCTCCTGATTCATTTCATTAGTATATACTGACCTTAGGGTCCCTGTCCTATCTTATTAGTGTTAGAAGAACTAAAAAACTACTCTTTAGAAATTGTTGCCAAGTAGAAATAACTTTCTATTGGAAGAATTTAACAGATGTGAGTTTTAAAAAGAAGACTCCTGTTTCGTCTGGAATGACAAAGAAATGAGAGAAAACTCATGGAGGCAAAAGGGAGAAACAGAAAAGATTGATTTTTATGATATCGGATCACCAATATCAGCTTGGGAAAGGCTTCTGCTTCAACAGTTCCTACTGTAGCTGTAGATTCAATCATCTTTAAACTTACTTAAATGAAGACAAGTTAGCTAGCCAGTTCAATTTAATTTACAAAACTTTGAAGGATGGTGGACTTGCCATCTCTCTGTTATTCACAAAGTCAGTGAAAAAGCCAGAGTACCAGTGTGGTTCAGTTTCCTCAGCTGCTTGGATTGGTCTGAACCCGTGTCTTACCTTTTTGGTATGTGTTACCTTTTTGGTATGTCTTACCTTTTACATCTGTGGCCTCTGGAAGCGTGATAGAATGGGTGTCCTGTGTTGATTCCAGGTCTCACATTAATGTAATTTTGGTTGGCAAATAATTACTTGGAGTACCCTGACTCAAGAATTTCTCTAACTACCAGATTAGCTATTCTCACACATTTCCTCTTAAATTAAGCAATTCTTAAGTATTTTGTAAAAATATGATGGGTTTTCATTAAGAAGTTGCAAAAAGAAGCCTATTTGAAATGTCCCGTAATTGTAGGAAGTTTGTATTTAGAGGACTGTTTCAGAATGATCTTTAATCTCAGAGACAAACATGGTGTTCCTTTTATGTTTATCTTGTTACTAACTTGGAGATCCATTTGTATGAAACCTGCAATATAAAGGTAAAGAAGTAAACAATTTCTCTGCTATGAACATGCTGATGACATGACCTTCTCAGTGTCAGACTGAGGGTTCTTGTGGTTAATTCAAATGCAGTGATGTAGTTATGGAAGGATGCTCCATGTGCTGTTATGTGCTCCCTGAAATGAAGTAGCGTCTGATTCATCTTGAACTGGTTGCCCTGCTCCGTGAGCTGGAGTGCAGAGTGCTTGCAGATCATTTTTGGTCCTCAGTGATGCATTTTAAACTTTATGGATTGACAGACTACTGTAACCCTTATGCTTAACATTTTAACAGTAGGTCCAGGTACTGTAGAATCTAGGTAAGCTGTGGCATGACTTTAATTAGCACCACTGTTTTGATGCAAAGTAAAGCTTATGGGCATGTTCAGGAAGATTTTTCACAAATGTTTGTGTCACATATCATTTTTATGTGTCCATATTCACTAGTGGCAAATGTGGAATAACATTTAAGAAACAGCATATGTTTGATATTTTCTGGCCTAATTTTATTTGGAGAAGAATTTATTAGATGTTGGAATGAAAATTTACTCCACAGAAACATTCACACATTATACGGGGAAAAGATCACTTAAAAATAAAGATCTTATTAAGGTAAAGCATCTTTTCAACCAAAGGCTCTATATTGCTGTATCAGAGACTTCCATAGTCATCCTCACAGCTCAAGTTACAGAAGTGTTTGCTATAAAGTAGGTGGGAAGCCATGAGTGCAAAGTATGGGCTTAGAGAGTCAGAGACACTGGATCTTTCAGAAAAGTATGATGGCTATGTCTGTGCTGGACTCAACAAAATAGTATGTCTGAAGTCCTCTAACTTAAGGAATTATTAGCTTCTTCATCCTGAACTTAATATCAACCACTCTACTCTGCTCACTGTAATATTCTACTTCACTTTGCGAACCCCAGACACACAAGGAATCGAAGCCTGGTGCTGGATCTAGGGCTGCCGTGCAAGCTCAAAGGGATCACTAAGAATAGCAGAGCCGTATTGCTTTATGAGTTCAAGACGCTAAGACAGAGTTCAAGGACTGATTAAAAATCAGATTAGCAGGACAACTGGTTGCCTGGGGAGCCAGGCAGGAGTTCCTGACAAGAAGAAGTAGAGCCAGATTTAGGAAAGGTATTCAGGCTGGGAAGCTTGGAGGGAAAGTGCCAATTTTGATGTTTTTCTCTTGCTGTTCCACTAGAAGTGACCTGGGGTGACAGACACGAGGCTTCAGTGCAGAGCACGGTCCTAACCAAGAGTTAGGGGAGGAGGGTTGTGTTATCTCATTGTACAGGGACAGAAGGTGGGTGGTGTGGGCACAAATAAATGTGCATGTGTTTGAGAAGGAAGGGTGATGGAAAAAGAAAGATACCAGGGAGAGTGAGTCTGCAGTGAATCTAAATTTACTGCAGCACAATGCAGTAAGTTTCTTCAAAATACAGTACACTTTATAATGTTTCTGTGACATCTGAAATTGTGTCATAGTAGGAAAGGAAACTTCTTCGACTTCAGGTATGACTCTTCCAGGTGCTGCATTGTCAGGAAAACAGAATGACAGGTTAAAAAAAAAAAAGAAAAAAAAGCTGCTGCTGCTTAAAAATTTGTTTGACCTTTATTTCCCCAGCAGCAAAACCCAACATATTTCTCTGTTGTTCTTTTCTTGCTTGCTATCATTACTGCTTGGACAGCAGCAAGTGTAGCACTGGCTGCCATGCTGATTTTCTAACTGCTTTTTCCAAATCAGAGCACACATATGTATGGTGAAGCAGACACAACCCATATCTCAAAGTATGACCTCTTCATTAAATAGTTTCTTAGATTAAGTTTTACATAAGAAATAATGTGCAGCATTTTAATCTTTTGGCAGAGTAACCTCAGAATCAATTTTTTTAATTAAAAAGATGTATGATATCTTGCTGATAACACTGTTCAGTGTGTGCCAGACTTGTGAAAGCTGGCAAAGCACTGAAACTGGCCTGATTAATAGTGTCTCTTCTCAATAACCAAGGAAGCCACTATTTAGGAAATCCTAAATTTAAATCTGTTAGGCAAAATTTATGTAGCAATCTCCAAAATACAGAGTAGTGAAAGATACTGATTTGCTGTGTTTGCTGAAGATCCTTGTAATGGGTTGACCCTGGCTGAACACCAGTTGCCCACCAAAGCTGCTCTGTCACTCCCCACCTCAGCAGGACAAAGCAAAGAAAATATAACAAAAGGCTTATGGGTCACTCACCAGTTACCATCAGGGCAAAACAGACTCGACTTGGGGAAAAATTAATTTATTACCAATCCAATCAGAGTAGGGTAATAAGAAAATAAAACCAAATCTTAAAACACCTTTGCCCCACACCTTCCTTCTTCCCAGGCTTAACTCTCCATTTTTTTACCTCCTCCCTGCCAGCGGAGCAGGGAGATAGTGAATTAGGGTAGTTCGTCACATGTTGTTTCTGCTGCTCCTTCCTCTTCTCGGGGACAACTGCTCACTCTTCCTGTTCCAGTGTGGAGTCTTTCCCATGGCAGACAGTCCTCCATGAACTTCTCCAATGTGAGTCCTTCGTATGGGCTGCAGTTCTTAACAAACTGCTCCAGTGTGGGTCCCTTCCATGGGTTCAGTGCTTCAGGAATAGTGTGGGTACCCTACAGGATCACAAGTCCTGCCAGCAAGCCTGCTCCAACGTGGTCTTCCCACGAGGCCACAGCCCCCTCCAGGCTGACCTTCTTCACTGACCTTGGTGTCTGCAAGGTTGTTTCTCTCACATAGTCTCACTCCTCTCTGGCACTGCAGGTGCACAGGGGTTTTTATAGCCCTTCTTAAATCTGTTATCCCAGAGCTACCACTGTCACCGATGGGCTTGGCCTTGGCCAGGCAGATGTCTTGGAGACATCTGGTATTGGCTTTATTGGACATGGGAGAGGTTTCTAGCAGCTTCTCACAGGAGCCACCCCTGTAGTCCCCTTGTTGCTAAAACTTTGCCATGCAAACTCAATACAATCCTTTACATTGGATGTTCTTTAGGCATCATAAATCATACCTTAACAAAAATGCTGACAGTGATACCCTAGCTTCTTTGAAGCTAGTCACCTGTATCTAGAGTTGTTTTATCCTTATCCATGCTGGCACACTTTCCAGATTCTCTTACCCATTTTCCAACATACACCTCTAAGTTTATTAATCCCTTTCTTTATCACCATCTTCATCATTATTAATTCCCTCCACTGCTGGAAATCTTAACAGGAGATCAGGGGTGGGAGAGCACTGCCACTTTTTAACGCAGTTGTAATTTATATGGAGAACTGACAAACATGGAATATTGCCATTTTTTCTCAGCATTTTAGAGAAGCCCGTGAGTATTGTTCAAATACCCACAGTCATCAGTTCCCAGTTTACAAGGTACAGTTTTAATATCCTTGACGGAAATCCCACTGCACCACAAATGGCTTTCCTGTTTGTGAACCCATTGATCACTGATCTGCAGTCAGTGATCCTATTTTTCAATTTTTTCTTGCATTTAGCTGAACATCCTCACTACATGGAAAAATTCTCAGGATAGAATTCTTTCTCCTTTTTTACAACTGCTAAGTCTGTTCTTTTGGCTTATATTTCAGGAATAGTGACTGAAAAATCCCATGAAGTTTTCATACTCTTATTTTCTACAACTTTTTCAGCCCCATTATGATAATACATCTCTCCTACTTGTAGTCCATCCCTCTTGCACAATGCAGAGAGCAACAAGCTGACAGCTTTGCTTGACATACTTTATATTCCTCTTCCAGCAGTTTACTGTTTGTTTTACCCATCCATTTCGGTGTCTCTCACTGTTGTCTGTCTTGTTACTGACTCTCAGAAGAAGTATATTTCTCAATTAGTTTGAAGCCTGATCCAAAATCTTTCAGTCTCCCCTCAATCTTTTACATAATGTGCTGTATGTTTATGTTCCTGTTCCACAGCAACACATCTAGACTAGACTAGAAATTGTGAGTCTCATACTACAGTAATTATGATTACAGTGTAGCATATGGATTGGAGTCTCATTCTAGCATGCATAGTATTTACGTTTTCCAGATTGTCTCCAAGCTGGATCACTCATAAACTAGAGGGGTGGGGAAGAAAGAAAGGGAAAGGGAAAAGAAAAGGAAAAGGAAAGGAGGAAAAGGAAAATTCTGCAAACAGAATTCAATTTTAAAGGCAAAGCAGTGATGTGAAAAAAGGGTGATTCACCCAAATCCCATAAGAGCTGTAGAACAGAGCCAAAAAAATGCATCTGTGATATCTAAGCTTCAGTTAGGAACAAAGCCACATAACCACAGCTTAATCTCTTTTAAGGCTTACATTAATGCCTGCCTTTTGCTTTTGACCATCCCTATAAAGTGTTTTGCAACTCTCTGTTGGAAGCAGGTATGTAAAGATACACTGTGATATAGTATATAGCTGACACATAAACTACTCTTCTTTTGATCTTTCCAAGCTGAAATTGCACTGGTTTGGTTTTGGTTTTGGTTTTTATACCTCAGCTGCAGACCAGATTCATTGCTTTTGTAAGGAGGAGACATTAACGACCTTGAGAGTTTCATTTCTTGGATAAACAGAGAGGCATCAGTGTTGTGATATCATTTTGCCAAACGTCCCACACCACCTGAATTCCTTTCATGGTACACTGGAGGTTTGTAATATTTAACACAGAAATCATTCTCCAATTTCGTGCATTTAGTGCATGTGACATAAATGTGCACATTTTAAAGACAAAGTTGCCAGAATTGTTCTTCCCAGGAAAATACAAAAAAATGCTTTAAAATCATTCTGAAGCTGGAAGATGAACATGAACAGCTGCTAAATGTCCTTCAGGGCAGCCAAGATTCATTTCAATTACCCTGCACAGTGCACTTCAGGTGCAGCACAGCATTTTTAAGTTTTATATCTATCAAATATAAGCCTAACACAAAGTGTTATTTCCTACCACATGTTATTGCCTCAGCATATCTAGCTGTATTTCTCTCCACCACCCCACCCCACCCCTTTTCTTTTACTGATATCCTACTCCTCTAGAAGAGATGCAGTATATGTCTACTTCAGCTCTCACTGTCTGAGTTAAAGTAATACTGGCCTATACATATATTTCTACTTTCTTGTCTCTTAAACTTCCACGGCTGACCTTTGTCTGAGTCAAACTCATACACTGTCCAGTCTTTGAAGGCTACGAAACCTTCTGTAGTATCCTGTCTAACCTTTGAAATAACACCTTAGTTTAAAAACCAAGATCAAATAGTAAATATAGGTCTGCACTTCCATTGGTGCACTGGATTGTTTAAAGACAGCCACAGAGAGGAGGTTCCTGCTAAAAAAGGTACAAGTGATGTACCATAGAAATGAAATATTAGTAGAAAGGTGAAGAACTATTTTTTGTAATGATGACATTATCCAGCTTATCTTAACACTTTTTTATGTTTTTTAATATGTTTATGAACATGTTTTCCAATGAATTAGGTGACATGAGATTAAATGGGTGAGGATTTCAAGGTGTTCCTTAACAAGCAAATTTTACAAAATGTTTTCTGAAAAGAAAATAATGGCCATGTCTACATGGCATTGCAAGACTGCTCTGGGCAGTAATGAGCTATTCTGTTATGGAGGCAGAGCATTCGTTTGGGTCTCTATTTCCAACTCACCAGTAAGTTTCCTCCCTGAGAAGGACTGTGCTCACTAGGAAACTGGTCAGGATAATTTCACAGATAACTTCAGGATAACCACAGAAATAGGTACTGAAATAGTTCTGATTCCATCAACATAAGTGCTTCCATTTGGCAGAGTGATGCCCGGGATGGCTACTTTTATTACCCTGTGCCACTAACCTGCAAAACTTGTCTCCTCTTCTGAGATGCTGGTGTGTACCAGAAGCACCTACACAGAGGTCCTGTGCCTTGGCTAACTGTGTGATGGGAAGTGGTAAGTAGCAGCTTCCCGAGTAGCTCTCAGTTGTACCCAGCTGTGGAAGGGTGTCTGTAGAATTTCAGGACAAAGCCAAGCATATATAGCACAGTCTCAGGGGCTGAATTGCAGCGTGCTATCTTCAGCAAGTACTTTAAGTCATGCTCACGCACATGTTCAGATTACTAAAACTGACTCCCAAGGTCACACTGCCAAGACCAAGCAGATATACCCACTGTAACACAGACAAGCAAGCACAGCAAAAGATGCCAAACTTTGCCCATTTTCACTATTGTTTTAGATGAATTGAATTTATGGGTTTGTTTTCCTCTGATTTCAAAAAGCCAGTAGCTACAGCCAGCTGGGGGACAGAACAAAAGAAACGGAATAAGAAATGTATGGTAAAAAAAGTGTAGAGATGCACATTGTTCTCCACAGGCATCACGTAGAATGCCAAGTACTTGTGATTACATCATATTTTCCAATACCTTTTTTTCTTAAGAGTCTGGCTACTGTTGTTTTTATTCAGAGTGCATCAACTTTTGGATTAATTCCTTTCTGAATGGAAATTTTTGGTGAAACTTTCAGTTCTCTACGTTCTGCTCTGCTTTAGGCTCAGTTACGAGCTGATTTCATCCCATTCTGCTCCAGAGTGCATCAGATGCACAGAGCTAAAATTCCTGCATACCTATGTAATGCGGGGACCTAAGTTCTCATCCAGATTCATGGCAATGTTTCATGAGCATCTATATATATGTCCAACTAAAGAGACATGGAAAGGACAAGCCCTCTCCCTTTCCCAGCTTTGGTATGGTTTTCTGTTAAATTGGGAGTGGGGTTTACTATGATTTTTGGTTTTAGTCTAAAGGCTGAAAGCTGAGACCACAAGTGTTCCTTATGTGGAATAACAGCTATTTGGTTCTAAATTTGTGGGGAGCAGAAATTGTTTAGCCAGGATTAGGAAATAATTTTTATAATACCAATGTTTTTATTCTGAAATAATGTTAAACTCTTGTGTGGTTGGTTTTAGGACACTCAAAGATTTCTGCTTGGGAGTTTTCAGGGGTGTCGTGGTTTAGGCCTAGGCCATAAATTAGAACCACGCAGTCTACTTCCCCCCCCACACCCTTTCTTCCCCCCACTCCTGGAGGGAGGGGAAGGAGAATCAAAAAAATGAGACTCCCACGGGTTGAGATAAGAACAGTTTAATAACTAAGGTATAACACAAATCACTACTGCTACCACTAATAGTAATAATGATAAAGGAAATAACAAGGGAAGAGAATACAACACCTCACCGACCGATACCTCGCCCCCACCCAGCAGTGATCTAGCCCTTCCAAGAACTCTCCATTCTACATCCTGGGCATGACGTGCTGTGGTATGGAATACCTCTTTGGCTAGTTTGGGTCAGGTGTCCTGTTTCTGCTTCCTCCCGGCTTCCCCTCCTCCCTGGCAGAGCATGAGACTCACAAAGTCCTTGGTCAGGGTAAACATTACTGAGCAGCAACTGAAAACATCAGTTTTATCAGTATTATCCCCAGGGCGAAAGTCAAAACCACAGCGCTGCACCAGCTACTAAGAAGGAGAAAAAAAATGACTGCTATTGCTAAACCAGGACAGGGGGTAGTTTTGATGCTGCTTTCCATTTTTCTGATTTGCAAAGTCAAATTGGTTTTTTTGAAATCAGAAAGTTAAGAATGTTGTCAGTAGCGTATGTAAGTCATCTAATAGTCATGTTAGAGTTTAGTGTCTCTGCATTGCCAGAGCATACAAAATCATGCCCATAGGTTGGCATGATTTCTATAGTTCCTCTGAAATCTTACACTTGGTAGAGCCTAGTCATGCTAGGTGAATAATATCTTACTTGCTGTTTATCAGGAAACAGCTCAATTTTTAGAGCCGTGAAGTACTTGCAGCTCAACTGAATTTTGGTTGCTCAGACCTGAAGCATCAAACTTGTATACTCCAGATAGAATCAACTAGGTTGGAAAAGACCTTTAAGATCATCAAGTCCAGCCATTACCCCAGGATTGCCAAGACCACCACTAAAATGGTTCCATCTGGTTTAGTATTAAAGTATTAATGATGAAATGTAGTGACATTTTCTTCTTCTGCTGCTATGTAAATTTGATCAGAAGGAAGTTGATTTTTGTTCCTTTTTCTTTATAAAATGAAAAGTGCCCTTGCTAAAGAATAAAGAACATCTTTACTAATTGAAGAGCCCCTTAATATTTAAGTACTGTATTCACTATTCAAAAAATAAGCCAGGTTTTGCAGGGAGGATGCTTCTGTTTGATGGCCAGTTTTACTCACGGAGTCTTCTTTAAATTTTCATCCTGGGTGTTTTAAAACAACAGACACAATAATATCTTGGTTGCATTGCAGGAGGACTATTGGTAGGTATTCTAAATATATTTTATGATTTTATTTTGAACATACTCTGCTTTTGCACAGTGAGATTACAGGTAGGAAAGTCTGTCATGTTACCTAATCCCAGATATCATCATACTGAGAAGGGCACCACTATGACTGTGAGAGGGGTCAATACAGAAGGATGTGTCATTTTCACATGCCCATTACTTAAAATTCCTTTTTTGCCTCATTTATTTCCAGGAATCATTCTTTCACTTGCCTTCTTACTGCTTTCCAGGTGTGGATGTGTGGAGGTGGCATGTTTGACGTTCCATGCTCTCGAGTTGGGCATATCTACAGGAAGTATGTCCCGTATAAAGTCCCGTCTGGAACCAGCCTAGCACGGGTAAGTAATTTGGTCTTGCTGGTTTTTGTATTCATTTACCATCAGTCTCCGCATTCCATATGAACTAGTTTCCAGTAAACCATTAAAATGGAAAATTGAATGGGTTTCTATATTTCTGAAATGAGATGTGTAATTGCTGAAGTTATGCTGCCTTCCAGAGATAAAATTGCCAAGAATAAAATGGAAGCTTAAAAATACAGGGTTGGATGTCTCAACGTAGAAGCACTTTTCATGCTGGTTCAGAGAACCTAGAAATAACCTAAGGCTTATAGTTCTCAAATTGCACAGTGTTGCCAGTCGTAGTTTTTACAAGCAGGACCAATTTGAATGCACATTTTCTATTAGTCAACAGAACAGGCAGAATATCACATAAGAGATGTTTTCTGAGACAAAAGGACTGAGTAACAGTGATTTGAGTGATTGTCTAATTATTGTGTAGAACCTGGTTGTGGAATACAGCCAGCTTGGAGCCTTGTGAGTGAGAAATCACAAGACCTCTAGACATTTTTGAAGGACTACTGAACACATCTATATCCATGATGAGCTCAAGAGAAAATGTTCTGCAACTTTCTGGAGATGTTCATAGGATGTCAGAAGATGAGAGACAAAGGGCACAGATTTAGCTTCCAGGCAGATTCTAGTATTTATTCATGCTTGAGTTTAATCTTTTCTGTTTTAAAGGTTTGGGGTGTTTTTTTATAAAATGGCATTAATATTAAAGTCTGCATATTGCCATAGGGTAATATTTTATGAATCATATTTTTTCTTAATAATGAAAATGTGGTATGAATAACAGAATAAATCTCTTGCTTTAAGGGGAAGATATTCTTGGTTCCAGCACCACAGGACAAGGCTTGCTGTAGTAACTGGAGCAGAGGAAAGAGGCTGCCTGTGCTGCCTGCCTGACAGCTGGCTAGATAGAAAGAAGGATTTACCTTAAAAGAACACCAGTGCAGACAGTGTGACAGCACAATACAGTAATGGTATTAGTGGTGTCATTAGTGATAGTGACAAAAACTGTATTGACATAATTGTGAGATTAAAATCTTCCCCCAATATAGCTCTGTGTAATATCAGAGTTTCCTCTTCCAGATTTTTGGACTGGGTGAAAGAAACTGCTTCATTTATGGAATCCCTTGCAAAAATTACACGCTACTTGAAATAAGAAATCTAAAACTCAGTCTCTATTTTTCTCTATTGCACACAGAGTATCCCGTTAGAGAATATGCTGTCTTGTGCATTATCTGCAGGAGCAAAATACAATCATTTCTATGTGGACTACTAGCGTCTCATGCAGTTCAACACTTAACTAGTTTTTGTGGAGGCACTGTGAGTACTTAGAACCATCAGGTAGCCACAGCCTGAAGCCTCCCTGTAGTATTTAATCTAGCTTGATTTTAATAAATCTTTAATTAAATATTACCAAAAACCATTCCTAGCTTTAAAAATGAATTCTTTGCCCATGCACAGAGTGACTAAGCTATATCTTGTGGGAGAAGATGTAGTTTGCTGGTAGAGAGGGTCTTATCCTTTCCATTCAGATAATAAATATTTTCTTATGTGTTGTTGGGCTCCAAAACATGATGCTTAGGTAAATTTCTAGCATATATTTATCACCGAAAGGAAATTCTAAGGTTCCCAGCTTCTTCCCAGTACAATATTCTAAATCAAATAATTGATGTTAGGATACATTGCATCAAGGCTGCCAAGAGCATAAGATCTTCTGTATGTTTTAGTGTTTGGGGCTATCTCAATAACTAGCCAAGGAAGAGAGAGTTTGGTCCCTGACTCATCAAATTGTGTGTCATTTTAAAACTAAAAATACTCTCTTTTCCTCATCCAAACCAGAAAAAGAAAAGAAAGGACATACTAATCATAAGTGTGTCAATCCCTTTGATACAGACAGCCTGTGTTCCAAATAAACTGCCCTAAATGGAGCTGTTAGCCAAAATAATATTACGGGAGTACACAGAAGAGTGGGCTGGATATTTCAGCTATCTTTGCATTATCCTTCAAATATTATAGTACATCCTGAAAGGTTATAGTCTAGCCCTTATGAGTGTTTTATCTAAAACTTCCCTCCTGTTCAAGACTATAATTAATAACACACTCAAGAATATCTGGAAGAATTATTCCTGCTGCCAAAAGTAATACTTTTCACTACTATGTAGTTTCCACAAAGGTTTTTACTAAATCCTTTTCCATCTTCTGTATGTAAAGGAGGATGCTGGAGATGCAGTTCATAAAGGAATGAGCCCTATGAAGCCCAGTTGTGATTGCATAAATGATCGCAAGAGCTCCCTCATTCACCTTGTACAGATACTGTGTTAAAGAATGACAGATTCTCCCATTCTATCCCACAGCAGCAGCACGAAGGATATGGAGACTAGAGTTACAAAGAGGACAGAGCTTTTAGACAAATTCAGGCACAGCCCAAATCACACCATGGATTTCCTTTCAAGCTGTGTCAGCTTATGTTTGCCCTTAAAAATAATGCTTAAAGTGAACATTTTACCTTCCCCGGGGATTTCGCCTTTCTGTTATCAGTAAGTTTCAACACAGTTTCAGCCAGCTACATAACACCTGACCAATCTAGATATATTTTTAAAGAGCTGTGACCTGGCATGAGGATCATATACGCTTTATTAGAAGAGAGACTTGTCAAAAATTCTGTTCTACCTCCCCATTAGTGTACCACACACAGTGGTATGTATCATGACATCAATTTTCTATGTCCTTTTCATCATATTTCTTACCTTATTATCTGTCACTCAAGACCTGCAAAGCCTGCATGTAGTTTTTGCTGACACATAGCCCATTAATTGAAAAACATCTTATGGAATCCTGTCAGTAAAACTGTTTGGTGGCACAGAGCAAAAGTAAAGCAAGCTGTAAACGTGCATAGTAGATTTATAAAACAGAATGTGACAACCAAATGCAGATAAAAAAGCTGAATATTTTTGTGGGGAGACATTTTAAGATGTTGCTGCTTGCCATATGTAGTCAGTCTCCAATTTACAGGTAATTGGGCATCAAGATTAATGGGCATGCAGATGTCAACACTGACTCCACGTTATAATGTGGAAGCACCACATAATTTTTCATTCATTCCAAACCTGTCAACCTCTGCACAAAACTGCAGTGACTAATAACTTATTTTCCCTGTTTATATTAGGTAAGACATATAGAAAGCAAACCCCAAAATCTTGAAGTCCTATTCAAGGTGTTGCCCTGTTAAAAACTTCTAATTGTGTTACTGGATTATTTTAGTGGTATTCTTGACTTTTGCTTCCTTTTTAACAATTCTAGCTAAGCCGTTTTCTTTTAGCCAGTTACCTATGAAATTAGACTTTAAAATCTTTAAATTAGTAGCTTTTCTTGTAGGTGTACCTTAGTTTGTTATTTATTTTGTCTAGTTTCCCACTGGAGGGAAGGGTTTCTATTTGTGATTCTATAAAAGCCATAAGAAATTTACCAAAGCTCACTGATCCACAGGATATGCAGAGACGAACTCAGAAATTCAAAATAAGGAAGGAGTTCTTTACTGTGAGGGTGGTGAGGCACTGGAACAGGTTGTCCAGAGAAGTGATAAATGCTCCATCCCTGGCAGTGTTCAAGGCCAGGTTGGACAGAGCCTTGGGTGACATGGTTTAGTGTGAGGTGTCCCTGCCCGTGGCAGGGGTGTTGGAACTGGATTATCTTAAGGCCCTTTCCAACCCAAAACAATCTGTGATTCTACAGAAATCTTTTTTGTTTGCAGGTATTTTACACAGCATTTTAGTATTAACTATGGAACATTAGAGCATTAGGCCTTTCTGAAGGAAAGGGCAATCCCACTGAAGTTCAATTCTGGATGCTAACCCATCAGTGTGGTGAATCCTAACCTTAAGTTGAACTCCTTCCTGCACACCAGCACACAGGATGCCAGAGAGCAGTGATCCTCTGATGCAACAGGCACAAGCACGATTACATGTGCCTCACTACACAGTGTCGCTGAATTGGAATTTGCACAGGTTTGGGTTCAGGAATTCAGCTGATAAAGTTGGATTTAAATTCCCACTTGCACCATTTGCTCAGCCTTTTCATGCCGCTTCGAAAAGAATCTTCAAAGAAAATTCCTGTAGCTATACCACTGAGCGCTGTAACCATATTTGCATTTTGGACAGAACTTCCTTTAATATTATGACCAGTTTGGTCTCCTTTATTTTCTTCCCAGCTGCAGATAATGTTTGGGATTTTCTTAAAGGAGCCCACGAACACTTTTTTTTTTCAGCTTCTAGGCAAGTTAAAGAGCCAAGCAGAATCAGTTAGGTAATGGCTATGTTTTGTCATGACATGACCGGGGTGCAAACCAATAGATGTGGTGTGCTGTTAAGTACTGCTGGCATTTTCCCAGTCACTCTGTAACACAAAAGACTGTAGCGCAAGGTCAGTTGTGATTCAGAAGTCACAGTAAGCAGCTGGAACATCATCTGAGAATAAGTAAATTATTCAAGAGTAAAGCAAGAATCACCTTCTTGCAACAGCACAGCTATAATGTAATAATTATGATGATTATACAATACAGCTTTTAAGTTTCCATTATTTTTCATTTAACAGATTTATAAATTCATTATTAAAATTAATTAAACCAGGACCTCAAACAGAGCACTTCGAAAAAAGAAAAAAGAAAATCTTTGCATTTAATGTCTTCTAATTCGTGAATACAAGAAAGTCAAAGTAATTTTTTAAAATTTTTTTTTTATATTTTCTCCAATCTGAATAGAAGTTTTGCTTTTGAGATAATAAATGCAACAGGACAGGCAGCTTAGCGATCCAAAAGGAATACAAAGAAGATGGAGAGCTACATGTTTCTGGACAATAACATCAAAGTGGTGGTATCTGCTTTACAGGATTCATTCAATAGGCTAGCACTGGAACCCAAGTTACATGGCTAAAGAAATCTATTTGGAATCAAACCCCTGAACTCTCTTGAGGCCCAGCTGCAGAGGTTGGCTGTGGTCTATATGTGCCTCCAGAATATGAGTCTGTCAAAAAAGCACAGCAGTAGCCAACAAATCTATGAAGATGCTGTTACACTGTCACTCTGCTTTTTGCAGCTCCCCTGCAGCCAGCCTGCAGAGACACATGGCTGAAAGCTGTGGGCAGGCAGCATCCTTCCAGGGACTGTGCCAGTCCCTGCCCTCCCAGCCCTGCAGGTTGGCCTCAAGTGAGCCAGTGAGCCTTTAGTGAGTGGGCTGGGGTTTTTGCGTTATTTCACTTTTTTCCAAAGTGTACACTGTTGGGGTTTGTTTGTTTGTTTGTGGTTTTTTAGCAGTGGAGATGAAAACCTTTATAGAAAGAATGAAATCCTGGCTGTTTGCAGATTACATCTGTGGAATTTCAGTTCTGGGTATTTGCACGCTACAGGCTGAGAATAACTAGTCTCTTGCTTCTCTGCCAGCTGTGCTAATTCTTACAGGATTTATTTAAACACACCACCAGCTTTGTCACCTAGTTAGCATACTCTCTTCCATGGAGAAGCATTCCCTTTATGCCTGCAGACATCTCTTTATTTGATCTGGGGGTTGTTTTTTGAACACGAAAATAGTCTATTGCTGGAATGAAACCCAGTTTAGTTTTAAACAAAGTTAAGTGTAAAGGACCAAAATACAATGCCCAAGAGGGGGAAAGATTGACAAACACTAGTACTGTCTAAATTAAAAGGGAGTTAGGCAAGAAGGGGAAAGGGATGAAAATCCCCATTTAGACTTAACTGATGTGGGCAGCTTAGATATTGAGACCTGAACGTTACAAAGCGGTAACTGGTGTCCAGGAAATGTTGTATTGTGCTTTCACTGCAGAAATACAATGAAATGATAAATGGCTTTGTTCCAACACTGATGGTAGGACCTTTGCATGAAATTGAGGGTACCATTTTTCTCCATGTGAGTGCTCCAGAGTTTTGTACCCTGCTGCCTCCGTCATACTAATCTATACTTGTCAGATGGGTTCCTCCAGTCATACTTTGTTCTCCTCCTCCATGGTGATTGATTGTGACATTATGCTACCCGTATTCCAGAGAAACATAAAGTATAGTTGTCTTGGCTGGATGGGTCTCTATGCGCTTTTTAAGTACATTTTATGTAAAATAATAGTCTATTCTGTTCCTTCCAGCCAGATGAAATTCTTCTGCTTCCAGAAGTAAGCGGGACACCCATTTTCAGGTAGCAACACTGTACGTTACAAAATAAACAATAAGAAAAATAGATTAGGAAGATTATGTAGATGAGGTGAATGTAACCCCACTGGAATTTTACTAGGAAGGAAAAGAGAGTAATATGTCAGTTGTTGCAGAGACTGTTGTGTTATTTTTGGCAAATAAACATTTATATCCTCTCTGTTTTACAACTGAAATACAGTCAGGCTTCAGACGTGCTGTGGTGATTCATATTTGATTGGTATAATTGAAAGTGATTTTTGATGTTCTGGCTGATGAGAGAAATTACTATTATAACAGAAAAGACTACACCAGCTGGTGACATCCAGCTTCCTGGAGGATGTTCAGATTAAATGTTCTGACAACAGGAACTTGTTACAGGATCCAAACGTTCCTGTAATAGTTTAATATTGACAAAAGTAAAGTCTGTGGATTGTGGTCAGTGTTAGTTTCATGTAAACAGTGAGACAGGCACAAAAGCAGAAAAAAAAGGTTATGCAGGTGAAAGACAAGTTGTGCAGGTGAAAATAAACCAATAATACAACCATTGTACAGCTTTAGTGCCACAAGATAACAAAAATCTACTTTAGAACATCTGGAAAAACTGAAAACAGGAATTACTGCTGTATCTGGAATGTCAGTTGGAAAAGACACAGCTGGAGGATGGAGCTGTTCAGGCTTGCAATGCAGAACAGAGTCTCTCTCTTGCTGTCATTGCAAGCCAGCATACCAGTAACAGTTATGAAATGTGGAACTACCTTCTCATATTAGAGACCTATCTAGTTAAACCTTGTTTAGAGGGAATATTTATGAATCTGTCCTTTTACATGTCCCTGCCTCATTCCACTTTTCCATTCTCATGGCCAGCATCTACTTTCTTCTCACTGCATTTATTTGAGTAATATCATGTCTCTTGAAAATGACATATGATCTTACACACTTAAAAAGAAGGGACAGTCATTTGATCAGAGAGATGTATCTTCCCTGCTCACTGAAGAAAGTGAAAGGAACAAAATGGTCCATGAAAAATGTCCTTTTTTCAAGTGAAGAAGTCCACATTTATCTCTCTCTCTCTCCAGTCAAGTTGATTTAAAGTCTTTTACTGAGGTCCAGTGTGCTGGTTTTAGCTGGAGTAGAGTTAATTTTCTTCACAGTAGCTTGTGTGAGGTTATGTTTTGGATTCGTGCTGGAAACAGTACTGATAATACTGGTAATTTGCTGAAAAACAAATGTTTTCATTATTGCTCAGCACTGCTTGCACAGAGTCAAGGCCTTTTCTGCTTCTCACCCCACTCCACCAGTGAGGAGACTGCAGATGCATAAGAAATTGGGAGAGGACACAGCTAGGGCAGCTGATCCTAATTGACCAGAGGATGTTCCATACCACATGGTGTCATGCTCAGCATATAAAGCTGGAGGAAGAAGGAAAGGGGGGATGTTTTGGGTGATGGCTTTTGTCTTCCCAAGTAACCGTTACACACGATGGACCCCTGCTGTCCTGAAGGTGGCTGAACCCCTGCCTGCCCATGGGAAGCAGTGAACAAATTCCTTGGTTCGCTTTACTTACACGCATGGCTTTTGCATTACCTGTTAAGCTGACGTTGTCTCAACCCATGAGTCTTCTCACTTTTACCCTTCAATTCTTTCCCCCATTGAACCGCAGGTGAGGTAAGTGGGAGAGGACCACATGGTGCTTAATTGCCAGCTGATGTTAAACCATGACATCCAGGTATCAGTGACATTGTAACTTACTGTCTTGTAGACTATTGCCAAGTGAAAATACAAAACAAAATCACAGTCTTCAATGTGTGAGTTCATGCCAACTTAAAGAATACTTGTCTAAATAGAAGTCCAACAATAAAGGATTTACTGGAGAGTAAAATTGTAACACAAAGTGGCACAAAACTTAATTATATCTAGAATACGTGCATAGGCAAGTGATGGCAGCTGATGAGTCAGTGTTAGTGTGCTTGCCATCCCTCTTGTACGCATCTCACAGCTTTTTGATGACAACTCTCACACCTTGACATATAGAAATATGCATCTACTGAAATACTATTGAGCTTTATTCAGTCTTGTACAGAAATTTTTCACTGAAAATAAAAGAGAGAGAACAAATTGTCATTGGTCTGTCACGGATAGGTCCTGAGAAAAATCTCAGATACTCTTGTAGAGTCCCTGTGATTTCCTTACATTGTGTGTCAATCGTGTAACTGATTAATATTGAATTGATCTTCATTTAATTGCTCCTATTTATTTTTTTTTTCCTTTATTTCTATTTAAAGACCAGGGTAGGCAATCTGGACATCTGTAACCTTGCAATGAATTTGACAACCAAGCTAAGCTACAGCAGTTTTCAGCTGTAAAAATGTTTCATTTTTCCTTTCCATATGTATATATATGAGGTGTTCAGACTGAATCTAGGCAAGCGTGATCAACCACAAAGATATCTCAAAACTAATTCTTCGTATTAATGAAGATATTTGATGCAATTTGAGAAACCGGTATTTAAAGGAGTTTTCTTTTGAAGATTACATGCAAACAGAAATCAAGAAGATTCTAATCTAACTCTTTATTTTGTTCTAAATTCATTGTAGATTAGATTTACTGGGAAGCTGAGGGGTACTTAAATGATGCTATAAAACATTCACAAAATGCCACCTAATCTGGTAGTCTCTTAAACTCCTTTGACCTGTGTGTTCTGCGGCACTATACACACACACAGAATATTGTCCTAACAAAGTCAAACTGCTTAGCACCTGTTTTGCAGCTAGAGTCTGTCAAGATTTGGTAGCTATTCGTAACCATTCCCACTTCTGGGGCTTAATATGCTGACATGCTCAGATTGTGTCTAGCCTCACCTAAGGCTCAGGTATGGAGGAGGTGCCCGTCCTTCTTTCTCCAGCATGTCAGACATTCACCAAACTTGTGGGAAACGCAGCCCTGGGAGACTCATAAGGAACTTGAATTCAGATCCTTACCTTACAGTAAGTCACTTGATCAGTAGGCCTTGAAGTATTCAGAGATCGGCACTCTCATTTTGGTTGTGGTCCTCTGCCTTTCTGTTGTGATGAGTAAAAGACAAGCAGTTCACTGACATTTGGAGAGAAGAATTATTTTTCTAGGAGGTTCTTCACATTGGGTGACTTTTCATGCTGTTAGACAGCAACACAACAGGGATCTTACAGCGTACAAGAGCTCATTCATTTCATCTTGGACAGCCTGTATTTTTACTCCAGGAACATGCTAGATTAGCATGTTCTAAATGGGAATGTAAATGATGTTTGCCTTTATTGTGCAAGGTTGCACCAGCCTAGCTTTTGGGACAGCAGCTCTTCCTGACTATGTTCAGTTCAAGTATGGGGATTAACTGCAATTTGAAGTTTTACTACTAGTCTGTACATGTTTGTGTTAAAAGGAAGTGTGATTACAGGACTTGTATAGCGAGAATAAGAAACCCATGCTAACTGAAGTCAACAAACATCTTTAAAACTAAAGTGTTTGGATGCTACGTACTTGCTTCCTGGTAACTGGTAATTTCAGAAACAGCTTCCCACCAGTCCAGGACAGAGAGTTCCTTACAGTCATGTTCATAAATAGTATGGAGATTTAGAGCTGGGAAATCAAGAGTTTGTATTTTTAAAAGGGAACCTATTGAAATTCAAAGGGTTGCCTCATAAGGGTTCAGTTTATGGCAGCAATGTGTAAAAATGCTAAGGATAATATATAGGTTCATTGCAGGATCTGGCAAGTTCTGGGAAGATTTTTAGTGTACCATGGAGAAAATGGTCTTTGAAGAACTGGAAAACAGTTTTAAATAGATTTGTCTAAAGTGTCTTACCTTATAGTTGGGGAATGGTAGGAAAAACTGATTTGTATTTTTTTTAATGTAATTTTTGATGGGTTTACACCCACACACACACAAAATGATAAAGGAATTGTTGGGAAACAAAGAAGTTTTGACTGGTGAATAAGAATTTTGAGCTAATGACCAGGTATGGTATCAAGATTTCTGTTGGACTCCTCTTCTATTCAGTTATAATAATATAAAGCAGAAAGCAGTTCTTTTAGTTCAGCCAAATAACTAAAAAGAACACTCCAGCAGAGCCTACTGTTGGTATTCATGGAGTAAGTTGCTGCTAGAGTTACTCTAAATTTTTCTTTCCTAAGAGAATGTTTTTACTATATTTTCACTGTATAGTTGTTTTCATAGTATGTTTTACAGTATGCTTTTTAAATATAAAAATACCACTGTCAGATAAATTACAATGAAAGTCAACTTTATGTGGAGCACGAGCCATTTTTGAATAAGGCTATAAATGTTAATTCTTACACTGCTTTAATTTTACTGGCTCTATCCCTGCAGGTTTTAGCATATTTGATCCGAGAATGAAATCACAGAGAAACTTATCTTGAGGTGTCAGCTAGAAGTACTTCACTTGTTCTGTATCTTGCTGTCTTTGTATTCAGACAAGCCTTATTAGTTCAGAGACATTTAATTTGCATGGATTAATAAAATTCAGGAAAGGAATTTTCAAATGAATCTCGAAAGCAAATCAGAGTAGGAATCAGGCTTACTTAGATGCAGAGAATGTTCTAAGAAGAAACATTGCCTTATGTTGATGATAATCAGATGTATATTGTCCTCCAGCTTATTACAGAGTGAATTTCAGCATTTTGCAGTTAGTGTTCTATAAAAAGAATATTACAAAACTTGATTATCTTGTTTTTACAAACAAAGCAATAACAACACCCTGGTTTCTCAGTATCATTCATTGAGATCTTGCTCTGTTGGTGGGATAAGAGGTTATTGGGCAGCTGTGGAAATGCAGAATAGACTAAGCTTGTACTCTACTACAACATCTGCATATGAATTTGTGTGGATTGAGTTGCAAGAGGAATTTTAAAAGCAAAAAGAATACAGAAAAAAATGCCTTCAGCCTTTTCATACTCTATGATGTTAAATAACAATAAAATGTATCTCTTTAGTCTCATCTACTCAGGATTTTTCCTTATGTCTTTTTTTTATTATTATTTTATTTTATAATTTGTGACAGCTAATTTAAATAATTGTTATTTGAATAAGTTCTTATGCAACAAAACAGGTAATTCTCTTTCCTGTAAAATGCAATCAGAAATAAACTTTGTGGGTCATAAGCCAGAACTGGGTTTCATGGAACAGAAATAGTCTTACATATGTCTACAGGATGACTGTAGAAAACTACATGTTGCCATACCTATTCCATGAGCTGCTTCGCTTCAGGTCAGCTCCACTTCAGGGTTATGTGCTATGCTTTTGCACGTACTTATTATCACACCAACACAGTGAAGCTTCCAGTCCCAAGGTAGTGCAAAACCAGCTGTGAGATGGGGCACAGCAAGCTCCTGGCTGCTTGCCCCCATACATATGCATGTAAGACCTGACCTTAAAGCTTAGGTAGGGATTGCTAGCTGATTAAGCAGTATGATGACAGCTGAAGGTTCAGATGCCTTTCAAATGCAAAGTTCAATAAATCAGGAGTAATTTGAACCATTCAAGCACATTAGGAGGTTCTGAGCTAACAGATAAAAGAGCATGGGTACCAATGTGAGCAGCTGAAAGAAAACTTCTGTTCAACATCCATCATTAATCAAAAACCTATGTGAAAATGCATAAAAAATGTGAAGGAAAATAATTTGTTCAACAGGCAGAAGACCATATCATATAGTGTCAGCAGGAAAGCAATGTACTTAATACTCTATAGTATTTGCTCAACACTGTAATGAAGATAACATACATTTACCAGTATTTTTCCATGTTTTCAGACTGAGAAATTAGACCAAATAAGCTTTAAAGTTGTGTGGGCTACTGAATTTCCTTTTTTTTTATTCTCACCATTAGACACAGCATTCACTCAAACCAGAAAGAAATTAATTATTGCTTTTTTTCTACTGCACAGAACCTGAAGCGTGTGGCAGAGACATGGATGGATGAGTTCGCAGAGTACATTTATCAGCGACGGCCTGAGTATAGACATCTCTCAACTGGTGATATCTCTGCCCAGAAGGAACTTCGCAAGCATCTGAAATGTAAAGATTTCAAGTGGTTCATGGCTGCAGTGGCTTGGGATGTCCCCAAATATTACCCTCCTGTGGAGCCTCCACCTGCTGCCTGGGGAGAGGTAAGGAATACACAAATTGGATCAAATTTAAGTAAGTCTAACATTTTACATTGCAGGAAATTAAAATTATGAAACCAGATTTAGTTCCTATGATGAATAGTGGTATTAAGGGAGTTCACAGTGGTTGGGACTAGCCATTAAAATGAGAAAACATCATGTCTTAGCACTATGCTGTCCCTTTTATAATTTATTACAATTTTGTGTGTACAATTTTGTGCTGTAAGATGCATTGACAATGAACACACAAATGTGCGAAAGAATATGTAGCACTCATTATTGCATGTCACAAGATGATTTTAGATGCTGAGAATCACCTTAGTAAAAAGGAGCTCTGAAGTCAACACTATTTTTTACATATCCACTTACATACCTCCTCCTGTTCTTACTAGGACAATTGTATGTAGGGGGAGTTAGGTTTGCTCTGTTTTGCTCACATGTGCAAGTGTGACAATCAAAGTCTGAATTCTTTTCTTTTAAAAGAAAAGAATTTTGGTTTTGCTCAGCTTTTCATCTGCATTCTATATGTACTGTCATGACTGAGTACCAGTAGCAGACAAATGCAATTTCTCCTTTGGGGGATGAGGGAGGAGGGGAGACCACCAAACAGAAGCCAGAATCTGAGCATCACTCCAGAGTAGGGGCAAGCAAACAGTCTGATGGAACTCTCCACCTGTGATCAAAGATGTTCAGCATTCAGTCCTCTCTGAAGAGGAAAGCTGTAGCACATCTTGCTTTGACAGTTTGCTTTGTGTAGGGGAAGTGAAAACACAAATAGTGCAGGGACAGAAAATTACTTCCATTGCTCTGCTGAAATTTGCAGTAGCCTTTTACCCCGAGGAGCTACTGTGCATTCACTCCATGGAAAGGTGGCAATGCAGAGGGGTTTTGCCTCTCAATTCATTAAGGTTTATAAAGAAGGCTTTGCTTTTTCAGTGTATTGGGCTACTTTTTAAAAAATCATAGGAATATCTGTACTGTGAATTCTGGCCTTCGCTGATTTTGCTGGAGGTGTTCTTGGGACTAAAGTCGAAACTTTGACCAAAACATTTGGTAAGACCCCTCACACCTGTGCGTATCCACAGTAGTCAAGGCTGGACCGTGCAGGGGGTTTCTAAACAGGTGCCTCTACTTTTCTCCAGAATTTCTTTTTTAAAAAGCAGATTACTTCATTCCAAATTTAATAATAGCTTTCTGCAGTAGTAGCAGTCCTTAAGTCCTCTTTGTAAGCTACAAATTACCGATGTTCAAAGGAAATTTGGTTTATTTGTGTCTTACTCTTTGCTACTTTTTGTCAATAATGAATTCCTTTGCTGTTAAAGGTTTGTTTTGGTTTTTTTTTTACCTTTTACCTTTGCTGCTCTCCACACTTTATGAGATTAATGTATACCAAGAGGTATGGATTTTATCAGTAGAAGTCAGGCTGGATCAGGTGCTGCAACCGCTACTATGATCTTTCTTCACTATTATCTTCCACATCTGTACACATGTGTCCTTGGATGACTGTGATCATGAGATGTGTAATTTCTCTAGCCAGCTGAGCAATCCTTAACCAGAGGGTCTAAGTAGAATAGATTGTGATTCAGGTATTCATTCTTTTTTACAGCAATATTAATACACTCTTTGCATAGAAGCAAGACTTTGACAAAGAAAGTAAGAAATCTTAGCAGTAGAATCAAATCTGTACCTTAAAAGTACTTACTGATCTTTTAGGAAGGAAGTGCAGACCAAAGGCTTTCTTTTCTCCTCTAAAATGTACTTTCTCTTAAACAATGAGAAGTTTCAGCCTTACTACTCTATTTTTTCCTAAGACTGTTATATTCCTGTGAAGTTTTAATTAATTTGTTGGCACTTGCAAGATACTTGAAAAAACTTGAAGGTCAATGGCTGTCATAATTAGAAGCTGAAAGAGGAAAACAGACTGTGTGTTACTACTTTGTAAGAATCAAGCAGTTCCAGAAACCTTGCTGATTATACACACCAGAAGTCTGTGCCAAGACTGACTAGCATTTAGTACCCTCTCTGCTTCCACTTGGAAAGACTTTATGTCTGCTTGTCTATGCCAGTCTGAGAAAGAATAAACAATGAGCTACTCAGACGATTTTTGGCTCTGGTATTTTGATACCTAGCTAGTAAAAGCATGTGGTGGGAAAGCAGACATGTCATAAACAGCCTCTGTACAACTCTTTTTTTGCAAATGCATTTATTTAAAATGTGACCCTCTACATTTCTTGACCAAGTCTGTTCATGATGGAAAAGAAGGAAATTTGAAAAACAAAATGCATTCTTCTTCACTATGCTTGTCATGGCCTTATCTCTTCTGCATGTTTCTGCCTTTTGTCCTTTGTGGCTGGCAGTGTGTATGTTCCCTTAATACCCTGTTCTGCCTTGTAACATCTCAAATACGTGTAGTAAAGCAATGTAACAGCAAATCCAGGCAGAATAAGATTAGTGAGACTGTCAGTTCTGTGTCTGGGTGAGATAACTGTACTCTTTCCTCTCCCACCATGGAAAAAAAGAAAGTTTTCAATTAGGTTTTGTTCTTACCCTTCTGAATATGTTGGGAAGCATGCTACATGTTGAAAAACAATAATACCCATCCCATTCTCTTTCTAAAACAGAATAATTTATTTGTAATGTGTATTTGAAATCCTGTTGAAGGAAGTTAAAACAATAGGTTCATTAGGTGAGATTTGGACACCCAATGTTTTCTTAGGAAGTACTCATGAATCTGCAAGCTGTGATCCAGCATGAATATACTGTGCGGATATCACAGCTTCCAACAATATCTTTGAAAACACATTTTACAGTAAATCAATCATATAATGTCAGCCGTTGTAATTTATTATAGACTGCTATAAAAAAAATGTTTTATTCAGTCAAAAGGGAAATATTTAGACTTGGTTTCATTTGCTGTTACATGAATTTGTTATTCAATGACTTAATACACAGCAAGTTTTCAGTCGCTGCATTATTGCTGAGCTGTAGGACCTGAAAATACTCCTTTCTCAGTCCCAAACTTGTGGATTTTACAGAAGTGTTTTACAGCACTGGCATGAAAACATCACCCATGAAGTTAAGTCAAGCAGCACATTTGAAAAAGGATTAAAGCTTAAGAACACACTAACTTCTCTTTTGATAACTTCCTTTTTTTAAAGTGTCGTACTCGTACTCTTAATGAGTCAATCTGAGCCCACCAAGTGTCACACGTCTTTTGTACAAAAGTGATATAGTCAGGTATTCCCCATCCTGTGCAAAGCAAGTGCTGCACACAGCTGGGCTGTTCAAATTCTTTCATGGGGATCAATGTCGTGCTGAATAACAGAGTCCCCTGTTTCTTCAGTGAGGTCTTTGGTAGCACCTGGCTTCTTTTAACTTTGACTTTTCCTTTTTATGGCTCACACAAAGGATAAATACTTTTAAAATTACTATGTATCAGTTGACAGGAAAGGTGGCTCATTTTTCCATATTTGATCTGTAGACACTCATGGCCCTAGGCTTATCTGAGAATGTAAGCTAAAACTGGCTGTAAGTGCTGCTCAAATGAAAAAAGCAATATAAGTGGACATTGCTAATGTCTTTGAAGAGCTACAGCCACTTTCTTATTTGAGCCATTAAGTCAGATGTATGGAAAGCATTATATAAACTGATAGCACCAGGGTGTCTCTCTTGTTGCTGTACTGGAGCACCCTAAGGATAGTCCCAACACCATCTCCATGTTCATCATTCTAACAGATGACCATATTAAACATAAATTTGGGTTTAGATTTCTATGGTTTCCCACTTTTTGCTTTTGGCACAGACAGTTTTGTGCTGTGATGAGCATGCAGCCTAGCTCCTTCCCCATCACAGCACCAGCAAGCTAAACTACTCTCAAGGTCTGGCCTACTCTGGAGAAAAGTCTTTTTAACATGGGCTGGCTAACTTAGAGCATGCAAGCTGTAGTTTTAATGTAAGTTCACTGCTTTTTTTGTAAAACCCAAGATTACTGTATCTAGGCTTACCCACTATCTTCCCCTTATGGCTTTCTACCTCATTTACAGCACAGGAGTCAGATACTACACCAGCAGAAATCCCACCCAGGTGACTCATCTTTGTTTCACAAGCATCAGTGGAGCACTAAGAAGCCTGTATGTACATCCTTGCTCAGACACCTCCAGTGTAAAACAGGGAGAAAACAGACCCCTTAGAGTTTGTATTCTCTGTGTTCTCAAACCTTATCCACTCTCCATAAGGACCACAGGACCCATAGTCTTAGTATCTCTCCCAACACGTGTTAGGACGGCATTTCAAGAACTAAATATGCCTAATGACTCACATGTAGTGTCCCATGCTTTTCTCAGAATGTCTTTAACTCTGAAACAGCCTTTAAGATCACCGCTAACCATCCTTGTTAGTCCACACAGACTCCTTGAGAGCCTGCTTTTCCCCTATAGCTATCTGTGTGTACAAATGATAGCATAAGGTTGAGCAAATAAGCTTTCTATGTAGCAACTCAATGCCCTTCCTGCATGGGCGATAAAATCTGCCTCCTGTTCATACCCAGTCCCTGCAATTTCCCAAATGCAAGTGTTGGAAATACGAGTGTATTACGATCACTGGCTATTTCTTTTCTAGTTGTAACTCATCACCTCAGAAATTTAAAATCCATTGTGTTGTGTGACTGAAGACAAGGCAGTTCAAATGCATATTGATGTATAAATGAGAAAGAAACTCTATCCTTACTCTGCTTCTGCTTTCCTTCTTTTGTCCATAAAAGCATCTTAGGGGATTTGCAGGCTGTGTGGTACTGGTGCTCGGCAGAATATTCCCTATGGCTCTCGCAGCAGCATCATGGCTCAGTTCAATTTCTAGCAACTGCCAAGGCCACACAGAAAATGCCAGAGAACAAAAGCACAGACTTGACTGAAATGCCTGTATTGCAAAAAGAAAATGAAAAACAAACCATGACCCCCCTGCAGTGGAAAGGAAGGATAAAACAAAAAAAAGGATGAGCTAACATGTAAGCTGCAACAGACCAGAGGAAGAACTAATGCAAGGAAACCTTCCAGGAGCAGAGAGAAGATGAGAGGAAATAAAGAACAGGGAAGACAAATTCCAGCAGCGAAGGAACTAAATGTAGCGTCAGCTCAGACCTTTTCCAGAAATGTGTTGGACACATTTGCTGCATAGCCCAAATGACTGAGAATGGGATGGAGTTATGCTAATCAAGACAAAATTAGGAAAGCCCTTTAATCCAATAAGCATTCATTGGATGTGGAGTATATTCACTGTCATTTTATAGTTCTGAATCACATAAATATACCCCAACTATTAATGGCAATTGTTAGCAGCTCCATTTTAATTAGCTCTCATGTTCTAAGAACAGAACTTATGTATCATTTAATTTTGTATTAAGCCAGAAATCTTTATTTATGCAAATTTAAGTGCACTGAGAAATGATCGAACACGCTCAAAAAAATTATACTTGAAGTAGGTATTTCACATAAAACTTTAAGAATATAAAATTTAAATCTGTTCCCCTGATTAATCTTTCCAGTCTCTCTTGCTGGATGATATGAAAATGAAGGCAGGGTTGTTGAGAACTAATTATTTTTCATCCTTCTTTTTTCAGTTAACGTGATTCTTTGTACTATGGAGCTGCTCAGTGCTGTTTCTGCATCTGGTGGTGTGTATGAAATGCTAGTGGCTTACCTCACCTATAGCAATTTTTACTCTATTAAAAACAAGCAAAATTACCCTAGAGCTTGACTTGTCTGAGTTTTAGAAGAATACTACTCTGAGATCTGGTGAAGGCTGAGAGGTTCTTGGAGCCAGTCACTCAAACAAATGCTCCCCCGTTATTTGCCCTGTCTGCTCTTTTCTAAGCTAAACAAATGCAGCTCCTAAAAACTTTCCTGAAAGTGACTTTTTTACATCTTTTCCACTTCGTGTTACTTTCCCATCTGTCAAACTGTTTCTTAGATCATGGTGAACAGACTCGATTCCAGTCCTCCAGAATCAGAAAATGAGCAGAGTAGCTCTCTCATGTGTCGTGCAAGCAAGAGAATTGCCCCTCCTTGCAATGTTTTGTGTTTTGAGAAGTTTTCCATCTTTTGGATGTGTATGAAGTATGCAGTTGCAATGTTTACATTTGTCTAAAATAATATAGCAACAACAGTAACTTCTAAAGTATTTTCCATGGAAAAATACACGTCAAGTCAATCTCCATTCAGCATTTAGCTCTTCTTTTTTTTTTTAATTAAGGATCAAAGTAGTGGCTAGGGTATCAAAATATGCACCTGCTTTCCATACATTATACATAAAGTATCTGTGTATGTTTCAGTGCGTGTATGTGCACTTTGATTACTCAGTTTCGGTGTATCTCATTGACAGGCTAAGTATTTTAAGAAATCCTGTTAGTTCTGAAGGTGTCTGAAGGAATTTTAAATAGCCCAGCTAAGGTACTTAAGGAGAAATGTGCAGGTATTTGCAAAATAAATTAGGATCTCACTTCTGGCGGCAGTGGGCAACCTACCCCTTTTCAACCCAGTCTTTCAAAAAATACACGTGGCAGCAATGATACATAACTGTTACGACTGATGGTCACAGATTAATTATGACACAGTTGCTTCTATCTCAAAAACGAGATTTTCCTTTTAAGAACAAGTTACACTGCAGAGTGTTTGCAGAAGGCATGCGGACAGCACAAGGAACCTCCATGGGTAAGCATACTTTCAGCACAGATTTGCTGTATACTTTTTTGATTTTATGGACTTAGGGCACTAGTGTGTGACCTTATCTACAACAGTGTTACTGTGTCAGAGAACATGGATTGGAATTGGGTGTGCCTGGTTCCTTAAGAAATGCAGCTCCAAAGCCTGTGAGGAGCTCATAACAGGAATAATTTCCTGTTAATACATTTGGTCTCTCTTGCTCTGGTAGGAGCAGTCAGACCAAGCTTTCAACTTCTCAGACTTTTTTCTCTTAGTTTCTTTGCATGAAAATATTTCATACAGACCTACCTTTCATTTGTCAAACAGAAACTTTGCTGCTTCTAAACCTGCTCCCCAAAAAAATAGTTCAATGAAGGACATGGCTCTCTACTCTGCAAAAAAACAATTCCCACCAGTTTTTTTGTAATGGTGAGTCTGAAATCCTTCAGAGGTAGACTTAATGTTGGAAGCCCTATTCCGCAACCTGGTGTGATGTGGAATGTTGCTGCTTGTATTTGCAGATACGAAACGTGGCAGCCAATCTCTGTGTGGACAGTAAACATGGAGCCACAGGGACTGAGCTGAGACTGGACAACTGTGTGAAGGATGGCTCAGAACGAACATGGTCACATGAACAGGTATTTTAACAGCAGAAAGAAAAGCAGTGTAAAACTGTTGCTTCTCCAGTTTCTAAGCATTTCTTTGAGGGCTTTTCCTTATCCTAAGGAAAAAGAATGCAGGGTGTGGAAATAATCTGTGAATTATTGTTGATCTTAATGGCTTTTACAAACCACTCTTTATCATAACCTCAGAAACTCCAGCCTCCACCTGGTCTGTGTATTAGTCTTAATTTCCAAAATGCCCAAATTGCTTTTTGGTGCCCCATTCTCCCTCACTGTGTCATGAAAACATTTTGATTTGGGTTGTTACCTGAAAGTATTTTAAATATAGTACCTGGACTTGTAAAGCTCTAGTGGTAGACTGCTTTTATGCTTTCATCTCAGTAAGTTCTGTAAGTGGTTATATTTTAAATGAATATGAGAACAAAGCAAGATAAATGGGTAAAAGCTAGAAAGAAAGCATTTCAGAAAGACAGGGAATGATAAAGTTTCAAAAAAAAAAAAAAAAAGCTTTTATCTAGGTAAAAATATATTAGCTCTCAGGAGAGTGGAGGAAAAGAGCTCTGATTTGTACTCATTGTGAGTGCCATAGGAAAGGGGTCATGACCCAAAGGCTATGGGTTTGGCCAACCTGAGCAAAGAGAATCCACATGAAAAGTACAACCTAACCATTTATTAGCAATTTTAGTGAGCATACCTTTCACAGGAGAAGGTCCCAGATTAGAAAAAATTCCCAGTGCTTAGGAGAAAAATTGACCTGGCAGTCACACATGGCACTTTGTAAAATCTTAAAAAGCTCAGGAGGGGGGACTTCTAAGGGGTGTTTGAAGTGCTGAGGTCAAGAAATCCTTCTCTGAGGATACTCAGAAATGCAGTGGGAGAGGTGCAAGTGCATGAAATGGAGAAGCTGAAGGATGATTGCAGCTTAGGGAAGTGCCAACATGGGAAAAAGAAAGTTACTGAAAGAAGACTTCTTTACATAGCTACCAAAGATCTAGCACAGTAATAGGATGCCAAGACTAGATAAATATAATCCTGTTTGTTTATGAAAGACAGCCAGTAATTCAAGCAATTAATTGAAAGAAGTTGTATGGTCCAGACTTGTTCATCACAGTGCTTTCTGGCTTAAAAATCTACAAACCTGAAGAGCTCCAGACCTTTCTCAGAAGGGAGAGAGTCATGTCCTGACAGACATGAGGGAAAGAAGGGAAGAAAACTGGATGAAAAGGTGAGAAAAGAAAAATTTAGGAAGGAAAGCAGAGCAAAGGGAGACTTGAAGTATCCTTTGAAACAGCAAATGCTTGTGAGAACGGGAAAGGAGTGCAAAGGGACAAGGATGTTAGGGAGAAATCCATGTTTCAAGTGTAATCCAGTGCGTTGTGACGTTTGGGATCAGACTCCATGTAAAGGTCTCATACTATACTAATGACAAAAAGCGACTTCATTAAAATAGATAGGGTTAAGTGAGAGGAGTTCAATCGACCAGGTCTTCAGATCATAGAACCAGAACTAGCCTCAAGCACATCCATGCTTGAACTGCGTTCCAGGGACAGCATGAATTATTTCTGCCGGGTTGGTGGGGGAACAGCATGTACCTTCTTACTGTGGGACAGCATGGAAAATACTGCCAGGGAACACCACTTCTCCCACCTAAGCAGTGTGGCTGTGTTGGGAAAGGTCCGTTTGCTGATCAGTTTGGTGATTTCTCAGAGCTGCTGTAGATGAGGGACTGGGTGGTGGGCACTGCTGGATGCTCCTCCTGAGTCTATTGCAGCTCCAGGCAAGCAAATGCAAACACACTCAAAGGCAGCTTAATTATCTAACACCTATTTAGCTATTTAACCCTCAAAGCAAGCCTGTTTTCTTTTGTTTCAACTCATTTGTTGTGGGGTTGTGTGTTAAAATCTGGCCCTAGGTTGGTGACAGTTGATAGAAGTGTGGTTCAGATTGGTATATTTTGATGAAATTCCTTGACTCATATTCAGTCCCAAAGGCTGAATATTACCTGTAGTGTGCGTGGGACCACAGTCTAATAAATAGTCTCTCCTGAGGAGATGTGGTCTTTCACTTGCAACAGTGAAATAGCTATGAAGATGAACTTTGTTAAAGAGTGTTTGGGAACAAGTGCCGAACACCTGACCAGCCCTCAGAGAGCAACTCTTTATTGCTTGTATATTTTGAGTTTGTTGCCTACATGATTTATACATATGCCAGTAGAAACTATCAGCATTAATGAAAATATCAAGCATTTTATTATGATATTTCAAATAGCTTGGATTGACATTGACCTGCTCTTGTAACTTGTGGTACAAATTTACAGAGATCACTGCACTTTCTCTAAACTTCCCCAAAATTAAAACACAAAGGGGAAGGCATCATCTCCAGCACAGCAGCTGTGCAGCCTGCTGAGATATTTCTTCTCTGCCTGGAGGTATAGTTCAGGTCAGGGTGCAGTTCTGTAACATGCATTTCCTCTTTGTGCAGGGCACATGTTGTCCACTCAAGTCTAACCCGTAGTCAAAGCACAATGCCAGCTGACAGACCCCAGCCAGGCAGCGGGTAACTGAGCAATGTTGTCAGGCTGGAAAGCATTAACATTATCAAAAGGGCCTTTATCCTATATCGGGCCCCAAGCCAGTGGCTGTATCAGGCAATCATTCTTCAGGCCCTGTGGCAATTATAAATGACGCTGGAAAGCTCTTTTTTCCCCAGATACTGTGTTACAAGGCTAGGCTGCAGAAAAGCTAAAGCATGAGGGCTGAGTGGTTGCTTGGTTGCAAATGCAGAGAGTGGGGCTGTTTTATGGGCTCCCTGGTATGGGAGAAGGCAGAAGAAGAGAACGAGCATCCGCTGGGACAGAAGGTTTCTTGGGTGCAGCATGCAGGAGTGAACAGCAGCCTGACAGGTTGCAGGTTATCACCAGCCTGCTGTTTGTTAATAATGTGTCTGGAAATGTAGGTGCAGCCTTGTTGCAAATCAAAAAGCAGACAGGAATGAATGAAGGGGTACAAAAAGGTTCATCCACTTCTCATAAAATCCAACACAGGTGGCTCCTAACAGCTTAGGTCAAGCAACAAAATCCAAAGTGACAGGTGGTGGCAAAGCAGAGCATTGTGTAACTCAGGACTTCAGCTAATAACATGTAGCATTGTGGCACATTAGGCAGTGGAGAGAGAATTTCTATATTCACCAGGTTTAGTGTTAACTAAAGAAAATTGGCTGTGAAATGGAGAACAGCTTAGAATGATGAGATTGGAAGGACTGCAGGCCTTCAAATTTTGTTTGTATTACAAGATCTTAGCATTAATTAGATGTATGGAGAAGTATAACCTTTTTCTGATCAAACTTTTTTCTCTTCTCTTAGCCCTAAAATTTAGTTCCTGTCCCTAACAGGTTTATTTTATAATAGTATCACTAGGGAGAAGATGTACTTCTTGACTTAAAATGAAACTGGTTTACAAAACAGGAGGCTAGAAAGGAGGCAAAGAATCTGTGCTAATCTAAACATTGAGATCTACTATTGCACTGATCCTGGTTTTCAGTGAAAGGGATCAAAAACCCCTGTCTGTTACCACATCTTGACTTCCAAACAGGACACAGCCCTGGCAGTCTTCAGAAACCACACAGGACTGGAAAGAGATAGCCTGTATCAGTATGATCTGATTTAAGGGTCTAGCTTGAGCCTTTCAGGTGTAGCAATGCATTCAGTGAGATGATAGTCCCCGGGCCAAGGTCCAGAGAGCAGCAGGAATTGGCCCCTCAGCTCACCAGTCACACACAGAATGAGAAATTTGGAGAGCCACCCACTGGGAAAGATGAGGAATGTCCTGCAAGAGGATCCCTGTCTTGTAGTACTGATGCGAGCGAGAGTATTGCGAAACCACTGTTCCACAGCATTCCTCTAGGTATTTGTTATTAATCACTTTGAAGTCCAGGTTTATTACTTGGCTGTAGAAAGGTACAAAGTAAGAGAAAGAAATGGCTTTTGTTTTTTCCTTAAGGGAAAATTATCCCAGGTTTCTCTTTTCCTAAAGAAACAGCAGTGTAGGTTTTTTTCCGTACCAAATCTTCTGTCTTTGCTTGTGAAATGATGTTATCTTTGTAGGGCATCCATGATGCTGGTTCCAGAAAACATGAAGAAAAGTAGAAAAAGACTTAACCTTTTGAAAAGCAGAGATTGCTTTGACAATGAAGTTAAAGCTGTCCACTGCATTTTGCTGCAGATAAATGTAAAATGCACTCTTGGAGAAAGAAGAAATAAGCAGGACACAGGGGTAGATTAAGAAAATGCTGTCTAGAAAACCTGTAATGCTGAAGTAAATAGCGGGCAACAGCAGTTAACAGAGGGAACAAGGGCTTACAAAAATGTGCACAATGAAAAAGGCAAATATTCAGATATATGCTTGTATTTTGTGCTTGCAGGCCAAGCGGAACAGTAATGCTTCTCAAATGTGGTATTTGGAGGACGGTACAGCACTGAAGGATGCAGCTTATTTCAAAGCTGTATCTTTTATAAGGAACACAGAAAGAAGATAGCTATCACAATGGAAGGTTTAAAACTTGGGAATCCCAGCAGAAGTATTCAGGATCAGACCCACTCTACACTGAGTGTCATTTGTAGATACTGGTTCTACCAGGGAATGTACACATTGCGGGGAGCAGGGTGCTAGGTAAGGGCTGAAAAGATCCTGCGATGGGGTAGATGCAGTGCTGGAGGCAGTCTGAGCACAGTACTGGGAGCTGCCTCTCCGGCTAATGAGCCTGTGTGCAGTTCCGCATGAACCATCACAGCTAAACAGTTTCCACTAGCAAAGTTTGCTCATTTAAAAAGAGCTTCACTTTCTCAATGTTATGTTTCAGTTTATACTACAGAAAATCAAAAGTCATGCAGAAAGATGAAGAATAGCACTGACATCAAAAAGAAAAAAAAAAAGGAGGAGGGAAAGGGAGAGAATAAAACCTCACAGCTCTCAGCAGAGCTTCTAGGTAGTAATTTACAACCTGCAACCCATTTTCTGCAAAGATTGGTCCATGGGAGAGGAAAATGCACTCTGCATCTTTAAATCTGGTGCTGTCAGACCTGTCACCTTCATCTGATGATTGAAAGACTGCAGTGTCAAAGCATTATTTCAGACAGCTGGTATCTAATTGAGAAAGATGCCTCTGTTAACTGTGACCCTCCATGATTCCTCTCAGGCAGTGAGAGAAAGGTCTTTAACAAGCTGCCTGTAGCTCGCAAGTCTCACAGTAGGAAGATGAAATTCATTTAACATGTGTTGTTTAGGGAAGACAGTTGAGAGAGGGTATGCTAACAGTTTCTCATATAAACAGAAGGAAACTGTTCATTAAACATGGGAAAGATGCTGTGATGGGAAGATCTGTCTAGGTAGCATCTTCAGACCCAAATAAGAGCTAGAGGAGCACCACTAGGAGAGACTTTCTGAGACCTAAGTAGCTGTAGTTCTACTATACACCAGTGCTGCTTTAACTGGGGTAACTAAAGGCTTTAATACAGCGTATTCCCTCTCCTCTGCACTGTACTGTGTCACCAGAGATTTTTTAATCCCTTGCCATAGGGATTGTGCCTCCCTGGGGTACATTCCACACCGGCACTGATGCACTTCAGTTAAGGCAGTTGGCATCACTGAATTGTACACAGGAAGGATCAAGCTTTGTGTTGGTTTTAAACATTTTTTGCTAGTAATATATCATTATATTGCCTGATTGTTTTTCTAGCTCTTCACTTTTGGTTGGAGAGAAGACATCCGCCCTGGAGAGCCCCTTCACACCAGGAAGTTCTGCTTCGACGCCATTTCACACAGTAGCCCTGTCACACTGTATGACTGTCACGGGATGAAGGGGAACCAGCACTGGAGCTATAGGAAGGTCAGAGGTTCAGATTGTCTTGAGCCTATATTCAGTTTAGCACAGACTTGTATTTTCCCATCAGAGAAGTTTTGTTTTAAAATCCACCCCATCTTATTCCAATTTAATTTTGTGGTAATCTCTCTCAGGTATATTTCTTTTAATCATTCTGCTGTTTAGGTCAAATTTAAATGAAAATTAATCTGATCCAGCTCAGAGGGTATCTGTGTTGGATCTGTTCCCTGAAAGGTGTTTTACCATTCTGGCGTTTCAAGATGCTTGTGACATTTTAACAGAGGCGCTGCTGGAAATATTTTCATTGAATGTAACAGCAGCAAGAAATGCTGCTCATGAGTTAAGTATTACTATCTTGCTACATTTTAAAGATCTTAAAAGATTTTGAAGATCATTAAGATCTATATTTTAAAGATTTTAAAAATCTCCCTTTAAAAAAAAAAGATACACCCAACATTAAAAGCACTGCTGTAAGCCCAGAGAAAGCCGGAGTCTATAAACTAAAGATAAGCAGCTTAGACACTGCTTTGATCTGCTGAGTTTCAGCCTATTTTTATAAATCACTGGAAAGAAAAGGTCAAGCTAGAAACTGTCAGAGCCTCATTTAGGGCAAAAAGTCTTGGTAATGTTACCAAGTTGTTGTTAGGGTTTTTTACAAGATTAATCAGCAAGTTGCAGGATAAAGACATACATTTCTCTGAAGCGCTGAAGATTCCTCTCACACATCTTTCACTTTTCTTTGACCACTGCTCCTTGTCCACCACCTTGTTTAAGCTGAAGCTAAAGTGCCAGGAGTTGGTCTTTGTCAGATAAACCTCAATACTGCTTTCTAGTTTGAAATTTTATATAATAGAAAACTAATTCGGAATCATTAAAAATAAGTTTTCCCTGACCCTTTTTCTAAGTGCCTACTTATTATCCTGTGCCTTTTTACTCTATTTATATTGCAATTGGAGCTCCACCACAAGATTTTCCAGAGGCATAATCCCTTTGAAACTGAAGTGTTACCTCTAATAAAATTAGAATGTATGGGCCAGATATTTAAAGGATATAAATCATTGTGGCTGTATTGACGCATATCTGGCTTTATAATGACATAATAATAACTTCTTGCTTCAAAACCCTTCTGATTTATCTTTTTGCCTGCCCAAGCTGCAACGAAGAAGCTTTCATACCTTTAGCACTTCATTGGTGCTTAATGTAGCCAGCTCGCAAGACAAAATTCAGGTCTGAAGCTGCCCTCTCTAAGGCCCATCATATATGATGAGGTCATAATACAGCAAATAACTAAAATAAGAATGACTTTTGAAAAAAAATACGCTGTGAGTTCTATTAAATTCTCTGCACAGCTTCATTTTTAATTTCCAGAAGGCTGACAAGACTGATATAAAAATGCTCAATGAAAGGCAAGCATTTCTATCTCAACAAGAAACACCACAAAAGTTTGTTATGGTGGAAGTACTGACACAGTCTTAACTGTAATACCAACCTGACAGCAGGCTGATTGGTTTACATAAACCTTCAAATAAAGAAATGGCATTGGAATAATAGAATTATGTATACATGGTTTTCTTTAGGCTTAGTTTTAGTTTGGCTACCCAGGAAATTTTACAAATAGCTTTTAGGAAAAATTACCTTGTTTGTCCCACTATCTCATAAGCTGCTTAATATGAAGTGTTTCTTACCTTATGATGTCATACTGTTTCTACAAAACCAGAAGATAAGAGGTTTCTATTCTTTTAAGAATGAGTCTCTTCTCATAATCATCTGCATCCTTGAGCCTTTGGTAAGAAGAAGTTAGGGCTGTGAAGTGATTACAAAGTGCTGCAAATACTATTTGAAGCCAGGCATTGTTTTAAGATTCCATATTCTTACAGCATAGAAACCCTAACAACCTGTATTTGGATACTGACAAAGAAAACCAGATTAAATATTTTAGTGGCAAGTAGAATACATTAATATTTTACTTTGGGTAAGGAGTACTCTTCTGAAAAAAAAGCATCCAGCTTATTCTCATTACCTGCACTTTGTTTTTTATTGCAGTGCAGTCTCAGAGTGTGCAAACCGCATTCCTTACAGATGAATGAAACAAAAACCACCACTAATAGATGTGTCAGAAAACCACTCTTACTCCCATACTGCTTGAAATACATCTGAGACACTATTTGAAAGTTTAGTAAGCCTGTGATATTAAGTAATCAATTCTTTGAGGAGCAATCCAAAATATTGGTCTACAGACAAGTATACCTTTAAGAAATCCCTGTAAGAAGCAATGGAGTAAAATAAATCAAAGTAGGACCGTAAACACTACTGAGGGTTGGAAATACAAGAAAGTGAGTTTAATACTGGAAAAAAAAAAAAAAAAAAAAAAAAAAATAATGACACCATAATGGTGCTCCGATGAATGACAGGAGCAATGTGAGAAATTAGAGAAATGTAAAGAACCTGAAATTATGAGAGGTGTGGGAGAACAGTGGCTTCCCAAGCTAAAGCTGTTTCTTTGACTCTATTTGAGGTTCCTAAGCATGTCAGAGCCAAAGTTCAACAGTGCTTACAAATTC
Organism: Psittacula echo; assembly: GCF_963264785.1. Classification (NCBI taxonomy): domain Eukaryota; kingdom Metazoa; phylum Chordata; class Aves; order Psittaciformes; family Psittacidae; genus Psittacula; species Psittacula echo. The sequence goes on along the minus strand of NC_137735.1, from coordinate 40,489,670 downwards.
CCATTCCTCCCAGTGAAGAAATATGGCTCTGGCTTTCAATGTAGCACCATTCTGGGTTGACAGGTAATACGTTGGTTGTGATAAAGTATGATTCAATTTATGTGCCTTAGTCCCATTAGTGCTATTTGCAGAGTGCAAGTATCCAAGCGAGGGCTGATTTAGTATGTCTTTAAAAAGAAACAATTGTGCGAAATCAATTTCATTATACGGTAATTCTACTCTGAGCCCAGTGATTATGATAGACGCTAGACTGACAACATCAAAAGCTATGCCCAAAAAGAACAGCATGGTTTGCTCATACTCTCCTGACAGCTTCAGGGACAAACTGTAAGTTCACTGTTCACGCAGTAGGTGCATAGATTATTTCCTCAGACAACCAAAGACATGTCATTGTGATAGTGGCTTTTATCATGTGGACATGTGTCCTACTGAAACTGTGCTGGGGCTACCAACTAATTTCAGATAAACTACTGCAGCCACCAGCTGATAATGACTTCCAGTTGCTATTGACCTTGGCCATCGTTATAGCAGTGACCTAGAAGAAATGAAAGCCTCATTACCAATTCCCTGAACTGTCAAGGCCCATTATCTTACGGAGAAGTTTCTCCTCCTGCAAATAATCTTCAGGCCCGCCTTCATGCAGAAGGGAAAAAAAATCACTTTGCTGTTTTCAGATTTTAGAAGTGTCTCCACAAGAGCTCTTGTGGGTTTTTTATATTAGTGTAAAGAAGAATTTATATATTTCTCTCAGAAAGTCCTTTCTGGCATGCATGCAACTGTTACTCCTTAAAGTCCTGAGCCTGTTCCCATTGAAATCTGTGAGAGCAGCAGGCTTTGACCTTAGGTCAGCATAAACTTGAAATAATAAATTAATAGAACTTTGACAGAAGTTTTTGCAGAGTGGTAACTGTGTCCATGCTCTTAAAAGACACTCTTCTCTCCTAATAACCAGACTCCCTGAAAGAAAGCGCCAACAATGCTTCACTCAAAAAATGCATCCCCTAGATATCTCTGTGAGAAGACCCCTAGGTCTCTTCAGAAGGCTGGAGTGTTTTTCATAGCATGCTTCTTCTGTACTGAAGCTGCTTCCTTTCTTCCTATACCAACTATCCTATTAAAGCTTCTACTGTTCCAACTTTGGCTTCCTAATAGCTTGGCTGACCTTCATGCCCAGCTATAAGGCAAGGAAAAGCAGATGCCACCTTCCTCCAAGGCCACACAGCAGGCCTGGTGGCCATGGTGCAGACAGCGTGTTCTGATTTTGGACAGTGCCAGGACAGGAGGAGCTGGCAAGATGAAAATAGGTGCCTCACCACCCCATAGGATTCTTGTGAGACCTTGCAGGCCTGCCTCCTAGTAGGGACATGACTGCCATTTGTACATGGCACAGGTAGCCCCTTCTTGCAAGCTGTAGTATCCTATCTGCTCCCCTCGTGGGACAAAATGGAGCATGATGGAAAGGACTCCACCAATTTGGTTTAGTCCTGTCAGCTTTGATGTCATCCCTCTGAATTACAGTCTTGTGTGTGTGTTTACCCACTGTCTGGGGGGAAGGGCAGATCGTGGAGGTGAAAACCAGGGTTTGCAAAAGGCAGATATAACACCAGCACCCTCAGACATAGCACAAAATGCTTTTGACCTCCTCTTAATTGCATGCTAATACCAAAGAAAGACATTGTGCATTACCAGTGTTTTGCAACCTGCAAAATCAATCAATTTCAGCTTTCCTAAATTAAACAAACAAATGAAAAAAAACAATAAACCTTTATTTTTCCAAAGTGTTTTTAAATAGGTACTATTTCTTATCGGTTTCTTGCGTCATTTATTTTTGTCTTCAGACTTCTTTGTTGAATGTAGGGTATTTTCAGGTAAAGACAAGTTTCTGTATGATTATGATTGTTGCTCAGCACTCAGAGCACTTGGGTGAGTTTTTAATCAATTGCAATTTGACAGTGGTTTTTTTTTCCCTTCCTCGCTCACAAGCTGGGCAAGCAGGCACATCCTGGATTAGTATTAAAATACTGGCAGGGCATGTTTGGCACAGAGGGGAAAAGCCTTGATGTGGTTTACGGAAAGTAATCTCAAATTTATTTCAACAGATACAGTAAAGGTATAGTCCCTGGAAACTTTCAAACCGTCTAATCACTCCCACATCTGTCACTCTCAAACACTTGCCTACATGAGCTAAGTACATTGAAACTACCCAACCCACATATACCAGTTGCTTGTCTGGGTAATTTATGCTTTACCAAAATTACCAGGTTACTTACAATTTGCTACAGTTTATGAAGCAAAATTAATAAAGATAATAATATAAATATCCTTTTTAAAGCAACTTAATCCATGCTTATTTTCCAAAAATCTCCCCAGGGAGCTAAAACAGTGTTAGGATTTCCTTCTTATTAGAAGCGAGCGTATTTCAGCAGCAGGTCTTATCAAGGCCATGGGCAGTCTGCATTTCAGGGGGTAAGAACTGAGACCATCAGTCTTGTGTCCATCTGTCCATCTTACCACTTCAGTTAATAATTAATTTTTAAGATCTTTGTCAAGTTGAAGAGCATCGATTTTCCAGACAGATTGCTACAGATCCTCCTACCCAGAGAAACTGTCAGAAACAAATCCAAACAAAAAGAAAAACCCAAAACCAACCCACCATTTCTCAGGTTCAGACATTTAAATAGGCTCCAGGCAAGCACGTGATATGCAAAGATTATTAAAAGACATCCTGTTTCTTCATTATATTATGTGGTTGTTAGTTAACAAGAAGATGTCTCCTCGTTCCTTCTTGAATCTTCCATTTCATGAAGGATAATAACCCAAGGGACAAAAACCACTCCATTCTCTACAGCTTCCTAATAATAGCTGTGGTTATTACACAAGGTTAGCGTACAGAGACCACAGAATCATTTCAGATAGGGCTGTGTTAATCCATGTTCTGTAAAATGAGAACACTTCCAGTGACTTGGCATTTGCTACTTAATTCTATTTTTTTTTTTCATTCTTGTAGGACAAAACTTTGTTCCATCCGGTAAGCAGCAGCTGCATAGATTGCAACCCAGCCGAGAAGAAGATTTTCATGAACAGATGTGATCCTTTATCTGAAACTCAGCAGTGGATTTTTGAACATATTAATAAGACTGTTTTAGAAAAATTTAACAGCAAGGCCAGTTCCTAGGGGGGGGGGGGAAAAAAAAAAAGAAAATTAAAAAAAAAAAGAAACAATGAACACCCCTAATTCCGTACAGACTGCAGACTACACTTTCGCCAGCATCTGGGTCAAAGGAGTCAGGAATTAAATTTCCTAGATCCAGGAAATCTGTTCTGAGGATTAAGAAAATGCCACAGCAAGAGCCAGCAGCCTGTCCTTGTGGATGTACAGTATCTGGAGAACTTGGCCAAGAGCCTCACCGGATGCTGCTGAGAACTTCAGGCTGAAAATTCCCTTGCTGGTCGAGGGAAAAACTTTGTTTAAAAACTGTTTAAAAGTACTCCAAGTTAATAAAGTAAAACAAAACTCGAGTTTCTCAGGTCAAATCCTGCTGTAGTGAGTAGCTCAGAACAGATGCTATAATTTGGGATGGGTATATCGTGTGCATGATGGCTACAGGAACCTGAAGAAATACCAGGTTTTAGAATTAAACATGCTGGTGGAAGAATAATGATGTCCCAGCAGTCTCTAGACAAGATATATGCTCTGTTGACATTCTGTTAATAAAAGGTTGGGTTAAGCAGGTTTAACCTTCAGAACTGCTGCAATTAATTTTAAATACCTCCCTTTTACAGTCCATTCATTACCAAAATAGGAATGTAAGAAATCTTAGGGTCTAGGATTACATTGTAGTGAAGCATGAAATAAACTGTAAGGGTTTGCCCTCACATTTCCCCCCTTCAGGACAAAAGGTAAAGCAATCAAATTTCTATGCAGGATATATTTAACAATTGTGATTCAAATCGCATTGTCACGCAAGATGAGATTTTTTCTTAGTGACAAATGTAACAGCAGCAGCTGCAGCATAGTGGAAGGCTTGTGGACTAGCTATCTTTTCTAAAGATAGAATCTTTACCAAACTATAAATTAAATTGAAAATAGGCTGAGGTGGGGGTGAAAATCAGGAAAGTAGGAAATAATTGCATACTGCATGCAGAACTAGGTTAGTCAAATTAACATTGGTACACTGCCATCACCTAAAAAGCGTGTTGACTCCCTGCAGCACAGCTTTAAAGATCTTGCAGAGATGTAGTGCTCTTGACAGATGGGAGCAGAGAGAAAAATTGGCATGGATCTAGTTGGGTGTTTTCAGAGTTTTTGTGAAATAACATGAACTTTCCAGAGTTAGCAAATGAATGCATTGTGGGTCTCATGATGGAGGAAACAAGAAGTGCAAACAAGTCAAATGTTACAGTATTTTGGTACTTCAGGCACAGGCACAATTCAGGGTAAGACAGACTTCTTCACACTGACGATCATTATGTCCTGTGATGTCCCTCAGGCCCACCAAGCTGTTGGCATGAGAGGCCTTTAAAACTTGTTTGGGGGCCTATGGTTCTTCTCAGCAGAAAACGGTTAATCCTGATATGTGGATACTGATTGATAGGTCTGGGATTTTTCAAGGTAAGAGAAAGTATAAATTTATATCAAGTAGGTATGTGGCTGGCTTTTACTTGAAAGATGAATTTACAGATGAAAGCACCATAAATGCAGATAGATCACATCCTCTTGCTGTAACAGTACTTTCAAGTTCCAAAAATATCGTATGTTATTAAGTTGCTTAATTCTAATTGCTGGAGAGGTGGCTGACGAACCAGAATACTGATGTGCTGTCTATACTGTTTTGAGGGAGTAAGGTGACTGGTTTTTTTATCGCTCCTTAAGCTGTGTTTATGCACAAAGAGCAGTGATTGCATCCAGAGGATGGCTCTAGGACTAATAACTAGGTGCTATTTTATGGCAGCACCTTGTAGTTGTAGATTGAGACCCAAACTTATAGGTTATAGGAACTTTTTAGGAAGGGAATGAGATCCAGCAGTATTCAGGATGCACGCACTTGAACAGTTGTGAAATGTATCCATACACTGAGCACTTGCTGCAAGTTAGTGAGGAGGTCTTTCAAATAATCTGAAAGAAATGTGTCTATAGAGTTAGACTTCTCATTTTATGATTTTAAAATAAGTGAGCTTGTTTAGGTATTGTTTAAATTTGATTTGAAGATACAGTGCACTCAGGAATGGAAGCAGTGGGGCTACTCTATGAGGATACTTCAGGTTTGTTTGGCTATCAGCACACAGAACCAGACTAGCCACTGCAGACTGTCAGCCTTCCCTGGTACAGCGTTTGCAGCATCATTTGTTTGCCGTCTGAACATGAGGAAAGAGGATTTGGAAAAAGAAGAAAATGGCTGCCTACAATGTAAATGCAGCCCTCGAACTATTGATCGTAACTGGCCCCAAACTGTCGAAGTCCCAGAAGCAACACTGTATCCCCAAAATAGAAAGGCAAAGGAGAGCTGCTAAACCAGCTAAGCAGTTTACCAGCACAGGTTGGTAGGGTTGTATCATTCAGTGTCTGACTGTGTTTCAGTGGTTTGATTTTGAAACGTCTAATGGGAACTAGACTTCTGTTGGGGCAAAGAGATTCTACGTCTTTTACAACCGTTGCTGAGTAATATTGCACAGCATGTTGCGCTGCCAAATAAACCTTCCCCTTATTCATAGCTGGACACTAATTGTAAGCTGTAGCAGCCCATGTCAGAAAACAATCCACATAACAGATATTCAGATGTTTGGGTAGGAGAGAAGGAAATATGAGCTACATATGTATGTTTTCAGGTTTTATATAAGAAAAAATATACAAAAATGTAATAAAAATATATTTGAGTTTGTTGTGGATCAACCAACTGTTGATCACTCTGGAAGTATAAAGGTTAAATGAAGGTCTATATCTTGAGGAAAGTTGAATGAGAACTTGTCACAGTGAGTGAGGCATAGAAACACACACACACACACATATATGTGTGTAGATACATATGTGACCAGTGGAAACAAGTAGGTGGAGGAGAGAAGTTTGTTTTCACTTCATGGGTTGATCTTTCAAATGTTTAGTATAACCAGAAGTGTGCACGAAAAAATGCTAGGACACAATTAGACTTCTAGAGAAAACAGTTACCTTGCTGTTTTCAGCTTGAGCAAATTACTCTTTGTTAAAAACTGAGACAAAAAAAAGCTAGTGTGCAGCTTCACCAGAGACAGCTGTAATCCTCCTACTGTGGGTAGAAGGTAGCCTAGGGACAGAGTTCTTCAGAGCTGTGCTCCTATAACATTTGGGATGATAGATTCACAAAATGGTTATGACTTGCTAAGCACAGGACTCCTTCAGCAGGAAGTTTTATTAATAATAAATGATCATTTAAAATTAAATCTCAATTAAATTCTGTCTTGGGTGTTCTCCAAAGCTTTCAACTGATAAGAGTATTTCATGCCTAATTTAACATTCAGAATTTCTCTAAGTCTTCCTACAACCATACCTTTTCTACTCAGCAAAGAGCTGAACAACTTGATAGGATGGACAGATATATCTTCCTCTCATATTTCATCAGGAGCATTTAGATTTAATATGCATCTCTTCAAAAGACTGTGAAGTTTCTTTGCAGATCTTTTTCTTTTAAATACCCAGGTAGTTTTGAACATATGTTGAATTTAGTGCACAGGTAGCATGAACTGATGTGGGCTTATTATTATACTTGAGCTATACTGATCTGCCCCAACTGATAATTTGTTTCAGATTTTTCGGTTAATTATTTTATGGTGAGAAGGCACTTTAATCAACATGCCTGAAGATCTCTGTATCTTAATAGTTCATCATTACCTACCCTAATGTTTTTCTATTTAGGAAAAGAGAGAGTAGATGGCTATCTTTTTGTGCCCAGCAGACTATTACTACAGGAAAGAGCAACTGGAAAAGCTGGAACAAACACTTAAGTGCAACTAAAACTCTAACATCACTACATATATGCCAAAATCTAAACTAAACAGAAGCCTTGGGGTAGAGGGCTTAGGAGCTAGGAAACAAAGCATTTCAGCTGTTGGAGAGCAGCTTTGTTGCAGAGGCACAACCAGACTTCACTTCTCATTGGGCAGTTTTAGTTTAGAACAAATGTTTCTGCAACAGTATGGCTATGTTAATGATATAATGCATGCTTCCTGGGTGGTGTCAGTTGATGAACAAATGGTCTGTAGCTGCTGAGCTGGGTCTTCCTCATGATAAAGATAGACTAAGCTTGAAAGGAAGCTGACAAACACCTAACAGCTTTTGATTACTGGCAATTTGCCAGGCATTAATATCTCCATGACCTCAGTGAAAACGGATGCCACAGAAGATGGTAGAAGAAACATATATAAATAGCTTAACCAAATCAATGTGGTGGGTTGCACTTCTGTAAGAGTGGCTGTCAACTTTTTCTTTTAAAACAATCATCATACTCAGAATTCGTTTGCATTTTTACTGCTAACTTCTGCAAGGGACTGAGTGGAACCCTTTAAACTTCCCCAGTCAGATTGGTGATGGATCATTTAGGAAGGCAGTACTGGGAGGCTTTCAATGTGGCTGCCACCAGGGCTGTATCCATTTTCTGTTTAAAGAGCATCTTTAATGTTCCTGCACAATGCTTTTCAAGAGAACACAAGATGTACCTTAAAAAAATACAATAGTTGATTTATTTGGGCTTTTTTTTAATCTATCAAGATTGTTAAGGAAATAATTTCAAAACCTTTGAAAACAAAAAGCTGCTCAGAAATAGCTTTTTCATAGCTGGTATTAGTATTATAAAGTTAATTAATTCGTTTGTTTAATCCCCTTCCAAATCTGTTTCATACATCCTCTTAGAAAAAGCACAAGGGTCCAAGAGTGCTTTTATGTAACATTCTGAGGATCTTTCCTGTCTGAAAGTTTTGAAAGAACTTCGAAAAATTAGCAAGTATAAGCCAAAAGGTAACAAAATAACCACAAGAAAAAGTACCAGGCTATTATGTCTAGTGTACCAAGAGATTTTGCTAAACTTCTTATTCTAAAATAGTACCCATTGACTGGACAATTTTAGATGAATAAGTAATGCAGTTTGGTAAATCTTGAGTGGAATAGTGCTTTCTGTTAAAGACTTCAAAAAAAAAAAATCAAATTTTAGTGAATCTGTATAGTTAGTTGCTGACAGGGTTTTTTTTTAACCACATGTAACAGATAAATCTGTCCTGAGGTCTCCTGTAATCTCATACTTCCTTCTTATGCTTCTGAATGCACTGGAGAAAATATAAAACAGTGGGGGGAAAAAACTCTCTAAAAACTATCCAAGAAACCTGTGTAAAAACAGGCAAAAAATAAGAAAGTTCAGCTAGAGATGAACAGAAAAATGCACCACTTTTCAAAGCTTCAGCAGCATTCGGGAGATGCATTTGTTCTGTGTGGTGGCTTTCTATTCTATCAGCATATTGTTAATATCAGTGGTATTACTCCTGAGGTAGGAATTCTGAAAATAATGTACTATCATTTGGCACAGTATATGGACAGTATGGTGCCAGAGGAGAAAAAAAAATCCACTTTCTAGGAACAGTTCCTGAAAAAATTGCATTCAAACATTGCAGTCTGGTATGCCTTTAAAGTCTTAGCTGTTTATAAGGTTTCCATTCTCTTAGTATGTCTTTTTTGCAGACCCTGGTAGTGTGGTAGGTGCTTCAGTAGCCCTTATGAAAACAGTGCAGACAACAGGGGAACAAAGATGACATGGGTTAAAACAGTAAGAATCTGTGGTTACCTAAAGGTGTTAGGTCCACTGCACTGACAAGCAGGTTAATTATACACAGAGAGAAGTTTGTTTCTTTTGTGGGACCACTGTGGTAGATGTCCAGCTTCACAGAATGTATGAATGAGGAGGAGCCATGCAAAGTGGGCCAGATAGGAAGCTGGTACTCAGCAGAAGATGTAGAAAAATTCACAAGGATCCGTTTTAGAGAAGCAAATGAATAGGGTATTTAGATTTGGGTACATGGACAATGTAAGGATTGTGAGGGCAGCTGCAATGAGGCAAGTCTGGTGTGCAGTACTATCTAAAAGACATTAAGGCATAGGAAAGAGAAAATTGGTCCTCATTAACCTTAGCCCTCATTAACCTTGGCAGTATCCCTAATGCCTTGTCAAAGTATTAGTTGATTTAATTTAGTTAATCCTTCACCTCTCCCAGTAAATGCTTGGGCTGGAAGGAATCACAGCCCAAGCAAACTTCTGTTGATCAACCCAGAGGATCTAATTGGTACAAAACACCACTAGACACAGTTTAACCAAAAAACCCAGCTGGCATCAGAACTAAAACAATATTATCAGCCTGAAAGATCTGTAGTCCTCTGGCATCTCTCTGTGAAAAAAGGCTTAATTTGCCTAAATGAGTGATTGATGGTAATGATCCTAGATTAAGAAGATCAGGAATCATGAGCTTTTGCAGAGGTGAAAGGCCAAATGGTGAGATTAGAAGATGGCAGTTTAATTGAGAAAGGAAGGAGGAAAGAGGTGGTAGAGGGGAAGAAGTAGGAAACTTAGAAGGGAAGGTCAAACACTGATAATTTTGGCTACTTCTTCATATCATGTTTATTTCCATCACAAATATTCAGGAATTGGGAGGTAATCAGTCGTCCTACAAAGGACTTACTTAATTTTAGAATAATGAGAACTGCATAATCTGAAATTTGTTGATCATGAAATATAGTAGTGCAACTAGAGCAAAGCTTTGAAGGATACCAAGCCAGCACTGAGTTTTACATCAAAGGTATGTATGTGTGTTCCTGAGGATATTTTGTGGGTCATGAATAGAAGCAGAACATTATGGTCACCGTTTTACCTCAGATTAGTATTTCTCTGCATCTCAGGCTCTTTTGAAAGAGGAAAAGTGTTTGGCTAAATTTTCCAAGAAACGCCAACCCAGATCAGTACAAAGTAACTCTGCCTACTCCCTGTGTGGGTCAAGACATCTTATGTATCTCTTCAGACATCACATACAGCTCTTAAAAAAAAAGGAGCAGTGTGGCTCTGCCTTCATGAATCGTTGCAGTGTTCACCATCTTTTATCCATTTTGGTTATTTTCTTTATTTTTTTGCTGCTTGGCGTTTCTTCCCTTCTGCTGACTCCCCATTTGCAGGATTCTGTCAGAATGCTGGTCTTCCCTCCTGTCTGTTTTGTGCCAAGAGGTGTTTCTGCTGTTGCAGATCCCTTTCTCAAGACACGAGTGACTAAAGCTGCTTTGATCTTGACTTGGCAGAGCCACAAGCTCTTCTACCTCGGGGTACTTTGCTTGCTTGTGCTAGCAAAGGGCTGGAGGGTAGAAAGGCACCTGAAGAGAAGGGAGAACTTCTATCCTTATGGATCAATCTCACTACAGATTTTGTCCATGGAAGAGTTATCTTTGAGGGAGAAAATTGCATTGGTGATCTACTTTCTCACCCATCTTCAAAATTCAGTGCTGCCCAGAGAGGGGAATGTGTAAGAGCAGACAGATCTTATTCAGTGGATGTACTTCTTATGAATGTTTAGAAACAGCTGAACTTAACCTTGGCAAGCAGGTTGTTAACTTGTGATTATCCTTATTGAGTTAACGTAGATACAAGAAACTGAGTTGGAGTTATATTAAAATGTCTTCTTTTGTGTAAGCCACCAAGGGTTTATAACAACTTTAATCGAAGGAATTATTTCAAATCTAAAATGGATGTGTAATCTGTGATGAACGCATGACACCACAGGTAACTTCTAGTCAGGTTGCAGAGAGTCAGCAGGGCTTTTTTTACAGAACCCCAAAAAGAGAGAGATTGTCCAACATGCAGCAGCTTTTGCTTTCAGGGTTCCACTTTATTCCCCAATATGTCAGCAAAGTTGATATCTATAAAGAGATGTCCCAATGATTCATATTATCAAAGCTACATTTGCAGAGATGGCAGTAAAACATCACCTTTTCTCTCCTATAAGTAGAGAACCCTTTCATTTATTACCTATTTGTTTTTATACACCTCCAGAGTAATTTATTTGTAAACAGAACACATGGATAGAAATTGTACTTTGTCCCTTCCCTAAACAAGTTCCTAGGAAATCAGAATACCAATGTGAAGGCTGTACAAATGCACTGTTAAAAGGATTGTCAGCCAAGGAATAGGGAATTCATATAGAAGAAAAATAAGGCCCCCCAAGCTTGTTTTCCTTTATTTCTGTCATATCAACCTCCAAAATTGCAGCTACTGCTCTACATTGAAACATATCATGGTAATCAACACCTGGAAGGATAATGATGCTTCATCAGGGCTCTGTTTCCAATTTTTCATAGAAATCTGAACCGTGGTGGCTATATAAACCTCATCTTTGGGGTTGGGAATCATTTTGCATGGCTGCTGTCCCTGCAATGGGCGCATTCCTTACAGTTTCGGCCTGACCTGCATTTTTCCACCTCAGACCCTGTTGGCTGAAGTATCTCGGTATCTCCACGCTCTCCAGATGTAGTCCATTGCACTCTCTTCATTCTTAACTCTTCATAGCAGTCCTATTCACATAAACACACATGCAGTTTACCAAGCATTAGGTGGCAAAATAGGAATTTGTGGTCCCTTCTGAGCCTCTAAGGTGCTTCTATTCAGCAACTAGGCTTTCTGGTCATCAGAGTGTTTTCCAGGCATCTCTTTCCTGCAGGTATCCTGCAAAATATGAAATTCTCTCACTTTTCTGAGAGTCTGGAATTACAGCCTTTGCTCGCTGTTACACAACATTCAGGACAAAACATTCCCTGGCAATTCAACTATTAGAAACTATTTTGAAAGAGACAAGAAAAGCTGGAGACAACTTTGTGTAATCCCTAACCAATGTGTTAGTGACAAGGCAGCCAGTGATGAGCTGGGCTGATAGGTGGCTAGTAGAGATCGATCAACAAGTAAGACAGATTTGTCTTAATTTTCTGGGAATCAAGGTCAAATTATTTGGTTATTGTAATTTAGGAAATATAGCTCTCTGAAAAAAATGGAGAAAATATTTTCAGCTGTGTGCATAAGTATTATACAATAGACTACAATTAGCAATACATACATTATAATAAGTAAAATGAAAATATACACTTCTGTGCTGACTAGTCAGAGACAGTTGGCTTAGATGTTACTAAACAATGGCTGTAGAAGCTTCAACCAACTTACTGATGTATTAAAATAATACTTTCAAGACATGTTTACAGGATTTACAGGGAGCACATGCCTGTAAATTACTAGACTGTAATTAAGAAACTGAATTATGGAATAAAAATTGTACACCTGCCCTATTTTATATTTGGATGTATTACGTTACAGAATACAAAGTAAAAAATTGCTGAAGTACACTTTCAAAAAAAATTACAATGATCTGAATGAATAAATACCTCTCAGAAGCCACATCATTAATCTTTCTATTTGTCGTACATCTACCACTGCTAAAATAACCTGTTGTGTTGAGTGAGTGAAGAAGCAGGCAAGGCCACCTAGCCTCAGGGCTGCCCAGGGCCATACAGCTGCTTGCTGTTCCCACAGTCCCCCGCCACACCAGCTGTGTAATATCAACAGAAACAGAAACCAAAGTCATCTTCTCCAGCAAAGAGCACTGTTAGCTCTGGCAATACTGTAAATCATATCTTGGATGGTCACTGAAATGAGAGGCAAATATAGAAGGGAGGACAAAACAGGCGTACACACATCATAGGCCTCAAGTGACAAATACAGAAGCATTGACAAAATCCATGAGGACTCATATCCTAGTAAAAAGTCACTTAAATAAAGATTTAGTTGTCCCTTTTCCACACCAAAAAAACCCAACAAACCTAGATATTCCCCGTGCCACTGGTTCTTCTTCTGTCTAGAGCTGATAAGATATAATATACCTCATCTTCCTAAGCAGAATTAGCTTGCTGAAAGAGGGTACCCACATTGCAGAAGTTTAGTAGTCGTAAAGGAACAGTAAGAGTCAATCATCTTCAAAGACTATGGAAGGAAAGGTTGCTTGTTATCTATTCTTTATCTTTAAATGAATGACTTTTCTTTTTTTGGTTGCATCTCTTTAAGCCTTGTAGCTTAATTTTATGCATACCCATGCACTCCAGTTCTTCAGTGCTGTACCTCTACCCTAAAACTTTCTAATCTAAGCTACTTGGTTAAATTCATCCCTGACATCCACTGCATGTGGCAGGACTTAACTGAACTCTTTCTACATAAACTACTTTCTACATAAACTTTCCAGCCAAATTGTTGGGGACTAATTCTTTACAGGCAGTTCTTCTGCTAAATAAACCTTGGTAAATATTTTTCTAGAATTAAGATAAATAAACTGAAGTGGTGATTACAACAACAAAACAAAATACAAGTGGGCAGAATTTTATGAACAACAAAACTCCTATCAAGTCCCTAATGAAGGTAGAGTCATTTACATGTGTGACTAGTAGGCACTACCTTTGACAAGGGAACAACTAAGCATGAAGGAAAAATGTTATTAAAAGAACAATAAAGGGCTTTAGATACATCAAAAATGATTAGGCATTACTTTTAACATAGCCTAAATTTAAATGCAGTAAACCAGCAGAGGATTCTCGCATTTCCATCATTTAAAGCTCACACCCTGAGGAAAGCATGTATAAGGAAACAGGATAGTCTTATGTGAATTGTGTATGAATTATCTAATTACCTTTGATAACACCAGGTGCAAAGCTTCAAGGAAAAAGCTTTAATGAGCTTTTGCAGGTAAGGACACAGGAGAGTAATAAGACTTGAAGCAGGGAGAAAAGAAAGGAGACAGGACTGTGTCTTGGTCTGAAATAAGTGGCTTGTCCCTGGTTGCAGGGAAAAACAATAGGCAGGAGTTACACAGCAGTTACAGGTGCACATTTATCAACTAAACCCACAACATTTCAGCACAGGAAGAGAGACAAGGAGGCTGAGTGGGTTTCTGCTTTGACTTGTCTTTTACTTCAAGGCTGAAATGTTGCCACGTGTATTCCTGCTGGAAGCAGAGGAGCATCCAAGCCTGGCTCTTACATCCTTCCCTCCTGCTGCCTGTGGACAGGAAAGGGTGAGAGCATCATCACAGCTAGGCAGGAGGAAGACTGCTCCAGCAGAGGAGGTCAGCAGCAGCTACAGTATCTTAGCCTTCAGAGACAGCTCCATGTTAGCAGCAGCTATTTGGAAGCACTTGCAGAATGCAGTCCCCCACAGCCTGAATTTCCATCATGAAAAGCTTGTGACACCATCAGCTCATGCAGTAGCTCCATACATTAGCTGCCTATTAGCTCAGTGATGGCACTTACACCATTCCCTGCACCAGTCAAAGGCATGTTGCCTGTCTGCGCAATTGGTAATGCTGTGGGCTCTGATCAGTGCATTGCCCCAGCTGGGTAGGAAGGAGACAGATCTGCTGGTCAGCAACAGGATCTCCCCCTTGGTTTTGAAAGGGGACTGTAGTGACCTTTTCAAATGTAGGCCTTGGGGAATGGACACAGAAGAGGATGCCTGGTGGGGTGCTCATGTCTGGATGTGCTTGGTTAATAACTTTTTTGGGGGGGGGCTTTTAAGGTGAGGTGGGGAAAAAAATCAGGATTTTTTTAAGTGTTGTTTTTCTCTGCCTAAGTGATTATTAAGTGATATCCACCATTGGCTTAGTTAAATGTGTCTACTGATTTAGAACTAATAAGCTACTTTAAGGAAATTCCAGGGTAAACTTTCATTCTGGCAGGGGGAAGCAAAACTGACAAGTAGAGGGAAAGTAACTCCCAGCAGTCAGGAAGACAGACAGACAGATAAGTGGGAAGAGCTGAGAAAGCTCAGCCAGAGGACTAACCCCAGGAGTAATACCTGCATGCTAACTCACAGCCCCTTGCTAAAGAGGTTGGCTCAGTGACTACTGCCTAAACTAGGTGAGAAGATAGGTACTGTAAGTAAATTACTTGGTTATCCTTATCTCCTCAGTGCTTCCCAGAGCCTAAATTGTGAGCAGGAAGCCAGTCAACAGTGCATCCCTCCAAAGTGCCTCCTTAGGCCACTCCACACACTTCAGGTGACCTAAGAGGATCCATGCTAACACCAGCACTGCAGCACAGGCTGCAGTCAGGATGTGGGGGTGTTGCCACCTGAGCAATCCCATATCTCCCAGCTCCTCACCAATTCTACACAGCAATGGATCATACCAATTGTTACATAAAGCCTTTACAGATTCACTCTCAGGGGTGTTTTTTTGAGCTGTTTTGCTTTAGGGAGTCCTGTTTGTACCTCCTGATTACTGACCAGCTGTAGCTCTACCATTTTCATGCCAAGAAACATGCATTTGCAGCCCTCTAAGAAGATATGACCCTGGCTTTCCAAGCACTGGGACTGGCAACTGAAAGGAGACGTCGCTAACCCGAAATCAGGTCAGTGACTAAACTGTTTGATGTTGGCAAGTGTCATGAACTCATGAAGTAACTTGTAGTTGTTGCTTAGACCAGTGAGCAAGAGCTGTCTATTTAAATGTTTCTGAAATAGCAGCTGAGATAGGGAGAGAAAGGTGGGGAGACGAAATTGCAGTGTGGTCCCTTGACAATGCAGATGTCTTTGCTGTTAAGAGCTTATGAATGTGGTACCAACAAAGGACACTAGCCGACTGGTGCACAGGTCTTTAGAAACCGTGGACGTAGGACTATAAAAAGATCACATCAAGCTGCATTTGCTGGTTTCAGTTTATTTCTTCTAAACAGCATGCTACAAAATTAAGATCTGTAACCCGACCTTTTGGGAGCTCTAACCTGTTTCCAAAGCTGTAACTCAAGCAATTATAGCCTGCCATATCTGCTTGCTGGCTGCTTGGCAAGGATGTTGGTGCAATGTGAGCCTTGCCGAGCAAAGACAAAATGGCATAGTTTCCCATCTCATGTGGCAGTCAGTATGCTCAGTGCTATTAGTGCGGCTGCTGTGCTCATTACTGTTTCTGCTGAGAGAAGCAGAAGGTACTTTTTTTGCAGTACAGGCTATACCAGCAGTCTCTTAGGCTGATAGGCAATGTGGCAAGGCCTAGGTGAGCAACAGGATTTTGCCTCTTCCCTCTTTCTGATATAGCTTTTGCGTTAAGAAATGCAAAGTATAGAAAAGCATGTGTTGGTTCAGGAGCTACTATATTCTAACTTTCAGTAAATCCAAAGCAAAAAACAGAAATCCCATGTCCTTTGTGCTAGTTACTTTTGGTACACGAGATGTTGCTGAATAACAAAATCTTTCTCTTGCATCAGTCTTTCATCTGACCCATTATTGAGATAATGTTCAACTAGCTTACTCTTAAAAGGCCGAACCTGTGGTGGTTCTCAGGACAGACTTGACACTGCATATGTGATGAAACTAAAAAAAGTCTAGCCATGAATAACACTTTCAATTCCCTGAGAGCTCCCGTCAAAGTAAACCTAGGGTAAAATATTTCCCTTTTAAAATGCATGTTTGAAGTAAGGCAAACTAAACATTTTCCTGTTGTTTACTTGCCACGACATTCTTCGCTTGGTGTCTAAGCACAGTGGTTGGCATACGCAAATATGGCAGCTCATTTTTTAAAGAAGCATAAGTGTTATATCAGTAATAAACAGTTTGCATTTCAGATGAAGAGACAATGGTATATCACAAAATATTTACTCTACCCAGAAGACCAGCAATTTACAGACAATTTAACAGCGGTTTAAGACTTTTCTTGTCAGTATGTGTACACATTTAAATCTTATGGCTTTGTTTTTAACTAAGGTTTTCATTTGTGTGCTAAGTAGTTTTCTTTAAGTTAAAGGATTAGATTGTGAGGGGCTGGTATGTGTTAATTGATATTCTTCCAAAAGCAGTAGTGATTTAGGTCTGAGTTTTTATAGCATGTGGTGTGTAAGGAGTGTTTAGCTTCTTGTGGAGTTTTTACTGGGGAGGGTTAACAGAAGCTCATAAATGTCTCTTGGTCTAGCTGTGTCCTGTGAGCAAAGCAAACAGGCATAAGGGAATTTTGTGCTCCTGTCATCAGATTGCATCTGGTCCCAAAGCTGTATTGCAGGTATTGCAGGCCTCTCTTTCAATTTTGTCAATCATAACAGCAACAGATGTGTGCAAGGACCAAATATGAGTTTACTTGCATGGAGATGTTCCCGTAAACAAAGCTAAACCCAATGGAGGGTGCTTGGGGTCTGCAGTGCCAGATGATTTGTGACTCTGTGAACTGTAGTTGTACGTGTGGTGGGGGCAAGGAGCCCTCTGGTTCTTCATGAAATGCAATTTACAAGGAGAATACCTATAGGTGCTTGGCTTATCTCCAAAGAGATGAAGCTGCTGTAACTCCCCTTGCAGGATACACCACCAACCCACCATACTGAAGCGCATGTTCACAAGCCATAGTGAAGTTAATTAAGTATACAAGAGCTCTTAAAATGGATCTTTTGAGTTACCAAATACAAAAAAAAAAAAAAAAAAAAAAAAAAAAAAAAAAAAGAATTTGATTCATAAACCGTGTAGCTAATTATATGCAGCAAAGGATGCCATGTCAGATAACTCAGGTAGCGCATATATAATCTTATGGTACCTGAAAGCTTCTCCTAATTGCTGCCTTACTTGTGGCAGTGATGCCTCAGAAGAAAGTCCCTAAACCTCTTGAGTGGAGCAGGGGCCCTGGCTCACTCTGCCATAGCAACAAAAGTGCTTCCTGCTGGAAAAGCCAGCTGAGTCCAGAGAAGGTCCTCAGGGACCTTTAGAAACCCCGGGAAGCTTTAGCCTCAAAGAAAGAGGAAGAAGCACAACTCTGAAGCTGGCAAGACAAAACAGTTTGCCAGTGGCAAACATCCAAAATTCACCAGAAAAAGGTCCAGAGCCACAAGAGTTGGCATCAATATCTTTCATTTGGCTTCTCTTCTGCACTCTCCTGCTCCGGTTCTTGGCAGAGCAGATGTAAAACATGGCACGCTGCTTGCAGGGATACTGGTTACAGAATCAGATCTAGGATCCTCAGAGACAGCTTAGTCCTATCACTTATGACAGGCTGAATTTGTGGGAGCTGTTGGGTCCTTTTACTGGATCCAGGCATGATAATCCTCTCATTGGAAAGCTTTTTAAAGAATTACAATTCTTGATGCACACTGTCATGCTTAAGGCTGTATATGATTGCAGGAGTTCACTCTTGCATGCTTAAAGCATTTGTGTAACAATTCCTTAAACTTGTATAAGCTGTGTCTGATGATAAGTATTTTGAGAAGAAAATCGCTTTTTCCCCCCCCAAAAGGTGTATTAAGGCTGCTGGGGTTAATATGGGAAAGAGGCTGAATGCACAGCAGCAAACTGCGCAGCCTGGCTCACTGACCTGAAACGCTACACTAGCCAAGGAACAAAAGTCTAACCCCGGCCTCCTTTCCTTCACCTCCCCTAAAGCAGCTATGCCAAGTACCATCACTGGGCAGCAAATGCAGCAAAAACACCAGCCCCCAGCCCCCATCTCTCCGTCTTTAAAGAGAATAAACTAAAAGGTGCTGGATGGGAATGTGTATTAAGGATTTAGCCACATCCTTGATTCTGCAGCCTCCTCTACTCCCAGTGCATACTAAGCAAGTAGGTCGTTCTGAATGCAGGAAGCTTTTTAACCCCCCACTTTAAAATACCTACAGAACACGCTTGGTGTTAAAGTTGTATTACTAAGAAGTTAAGGATTTTTAAAATAATTATAAAAGCATAGTTGTTACGAGGGAGAAATAGAGCATAACTAAGAAAGCCTTCTGAACACCTTAACAAGTGGAAATATTCAAGTCTTAACTTTTCTTTATGCTTCATCTTCCTACCTGTCATTCAGCTTTTCATGTCTATCTGCAATGCATAGCATTCTTGTAACCCTAATGCTTTCTAGGGTCTTTAAAAATTCTGCAGCTAACATTTTAATTGGTTGGCTTTTTGGTTTTGTTAGGTCAAGGAACAGTTAAATGCAATCAGTGAGCAGTGCCATCTTAATTATGGAAAAGCCAATACGCAGCTTTGGGCAGTGTGAAGAACAGACCCAGCACAAAACTTAGTACCTTGGTTATGACTTAAGTATATGTGTAACTTCATGATAACAGGGTCATCATAAAGTCATCATCACTAAAGTCCCATAATCCCTGAGGAAAGGGAAGGGCAAGGGAGGCCATGTGTGAAGACCTGTACTAGGTAGCTTTTTTCCTTCCCTCCCTCCCTTACAGGAGACTTGTATAGCATTCTTATTCTCCAGTTATTTGTAATTATATTTTACATAGCTCATTATTAACAAAATCAACTAGTTAACCTAAAAGCTGTAGATGAGGCAAAAACTCGGAACTCAGAATGTGGTATATTGGAGGAAGCAGTAGAATAACATGCTTTTTCAGGATGCAAAGTGCTTCTGCACGTGCTTTGATTAGCGCTGAAGAAAATGGCAGGCTTGGAGGTGGTTTAGTTGTGCTGGAGGAGGCCTGTGAAGGAGAAAAAAAAAGTAACCATATGTGACTGTGCCCTGGTTCACATCAGGGAGCACTAACCTTGGGGTTCCGATTGATGGCTGCCCTGCAGCACCAGGGGAGAGCACACCCAGCAGCAGGTGTGGAAGGAGGAGTGCCGGGCTTACCTCAGGCAATGCAAATACTCCGGGACCAATTGGCACAATCAGTAAAGCCAACCCACCTTGCTTGGCACAGCCAGCTAGCCACGTGGCACACTGGCATACCTGTGCTATGGCTTTAGTGTAAGAGCAAACAAAGGCCTCCAAGCTTAGGCTTAGCAAGCCCAACCCAAATGACCAGGTCAAGCATACTGCAGGCAGTAATTAGATGCTAGCTAGGCTTGCTTGTCATGAAACATGATGTGAAATAGTAAAACGAAGTATAACAGACTGTGAAATGTCAGGAACAATTGTGGCAACCAAGCCAGCCTGCGATGCCCAGACATTTTAGATTGCTAACTTGAGAAATATGGCATGTGTGTCTTCCATTTCAGACTGGACTGAAACTTTACATGAGATACCTACAAGTTGCTGCCACTTACCGGTGGAAATGTTAGTCAGGCAAAGAAAAGAATGAGTTGCCTGTTAAAGGAATGCATAATGCAAATATTTTACGCATACAAATGCTAAGTGCAGACTGAAGGCAAATTGGACAAAAGCTGCAGAGCGTAACAGCAGCTGCAAAGGATGAAGCACCCTTAGGTTATAAACTTACATGTTAGGGATAGATGTTCACAAGCTCCTCAAGCACAACAAGTAACTGGGAAGAGGAAAGGGTAACTGCACGGTAAAGGCTGCATGCTCTGAGCGCACTGTTTACAACAAGCCAGGAGCACAAAGAAACAGTTTTTTGTAAAATCTTTTAACTCTAAGGAGTAAATCTTTAAAGCAGCACAAGGGAGTCATGCATACAAATCTCATTATTCTGAAATCTGCTTAGAAACTTTAGCCCTTAGAGTCAACATACCACAACGCATTCAGAAGTACAATTTCAAAGAGTTACAAATGCTTCTAACAATTAGCTAATTAAAAAAAAAAAAAAAAAAAAAAAAAAAATAGGATTTAAAAGGATTTAAAAGGAAAGAATTACAGAGGGGTTATATGTTAAGAAGGAGGTAATTGAAAGGGATTGAGAGGGTACAGTAGGAAGTGGATGTGGTTAAGGTATTTGTAAGATTAGTTGAAGAAAAGTCTGGTGAAACTGGAAGTAGGAAGCCAAATCCTGGGACAAATGAATAGAGTTTCTTTGATATATTCGGAGCCGCATGGTTTATACATAGCTGGCATCTGGCCTGTGGACCTCAAGAATGATGGGATAAAAATAGTGGTGGAAGCTTATTAAAATACAACCAGGAAAAGTGGTATATAGTATTTGATGCACAAAAGGTACTTATATTATCAGAGATTAAATACCCAGTCAAAAGAACCAAACAGCTGCAGGTAGTACAGCCTCAGGGGTCTCAGGGAATTAAGCAACTTAACAGTAATGGAAGCTGTGACTTGCTATGCAAGCTGGTTTATTGAAATCAAAAATTGAAACAGGATTTATTACTGGTTTAGAGGTAGATTGTGAGTTTGAAACTCATTTTCAAACGTGTCCTCAAAAAAGCAGGATGATATGAATGTTAAAACTTGGGGGGGACCCATGGAAGTTGGAGGTTATAAGGAAAGCTCTGGCATGCAAGTGATACTGACTCCAATTAGTGCAGATATACCTTTTGAAATGCCTGCAGGCTTTTTATAACTATAGAAAACATGCTCAAACTTCGGGTAAGTAGGTTGTGTGTGCGTGCTTGAGTTCTCAGTTTCTAGGATTAAGAGACTGTAAGTATGTGCACCATCCTGTAGGTGCTCTAGTTACAGACTGGACTAGTCTGTGCTAGGCACTGAGCAAACACGGGACAAAGATACACAGCAAACAGTGTACAAAGCAAAAAGACAGCAGAGAAAGATAAGTAAAGAGCCAAACCAGATCAGCACAACAGTACCCAAACTTTGTATTCCCCTGCTGGGCCTGCAGAGCTCCTAGGATCGTTTTGCATTTTACATGCTGAAATTTCAAAACCAGAAGACAAGGGAATCTCTGTCTTGACGTTAAGCAGACTCATTTCGAAGATGACTCTTATTTCATTTTCACTGCTTCAGTGAGCCAGTGCCATGTTCAGAGCACTGTTAGCGTTGAGGAAGAATAGACAAGCACTGAGAGTTTCATGGCTGTAAAAATAAACACTGTCAGCAAGATACATAAAATAATGTATTGAATTTGAAACACAACATCACAGGCAAATGAAGAAAACCAGTTGCATCTGCTAAGCATTTCTGGGCAGATCGATTTACATAATGTCATTCTCTAACTACACAACTTTATTTAAAAAGTGAGACAGAACAGTACTGCAGGTTTGGGATAAGCAGCAATGGACTCTCTTAGGTCAAAACAAACAAACAAAAAAAATCATCATCTTTTTTTATCTCGGTATGAAACACATCAGGATGAACATACTCAGAACTCCTGAGCTTATGTTTAGTGCAAAGCTGAGTGTGTTCAGCGAACTACATAAAGATTTGCCTGCTTGATTATTGCCACTTCTTTAGAATCCAGGGTGTCAGCACATTTAATACGAGAACTGTTGTAATGATGGCATGTGCTGTTGTGCAGAGGTGAGGAACCTCAAAGTCATAAACTTGGGGTGCAGGTATTTGTTAAGGACTTTGCCTGTCAGAAGTTGAGAGCCATAAATGAATTCATTTGCCTGTGAATCCATCTGCCTATTCTTTGTATTTTATACTAGGTCTCAGGATGCATCAGTGACAGACTGGTATTACCCTAAAGTGCTGGAGGCTAATTTGCTCACTTTGAGAAGCTTCTCCCACGCCTGCAAGTAGCAGGAAGAAGGCTGCCACACCAGAAGCTTTAAAGAGGTCTGGCTTTTTCTTAGTCTGTGTAGTGAGTGTAGATGTTGATGCCGGTGCTGGTCCTGTCCATTCACTGTGGGGCAGGGTGGAACATTTGGATTCGTAATAGACATAATTGAAGGGAGAGAATTATTCAACTGTACTCAGATAATTGACCAGGAAACTGGAAATCCTGGTATCAAGGTTGTAGCCTGATGAGGAACTTATACTGTATAAAGCAATATTTTTTGGGGGAGGAGGGGGGAGAGGTAGGGAGTGATGACAGATTAATGAAAGGGCAGTAGGAGGGAAGAAAGGATTTGGTGAAAGCTTTGCATGATCAGAGAGGACACTTATCAGATGAAGCAATTTCTGTGAGGCATACAATGAACTATTTGAATTTTCAACAACAATTCAAAATGTGCAGCCACTCAGAAAAACTTAAAAGCTTTTTTGAAGATAATTGCATGCATTTTACATGTAGTATATGCACTTACTCTTTCAGAGAGTGCAAGTAATTGATCACTCCTGACGAAGTTAATGGTGCATCTCTGTCTAGATTGCAAAGCAATAACTACTTGTTTAATTAATGAAAATTATGCCTAACAGTCTAAAATCCAGATTCTAGTCACTTTTTAAGTTAAAGTGACTAATATATTTTTTGAATAACAACTTTGTGTTTTTCTGCTGCATACGGGGCAATAGCACTCCAAGTCCAGAGCTTGTATAATCCACAAAAATAATTCCCAGTGCCCATCTATCTCTGTATCATCAAGCTGATATCACGAAGACTATAGATAAATCCAACAACCATAACTTTCACTAACAGTCTACTTAAGGCTGATGAATTTGAGAGGCTGGTCAGACAATAGTGGTAAAAATTTAGTAGCCTAGTGGACACTGCACATGATGGGGAATGATGAGTTTAGAGAACAGTTTGGTGTCATTATATTGTTACCACCATTAAACCACCCTTTGGACAATGAGTGATAAAGAACAAGAAGAGGTAACATCTTTGAAGCAAAAGGAAAAATACACTACAATCTCTCAGTAACTTATGTTGTCCCACACCATCAAGCTTATTTTTATCTTATTTAATGCATAGCATCAAGAAGCCTGTCACTGACTGAAACACTTATACCAATCTAGTTATCCGTCAGTTCTGAACTGAGCTGCATGACTAGAATCCAGGCAGTCTACCTGCCTTAGTGAGCACTGTTACCGCTTGTAGGACTTGAAATACAGCCAGAAATGTGGGCCACAATGAGTCCATCTCCTATGCTGAAGTCCTGTCATAGCAGGCGACCTTGGTGGAAGAGCAATGTGAACTGTGAGGATTTACACTATCTCAGATTATTTTTATTATCGTATCACCAGCCTGTGTGCGTTTTTTTAACCTATCAAAATGGCTGACGCTATTTTATTACCTCTCTGGGTTCATCCTAAAACATTAAGCACAAGACAGTGGAATTTGGCATTTTCACAGCATTGGCTATGGAATGAGATATGTGTCTATGTACTTTTGCTGCAGATGCACTCATTCTACATCTAAGAAAATCTGCTTTCCTGCTTCTAATGTGATCTAAAATATAACTTCTCATAGTATGTAGATGTAAGGCATGTTAATATAGGTATCAGCTGACCCACAGCCGCACATTTGAAGGTCAGGTAAATCTTAACTTAGACAAAATCCATGGTTCATACTGATTTGACTATTTCTCAAATGAAAATTAAAAAGAGAAGTTTTTCAATATGTATTTTTTGAATGTGTTGTTATCAAGCATTTATGAATAGCTTTAGTAATCAACTCTCATAGGAAAGGAAAACAAGTATGTGAAAAGTCTGCATCCTATTTACATTTGTAATATTTCATAATTCTTAAGGTATCAGTGGAAGCATTTTAATGAGGGTTTTGACAACAGTGCTGTACCAAATGCAGTGAAAATCCTTTTGATGATTAATTAAAGGAGATTGTAAGGACATAGTTTGAAATTATAAGGGTGGGGTTAAAAAAGATACCTCACCCACTAGAAAAATGTTTGTGCTGTTCTTGGCCTATGTTTAAGTGCATACTAATAGATCTCCAAGAACAGGTATTTCTTCTTCTGCAAGTAGTAAGATGTCTTGTCATCTAGTACTTTACCATCAGGTATAAAAAAAATCATCTGGACTTGTGCATACTAGACTAATGCATGTTTATAGAGCACTGGTTTGAAAAGTCACAATACTTTGCCCTCAGGATTCAAACATGGTACTGCTTGAGACACCCAGCAACTAGCATAAATGCATATAAATTTAGCAATGCCATTAATGCTTTATTTTTAGTACTGTGATTCTGTGCATCACTATTGTGATACATGGAACACAGATGCAGTGTATGTCTACTTCAATAAGTGTGCTTATTTTTCAGTGGTCAGCAGTTGCGTATCCGCTGCTCCACAGTGAAGCTCATCTTGATTTAAGAACCTCCCACGCTGATGTGAGTGTCTCTGCAAACTGTTTATGTAATTCTAATAATACCACGGGATATGCAGACTGCAGTTTAAAGTGCACAAGTACAATTCAGCCCCTTAACTTCTCCTGGTTTGCAACAGGATTTTAGGTGGAGTACTTACTTTATTTTGCAGATCTGATCTTTCTGATTCAGTTTGATTAAACACCTTGCATTCACATTTAGCTTAGAAAAAGAAGAAAAATATGATTCTTTTGAAAAGCAGCATCAAATTTAAAGTTGAGAAAGCCGTAGCCGGTAATTTTTATCCTAAAAACAATTCAAGGTGAAATCTTGGCTCTATTTAAACCAGTGGCAATGTTCCACTAATTTCAAGTGAAGGTATTCACCCTGCTAAATGCTTTATATCCTAAGGGTTTAGTAAGTTGTTGCAAAAACATTATGTAGTTAAATGATGAAAACACCACACACCCATTTCTCTTTAGAAAAGGGAAATTCCTTACCTAAGGTAAAAATTTTTGCTGCCAGGTTTCTGTGGGAAAAGCTGACAGAGGTAATCCAGCAGTGATGAAATATTCTGGGATTAATTAGACATGGCCTAGACACAAGCAAGAGAGTATCAGGGCTGACCTAAATGTAGCAAGGAACAGTGCCTCTTTCTCCTCGTTTCTGTTAATCAACCTTGACACCGGAGGCTGAGCAGGGCAAGTTTGAAGAGAGCGCTTGGATATAAGCCTGATAGACAAGCAAGTTGTCACGCTAATTTTAATTCATATTATTATTTAAATTTAAAGTGTATTGAAGGCATGATTTAGCTTCCTGTGTCTTGTAGGTTAGTAAGAAGCCAAGCAGGTTTTCCAAGCACTTAGTCAAGAGTCCACAAAAGCCCTGCTGTAGATCACCATGCTTTAACAGAATATGGAGTTTTCCTATTGCTTCTACTTTGTCCCAAAACACCATTTCGGCCTCGGGGAAACCAATTAATCACACACATGCTGTGTTCATTTTTAAGTACATACAAATATGTCAAAGTTGTTGATAGCAAATGAGGAATGGAATAAACTTCACTTTGGCCTAAGGTTTACAGGAGCAGCTTTCATTTGTTAAAGTGTCAGTGATTCTTCAGTTTAATTTGAAATAATGTCAATTGCCGTAATCTGCTCTATAAGCGTGTTTCTCAAGTTACAACCAGTGAAATAAATTGATTTTATTTTTTTTTAATGACAAAACTCTAAATTAATCTTTTCCCACTCACTCTGTGAACTCCAAGTAAATTCTGAACTTAAAGAATGTCCCTGAGTTGATCAAAGTACTCAGAACAAAGGTTCAGTTAAGCCAGCATTAAAATGAAAGTGCAATATAGAAATCTGCTTCTTGCTAATTGCAGGGAATTTTAGACAATTTTTGGTTTAATGGGAATACTCAGCCCACTAGTTTCTAAGTCACTGCAGTTCTACATTAGAAAAAGTGGTTTGAGTGGCAGTGAATTGAGAGGTCTGAAAACCTGCAGTATTTGAAGATGGATGAGATCCTGCCATTGTCACTATTACTTGTCACAGGTGACTAAAAAGCAGCAGAGTTCAGCTTGCCAAGTTGATGACTTTATTACAGTTCTTCACCTTTATTTCAAAGTCTTTTTGACAGCTCTAGGAATTTTTTCTGTGAAATTGGTTGGGTTTTGGGTGGGTGTTTTTTTCGGTTGTGGGTTGTTGTGGGGTTTTTTGGCTTAGGTTTCAGTTTGGGAGAAAGATGGAAAACATTTAAAAACAAAAAGTTGAAAAGAGTATCTATCTCAATACTTGAGTTAAAACTGCACAAGTTGGGAATCATTTAATTCATATGAAATAAGGATATCTGTATGTAACTTTGGACCAGAGAAAAGGGAGAAACTACCACAAAATGATGCATCTGCATGTTGTACTAAAGCCCTTATGAAATCTATTTCATTATTATTATATTTAGTAAAAGACTTGAATGTGTGCAGCATTATGATCCAACAGCTGCTATTGCCTGCAATTCCACAAGCAATTCCCGCAAAATATGTCTTTTATAACAGAATCGTTTCATTGAATTACTAATCAATACAACTTGGTGTCAGACCATACATAATAGAAATAATAAACTGTTTAAGAATTTCTCTCCAAATAGCAGCTCAGCTGCTGGTAATATCAAACTTAGAACTTAGGAAATCTGGAAGAAGTAAGAAAACTTGGAGCTGTCTGGCAATGCTTTTATGATTCATTGCTATTAAGACTCTCAACTTCCAGCCATCAATTTGTGACAGAGGCTCTGTCCCGAAAACTTTAAGTGACTAATGGCAATAGTCCTGCTGTCATTTTCTATTGCAGAGACCTTCCCCATTCTCCAGGCATCCAGGGACCCCAGTCTGAAAATCAGAGTCCAGCTGATCTCTGTGGTGTTGCTCAGTTTCTACTATTTCAATGTTAATGTATACGCCTATCTACTGGACTGGACTTTCCCAGTAATTATTAATTTACCTTTTACTTATTTATGTAAAAAAGGGCCTATAACACTTCCTGAAATAGTGCTTTGCACACTTACCCTGTGACTAAGGAACAACAAAAGATACTTGGTTTAGGGATTAGTAATAGTTGCATGTCCATGCTTTTCTATGTAAGTCTCAAGTGTCTTTTTTTATTTGTCTGTGAAGCTTCATATGGTTTGATCTTGCTCAGATTTGACACACTGGCTTTATTGAACTCATCAAGTACTTTATAAATGTTTATTATCTTTAGCAGTTAGATTTTGTTTCATTTTGAGCAACATGGCAGAATATATCCTGAAGAAAAAACTGTCAAAGTTATTGAAGTTTTACAGCCAATATAGCAGGTATGATACTGAATCGATAATTCCTGAGTTACATGTTAGACTATCGACACTTTATCACTAAATAGTAAAAATCCAGAAATATGAAAATCTCATTAATTTATAGTTGCAAAATTTTCCATTTTGCACATCACATGCACTGCAGATCTTGTTCAGCCTGACAATTTCATCAAATTAACTCCACTAATATCTTATATTTTAAAAGTTTTCTGGAAAAGTAAATCAGCATCTGAAATGTGGGTGGTTACACCACTCACTTTTTTTTCAGCATAACAAAAATTGCAACAACCTATTTCAATTTTCTCTGCCCTAGATTCAGGAAATGATGCAAGTTAATTTCTGTTCATACTCAGAAATATGATACCTTGGAAAAGGATATTTTCTGGACCTGACCTGATTACTTACATCTGGCTCAAAATACAGGTGAGAGTTCTTTGAAAAAAAAAAAAAAAAATAGACATTTAAAATATTTTTTTTACTTTTAAAATGGCAAACCCACACTTAGAATCAATCCAATTCTCTTCAAACTTAAATGAAACACCCACATAACAGACCATCCCATCCACTATTTTAATGAGATCTAAATCTGTCAAGGATTGTCAACACTCATCATAGTGTAGATGTTCTGAGGTCTTGCAAATCTGAAAGAAGTTAAATTTCTTCAGACAAAAGCAGTATTAATAATACAACATTGCTCATAAACATTGATTGGTACTCAATACCAAACAGGGCAGCTGAAAAAAAGACAGCTTCTTACATTCCAGTCTTCAGAACATGGGTAGAATCCAGACCAGTACAAAATAATGAGCTCATTTACTGTTGTGTGGGAAAAGAGAAGAGTAGCTAGAGGTGATATAGCAGGAGGAAAACCAAATAAGTAGGCATGACAGGAGTATGGGGGCTAAATGTAATGACAGGAACTTCATAACATGTTCTTCATAAAAATGACAGGAAAAGCAAATGAGGCAAACTGAACTCTGCCAAAAGCATCCATTCAAATCCTGAAATATTGAAGGATCATTTTCGGTAGGACACACATTGCTAAACCTCTGGTTTAAAAAAAAAAAAAAAATAGGATAAAAGAGAATTACAGGAGGAATGGTACTAAAGGCTGGAGATCATGAACACAAAACAATGAAGATGAAGCACATCACACTAATTTGCAAAAGCACATATTAAATATTACTGAGAGTCATTTATTTGATTAAAATACTTTTAAAACAATCCCAGAAATTAAGAAGCATTTTAAATCCTGCAGTTCTTTTCTATCAACTGTGAGGTTAAATATACACACATTGTACATATTTAGGGCATAGTTTTATCGACATCGTAGTATCACCTCATTAATGGGGAATCTCACCACAAATCATTCAATGCTGGGGACAGTATCAGAAGGGAGGATGAGCCTGTTTAACATAAATTAAGGTAAATCTGGCCAGGCTTCTCCAACCACATGTAGAGTTTCTACCTTCTCAGATGCAAACTAGGGAAGGAGTGTCTTGGATTCCACCAGGACACCCCAGAAGTTCAGTTAGCAGTACACAAGAGTTTTCCATAAGTGTCAGTGTAGCAATATGGAAAACTGCATCAGCTTTGTTCAGAGATGACCGCTCTATGCAAATGACCTTAGAAGAGCTGGCACTGGAGTAGGGAAGGTCAGAAGAGATGTCAAAAGGGAGCTAGAAGTTTTCACTGGAGCAGAGGTGTTGCTTGTGTGAAAGGTATTCAGTTTAGGAAAGCAAGTTACTCTCTGCCAGCTGGCTTTCTCCAGCACTTTCTTCTTTAATCAAAGCACGACCAAATTTGCGTTACGTGAAGCCTAGAGTATAATGTGTAGTGAAATACTGTATTAAATGAACTAGTTAGATCTTGAAACTTCTAAGAAAGTGAAATTGCTTGAGGTCTACAATTCATTTGTCATATCTTAACCCCAGCTGGCCGCTAATACCATTCAGCCACTTGCCCACTCCCTCCTACTCCCCAATTCAATGGGTGAGAGAATCAGAAGGGTAAAAGTGAGAAGACCCATGAGTTGAGAAAAAGACAGTTTAACAGGTAAAGCAAACCAAGGAATTCATTCACCACTTCTCATGGGCAGGCAGGTGTTTAGAGCCATCTCCAGGAAAGCAGGACATGCCGTCACTCCAAATGTCCCCGCACTTCCTTCTTCCTCCAGCTTTATATTGGTGAGCTTGGCACCATAAGGTATGGTCAGATTGGGTCAGCTGTCCTGGCTGTGTCCTCCTGCCAGCTTCTTGTGCACCTGCAGCCTCCTCATTGGTGGAGTGAGGTGAGAAGCGCAAAGGCCTTGACTCTGTGCAAGAGCTGCTCAGCAACAACTGAAACCAGTGCATTAGCAACATTATTTCCAGCACTAATTCAAACCGTTCCACATTAGCTACTATGTAGAAAGTTACCCCAGCCAGCACCAGGACCTATTTACATGGGGGGGGGGGGAAGGGAAATAACCAAAACCAAACCGACAATTTGTGTTTTGTGCTCACTGCACTCAGTAGAAAGAGAAGTTGGTCCCTGACTTGCAGATTTTACAAAGGAGATCTATGTGTTGACAGAAAACAATCTGCAAATGAGCAAATGAACAGCGAAGCCCTCAGAGCAGCTTTGTTGTGTTATGGAACTTTCTTAAGTTTTCATCTTAGTAGGTACAAAAGTTCGATAGGAATTTCCTTTCAAACACTGTGTTAATGAGCAAGCAGAGTGCTTTATTATGGCCAAATATTCAGGACAAGAGTTAAGAGGCATATCCAGATCCTGGTGCTTCTCTAGTGCGAGCAGTTGCATGAGATTTTGACGTTTGCTAGTGACCTGCTCCAGGCACCATCCCCCAAATCCCCAGCAATAAGGCAATTGCCTGGCTTAGGGGATTGGTAATCGGATACTTCACCTCCAGGTCATTGTAGGTCTCTAGTTCAAGATCAGCAAGACTTTGTAAAATCTTAGACACCATTGGATATTTATTTGGAGGCATATGGATAAGTGAACATATGATTTCTATGCAGCAAGCAGCAGACATGTCCACATATAGATACAAATATTATGACAGTTGCCAGCCTGTTAGAAACATTTGAATGACAGTATACCAGTCTGACAGAGGTTGATTAACTCCCTAATAACAGTGGGGATTGTGTCTTGTTTTAGTGCTGGATGGATTGTAAAAAGCATCATGGTTTCTACAATATTTTGCAACTGAGAGAGTCAAAAATCCATGTTTAACCCTCCCTCTCCCCTGACCAGGTTGTAAAAGACTTTGAAAGTGGTTTTGAATGTTACTGGAGGCAATCCAAAGCCAATTTGAATTTGAGTTTTCTGTCTTTGCCAGAGTGAATTCAGCAAGATCTAAAATATCTTCTGCAGGTCTTTCCAGACACTTCACTACATAGGGAAAACTGCAAGTGCAGAATCTGAAACTTCCACACGTCCTTAAGGAGGATAAACTGGAAAAAACCTACTTCCAAGGTCAGTATTAATGTAATACTTTTGCAGTCAGCCTGTATAGCCTGTGTGTGAGGAAAAAACGTAGATGATGCTCCCTGTTGTGGTGGGACCAGAGCAGGCAGGTGTAATAGTAAAACAAAAGCATGATGCTTTTTCCAATCTGCTGTCAGGGGTAGTTTCAGAAGGGAGTGGGGCTGGCTGGCATGAACACCTTGTCCATTGGCCCGTGCTGCCTCCCAGTGGGCATCAACTTCTCTTTCGGGTGAAAAGGAAGGGTTTTTTTAAATGCCCAGTACAGAAACCACTGCCCTCAAACAACTAATCGGGGAATTCACTGACGGCAACACTTCTGCTGCTTAAAACCAAACTCTTGGGTTTTGTACAGTGTACAGCACTCTGTGAGGATCTCGGATGCACGGCTCACCCATGGGTTTCTGCAGAACATAAACCTCCATTAAAAAACAAACCAAAACCCCAAACAAACAAACAAAGGTTTCTACAGCCAGTCAAAAATGGACAATGAAGCAACAGCAGGAAAGAGGACCTTTTGCCACAGTAAGGTCTCCATAAGGCAGTGAAAAGAAGAGTTGTGAGGAACATTTCCACACCTTTTTGACAGCCTACAAAGCTTCACAGTTTGTAGCCTCAACCTGCCCTTTCCTACTGTGCTTGCTGAGCCAAGGGGTCTGCTTAGAGCCGGGCACTTCAACCCTATGCCTTTCCTAGCTAAAAAACACACAATCCTTCCAAGGCTTGTGCTGTTATCTACCTGAGAACAGTCACATAAACTTTTGTGTTGGGTTGTTTGTGTGGTTACTGCAACCTAAAACAGGGCGGGGGCTTTGGGGAAAACACCTCTGGGGACCCCTGGAAGTCACAGGGCTGTGCAAACACTCCTAAGGTTTAGAGCTGTTGCCCATGCTTTGAACATCGTGTTTGTCTATGTCTCGAGCTGTGCTCTTAAAGAATGGGAGGGGGGTGGGAGGTGGCAGATCATACAGTGCTATAGCACAAGTTACATGAATAAACAAAGACTTCAGTATCTAGGTGTGTCCAACTACAAAAGTCACTTAGGTATGGGTTGGGATTTGGGGTTTCTTTTCCTCCAAAGTGGTCCTGTTCAGAGTATAATATACTGTTTTATTTCTACAGTGCATATCATTGAAGTTAACATTTGGGATCCTTGGATATATCTTCCCAGTGCACACAAGAAATAGATCTGAAAAACATCAAAGCAAGCGGGTAGCACTGAATACACAGAAAAGGCAAAAATTATTACATTTGAAGCACTGTTCTTGCATCATTCTGCTTTGTGAAGAGTTCACATTATCGGGTTTGCATGCGTGCGTGCACATGCGAGACTCCTTCAAAGGAGGAAACAGGATGCCTAACTTTTAGTGCAGAAAATTAGTAACAAACTACGTGCAGATAAGGGCTGATAACATCTCTGTAATCTCGTACTTAATCTGCTACCCTCAAGAAAAATCTGTTGACTTTTCGGTGTTAGTCTGCCCAGACTGCAAACGATAACTAATGGGCCTGTGTTACCCTGTGACAACCACTGGAGCTGAGCGTTTGCACCTCGATTTTTACAAGTCGGTGCCCGGAGCTGAGCTGCCCCTCCAGCTGGCTGAGAGAAGCCAACCCCTGACTAGAGCTCTCCCATTCCGTCCCATTATTCCGGACGGGGTGCAGGTGCCGTTAACCCCACGGCCGGAGCAGGTGCAGCGGCAGCACACACCCGCTGCTGCCGCCGGGGCGGGAGCTGGGTGCCGGGGCGGGAGCGGCTGCCCGGTGCGGGGCGGCCACGTGGAACCGCGGCTCCCGCGGCAGCTACTTCCTGCTCCGCATCGCCCGGGCCGCTGTGCACAGCGGGGAGGCAGGAGAGCAGCCGGCAGCAGGGGAGCCTACAGGGGAGCAGGGAAAGGGAGGGAGGAAAAGAGGGGCGAAATAGAGAAGAGAAAAAACACAGAAAGTTTGTACGTGCGGTGGAGGGGGGGAGCCTCCGCAGGCGGGCGGCTGCCGGAGAGCAGCGGCGGCCGGGGGAGAAGGGGGAGAGGAGGAGGTGGCGGTGGGGCCGCGGGGGGCGGAAGCCCGCCGGTGCGCGGGGCCGGGCGCTGCGTGCGCGGCGGCGGGAGGGAGAGGGCGGGCGGGAGGATGCGGCTGAAGCTGGGCTTCCTGCTGCGCGCCGTGCTGCTGGCGGGCAGCTTCTTGGGGCTACTGCTGCTCTGGTCCTCGCTGTCGCCCCGCACCGAGGAGCCAGCTCCCCCGGGACGGACGCGGGTGAGTGTGCGGCCGCGCCGGGCGGCGGGGCGGGCGGGACAGAGCGGGTGGCGGGGCCGCCTCCCGGGATGTGACCGGCGGCGGCTGCGAGCGGGCGGGGAGGGGGGGGCTGCCAGTGCTGCGGCCTGCGGCGCTGCAGGCCCGAGAGGGGAGCGCGGAGCCGTGGGGCCGGCCCCAGCTGTCCCCCGGATCCGGCGTCCCTGCCCGGGCGCCGCCGAACCTCGGCCCGCCGCCACCGTAACGCTGCCCT
This sequence comes from Psittacula echo, assembly GCF_963264785.1. NCBI lineage: Eukaryota > Metazoa > Chordata > Aves > Psittaciformes > Psittacidae > Psittacula > Psittacula echo. Next base: position 40,455,988 of record NC_137735.1, on the reverse strand, counting down.
CGCAGGGCCGCGGAAAGAACCGGGACCGCTGCTCTCCGATGAGCCCCGGAGGGTGTCTGGTCTCCTCCGCAGCACCTCCGGCCGCCGCGGCCGGGCCGGGAGCTCTCCGCTGGTGTTCGCCGCCTGCGTGGTGGTGTGGGCAGTGCTTCGACGGGGCCCTTACCCGGGACCTCCCAGCCGGCCGTGCCCTGCGCACCCAAACCGCTGGGTTCGCGCCGCCTTTGGGGGTTTTCCACCCCCAAAATAACCGCGTTGGTGTGCGCGGTGTAAGCATCCTGCAAAGGTTCCCCTGGGGCTTCAACAAAGGGTGCAGGTGTTCCCCCCTCCCACTCACCCCGCCCCGGGGATCGGCTTTCTGACGTTTTAGTAACCTAACGGCACGTTTTGCCAAGGAGAAGCAGCAGGTCGGGTAACTGAAGAACAGCCCCAAGGCGTCGGCTTGATGGTGCTGGCAGTGCAGATCTCTGAAATGGGGGGGGGGGGGGGGGGGGGGGAACCCGTGAGCCGCGGGGTGGGCAGTGTTTCGGCCGAAAGGGGCAGTAGCCTTTAGAAATGTTTCAGGAGGTCAGCAAACAGGTCTGTAGGGAGAACCTTGCCAGGCCATATGTTAGTTAAGTGAGAATAATCTGACCCTACAACACCAGGGTCTTGGAAGGAGTCAAAGTGCTCTATCCATTTCACCAGATATTTTAGAACTGTGGAACATAACTGGGATTAGGAGATCTGTTAGAAGTAAGAATAGTGAAGATTCATTTAATTTTGATAAAGTCATAAAATTTTACAGTGCTTACATTAAAAAGTGATCTTTTGTGATGTGTTCCCTAATGATCTTGCCCCTTCCTAGTGGGCTGCTTTCAATAACTGTGGAAGGGAAGTGAGCTGACTGAATTCTTGCTTTTGAAAACTGGAAATGACTTTGGACTCCTTCAGCAGATGCTCTGTCTTCTGAAGCTGTTATAGTTTGCTGTGTCTTGGCAGTTACTGCTGAGATAATAGGCCATATTGGAGATACACAGTTTATTAAGTGGTGAAGCTTCTGTAATCTGTTCTTCTAGACACAGCATAGGCTTTCTTGTGTACAGAAAAAAAATCAGGAATTTTATTTGCATACCTCCCAAAAAAAAAAAACATCAGGCAGTAAACATTTTGCATCAAATCCGGTTGAGTTGCTTTTCCTGCTTAGGAAGGGGTAACAGACCTGTAAAATGACATCCTCTGGGAAGAAAGAAAAAGGAGGTCTCCTTGTGTTGCTGTGTAGGGCAGTGACCATCTTCAGGTGATTATTCTGGGGTGACAAGTGAAATATTGCAGTCCTACAGTGTGTGTGCTGTATCAACTTATTCAGGCGCTGTAATGAATCATGCTGTCCTTTGTCACAAGCCTGAAAGCATTCGCTCAAAGGCTTTTAAGCTGAACCCTTGTATCAACCTTCATTCGCATGAGAGGTCTAATTTGGAAATCTTCTCTAGCTGCTGTGTGTTGCAGTAAAGGAGTCATAAGAGGTTTTTACAGTCCAGCCTCTGATAAAGCAGTATGCTGCCTTGATTGCCTTTGCCTTGGCTGGAGGAGGAAATAGCCATAACAGCCACTTCAGGAAATAATTCAGTGTTTGTTGAGAACAAATATAATTATATTAAGTAAACACTGTCAAAGATGAAATCTAAACAGAATATCTGGTTCATTAGCTAGATCAGCTGTTTACTTGTCATCATGATATATACGAGAGAGGGTAACACATGCTGCTGCCTCATTTTCTGGGAAATAGTACTGTTATCACTAAATGCATGTCGTGATGTGGACTGCTTTCCTCCTCAGCAGCTGCTCAGGTGAGGAGTCCTAGTTAAGCACTGGTGAGCAGGCTCGGTACTGGCAGTGCACCAGCATATTTCTGGGAAGCTGCCAGAGCCCAGTAGTAGGTCCAAAGACTAGGGCCTGCATATCCTGCATCCTGGTAGGTGAGGCAGTGTGGTCCCTATGGAGTAGGCTTGTGTCTTAGGGTATGCTTGCAACACCTGGAGACACCCGCTGTGATGATGCAGTGTCAGCACATTGGAACTGAGAGTTTAATTGTAACTGCTTCTCTGAAACGCCCTGGTGTGCGCTGTGTTCAGTCACACACATGTGCCTGTTTGCTCTGTTGCTAGTTGCCTGAAAGTTTGTTAAGCTAAAGATAACAGAGTAAATCTTCTTCTGGTACAACACCCTCCTCCCTTTGCTTGCTCTGAAAGCGCTAGCCAAGAGTCATAGAGTTCCCCCTCAAACCAGCTTAAAATAGAATTTAACTATTTATAGCTAACCCCGGCAGTGGCTTTTCCCTCTCTGCGCTGTAACTCTGTCCACTTTTTAGTAACACTGAGGCATTAAAGAAACAAAGATGAAAAGTTCTGCCGTGTGTTCTTTTTATGTTTATAACATTGAATCTTTTTCTGCTTACAGCAGCAGGCAGAAATAAGTAATTCTGAAGATCTTGTAGTAGTGTTATAAGTATGTACTTTAAAAAAGTATATTCTCCCTTCAAATATTCCATTATGTTTTTTCTAATAACTTTAAAGTATTTCAGAGATCTATTGGAGAGGAAGGATGATTAATATACAGAAAGCTTTTAAAAGAAAAAGTGAAAGTGGAAAAGTGGCTGGTTTAGGGAGGAAGTGAGAGAACACAGAGGTAATAACAGTAATACAGACAGTTGGAGATAAGACTTTTCTACCTGATACAAGACTACCAGAGGTGTATCTGTTCATTGAAAGCATGCTCAGAAGTTGGGGGGGACAAAGGTCTTCTCCAGGTAACTCTGCTGTGGAGCTTTGTTTCTGCAAGGCACTATTTGAGGAAAAAGTGCTTGCAGGATCTGGATGGAGAGCCTAAGTATTTATTAGAAATTACCATTTCTAATAAATTATCATTATCAGAAATTAGCATTAATAAATAATAAATTATCATTATCAGAAATATCCAAACAGAATAAAATAATCCTTACCCTAAAGAGCTTTTAGTTTCCAACCTAAACCAAACAGAAACAATTAAAACATATTAAGGTATGTTCTCAGAGTCTTTAATAAGGACATCTGCTATATGATATTAAGGATTACAAGGGTACCAAAGATTTAGGCAGGGACACTCTTGTTTATGGCTGTGAAAAAAGATTAAGTAGAATCATCAGTCTGTTTTATTATGTGTATGTTGTGGGGTCTTTTGGGTGTTTTCCAGTACTTTCTGATCTTCTGGGTCAAGGTATCACAGTTTTGGACCTAGGTTTGAAGCTATTCATCATAAGAAGACTGCTGTAGGGACCCCAGCTATAGTACTTGTTAGTCTCCAGTGAGCTATGTCGCTAATGGTCAGCCTCAGAGGTACAGCCTTAAAAGCTGGCATCACCAAGGAGTGGGTAGTACAGCAGGGAGAATCAATGGACTGAAACAGTAAAGAAAGATTTGTAACTGAAAGGTTGAAAACAGTGTATTTGGAGGAGTAAGTGTAGCATCGGTCAACTTTAACTTTCCAAATCTGACCAAATTAATATTCCAAAGCTTCAAAGCTATGTACAATTGAAGTTAGTGGTTTTGATTTATATTTGTTTGGGGGTTTTTGGTTGGTTGGTTTTGGGGTTTTGTTTTTGTTGTTTGTTTGGGGCTTTTTTAATATTTGTTAAACCTACCTCAGGTGAAGTTGGAAGTACAGCTTTGCTTGTTCATAGTCTATGCAGCAGTACTATGAACAGGGGTCTCTCACTTCCTCTAATGTTCACTGGAATGCTTCAAGCAGCTGACAGAAATTACCCTATTCATTTGCCCATACGAAGGACAGTAGGAAACAGTGTCCAGCATGTTCCTAGTCCCCTTCTGGAGCCTACGGCAGTGCAAGGCCAACCACACACCTTTTGCTCAAGTCAGAAATGTGGTGGTGAGATTGCAAAGCCCACAAGGTGAGTTCTCATGTGCAGAGAGGAACACTCCCAGAAATCTTGGCAGGGGCTGCCTGGCCTCATATCTGGGAACCTGGTGCTTCAGATTTGAAGCACCGCAGGGTCTGTGGTATTTCCCAACTTTAGCTAGCCCACAGCCACTGCATCTGAGCCACCATTAACTTGTCTTGCCACATACTGAAGGTGTTTAATTTTCTGTGTCTGTAAGTGACATGTTCTAAATGGGCCTTTGTTTAGGGAGTATTTGTTTATCAACAACTCTCTGGTTTTCTGGACTGGGTTCCCAGGGCTGCTTTTGCTTTGTGTATACATAAGTAATTGGACAGATCTCCTCTTCCTCCTGCCACCCCTAGAATCATGCACATCTCCTATGCCAGGTGTGCTCTCAATTGTCTGTAACTTAACAGGAGCTTTTAAGGCCACAGTTTCCCACTGTCAGTCATTTATACCCTCATCTCCAGGTTTGCTGTCCTGGCTGCCAGGTGTCACAGAAGCCATGCCACAGTGAGGGTTATCCTTGGATCGGGAAGGGAGGCTCTGTTGAGGACCCTGGTGATTCTGGCGTGTCCCTCTGTTTCAGGAAACCAGACGATAGGCTTGCAGCTGGGGCTGTGGGCCCTCACCAACAGCCACATTTAAACATTACAGTTCCCACATGGCCACTAGAAGGTGGAGAATTTATGGTGTGGAGGTGGAGGAGTTAGAGTTAAAAAAAGAAACAAAAGCTGGATTGACATTTTCTGAGTTTTCTGGTGACACCCCTTCTCCCCTCCTTTAGAGACCACTAATATCCTGTATACCTTGGCTGGATTGTCACTGAGAACTTAATGGCAAGTTGTAGACTGAACTTGAAGTGTTACTGTGGTTTAAATTAGATTCTTTGCGGTTGAAGGCCCAGTGCAAATTCTCCACTTTCCTTTAAGGAGTAAGGACAAATGTGCTTAGAAAAGAAACCTAGATGCAGAAATTTGAAGTTGATATCATTACTGGATGAAAGGTGGGAATCACAACAAGATGATAAATCTGATGTAACAGGAGAGCGGTGCTCAGCAGTGAAGGGGTTTGAGTTGTCTGAGTTTGGTAAAAATGTGATCCATTGTAGTACACACATGATGAAATAGCAAAATAATATCTCTCTCCAATTGCTTTGTATAGTTATCTATATGTTAGTCACTTTTTTTTTTACTGGTTTACCTTTCTATATTTGGGTGAGACCTAACATTAGGAGCACCATGTCAGTTCTGGCATGCCAGCATTACCTGAAAGCCCAACACAGCCATTCATCATCTGGGTGTGAAAAGCTCCCTACAGGTGCAGGGCTAGACATAAGCATGCCGCTTTCTTTAGTCAAAGACGTGATAAATCACTACTACTTGTGTAACACTGGCAGAAATTAACACCATGAAAGATTCAATGAGTTTGGTTTGAAATCTGTTCACAAGGATGAAGTGAGCTTGCTATAGCCATTGTAGGAAGTAAGCATCATTTCCTCCACCACCTCTGTTTATTACTTTAATCTTTAGTGTTGCTAGTAACAGTAATAGTCAAAATGTTTTGAAATATTAAATGCTAATTTTTTTAATGTGTGCTTTCATCTAAATTGGCCTTGAAAAAGCTTGTAAAAATATTTTGTCACCCTTGGGAGAGTATAAAAACCCCAATCCCTGTCATATTAAAAGTGAAATCATTTGACAAATGCTTCCAGTTACATTGCAAATAAATGACCACACTAAAAATAATGTGAAGAAATGGGGGGGGAAAAAGCCTACATAATTCCCACAATTTATGTACACATACATAGATTGTATTAAAACTTTCCTGAACTCTCTTGTAATTAAGATCCCCTGTAAAAAGTTAGGTAAAGAACTCATTGTTATCTCTAGACTATTAATTATGTAAATGTCTACTCCTCTGGAGAGAGCAGTTTTGCAATGTCTGTGACAAGATTCCTTTGTGCTATTCTAGCCCCAAGTGTTAACATTTGTGAGTAATGTAGAAGAACTGAATTGCTGAAAAATCAACGATCTTAGGTTAAGGCTGGTGTTTGCTTTTCAAGAATCCTGTTGCAGGAGAAGGAGATATAGACCACCCAGAGAACCTTGGGCAGGATCCTCAGCACTCTTAGGTAAGATTATGCAACAAGATCTTAGTAATCGTGTCTATTTGGGGGATCGCATAGGTAAAACTATTCCACTGTTGCAGTATCTAGTGGAGAAACCACATTATGACCACAGAAATCAGGAAGGATCAACACAACCAGTTGGGCAGGTTGTTATTTGTTAAAAAAAGCCAAGAACAACAGAAGTGATTTGTGCTGCTTAGCGGCCAGCCCAATGAGGCATTGAAAATAGCATATAATGAAGTTACTTTTTAAAATAAAAATCTAGGTAACAGTTAGCTTTATTTTAAAGGAGGTGAATTAAAATATGATGGCTAAGCTGACGTAGTACTAATTCTGGTGCTACTAAATTTAGTTCTCGGAAGAAGCTCAGTGGGCCATCAGGCTGCCAGTCCTGAGAGAAGGCATGCCATATGCACAAGTATATACATGGGATTTTTCGCCACATGGCCAAACAGCATGCACCTTCCCTCACCCAAAGCTCAGCAGAGTTAAAATTGCTTGTATTGAGCAGGCATTCCCTAATGAAAAATGACAGTATCTTTGTCCTATTTTTGTTGGATATTAAATCAACATTACGGGAGACTGCCAAGTAGAAATAGGGCAGGATAAGCTCTTACATTAATAGGTTTGACTTCTACCTGGGGGGGGGGGAGATGCTTTTTACAGAAACTAGGCCATATAATCTGAGAGAAGGATTCGAAGTCTGGTAACAGTTACATTTAATTACTAGATTTCCTCCACAAGTACGGAAAACAAACGTCTACTGTGAAAGATTAGTTTAAAAATAGCAATGTGCTGCTTAAAAGGCTGCCTTCTCCATCAGTTTTCTTTAATCTTTTTGTAAATTAAAGGAAATTTATCTTGTTTGAATCTGCCTTCAGCAGTGCACCTTCACCCCACAATGCTCTAGATTTAGATCTTTAGATCTAAATGCTGTTTAGGTGAGTGAGGTTTTCTGCTCCTTCCCCTCTTCCCTCCCCCCCCCCCCCCCCCCTCCCCATTATTAATAGCAATGCCAAGGTAATGTGTTCAGTAGCGAAGATGTTGCCAGGAATGGTCCTACAAAGAAGAGCAATAAGAAGACAGCAGCACGCATGTCTTTGAAACCTGTGATACTGTTAGGCTTGAATTTAGGGCTATTTTTCTTGCCTTTCACCTAATGCAAGTTGGGGAGGGGGGAGGAGAATTAGACTCAGTAAATGTATGTGAACTTAAACCAAAGGTTAAAGTTCTGCTTTATAGCAGATTTCTAGGTTGGGGTTTATCAGTTTAATTGTAACTTCCTTGAAGGAGCTTGCTAGGAAAGTGTGTGGTTTTGTAGAAAAGGGGTTTTTTGCTGTTAATAATTGTGAAAAGATATAGAGAGAAGGCTAGCGCTTGAATCTACCTTTGTTTTGCAAACAAATATCCTTATTGTGTTTCCCCTGCTTGGGACAGAACAGTTTTGAAATGTTTTCTTACTCACTGGAATATTGAATTTGTAGGTCTGGAATTTGAAAAAACAAATTCTTTTGCTTAATGCAAGCTGGTTTTGAAATATGTTGGTGCTTTCCCAAGGATGCATTTTATAGCACAAAATTCCTACATTCTGAAAATCCATTGACTTCCCACATGGGAATAAAAATATTATTCTTACCAGGCTGTATACATACATTGTTACTAAAACAAAAATGTCTTCTTTTTGTGATGAAGAGTTGGTGCTTAAAAAAATATTGTATTAAGCAGGAATTAAGCAGGCTTCTACACGCATAAACATGCTTTCTTGCAACTTGTGGAACAAATTGCTTCTTTTTTTCTCCTCTTCTATAATAAACTAATTGTTTGCTGCTCTATGATGGTTTGTATTTCTTTTAAGTTTCTCTCTTACCGTGTCTCCTTGAATCCATCATTCTAACTGCTGACTCCAGTAATGTTTTTTATATTGCTCTGGCTTTCCTAAGGTGCAGCTTATTTTCCTTTGATTTCCTTGTGGAACATTCAGTTGCAAATGGCAGCAGTTGGCACTGATGTGCAGTAAACCCCCGAGCAGCAGGAAAGAACTGTAGGAAGGTATAAGGTAAAAACAGTACACTGGTTTACATGCTGTTTACCTTTGGAAAACTTTCGTTACAGTTGAAGGTCTCAAATTCTAACTGTTAATGTAATTAAAGCATAATCAGATGGTACTCAGCCCACGAAATTTCTTACTTATTTTGTTGTCTTTTAAAAAATGGGCAGCCAAAATGGCTCAGAAAGAACTGTTCTCACTTAGGTGAATGCAGCTGATTTTATCAATAAGGCAGAAAGTATTATGTTAAATAGTGTGCTTTAGAAAAAATACAATATTTTCAATGCAATCGCATATAGCCTTTTGAATATTTTTGTCACAACTTGGGAATTAAAATTTGCTTTCTTTTTTAACCAGTAGTGAAAGGAATCTTTCACTTTTTCACCTTTTAAGGGTGACTGAAAAAAAACAATGGTTTCAATATGATAGAATTTCAATAGGGCAGAAGCATAACAGCACCCCATTTTAGTTCTCAGTTCCTACCTTTATGGATTTGTGATAATTAAGCAATGACCTTGTTTTGAGCTATATAATAAGAATTCTAGATATGTCTAAGAAAAAGGCATTCATTATTTTAAATTGGCTGTAGAAAATGTCTCATCTGCAACATTCTGAAGCAACCCCCAAAAAAAGTAACCAAGGTACCTCTTAAAAGCATCTGAGAGGGTAATATCATGAGTTTTCTCATGACATATCTATTGAAGAAGGAAGACCAAGAAAGACAATATTGAGATAATGTGTTCTTCAGGGAAAATAAATTGTTCCCTGCATGCTTTAGTCTTGAAACAAGATTTGCTACACTCTCACTTAAATGAGCCCTTCAAGTCAGCTCTTCAAGGCTCATAATATATGTCTTTTAAAAGCTATGCGTGTGTCAGTGGTGCATTTATTATGCACCTTAGACTGCTTCACCTACTCTGGCTCTTCTAATCCATCTCCCACAAGTGTTATTTAACATACCAAAGCTTCTGAGAAGCTTTGAACAGCAGCTATGAAATATGTTGGGTTTTTCTCACCTATTCTACATTTCCCTCCCCTCTATGAAATATGTTCCTCCTCCACAGAACCAAGGCCTTCCCTAGTGAGTAGCTTAAAAACAGTATCACCTGCAGAGGTGGAAAAGGGTGGGAGGTGAGTTTTGTTGTTGTTTTCTTCTTTTGATGGAGATTTTACTTATTGTTTCTAAGTGTATCACCTGCCTCTGACCAGAGAGCTCTTAGCCAGCAGCTCTTGAGTTCAGAAGAATGAGTCTCCTGCTGGTGATGGAAAAGAATCTTCTCCAGCATCTTTTATCGCTTTTTGGAGATCCTGAGCTCAAAAGACTGATATTCCACTCAATGGAATATCAGCATATGGTGTGAGATTTACTGAGTGTGTAAAGTGGTCTTGAGTATTCTCTGGGGATGTTTTTGAGCCCTAGGTATCTGAAGTAAGACAGCAGATCAGTTTCTGGGATGCATGTGTGTGATCTCAGTGTCTAAGAGTTGAAGACTCCTTGTGTTTTCTGTCCCTCTCTATGTTTTCCAATACCAATCTATTTATCTTGAACACTTGCTTATTTTTTAGTGATGTCAACAGTAGAAGACAGGTTAGTCTAAGGGAGGCCAAAAAGTGTTGGCTTGACAGTGAGGCTGTGAAGCTCTTTGAGAGGGTTCAGGTGTGAGCTCCTCCTTCAGAGTCAGCAGCAGAAAAAGCAGCCTCAAAAACAGCTATCCATGACAGTGGAACCTAGACTGGGAGAAGACTTTCATATCAAATCTGGAGCAAATGACTACTCTTGCCCAGCTTTGGCAATGTATGATGAGACCCTTGAGTGCTCATATAGAGCAGTGAGTATGTGTCTGAAGTGTCAGTACCATTGCCATGATTTCATGTAGAGAGACAGGGGGATGAATCTCTGTGAGATAGAGCTGCAGTATTAGATAGCAGACTTACCTTTTCCATGAATAGTCATATCAGTCACCTCTTGGAGTTAACAAGTTTTGCTCCCATTATTATCTTCTACCAAGGTTGGTGATGACAGGGGAGTTGTCAAGCTGTTGTGATAAAAGGGAGCAGACTGCCAGGGTAGTTCATGTAGCCTTTAATCTTTGTGTATGCCTGAGGGGCCTTGGGAAAAGAGGATGGCAGGGAGCAGGCTGGATTAATTTTTTTGGATGAAATGGATATGTCCTGGGGGTTGGCCTACTTTAAAAATAATTAGAATTCTTTGAAATCTGCTGTCCTTGAGCACACTTCATCTGTCTTACGTCCCCTTTCTGTGATTCCTGTATGCCTAGATCTTGCGGTTGAGAGATGCCTCGTGCCTCTTTGGAGGGTGTTTGTTTTAGCAATATTTCCCAGGGGAGCATAATTTCTAAACCCAGGCTGACTTGCATATATTTGTGTGGTGAAATGTGTGCAGTGACTGCAGGTAATCGAGGTACCTCATTATGGTTTTGCTGTTAAGCTAAGAACAAAGATGCTGCTGGGCTTACAGTAAGGCATATGAGACTGATTTTTGAGATCGTAATGTAATTTTTATATCTACTGAAAACAATAAGTTGGTTTTTTTTCTTCTTTTTTTTCTTCTTTAAAATGAATTTTTTTATCAGTCCTGTATCTTTACATCAGATGGCGAAGGTATGGCCAGCAGAAATCCATGTTACTGTAATGAGGTGCACTGATCTTTGTTATTCCAGATTCTTATTTGAGTCTTATCCTCAGCTGAAGGATGAATACCTCACTTATAGTTCCTTGTGCACTCTTTGTGGGAATTTGAGGAGTTAATTAGGCTTATTCTCATAAACCACTGTTCAACAGCTTAAGAGTTTTCTTTCATTGCAGTAAGGTATTAAGTGATATGGATATCTGGAAGTAAGGAAGAAAGATAAATGATCAGACTACTTTTCTTGACTTTATCTTCTGTAATAGCTTGGGCAATCTATCTTCTAACAGGTTTGTCAAGGATATAAAATGCTACGGTTTTATGGGGGAAAAAAAACTCTGTTTAATTTTAAACTCTACAATTCTTGTCTATGTTTGTTCAGCCTGGAGAAGAGAAGGCTGCGTGGAGACCTTATAGCAGCCTTCCAGTATCTGAAGGGGGCCTACAAGAATGCTGGGGATGGACTCTTCATCAGGGACTGTAGTGACAGGACAAGGGGTAACGGGTTCAAACTTAAACAGGGGAAGTTTAGATTGGATATAAGGAAGAAATTCTTTCCTGTGAGGGTGGTGAGGCACTGGAATGGGTTGCCCAGGGAAGCTGTGAGTGTTCCATCCTTGGAGGTGTTCAAGGCCAGGTTGGATGAGGCCTTGGGTGGCATGGTTTAGTGTGAGGTGTCCCTGCCCATGGCAGGGGGGCTGGAACTAGATGATCTTAAGGTCTTTTCCAACCCTAACTATTCTATGATTCTATGATTAAAGAAGTCTTCACAGCCTCAAATGTTAAGCACTAAAGTTTTCACTGATAGACTTGGCCAGTTAGCTTTGCTGCAAAGGAGAGGCAGCTTGAACAGGTTTTTGAACAGGTTTTATCTTGTATGGTATTTGCAAGGATTTAGTCTATAGTAATGACTTGTCAAAATACAGTTTGCAGTCTAATCCCAGCAATTCTAATTTTCAGGAATGTTTCATAGTTGTTAATTTCTAAGAAACAGGCAGAAATATCTATGAATTTGGTTTATCTTATAACCATAATGTACTACTTATTATTACCAGAGGCATAATGTTGCAAGCAGAATTCATTATACATTCTAGGTTGATGATTTAAGAATACATTTTAATAGTTTAACTAAATAATCTTGACTGTGATGCCTTAGTGTTAGTAAGTAAGCTTTTGCATATAATATAATATAGCTTTTATATAATATAATATAATATAGCTTTTATATAATATAGCTTTTGCATATAAGAAAGCTTTTGCATATAATTCTATTTTATTGTCCTCCTTTTTTCATTCTCAAACCTGATATTTCCTAAGTCCAGAGCAATATACTTTTTACGTATTTATTAAAATGTATGGGTGTTTATTTTTAAGCCCAGTTTTACTAATGAGGAATTTAAGGTCTCAGATATGGAATCATTGTCTTACAGATGAACTTTTAAATATGCTCGTATGTAGCTGGCTTTCTGTAAGTCACTTTGGCTTTACAAATGGAAACTTTCCAGCAGTGTATATTTAGGCAGTCTATTCATAGTCTAACACCAAACCCCAACAACTTTCCTGCAGGAAGTCTTTTTTCTCCCCTGTATGCCTTTGTTAATTTTGTCAGACCTTAATGTTGCCTAGCTGATTTATACTGTATCAGCTGTAGGGCTCAAAGAAGCTTTAAATGCAATGAAAAAAAAACCAGCTCTGGCAACTCTAATGTTCTATAACCAGGGCTGATTTTATCCCAATGCATGTTAACCTCTGTGATGTTCATTTCCCTTAATACATTTTTGCTTTAAAAATTTGGTTTCTTTACTTACTTCAATTTATTTCGTCTATAAACTGAAGGAATGCAGCCAGTGCTAGGCAGGCACGTTTGCTAACACCTTTTCTTATCTAGCAGTAGTGGCAGAAAAGATTGGATACAAGAGTGAGAAAATACTTATGTGGAAGGGAGCTTTGCGTGACAATTGTGTGCATTTTTGAAGGAAAAGGTAGTACTGGAGATTTAGAAATATATGCTCAAATCACCATGCTGTGAAGAGTCGCTATTTTTATGTATTTTTAATGAGAACTCTCTTGAGGCTTGGAGCTTTCTTGGAAGGAGAGAAGTGCCTTCACCTCGGTCAAGGCAACCACTGGTTATGCACATCTTCCCTCTCCTCCCATTAAGAACATGCAGCTATCTCCTCAGTTCTGCGCTAACAGAGAAAATAATCTTTTTGTAGCTTTGGCTGAGAAGACGAAAGGGAGATTCATGCTGCTAAGAATATTTAACGGAAATGTCATTTTGTTTAAACATAACAGTGTTCCTGCATTGCCATTGAGACCACAAGAAACACTGGAAAAGCAGTGCCTTGGGAAGGGGACCAGCAGCCATTGCCCAGACCACCCAAAAGGGTCATGTTTTACTGTTACAGACATTCCCCGCCTAGGAACGCTTGGATTATTTCTGAAAGGGGGTCTGGGTGTGGTGTGGTGGCTGGGAAAACCAAGACAGCCTGCATATTTTTTCCTGACGCTCTTAAGCACACCATGAGTGTCAAGCCCTAAATTCAGTTGGGACGTGTGCTGCCTTTATGCCTCCCTTTCCTTAGCACAGCAAGTGGATTTCCTCCAAGGGAGAAGAAAGGTTGAGAGAGGTGCTCTGGGATATTTTTCTTGGTTTGGTTTTGTTTAGTTGTGTTGTGTTGCTTTGTTTTAAAGGTATAAAAGCAGCAGATGCTCTCTTGAGTTGAGCACCAGGCAGGTACTTGTTCTGGTCCTGAGGATGGCCAGAAACCACTCGGGAAAAGCAGAACTGCAGGGTCCTTGTATCTCTGCTGCATGCCTATGTACAAATTCTACTTCTAAAGGCCTGAGGAGGCAGCTGTGTTTTGTGTGGTTTACTACTAGTGCACTTTCCTCAGTGTTTTTAGCTACCCCTTGCTTCCAGCAGCTTTTTGTTTTCCTTTTTTATCCCATGCTCCTGTTTTGAACTAGCTCAGCACTGATGTTCACCCTGCATATGGATGCCAAAGTCATTTGGCTTGCTGCACATCTGGCTGTGGGGAGTCCTTGATCTAGCTCCACATGCGGGTGTGAAGGTGCTTGTATTGGCACACAAACAGGACAAAAATGTGTAAGGGAAAAGTAAACTGGTTGTGAAAATGAATCCATCTTACTCTGGAACATCAGCTTAAAAAATCCAGCACCTATTGGACAGAGGTTTAAATCAAAAACCAATTAGTGAAGACAAAAATGTAAAAGCAGCTTGTCTACAGTCATTAATTTTCTGCAAGAGCCAGGTGCATCTTGTAATTCATATTCCTGGTATTCCCCAGCTCTCCTTACAGCAGAGATGAAAAATATCACCTTCAGGTTTTACTATGTATCTGCAATCTTGGGAAGATAAACGTCAATGTAATACATCATAGTATTGACATTCAGAGGTCTTCCAAACTTTGCTTTTTAAATAAACCTTGGAAGTCAGCCTTGAGTCCCTGTACTCAGAAGTGTAGGCAAGTGATTTTTTTTTTTTCCTATGTCTTATCTAAATCTGACTTCCTTTACAAATCTGCAGTTGTCATGCTGTCAAGAATTATAGAATTGGAAATGCCATACTAAACAAAAGGGAAATGTTCTGTTTCCAGGTAAAATACTGTGTTTGAGGTGACTTTTATTGCTTGTGGATTTCAGCTGCTCTCTGCTAAAGAGATGCACAGAGTTTCTGCATCTTAATGTTGAAATCATTAAAAACAGGAAACTTCATAGTAGCTTATTTTTAACCTTTTATTTTTTTTTTTAAAGGAAGCAAATTGCAAAGTCAGAAGTTCCAGCTGTAATGATGTCAGAAAGGCTGTCCGAATTTCTTGCGTAAAATCATGGGGTCATTGCTGTAGCAAGTCCCTAATCCAACCTCCTCTCCAAGCAGGTCCAGCTATATGGTCAGACAGGCTGCTCAGGGCTTTGTACACCTTGGCATTGAACACCTACAAGGAGGGAGGGAGACAGTACGACTGTTCTGCCTAACTTGTCCCACTGTTCATCTGTTCTCTTAGTGCAAGGGGTTTCTTTTAACATCCAGTTGGATATTGCCATCAATTTCATCAAAGAACACATTGACACCTCTTCATCACTATCCCTGATATTTTTAGTTTGCCATGGGACTTAAAACTGTAAAACTGTTTAATTGTAATTTAAGGCGGGGGGGGTGGGGGGTGGGAATAGTGGGTTTTCTCATTGGGTTTTGCATTGGGTTTTGTTTGTTTTGCTTTTTTGGCTGTTTTAGTTTACCGTACTGTTTAGTAGGGTGGTGACTCAATCTGGTTCTATTTCTGGTTTTATTTCTGTTTTTATTTTAACTTAGAAGATTTGTCCCAGTCTACATTGTATGCTAATGTATTAGAAAATGTTGATTTGGGTAGCTCACATAAGATGGTTTTAAACAGAGCATTTAAACAAAAACATTGTGTTTTGCTGTTGTGACTTTGCATGCAAGAACTTTTAAAGGACCTTAATCCAAAAGGTGACTGGTTAATGACAGCAATAATACTGGCTTTCTTGACAATCACAGTGAATGTTTTGTCTGTTACTGAAGAGGCTTTTCTATATTGCTTTTACTTACCATTTTCTATATAACCGTTTTCTATATAACAGTTTTATCATAAAATCATAGAATCATAGAATAGTTAGGGTTGGAAAGGACCTTAAGATCATCTAGTTCCAACCCCCCTGTCCTGTCCTGGTACGTTGGCCAGTTCATCCTTCTCTGGTATTTGAGGGCTCATGCACATAGCTTCTCTTTCATTCTGAAGATTGAAATACTGACATCTTTCTTCTTTTGCCATTCTTCCTCTTGGGAGGCAGTTTCTCCCCAGCCAGACTTCACTATGAACTGTCTTATTGCCTCTGCTTTCTCCAGCTGCTGGCCAGATTTTGCCGTGTTAGAGACAATAGACTGTCTTTCTCGGGGACTACAGAGGGCTTTTGATATGAGTTTTCTGACAGGGTTTAACACAGATGTCTTTGTCAGAAGTTAAAGTGCAAGGCTAGCACATAAAGATCTTGATTCAGTGAACTGTGTTCATGTTTAAACACCCATTTAATGAACAGGATAGATCATAAGTATGCTTTGCTATTATCTTTTTTGTGTTAGATGCAGTAAGTGAAGGGCACAGTTTTTATAAATGCAGTTATTAGCAGCTCCATTTGAAGCCTAACAGGACCACGCATTCTTAAGGATTTTAAGTGGAAATTACTCCAGATGGAAACAATGTTACTGGGGAGAGTATAACCTGATGAAAGGCTTGCTGTTGTTTTGAGATCAATTTTTAACCAAAATTTTACATGGAGAATCTGAATTATCAAGACTTGTGATTTCATAACATAAATGTTTACAAGGAGCAAAGATCACAGAGCTTCAGAGAAATGCCTCTTGATATGCTGTTTGCGTGGTGGGAGTATCCTGTGGTTAGAGCTGTTGCTGAGAACACTGACTTCCTTTTCTTGCAAACAAAAAGGATACTCTTTCTTTGTATGTGTGCTGTATGCCAAATAATTTAAACAGTAGAATGCTATGGTCCAGTTGCAAAGGAATTGTTGCACACGGGAGGATGATATTCATTTGCATCTTCTCCAGACATGTGTTCAGAAATGCCAGCCACAGTGTACCTGAGCTGGTAACACAAAAGTGACATGAAAACTCTCTTCTGGATCTGGCAGATGTAGGCAGGCCCCTTGGAAGATGTTCTAGGCTAAAGGCTGATCCTTAGTGCCATATTAAAAGAAAGCAGTAGGATGTTTGTTCCCAAAGATGGTTTTGAGACTAATGTTTTGAACATTAGTCTCAGACAGATTCGAGTTTAGATTGCTGGCACCAGTGTGGATCATCTGCACTAACAAAGAAAATGTCAAGGGATTCTGTTCCTTGAGGTTCAGGTGCAGTGTCTCTGCCTCTTCACTGGGTCTTGTGATCTCAACATGAACGTGGAGACTTCCATGCTAGAAATAAAAGATGTTGCTTTGGAGAATGCAGAGCTAAGTGCAAGGCTAAAAGCATACTGGAGAGCAGAAAGGTTTGATGGAGTCCATTTCAAGAAACTTGTGGATTATATTGTCATACTCATGCTGGCTACCTAAAAGATGCAAAGAACCTGCTGTGCTCACACATCACGCATGTGGCCTCTAAAGCAAAGCTATGAAGCAGGTTTTGATATTCATGGTGTTTACTTCATGGCAAAACAAAGTAATGTCACTACCTGCATTTGTCACAAAAAGAGTAATCAATTTGCTAAGACTGCATTATCTGTTCAATGAATTGGTTCTTACTAGGTTAGTATTGTTGCAGATCTTTTTCCTTCTTATGCTTCAAATGCATGTATGTGTTGATTGCATTTTAAAGCATTTAGAACAGATAAGAAATTACCTTACCTCACCTCAACAATTCAGTAGAATATAACTAATTTATTGGCAAATACCACACAAATTCTCTTTAATATCCTACATAGAAAAACACAGGAATGAAGGGTCAAGGCAAGATGAGATTAAGAATGCAATTGATCATAACAAGTGATTTCCCCTCACTTCTCTAGGCAGGCAGTACACAAAGTAATTATGTAAATACTCTGAATTTCAGGAATCTTTTGGGAATTCAGATGAAACTTTTGGAAATGGGTTTTAGACAGTATGTGTAATTTTCATACAATGCAGCTTTGGCTTCAGCTGGCTGCTTTGAAAAAGCTTTCAAAATCGTAGTGTTCATCAAATTGTGAAATGTGTTTAAAAAAAGACATAAATAGGCTGTTGTAAGCCTTGAGAATGGTAATAGTATTTCAAGATAAACAGCAAGAAATCTGAAATGAGATTGACATATGTGTCTAAAAATTGAGGTAGACAAGATACAGCACAGAAACCCACATCCCTTGATCAAACTTGTTCATCAGTGATAGATTTATTGTATTGTAAATGTAATTTACTCACTGGCATATGTAAAACAAATGCATGATTTTTAAATAGCCATCTGTCTCAGATGACTGAGAAACAAGGATGAAGTTCCTCTGCAGGCTTTAACCAGTGCAATATTCATAGCTGGCCAGAAAAGCTGTCCTCAGCCATTCAGAACATGAGGATCGATGGTAATTTTTGTTTCTTTCTGAGGCTTTTTCCCCTCTGGAGGGAAACATAATTGAAGTTGGATATTTTCAATAGCAAACTTGTGGATTATAAATTGTAACTCTTTGGTTTCTTATTCTTAAATTCAAAGCATGTGCTTGTATTTACCCACTTATCTCTACAGCATAAAATTTTATTGCCTCAATTTTGATTGTTTAAGTCCAAAAGAAATGGCTTCATCTATTTCTTTCTTCAGTCTACAGAGAACACTCCTAAAAGAGGCTTGGTCTTAGTGAAGTGAAAAGCCTTGCCCCCTGATAGTCCACTGTGCAACACCACTACACAGGAAAAGGAGAATAATTCTTCCTTATGCAAGGAAATGAAGTTGGACAGAGGACTGCTAAGATAAGCCCTTAAGAATCTCAAATATCTGTATGAATAAACATGAGTTCTATTTTTAAGATCTCATTCAAACGTGCATAAAATGAAGGATATTCCTAGAGTGAGACAGAAAGTGGAAGTGCAATGACTCAACTAGAAAGGTCACAAGCTTCATCTAATGTTGAAATGTAGTGACAAGAACAAATCTTGTACTGTATCTCTTCACTGATGCTGTGTTTTAAGCCTTTCACCTTGGAGAGCACAACTTCCCTGGGGGCAAAAAAGATTGAAGAGGTTTTCAAGATGGAGAAGAGATGACTTGTTGTTGCTGAACTATTAAGAGCTCTGGGAGAAAGTTCTTAGCAATTGTAGCAATGCCTTGAGTGTAGGTATAAGACTGGAGGAGGTCAGCAGCTGGGCACAAAAGACAAGGCGATGCTGCTGAGGAGCACAGAGTGCAGGACTGAAACAAGACAGTACCAAAGAGAAGGTCTTAGTGATAGAAATGTGGATTGTGGTAATAATGCAGTGAAATGATTCATTCTTATGGCTGCTTTCCCTTTTTCTTCCATATGATTGCAAAAACTGTTGGAATTGTTTGCCAGGCACTTGAAAGCATGCGCACCAGAGGTAGTAGAATACTACTGTAGAAATTGTTAAGCTACGTTAATTGACTTAGACTAAATTGACAATACATCAATGCAGCACTTTATTTAATTGCAGAGAGTATCACTTGCTCTTAATTTTTATTAATCACTAAAGTTTAATAGTCTTAGGGATCTACAAGGAAGGAGGTTGATTAAGCTAAGAGATGGGACCTGCTTTCTTATGTGAATACAGTTTTACTAATTGTTGTGGTTGCTTGACTGAAACCAGGACACTAATGTACTTTGCTAACAGAATATCTGCTATTCTAATAGTCTTTAATTGGCAATATGAAGAAAGATAGTAAAGCTCAGATGAAAAATCAATGCATTCCTTTTTCTGAAGAAAGGACAAAATAGTCCAAGAGTCATTGATTGAGACCTGATATCTGGAAGCCCTTTTGCATCTTGCAGTCAGCTCTGATGGAGATGATGTCTTGAGCAATTGTCCATTTCATTCTTAATACTCATAATTTTTCCAGTCAAGCATTTATAAGATCCCTCTAGAGAGAAAAATTATGGGCAGTTTTCTAATTATGGTATGTTCCTCTCTTGTACCCTGGAGAAAAACTTCATGGGCCAGCAAGGTGTTGGTTATTCAAGTTATGAAACAATTTATTATACCCCAAGTATGCTTCTGATTATTTGTATTGTAAATATGTGAGAATAAATACCATTATCTTCACTCCAGTTTGCTGGCCTTGACTTGAAAGTCTATTATTCTATTAAAAATAAATGGATTTCAGTTTTATCAGTCTGCATTAGAAAACTGTATGTCATAGTTGTGAGTTTTTTCTATTATTACATGATCCATATGCATGTCTCAGGAAAAGCTTAGAGTAGATGGAGAAAAAGCATCTGATATTTGACTCTGAAGCCCTTTTATGCAAGTTGAAAGGCAGGGTTATGTTTCCTCTTTTTGTTGATTTGACTGTTTTCTCGATTATGTGTTATGTGAGCCATTCAGCACTGTTTTCAAAATCTGATTGAATGCATAGCACTGCTCCAAACCACATAGCCATGTACAAATGTGGTACTCATAATCACTTGGAGGAGGGAGACAGAAAAAAATCCTGAATTTTCTGCCATCCATTTCTGCAATGCGTTTTTCAAAAGGGATTTCCTGATATTCAGCTTTGGTCTAGAAGAAAGAGCTGGAAAAAGAATTTTGCTTCTACTTTCTGCCCCTCTAAAATAGGGTAAGCAATGGCACCATCTTAATCAAAGCACTGTAAACAGAACTGAAAATTTGAGAGAAATTAAAAAGAGAACAGAAGGTTGCATTTGAACAAAATACATAACAGCAAATGTTTACAGAAATGAGAGATGATAATATTGATTAGAGCCAGCCAGAATTCTGAGCATTTAGAGACTTCCCACAGCCTTCATCTGCTTAAATATTTTTCTGGGGTTTTCTGTGTTCCTAGGAGCCAGTTTGTTGCACTTTTTGCTTAGAAATGCACCAGTTGATCTACTGTTTTGCTCCTCCTGTGATACCTACAGCAGCTGGCACATCTGCTTTAAGGAGCAAGGTGACTCACACAGGTGAGAGCAAACCCCATGGATTGCCGCCAGGTTTAGAAATTGGAAAAAAATTATTTCCATTAAGTTTCTGAAGAGAAAACAAGGTTTAACTTTCTAGGCAGTAAGTGTTGTCCTTCCTGTGAGTAGATGCAACTTGACATCTCCTAAGACTTCTGGTGGAGGGTTGCTCCAAGAAAAGAAGGAAAACTGAAAGCGATTGAGTCTCTGCTTTTAAGAGTAGACAAGAAACTACACTTTGTTTTTGAAAGATAAGGGTTTGTGTTTGGTGGGCTTTGCTTACCTGGGACAATTTTTAACCCTAGTGCCAAAGTAGAATAACTGTGTCCCAGAGATGGGTGCTTCTCTTGCCTTTAGGCCTCTTCATGGGGCTTGGCTGTTACCATAACAGCGATCTGAACAGCTGAATTACAATAAAATACTTTAAATGACTCAATTTACCATGAAGTGAGTCAACTGGCACATTCATTTTTTAATTATTTTTAATTATTTTTTTTTAATTTGTGTTGAGGCTTATCTATGGTATAGCAACCCGTATGGTGCATTTGAGGGTAAGCATATCAAACAGATGCTTCGTTGTTGGCTTGCAGTTCTGAGACCTTGTAGTCTCTGAGAATGAATTACTGTGGATAATGTTCTACAGAATTTTGCCATTGAAATACCATGCTATGTACACGCTAATGACATCGTAGGCTGCAGTGCATAGAAATTTGTCAGTTGTATGGAGGAAGAAGAAAGGTCATGGGTGTTTGAAATGCAGTTGATGGCAGACTCATAATGTTGAAGTGTAGTGTCTGGGTCAGCTGGTGGTTGATTAGAGCAGTCTTAAGTACTTAACCTAACCTGACTTATCTTGTATGATGCACAGTATTTGTCTTTTCTCAATTTGTGTCATGTTCCGTTAAGAAGAGCTGGTCAGGATCAGTGCAGGCAAGGAAAGTGTATGGTCTCTTGTGGTCTCTGGGTTCTAGGGGGCTTTGATGCAACACAGAAAGCCGCCTAATTAACGAAGAGCAAACACACCTGAAAAGATGCAGTGTTTAGGGAGATACTTGCTTTTATGCTGTTTTTTTATATTCTGTTCCACTTGATCACTTTGGCTTTCTTCTACTGAAAGTGTTGATTAGTTGTAAAAAACTTGTAAACGATTCTTGACATTCTGAGTTTAAAAACCTTTCTGTCATCTTTGGTGTGCTATATGTCAGGAGAGGACCTAGGAGACCCTTGATCATACTTCTATCTTACCAAGGGTGCTCTAACTTTCCTATTACTCTGCAGCTAGCAGCTGGAAATGTGGTTTGGGTATTTTACTGCAAAGGCTACTAGTGCCAACATCTTTCTGTTTCTAAAACAAAGGAGAGTAAAATACAACATCACCTTAGGTAATATGCAGCTTCATTTATGATTCAGTTTAAGAAAATATGTGTTACTAGAAAATTATTGCAATCCTAACAATAAGAGGCTATTTTGCCTGCTCTAAAACTAGCCTTAAGTTACAAAGTTAAACAGAGAGTTCTTTAAATATCTATTTATTCATATATATATCTGAGTCATCCTATTTTAGATCTCCTTAATTACTATCTCGGATGAGATGGTGCTTTCAAGAGCTACAAAGGGAGGTGCACTGCCTGTGGTTACCTCCGCAACGTCCTCGGGCGTCTCTTAAATGGACACTTTGAGTGAAGTGAATCTCTGGCAAAGATTCTTTAGTGTAGCATGACTACTGAACCACAGACAGGGCCTGGGGCAGTATGGGACAATAAACTATGATGGTATCAGGAATGGAAGTATGGGATGTGTAAAAGCTGAGTAAGAGTTGAATCTTGGGCAACGAGGAAGTCAGAAGGTTTAATAGCTGGTTCGATATTCCCCAAACGCTGAATGCTGATAAAAATGAGCCCAATAAAAGGCTGCTATTTTTGACAGTAATTTGTTCTGAAGCACTCAGAATCTTTATTTTCCTTTGCTTTCAGTCAGGCAGAGTCTAATTGTGAAACTGCCTGTCACACAGGAATTCGAAAAGTACTGCACCTTTCCTAAGGAGGCACCATGTAAGATAGGTCAGGTCCAGGCCATGCTCTCACTGTCCTGTTTGTACTCTTAAATCTCATTGAAGGCGAAAGAGACAGAGAAGTTTACAAGTTTTGGCTGGCCAATGGCATCCCCATTAAGAGGCTGGGTCTGGCATGAAGCAGACCCAGGTCTTCCGGTAGTTTCTGCTTTTGATGAAGGTCACTGAACTTTGCTAAGTAAAGGAAGTCGCTTGGTCTGGACCAGGTGCATTTAAATGTGACTATAACATTTATCTACCCGGGTTTGAAGTTAGAGTTGTCCTTCTCTTAGGATGGTTGCCCGAAGGCTAGTGAGCCCATCCTACCAATCAACACACTTTGTCTGACTCTTCAGTTGAGACCTGTCTGGCATGGGAGACCCTACCAGAGGCATATGCCACCACCAGCATAGCTCTCAACCTCGCAAGGGCACGCAAGCTCTTTCCCAACGACAAGGGGGTATCTGTGAAAAAGAGTTCGTTTAGCCTTGTAAGGCCATCCATCTAAGAGAAGGACACTCTAACCAAACCTACGACCTGAGGACTTTGCTGTCACCGTCCAAGCTCGCTAGGCCCTGGCAGATAAACCTCAGGTGTAAAGGGTGGGGCCAGTTCCACGCACGCTGCGCCTCACCTAAAAAATCCATTGCGTAGGTTGGAAGGGTTTACTCAGAGAAGTGCCCCAAGGAGGAGATATAAGGACTCCCTGAAACAATACCTCAGCCTTGGCCATATTGACTACCACCAGTGGTCCACCTTGGCCTCCAGTCGGGAGACTTGGAGACACACCGTACATAACGCTGTTGTCTCCTTTGAGAACACACGCAGAATTAGTCTCGAGGAGAAAAGACAACGTAGAAGGATTTGTGCCTCGCCTATACCACCCAAGGAGACTTTTCGCTGTGCTTTTTGCAACCGGATTTGCCTATCCCACATTGACCTTTTTAGTCATCAGTGCGCTTGTACTAAATGTGGGTAAAGCCCTTCCCAAATCTTCGTTCGTGAAGTCAAGTCATCACATCACATTTATAGAAGATAGAGACTCCTTCAGGAGGAGGGTCATGTACAGCAGGAGGTTGTGGGACAGTAGGGACATCAGAAAAGGGAGTAGAGGAGGAAGGATGGGGGGTGTAAAGCAGTGCAAGCTGAAACAGCACTTACAGCAGGATTGCATTGCTTTGCAGGAGTTTGTGATATGTGTGTGGTAAGGCCAAAGAGGATGACAGGAGCACCATTAGCTCAGACAAGTTCCCTTTGAAAGTGAAAGATGATATCACAACAGAACCATTTCATTTAAATGGGGTGCTTAGATGGCTATCGTACTGACTAAATACCTAAATGTGTGGATATCTATCTCTAATCAAGGTACTCTGCAGGTAAACGTGTAAAACTCAGGATTTATGGTGTTCCCCTCTGTTAGGCAAACAGCTGCTCAATCATGTTATTTCAACTGAAAATAAGTATTCTTGCACTGTTAGAAATTTGAATATGGGAATTATTTATATTTACAGATAGGACAGAAAAAGAAAGGACAAGGGGCAGAGACAGTCTCCATATGATTTGTTACCTGGGGGTTTCCACAGCTTAATACAATTTCGTATGCGATGACCTTGTGAGATGTTGTCTGCAGACCATGGCAGTAGGCAGCAATAGCCTGAGGTCCCTGTCTTAGATAAATACTTTTGCTGTGGTGAAGTAGACAGGATCTTTACAAAAATCCAAGAAGACAGGAAGAGCTAGTTGGACTTTCTGCCTAGGGAACTCTTAACAGCAATCATTTAAAAATGGTTGAGAAACATAACCTTCCTCAGTGTCTTTCTTCCACCCATAAGTTCAAACAGCAGCAGAGATGACCACAGATGTTAGTATTGTTTGTTTTCAGACTCATTACTACGTAACAAGAAGCTGTTTTACCATTTTTTGCAATCAGTCAGAGGCAGTCATGTAGATTAATGCAAGTCACTCGGAACTTGAATGCTAAAATCTGTCAAACTCTGTCATAATAGCAGAACATCGAGCTGTTTCCAAATTTACATTTTTACAGTTTCTCTCCCATATTATGTGCCCTTTTTATTTTTGATCATGCCAGTTGCTTTTCCATAAGCAATGGAAAGCCTCAGGAATGTCAACCTTAAGACAGAAGAAAACTGTTGATTTTATTCCCCAAAGTTTTTTGCCCCTCAGCTAAGTAAGGTAATTTGGGTCTCAAGGATAATGCCACATATTTTTATTTTTTATTTTTTTCAATGAGATGATTAGATATTAATGAATGTGGTCTTCTGGTACCTGTTGAAGACTAAGCTACTTGTATAACTGTAGAAATGTAAGTACCAGCGACTGTCCTGTTGTGCCTTACCAGGAATGAGTGGGGAAAAGGAATTTTTCGTAATGCCGCTGATCAGTTTTAGTACAAGTATCTATCCCTGGCAAAACAATTCCCTCCTCGAGTTCCCTCTTGAGGACCTACTTGGGAACTGAGAAAGCAGGCTAGAAAAAGCAAGCTGGATAAAGGATGGTGCAGGCCCATAAGCAGTGCATCACATATCAATCACCTTGGCAGATTCTGTGAAGTCTAGGAAGCAGGTGAAGGGGGAAGTTGCCTCACTTTTTTTAAATGAACAACACCGAAACACGTTATTTTTCATTCCTCAGATGTAGGTGGGAGTACAGTACACAGCAGTATGAAATTACTGAACACTCATTGCTTCAAAGCTGTGTGTGGCCCTTGCACCTCAGTTACTCCTCAGAGTTATTTTGGGGTTTTTTGACAAAAAGAACATAGATCTAAATCATGCATATAATTTCATACTTGCTTGTTTAGACCATCAAAGGTTTTTTCAGTTGTTTGGAGTTTTGTCTCGAGTCATAAGCAGGATCAGGTCTTATGTTGAACACTCCAAAATGTAGACTGATGTGGTGGTTTTCATGGTAGAATTGCTTGCTCTTTCAGGTACCACTGCAGTAATGAGGGTTTGGTACAAAACTGCAGACAGTTACTTCTGCCTACCAAAACTTCTTCTGGGTTGGTACAAGAGAATTTACACAGCTTTAGCGCTGATATATGTGATTTAGGTATGTTTAAGTAAGTTTTGTTTCCCCTGGAATATTTAACAGAGAACAAGTCTACTCTGGAGACATGGCATTGGTGCATAGTGCACTTTAAAGTTGTCAGTATATGTGTCAAAATTGAGGGCAACTATCAACATAAGAACATAAATTAGATGTTTTTCTGGAAATGCTGCTGGCAAGTACCATCAACAGTATGGTTTTTCACTTGGGTTGCACAAAGCGTGCAATTACAGTGATTTAGCAGTCTGTTATTTTTACAAACATGTATTTTTAAACTCCAAAAGTTTTCTGTAACTTAGTGTGAAATTATATTTCTGTGTTTCTATAGTTCCCATAAATGCTCTGTTCTGAGTTTACACAAGTTTTAAAGGTCACTGTAGCGGCTACCAAGCACATAAGTGTGCATTGCATCACCTTTGGAATGCCTCTGAAATAGAGGGAAGAAGCCAAATCAGGAGAGTTTTGCCCAGGCGCTGTGACAGCAAATGCACCATTTGAGCACCTTTTCAAGCCACCTTTTGAGCCAGGTGATTTGAATGCTACTGCTCATATTTGACAAAAGAATTCTCCTGGTTCAACTTCTGCCCTAATTTGAGTCGATGTGGTTGCCTTGTGATGGAATTGTGTGATGTACTCTAGGTTACCCTGCTCTTGCAGGGGGGTTGGACTACATGATCTTTTGAGGTCCCTTCCAACCCTTGGGATTCTGTGATTCTGTAATTGTTTGATGGAAAGTTTTGCAAATTATGACTTCAAGGCAGTGTTGCATGCGGAGCTTAAAACAGTCTTTTATGTGCAAAAGATTGTTATGATTACAAAGGGGTTTTATGCCATAGATCTTCATCCTTCTTTGGGAAGCCATGTTTTTCCATTTGTGTGTGCTTTTGGTTTTGCTTTCCCTTCTTCAGCTGGTCGTGCTGTAGCTAGAACTTCTGACTGCTTGGATGAATGCTACCACAGGTGGTGGAAGGTGTGCAGGCTAATGGACTCCTTTTGACAGTCAACCGTGTGGTGGGAATCATTGCTTATTTTATTTATTCTGAAGTTAGTGGGTATTTAGAGTAAAATCTATTCAGAAATACATTGCTGGATGTGTTTATTTTCCCTTTTGTCTGTGTTTGATCCTCTATACTGAAAAGCCTTCCTGTTTTTTGATCATAAGAGTGTTGTGGAGTCTTTTTCTACCATGTGGCACAAAAATAGTTGCATGACTGAGTAGTTTTGTGTTTCATTTTATTTTTTCCAACTATGTCCTGAACTGTAACCTGGTAAGTAAGACCCATACACTAATGATTCAAAGCAAACCAAAACATACTAGACATTGGGGGTTTTTTTCTCTTCTGTTAGCTGGCAGAGCAGAATCATGCCAGAAGCTTGGCTGAGAACAGGCGTTATTTTGGTATCTTCGCAGCATGAGCCTAGTTAATAAGGAAATCTGTGAATCCGGCTTGTAGCCCTTTTTCTTCACGGTTTTTTTTTTTTTTCTTTTAAAAAGGTAACTGAATAAATTGAAACAACCCCCTCCTATTTACTCAAATAACTGAAAATGCTAGGCTCTGTATCATTTCTCTCCCGTGGCCTTTTTTCTCCAATAAACTGGGAGTGTGGCTGCAATAAGTTGAGGCAAACAAAGCAGAATATTTTAAATATGTTGAAATCCTCACTAAACTGATAGCTGTGTGGTCTCCATCGGAGCATCTGTGGCAGAGGCACTATTGAAAATGCTGCCTTTTTGCATAGAAGAAGAACTTGCGTCAGAGGAGCTCTAAGAGCTATTGATTCATCCTTAGTTAAATGTCCTTGAATGCTTCCTTATGGTGGAAGAACATATATTGAATTCACCTTTCATGGGAAGTGCAGTGATGTTGTTGCAGCTGAGAATTAAGAAGGGTAAAAGATGGACTGAAGAAATAGAGCTACATAGGGAGTGGCCTCCTAGGTTACTAAAATATTAAACTGTATCAATTTTTATAGTTTTTTTCTGGAACACCAGAATATTGCTGTGTTCAGT
Organism: Psittacula echo; assembly: GCF_963264785.1. NCBI lineage: Eukaryota > Metazoa > Chordata > Aves > Psittaciformes > Psittacidae > Psittacula > Psittacula echo. Next base: position 40,428,473 of record NC_137735.1, on the reverse strand, counting down.
ATCTGTCTTTAATCAGCTAGGTATGAACATGAATATTCTGAGAGTGTAAGGTTTTTTAATTTCCTTTTGCATCCTTGGGTAGTTAGAATACCACTGGAATCTACTCTAATTATTCCCCTTTTCAGTTTTTGTGCATCACTGATTTTTGTCTAGATGAGCAAGTTGCTCTTATAGACATGGCTTTGAATTGGCAAACTTCTTTCAGTATGATAATCTTCCATTATAGAAATTAACCAAATCATAGAATCATAGAATAGTTAGGGTTGGAAAGGACCTTAAGATCATCTAGTTCCAACACCCCTGCCATGGGCAGGGACACCTCACACTAAACCATGTCACCCAAGGCCTCATCCAACCTGGCCTTGAACACCACCAAGGATGGAGCATTCACAACCTCCCTGGGCAACCCATTCCAGTGCCTCCCCACCCTCTCAGTAAAGAATTTCTTCCTTATATCCAATCTAAACTTCCCCTGTTTAAGTTTGAACCCCTTATCCCTTGTCCTGTCACTACAGTCCCTGATGAAGAGTCCCTCCCCAACATCCCTATAGCCCCCCTTCAGATACTGGAAGGCTGCTATGAGGTCTCCACACAGCCTTCTCTTCTGCAGGCTGAACAGCCCCAACTTTCTCAGCCTGTCTCCATACGGGAGGTGCTCCAGTCCCCTGATCATCCTCGTGGCCCTCCTCTGGACTTGTTCCAACAGTTCCATGTCCTTTTTATGTTGAGGACACCAGAACTGCACACAATACTCCAAGTGAGGTCTCACGAGAGCAGAGTAGAGGGGCAGGATCACCTCCTTCGACCTGCTGGTCACGCTCCTCTTGATGCAGCCCAGGATACGGTTGGCTTTCTGGGCTGTGAGTGCACACTGCTGGCTCCGCTTTTTTAATGTCACTTCATACTTCAGGCATTATTTCATGGGGAGTTTTAGGGAGTTCCGAGTCTTGAACTGGTTGACTGGAGGAAAGCAGATTATGCAACTTTCACATTCACAGTTTTATTGCCAGCTGTAACTCAAACCCTCCTACCAGTTGACCAGTCTTGCAGACCTGTGAAGACCTCTCCCAGTTTTCCCTTTTACTTTTTATAATACAGAAACATGTTTCCAAAGGGATGCAGTTATATTCTGTATGCCTTTAATCAAGTTCCTCTCTTTTGCACAGAGGAAAAACCTAATTAAAAAAAAAAAAAATACACCAAATACCTCTTCTTTTTTTTTTTTTTTCTTTTTCATACGAGTCACTGTTTCCAAAACTCCCATTGCAGTGACTCATACATAATGCTCTAAGGAGTGAAAAGAACATTTAAAAAAATAAAGCAATATGCACTAAACTGGAGCTAGAAAAGCTGGTGGGAAATCCTAGATCTAGCCCTACAGAAAGAAAAACAATGATCTGTGGAAAAATCATTTTTCTGTATGCATGTAAATAGCTTACTATGTGTCCTTTATAAAGATGTAATGAGATTTTTGTTGGTGTTTGTCTTCAGATGTGACAGCACTCACAGATTTTCTTGCTTCTCTGCCTTCATTTTGGGCAACCTAGAAGTGTAGTGTTCAGATGTTTGTTGTGCTCACTTCCTCTGAGCCTTCCTTTCACCTTGATGTCATTGATTCATCTTTTAAAAGTTTTTCAAATAACTTTAAGACTTGTTTTTGGAAACCTTTTAAAAGGTTGTTGTGGTTTGGGGTTTTTTTTAAACACCTTCCAGTTTGACTGTCATTGTATGAATCTTTTAGAAGTTTGATACTAAGTTTTTAGTGGAGCAAAGCTTCTAATCAGTGAGGTGCACAGATTAAAAACTATTTTAGGGGTTTTTATATTACTCTTCTTAAAGGGAGGAAGAGAGTTATAATTCATGAGAGAGAAGAAGCTCTTGGAGTGTTCAACTAAGGCGTTGTGGCTTATATGATGACCAAAATAGTTCTTTGATTGTGGTTTGACTTTGCTTTTTTTCCAGACAGAATTTGGAAAACCTTTGTCTCGGTTATCTCTGGAGAAATGAATAACCTCCAGGAACTGTGGTCTGCACACTGCTAGTTCTCTTTTTCTTTCTTTTTTTTTTTTTTTTCTTTTTAAATGCCCATTAAATGCTGAGATTGAGTTAATTTTCTTCATAGTATCCCATATGATGATGTTTTTTAGATTTGTGAGCAGTGAGAGGAGGAAGGAGTGAGCAGCTGTGTTGTGCTGAGCTGCCTGCAACACATACCTTCCATCATATTTGTCCTAGGCACATAAAAATTGAAGGAAAGAGATGAATGAGTGTGTCTGTGTAATTGTCTTGTTTTAGACAGTATTTTCTCAGGCCTACAAAAATGCAATATATTTAGTGTTTGGAAGGTTACAGCAAATAAATGCATTACAATGCAAATTGTACATAACAGTTATAATGAGGCGAAGTGTAATACAAGATAAGTCATAGTTCTGATGACAGCAAAATGAAGAAATTACTTTGAGAAGTATTACGTTGGAGTCAGAACTAAGTGGAAACTCATAACTGTTTTATATGTTATGGAAGTGGAATGAAAGGATATTTAATTTCACACTGACCATAAGAAATTACTGCCTGACTGGATTACTGATCCAGGATGGTGTCTGAGGGCGGCAGCATGTAAACCTGGCTGCTTTCTATGCTTGCTTTTTCTTTGGATTCTTCCAAGATCCAGCATCCACAGCTGTTGAATTAGAGTTCTTAGAACGTACCTCCCTGCCCAGCCCTTTCCCAGTCCAGTTACAGACCAGTCATCCACCTTGCAAAGTGTGCCTTTTCACATGCCTTTATGCTTCCCTTTCTCATGCTGGCTTTGAAGTTCCTCAAAAAATAGTGATGGAAGAACAGAGTAATGTAAGATTTCTGCATTTTGTATGTCCTCCCTGTTTAAAGAACAAGCAGAGAAATAGAAAGTTTCTTGAATAAATTCATAATATTTTGAATCAGAGACAGTCTGACTCCCATTGTTACATTGCTAACCTAGACATTTTTTATACTGGGCTTTTCTTCATTTCTGATGCCTTGTACTGCAGAATGATACATGAGGAAAATATTGTAATGTAGTAACAAGTATTGTGTGGTTTAGTTAAACATGGACATGAGTCGGCATCGTGCCCTTGCTGGCAAACTGCATAGTGGGTTACATTAGGAAGAACTTAGCCACCAAGCAAAGGGATGTGGTTTGTTTCCTGACGCATTGCGTTAACAAGCCTATGTCTGGTTTCTTCTGTGCTGCCAAGCATAGGAGAGATATTAATAAATGGAGAGCAAAGACCTGCTAAGGAGATTACAGGGCTGCAGTATGTGGCATAATCATGGAAAGGGTAGAGGAACGCAGCTTTGTTTGGCTGGAGAAAAGTCTAACGATGAATCTAATTGGATCTTTTTCCCCTCTAAATTGAGGTTACAGAGAAAACAAAATTTTCTGAAGGGTGCACACTGAAAGGATAAAAAGCAATCATCACAAAATGCAACATGAGAAACTTCTACTGAGGTACAAGGGAAAATACCTTCGCTATGAGATGGGTCATATCATAGAATAGTTTTGGTTGGAAGGGACCTTAAAGGTCATCTAGTTCCAATCCCTGCCATCGCAGGGACTCCTTCCACTAGGCCAGGTTACTCAAACTCCCATCTAACCTGGCCCTTCAACACTGCCAGGGATGGGGCATCGAAAACTTTTCTAGGCAACCTGTTCCAGTGCCTCACCACCCTCACAGTAGAGAATTTCTTTGTAATACCTAATCTAAATCTCCCCTCTTTCAGTTTAAAGCCATTCCTCCTTGTCCTGCCACTACATGCCCTTGTAAAAAGTCCCTCTCCAGATCTGTTGTAGGCCCCTTTATGTACTGCAAAGCTTTCCCCTGGAACCTACTCTTCTCCAGGCTGAACAATCCCAGCTCTCTCAGCTTGTCTCCACAGCAGAGGTGCTCCAGCCTTCTGATCATCTTTGTTGTCTCCCCTGGACTCGCTCCAGAAGGTCCATGTCATTCTTGTGTTCGGGACCCCAGAGCTGAATGCAGTACTGCAGGTGGGGTCTCACGAGAGCAGGGTAGAGGTGGAGAATCGCCTCACTTGACCTGCTGGTCACCCTTCTTTTGATGGACCCCAGCACAGAGTTGGCTTTCTGGAACACGTTGTCCAGAGACACTGTATGTTTTCAGGGTGTGACTGCTCAAGTTTCTGAGAAACCTGATCCAAGTGTGAACTTATCACTGCCTCCAGCAGGTTTGAATACGTAACATCCTTCCAATCTCAATTTTTTGTTTGATTCTGTATTTGTGAATAGATAGTGAGACATTGTTAAAATGTGTGCATTGTTCTCTGCTGATTTCCATGTGATCTAACATGTTGTGTTTACAAATAGTTTTAGAGGAAATCTGAGCCTTCGGCAGTGTTTTCTGTTGTCCTCTTGGGCAGTAGTTTTGGAAAAAGCAGTGACTGTATGTTTTGGGTGGGGCTGTTGTACTCTGGAGATTTCCCACTTCCAAAATCACCCGCCCTCATTCTAACTCACCAGCCTCGCTGATCACTGGAAATGCCAAGCAGTTTTCAAAATCCCAGCCTTTCTTCTCAGTGAGAACTTCAAACCTCTCGGTGGGGAGGCAGGGAGGAGTGCTGTGAAATGTGAAAGTCCTTTTAAACAAGGATGCGAACAAGGAGACGCTAGTGCCTTTGGCAGCTCTCTTCAGCCCCAGCACTGCTTCCTGAGGCAGGTCAGTCTGTGTGCTCAGGCAGCAGATCAGACCAGGGCTGCATCTTATTTTCGCCAGCTGTTCCTAGTGCCTTCAGCTTACCTCATGGCTCTAAATAAACAGTGTTGCTGTTGCAGCAGCAGGAGTGATGCTTGGTGGGAGGGAGTTGTGGGGGGATGAAGAATACAGATAAGATGTGGCTTGAGGCTGCTGCAGATGTGCGTGCCAGGTTTATAGGTAGTCATGACACTTTTTCCCAGTGTGGAAGCATATTGAGGCTGTATCTAGCAACTACTGAAACCCTTTAGAGGTCTCAGCAGCCAGTACGCGTAGCCTCAGAAACCCCTTGTGTCCGAGAGTGGCCCCAAGGATGCCATGTCTCACTTTGTGGCACTGTCTGCCTCCGTACCACGCTCCGTAAAACGCTCTGTCAGTGCTCCCTGCACATTGGTTTGGTGTGCAGCCTGAGCTATGTTCAAGCTAGCATGTCCTACATGGGTATTTGGTCTTTGGGAATGCTTTGGGTGTTGGGCCATTTCCAGGCTCTACTTGCCAAGGTAAGTGTGGATAACAGCTGGCAATGTTCTCCAGCAGCAGTTGCTTTAGTAAATAGTGTTCATTGAACCCCTTCACAGAGATACAGAGACTTCTCCCTTCTTGCTTACACACATTTATTATCAACTCTCAATGCATTAAGGTACTGGATTTAAATAAATGAAGGATTATCAATATGTATGATCTGCTGTTTCTCTAGGATGACAAAGAAGCCAACAGACCCATGCCAAACAAAGGAGACCATGGACTAGGAAATGAGAAGTTCAAACCTGTGGTACCTTGGCCTCATGTTGAAGGTGTAGAAGTGGACTTGGAATCCATTCGAAGGAAAAATAAGGCCAAAAATGAACTAAATCATCATGGTGGTGGTGATAACAAGCAGCAAAACATCATCCAGAGGCAGTATCTCACATTTAAGCCTCAGACATTTGTATACCGAGATCCTGTTTTACGACCTGGAGTCCTTGGTAATTTTGAACCCAAAGAGCCTGAGCCTCACGGAGTTGTTGGTGGCCCTGGAGAGGAAGCAAAGCCATATGTTTTAGGACCAGATTACAAAGAATCCATTCAAGCCAGCATTAAAGAGTTTGGGTTTAATATGGTGGCAAGTGATATGATCTCACTAGATCGGAGCGTTAATGACTTGCGTCAAGAAGAGTAAGCAAACTCCTTGTTTTCTTTTAGTTCTGTTTTTACAGATTTGATTATTTTTTTCCATATATATTAATTGATGCTTAAAATAATATTAATTAGGTAAAATACATAAAGCTTCTTGTCCTGACAGGCAAGATCACTATACTATGTCAAATGTTTCCATATATTATTCTTAATGCTGTTGCAATGTTTCCTTTCATGAATACTTAATCTATATTGATTGATCTCTGAAGTAATCTCTTCTAGTGCCTAATTGCATATATTGGCATGTTCCATGTCCAAGCCACAGTCTTCATTATCATTTCTTCTCTTAATCCATCACTTCTTAAGATCTGTCTTCAAGAAGGAATTATTTTCTTTATTAGAAATTCATCTGCTATTTAGCTTATTCAGTTTTAGTTTCACCCTGATGTTTTAAAAATTACAACTAAGTAAATAGAAAAGAAACAAATATTATTCCCTTTAAATAACTCTGCTTAATTACCCACAAAAACAGAAGTATAGATCTGCCATAGTGGTGTTTGGGGTTTGGAGCTGATGGAAGAGTAGTCTGGTAATGATTTCTCGCTACATTTGTCATAAAGAAGGAAGGAATCTTAGAAAAACATTTTGTATTTGCTGGGAGGGTGTCTGCTTTGGTGTGGGGAAATTCTGCAAAGTTGTCAGCATTTGCTCAGTGATTACTGACAGGTTTACATAGCCTCTTCTGATCTTTGGTAAATGCTGGAGCCAAATTTGCTCTCAGGCTAATCTGCATTTGGTATAATTTTCCTTGTTAAATACCAGCTAAGGACAGGTCTGAGCAAACTGACTGGTAGGGGGTTTGGGTTGTTTTTTTTGGTTTTTCGGTGGTTTTTTTTTGGTGGTGTGGTGGGGGTTTTATTTATTTTGGTTTGGTTGATATTTTTTCATTTGGGGGGATGGGAGGTTATATAAATTTGGATATAAAATGAGGGACTTGTCTGTTTTCACTTGCCCCTCATCCCTGGCAATGGAACTATACCAACCCCTGGATTGGGTGCCAACCTCCGGGTTGTGTGTTTCCAGCTCTGGCAGCTGATCTGTTTGGTTGGTCACTGTCTGGTTACTGAGGCTCTGCTGTGGCCTCTTATAGTGGGTGTTTTTTCCATTCTGCGAGGTAGGAGAGAGCTGGCCAGCTGTGAGTGACTCACGCCTGTGCATGTATGGACCTCTGTGCTGAACAGATTTTTCTGAAGAGGGGGGAATCATCTGGGTAACTTGCATAGGTGTCGTGGTTTAAGCCCAGGCCGTAAGTTAGAACCACGCAGTCTACTTCCCCCCACACACCTTTCTTCCCTCCACTCCTGGAGGGATGGGGAACAGAATCAAAAGAATGCAACTCCCACGGGCTGAGATAAGAACAGTTTGATAACTAAGGTATAACACAAATCACTACTGCTACCACCAATAATAATAATGATAAAGGAAATAACAAGCAAGAGAATACAACCGCTCACCGACCACTACCTCGCCCCAACCCTGCAGTGATCCAGCCCTTCCGGGAACTCTCAGTTCTACATCCTGGGCATGACGTGCTGTGGTATGGAATACCTCTTTGGCTAGTTTGGGTCAGGCGTCCTGTCCCTGCTTCCTCCCAGCTTCTCCTCCTCCCTGGCAGAGCATGAGACTCACAAAGTCCTTGGTCAGGGTAAACATTCTGACCAGTAACTGAAAACATCGGCTTTATCAGTATTATTCCCAGGCCAAAAGTCAAAACCACAGCACTGCACCAGCTACTAAGAAGGAGAAAAACTGACTGCTGCTGCTGAACCCAGGACAGTAGGTCAGAGTTCTCTTATAGAAGGTTATTCCCCAGACACTGCTGCTTCTGCTGAGGCATTTGGGGCCTCTTTTGTAGGAAGCACCAGGACTAAACAAGTCCACAGAGAAAACCCATTTCCCTGTCAAATGTTGTGATTAACTGGGCAGAGGGGAGCTGATGCCAGGAGTTCATGTTAGCAGAGCTGGCTTTGGCCCTGCTTTCCCTGGAGAGGGTGGGATAAGAGGTAGAACCATGTTCTCCTCCTTGCTCCCTGCTTGGCAAGGACAGCAGAGCAGAAATGGCAGCATGTCATGTGCAGGTAGGACTGGGCTGCCTCTGCCCAGGCTGGTAGCCCTATCTTTGGCAGCAGAGCTCAAGTTCTCCGTCCCCTCAATTTTTCCCTAAGGTGAAGGGCATCAGCATAAGTACCTGCCACATAGTTTCAAACCTATAGCTTCCTGAAGTGTTTTTTGCCTAATCTCAGAGTTTGTCTTTAGTTCTGTTTTGAAGGAGGGTAATGAATACAAATTCCCAGAGAAGCAGCAAATGCTTTGCATAATTTGAGGAACAGAAGGTACAGCCATGTCATGATCAGAACAGAAATGGTGGATTTTAGAAACAGTTTCCTCCAAGCACTCTTGCAGATAAGTCTTCCATGAAGGTCAAAGCCAGCAGCTCTAATTAGTTAGGTTTTATTATTTAATGTTCTAAGCAAGCAAACAAAACAGCATTGAAAACATTGTGAACAAAAGCCATCTTTCTGACAACTTCAAATATTTTATGTATGGAATGCCTCAGGCACTTGCAATTGCCCTAAGTAGGTTAAAGGTTTATAGCTTCCATGTGTCTCCTGGGAACAGCAGAAGAGAGGAGAAGCAATGTAAGGCTGGCTGATACTGCTGTATGCTTTCAGGTCTCAGTATACTCACTCCCCTGCTCATCCTCAGATACCAGCGGGAAATGCAGCAAAAGGTCAGGTGCACCATTTATTTTCCTCCCACCGATCTGTTTAAAAAGTCCAGAAGCCATTTTGGTTGATAAGGCTGCTCAGTATTCAGTTTAATCCTACCAAAAAGCGGTATAATCAACTTTTTCAGGCAAAGGCTGGGTTATTCATTCATAGACATTCAAACCCAGGTAGACCTCACCTGAGCCTTTTCTTTCTTTAAGCATCAAAATTGTTAAATGTCACCCTAAGCAGTTGGGTCTGCTCAGTGAAGTATGCCAAACGCTTTCCCAAGCAGTGCTGGCAGGAGTGAAATAGTGCTGCAAGAGCTTTCTTTCTCAGCTTGAAAGCTGCGCAGCCTTGGGGCTTGTCCCTGCTGGAGGGGGAAGAGGGAAGAAATGCTAATAAAGGGGGATTCAGTCCTCTTTATATTTGACTTTGGAGTTGGATGCGTTGCCAAGTTGACTTGTCAGCTGTCTTATCGATTCAATAGGAACTTTGCTGATGATTCTGGGCAGTCTCAGCTGCTGCAAAAAGCCTTAACTCTTGCTGCACCCTGTAGAGAGGAATGACATTGGATGGTGTGTTGATGTTGCTTGTCAGGTACTTCAGAATATTTCTGTTCTGCCAGCACTGCGTACTATTGCCTTATGGATTTTAACCGGTCTGTTTTGAAGTTGAAGCCAAGCACTTCTGTTGGCATATGGCAAGTCATAGGCCTGGTTAAACAAAATCAGTAAGCTACGAGGATACATAAAAGTCAGTGTACAGAATTTCAAAGATGGTATCATCTCACTGCAGCCTTTGAGTTCTCTGCAGGAGAGCCAGGGGAGCCATAAACTGGATTAAGGTGGAGCAATACCTGTTTTCCACCATGTTTCTAGTTGCAGAAAAGTAGGGCCAGCTTCGCAGGCCCTGGCCAAAACCTCTGTACAGTTGCAGAAAGAAAACTTTTTCTTAAAACTTTGTGTGTTTTACCATTTTCAGATCTTTTTTTATTATCCTGATAGGTGACAGCCTTTTACTTTTTAGAGCAGTCATTTATATTTTATATTGAATTTTACATGTACCTGCCTCCTAGCAGACCTGCGATAAAACTAATTTTAGCCTCAGGGAAGAAGGATATTAACTAGATTGCTGTCTGGATTTTATTTATCTTTGTGATCAGAAGTCTGTACAGAGGTAGAGCTGATGTAAAAAAGGAGTGATAAAGTTTCTGGATGGTCATGGATACACATCATGCCAGGGAAATAAAAAATGGACCTGGGTTTGAGGGTGAATGCTGTCAGGTAACAAGGTGTGTCCTCTCAAAATCAGAACTGAAGAGAATTGCTGCTAGGGAGAACAAGAACTGAGCTGGTTTTCCAGCATAATGAGCCACTTGTGCAGATGTCCTGGGTTCAGCAGTAGCAGTCAGTTTTTCTCCTTTTTAGTAGCTGTTGCAGCACTGTGTTTTTGACTTTTGGCCTGGGAACAGAGCTGATAACAGTGATGTTTAGACTGACCAAAGACTTTGTGAGTCTCATGCTCTGCCAGGGAGGAGGAGGGGCCGGGAGGAAGCAGGGACAGGACGCCTGACCCAAACTAGCCAAAGAGGTATTCCATACCACAGCACGTCATGCCCGGGGATGTAACTGGGAGCTACCCGGAAGGGCACGTCCTCTTTTCGGTCGGGCTCTTTTCCGGCGAGCGGTATCATATTTTCTTCCCTTGTTATTTCTCTTATCATTATTATTATTGGTGGCAGCAGCAGTGATTTGTGTTATACCTGAGTTACTGGACTGTTCTTATCTCAACCCGTGGGAGTTACATTCTTTCGATTCTCCTCCCCATCCCTCTGGGGAGTGGGGGGGGGGAAGTAGACTGCGTGGTTCTAATTTACGGCCTGGGCTTAAACCACGACAGCAGAGTATTTTAAAATAAAACGCAATTTATAGGTCTCTGGGTCTGACCAGATATCATTTTTCATTACAATCTTGTCTCTAGCTCTGCCAGGAACACATGCTTGGGAGAAAACATACGAAAATGGACTAAGCTTCATTCCTGGCAACCAGTGAGCTGGGACACATGAGCCAAAAATCGCAACAGGACTGTCATGATTCATAGACCTTTTTTCTGTGCACAGACTTGTCTTTTAAATGCTTTTCTACTCTTGGAATTAATGACGTCCTGAGTCAGTGACTCTTTCCAGGCTGAAGAACATGGTGTTTGTTTAGCCTGTCCTCCTGGATACTGTCATGTACCTGTGCCACCCTGTGATATGGTAATATCAGAGATATCTACATCAAGCTACTATATAAATGTTTCATGTTGCTTCCTTATTATTCTCACCATTCTATTTGTCTTTTCTTTAACTCTGTGCTAAAATGCTCAAAAAGTTATTCACGTTTCACTCTAATGTGTTTTTATTTTTGAGTAGTAGTGCCAAGTTTCAGGTCTATCACTGACTATACACACTAAGAGCGGTTTAACACTCTATATACAGTCATTTGCACTTACAGGGAGCTTTCCTGCCAGCTCATTTCCTCGGTAGTGTCCTTGAATTATTCTCCAGCTGTTTATAGTCATTCTAATTGCAACTGCCAAGAATTTTTTCTATTATTCAGTAATGACCTGGAAGAGAAGGTGGACAGCTTGGCTCCCAGCACAGACACTTAAGCCTACTATAGTCCCAGACTTCCTCAAAAAATTGGAATGAATAGACAGTTTTTACACTATAAAATACACTCTATTAACGGGCTCACCTGTGTCTACATAGTTTCTGATTTCCTCAAAATATGATGGTGTGTTTCTGTGGCATAGCTGGAGTGGGCTAAACTGGGCTGGACTGAGCTGGCCTGAACTGTGCTATGTTGGGCCGGGAAGGGCTAAAGTGGGCTGAACTGTACTGGGCTGGGCTGCGTTAGGCTAAACTGTGCTGCTGGACTGTGCTAAATTGGGCTTAACTGTGCTAAACTGGTCTGAACAGATCTGAATTGGTCTAAACTAGGCTGAACTGGTCTCAACCGTGCTGTGTTGGGCTAAACTGGGCTCAAGAGGGCAAAGGTGTACTGGACTGGTCTGAATTGGGCTAAACTGGGCTGAACTGTGCTAAATTGGTCTGGAGAGGTCTGAATTGGACTAACTGGGCTGAACTGGGCTAGGCTGAGCTCGGCAGAACTAGGCTGGGCTATATTGGTCTGGACAGGGTTAAATTGGGCTGAATTGGGCTAAAGTGGGCTGGGCTAAACTGGCATGGACTGTGCCAAAGTTGGTTGCGCTGGGCTAAAGTGGGCTAAACGGGCTGGGATGAGCTGGAATGGGCTGGACAGGGCTAAAGTGGGCTGGACTGGACTGAACTGGGGTAAAGCATCTGAAGTGAGATAAATTGGGCTGGACTGGTATGCACTGGGCTAAACTGGGCTGGACAAGGGTAAAATGGCCTGAACTGTTCTGAGCTGGGCTGGACTAAGGTAAACTGGGCTGGGCTACATTGGACTAAAGTGAGCTGTATTGGATTAAACTGGGCTGGAGTGGACTAAAGTGGGATGGGCTAGGCTAAAGTGGGCTAAACAGGCTGGGATGAGCTGAAGTGGGCTGGACAGAGCTAAACTGGGCTGGGCTGAACTGGGGTAAAGCGTCTGAAGTGAGATAAAGCGGGCTGGACTGGTGTGCACTGGGCTAAATTGCGCTGGGCTGGGCTTAATTGAGCTGAACTGGGCTAAACTGGGCCGGACTGGTCTGAATCGGGCCAAGCTAGGCTTAACTGGGCTAAACGAGGCTGGGCTGGGCTAAACTGGTCTGGAGAATTCTAAACTCGGCTGAAGTGGGCCAAACTGGGCTAAACTGCTAAACTTGTCCAAACTGTGCTCGTTTGGGGTATATGTTGTTTGAACTGGGCTAAATCTGACTTAACTGGGGTGAACTGTCTAAATTTGGCTGAACTAAGGTAAGCTAGTCTGAACTGGGCTAAAGTAGGCTGAACTTGTCAGAACTGGGGTAAACTGGGCTACGCTAAACTGTTCTGAACTGTGCTAAGCAGTGCGGTGCTTGGCTGGGCTAAACTGTGGTTTCCCAGATGGCAGGAGAACATTCTTTGAAACTCAGATTTGCAGGAACAGAATTCCCTTGTTCAGCAATTCAAAAATTAAACAGCCCCCCATCATCCAAAGCCTGACTTCCATTAGATACAAAATCCTCTCCCAGGAGTGCTGCTGCGATGGTTCTGGGGTTTGCTAAGAGGAGCGCTCGGCTCTGCTGGGCGCAGGTACACAGTAGGCAGGGCATAGGCTCCTCTTGCCGTCGGAGACCGTGACACCGAGCGACAGCGGGGTGCACAAGTGCCTCCGTCGGGAGGGATGGGAAGGGGGTCGCTCTCCCCGCTGCTTGCCGGGACAGCAGCCCTGCCCCTCCACGAGTCCCCCCGCTCCCGCTGCCGGGCTGCCGCAGAACGCTCGGTTCCCCGGTTCCTCGGTTCTCCCTCCTGGAGGAGCCGCGCCGTGCCGAGCCATGCTGTTAAAATTCTGTCGCTGCCCATGGCAGGGGGGTTGGAACTAGATGATCTTAAGGTCCTTTCCAACCCTAACTATTCAGTGATTCTGTTTACAAAGCCACAAAGTTTTAGGTAGCTGAAGATAGAAGTATCACTGTGTGCTTGCCCTGTTTTTGTTCTCTTCCCTGAGTGTCTGGCATTGGTCACTGCTAAGAGTTCAACGGAAATACTTAATTTAGCTTTCCTGCTTCTGAAGTGGTCTCTTTTCATTTTGATCGTCTATCAGCCCAACAGACTTTCTGGCAGGCATCCTATTTGTGGTGTTCAAAAAAAAAAAAAAGTATTTCAATAGCAGCTTTTATACTCCAGAAAGCTATTTCTCAACCTTTTTTTTTTTCTTTTTAACCTTTCTTCTTATTTACATTCTGTTTTTCCTAAATTAGTGCTCATTTCGGTTTTCCTTTTTTAGGTGCCATCCTGTGCTTTTAAAGAATGTCTGTCTAAAAGCATCTGTTTTTTAATCATGCTGGCTTTCCCTAGTTCCTGTTGAGGCTTTTTTTTTTATGATTAACGAGAAAAACTCTCGGCTTCTTAATATGGTATCTTTGAAAAAGCTCCAGGCAACCTGAAGGCATTTTACCCTTAGCTTATCTTTTCAATAAGCTGAACTTACTTCTTTATAGTTCCCCTTTTCAAAAGGAGGTGTTGCTGGGCCACCTCTTTTGGCATTAGAATTTCAGTGTGTTGTGGCCACAACTAGAGTGTGGTTCCAACACAGTTGTCTTCAGATGAGCTCCACATTGTGCTGAGGACTCACTGTGCTGCTTCTCTTGTGGGTTCTCTGATGTACTGCCCTCTGTGGAAACACTAATTAGTGATGCCTGAAACAGTAATGTCTGGAGCACAGTTTATATTCACTGTGTCCCCTGAGGTAGTAGAAGCTTCCTGCCTGTATCTTCTGTTCTGCCAGGTTCTCTGATTTCTCCATACACGTTGCAGGTGCTGTCTGAGTCTTGCTTGGGCAGCCAGTACTTCTGTGTGGTTGTATTGATGGCTTCCCCTTATCTTCATACTAAAAAATCCCTGGCACATTTAAGCTCTGGTCATCTGGTTCCGGTTTTGGAGAATCATGGAGTGATAGAATGGTTTGGGTTTGAAGGGACCTTAAAGATCATCTAGATCCAACCCCCTGCCACAGACAGTCCAAAGACACCTTCCACTAGGCCAGGTTGCTCCAAGCCCCGTACAACCTGGCCTTGAACACTGCCAGGGATGGGGCAGCCACAGCTTCTCTGGGCAATCTGTTCAGTGTCTCATCACTCTCACAGTAAGGAACTTCATTATAGTTAATTTATACCTATCCTCTTTCACTTTAAAGCCATTCCCTCTTGTCCTATCACTACTTGCTCTTATAAAAGGTCCCTTCCCAGATTTCCTGTAGGTCCCCTTTAGGTATTGGAAGGCTGCTATAATTTTTTCCTGGATAAAGTTAATCAGTTCCAAAAGTTTCACAAGGTACTAATGAATTCAAACATGCTGTTTTCTCATCCAGGCACTGAAGCTCTACTTCTCTCCCCCTACCCTTCCTCCCCTCCCCATCACCCACCCGCACTCCGTATTTCCTGGAAATTTGGTACATCCAACTATTTTCTTCCTCTTTTCATCAGGGGGGGAAGAGAGCAGAACCTCACACACACACATACACACACACGAAAATAAACCATGTCCATATCCTCTCAGCTCCATGACTGAGGGTATGAGATGTTGAATGAGCCCTTGGGCCAGGCCTCTCTTCTGCTTCTTCCAGTCTGTTTTATTACTTTCCATGGCATATCTAAAGATTGGCAGGACAAAGCAGGCACAGTGGTGGCCAAGGGGGCTGTTGCATTTGGAGCTGTGGGTAAAAGCCTAACTGAAGAGACCTGCTGCAAAATTACTCCTCCAAATCAACAGGTTTAAAGAGACCCACATGAAGTGATTATCACTCTTAGAAGTCAAATTGCTTGAAGTCTGTGGTTGTCATGTCAGATCAGTGAATAATGTTCTTTCCTGCATTCTCATGGAAGTCCTGCTGCACTACTGTCAGAGCAGCAAGTGTTGTATAATAATCTCAGTATGTTGAAAAATATATTAATGCAAATCCCATGCTGCCATTGTGTGTTGGCCTCCTTTTAAGGAGGCAGAGTCAAACTGCAGTTTGCTTTTTACGACACTATCCTAAATGGATCCTTGCAGGACATAGTCTTATGCTTTTTATTCCCAATGGCTGTTGTTAATAGCTGGTTTGTTGGGGGCAGAATGTATTAATTTTGAGTTGGAAATTTTTTCACGGTCAGGATGATGGATGTGCCCATGGTAAAACCGTGTTGGCTATTCCAAGTCACCTTCTTCATCCACTTGGAGATGTCTTCCAGTAGCATAGACTCTGCCGTCTTTCCAGGGTCTAAGATTAAGCTGCCTGGCTATAATTCCCTGGATCCTCCTTGAAGGTGGCCATGGCATTTGTCTTTTACAGTCCTCTGTTCGCAGTCAAGTACCAGAAACTTGTAAAATTGGCAGAGTGTGACCTCACAAGCTCTCTCAGCACCCTCTGGTACAGCCCAACCAGTCCAATGAATTTGTGCTCTGTTTATTCCATTTGCTGTGATATGTCCAGTGAAATGGTCCCTCACCAACCCTTCCTTCTATGGTGGATATTCCTTCACTTCCACAGACTTTGCCACTAGACACGCAGGATGTGTGACAGCAAACCTTGCAAGGAAAGACAGGGAAATCAGGTGTTGAGTGGCTCAGTCCTTTCTGTGTCCTTTGACACGAAGTTGCATCTCATTCAGCTGTAAATTCATGTTTTCTTTAGTCTTTTGCCTACAAGCCCTTCCTGTCTTACAGATGTCAACTCTACCAGAGTTTTGGCTTTAATTCTCTCTGCATGTGCTAAGCAATGTTTCTGTACTCCTCCTAGGTAGCCAATCCATGCATCTACCTTCCCCACTCTTTGTTTTTGCATTGGAGCTCCATCAGAAGGTCTTAGTACAGCCAAGTGGGTTTTCTGCCATGCCTGTTTGACTTACTGCATGTGGGAATGGACTGTTACTGTGTTTTGGGGAGGTTGTTCTCAAAACAAGCCCTCTATGGCCAAGTTGTGACACCTGAAATCATGGCAGTTCTTGGGAAACATTTAAATAACAGTTTCTCTATGAAAGAGTCAAGAAGGGAGCGAAAACTGCTTGAAGGACAAAACCACTAATGACTGCGAGTGTGAGGCTCTAATAAGATGCTGTCTGGTGTATGGCTCATTTCAAGAACTGCACCTGGTTACGCAAGACCAAAATAATGCGAGTTGTTCCAAAGAATCACTATTCAGTATTTCTAAATATTATGTATCAACAATACCGTAGTTGCACTAGTCTCTTTGTATTTTCTTTTATCTCAAAAACACTAAGAAGCAATGCAGGTTTTCCTTTATGAAGTTAATGAAACATTTCAATCCACATCTGCCATTTCCATTGATATAGTTTGCTGGGTTTGTGTCACACTTACTGCACTTTTTATTGAAGTTTAAATCAAGAAGCATTCTCTTAAAGTATACTGTAAGTGATGCTCTGTGAAACTCCCTGTTTGTCCTATTAACTAACTTACATTGCACCCCTTCAGCCAGGGATGTTCATACTGTTGATTACATTTCATACCAGGGTAATTAACTGTGCTGGCTGTAGAAGGGCTCGGTGCTCAATGTGCTTTGCTCAGGCTTGATATGCTGGTTTTATCCAATCTATGGATGACTTGCTTATGAGTTATTCTTACTGACCCAGACGGTATTCGTCTTGTGACTGTAGTTAAGACAGGGTTTTTTTGACAGCTTCTTTTGACAAATGTTGGAGGAATTTCATTTTGAGTAGTTTGATTGGGAGCGGAAGCATCCTGACTCTGTGAATGTTTATGGCATGAGGCAAATTAAACTCTTACTGGATATTTTTTTGGTTTTCAGTATGACAATAGAGAGCTGCTGTCTGCTCGCCAGCATGAGCCAACATTTCAGCTGTATCACCCACACACATCTGTCAGTCTGATCATGGCAAAATAAATATCTTTAAGTGTGTTTTCCTTTCGTGGATTATCTAGTTTGACTTTTTCTTTTTAATGACATTACTGCTTTTACAGGGAGTGTCCCCTGGGCCACACAAATTCATCCTTGAATAATTGGATCTGTTGCCGTAGGTCACCTTTTTACTTCAAACAGAAAAACAAGCAACAAGCTTTTGTTGAAAAATCTGAAAAAGTAACTCTTCCTTGCTTGAATATGATGCTCCTTGTGTACAGAAATGTATTTTTGGAGCTCATGCAGCTCATGGCATCTGATAAAATAAGTTGCAAGGAAATAAGAATTGGCTGGTTTTAAAAATTGTAGTTTTGAAGGGCCTTTTTTTTATTATTATTATTATTATTATTATTAATATTTATTAATTTTAGTAGAAGCAGTGAGGGAATTCTTGACAAAAATAAAGACTTCCAAGAATACACACATGCAAAGCTGTGTATTAGTAAAGCAGAGAGATGTTACTAAAGATATTCTGCTATTGTAGCTTGATGGTGACAGCTTGAACCCTTTAGTCAGTCTGAATGCTATAAAAAAAATCAAGTTATAAAGAAAATTTCTGGTGCTGGACTTGATTTGAAAAAATACTGAAATCTCTAGTCGCATGCAATTACTCAGGGTATGAAATAAGGCAGATAAATCTTGGCTGCTCATTAAAAATGGATGGTCTTTTTACAATGGGCAAATAACATGAATTTGATATGTTCTCTTACAGTAAGTAGTTAGTTGTCCAGTCAATCTTGTCATAGCTAAGGAGGTTGAATAGCAAAGCTCTGGAGTAGGCCCTGCTTTCTTCAGGAATGTCATTAGTTCCTTAATTATAGCACTGTGCAAATTACATATTTGATACTGGTGTATGAAGAATATTTCAGTAATTACTGTTGGTATCTATGTCACTGGCAATGGAGCATTAGGGACTTGGTTTCATTTCACAAGGTACCTTGGGAAAACCTTTTATATAAGTGCCACATAATACACTGGAACTCTTCTGTAACCAAGAAAACTAATTTTATGGTACGCACATAAATCTTTGTGTGCCTCAGTGAGAGCTGGGCTTGAGAATCGGGTGAATTATAGTGGTCACACTAAATCAGGAAAGCTGGCTTTCCACTGCAGGTTATCAGCTACCTGACTGCTGGCAAGACTCCTGGAGGAAAAAAGGGTGTTTAAAATATAATTAGCCACATATTGTCAGAGCGTCTCCTTGTGGTCAGGAAGGATTTGAATTCCAGGCATTGGCCTTAAAGCAAAACCAAGCATTTTCGGTTAATGTTTCAGGTCCCAGCAGTGAAAACTACAGTGAAGATGGATCCTGTGTCTTTTCAGCTTTGGCTGCTAGCATTTCAAATTATAAGTTTCAACAAAGAAATGATTCACCCAGAAAGTACAAGGAAGTTGAAAGAGACACCACGTGTATTAACTGTAGTTGTATTTTTTTACCTCTGTGTGTGCACATCTGAAGTGAGAGGATCAAGCTCTGACCAGGACCTCTTACTCAATAGAAATGTATATTGCAGCACCTGGAGTAGGTTTAAATTCTGCCTTAAACCTTGACTTGGTAGTAAAAGGCGGAGAAAAGCCTGAGATGTTTCCTGCCATGGCTCATGTAACCCTCCATGTGCTGTCTTGCATCATAGAAATTTTGGGGCAAATGGAGGAAGCATTCTGTTAAACGAGTTGTAATCTGAATGTGAAACAAAATCAAATGAACTTACAAGTGCTCTGTTTCGTTCCTGTTAACCAGAACTTAGAGTGAGAAAGCATTTAAATAAACTTACATGATGTAAGTTATAATTCAGACCAGCTGAGCATAGGCAGAATATTCAAGGTTTAATATCTGATGAGCAAGGCATGGTGGAAAGAAAGCATTTCTGTGGGACTGAGCCCATTGCCCTAAGCCTCCTTCTAGCCTCTAATTTACAATATTGGATAAAACCAGACAGTGTTTGATAAATGTAAAATTATGCACAAAGTGGACTCTTTTGAGCTTTACATAAGCTACAGTCTGCTGCATTTGGCAATTCTCATAATTTCTCCATTGAGGTGGGAACTAGTTGTGGCTTGATGTGTTTGCTTTTACCAGCGTTCTCTGAGAACACTGCGCTAGCCCCTTCAGAAGGGAGAGGGAGTGCATCACAGCAAGCTGATGTCATGCAGCTAGCTCACAGCAGTGTCCTACATTGGTGACAAGCGATCCACTTGCACGATCTCCTCCCTGCAGATGTGCCTGGTGTGTCACGGTGCTGCAGAAGGGCTGGAGATGCGCTGGGAGGTACTGCACCACTTTAAACCAAAGCAGGAGAGAAGAGGGCTTTGACTCCATCTCTCTAGAATGAGGTTTCCTCTCCCCTAAGGAAGCTGCCCCAGCTCTCCTGCCCTGTGGTGCTTATTGCTTCAACTTTGTCAGTGTTGCGCAAGTGATACCATGGGCAAGAATTCCGTGATTAAAACTGGAAATGCAAAGCCTATTCCTTTAACTTTCCCATCAGCCCTAATGTTTGGATCTCTGTATAAACCTTGCCCTGAATTTGGATTATGGCACTTTCGGATGTATGACAGGAGATGTAGCTTGTGCTTCCAGGTGCATTAATAACAAAATGTACTGCAGGCTGCTTCAGGACTGGAAATAGACAATGCTTGTAGCTAATGTAAAAACAGCTGAATACTATGTTTCAGCATAGGTTTAAGCTGCTAGGTTGTGTGTAGTAGAGGTTTTGCTGCTGTTTGCTGAAGGGCAAAAATATATAAATTACTCGGCTGATCAAGCTGTCTTTGGATTGTCAGTGCACTTCTCTTCCAGAACCCCTGTTTTGTAAGCTGATTACTATAACTTTATATTGATATTGATGGTGCATAAAAATACCCTGTAAGGCTTCATAGGTAACAAACCTAGTATTAACATTTAATTCACTTGGTTATATCTCAACAAAGAAATGCCCAGTTCTGTAATCTGTTTCTTTCTACTCTAGACTTGGGCAATGATCCCTCTAACTTGCAGACATGAAGCAGCCGGTCTCAGCCAGAACCTTCATGTATGCCAGCCATGTAGATGAGCACACTGTTGGTGTCTTGTGAAAGAACCAATCATCCATCTTCCTAGGGGGTAGATGCAGTTTGCTGCAGTAGTCATAATAAATTAATGATTTAAAATAAAAAGCAGCCCTGAATTCAGTATTAAAGGATATAAACAGCGTGATGTCTGCTGAATAACTGTCTCTTTGACAGAGCTTACCAGAAAAGGGAGCTGCAAATGAAAACAGAGCTCCCAACTTATTCTGAGGCTCTGCTACTGCTAGACCCTCTCAAAGGGTGAGAAAAACACATACATTATAAAGCAATTACCAATAGGTGCTAATTGATATCACTATGAATCTCATACCATTTTAAACATGAAATAAAATACTAATTAAAATTGTGAACAGTTTTATACTAATGGAGAAGAGAGATTTCATTTAATGTTAGTTACAATTTCAGGATAAATGCTAATTTAAGACCTTCAGCTTTGTACTGATTCAGGGCTCTCAGCTTGAAATGACTGGCTCGAGCTTCTTAGGAGTTGGCTGCTAGAGCTGCTACAGGAATGCAGTATCATCTGCCTGCTACCCCAGAGCAATCCGTGCTACTACATTTTGGTTTCAGCACGGAGGTACAGTGCTTTAAAATACGGAGAGGGGGGTGGTGTGCCTTTGGTAAGTGACAGTGCTAGTCTGATAGTGTGTTAAAGAAAATTTGTTTCCCACAGCAGAGTCTCAGATGTCATATTCTTAGAAAATAACATAATGATTGACTGGTGCAGGAATAGGCACAGCTTGAGCTGGTGCCTTCAGCGAGGGACCCAGAACAGAGAAATTCCTGGAGTTTTATACCCTTACATTCTGTGCACCTGGCCAGCTCACATCGTTCATGGGCCTTGCACGTGCCTCTTGGTTTTAGTCCGGGCTCTCCTTGTCTGCCACTGGGTTTTGCGGTGGTAAATTCCTTCTTTTCTCTCCAGTTGTTGCTCCTTACTAAGGATGTATCTGCTTTATCTTCTATTTTGCATTGGCCTCAAGACTTTCATTTACATAACTAAGCAGAAGTAGTTGTGGCCTAAGGCTCCAGCAACTTCAAGTACCCATGCTAAGCAACTACTCATGCTAAGCAAGACCACCTAGTCAGAACAACTCGGTTAAAGAATTCAGCTAACTAAACTTAATTCACAGGTTGACTTGATGAAGGTCACATCAGGTTATAGAGCTGGTTGCAGCTGCTATATGTATTACTTTTCTCCCATCTTAGGTGCTGGTATACTAGGAAAGGTAGGAATTCAGGATGACATGGGAAGCACTTTTGTTGGCTCAAGATCTCAGACTGCCCTCTAAGTATCTATCTGACTGGGGCTCACCCTCAAATTGCTGTCGAGGTTCACTTCTTGCTTTTTTGCTTGATGACTGGATTACTCTTCCAGGAAAAGCAGCCTCGAGGCTGTGCTTTTGTTACCTTGAGAAAATTTGAGCATATATGTGCAACCCTACAGCCTCCCCATTAACAACTGTTAGTGGTTGCTAACAGAGAGGCTGTAGGGTCATCCAGTCCTTGGAGAATGAACCTGTGATCACATTTGTGGGGCCCTTGGACATCAGTAAGAGCAAGCTAATAGAGTACAGAGCTGTAAGAACAGAAGTTCCCTCAAGCCAAGGAGGGCTCCAGCTCAGATGTCCAGCTTCTTGTGTAGAGGGGTCCCTACAAAAGGGGTCCTCACCTGCTGTGGCTGGTGCATAACTTTGTAAATAAGGGACAGGGACGTTGGCGTGACACAGTCTCCAACAGTGCTGTTCCCTCCCAGGGGTGGAGAGGAAGTAGGACTAATTCACATCTTAAGTATACAGGCTAATAGTGAGAAGAAATATTACTCACCCTGTTTCTCCATTAAATCACTACAGTATCCTCTTGCTTCAGTGATGAGGTTTCTTCTCGCTCCAGTGATGAGTCAGTCCATTTCTTTGTTCAGTGATACCAGTGCTGATTTGAGGACATGAAGTTTTTATTCAAGGACTGATCTCAAGATGTTGCTTCCTTTCACCCATGAGCTCCCTCACGAGGGAGGCAAAGCAGCTCTGCCCTGGGAAGGTGTTGCCAGCACTTCACAAATAATGTGCACACCTGCTTCCTCTTGCCCTGTACAGTAACTCTTTACAGGGGTCAGGAAAAGTGATGTGAAGTGTCTAGAGGCAAGACTAGCTTAAGGATTCTACTCTGTCGTTCCTGCACACCTGCTGCAGTGTGCTGCTCTCTCAGCTATAACATAAGAATTCAAGGTACATTTTTATAAGTGAGTTTGTTTATCAGTTTGGTTCAGAACATATCACCACAGCTGGCCTGCAGACTACATCTGATAGAACACTGTGCTGCGGGCACACGTATGTGGGCAGCACAGTACCCAGGGGAGGAAGCTAGAGGCTGAAACATATTTAAATCCTTTTTATCACAAACCCTTTTGTACTTTGAACCTGCTCATGCCAGTTTTCAGTAGCTTGCAGCTTTTTCCCGGATATCCATACCTACTTGACCCTAGTTTTTAAAACTGAAGCATGAGGCTGGAAGTCGAGGCTTTTTATTTTCCTCTTCTGGTGATAAAATATACAAGGAAGCTGGTACTGTAAAATTCGGCTTTAAATACAAGGAAAACGCTTTTACGATCTCTTGGTATTTGGTTTGCCAACCACTGGATGTCAGTGCTGCTCCACTGAAAGGCTCTTCCCTGCTTCGTCTCTGTGGATGTGAAGGAAACGGTAGCGGAGGCTCCCGATTTTTGTCGCTGAAACACCTGAGCAACATTCATATTTCTTTGGAAAAAAATGCTGCAGAGATTAAAATATTTATTCATTGCACATATCTAAAGCAACTACAGTGTCTCAGACCTCTGCTTCTCAATGCAGGATGAGAGGCAACGTTGTGCATACGAGTTGCTGCAGTCTGTTAGAGCTTATGGGCTTGGTGAGTCGGCCTGTTAACTGTCCAATAAGTGAAATAAAGCCTTTGGAAAAAGCCTAAAAGTATGATCTTACTGCAGGTATAAATGTAGTGCTTTTATGGCTTGCAAATGGCACATTTAGCAACACATGATTTTTCAAGTTTAAAAAGTAAAATGTGCTGACAGATTTGAGGAGATTAAGTTGGATATGTAGCAAAAAGCCTGTCTAGACCTCTGGTTTTATGTTTTTAAAATGTATTAAATACAGATCAAAAAATGCTTATAAATTGCACACAGATGGGTTATTCAGTTCAGGCTTTTGTAAGAGGTTTGGCTTTTTAAAATTACTTACTGTCTTTCATTTTTATGCTCTTCACTCTTTTGTTTGTAAATATGACTAAACTACACTGCAGAAAGTGGAAGAAATAAGCAACCAAAAGCTTTGAGGTTTCTTGCAGTGTTTGCTTTGTTTCTGTTGTTGAAGGCAGTCTGAAATGTAGTTGCTGCCTTTTTAATTGGAGAGCAAGATGATTTCCTAGCTAAACCACTGAAGTTACAGGTCAGCAGCAGAGTGCAACCTGCACCAGATCCAAGCTTCTCCTTTGAGGCAAAAGGTACTGTTAATTTCCACTACTTTTTACCTGGAGCTCTTGAATGGAGTTCAGCTGGCATGCTGACTTTGAATATTTAACACCCCATTTTCCTGCATTTTAACATAACTGTATCACCAAAATTAATCCAGGTGAATATATGT
The DNA here is from genome assembly GCF_963264785.1 of Psittacula echo. NCBI lineage: Eukaryota > Metazoa > Chordata > Aves > Psittaciformes > Psittacidae > Psittacula > Psittacula echo. Next base: position 40,404,570 of record NC_137735.1, on the reverse strand, counting down.
GTAAGGCAACACAGTTACTAGTCTGTTATTAAACATATAATGGAAAACCTCTCTTTGACACAGCCGACTTAGCGCACCTAGGTAGCATATCCATTTTATCTCTGCAGATGGCTAAATTGTCAACGCCTTAAATGCTTGTGCCGCAGATGGAAGTACTGCAATCTGTAATCAGCTGAAATCTTTTGAGAGGGATCTGTGGAAGACAGGCATCGGTGGCCTGAACTGTGCATTTTAAACAGTCAGTCTAGCACTTGTATATTATTGGCTTATAAATATGATTAACTTGACTACTTCAGACATGAAAACAATTGAACTGGAGGATTTTACTCAGCAAACTGTGCTTGCAGAGATCGTGCTGTTTCAGAGGCTGCTTACAGCATGCCTAAGAGAAGAAATACTTTATTATATTGGACTTAGTTATAGACTATTTTGATTCTGTAATTTTATTTTCCCAGAGAACTGAAATTAATAGTATGTTTCTACCACTTAGTTGTTTGGGGTTTTTTTTGGAGGGGGAGCGGTGTGAAATATATATTACTGTTCCCTGGCAATAAGTGAAGCACTCCTATAGATCTGTACTTTCCACATTTAATTTAATTTAGTTTCAGCAGTTCTGGTGATTTCTGATGATTAAGATAATTTCTTTTCAAACATGGCAATGTTTCTGTGCATTTAAGGTTTTTATTGTCTATAGAGAAATATAACTATGGAAGTCTATGCACCCGTAACTTTAAAATGTTTCATTTGTCAAGAATATTTTCTTAGTACAAGAAAGTATTGAAAATTCAGATTCTCTCTAGTAGAGTTTACTTTCTGAAAGATTAAAAGAGGAAGCCTTTTGCCCATTGAAATCAAAGCTTCTATGTCTCTGGGTTTGGTGATAGGAATTCTATTATCATAGGTAGGAAAGAGGCTAGTGATAAGGTAGGGAAAATTCCAGGTAAGGAAATATTGGGACTGGTTGTAATTAGGAAGACTGTGACAGTCTCATTTAGGGATGCAGTTGAGGAAATTAACATTACCATTGTAAATTAAATGCATTGTTGATAAATGTGATTAATGAATATTGGAAAGTGTATACTGAATCACTTATATTGCTTGTTTCTAAACAATCCTGTAATCCCTCAGGAAAAAAGACCTGAGCCCAGGTCTGCAGTGAAGTTGAAATTCATCATGTTTTGAATGGATGAAGAAGTGATTTTCATGGCACTCCAAGCTGGAACACACCAGTACTGATGCTGAAATTGAAAAGATTTAGTAGGAATGAACATAGGCAATAGCTACATTTCCTATGTTACTCTTTCCTTCTGATACTGGTTAGTCTTTCACATTCAATTGAAGCAATTGTGATCTGGCTGCTGGAAACATGTATATTATAGCCAGATGCATGGTTGATTGAACCTGTTATTTGAATGTCCATTCATGCATTTGATGAGTTAGAAACTGTTTAGTTTGATCAAAATTTGTGGTAACAAATTTGATAGCATTTATTGTCAGATTTTATATAGGCATTGCATTTTTAAATTATCTATAAATTCTTGGCCTCTTTCTATAAAATTTGGCAGTGTTCAGTTTCTCACTTTATTCCTTTGAGTTTTCTGCACTATTTTTGTTTGGTTTCTCACCTCTCTTTTTATGGGCTTTTTTTTTCCTTCTCTTTTCTTTCAGTGAAGGACACCATTGAAATTCGGCCAAGTTTGAAATTTTTCCTTGCCAGTCTATTACTTTTTTTAGAATTATTATTATTATTTTTATCTGTTTATAAAAATAAAAAGTACGATTACACAAATATGGCCAAAGTTGTTATCTTCTTATGTCTAGTAAACATGTGACTCTGCATTTTGACGTAGGGAACCAAAGGTAGGGGGTTTGGTAAGGTTGGGGTTTTTTAAGTTGCATTTCTTATACTATAAAGTTTAACCATGAATAATAAATAGTAAAGATCACGTCTTTTCTGCCATGGGATTACATTTCTCCCACAAGAAACTATGTTTTTCTGGCAGTTTTTGCAGATGGAGAGAGCTTTTTGCGGCGTAGCTGACATGAGCATTTCATGTGTCGCTGCTGTACTTCCGGCAAGTTTACTTACTATGTTTAAATCTATTTTATTGTGAAAGGGTAAAAATTAATGATTTTTCCTTGCCATGACAATGTTTTTAACTTTGCTAATTTTGCTGATTCTGCATGTGGGCTCTATAAAGCCAACAGAAATAGTTTATAGACAATCCTCCTATTGGGTAACACTCATTTTAGGATGCTTAGGAAAAAGCAGCATGTTATCTTCTCTGTTAAGCAGTAGGTGATCCAAATGCACAGTCCATCCTAAAGCATGGTATCTCATGTTTTGAAGACAGCCCTCATCTTGGCAGCTGCAGACTGGGGCTTTCCTTCCACAGTTCTCTACTGGCCGCACAGGGTGGTGGTGGTGGGGATGTTTCCATGTGGTCCGTGCAATGCCAGTCACCTACAGGAAGTATGTAGCTGTTGAGGCAGGTGTTGTTGTTCGCCAGCTCCATCCTGCCTCTTTCAAGAGGGGAAAAAGGCTCACTGGCTGGAAGCAAGTTGCTCTTTAGGCCTCATACCTCTTTGATGCATTTAAGCCTCATTGCCTGCTATATCCTGTTTCTCTTCATCTTTGTCCAAATGAAATCTTCACTGAAGAGCTGTTAAGCAGTTCTGTAAATCACAATGTCAAAACTCATGAAATCAAATCTTTTTACAGATGCAAATACTGGCATTATGATGATAACCTCCTCACCTCCAGCGTTGTCATTGTCTTCCACAATGAAGGATGGTCTACACTCATGAGGACAGTCCACAGTGTCATTAAAAGAACACCCAGGAAATACTTGGCAGAAATCGTGCTGATTGATGATTTTAGCAACAAAGGTATATTTGGAATGTTAACACACTACTTGTAGAAAAAGAAACTTTTCCTTTTCTTTACATAGTTTTCTTTTGATTTATTACCTGCCATGAATTGAGTTGACTCTGCAAGAAAAGTTGCTTCTTCACAGTCCTTTCATTTTTCAATGATGGGAAAGCTCTTTTCCAATGAATTGCTTTCATAAAGGTGGCAATCCTTCGTGCCTATTCAGCTGATTGAAATACAGCTTTTTTTTGTGCAGGGCTGTCTACCACAGTTGTGGAGTAGTACATAGTAGAAAGCTGGGATAGCTAGTACTTCTCTTTGCTCTTGTGAAAACAAGTAGTTCAAGATTATTGAAGGAGTTTGTTAAGCCAGTTAGGCATAATGTCTTTATTCCATATAGGAATCCAGATTCCCTCGTGGTGTATGTGTTGCTATAATAAAAATATATCTAAGACTATTGAATTATTCTGATCCATTTTCAATATGTTTTTAATTTTCAACATCCTATTCAATTAAACATCATGTTAAGGTGTTTATTGTTTCTTACAGGGGCAGGGGCTTTTGAGTGTGTTTTAATTTCTGCCTTTAAACATTTTCAGAAGTCCAGAGATTTTCCTTCTCCTTAGTAATATACATTCTGGTCTTGTTTTATAGCCAGGATGTACCTACCTACCTTTGGTTCTTACAAATACAAACACACACTGATTTTTTTCCTTTAATAGTTATATCTTCAGCATTAATCAAGGCTGAATACAAAGAAGAACTGAAAGAGGTATGCTAGAGATAGATAATTGATTAGATGAAGCCTGTCTGGTTTCAAACAAATTTAAAAACAGTGCACCAAAGCCGTACATTCTTCAAGATCTTATTGCGACATAGTTCTTGGATAGAAGTTGACTGAGAAAAAGAGTAGATGCATAAATAAAAACCGTAACTTTGAGTATGCAGGATGACAGCCTCTTCTAGACAGTGATGACCATGGCTTTTAGGAGCACAGGCAAGTTTGAACTGGTCATCAGCATAGGATACGTTCCCTTTACCCTCCTCTTTGTTTTTATAATAGCTGAACTGAGTAGTGGCATGGAAAGCAGATGACTGTTCTGAAACCCTCTGTTTTATCAAGTGATCTTATCTTCTCCCGACTCCTGCCTCACAGGAGCTGTTTTCTGCGGGTATACGCACTGTAACTTTTATAACTGAACTCGTCACATACTTGAGGTTGCCTTTTATGAGTATAAGTTGCTGTTAAAAGTAGTTATTGTCTGTTAATTTTTACATAATACCTGTAGATAGGTAGGTATCTTTTTCTGTTTGTTTTTACAGGAAAGAAACAGTTACCTGTATTGTAAACTTAACTACATCTGTCTTAGTCTAATAAAGGTACTGAATGCTACATTATAGTCTCCTATATCCTTTAACAGCTGTTGAGAATTTGGCTTAGGTATACACGCACACTGTAAACCAAAAATATCTTCTCTCCTAAGGGATATAATTTTAATAATTTGGTCAGCAGACATGTGCTGTGTTTTCCTTTTCAGCTGGGATCACAGCTTTCCTTCAGAGCCATTCAAGGGCTGAGTTAGCTGCATAACATAACTATGACACTGATGGTCTCTAGAAAAATTACCAGACTTTTTACTTATGATTGGACTCAGTACTTGGGTTTCACATGAGTGGTAGCTGACTCTGTGCTATGTATATGTAATTCATGGAAGGAGTTTGTTTGGCATAACATGTACTACAGTTTTCCAATATATGACAATTGTTAAATAGAAGCAGGATTTTACAAGAAATTTGTTTTGAAATACAGAACTTTACTTATGCTTTCTGCTCACATATGAATGGTTAGCAGATAGAGCTAGCCTGGACCTAACATCCAGCAGACCCTTGTTTCTCTATTTCCCACACTTCATTTTCCAAAATAGCCTTCTTGAATCAGAAAATTCAGTGAAACAAGATCAAGATGCAGTTTTCTCATGTATGAGTGACTGGAAAACAAGCACGGACTGGAATGGTTCTGAACACCTTGCTGCAACTGTACTTTTTCACTATAATAGTCCTTCAAAGTGCTTTAGGCTATTACTTGGTAAACATAATTAACTTAATTTCAATAACTCAAATTGCATTTTAGATGAAAAATGGCCAAGGGAATAGAATCTTGCTCCACTTCTTTCTCCCCAGAGAGAAGCATGAGCTAGTTCAGGCTGCAAAGCGTGCCAAGCCTCCTCAAGAGATCTCCAGTTGTTAGGAGAGCTGCAAAACACAAACACTCTTAATCACACCAGAGCTGCTGGTGGCTTTTTGCCTTTTCAGCCAGAAGAAAAGCAGTGCTGACAGCACAGATACAGGACTTTCTCCTTCCCCACCTGCTTTCAGACTGCACACTTCATATCTGGCTTTCCACCCAGCAAAGAGTGTTTTGCACTCTTTGAGACCAACGTTGAGGGACGCAGATGCTGAACTGAGTAGATGTTTGCTCACACTCAGTGTGACTGTGCTTATTTCTTAGCCACCTCCTTCTCCAGCCATACGAAATTAAAATGGAGCATAGCAGTTGCAAACACTTCCAAAGGCTGGCTCAGAAAAAAGCCTTGCCTGTCCTCCTTTATGAGAAATCCTCCTTCATCAGAAGGGAGTTACAGCTGCATAGAAGCTTATATATGTTGTGCCTGACAGGGACGAACAGTCCCAATGCTTGGAAAATGTCCTTTTCATTATAACTCTTTGTATAAAGTCAGTTTGGAGCAGTTTTTTTGCTGAACAACACTCTCTCTCCCTTCCTTAATCTCTTCTGCAAACAGCGGGGTTTGACAGTGGATAACTGCGCAGAGAGATGTGCTGAGTTCTGTTCGGGCATTTTTTCCTTTGTCAAAGCACAAAGGGAAAAGTAGCAAGAAGATGATGCCAAGATAATTGAATGATGCTAGTTCTGATATTTTCAATGGAGACCTCTGTATTAACACTTGTTAGAGTCCAAGAAGTGTCACAGCAGCTTCTACCAGTGTCAGTGTGACCACACCGCTGCTCATGGGGATTTTTTTCCCTCAGTTTTGCTTGTGTTTCTTGATCAAAACAGTTTATTTTGCTGTGAATGCTAGCTGAGTAGAGGCTACAGTTGCTCTGGAAGGACAATGACAATTCACGACACCAGATATTCTAAAGCTCCCTACAATTGCAGTTGTATATATAGGTCTTCGACAGCTACTTGTTATGCATTTAGACACCAGCTTGCTTGTTTTAGAGGTATTGATTTAGAGCATAGAGGTCAATATCTCAGCTGATGCAGTTCACTTTTGTAGCCTATGCCACCTGTAAAGAGTGACTGCAAGGTAAATGCCAGTGTTCCCAGTAGCATTTAAAGGCTTTGTCTACATTTTGCATTTGCTTGTTTTTTCTTTATATTTCCCACAGATACAGCATCCCATAATGTAAACAAAGGGGATGTAATGAGAGTAGACAGATAACAGTATTTTTATTAACTTGTTTAACAGTGTTGTAATAGGGAAACTGAAGCATTGATCAGTGCTTTGTGTTAGCCGAGAGACCCACATGAGTAGTACTACAGTGCAAGGGACCTGGGCAGCTGCTTTAGGGAGGACTCCTGATGCTATTTTTCTACAAACTGACATCCATGAGTCAAGAGAAAAAAAGCTGCCTTCCTCCTCCCCCCTTCTTGTAATCTGCGGTGCCTGAGATCTTTTGGAGAAAGGACGTGGTTTGAAAAAATCATAGATTCATGCTTTAATCATGTGCTGAGACATGAGAGAACCCCCGGAACAAGGGAAGACCAAAGCGGTGGTTATAATATTTTGAAAGGTGAAATATACATTTTTAAACAAAAAACAGAATGTTGTAAGGCTGTTGACAGGTATCATAAATACGTGTTCTAGGTGAACAAAATTTAACACTGGCCAAACGGTATTTCTGACTGTAAAAGTATCAGGATTTTATACACTACTGTCATGCAGGCTTTGTAACACGGGAAGGAGGGAAAATTCACTTTTCCTGTGGGAAATAGCACTTGCTGCTAACCCTGGCACAGTTTCAGATAATGGACTGCAAAGTCCTGAGACTTGTACTGTAGAAAAGCTTTACACAACCAATATGACAGGTTTTTACAGCTCCCTGTGAGCCTTACATAGCTGAACATTTGATAACTAAAACATTTGGCTTCATAGGCAAGAGAGCTGGAAATAAAGTCAGGTTTTAAATCTTCAAAACATTCCTGACAGTCCTTCTGTAACACATACTTGGAATTTGCAGAATAAATAATGGTGTGGTATAAAGATTCTCTTAGTACCACTTCAGTATGACCTCATAACTCTGTTGATTTTATCCTATAAAAATTTATATCACAGCTATCGTACCACATATTCTATATATATTACACGGCATGTTATTCTATACAGCATATGTGATAAAATTGTTCTTTCTCTAGTTTGATATTTATGTATCCTGGATGGTTTCCTAACGCACAAGGATTTACAAAAGAGATTGTAAATGCGTGTGGGAAACAAGAAGAATATATGTAAAACTTTCAGTTGAGAAAATTTATTCTTTTATAATGGTGAAGAGAAGGGATAATAAGAGTGTTAAAAGATAGTGGTTTCAGAGATTGTTCTTGGGTAGAGTTGCTGGATTTTCAAGTTTGGAAAATACGCTTCTAAAAAATAACATTTCCATTTCAATTATTTATATGTTGGTTTTGTTTAATCTAGATTTTTTTTAATACTGTTGGCAAGCATATAAAACATACTGACATGTAAGTTGCAGCAAGCTCCAGACATCACTCATTTCAGGGTGAGAAAGATATTGCTGCTGAAGCAACCTGATGGCTTACTGCTGCTACAGGGGATATCCTTCTCCTTCCACCTCTGCACATCCCCTCTCCGCTTAGATCAGCAGGGGCATGGCCTCTCGCAGCCCCTCGGAGCTGGTTCAAACCAGTGCATGGATGCCTCAGCTGTAGCTGAGGTGGCTTCATTTGACTCCTAACTGAGGGAAACTGAAGCTGTAGGCAATTCGTTTGAGCTTTTCAGTACAAAAATAGATGTTAAATGAACACCAGTAGCTAAATCAGCGTAGCCTCAAACAGCAAGCGCCTTACTGCCAGCCCTTCTGCCTTTGTGAGATTTCTCAACAGAATCATCTGTGCAATATTATGCAAGGCTAGGATCCTTTTTTCAAATTGTGTGGTAGGAATGTGGTTTCCAGATTAGTTTAGCAACGACCAATGTGCAAATACAAATCCGCAACCATTTAAGCGTAGCCCATCATGATTCTTACGGGGTTACTCATCCCTATACTGACCAAGTCCCTTTGGCTAAAGGTTTCCAGTCTCATCAGTATAATTAGACATAGTTTGTTCACTGCAGTTCTGGCCCTCCAATTATTCTTTTTCTTTATTTCATTAGAAGATTAGCATAAGACCAAGAGGGAACTGGTCTAGGTGAGGGAGCGCAATAGTTTGAGTATGGTGGATTTCTGTCTCAGGTTTCCAGATTTAATAGACCAAGATAACATTTTGTGAGGCAGAAAGTGAGTGAGGACAAACATTTAACTGAAAAGTGAGACCTTCAACCGTACACGTGACATTATCTGATAAGGAAAGACCGTGTGCTTGAAGTGTAGAAACTTCTCTGCCTGGTTGAAATAGTAGAGATGACCTGAAAGCCACAATGTGATCTATTGAAGTGACCGGGAATTGTCCACCAAGCTCCCCTGTGGTGTGGCCAACTGCTTCAGCTGCTTTTTTCTTCAAGTGTGTCAGAGACAAACCTTTGCCATGAAGTCAGAGCTCCAAGTCTTCAGATCTTCAGGTTTAGTACAAGCAGTTGTTTCATGAGTTTTGTGAGTGGTAGTACAAGCAGTTGAATTAAAGATTCTCTTAAGTGTTTGCAGACACTTTTAAGTAGAGTTGATTTGTGTTGTGTTAGGAGTACAAAGCTCTTTATTATTAAACCTCACCATTTTTTTTTTCTCTGTTACTTGATAGCACACTTACAAGAGAGGCTGGATGAGTATATTAAGCAGTGGAACGGCCTTGTAAAGGTATTTCGAAATGAGAGGAGAGAAGGTTTAATCCAAGCTAGGAGCATTGGAGCCCAGAAGGCTAAACTTGGACAGGTAGGAGCCAATTCACACACAAGTCTTGTCTTTGGGGAAGGCAGACGATGGGTAGGGAAGGTGAGGTGGTGGTAGTTAAAAAGGATTAATTTAACTCATGTAAGCTTAATTTTTTTGTTTATAATATGAAAGTATTTCAGGGTAAATAAGCTTAATTAAGTCATCGTGATTTCATATACAGAAATATAAATTGCATTACTTATTTCTTTTGAAGGTTTTGGTTTACCTGGATGCCCATTGTGAGGTGGGAATTAATTGGTATGCGCCACTTATAGCTCCTATATCTAAGGACAGGTAATGTTCTCCTGTTATTTCCAGTGTCTGATCCCTTAGGAAGAAAAAGTCACAGTAACAATCTTCACTTTTCAAACTACAGTCCGTATATTTTGTATCTATACCAATGCATATATATATCAAACTATGTCAGTATTTGCTATATAATGATTTTATTTTCTCCCAGCAGAAACGCTATGTGAGGAGGAAGGAAAATAGTCAGGCAAACGAATCTCTGGGTAGTTTATTTTAATAGGCATACTGAATATTTTGCTTAGTATAGATTAAATATAACACAATGCTTATTTTTTGCAATGATCTGAGGGACTGTTATAAAAATGTTCTGTTCTGGCTGAATAAGGAGCCTGATCAAACAAAATAACTAAACAAAACTATGATTTTTGGTAGAGGAAAAAGCAGCACTAAGTGTTTTGGTTTAATGGGGATTTGAAGCCACTGTGGTCTCAAGAGTTTTATAACCTTCTCCTCTTTGGTCTTGCAATGTGGTCTTATTTGTTTTCTCTGGAGCACTTTGGAGCATTGTAGCGAATCAAGGCCAGGGCTTGAGCCTGTCTCTGCGACAAGCCCAAGCACTTGCTAGGAGTCAAGTGATGGAAATGTCTGCACTGTGTGAGTGGGATCTGTGAGAGGTGACAGACGAGGGGAATCCCCAGGGGCTTCACTTCTTCCAGCTGTTGAAATGCTGTTGCTGCTGTGTGCTACTGGGCTCTTAGCTTGTGTGGTCAGGGGGTATGCATGTTTAGGAAACTATGTGCTCTTTAATCCCATAAGATAACTGCTTAATCCTAAAAGGCTATACGTTAACCTGTTGTACTATCAGAACTTTCATGAAGAGGTGGGTTTTGTGTATTTTAAAGGCTGTAACTCAGCCTTTAAAACTATTTGGGCCAGGGTACTAGAAAGAAGGTGGAAATGCTTATGTGCTTTCATCAAATGTGTATTACTGTTTTGCATGAGAGAGGCTGGTGTGAACAGGCAGCTTTAGAGGTATTCTCCAGCATCACCCTCAAAAACAGTAGTTACAGGAGGACCAGTGATGCTGGGGCATGTGGTGCCAGAGGGCAGTGCTTAGCAGCCTTCTTCCAACCCTGGGTGCAGCATGCTGCTGCTTTTGCCTCAAAGAAGGCACAGAGTTAGTGTTTCTCTTTTCCCCCACTGATTTTTCGATCTTACAGGATTTGACTTAAAACAATGGAAATGCTCCAAGTTTGGTCACTGGGAAACTCATTTGGAAAAGCAAGGGAGAATAACAAGATAATGTCTTTTCCTTGGTGAATATTGTATATGTGACAGATCACAATGAGCAGCATATTGCAAATCAAACAGGAAAAATTCTACTGAAGAATGCTGCTAGGAGAGCACCAGTAATATTTTTTTTATCCTGAGAGGTTAGCAGTTGAATAGGACAGAATAGTGAAAATCCATGTTTATGCTAGTAAAAGCTAAAAGCTTATCATACGTGTTGACAGATAAGATCTGATATGAATAGAAATTATGGGAAATAACAATATTGTGAGAACCCTATGGGCTATGCTGTTGCCTCCCACAGTGCTTTATTAGAAGACCAGTGTCAAGAAGTACACATAAAGGAAAAAGTATCTATGAATTGATATATTAGCATTTCAGACCTAAGTCTTTTGCATTCAGAACCCCTTAAAACAGCATAAAGAAAGGACTATCTCTTTTTTCTTTTTTTAATCCAAATGAGGCTTCATTTTTTACTAGTATCTTTACAAGTGACTTTTCGTGTACACTGCTCTATAAGCTTAATAATTAATGGTGTTAATTGCAGATTAGACAGATTACTCTTCTGAAATTTTATTTTGCTCTTTCTTTCCCTTCTATAAATGTTTCAGAACTGCATGTACTGTACCTCTAATAGATTACATAGATGGAAATGATTATTCCATTGAGCCACAACAAGGTGGGGATGAAGATGGTTTTGCCAGAGGGGCATGGGACTGGAGTTTGCTATGGAAACGAATTCCATTAAGCCACAAGGAAAAGTCCAAACGAAAGCATAAAACTGAGCCTTATCGGTAAAGAGAGCTGTTTACATACTGTGAATTGTAATGAATAATTGTCTAAACCCTTTCGTTTTTCCCTCCCCCACCTCTTTTCCCATGAACTACGACCCGTGCACGCGTGCCACATGGGTCCTTGCACATAACTGCATCTTCCCTGCCACCATCCGCCACCCTGCAGAACCACATGCACTGTGCCACTTATAGATGTCATAGATGGCAACACTTATAAGATTGTGCCCCAAGGGGGTGGTGACGAAGATGGGTTTGCTAGAGGCGCATGGGATTGGAGTATGCTGTGGAAGAGGGTTCCCTTGACCAAGAGAGAGAAGGAAAGCAGAAAGACAAAAACTGAACCGTATCGGTAATCACTAAATCACTTACCCGTTTCTCATTTTTCCTGAAGTCAATATTGATCCACTAAAACTTGCATGTACTTCTATCCTGAAAATCTCCGTACTTCTAACCACACCGGCTGCTTTGTTTAACCGGACCTGTTTGCCAAAACTGACTATTCGCTCAAAATACCTTTGCTACCTTGTCTTGCCTCTCTGTTCCTGCTCTTGTGTGGTTAATAGGGTGCACATTAGAATGACAGGGGGTCTTTTGGCAAAATAAAATGCTGAATGACTCTGTTTCCAAGGAAAACTTAATTTAGGTATGATTTTTTTTAAGAAGTAGTGTTGTAAACAACCACACTTATTGAAACGTTTGATTTGAAATAACAAGCATGCTGTGAATATTTATAATAGATGATAATGCATAAAATCTGTAACCCGCTGTCATGGCTTGATGCATGCATACAGCTCATGGATTACTCATGTGCATCAAGAAAATCCCTTTTGTCATATTTCTCTCATTTGCTTTATAATAGAGCACATCTGACAAAGAAGCATATTGTTTAAGAATCTTGGCTTAATATTTTCTAAGGTCTCAGTATGTTTGGGAATTTTAATTTAATACACATAACAGTTAAAAAAAAAAAATGAAGAAAGAAAAGAAAGAAAAACCCCACCACTTTATTTTCTAAGAAAACTCCAATAATTTTCACAGAAGTCCCACCTTTTTCTTATGGTTTGCAGTGGGGTAAGTTTTCTTCCCAGCACACAGAAACTGGCTAGAAACCTAGCTTAGGAGCTTAGGTTTCTGGATGGCTTTTCAAGATTGGGAGACTGTGGTTCTGCTGGTTTTTATTACTTTCCCTTTCACACTTAACTAATCGTGTTACTACATTTGAAAGCAATCCTCACATCTTCAGAATCTAATGTCTTCTATTGCTCGTATATATGATTTAAACATTGTAAGAACTGATGTTGGTAATTCCCTATCCTCACCCGTGATTGTTCTCTGCTAAAATGGCAACACATGCAAGGAAGTTATGAAGCTTTGATCTGTTTTGTATACAGTATAAATAATACCGTTTTCTGACAAGGCTGTCCACATTGGAACTTTAATATTCTCTTAGAGGGGGATAAACTGTTTCAAACGTTGCTGTTGTGTTCTGTGTTTACTACCCAAACAGGTCTTAAAATCCTTTAAACTGTTCCCAGAAACACAGAACACATGTTCTCAGAACGGTTTAAAAGATTACTTTATTTTTAATAATACTTTCAAGTCAAGAGCTACAGTGCTTCTTTTAAAAAGAGATATTCCCTGCATCTGTTTATGTCCAGGCTGTATGCATTTTGTTGCAGCAATACCAAGGCAAGTAAGACCAAGTAAAAGTCTGGCTGAAACCATAGCCAGGATTGCTTAGTTTAAAAAGAAAACACACAAACAAAAAAAACCTCAACAGCTTAAAGCACAGAAACAAACTTTTTGTAATGTGAGAATTGCCCCTTCTTTCAGTAATATTGTGCTTACCTCTTCATATCCTATGAAATAAACTACGGAGCTTATGTGGATTTTACTGTGTTCTTTAACACACTTGACAGCGCATTGGAGGCCAAGACTGGAACTTCACCATCTGAGGCCTCTACAGTTGCCAAGTCTTTATAGTGCTGAGGAAAACCAAAAAATGCAGGAAAGCCACAGGGTTGTGCTATGCAACAGGCTTCTCCCTGCTGCGCTTGCTGTCTTCCAGTCCTTTGAACCCTTGTGATGCAAAAGCAATGCTGGAGGCAAATGCAGTACAGCAAAGTAGGAGGGGACATTTAGGAGTAACTGATCAAGTGATTTGGAGGTCATCTGAACTGATAACCACTGCACTTAGCTGCTACACCCAGCAGCTCTGTCTTTGGTTTTGCCCTGCCCCTGCTATGCAAAGGGGGTGTATGTTAATCCTTTAGGTTACTTTTTCTTAAGCAGATCTCCATTTATGTGCAGAAGGGAAATACACAACCATTGCTGTTAAAAGGAGCACCACTAAGTTAAAAATCTAATGGAATGGAGAGACTGAATAGTGCTAGAAATGACCTATCAATAATTTGGTCATGAAGAAATATTTCATTCCTGTTTTACTTGGCTCACCAGCGTGATCTGGTCTCTGATCCTCCTGCTTTCACAGTACTGCAGATCCTCTGAAGTCAGAAAGAATTCACTTTTTCCCCACCAGCTTCTTATTTTTTTTTTATTGCCAACTTAGCAGGGACTCCAGCTTGTATCCATTAGGGTTTTTATGTACTTATTGATCCTCAGGTGAAAAATGCTTGGTATGTGCACTGGAAATGGATTAACATATCCTACTCGCTGTTTCACTATGAGCAAGCTACCAAAGAATTTTGGGTAGAGCCATTGTGCAAAAATGCTCTAATCCAAACCACAACATCTTGTTGACACATTAAAGCTAGTTAATTGAACCTTGGCATACATGGAGGGATTTGCAAAGCCATTTTAAAAAATAAATAAATAAATCAAAATGCAAACCTTACAACTTGATCCAGGCCCTTCTGGTATAATGAAACATGTCTCGTATGGCGGCAGTAGGAAGAGACAGAGGGAGAAGATAGAAAGGCATCATTTAGCTGGAAAAACTCTGTTGCTTGCTAATAGACAGTGTTTCAATGTGGCAGCTTCTCAGAATGTAAATTTACGTCTGCTATGCAGTCTCATTCTCAAAAGCTTGAACAACTTTCAAGAGAGAAATGTCACACTGATTCTTATCTTTTTTGTTATTATTTTAATAGAACCATGCTGGCTGGCTGAATAAATAATTCCAACCAAAATTTTGTATTTAAGAAAAAACAAACAAACAAGAAAGGCTAAACCAAACCAAAACCACAACGTAATAAAAACTGTGACTTCACTAGAAGTTAAACCGATGTCACTTCAGAAAATTGCTGGAAGCTGATGACAAAGCTTCATGATTTTTCAGTGCATTGCCATTTATCTAATCTTTATTATATGTTAACAGTAATTTGCTTCCTTAATTAATGCTTTCTCTGTGTGTTATCGTATCCTTTTGGCAGAATGACTTAACACTGTCTTCCTCTTTCAGGTCCCCTGCAATGGCTGGTGGATTGTTTGCCATTGAACGTGATTTCTTCTTTGAACTGGGTCTCTATGATCCAGGCCTTCAGATTTGGGGTGGTGAAAATTTTGAAATTTCTTACAAGGTAACACCAAAAATGGAAAACTAATTCAGTTTACTAGATCTTTTTTTTGGTAAATACTTCTGCTTGGAGGTCAGACAGACCTACCTCTGATTTGCACCACCTCTGCCTTGTGAACGTGCGGCCCATAAGGTTTCGTTGTGAGGAGATCTTGTGGCAGAGATGCGTCCCCTCAGTGTCTCCTTGTGGATTTTGAGGCAGAAGTGTTCAGAGAGGTGGTCTGGTGCTGAGACCCGAATGCTGAGTAATCTAGATTTTGTTAATGGTTTGTGATCACACATGCCCTGAAAAGTCTAATCTGAAACCAGACTGGCAAATCGGCGGATTTAACTACGTGACTGCTCTCATGATGAGTATAGAAAAATGTCATTTCCAACAAAAGTGATTATAGAGAACAAGTAGTACTCAGTTTATGCATAGATGCCTGTAAAGTATATAATGATGAACAAGAAGTAATCTGCCCTGCTTTCCTTCTCGCTACCTTTTTTATGGGTGGAAAATGATCTCATATACTTTTCAAAATTTCAAGAACTTCTTTACAAGAAATATCTTCACAATTGAAATGCTAACTGCATAATTCATAATCACTGAAGAAGATTTTATTTTCACTCCTAGGCATATGCATGCTCTTCAGTTAGCAGGAAACGTAAGATGATAATCATCAGCTTCAATATTCATAATGACACAAGTGGCAGACAGCAGGAATCTGTCCCAATTAACAAACAACAGTGGAGACATCTAATATCCTCAGTAGCGATCTGTGAAATCGTAGCTGAATTTTACTGAAAGTACATTCAGAGCTCCTCTAGCTACTCTTGCTCCTCATGATTTTGAGGAATGCTCTGAGTGCATTTGCTCGGCTGTAAATCCATATGCAAAAGGTAGTTATTGAGAATGTTACACATACAGGGTCTTTATCCTTCTAATTCTCCATCTTGCTTAGAGCTAAATCATGACTGAAATTGCATACAGTAGCTTTGTAATTGAAGTAGTGATTATGTAGAGACCTCCAAATTGGTTTCATGTCGATCATAACCAGTCTTTAGAAGAACTAAACAGTATGTACCAGTCTTGCATGCTGACTCCTAGATAGCAAATATAGTGGCCTTGCATATCTGAATTGGGGTTTTTTGTGAAACTTAAGAAAACTAATATGATGATGCAATAAAGGAAGTAAACTATTCTGCCCATCTTTCCTAACACTGCTAAGTCATATTTTTTAATCTGAAATTTGGGCTAATTTGGAACATCCCCAAAGTTATCTTGAATCTGTATTTAATGCTACATTTCAAACTTGTCAAAACTATGAGCACCTAAATTCAGATTTCAGTGTGTTTTGTTTTCCTCATAAATGGATTATCCAAAAGCATGTGGCAGGGAAGGAATTTCAGAATGGTAATATGTTTCACCCATATTTTATTTTCAGCTACTATAGTTAAAGAAAAATCTGCTTGTTACCAAAGACATCCTTATCTCCTACTAGCCTTTATTAAGAAAGACATAAATGTGATGGGCATCTAACCAAAACCCATCTTAGTGATGGTATGTGAATTGCTTTAATAAAATCAAAATATTACTAATTCTGTCATAATAAAAATTACCCAGTTCCAGATTTTGTTCATTCATTACTGTTGTTCTAAAAGAGCAATGGAATGAGATGGCAGACTTTTTAAAAGGTTTTTAAAAAAGTAATTTAAATAAGTAATTTAGTTGAGTAATTTTGTGGTTAAGTTGAAGATGCATTCAGTGAAGCCTTTAATTTCAGAGACCAGTTATGTTTACGCTTACATCTGAAGCAAAAATATTTAAATATGTCATACAGTTAGCATAGTAAGAAAAGTAATAGATATTTCTTCCATAATTTATTACCTATCTGTCTGTCTAAAATTCACAGAACCACAGAATCATTAGGGTTGGAAGGGACCTCTGGAGACCGTCTCATCCAAACCTCATTCTTGTGCATATATATATATTAATAATGCCTTTGCTTTAACTTGTAGATCTGGCAGTGTGGGGGAAAACTGCTGTTTGTTCCCTGTTCTCGTGTTGGACACATCTACCGTCTCCAGGGTTGGCAAGGAAATCCTCCACCTGTGTACGTTGGGTCTTCTCCTACATTAAAGGTACTATTTTGCTGCAAACTTGAAGGTGGTTTTCGATTTTAGATAACAACAGCTATTTAAATTATCAGCAGCAATTTAGAGAGCACTTCATGCAAAGCTATTTAGTGTCTAAAGCTGAGATAGCCTTCCCCATGGAAAGGAAATCTTGTGCCAATCCTGCTGCTTTTTATAGCTTTGTTCAATTTATGCTGGATGTAGATTAAAGGAAAACTTGTTATATGTGCCTTCAGTCAGATCTATTAAGACTGTTTTAACACCAGGACATTTATACTAGAAGAACTTTACAAAGTGAGGTGTGCATCTAGAACAGGTACGGGTTATACAGAAATAAGAGCCATCAAAGAAACTGAGAAGAAAGATGTGAGGGAGAGGCTTGTTCACCAGGCAAGCTATCCATTTTTCCCCCTTGTCCAAGCAGCAATAAACTACTTTACTTAAGAAGGTAAAATCTCTTTGATATGTCACAGCTGACGAATTTAAGACTTAATTTTTTTCCAAGCCTAGTAGACTAATGCATCATTCTCTGTATTAAAACTGAAGAAGGTGAATAGAAACTCTGAATTGCAGTTCTGGTACAATCTGCTGAAGGTGACAAATCATTGGTGTTCTATAGTAACTTCATGCTGTTACTTTTCAAGGCAGAAATACTCAGATTTCTGAAATTAGCATGCAGTTGCGTCTGATCTGTTTGTTGTGTGTGCTTTGAGGTCACAGCAATGTCCTTGTTCTTGGCAGAACTATGTCAGAGTTGTAGAAGTGTGGTGGGATGAATACAGAGACTACTTCTATGCCAGTCGGCCCGAAACAAAAGCGCTACCCTATGGAGATATATCTGAGCTGAAAAAATTCCGTGAAGATCACAACTGCAAAAGTTTTAAGTGGTTTATGGAAGAAATAGCATATGATATAACTTCATATTATCCCTTGCCACCTAAAAATGTGGACTGGGGAGAGGTAAGTACAGCACTTAACCTGTATTTATTTTAGGAGCTAAAAAAATGGGAATTCAAAAGGAACTGATTGCTACTTGGCACCAATCTGAGAACAGTTTCTTTGATTACTGCTATATTAAGGTATATGATGCTAACCAGAGAGCTATAGAAATATAACCCTAGCAAAAAAATTATATACACTTTAAGAGGTGTGAATTTTTTTTAATTAGCTCCATAGGTCCTTGAAGGATGATTTTATCTCTAGCCCTGTCTTCAATTATATCTAAAGCTCTTTTTCCCATAATTGAAAATTAGGGGTTTTTAAAGAAGCAATGTGAATCCTGAGCATGTAGGAGTATTGGTGAAGATAAAAAGGTGATAATCCTTTTCTGTGAAGGCCTAGAGAATAGATCATTAAATCCAGGAGGAGTACATTTCGCCTACATTTGCTAGCCTGAGATGTACTCACACAGTTACAGCCCCAGTAAATCACTTATCTGCATATAATGATTTGATGCCATACCTTAACAGTCATTTACAGCATTAGTATACAGTGTATAATTCTCAATAAATTAAGAATGTGGTTACAAATTTGTCATTTTCACATGGTTCACAGAGAGAGACAGCATGTAGCCAAGGGAGTGCAGGACATGTCACTGATCCTCACTTGTTTCCTTCTGGCTTTTAGGCCACACCTTTAGGAGCTCTTTACTGCAGGTCTCCTGTCTGCTTTCAGACTTATTTATTTATTTCTTTTTGCCTTTTCAACTGTAACTTTAAAAGAGCATTAGAAAGTACAGATACATGCTGTTTCCCATGGCCAAGAAAGTGTCGTCTTTATTTCCCTGAGGAATTAGTGATACAGAGCATGTGCATGGTGGAATAGGGTACAAATAGTATCGGATCTGAGGAACCAGGTGAACAATGACACCTTTATTTCTTGCCTAAAAGCTAGCACAAAGCATCAGTTACTAGATTAGTCTTAGAACTCCTTTTGAATCCACAGAAAGGGTTAAGAAGGCATGTTATATGTTACTGCTCACTGAGATCCAAGTATCTGAAGAGAATAAAATAATAATGGCCGCCTTGTGAGAAATCGTCCCTAATAAAAGCGAGCAGCTCTGGTAAAGCAACAGGAAAGTCAAAGTTCACAGACTTCTCTGAAGTTTTCTTCAGCTCTTCTTCACTGGCTGCTAGTTATCCTACATCTGAGAAATCCCCCCCTATTTGTAACACCACACTAATTGCATTTCCAAACTGCCTGGAATGGAAGTGTGGTGTTCATCTTCCCTAACCCTTTCTCTGGGAGTCAGGTCTAAAATTACAGACTTTCTTCTACTGTCACGAAGAAAAAAGAGGCTCTGGCAAAGAAAACAGGTCTGGAAATAATGTTATTTGTGTCATAAAGTCTTTGTAAAGCTGTTGGTTGGCCCTTTTGAGAAAGCATTGGGCTAATCAACAATTGAGACATGCTTTCTGACAGGACTTTTGTTCTATATCCTGTGCCTGTGCCTGCCCCTCATCAATTTTATCTCTTTTCCTACTGTGTAATTGCTGCTGCAGAAGGTACATCGGAGCAGCTGGGTCAGTAGGCTGTGCCTGGCTGCAGTTAATAACTGCCATGCATAACTCCTCTGCATCCTGTTCCTCTCATCCACAAGATGAGAGCAACTTAGCTGAGCTCCTGCTTTATTTATGATGACCTGTGAGACTGAACATGCTTTGATAGGGGGTTGAATAAATTAAAATAATTGAAAGTCCTACACCTCAGTGTCATTGATTTGGAACTGAGCTTTACAACTCTAGCTATATCAGTGTACTCTAACTCACATAGGAGCCTGCAAATTAGTACAGACACCTTGAAGCTCCATCTCTCAGAACAGTTAGCATAAGTATTTAAACTTCATACACAGGTTTGTCTCATATCTCTCTGTCACATATCTGTTTCTGGTTTGAAGATAAGTGAGAATTTCCTGAACTCTTTCACACTTATTTTTAACTTGAGACTAACTTAGAGTGCAAAACCTCTTTTGCAGATTAGAGGCTTTGAAACTGCTTACTGCATTGATAGCATGGGGCACACCAACGGTGGCTTTGTTGAGCTTGGGCCATGCCACAGGATGGGAGGAAATCAGGTGAGAAGCTTTGAAGCAAGTCTGAAGGAGAATCACTTGCTGTGGATAATAACAGGCTGTTTTTCTGTTCAAGCCTGTACATAAAGTCACTTAGGTGCCAGCTTCAGAGATGGGAGTTGGGGACTTTCCATGAGCATACTGACATTGATAAAATATGCGAATCTGAAAATAAAATTACAAATACAAACAGTATAAAATTGAAGGTAAATTCATAATCTCTTCTTCAGTGAAACAGGTACACGAGGAAGCGAGAACTGTACTGTTTTACAGCAACCATGTCACTGAATTAGAATAACTGCAGCTCCTGGCATTGCTGCTGATTCATCATTTATCTTCACTTAATAATTAATCATTCAGGAAACAATCCCCTTATTCACTCTGGCTCAATTATTTCACAAAGTTGTTTTGCTTTAATGGAGGTATAAAACACTTTTGTGCAGCAGGTCATCTTCCACCACAGGAGACAAGAAATTGAATACTAATATGTGTCTGCTTCATTTACAAATTAATTGGCAGAATGTAACTGCTAATAGATGTTTGCAGTCCAAGCTGCTATCGTGTTTGACCTCTATCTTCGCAAACCTACCCACACTACCACAAAAACATGCTGTTCTGTCTTTACATCCCTTTTTTCAGTTCGAAAACTTTTCAAAGTCCTTATTTATGTTGATGTGGACTTGAACCAGGCAAGTGTTGTCCCAGCAGTCATGAAATCACATGCAGAATGATGCTTTTAAAAAATCATATTTGGGTTAGCTCTTGGTAGCCCCTGGAAATATCTCTTTGATATTTAATGAAAAAATTCCCTAAACTACTTCTTCTTTATATGTTACCCCCCCCAAAACCCTGTAACAATGATTTCATAAGAAGTAGCTAGGATAATCTTTCTTTATCTGGATGCCTTAGTTTGATTTCCTCCATGGGTAAAATGCCATTCAAATGAAATTACCATCCAGCACTAGGACTTGCTACCAGACCTTCAGAAAGATAGTGGATTGTTTGACCATCAAATCATGTAAAGGTTTTTAATCAAACACTTTCAGAAGTCTCTCAAATAGGAATCCCTTTATTTTTACCATTTTTGTCTTGCTAGATAAGTTTCTTACCTTTCTAAATCTGAGAGGAAAGTTGAAATTGAGTGTCATGACAGTAAAAGTGCATTACATCATGTAAAGTTAAGAACCCTCCTGAAAGTTAGGTGTAATGACACCAGAGAATGTTTCGAATGATGAAATTTAGTTGGTATTTTCAGTGTTTCTAAAATACTCATCATTTTGAGTCAGCTGTTTAAAAGATGGCTTTTTTTCTCTTCCTGTTAGCTTTTCCGAATCAATGAAGCTAATCAACTCATGCAATACGATCAGTGCTTAACTAAAGGACCAGATGGATCCAAAATTATGATTACACACTGTAATCAGAATGAATACCAGGATTGGCAATACTTCAAGGTATGTAACAGATATATAGTAGAAAAGAGATTATAATTTGCATCCTGGTTTTTTGTACCTCTTTTTTATTATTTAAATATATCTGAAACTAAAGTTCTGTGACATGGTTAACTGTACCAAGTAAATTGTTAACTGTATATTGTTAACTCAAAAATCCATGCTTGCTGGGAAAGCTTCCTCTAGGAAAAGATGCTTTTCCTAGTGGTTCTAGTTGCTGGTTTTTGTAGCAAAAACTTTAAAGAGTCTCATGAGGCTACATCTGCTGCCACAGGTTTATGTTAGGAGTTAGCACTTGCCTCAGAGGAAGTAAAGAGGATGTCCGCTAACAATGACAGAGTTTCTAAAAGCTTTTAGTGTCATCACCCTCTCTGCTTCTATGCTTTCCGCAAGAAAGTTTCTTTACCTAATGTATACTGTGAGAAGGTTACTTAAATTCTGGGGGGCATTTAGCAGCTAGGTTCAATGTTAAATCTAATTTTAGGAAGTCTATATTGAAGTGTTGCTCTGTTTATAGACAGATCTTTTTAAGCCTACATAGAAATAGGTGAACATAGCATTACTCTTTGCCTTTTTGTGTTGTTTTTGCCATCTTCTGTATTTCTTTTTCCTGTTCATCAGCCATTCTCTAATAACATGCTCTGTTGTGAGTTCTGGGTGTGGCACCATTTTAATGCTATTGCAAAATATGAATTAATAAAGACTCGGAATGTTGGCTGATGGACATGCGAGGGTTGCTACAGTCTGTTTAGTCACAACCTCTGTAAGTCCTCTATTACTACTTGTTTAAAAAAACTGTCAAAGGTTCTATTTCTGCTTGCTTCTTTAAAAAATGAAACTGAATACTCTTAAGTGTGACGTTATCCTTGGATATAACCACACATAACTTGGTTCTGTCTAAGACACTATCCTGAGTGAATTTTTCTTCAGTCTACCTGGCATGTTGCATATTAATTAGTTCATTAGCTGGTTATCTGGATTGTGTTTGTCTGAAAGATGCAGGCACTGTCGAGTGCAGTGAAATCTGTTTATTATTCTTTAAGTCACTCCAGCTTTTCTGCTCTTTACATAGATAATCAATGTAAAGAGGAAATATCAAGCGCAATAATTTCCATACAGCTTTCTTGTGCCATATAGACAGACAAAATTCTTTGAACCTGAAACTGAAAAATTGATAAGCATTGTTTCAGTCCCTTCAACTTCTGCTTTAAATTTGTAATAATGTATAGCACTTGTTAACTCTCCAGCCATTCTAGTGTGTCTCAGCATGTTACTTGGCTCTTCTCTAAGCATTTCTTTTATGCAAGAAGATCCATTTCCTCCACACTGGTAGTGAGTTGTGTAATTGTTTGCTTATTACCGCAAGTTATAAGGAAGCCCAGTAGGCATGGTCTGGGCTGTAGAACAAAACACTGACTGGCTTCCAGAAGGCAAAAAAGAAAGGTGGGTGTAAGAGCAAAAGGACCACCAAGGGTGTGTAACCAAGCAAATACTGGAAATTTGGCACTCTGCTGTGCAGTACAGAGGGTATGACCCTTTCTTCTAATGAGGAGGGTGTAAGGAATGAAATGCTTATGAACTGCTGAAAAATGTTGCAGCCTCCTATGACAGACAGCTGCCAGGAGATTTTATCTGGCTGGTCGGTTGGTTGTTTCTGGAATGAATGTTTGTTTGCCAGTTTGGTGAGTGTAACCTCTGTATGGCTTGCGCATTGAGCAGCAGCAGAGCTTCGATGCCCATAAGCAAACATTCAGAACAGAGCTGGTGGTAGCCTGCCTATTGCTTTTGTTCGGGCATCTGTTTACCTCTCCAAGTAGAGGATCCCCATGTCTGGCCACATAGCAGGAGCAGGGATCAAGCTGAACCAATGTTTGGACATGCACATGTGTGTGGGAGTGACGGGGGAGAGGGTCCTTATGCCAAGAGAAGCTAGGTGCACAGGGCAGGGCTGTGAAGCCCCAGCCTGGCTGCAGTGCCTAGAGTTTGCTTCTGCTACAGTGCTCTCCACACTAGATACAAGTCAGTGAGTCTGGCTGCATCTGGTGCAGGGGGTCAGCAAGCAGGAGAGGAGCCACAGCCTGCTCTGCGAATGCATGAGACTTGAGCGTGGCAGCACAAAGGGTGCGGAAGGAGCCAAGTGTGTGAGTCTCAGCCTGAATGTGCTAGGCACAATAGGTCTGCAGTTTCTTAGGCAGCATCCTGTTGCTCTGGAGGCCAGACTTGCTCTCATACCCTTTTCTACCAGCCAAGCATGGAGCAAAGTTAGTGCTTTTTCTTTCCAGTGTGGTTAATGCTGGTGTTGTGCAGTTGTTTTATGTGAAGGGCTAACCAAAGGAAGATCTGCCCAGTGAAGTCAGTTCTCATAGAGCTGTCCTCAAGTGTCAATCTTTTGGTTTGGTTACAGGATGGATGAAAAGGCTGGAAATATTTTAGGCCCAGTTCCCCTCATTTTCTTAGCAGTTTGTTGCCGAAGAGAAATGTGAAGTGTCTTATATAGGCCTACATGTGTCAAACATTTAGTAATACAAAGGCTGTGAAAGTCTAGGTTAAACAAACAGTAAAATAAGTATAGGACTGATCTGTTCTGGGACCCTGAAACCTGATTTAGTAAATAGCTATACTAAAGTTAAGAAGAAAAAAAACAAACTCACATGTTCCTAACGGTTTTGTTTTCCAGAATCTACACAGATTTACTCATATTCCATCAGGGAAGTGCTTGGATCGCTCCGAAGTCCTCCATCAAGTTTTCATTTCAGAGTGTGACTCCAGTAAAGCAACACAAAAATGGGAAATGAACAACATCCTTAGTGTGTAGACAGACGAAACCTACCTACTGACACATTAATTTGTACAGGACTGAAAATAGCCTGAAAACTGCTGCAATTATTAACTTTGTACAGCTGCGAGCCTCCTGGCTTGGATGAAGGACATAGAGGAACTGTGATTATTACAATAACATTATCATCCGCAGTTAATGTTTACAAAACTGCTTTACCTTAAACTCTGTAGATGTTTACATCTTTTTGTTTCAAGATGTTGGTAAATTAATGTGCTGTTAGCTGTGTTTCATAGGAACATAGCTAAAGGCGTTGTCGTCTTCTTTGGGATTACACTCAGGGGTCTGAAGGCAGTTTTTTTACACACACTTGAAAAGGTTGGAGTAACCAGATTTTCATAGAACTTGGTGATTATCAACCTGTTGTATATTTTTATTTAATTTTACATCCTACTAAGCACTGCCACAGGTTATTAGCCAGGGTGGCCTTCTCTCACAGTCATGCTGCTTTTTTGGAAGGTGAATTTCAACATATTTAGTGCCTCTTTCATTTCTCTCTTTCACAAAAAAAAGCATTTGTTGGAAATTAAACAATGGATTTTTCTGAGCTGTCACCAGGGGTAGGGACCAACCATACTACCCCGTGTCATTACTGTGTGATCAAAGACAAATTTCTATTGCCAGTTTGGCTGCTCTACTTCGGCTGGACACTTTGTACGGTGCAAAGAAGAGCTTAATGTCACGTTTAGTGCTAATGTGGTACATTTTGTTGGAAGTCAGCACCCTCGCGATTCCAGTTCAGAATTTATAAGCAGTAACTTGCTTGTTTAAACCATGCCTTACATAAAAAAATAATTATTAAAAAACAAAGAAATAAAGCTGCACAATTATGTAAAACTTAGAAAGAATCCAATGCTTCATTTGATTTGTTATTTTAAATGGAAATCACTTAGAGGTGGACTAAAACTTTGATTAGGAGAAAGCATCCCGCTTCTTAACACAGCTGCGTAATTCTTTACGAGGACATCTGTCAACTAGTTTGGATGCCAGATTTAGATTTGAAAAGAGAAATGGAAATCCTGAAACCGCATTTGTTCATACTAATTTTCTTCTTCTTTTGGAAGAATGGAAGTCATTGGAAACTTCTCCTGAGGGACTACAAACACAAAATACAACCACTTGGTGCTACAGTGTACATAATAGATTGTGAAGAAGTTTCTAAAAATGCTCTGGAAAGGAGCTGATGCAAACACCCTTAGGAGTATAAATATTTACTCTGAATGAGCAGAGAGGTGGAGGAGAAATGACTTTATCCTCACTTCCTTATTCCAGATTTTGTGACTTAAATGTTGACATCAGTGTACTGATTTCATAAGAGTCATGCCTAGAACATGTCACACTATTAAATATGACTAAATACTTCCCTGAAGTCTAGAATAGCATTGCATGCAGCTTCCATTGGTGTTAACAAGGGTTATGTATCATATTTGGTGACAGATTTTGATCTTTATAAGGCTGTCTGCACTGATCTGTTAGTTTGGGATCTTTCCTAGTTTCTTTAAACTTCTCATCTGTCCTTTCAGAGCTATGATGAAATAGAAAATAAAGGAGGGAGAAACTGGGAAAAAAGGAAAATAAGGGGGTGTGCCGGTACTTGTTCCTTGTGTGTATGAAAACTGACTCCATTTTTGTGTATTGGTAGATTAATCATACAACTATGCATAAGAGAAAGAATGGTGGCACATAAATTGTGCAGGTGTGCATTTTAAATGGGTATTTTGTGCAATTCATTGAAAGCTGATGCTGTATGTGAATACGAATCTGTATGTGAGACTGAAACCTTACAAAACATGAGATCATAAGAAGCTGTTGCTGTAATGACTTTTTCCTACTATAGCTGGCTTGGAAAAAAATAATTCCCATATTCTTGCTTTGTAAGTTGATAATATCACTATGCATTTCTACATATTTTATAAATTTGATTTATGCAGATTTTTGATACACTGTATGTTTCTGTAGAAATTGTATAAATCTTTAAAAAATTTATTAGGGATAAATCGGGGAAACCTATGTATATCTTACCTATGGGCTGCTTGTTTTTTAGGTGAAGTAAATAAAAGATTTGGATTTTTGGGTTTACTATACTTCTACAGAGTAAAACTGGATTATTACCTTTATGGAAATCCCATATCTCAAAGTTTAGACAACTTCAGTGTTACAAACTTACAGATATTTAAAGTGTTTCATTTTAGTTTTTATCTAGGTACCTTGTGTCACATCTGTGGGGACTCAGGTTTTTTTCCAGTGAAATGAAAAATTAAATTCCCACTGAGAGTTTCCGCATGGATGCATTTGGATTTTTGTATCACCTGCCCTGATCTAATTAGTTAGATTTAATATGCTCATAGGAAATGAATTTGAGAACGATCTCTAATGTAGAGCCAAAGATCAGGACTAGTTGGTAATGTTGACTCTCTTTTAACTTGGTCTGTTTCTATTTCCACCAGCAAACATGTTTCAATCAAACATCCTTTGTTGGGGTTTTTTTGTCCTGTAAAGGTTTCCTAGCAAAAGAGTAAGCAATTAAATTGGGGCAAGTTCTGGCCTAAGAACCAAACCTAAATGCTGAAATCTACAGCAGTTTTTTACATACGGTATTCTTGTTTCCCAGCCATGTCTGTCAGTGCACTATTGCGTATTCACTTTTCTAAAGACTCCTTTGGCAAAACCCTGGGGATAGAGTAGCAGCCAGTTAATGTAAGGAATACCCTTTTATGTACAGAAACAGGGACTGATAGGAAGGGAGGGGACATCCTTCTTCATTGCCAGGATCCTAGCACCAGGAGAAACAACAAAACCCTTTAGGCAGTACCAGAGATACTGTCCCCATTGATGGCATCCTAGAATCAATTCATCCTCTTTCCCTAATGCCAGTCAATCTCCTTTACTATCTGCTTCTTCCGTACCATCTGCCTCCAAGTCACAGTCCCTAAAGCCAAAAGTTAACAACTTAGTGCTCTGAAACTAGACCAAGAAGCCTGAGATCTATTACACAATGTCAAGGATGTAAAAAATTTATGCTTCTGTCTGATCTGTGAGACTTTTCACAAGAAAAGAAAAAAGCATACCTCTGCCTATAAAACCACAAAAGGTGCTTTGGTAGATTTTGCTGTACATCAAGCACAATTTCCTCTTTGGGTTAAAAAAGATCAAGTTGTGCAAGATCTGTGGAGGCATGAGAATAAGGAGGGGATTTTCACACAGTGCAGAAGAAATTATCTGCATCATTGAACACTAACTGGTTGTTTTTGTAAAAGCATTAATTGTTTGTTCCCTGCCGGTGAGCTTAGATCCATTAGTTGTAACAGGTAAAAAGAAACAACCTGGGAAAAACAAATTAGCTGTGTTTCTGTTTCTTGTCGATTTGGCCTGCAAGCCTCCTCTGAACTCCTGCAGCTGTGTGCCCTGGCTGGCGCTATACAGGAGGACTCTCTATGTAGAGTGAGTCTAGTTAGAAAAAGTGATAGGCTATCAAAACGTTGCCTCCCTTCGGGTTTAAAGAACAGAAAGTATACAAACTGTGAGTGACCCCTGAAGTTCGAAGCCACTCTGGCCCTCCTTTCACTGTGGGGAGCCTGTGGCCATCTTCTCTCACACGCTGCTGCCACAAGCGTGTGCACTGGTGCATGCTGCCTTGCTCATTGTGCCCTCAGCTGCACCAGCTAGTGTGGAGCACAGCAAAAGTGGGAAGAAGTGTTTGTGTGGATTATACATCTTATTAACCCAGTTAATGGTTAGTAACCTTTGGGTTTTAAATCTTAAAAACATCCGTTCTTTACACTGGGAAACAGATTAATTATTCCCCATTACCATGTAAGATAGGTCCTCATAAAAAAAAAAACAAGCTGTATGCACAACTCATAGGTTTTTTTCCATGTTGCACTGCTCTCTGGCTGTTCTGAACAGTGCCAAGACAGAGACTCTTCAGCAAAACAGTGGCATAGCTTATGGTCTGAAAGACCTTAACTGACTGGTTGTTCTTTAACACGTCGACAAAGGTGACAAGGATCCAAGCACGTAAACAGGAGTTAGAGCTGTTCAAACACCCAGAAAAAGAGGTATGTTTGCATGTTAGAAGACATCTTTTCCCAGTAATATGCTTTACTGAAATGTGATTGCTTTATGGACAAGAACCATGCCCCATCCGAGGTGGAGTGCAAGTAGAGCCGGGCTGAGGGCTAGCTAGGTCCCGTAGGTCTCGTGGGTGCAGTCATTCAGTGTGAGCGCAGAACTGCCTCTGGTGGGCTGCCAGTTCAAATAACTCGGCGATGTTTCTTCTGCAACGGTAATGTCTCCTGCACAAGAATAACGTTTCCTGCACAAGAAAGGAGCAGAAAGGTGAGAGAAGCAGCGTAGCACTAGCTCACAACAAAACCAGAACAGAACAAGCTAATGCCCAAGATGTGCATAATGGCAACAGTAGCCCTCTGGCTGAGCATCCCAGGGCTCCCAAAAGGGGAAGGGAAAATTAATGGAGAGATGACACTTCAGTTTCCTGGAAAGGGCTGCTGGTGGCAGTGTGTGTCAGTCAAAAAGGCAGCATGCCCAGACAGTTGTTAAAGCAGAGTCTTAGTCCTGCTTTGAATAGGCTTTCTGAATCACTTGAAGGCACTAGAGTGGAAATTGGAAACAAAATACAGCCTTTTCTGTTGAAAGTTTGGAAGGGTTTCCTCAGGAAAATAGTGTAGCCCCTTGTAGAACAAGCCCTGATATTAAACGGTGGTGGATCTTTGAGTGTAAAGCACTCTGGGTCTTTTGTGGGTGCGTGCATGTTCTCTGACATACAGCACTGGCACTTACAGGTAACAGCTGGTCCAGAGCCATGAAGACTGATACCTGCATTTCTGAGGGCTGTCGGGTGAAAATGTGCCCTCTATGAGCCGTGCTTTCCACACATCTCTTCCCACTGCAGAAGCTCCCTGTTATTCTGTGGTACACTCAGGAGGCCCCACGCACTGCTGTCTTGATAGCCTGAGCCTGCAGGATGGCTACACCCCCTTGCCAGAGTCCCCAGGGCCATCACAGCTGCACAACAGGCAGCCACAATTGCATTTTCATATCTTTATTTATGAGCAGCACAAACAATGAACAAAAGTAGAACTGGATGAGAGGATTTTGTGGGTTCATAGGAAGGGAGGTTTAAGAAGAGCTGACCGGGAGAAAAAGCACACCAAGTTGTAGAAGTTCTTCTGGTTATACTGCTGTTTCAACTGCACTGAGGAATGCCCTGAAGGTGTCAAGGAAACTCTAATAACAGAGCTAACCAGCCTGGCAATGGAAGGGAAAGCTGCCTGTCTTGCTGTCTGGGAGTGAAGGTAAGATGGTGTGGGGTGTTGCTGAAGAAAACAATTCTGTAACCTTATAGCAGAGTGGGGTCTGGTTACTGCTGGTATTAGAGCAATTGGGGACGAAGTAATGTTGGACTGGGCCATTCCCAGATGGAGATAGGAACCACTCCTGCTTGGTTCTTCTGCCTGTTATAGTATCCTATTATCTGCCATGTGAAGATTATGAGGGGAGTGGAGTCCACACTCAGAAATATCAGAACCCTTTGTCTAATGGATAAAGTTGAAAAGAAAACCCTGACTTAGGATAAGAACAAAGCTTAACATAAGGATACTTGTCCAACATTGTTCCTACTTCTGGCAGTATACAACTCAAGCACTTTCTCAGCTAGAGATGGTGTTTTCTATTTGATAGTTCAGAATTTGTCCAAATGCTGATTGAATCTAGGCAGGCTTCGGTCATCAGTCAGATCTGATTATGCAGAAAGTTTCAAGGTTTGCAAAGAGGCACGCTGGCTCTGCAGTCCACTCCTCTGCTGAGACAAATCACTGAACTATAGCAGAACTTGCTTGCTAAAGGTCTAAATTCTCAAAGCAGTATTTAGTGCTAGGTCAGTGCTGGGTCCAGCCAGTCAGGAACTGGCTTCAAGGTGGCAGCACTGACAATAACATCATCACAGCATGTTTTTCAAAGGGCCTTTTAGAAGGATGTGGTCTTGGCCACACAAACACCACCCCTTTAGCTCTGTTGAAGAACTGATTTATGGTTCAATTTTTACCATTAGATGCTTGGGCCCGGAAACATTGAGAATAGCCATACAACTTCTAAGCGGAGCACCAGATATGCTGGCTGTAAACAGTTTCCTGAATATATAGATTATAATATAATATAATATAATATATAGTGATATTCAGTCCTGGAACATCAAGACCCTCTCCAACACTAAGGCGAGCTGGATAGTTTATCTCAGGATATCAGGATAGTCGGAGCAAAGTACAGATTCACTCACTAATTGGTGCTGGCCAGTGACAATTACTTAATTGCACTGATGAAGAGAAATTTGCATAGGCAGTCAAATTTTTAACAGGGTAAGTCTGAATCTCGTGCACATCCCATAACAGGCAGCAGAGTTAATGCATCCCTCAAGGGCTGCGTGCACTGGAGAATGAAGCCACGAGCTCGACATCTGGGCTCCGTTATGGGATTCTTGACACTGGATTCAAATGGGATCATGGAAAAGCAGACAGAGCTATGATGCAGCTCATACAAGAGGCCCAGCAATTTTGGAAATGCAGGGGTTGCTGGCAAAACACTTATCTGTTTCAAGATGTGGAAAGACATACAAGCCAAAATGAGAAAACAAACACAAGAATAAATATACACTAAGGATGGTAAGGCAAGTGTAGCAGGAACAGTGACAGACATCACCACAGCAAATTATCCATCATTGAGCAGTATGTACTAGATTATTTATCAGTGTTATATACAAGATGCCTGTGATACACTTACAAAACAGTTCAATAGATCATAAGCTAAAGATAAAATTCCAATTCCATTTTTTTCTGATTTTCTCTCCACACCCGTTTGCAATTTCTCTTGTGTTTTTTGAGCTCTAAAGCCTGTATATGCTGCAGTAAGTTCCCTGCTCTGTAGCTGTTCTAAATATATTTATAGTTCTTCAAACCACAGGTTTTACTTTGGGAAAATAAGAACAACTTTGTAAATAGGCTTTGTCCTAAGCTGATCTACATAAAAGGAGTCTTTACATTCCTTTAGGAAGATGGTAAGGAAATACTAAATACTTGTTTTGCTCTTAACTCTTTCCCTAATAATGCCTAACAAATGCTAGATATTCGCTTTTCTAGCAACCATCTATTATGTCTTCACAGAAACCCCTATTACAGGTTCAGCATCTCCTCCAGACTAATGTAATGTAGTTTATTGTCCACCCACGTTACCCATGACATAAATGTTAGGCCTTCTTTTTCCCTTTCTCATGTGTTGGAGAAACACATATTAATGCATAATATGCTTTGTACTAACACCGTATTTCACCTGCTGGTTTTATTATCCTGTCACTTCAGGTTGCAGGCTGGCTTTGCAGTTCTCTGCTGTTAGCTCTTGCCTTTCTTGCTGCGAGCACCATTCACTGCATTTTTTCCAAGCCACTGATGTATATGTTAAGCAATCACTAGTCATGAACCTCATCTCCAAAAATAATTTGTGGGTTTTCATAGGTAATGTTTCTCCACTGGTGAAACTGATGACTAATTCCTATTTTGTTTCTGTACTGTTAACCAGCTCTTTATTCCTGCAAGGCCTTCAGTGACGGCTTATTTCTTTTATGAGTGGGCCAGACCAAACTCAAGTAGGCCAGAATGATCTGATCTCCTTTACCTTCATGTTCACTGATTTCTTTGAAGAATACTTAACATGTCTGTGGGACAGGATTTCCTCTGCTGAAACTGCCAGTCCTGTTTAGCCATTTGGATCACAACTGTCAGCGTACCATGGCTCCTACCAACCTGATACCCTGATATGGGTATCACTGGTCTGAAGTTCCCCGTACCTCCACAGAATGCTTTCTAAAACTCAGTGTCATATTTGTGACCTTCCATTCCTCTAGCACTAAGGCAATTTTAAGTGAAAAAATACAAAATACAGTTCATAGTTCAGCCATTTCATCCTTAAGTTTCTTTAGAACTCTTGGATGAATACCATCTGTCCTGTCATTTTGTTTCAGAACCTTTTACACTTGGATTTGAGACAGATGCTCCACCATGCCTCTCCAATTAAAAATTGCTGTCATGAAAACTTCCTGCAGCTCCTCTACAAGGTTAAAAAAGAAAAAAGAAGTAGTTTTATTTTCCTGAAATCTTCTCTAGGCATTGCTACTTTATCTTGAGCTTCTATTGTCCTTAGGACAGCTTGGCAGGCCTCCTGGTTCTAATGTTGACTTGGTTTCAGCTGGGATAGAGTTAATTTTCTTCCTATTAGCTGGTACAGTGCTGTGTGTTGGTTTTAGGACTAAAATAATGTTGGTAACTGATGTTTTAGATGTTGCTGAGTGGTGCTTACACAGAGTCAAGGCCTTCTCTACTTCTCACACCACCCCACCAGCAAGGAGGCACAAGAAGTTGTGAGGGGACACAGCCAGGACAGCTGACCCGCACTGACTATATTCCATACCATCTGGGATGCATAGAAAGCAGGGCCACCACACAGGAACAGGTTGGGCAGCGGTCTGTTGGTGGTGAACAACTGGTTTCAATTTGCATCACTTCTTTCTCTTGGGTTTTAGTTCTCTGTTATTTACCTTTTCATACTTTTATTATCTGTCTCAACTCACAAGTTTCCTCACTTTTACCCTTCTGATTTTTCTTCCCCATCCCACTGGGGCGGGCAGCAAGGGAGCGGCTGGGCTGTGCTTGGTTGCTGGGTGGGGTTAAACCACGACAGATGTGTTTGTAAATTGTTATTAATCTGTCTGTTTTCTCAAGCTGCTCTGATGCTCCTTTTCCCTGCCACACATCGCTGTGTCTGGCCTGCTGAGGTGCAGTTTTCTTCTGGTTTAGAAATAACTTTGACTTGTTAAAGACTGAGTTCCTACATTTGTTACTCTTTCATACCTGCTCTTTATCCACCTCAATTTTACTTTTGGTGGTATTTTGGCTTGTTTCACCTGGTGGTATGCCTTTATACTGGACCTTTAGTGCAATGTGATCAGTCTTCCTGATGCCTGCAACCATTTCAGGCATCGCTTTTAGTTTTTATTTGAGACAGACCTCCCAGTTCACCTCCACTGAAAAGTTTCCAGTGAGTCATTTGGGAAGATTGTCCATATTGAACACGGATGTGAAAAACTAATTTGGCTTTTCTCCTGAGGCCTTATCTTTTCTGAACATTCCTGTTACACTTTGATCACTTACTAGTCCTTTCCAGCGCTGGCTCTTTCAGTGCTCACAGATGGGCATTCTCTGAACCCCCTGACCTGACATAACGTACCTTTTAAAGCTTAATTTGAAAGTAGGAATTTCCACATGCTCTTTTCTATTTGCCTTTAATCTGTATTCAACATCCTTCTTATCGAAAGGACAAAATACTATTTTCTTCTTAAATTGCTGATTATCTTGAGTTATGACATCATTCCTGGTTGATAGATCAGCCTGATGCAGAGCTTTGCCGTGGCTTGCTGCAGCCCATGCTGACGTGGCATGCACCCAAAATGATCTGTGTAATGATGTGGGTCAGGCTAGCAGAGCTGTGTAATGGGCTATTTTTGCAAGAGAGCGCACTCCAGCAATCGGGATTTATTTGTAAATGAGATCACAAACAAAAGTAACCCACAGACATAGCACAGCAGAGTGGCAATATTAGGTGGCTCTGCACTGATTTGTGCAGAAATTGTGCTGCAACAAAATTAGCCAATTAATGTTAAATGAAACAGAACCTAAAAGCCATTTTACCTCAGTGAAGAAAATTAGGAGAGCTCCGTTATTCTGAATTACCTCTAGATGTGCTCTTATCCTGACACAATATTTGAAATTCCATAACCTGTGCAGCTTTCTAGGACACTTGAAGGGTTGTATTTTGTTTTAATTTAAAAGCACTTGACCAGAAGTAAAAAACATTTCATGTAATCAAATTAGCCAATTCACTCTGATGCTACTGCTCCACTGCAAAAAATTATTTAAATCTAATCAGAAAGACTCCTCGAAGCATTGCTGTTCTGTTTGGGGAGGGAGTCTGAGAGTTGAGGGGATGTGGTGGTGCATTTCTACAGGGAAACCTGAACAGAATATGCTGAAAAGGAGGGAGACCAGCATAGTCTCAGCTACATGCTATGACAGGGAATTGCCTCTAGCTGGAAGAGTCTTTGAGTTAAGGATAAAGGTGCTCTAGGATTGCAAGCTCTCTGCAAGAGAAAATGTTCTTCAGCACTGGATGTACCACACACAGACCTGCTGCCTCTCAGTCAGTTCACACCTGCAGCTTCCCAAAAGCTGAGCTTGCAAAATGGAGCCATTGATCCTGCCTGTGCAGAGTATCTCCAGTGAGGTCAACACGTGAAACAGCAGCCAGTCCTTCTGGTAGTACTGTAAGTATCTATTTCAGAAGCAGGGTGGGGAGGAAAAAGCAACTCTGGGTTTCCGAAGCTTCCAAAGATTAGTACCTATGTTAGTATGAAAATGGTTGCTGCATTGCCTATACAGTTACCTTATTTCCATACTTTCAGGAATACACAGTGTTTATGTCCAGGCTCCTGCTTCAGAAAGTGCTACGCTCTTGTTAACCAACCGCAGTGACATTCACCATGGTTACGGTGTGGAAACCGCTTTTTATCTTACACATGCACAATGTCTGTAAGCAGATTCTTTTCAGAAGTTGATGGACGATAGGGAGATAGTTAAAAAACAAAGTTCTTTATCATACTTACTACTTTAGACATTAAATGCTTCTCATTGCTGGGCTTTCAAAGGCTTAGTAAAAGCTATTGCCTAGTATTTATCTCAGCAAACTAAACTTAAGCTGTTAGTTTAGCTGTGGCACCTCCCATTTCCCACTTGCAAACATAATTAGGTATCTATCTAGATTTAGACTTTTAAAAAGGTTGAGTAAAAAAATCCCTGAAAACCAAGAAATCTTATGTGACAATACTGTTACCATCACAAACAGGAACATATCAGGAGCACATGTTCTTTACAAATGCTGCCTCCTCCTCTCTTTTCTGCAGGAATCTATTGGCATGTGTGGAAATAACATTCCAACATTTTTCATGCTGTTCTGCAAGCTGTGTATTTTATGAGAAGCCACTAATACTGGGGCCAGGGGGAGAAGGAAGGAGTAGGGAACATCTGGGAAGACATACCTCTAACCACATCTGTCTAACAGCCAATGTTCCTGTTCTGGTATAGACAGCAGGAAAGGCCCGTGGCCCTGAGCTCTAGGAGAAAAAGTTCCCAAGATTCACAATTGTCAGAGAATACACCAAGGCAAAACTCAGTGACCTGTGCTTCAGGAGCTTGGGAAAAAGAAAAACAAATCCATGAATAATTATCAGCAACTTCAGTACTTGAAATCAGAGATATTTTTTTCACTCGCAAGGTGGTCTAAGTAAATGCTAGCATAAGGAAAACATTGACTGTAGCTAACGGCAGTAAATGTGGGAGAGTTGTGGCTTAAAACATTTAGGCTCCTGTATAGACTCCAGGAGTCAATGGTCCCAGACACTTGTCAGTTTTGTGACGAGCAAGAACACAGAGCACTTCCCTGAACAGGGCTGCAGTGCTCTGGTGGCAGTGAGCCGCTCCAAAACATCAAGAAAGCAACAATCATCATGTACAACATTTTATTACAAAACTGTTAAAAAAGTAATACAATGTAATATACTACAAAATAGAAGATCAGCTATTAAGCTACCTCCTTTGTTTTACTTAGCTATAAAGAAACACCTGGCTATCAGTCACTGAATTTCAACAAAACCATTAAATATGCAGAAACATTCCACAACTTTTTCTTCTTTTTTAATTTTTAACCAAACTGTAGCAGCCCTCAGCTACTACTTACATTAAAAATAGAGGTCTCCCTACAAAGAACCGCATTACCTATACACAATTCTGTACAGATTTTTATACTGAAGCTAACAATGAGCTGCACTTGAGTTCACATTCTTAGCAAAATATTGGATTTTGAGCATAAATCTTTACAGCGGGACATTCATTCATTCCTCATCTTCATCTTCTTCCTCCTCTTCATCTTCTTCTTCCTCCTCCTCCTCTTCCTCTTCTGGCTCTGCTTTCTTCTTAGATCCTGCAGGCCTACCTGGGCCCTTTTTTCCTGCATCACTCTTGCTCTTGGCACGATATGCTGCGATATCCTGCAAGAAAAATGCTGTTTAGTTGCTGATAACATAGCTCTGAAGACAAATCTGTACTGCTTCAGTGATTTAATACTACTTTGCTGTGCAGACCAACTACAGAGTGTGCGGTAAAGCAGGGTTTCAGCCTTGAGACTTTCACACTTAAACCTTTTAGCAAGAAAACACATGATCTGGACAGCTCAAGAATTTCATGACCACAGCAGTTTGGAGCATGATTGTGTAATTTACCAAACAGGTGTTGTGTCTTCTGGAAGTAAAGCATCTTATAGGTAAAATCCCTAGGCATGCAAAAAAACACATCCAGGTTCACTGCAAGGGTTCCAGACACCTCTCACATCATACCCTGCCCTCTGAAGCCTGACAAGGGCTGACATAAAGATGCAGCTATGAGCCATACATGGTTTAGGCGGAAAACAAAAGTCACACATTCACCTCTACAACTTTAGCCATTATTTTATCACTTTGACTGTACCTTTTCATATTTCTCCTTTAATTTTGCAGCCTTCTGTTCATATGGCAGTTTGTCTTTGGCCGACTGTTCAGACCACATTTCACCTAATTTCTTTGCTGTATCTCCAATAGACAAGCCAGGATGATCATTTTTGATTTTTGGACGGTGTTCGGAACAGAAAAGGAAGAATGCAGATCTAAAATAAGAGACAGTGATTAAAGTTAAGTGCCAGACTAGTAGAAATAATACTTTTTTCCTCTTTTTTTGGTCACAGAAACACTCACGGTGGTCTTTTAGGAGCATTGGGGTCCTTTTTCTTTCCCTTCTTCTCGCCTTTGGGAGGAACATAGTTCTTCATCTCCCTGTCATAACGAGCTTTGTCTCCTTTAGCCATTTCTTCAAACTTCCCTTTTTCCTTGCTAGACATTGTCTGCAAACACGTGGAGGTAAAAGCATAAGATAAAGCATCCGGTGACCCACTAACGCCTCAGCAGCAGCTGCCACCAGGGATCTTTTCCCAGCAGCCCGCAGGACAGGCGGGTGCCGTCCCGGCAGAGCTCAGCTCAGCCCGGTCCGGCCCGGCCCGGCCCTTCTCACCTTCCACCGCTCAGAGCACTTCCGCGAGAACTCGGCGAAGTTGACGGACGAGTCTGGGTGCTTCTTCTTATGCTCCTCGCGGCAGGTCTGCACGAAGTAGGCGTACGAGGACATCTTGCCCCGCGGCTTGTTGGGGTCGCCTTTGCCCATGGCGCGGTCGGCGGAGGGTCCCTGAGGGG
Source organism: Psittacula echo (assembly GCF_963264785.1). Lineage (NCBI taxonomy): Eukaryota > Metazoa > Chordata > Aves > Psittaciformes > Psittacidae > Psittacula > Psittacula echo. The sequence goes on along the minus strand of NC_137735.1, from coordinate 40,366,839 downwards.
AGCAGCAGGAAAGGAGAGGCGGCCTGAGGGCGGGAGCAGAGCCGGGCGGAGCCGCGCCTCCGGCCGCTCCCGCCTCTCTCCCCCGGCGCTTCCCGCCCGAGCACACCCCCCGCGGCCGCGGCCCCTCCCCCGCCTCCGACTTCGCTCCCGCCCGCCCCGCCGTCCCTCCCGCCGCCAGGCGCCTCCACCCGCCTCCCGCCGCTGCCGGCCCCCACGGAGCCACCGCCCGCGCGCCAGCCCTCCCCGGTGGGGCCGCCCTCCCCACCCGGCCCACCCGCCCGGCAGCATTCCTGCCTCAGCCCTCACCGCACCGCTCGCCTTGGCAACCCCGCGCTCCTTCCGCGCCCAGGACAAGCGGCGGTGCTCCCCCCTCCCCTGCTCCCTCTCTCCTTCCCTCCCGGAGCCCTCCCCGCGGCCCGGGGTGCATGGGGCCTTGCCTGGCTGGGATGAGCGAGCGTTGGCGGCACGCGGCTGTGCTTCCTCCGCGGCTACCGCTGAATGGTTTCTCGACGGCGCACTTACAGCCTCTTGTTTTCCACAGCTCTACCCGCCACAGCAACTTGACCCGCGGCGCCTGGGAACCCGCCCCCTGCCACAGCGGATTGGCTACCGCACCGGTTCAAACTGCCTGCAGCCCCGCCCACTGGGGCCAGGGCTGTCTGGGATTCGCTGGCTGCTGTTCTGACGTCAGTGGCCGAGCAGCTCCTCGGCTAGGTCGAGCGCAGGGGGGTCGTTAGCGCTCATACTCGTTGGAACCGGTTGGGGTGAGGATAGTGGACGGGGCGGGACTAAGAGCGCTGGGCGGCGATTGGGGGAGAGGGACGGTTTAAAAAACCGCGGGGACCCTCGCTATTGGGCGTCGGGGTCTGCGCGCGTTTTGATTGGGAGGAGCGGGATGCTGTAGCGTGGTTTAAAAATACAAAGGGAGTGAGAAGGACGATGGGGTGTGTTGAATGCGGGTACCCGTGTGAGGGGATGGGTAGCGGTGGGGCCCTGCCGGGGCGAGTGGGGCCCAGGCCAGCCTTGCCGGCGGTAAAGGACAGCTGTCCCGGCCTCGGCATGGTCGCCTGAGAACGTAGGGTCCCATCGGCATTTATGCTTCTTCTGCCCCGGAGAGTAGCTGAGGCGGGCCGTGGCGGTGAGAGCCACCATCGCTCCCTCCCCTCGGGGCGGAGCGGTGGTCTTGGGGCTCTCCGAGCCTGGCGAGCAGCAGCTGCCACAGCTGTAAAACTGGGCTTTAACTTCGGGTGAGCTACCCGAGCGAGGCCTTCTCCAGGGTGGTAATGGAAGGAACCGCCAGCCATCTTGCAGCGGGGTAACGGCTGGCGGGGCACGGGGTTACATGGCGGGGAGGGCTCGGGGTGCTGCCGAGGTGCTGGGCCCGGCTTGCAGCACCCGGCCATCAGAGAGGCCTGGTGTGGAGGGACCGCCTGCTCCTTCCCTTCTGGCTGGCAGGTCTGATGGCAGATGCCGCGGCGGGCTGTGTTGGGAAGGGAAAGTGTCGCCTTTTTGTGTTTTGTTCTTTCTGCAAAGGGAAAGCCGCAGCAGTGAGAGTCCTTGGACAACGCTCAGTCCAAGCTGTGACGCCTGTGATCTGTGTTAATGTTCTTAAGCGAACTGCCAGCAGTGAACCTGGCCCATTCGATTTGGGGATAAAACCGAAGTTTCTGTACAGTCATTCAGTCCGGTTTATCGTGATTTGACCCTGGTTTACACGATATGGGCTTTGCTGATGTTGGTTTTCTTCTGATTGATTTCATCCAGTTCTCTAGCTAACATCGGTTTAGGTAAATACCCTTAGTCATCTGAGCAGCTTCTAACACTTGCTTTTTCAGGTATAATTTATAGCACTGTTGAAAAGCAGGTTATAACTGCCTACTGAAGATGCCATGGCTTCAGTTGAGTTTTAATCACATTAACCTAGCTCAATGGTAAAAAAATGAAACAAAACCCGGAAAGCAGAAAGAATCCCTGAGATATCTGAGTGTGTTGAGTAACTGCAGGTGTGAGAGCAGTCAATATCTTGATCTATTGACTCCCCCCAGTTCCAGATTTGCTCAGTGTAAGCAACACTGAGTAAGAGTGTAAGCAACACTAAATAAGAAGCACTTATCAGGTTCAGTCCTTCAAGCTGTCTGTTGGTATTTTACCTTTTTTTTTTTCTTCCATGTTGATGTATTCACATAGAGTAGTTCACTAATGTAGTAAATGACTCCTTGATCCCTGTTTCATTTTAAGCTTTATGTATTTGCCCAAACTGCAGTCTTAATAGACATACTGTAACTAGGAAAAAGTTAGAATCTGCTACAAAGAGTGGGTAACTGTGAGTTAAATTGTCAGAGCAATACAGAGAGATGTAGTCCCTTTGCAGATGTCAAAGCCTGTCATAAGCCAGTTACCCAAATTCTTGTACTGGCTGCCTTCTGTGGCTATTCCTTTTGATGGTGTTTAATGTACAAACAAAGCTTACACTTACCTTCTAAAATAAACATTTACAGAGGATATTCCATGTTCCAGTTTTTGGCTTTTTTATTACTGTATACCATTCCAGTGCTGCTCAATAGCAAATTAATATTCTCAGTTCTGTGGCACTGAATTCTGTGAAGGAGTTATTTTAATTGTTATGTAGCTTTAAAAATGCCTTTACTTCATACATTACTTGGCAAGCAGTATTTTGTTTGGTGAATTAAACTGTCAGATGGGTTACTCATTGACTTTGTGGTAAACCACCTGTAGATGACAGTTTCTTGCGGAGTGTTTTTTAGTTATAAAGCAGTTTTGTATCAGATGGTAGAATCTTGCAATTCTAGTGTGTATGGAATAGCTATTACTATCTCTGGTGTAAAAGCATTCTTTGTCCACCAGATTTACCTGTAGCTCTCCATACCATGCCATTCAAACAAGTTCATGGGTACTATCTGCATTGTTTACAGCTATTTAAAGGTGTAGGTTAATTCCATCAAAATCAGTTTTACTTCTGAATCCTCACTGATGCAGCTGGGAAAATAATGAAGTGGGCTGCTATTTTTCAGGAAACAAAGTTTTCTCAGTGTCTGTGGTTCTAAAATAGCAAGTTGTGAAGTTTGTCACTGACAAGTTATCAGGATGGCTACACACACACACCCCGGGAATTATTTTTAACAGTTGAAAGGAAAGAAGAATGCTTCTCATTTTATCCTTCCGAATCCATTCTCTGTCAGTTCTTGAACAAAAAAAAAAAAAAAAAAAAAAAAGCTTTGTGTTAAGTTTATTAACATATTTTACTCTTCCTTTTAACATTAATATAACAAGGGGAAAAAATTAGTTTGGAACAGTCTTTTGAAATTATGGGATATAATTGCAGTATGACTTCCCCTGTTGCATGTTTTCATATCTGCTCCAAGAATATGAAGAAAATAATTCTGGAAAAGCAGGTAGAGTGAGAAAATCCAATTACTGCTATGGGGAAAAAAAGGGGACTTGGCTTTCAAATGATTTAATCAGATGTTTTAAGAAAGAAATGGGGTTCTTTGTTCTTTTAAAGATACTCTTTTTCTAGATTCTCTTCTCTGAAAAAGAAAGCTTTTGTACAATTACATATATGCATAGAGGGTTATGTCATGCAATGTCATGCAACACAGGGCAGCGTAACAAACCAAGCAGTTGTACTCTAACATCTGTCTGTCCTCCAACAAGGAAGGCAGTATTGAAAATTTTCCACGCTTGAACATGATACTGGAAGCTTTCCACAGCAGCGCCCATGCTGAAAGCTCCGCGCAAGAATGCCGATGTTAGAAACTTGTCAGTCCCAAAGCCTTCTTCCCAGCACCCTCACACCTGGAAAGTGCTTCTCTGTGCGCCTGGTTCCACAATAAGCTGTCACTGTTTTTTTCATTACACCATTTACACTGTTTTTTTCATTACACCCTTTCAGACAAAACCACAAATTCTGTCTCGAGAAATTCAGTCACTCTTACTCCTCTAAAGCAGTGATCTGTGCAGTATTGACTTCAGTCAGTCTGTGTGGTTAATGTATTAACCGCATGCGGATGACAGTTGTGGGAAAGGCAACTGTAGACTCCAGAACTTGAAGCTTACTTCTTGAATAATTCAGCTCATGACTGTTAAACTTTATAGGTCCCTGGCTTTGAGCCCTTTGGAGTTTCTAATCTGCTCCACAGTTACAATTTTGGGCACTATTGTAAACTTCACTTAATCTTCAGTAAACTGCATGTGAGGAGAGATAAGTGATGTAGTGACTAGAAACAGTGGGTAAAAGGAAGAGAAGAGACAAGGTGGGTGAGACCGGGTTACAGAGCTGAGAAATGGATTTAAAGAAAAGTATGTCACAGACAACAAAAATGTGTGATTGGAGTGATAAAACTTCACATCCTACTGTGTCTCCTGGCTTCTGTGTGCAGCTTCTCTGGGTACTGGTGTCACGGTGGACAAAGCAGTGGAAGAAAATAACAAAGACCTTTTATTTGGATTAATGTTTCCATCAGCGGATCCATTGCAACAGATACCATTCACCTGGGGAAATTGCAAACTACAGTTCCGGGGCCTTAACCCAACCGAACTTCCATTCTGGTATAAGTGTATTATATGGTGACACTGTCAGTTCTAATTCAGTTGATTGGATGAAGAAGCTCTACTGTCTTTACCCAGAGACTCTGCTGTTACCCAAGCTCCTGTATGGAATATTCTTTAATGTAGCCTCAATGGTAGTAAAATTCTTCATTGGAAAGTGATCAATCTGGATTGATTACTGCTGAAAGCGTCTCTCTTATGGACCTGAGAAGTCAGTGTTTGACAGATGATTAATGAAAGAGAGTTAACAGCTGCTCTCAATGTCACCTAGCTTCACTAATGCAAAAGGATGAAAGAAAGAACAAATTTAGCTTTGATCAGCAATTTTTTGATACAGGAAAAGATTAAAATCCAAGATACAAAAAGCATTTAAATAGGTCACTACTTAGAAGAAAGAAGAAAACAAAACAAAACAAAAACCCCACACTTTCTAATGTAAGTTTCAAAGTCTACAGGCAGCAACTATGTTTTTGGCCTATTTTATGTGAGCATCTCATAATAGATACATGGTAGGAGCTTTAGGATGAAAAGCTGCTGAAAAAACAGATCCACCTAGGCTACTGCTTACCCAAGTTCAGCACAAAATCTATATTACTGTAGTGTTCCTGTTATAAGCATTTATTTTCTTTGTACTTTGATAAAAACATATATAACTGCAGCTGCCACAAGTTTGCGAAACTGGTATTTCTGTCAATGTCTTAAAGAATTGCATTAAGATAATAGAACTTTTCCCATTTTGCTGTAACATGCAAATAATAAGTATTTTGTAAAAATTATAAATATATTTACCCTTTTAACATTATAGTTTTATTATGCAGGCTCTTGTAAAGCCTGCATAACCAGTTAAACAGCTCGTAAGCAAGTGGCAGGCTGGTTTAGTCTGAAAGCTCAGGAACTTGTTTTGCCTTTGTGCAGTGTACCAAATACTTAAAACAAAGGTGTCCTACATTAGAGGCTACCTGGGACACCTGTGGAGTGGAGACTGAAACTGCAGTGGTTATATGATAGGAAATAAGTACAACAAATCTCTCCTGGTACTAATGCTGATAATACTAGGAGCACCGGCTGTTCCTAGTCACAGTAATTGTTAACTGAACTTTTTCAGTCTTAATTTGACAAGAACTTTTCTTGCATTGGGTTTACAAGCTCATATATATATATACACACACATATATATTTTTACTTTTGTATTCCTAGACTTAACTTTCACTTGCTTTCTTATTTACATTCAAAGTAATACTCATGTAACATTTTTGCCTCAAGATCCTAACAGAACTCCTTTATATTTTGCTATATTCTTAATCCCTTTTTACGGGTGTGAGAAGAAAGCAGTAATTTGCCTTTGTTCATCCATTAGATAGTTTCACAGGCAGTGTAGAGGGGCTTTAAAATGTGGATAGCTGTAATTTACACTCTGAAATCAGTTTAAATGGGGGGAAAAAAAACTTTTTACCCTTCTGTTACCATCCCCCAAACTCTTACAGCCTTGGTAAGCATTGGTAGTTTACATGACTTACTCTTAAAAAGTAAAATATAATTACTAATGTTGTATCATTTGGGAATTGGAGAACATAGTTCTAGGATGGGGGGGGGTGTCTCTCCTTCTAAGCAGTAAGACAAAGGGTTGGACTGTATCTGGCCCTGGAGGTGTGACATCCAGCAAGCAGGTCTGAAGAGAATGTAGTCCCAGTCCATCTCCCGAATAGTCCAAGCACCCATGTGAGGCTAGCCGCTGGTGCTCATGCTGCCAGAATCAAGTACTTCATAACCCATGGTGACTTACAAATGTTGAAACTTCTACAGAGCAAACCAGAATGTTTTGTTTGTACCAATCTGAGGGACTGCTTTCTTCTGTGGTTGTGAGGGCTAGAAACCTAAAAAACAAGCTGAACCTGGTGGTAGAAGCTGTTTCCTATATAATTGTAGGTCTAAAATTTCTTAGGAAAGAGAAATGATAGTGTGAGTTGACAAGGATGTGTGCCACAAGCTGCAAGAGGAAGGAGGAGTAGTGCCATCCTATCTTGCAGAGCCAGAAGAGAAAGCAGGTTTGACTGGTAACAGCTGTGTTCCTTCTGAGCACTGTGACACTCATTAGCACGTTGGCCTTGCATCCAGGTGGTGGAAAACTTAAATGAATTTCAGTGAGTCTCATTAAACTTAAATGGGTCTCAAGTTTTGGTCATGTGGAGTGCATCCTGTGCTTTTGCTAATGTAGACATTGTCTTGGTAATTTATTCTGGCAAATAGTGCTGTCATACGTGTCAGAGGAATGATCATGGGATACACAGGTAATCTGAGACTAGTAAGAAAACACTTAGGAAATTTTGAAATCGTTGATTGTCATAGACCCTGTGGGATTTTCCAGCAACTAATGATATAAAAGTCTAATTTCTCTAGAACATCCCATTGTATACCCTACTCCATACTGTTAAATGTTTTACAGTAATAAGGAAGGTTGTTTCAGAGATCTTGCACATAATACCAGTCACAGCTAATACTTCTGCTTCATGGCCCCAACTGTTGGGAGGTGGGAATAAATCTTAAGGAAGCCTGATAATAAACCCTTGGGCCCATGATTAACCCTCATCATTTAGTCTGATAGTGTGTGAAGTCAAGAAGAAGCTGTCCCCAGGTACTGTCAGGGATAAACACATACTATAAATGAAAAAGAAATAAGGAGCAGCACAGCTGTGCATTTGAAGAAATAAACAAAGAAATGTCAACTCAAGTTGTTCGTGTCAAAGAAAGGGCAGCTTATTCAAAGTTACCAAAAAACTAAATTGCAGCCCAAACCACGTATTTTCCAGTTTTTAAAAGTTGAAAACAATAATCCTTAAAACCTGTAAACTCTTGACTTCAATGTAAACCCTTGAGAAGCCATCTTGATGAGTAGTACACTCCAGTTCGTAGGCTTGATCATGTTGTGCAATTTTTGTCACTAAATTTATATTAATAATTAGCATTTATATGTTATTAAATTATTGTCATGTGCATAAATATTAAAAGCATAAAACCTTCATTCTCCTTTTCCAGTAGTTAAAAATTTACTTTGTAAAGATATGATTCATTTGGGGGCAGGCTTTCATAACATAACTACAAAGAGATAATCACAGAACAAAGAAGTTAAAGTTGTTTAAGACGTAAAAGATCTGCATTATTATTTTCCCAATTATGACATAATTTACAAGATCATGTAAAATCCTGCTCCAGCAGTCACTTCTGGAGAGAGGTAAGGAACTTTTAGTGCCTGTGGATAGCTTTAATAGCAGAATTGGGTCACATCTATGGTGTTAATAATGTTAATAAAGATTAACAAGCAAACTCTTGGATTAAAAAGAAAACTTCTAAAACCATATCTGTTTAAAAACCAGAATGTTGAAGCTGGAGGGTGGGAGTCTTTTTTTGTGTTCTATGTTTTAGGTATGTCCTTGACCGGATTTCAAACTTACCTTTGAGGCCATAAAGGCTAAAAGTTTTGTTAATATGAAAGCTGAGACTGGAGAACATTTTATGTGATCCTTTTCCCATAGCATTTCTCAGTTAAGGATTTACTGTCAAGTATAAAACTATGATGATATTTGAGTTTGTTGGAGTACAAGCCTGTATCTTTTGCATGGAATGAGCTTTGCAGGAAGTCAGGAAAACATTTAAACCCCAAACCCACATGTAATTTTACTCATTTTATTTTTATAAAAATATCTGTATTAGTATTGGACTCTCTTTTGGTTTTACTGACAGAGCCAAATGCCTTCTAGAGACCTTCTAAGTGATGCATTCTGGACTCAGGTGGAGGAAGCATACTCCCAAGGGGCACTTAAAACCTGCTGTAAACGTCAACAACAGCTGAGTCAGACTGCGAGATACTGCACTCCAAAGACAAGGGCGCTGGAAGAAGCGTCAGGGCTACAGACTTTTCCCATTTCCCTTTCTGTAGAATGAATCCAGATCAGAAGAAAACATGATGGTGTATAGCACCACCATAGTTTCTAGACTGACAAAACTGTGAAGATCGTGTGATATGCTTTATTCAACTCAAAAAGCAAGTGATTAAAGACAGTGTCAAATCTTGAGTTTCTATAAGGAGAAAACTGGTTCACAAGACTGCAGCAAAGAGTATTCAGTGCTTTCTGTGGTATCAGCAATGCATTAGAGACCAGCAAAATTTGTGGAGAAGATATGACAGTTTGTGTTACAGCTAAAAAAGAAATCCAAAACAAACAAAAAAAAGCTGAGCAAGCTTTTTATTTATATTCAATGGATTAAGAAATATCTCTTAAGCAATATACTACATCAGTCTATTATTCATAGCTAATTTTTTATTGCATTATTGCTCAAAATCTCCAGAGGTGAGACAGCTGAGGATTTCAGCTATGGAGTCCTCAGTACAGGAAAGATATGGACCTGTTGGAGAGGGTCCAGAGAAGGGCCACAAAAGTAGTCAGAAGGCTGGAGCATCTCTCCTATGAGGAAAGGCTGAGAAAGCTGGGGCTGTCCAGCCTGGAGAAGACTTCAAGGAGACCTTATTGTGGCCTTCCAGTTCTTAAAAAGGCCTAAAAGAAAGATGGGGAAAGACCTTTTAGCAGAGCCTGTTGCGATAGAGCGAGGGCTAATGGCTTTAAACTAAAAGAGGAGAGATTCAGGCTAGATGTGAGGAAGAAATTCTTTACAATGAGGGTCATGGAATACTGGAACAGGTTGTGCAGAGAGGTGGTGGATGTGCCATCCTTGGAGACATTCAAGGCCAGGCTGATGTGGTTCTGGGCAACCTGGTCTAGTTGAAGATGTCCCTGCTCATTGCAGGGGAATTGAACTAGATGAGCTTTGAAGGGCCCTTTGAGCCCAAACTATTCTATGATTCTATGATAGTTTTCCACTATACATTCCAGCCAGTTGCATTACGCTTTAGAAAAGCACTAACGATGAATTTCATTTGGTCTTTTTCTGACTGTGAGATCTCATGTAGTGTGAAACAAAATGTTAATCAAAGCAATCTAGATGGACAAGTCATCAGTGCCTCTGAAACAAGCAGATGGATATACACTTTTAACTTGGCAGAAGCGGGGCTTGGGAGGAGGAGGAGAAGATGGAGTTAGAAGACGGGTGTTAAAGATTCGGTGGTACCCCAGTGCAGAGCTGGAGGTTGGCTTCTCTGCTTCTGGGCAGTTGTTGTATCTAAGGTATCTCCCTTATCTCATACTTAAATAACTCCCCCACCAACCATTTGTCAACAAAGAACGTCTAAAGTTTCTGTTATTTCTGCACGTAAGAACGAAGCCTTCTAACAGAAGGCCCTTTGATGCCTCCTGTAACTAATGGCTTATTGCGAAAGTGAACTGGCACAAACCGTTAAGGGGCATGTATTACAAAGCTTTAAAGCTTTTACAGTATGCAGGCTTATCGGTTTTAATCCCATAACACCTAGATTATTCTTAAAATACAGTGTTCAGTTCTGGACCCTATTTACTGCTTTAAATCTTTTAATAAGAGCCTGTGTTATCTAAACTCTTTTGTACACCCTTCATTTCCACTGTACAAGGCAGAATGCTTAGAAAAGGAACATTGGCTTCAGCTGGATTTACTCAAAAAACCTGGAAGTACCAGTTCGGCACCAATATCACTATTTTGGTTAAAGGCATGATTTTTTTTTCTCTTACTGTATTACAATAACCTCTATGTGTGCTACAGCTACAGGTTCGGCAAAGAAGAGATTCAGAGCAGCCCTGCAGAGAAGGACTTGGGGGTGTTGGTCAAAGAGAAAATGAACATGAGCCGGCAGTGTGCGCTCACAGCCCAGAAAGCCAACCGTATCCTGGGCTGCATCAAGAGGAGCGTGACCAGCAGGTCGAAGGAGGTGATCCTGCCCCTCTACTCTGCTCTCGTGAGACCTCACTTGGAGTATTGTGTACAGTTCTGGTGTCCTCAACATAAAAAGGACATGGAACTGTTGGAACAAGTCCAGAGAAGGGCCACGAGGATGATCAGGGGACTGGAGCACCTTCCGTATGGAGACAGGCTGAGAAAGTTGGGGCTGTTCAGCCTGGAGAAGAGAAGGCTGCGTGGAGACCTCATAGCAGCCTTCCAGTATCTGAAGGGGGCCTACAAGGATGCTGGGGAGGGACTATTCATCAGGGACTGCAGTGACAGGACAAGGGGTAACGGGTTAAAACTTAAACAGGGGAAGTTTAGATTGGATATAAGGAAGAAATTCTTTACTGAGAGGGTGGTGAGGCACTGGAATGGGTTGCCCAGGGAGGTTGTGAATGCTCCATCCTTGGCGGTGTTCAAGGCCAGGTTGGATGAGGCCTTGGGTGGCATGGTTTAGTGTGAGGTGTCCCTGCCCATGGCAGGGGGGTTGGAACAAAATGATCTTAAGGTCCTTTCCAACCCTAACTATTCTATGATTCTATGATTCTAAAGCAGATTAAGTTTTATTATACAATTAACTATCTGAAGTTACATTTAACTATCCTAGCGTAAAACATATAAAGAAGTGAAAAAATATACAGTCTGTAAGTAAGTCCCAATATTCCTGTTCTTTGAGCTCTATGCTTTAACAGATTTGGATGATAAATTGGAGGTAGAGCAACAGTAGGAGGCAGTAGCACAGTTAGTTGGTTAGAGGCAGTTGGTTAGTTGGAGGCAGTAGTAGTTAGTTGGTTCAGGAGTGGGAAGGGAAAATCAGAAATTCAAAAATCAGATAAAAGAGAGACCAATAAAAAGAATAGGACTTGTTTCTGACAAGGAAGGAGAGGTTTAGTCACTGTTCTTTATCAAAGCCCATGCATGCCTATCAAGTTCTTTTACCAAAACCATCAGGGCATGCGGCAGAATTCATGGAATTTTAGCAGTACTTTAAAGTAATCTATTTTTCATTTGAAAAATCTGAATCAATTCAAGTTACAATCCAAAGCAAAGAAAATGTATATTTGCTGTGGAAAAATGTACACCAATAGTTTTTCTCATTATTTTATTTGCTAACATGATAATTTCAGGTGCTGCACACAAGTGCGCTAATGTGTGCTGTGGAAGAGTTGTCCCCAGTTGAACCTTATCATATGAAGATGTACACAGTTACAAGCCACATTTGCACTCCATGATTAATTACTAATAATACGTTTGCAGCACGCCTGCAATATATCCTAGCTGATGTGTCTGGTATCATTCTTCTCTCTCAAATTACAAAACACATCAGTCAAGAGCCAACAGGAGCTGGGACATATGGCATCTCAGAGTGGCACAAGCTGCCCAGCTCCACCTGTGCCTGGCCCACCTCAGTGCCAGGAGGGGCCACTGAGTCCCGCCAGCTTCAGAGCATGGGAGCTGTGGATTCAGGCACACTTTTTGGGATGCTGTAGCTCCTGCTCCTACTGCATACCACTTACAACTAGTACATGCTGTGGTTTTGGCACCTATGAGGGATGTAGATAACTGTTGCCTTCTGTATGATTCAGTTCTGCTTGTGTGCATGGCCCGTAAGTGCTACTGATATCTCATGCAGAGTTGCTGGTTTGTAGCTGCCTTTGAACTCATTTAATATTTAATGTTTTACTCAAATCAGTATATTGTTGCAATGCTGCATGGTTTTATGTTTACTTAAAATCTCTCCCTATATATGTTTTAGTTATACCTGAATAATTCTACCAATTACTACGAGAGCTTATGTTATAAAATAATAATTTTAGATGACAAACTCTGCGACAACTGATCTTTTTTTATCTCATGAGGCCCAAGCTTCATGAAAGTTTGCACATCCATCCTATAGTAAGCTTGATACTGCCTGGTAAGCCCATCTAGCTGCAGCTCTTTGTATTTTCTGTCTGCAGCTCTTTGTATTTTTTGATCCCACATATGACACAAGACTAAAAGTGGAATGATTTCTTTGTTACTGTAAGCAGGGGTTCATACCAAATGAGGCGATAATTCCCCTGAATGGGTCACACGGTCCTGCCCTTCTACTGGACCTTCCTGTGTCCTGGGACATCACGCAACTGAGCAGTAAAGCACGGTTAAACTTCACTGATTTTCCTGTCACTGGTCTAGTTGTAACACAATCCAGTTTGCCGTGCAGCCACAGAAATGCTTTTGCAGGCACAAAGGACAGGGCACAGGTGTGAAAATGAGCAGTTTACGGCAGAAGTAGAACCATTATTCTCAGCCCCACAACTGCCTTATTGTGATCTAATCATGAGACTATGATACTCCGCTACTTGAAATTCCACTTAAAAATTAACATTCTGGCAAGCATGGCTGGGTAACATAATCAGGCTTTTAACCGCTCACAAACTGTACAAAGAGGATCAGAAACATTTAAAATGCACAAGTGATCTTTCCATTGCAGCAAATCACAGCAGCCAGACCCAGACTGACATGTTTTATGCTTGCAGTAAGGTCAACTATGTCTGAAGAAATGAAAGGGACCTCTAAAGACATAGCCTAAGAATCTAGAAATTGCTACTCAGAATCCAGATTTCCACTGAAGAATTCCTGGAACTCACCTTTGTCCCACTTTCCCGGCTTCTGCTTCCTATGTTTTTCTTTAAGGCCCACTATCATTGTTACTGATTTGGTTTTGGGTTGGGGTTTTTTTTGTTTTGTTTTGGGGTTTGTTTTTTTTTTTTTTGTTTGTTTTTTTTGTTTTGTTTTTGTTTTGTTTGGGGTTTTGTTTTTGTTTTTTAACATTACTATATTTTTGAAAGCGTGCAATCACAAGAAACACAAAGTGAGTTAAACTTCTGATGCCAAAGACTGCACAGCAGCAGAGAGTGGAATTAAACCCAGGCACTCCACATGGTCTTCAATTAAACAAATCGGGAGTCGGTATTTTTCCCACCTCTTACACAATTCCCTTCTCTAACGCCTGAAACGTGACTTCTAGGGAACTGCTTCAGTGACTTTATGCTGAGTTTAGCTTCAGTTACTGTATCCTTCCTTCAGCTGCAACAGTGGGTGCGTGAAGCAGGATCTGCCCTTGTTCTCTAATACCAGGTTATGCAATCAGATTAAGGAGCCATCTGCAGCACAAACCAAAACTGCGCTATAATCGCGTTCCCGGCTCACGCAGAACTTTGGCTTACGCAGGATCTGTGTCTCCTCGAATCACTCACCGGCCTCCCCGCTACTCCTCTCATCCTCCTGCAAGCTGGAAACGCAGGCCAAGAGATATGGTCAAATATTTCAGTGATTAAATCATTACGCTTCGAGTACGGTCAGCTCAGATGCCGCTTCTGAGATTTAAGGGAGTATTTGCGGCCGTTCAAAAGGAAAGCAAAACCTCACCCTTTACTGCGTCTCCTTTGAAGGCGCTGGAAGAAAGAGAGAAGGTCAGCTTGCTGCTTCTGCCGCTCTGCTGTCGACAGCTGAATCGTTGCATGGCTTAATGCCAATGCATGTCGCTCGTAGTTTTTGTACTCTCAAAACGGAAAATAGTTGCTTTTATCAAGTGTTTTCACAGTCTGTTTTAGCTAGCCGTGTGCACAGCAAGGTCTTGGTTCACTAGTAGCGAAAACGGTTCTGCATTCTTAGTCTTTTTTGTTGTTAAAAGTCATCTTTATTAACAAAAAGCTCTTTTAAATGACAAAGTGGAAACTCGCAAGTCCTCTTTGTTTTCAGAGATCTTTACAAAGGAACGCCAGGCGGACCCCTCGTTGCATGTGGTTTAAAAACATATTTAAACAAAGGCCGGAGCTCGGGCTGTTCTCGACTCAGAGCGGCACCCGGGGGCTGCGACCCGGCTCCCAGGGAGCCACCCGTGACAGAGGGATCGGCGCGGCGGGAGCCGCTTTCCGGCAATGGTTGACAGAAAGAGTGTAAAAGGAAGGAGGCAGCGAGGCAAGAAGGGACGACAAGAAATTAAATCCCAACTCGTAGAAAATCCTGGACAAGTGGCCCGGGTGGCGGAAACACCGGAGCTGGAGCTAGCGCAGAGGGAAGCAGCGAGGGGCACCGCCAGAGTCCGGACAAGGGGAAGCGCGGCCGCCCGATGCGTCCTTGGCGGAGGCACGTTTACGAGCTCGGCGGTGCGGAAGGCAGCGCCGGTTCCTGCCCGGCCTCTACGTTCCGCCCGGCGCCTTTCTCGCCTTCCCGCCTCCGGCCGGGCTGAACTGTCCGCATAGCTGCCTTTCAAATCCCAACGGCCGGCCGCGACAAGGGGGGGAACGAAGGGGAAGAGAATGAACGGGGCCTTTTAAAAAGTGGCTTGAGCAGCTGCCACCCCTCCGCACGGTGGAGCACAGGGTGCGCAGCACGGGCCAGGGCGGACAGGAGCAACCAGCTGCCACCAGGGCGGGACGGCCCCGCCGGCCTGAGCACCGCAAAGCGGCACGGTCAGACCCCGGCACTGCGCGGCGCGCCCCCCGCGGTCCCGCCCGCCCGCGCTCCCGCCGGCGTCGCGCAGCAGCTCGGGAGCGGTAGTTCTCCCGCCGCGGCGGGAGCGGAGGGGTCGGTGGGGCAGGACTGCATTTCCCGTGGCGCCCCGCGGCGGGGAGCCGGCATGCGCGGCGGGCGGGGCGGGGCGGAGCGGCGGGCAGGTTGCTGTTGTTACATAGGAAACAGCTGAAGAGTCTCCACATGACAGGGGGGGAAGGAGGAAGTGGGGCGACCCGTGGGGCGCCGCCGCTGCTGCTCTGGTAGCTGCAGGGTTCGAGCAACGCAGCCGACGGGGAGAGCCCTTCCCGCGACGTGCGGACTGGCCGCCCTCGGGGGCGAGTTTGCACCCCGGTGCCGCCGCTGAGAGGAGGCGGACGAGCGGGCAGAGAGCGGGAGAGCGCTCCCCCGGGCCGCGGCGTCTCGCCGGGGAAGTTCGGTGCGGGGCGGGATCCCGCCTCCTTCCCCTGGGCTTCCCGCCGGCTGCGGCGGTGGCGCCGGGCATGAACGGCTTCGCCCCCGAGGAGGTGACCCAGCGCGGGGCGGACCCTGCCGCAGCCGCTGCCGCTGTGGTGGGCAATGCGAGTTCCGCCGTGGAGGTGCCGCCGCCGCCGCCAGCGCCGCCGGGGCTGGGTCCGGCCGTAGCCGCCGCCGCGGGCTTGGTGGGCGCCGGGGGTGCGGGTGGCCCCGGGGCAGGGCAGCTGTGCTGCCTGCGGGAGGAGGGGGAGCGGTGCGGCCGCGCCGCCGGCAACGCCAGCTTCAGCAAGCGGATCCAGAAGAGCATCTCGCAGAAGAAGGTGAAGATCGAGCTGGACAAGAGCGTAAGTCCGGGCAGGGGAGGATGCCACTCACAGGGGCCGGGGCTGCAGCGTGGCAGGCGGACAAAAGCGGCCGGTGGGTCCCGGCGGTGCGTGCTTGGGCAGCGGCGGCGGGTCAGACCCCAGTCCCCACTCCCTCCGGCGGGGTACTCCCATGCCTTAGTTGATTTGGGGGCTTTTAATAAAGTTTAGGTTTGATTTTGGTTTGGTTTTTGGCGATGGGGAAGTGGTGTTTCCCCCTTTCGCCCCTTTTTCCGTAGCACGGTGGAGTTTGGCTAGCGCTGCAGGAGCGCGGCCTGAAAGTACTCTTCCTTTGCAGGAGGAGCAGGGGGAGAGCGCTGGCCCCTCCTGCCTGCTCCTGGGGTCTCCTTCCAGCTCCCAGGAGCGGGGGGCACGGGCTGCGCTTCCCCCAGCGCAGCTGGAGCGGGAAGCAGCGTGGCTGGGCAGCGCCCCGCCTCCCCGGAGCGGAGCCCGCATGGCTCCCGCCGCGCTAGTTTGTGTCTGTTCCTGGCGAACGCCGCGCTCGGCTGCTCCGCCTCGTGTTGCAATGTTGCACGTCTCCCCTTGCCACTGTATCTTCCGCTCGGCAGCCATCAGGCGCAGCGCGGCTCGACCCGGCACGGCCGGGCACGGGAGCGGGGAACACCCCGTTTCGGAGGTGTGCTTGCTCTGGCCCCGTACCACAGGTTTTTCCGGCGTGGGGCAAGGTTGCTTAAAATGTGCGGTAGCGGACGTGAGTACTCGCGTCTCGGCCCGCGGGACCCCTGCAACCACCACAGCCCGGGCCGGGAGTGCCTCGCTCCGCAGGCGCGATTCCTAAGCGGGGTCCGTGCCTTCTTTGCCGTGAAAGTCGGTGTTGGTACGTGCTGAAGTGCTCCCCAGAGTGTGCAGGCCCGCACAAAGGGAAACATAAAGAAAGGGAAAAAATGCCCCAAAAAGTGTGTTGCTTGACCTGGCTAGGCAGTGGAAGTGAAACAAGAGGTGGGAGGCTATAAATGGGAAATTGGAGCCGGCATTTTGTCCTCCAAAGAACACCTGAAAGCTCGTGTTTGTTTGCTTCCCGATCCCCGAGTTGTGGTGCGTGGCTGGAGGGAGGGTTGTACGCTTGTGTGTCTGCAGCCTGTTACTGCTGAACCAGTAGATCGCAGCACTTCGGCTTCCCCTGGCCAAGCCGGTGGCAGTGAGCTGCAGCACAGCACACTGTTGAGAAGAACCCGGTAGAAAGCCTTTCTCGACGCAGTTAATGTGACTGCGGTTGCTGAAGGGTTGTCTCTGTATGTGCATTTATATTGTCAGTGGGAGATTCTGACGTGAGTTTGACTGAAAGACGCCGAATTACTCTTCCAGGCAAGACATCTGTATATTTGTGACTTCCACAAAAACTTAATTCAGAGTGTGAGAAATAGAAGAAAGAGGAAAGGCAGCGATGATGATGGTGACTCACCCGTGCAAGACATCGACACTCCAGAGGTAGCTAAGTAGTTGTTTGGTTTGGTGGGGGGTTTTTTTCCTAACTGTCCTGTTAAGCTTGTTGTTAACGACTACCAAGTCCACACGGACACCACTTTCTTACAGCTCTCTTTACTTTGGGACGTGTGGGAAAGACTCTTGATTCACTCTTAATAGAACAAAATCTCGCAGAATCTTACAGTATATTTTCTGTATTAATTGTGCATAGTAGAATGAACAAGAGTCTGCATGTGATTTTTAAGTGTTCGCTAGTTCTCTCAGAAAACAGCTGTTTCCAGCTTTCTTTTTGGTGCTTCCTCTCCAGAGTGGTGCTTTGCCACATAACAACAAACTCTGTCTTCACAGGAGTTGACAATTTCAAGGGAATTGCACACGGGGCTTGGGGTATTGTCTGTGCCCCATCCCTCTGATCCTTTACTCTGTGCTCAGTGTGCTGGAGATGGCTCTTGCAGTTACTCTGTTGCCTGAGTCACGTTAAACACAGTTTAACAACGGTAGGTCTGTGTTTTTACCTTGTTGTTGGGGGAAGAGACATTCAGGGAGTTGTGCTAGACAAGAAGGTGGTGTTTTTCCCACCTGTTTTCTCCACTGCAGACCAGTGAAACTTCACCCATTAAAAAAGTGAACTGCAGTTTTAAACCATTCTCAGAGCACGGTAGGAGAGACTGCACCAAAGGCTCCCTTTTTTTTTCCTCTACATGTGCTCTGGATTATTTCTGCTACAGCCTGGCTTAGTGGGTGCTCTTCAGTGTGGTAATTCTGAGCAGAGGCTGTCATGCCTGCCTGGTCCTTTCTGAGAGAGATTTTTAAAGCATTCAAACACTGCTCCATAATTGTTAATTTAATGGCATCCTTATGGTCAGCATCTGTAGATAGCAGCAGCATAAGTGATGAAACTTTGTACAAGAATCTGTGTCTAAAGGCACGTGGCTCCAGTCCGAAGGCTCTGGCTAAGAGGATTTTAAGGAATTGGGAGTAGTTTGATGTTGGGCTGTGTTGTTTGTCTGTTAAATATCTGGGACTGCTTCTTTGAGAGTTCTGTCTGAAGCTAATGATCTGTGTGACTTCAGGTAGCTCTCTGGCACAGTGGTAATCGCAGCTCGCTTGCAAGCCTGTTTTGTTTTCTCATGAAAGAATTATTAAACATGTCACAACTGATGGATATCTCTAGGACAAGAAGGCAAGCTTTTTCTATTAATGGTACTACTGAGGGAAATAAACCTGCCTGGGAAGTATTTTTGAGGAGTTTCAGCTGGTCATTTGGATAAGGGCAGTATGTTCATCCCACGTGATTACTGCATGCGTTAGGTGCCCATTGGCCCTTGATTTTCTTTATTTTCAATTGTTATCCAGT
The DNA here is from genome assembly GCF_963264785.1 of Psittacula echo. Classification (NCBI taxonomy): domain Eukaryota; kingdom Metazoa; phylum Chordata; class Aves; order Psittaciformes; family Psittacidae; genus Psittacula; species Psittacula echo. The sequence goes on along the minus strand of NC_137735.1, from coordinate 40,348,266 downwards.
CTACTAAGGAAAAAGTAAAAAAAGTATCATTCTTCTGAAGACTTGTAAAGCCTTCCTGTTTCCATCTCAGTCAGGACCATCATTACATGTTAGAAGTAGCTCCTACAGGAGGGGAAGAGGCTTCTGCAGTACTGGTACCTTCTGTGACTTGATGGAAAGCTGCCAGTACTCCTCTGTGTGATACTCTGGGGTGTGGATTCCCCACTGTGACTTGGGAAGTGGAATTTGTGCCATGTAAGCTTTAGAACACCAAAAGATACCTACCCATCCTCTGTCATGGAAGGCTGCATCACATAAAGTCTGGCCAGATTATGTATGTAGTATGATAAGTATGCAGTAGCACTGCTTTTCTTTAAGTGTTCTATAGTGAGACTGCTAAATGAATTTAAAGCAAAAGCAATCTTTAATGCAGTGAGTTTGAAGAATGCTATTGTAATTGCCACCGATATAGCAGGCTTTCTCATTCAGCCTGCTTTCTCAGCTTACTTTCCCACTCAGTTATCTGGTTAAGCCCTTTTCCATTGTCAAGGAGGGTGAGAGGAAGGTAAGCTGCTGCTGGAAGAAGTGACTGTTGATCAGAGTTTATGGGATTCAAAACTGGCGGAGTACTGGGTTACGGTTGTGTATTTGTGTCCCTAAGAGGACCTTGTGCAAATCTCTCAACTGTCCACTCGCGCTGAAACACAGTTTGGCTGGTTACACCCATGCACATAACTCCTGCATTGTGCTTATATAGCAGGAGTACATTTGGAGAGCAAGAACAGCTGTTTTCTTCTCTCACCTCAGGCCAAGAAAAACTTTGCACTCTAGACTTTTTCCTGATTCTAATACATGCTATTTCATGGTGTGGATGTGCCATATCTTGCATGGAACTTGTGTTAAAAAAAAAAAAAAAAAAAAATCAAAAAAAAATGACAATATAGGGCCCTCCTTTGACTCAGCATCTTCATAGATGCTATATGAAAGTTGTTACTGGGCCTTGTGTTGTCATGCTTGAACTGGGGAACAAACAGAAAACCCAGTGAATTCTGAATACTGTCCACAGCTAAAGGACGGCAGAGCCATGCTTGGTAACGATAAAATGCTCTTAAACTGAGGTGGGGTGTTTTCCTTTCTGCTGGAAGGTGCAGGGTGGAGTTTGTTTTTTGTCAAAATGAGATCTGCTGGGCTGACTGTTTTCACTTGTGTGTCTGTGAGATTCCAAAATGTTTTTGAGAGGCAAACTAGAAATGATTGAATCATTTTCAGTTGCATTAAATTTCCTCCCCTTCCCCCTCCTTTTCTTCTAGGTTGACTTATATCAGTTACAAGTAAACACACTTCGAAGGTACAAAAGACACTTCAAGCTACAGACCAGACCAGGACTTAACAAAGCACAGCTTGTTGAAGTACGTACGAGTGTTTGTTCCATAATAGAAAATGCAACTTGCCATAGCGTGTGGTTTTCTATACAATGTGATGCTTGCATAAAGAGCATGTGTAATCTGGCTTTTAGGAGAACAAAAGGGAACTGCTTATCTGGTTTCCTTCACTGGCCACAGCTCCTGAGCCAAGTAAATCAAAAGTAAAAGTTTTTTCCAGAGGTGGGACTCTTCTGAAAGAAGCGTGTGCTGCTTAAAAACATGAAGTGTTGAGTTAGAGCAGTAAGATGATCTGCATGTCCCTGAGTATCATAGAATCATGCATTTACAGTCTGTGCATCAGTCACGCCTTCACCTGAAGTGTCCTGCTGAAAGAACTAGAAACTGAGAGGTGGCAGCGAAGTTCTAGCAAGGTTCAGAGTTTGCTTTAGAAAGCTAGTTACTGCAAGCATGTTCTGCATATGTAAAGTACGTAAACCTGAAAAAAACAGGGTTCTACTAATAATTAATTCTGTTGATTAAAATCGCTGGGATCTGCTATCAGAAAAATGGAACTTTATGAAATTAAGGGTTTTTATTAAGATCCTAAAAGTGCTGGAGCTGTGCGAGTACAGCTGTACATAAGCATCTTTGCAGCTTAAAAGTATAATTTTAAGGAATTCTGTGCTACAAAGATGCAGTTACAGCATGCTGATGTAAATATGTGGGGGAACTGGTGTTGTGGTTTAAGCCACGACAGCTGGTTGCCCTCTTCTTAAAAGGGAGGTATAGCAACTGTTTTTTCACTTCTGTGCAGAGATACTCAGTTATACTCCAGTGCAGATATTTTGTTGGTCTGTCCCTTAATTTGTGTGGATTAAAGGTGAGATTCTTAAATATATGGGAGATCTCAAGGCTGAGCTGCTGCCACTACGAGTAAGAATGTAAAATCGGACTTCTGTTTTCTTGTATGTGAGTTGAGGTACAGCTAGCTTTTGAATTAGCAGTAACATGATTTGAAAAAGCACAAGCTGTTTTTGTTCTGCACAGCTGGCATTTTTAAGTGTCTGCTTTAGGTATCTCTCTAGATATTTGCACTGGGTTATTCTTACTGCATGGTGTGCACCAGCAAAGCTGCTTCTGTCATGTGCTTGGTTTGACTGACATGCAGGTCTTCGTGAACATTAGCTGCAGAACTTGTGTAGTTTACAGTACATGTGGTTCCTTGTAACCTATCCTAACATACCATAGATGCTCCTCTGGCTGTTACTTAAAGTTCACCTCAAAGGACTCTGTCAAACTACTTCTTTGTGATGTCTTTTTTTTAGGAAGATGGAGTTTAGAAAGCTTCCTAACTTGTTAACTAGGCTAAACTTTATAAACTTTATACCTATATCCTATATGGCTTGTAGTATATAGTGGTAGTTAAATGAGCAATTCCATGTTTCTTGCTTGCTAATTTCAGTCTAACAAAATATTCTGCAGAAAGCCAGAGGATAGACTTGGGCAGGTAGAGTATTTTGCATGCTTTCTTTTAGAGCTGATGTTCATTGTGGTGAAGGCAAAGACTTCTGGAATGGAGTGGAATAACAAAAAAATGATTAAAAAACTGTTTAGAAATTGTCATATTTTAGTGTTCCAGCACAGTGAATTTTCAGTGATAGCATTTTGAAGATCTGAATGTTCACTTACAAATTTTGAAGATTCTTGAATTGTCTTGGATGCTTCTGTCTGTGACTTGATACAGACATAGCCTCATGCCCCCCAACCTGAGTGATGAGCAATAGCCTCCCATTTCTGTGCCGTTGCTCTGTTGATATTCTACAATTACTACTTGCTTTATAGTTTTATAGTTAAACTACACAGATGTAACAATACTCCTGTGCTTGTTTTGAGAACTCCATCACCCCCTAATTTGGAAATTAGGGTATACAATTTGCTATATTTAGTGCATAATTCTCAATGAAATGGTTCCTGTTTATCTTTTTTATTACTATTAAAGACTTTTGAAGAGAGGTAGCTTTTTTTAAGCTGCTTGATTAATCTTTTAAAGTTTAATGTAGTCAATTTCAGTCTGAAACTTCAGTTACTGCATATGGGAGTGGTTATTTAATTTCCTTGCATTCTTCCTTTATAGATAATTGGCTGCCACTTTAGGACAATTCCAGTGAATGAAAAGGACACCTTAACATATTTCATCTACTCGGTGAAGAATGAAAAGAACAAGCCAGATCTAAAGATGGATAGTGGGGTTCATTAGACGGAAAAGGTTGGGACTGAGACTCAGGCTGCAAATCAAAAGACTGAGGTTTTGTTGATATGCAGAAGCTTTCTTTGTAACTTTTTCTTCCCAGAGACTTTGTCTCTGTTTTATTTTTCATAACCTTGCTGATTTGTTTGAAAACCATCTCTTATGAAACAAATTTCCTCAGCAAAAGTATTTTAAATAAATATCACTGATACTGTTGCTCGAGTGGGTGTGTCTGTAACTTATTGAGTTACTTGTACCTAATAGTTAAGCTTTGACTAACTATGTAATAATATTAAAATATTTTTCAATTAAAGTGTGCCAAGAATATATTTATGAATGTACTTCAAGTTCTCATGATGCAATGCCTTTAAAAAAAACCCCAAAGCTGTAGCTGACTTGGCAATAGGTTCCTTTTCCTAAGGTAAAAGGCTTTAAATTACAGCTCCAGTTGTTAAGCTGGGCAGAAGTGGTTGAATGACATTTTATTTTTCCCCTTGAAACAGGAATTGATGGGGGCTTTTCTGTTGCGTGTATTCATCTTGTCACTGCTGGGATATGTGCTTCCAAGCACTGAGGCCTTCTTGCTCCTGTATAAAATGGTGAAAAAAATGCAGCTCTGAAATTTCTAAGCTATAAGTAGGATGAAAAGACTGCTGCAGCTTACTGTGCTGAGAAATCCTTCCACTCGGTAAGAAATCCTTTAGCTGCTGACTTCTCCATTCGTCTACATAGACTGCTGCTAAGAACTTAATTGGAGAATGGAAGATGGAGTCTATGCTGGGTCAATATAGTATCTTCTAATAGGCTTACTGTTTCTTTTTCATTGCATGCATTAGCTCAGGCCTGTTAAAAATATAAAAACAAAAAACCCTAAACAAAACTTATGATAACACATATGAGAAATATCCAGCAATACTTTTGCTTTTAAGTGAGTATCTTAGTAAAGTCTGATGTTGAACATGATATTATGAATGCCTTTTTATTGTCATTTAACTGTTGTGCCAGTCTAAATGTGTGGTGTGTGGAATATGATTTTTCTTCTTTAAATGACACATAAATTGAAGAAAAGGTGGAAGGGAAACAGTTCTTAAAGCAGAAGAGAACACAGCTTCAGCTTTTTCAGTTAGCATTTGTTGCAACTCTTAGCCATAGCTAATGTTGAAAAGGTTTTTCTTAATTTGGGCAAAAAGGAGAAAGCCATATTTGTGTGGTTTAATTCGTTCAATGTTAACCTTGTGAGTGTTTTGAAAACTACTATTTTGCTGGCATCACTATAACTAAGATGCTGCAGTGTGCTTTTTCTGACCTGTGGCAGTTGCATTGAACTGAATGATGATAAACCATAAAACCTAACCTCAAACTGGCTGCCTTCCCAGTAGCTCTCAGTGGTCTTATTTCTTTCACTTGCAGTGTCTTATATATTTCCACAATAAAGTTCTGCAGTGTTGGCTGCAGTTCAAGACAGTGATACCTAGCTAGTAGCAGCTAAAATTGGTATTCCTTTGAAGAGCTGTTTTAGTGCCCATTTCACTAGAGAGACTGTGAAGTTTGCTAAATATCTGCACAAATTCAGCTTGTCACATTTAAAGTATAAACAGCCAGGCGAGCCTGGCCCTGGGTAGGACATCCAAAGGACAAAAGCTTTTTCTCTTGAGTGCCTGGCAGGGGTGAGTGTTCTCACCTAGGCCTGGCAGGACACATACAAGAAGCTTTGGGAGGAAAGGAGAGAAACAAAAGCAAGTTTCTATGGGAAATCAGTCTTAAAGTAGTACCCTAAAGTGACCATATCCTGCTACATGTGGAAAGCAGTAGAATTTTGCTCCAGTGGATTATGGGTTTTCCAGGAGGGCGGGAGGAAAGTGACTGAGAACCACCTACTAACTTTACCACCCAGATTTACATCTGCCTTATTTTTTTTGCTACTGCTGCTTTGGAAAGCTGTGAATGCCAGGCATATGTGACATGATTCCTGTAGATACTAGATGGCACAACTGATAGAAGTTATGTGCCCTTGTTGCTGCTAGAAGGTTATAGAGGACTTTGCACAAGAGCAGATACCATGTGTTTTTTTTAGCAGAGCACTGACTTTAGATATTTTGACTGTGAGTTGTCAGATTTATGGGGTTTTTTACCCTTAATTGACGATTTGGTAGGAAGCCTAAAAGACTTGAGAATAATTACAGAAACCAGGCTTAAAAAGCCTGGTGACACAAACTGTTTGTTTAACAGTCAGTAGCCTAAAAATTACTTGGCAAAAATAGTATGCACAGATTTACTTGAAACATTTATTATTAGCTATGTATAATCACCTCCCTCCCTCACCATCCAACCCTGGTTTACTAACAGAGGAAGAAAAATAGTTATTGTGATATTTCATAATGCATGTGAAATAAGTCTGGCAAGCTAGTGGTAGCAGGTTTTGTGGTGTAATGGTTTAAGATTATTAGATAAATAGTACACTTTTTGGCTGGAAAAGACTAAATAGTTACTTCAGTACTACACACCTTCCGTATGACTTGATAGCCAAAGAGTATGTAAAGCAATAAGCTGGGTTTATTGCCTATAAGCCTGTTTTGTTCAAGTGGTTTTCCTTAAACTTACAAAGGGACATAAATTTTTGGCTGTTTTTCTCTTGTACTGCAGTCGGTGTTGGCAGTCACTGAGAGGTGACTACAGCCTAGATCATGGTAACTCTTAAACATTAAGATGATTGCTTCTAATATTTTGAGATACCTCTTTGTCTTCCCTTCCCTAGCTATTGCCTTACAGGGCTAGCCCAAAAATAAAAAGCCAGCATTAAAACTTAATTGTGGAGTACTGTATTTCAAACAAGGCTTGATTAAAAAAGCTGCTTAAGTGTGGATTTTTACGTTGCCTTAATAGACTAAATTAGTCCTGTCTTCTTTAGATGTCTTTCTGGAGATATATATATATATATATGCTATTGTAAGTGTTCTAGCATTTTTAATGCTCAATGTTAAGATAAGCAATTTAAGAGCAATTAATAAGCAATTAATTTTACAGAGTGCATAGTTAACGCAGGTGACCAGTTGCACATATAAATCTGCTTTAGTGTACTAGTAATGTGCATTTTGTCTACTTCTCCCCACACCTTCACCCCATGGAATTTTTAAATGTGAAATTTTGCCTTTTGTAGGTGCATGTAATTTTAAGATGTTTAGGTAGACTGTAGTAGCCTGTCTGCAGAACTGCCAGGGACAGAGTAGCTTCAGCTTAAAGCAGCATTAAGTGTGTGATGGCAAAGCAATAGGAAGCTGTACAGTAGTGAGTTGCTACAAGAGTCACCTTCCTAATGACATGAAGGCTTAGGCTTCAAGTTTCTTCATCCAGGCTTGTTGAGAATGTTGGGCTGAGTAACAAAGTTAGGCTTTTTGCTGGGGGATGAATATTAGAAAGCATTACGAGCTTGTACAGTCTTTTACACCATTATGGAAATTTAAGTCAGCTTCCAAATTTGAAAGAACTTTCATATTTGAGATTATGAAAAGGTATAGAAAAGATTTTTTTCTACAGTGTAAAAAGAGGCACTGTCTTGTGGTTAGAATGAAGTTTTATTCTGGTGGTGGTTTTGTTTTCTCCCTTGAAAGCACTGTTATATGGCTGTAGAATGATATCTGTTGTCTTCACTGGCAGACTTGATATCCATCACTGACTGTTGCAGGGGATCACAAAAGATATCTTCGGTCCAAAGAAAATAGCCCTGAAAGGTATTATCAGATATTTCAATAATTAGATCATTGGCTTATCAGATCTTTAACGTGGCGTGCATGTCTAGTTGTTGATTTTTTAGCTTATGATGGGGTATTCATAAGATTACTGTGTTTGTGGGTTGCACTTCCAGCAATGCACATCCAACTGCAGGTCTAGATGTAGATACTGCATTTCTACCTCTGCTGGCCTGATCTGGAAGAGATGGCAAAACTTTTTACTGCCTGAACAGTGCAGACTCCATCCTGGAATTTTATCTTTGAGAAAGTAAACTTATAAAATACATAATATTATATTAAAAAAGCATGTGCATGAATTCGGCATGCACAAGCGTACTGCTTAGTGCAATTTGTCCTGAGAGTAGTCCTGCAGTGTAGGTTGTCTGTACCTCAGGATGGTTCAAGTAAAACCTTATGTATTTGTATCAAAGTCAGAGGCTTTATTAGGCTGCTCAAAGTTCAGAGATTGAAGCTGGGCACCCAAAGTGTGCTTCAGGGTGAGGATACCATAGCTGGTTTTAGGGAAAGTGAAAGATGAAAAACTTATTTAAACTGCATTCAGTTTGAACATGAGGTTTGTAGCTGCAGAAATCATTCCCACTTGGTTCAGACATAGTCCCCTACAGGAGTGCTGAAAAGTTGCCTTTTATTGGATTTTAGGGGACATCAGAAACTTGTGTAGTAAGAGGAGCACATATTAAAAGTAATTTTTGCTTGCCTGTATAATGCCGTTACATTCTAGTGTCCCTGAAGCATTAGTAAGTTTTGCAGTGTTGATATTTTTAATCTAAATTTCCTGAATAAAAGATGTTGCTGGAAAGCTGAATTAAATAATACATCTTAATACATTTTATTACTTCAAGCCAGTATGGGCCGGTGATGTTTATTAACTCAATATTAATTTTGTGGTGTACATTCTTTCTGTAAAACAACAACAGCAAAACCCATGTTCAGCGAGAACTTCACTATGGAGCTTTGTCAGCAGTGCCAGCGAGCTAGAGAAGTGTTTATGTTCTTGGGCTAAATCTTCACCCTCCCTTGCAGGCATTTGTTTGTGAACCTCTGTTCTCCTTTTTTGCTTTCCTACTTTAAACAGCTGTCTTTACAGAATCATTTATTCAACTGACATATGTGCATATGCCTTAGAATAGCAATACGGTTCTTTAATGCATAACAGAAATCTAATAGTTTTGTTTATGGTCCTGAAATCTTTGCAAAGTGCTGTGAATAAGGATTTGATGTAGTTCTTATGCTCAGTTTAGATCAAACAGAAGAGTAAAAAGTTGGGTGATTTAAATGCTGAAGTCCCCTATAATAGGATATGGAGGTTTACACCATAAGCAAGTCCTAGGTGAGACCCTGTAAAACAAAACCTGAAAACTGTCTGTGCAGTAGGTAATTGGCTCTCTCAACATTATTTCAAACCATGTGAGGTGATGCATTTCTTTAAAATGGTTGCTTATTCCATCATGTAAAACAATGGATATATAATGGATATATAGACTCATCTATCGGCCTGACCCAGTCTCAAGGGAGGTGTGTTGCCTACCAGGGGCATAGATCAGGCAGAGAGGCTGCCTGCTCTAGTAAGTCGCACGGACTATTACCCACTTCTAGTGATCCATGTGGGTGCTAGTGATGTTGATAGCAGTAGCCTGGAGAACATAAAGAAGGACTACAGAGCCCTGGGAGAGGGGGTTAGGGGCTCTGGAGCTCAGATTGTCTTTTCATCAATTCTCCAGGATACAGGGGGAGACCTTAAAAAAGCTAGGAGGATTGGCCAGGTTAATAAATGGTTAAAAGGATGGTGCCATAGTCAGGGGTTTGGGTGTCTTGAATACGGGACCCAAGTTAGTAGGCCAGGTCTACTGGGGGCTGGTTGAGCTGATCTGACAAAAAAGAGGAAGAGAGGTTTTGGTAGGAGGCTTGCCAAGCTGGTCAAGGATGCTTTAAACTAGATGTGTTGGGGGAGGGTGGCATCGTTCCATCCCAACACACCCAGTCAGTTGGCAGCACCTACAATAAATGCTCGGAGCGATGCAGAGATATTCCAGCCGCTCCAGCCAATGAGCCGGCTTCATTTGGAGCTCTGCTCTGGTGCCTCTATACAAACGCCCGTAGCATGGGAAACAAACAAGAGGAATTAGAGATGTGTGCACGACTATGGGAGTATGATATAGTAGGCATCACAGAAACATGGTGGGATGGCTTCTGTGACTGGAGTGTTGGAATGGAAGGTTACAGGCTCTTTAGAAAAGACAGGCCTGGCAGGTTGGGAGGAGGAGTTGCTTTTTATGTTACGGATAGGCTGGAGAGTATGGAACTCTGTCTGGGGATGAGTGAGCAGTCAACAGAGAGTTTGTGGGTCAGGGTTAAAGGGATAGCAGCGATGGGGGACATTACTGTGGGGATCTGTTACAGACTGCCTGATCAAGAGGAATCTGTGGATGAAGTGCTCTATAGGCAGATAGGAACAGCCTCACGCTCACAGGCCCTTGTTCTCATGGGAGACTTCAACCACCCTGACATCTGTTGGAGTGAAGGTACAGCCCGGCACAAGCAATCCAGGAGGTTCCTCGATTGTGTGGAAGACAACTTCCTTCTGCAAGTAACAGAGGAGCCAACAAGGAGAGGTGCCATGCTTGACCTCGTGCTCACCAGCAGGGAAAGGCTGGTTGGAAACGTGACGCTCCAGGGCAGCCTTGGTTGCAGTGACCATGAGATGGTCGAATTCGAGATCCTCAGGACAGTGAGAAGAGCGTGCAGCAAGCTCACTGCAATGGACTTCAAGAGAGCAGACTTTGGCCTCTTCAGGAGCCTGCTTAGTAAGGTTCCATGGGATACAGCCCTAGAGGGCAGGGGGGCCCAAGACTGTTGGTTGATATTCAAGGATCACCTGCTCCAAGCTCAGGAGTGTTGCATCCCAACTAGAAGGAAGTGCAGCAGGAGGGCCAGGAGACCTCCTTGGATGGATAAGGAGCTGCTCAGGAAAATTCAAAGGGAAAAAGAGGCTTATAGAAGGTGGAAGCAGGGACAGGCAGCCTGGGAAGAATACAGGGATGCTGTCTGGGAAGCTAGGGACCAGGTGAGGAAGGCTAAGGCCCAGTTAGAATTGAACTTGGCTAAGGATATTAAGGATAACAGGAAGGGATTCTATAGGTACGTAGCGAGTAAGAGACAGACTAGGGACAATGTAGACCCCCTCCGGAAGATATCAGGAGAACTGGCTACCCAGGATTTGGAGAAGGCTGAGGTTCTTAATGACTTCTTTGCCTTGGTCTTGACTGGCAAAGGCTCTGACCTCACCACTCAAGTCTTGGAAGGCGAACGCAGGGACTGTGAGAATGAAGACCCTAGGCCCACTGTAGGAGAGGATCTGGTTCGAGACCATCTTAAGAACCTGAACATACACAAGTGCATGGGACCTGATGAAATCCATCCGTGGGTCCTGAAGGAGCTGGCGAATGAAGTTGCTAAGCCACTGGCCATCATATTTGAAAAATCATGACAGTCAGGTGAAGTTCCCAACGACTGGAAGAAGGGAAATATAACCCCCATTTTCAAGAAAGGGAAAATGGATGACCCGGGGAATTACAGACCAGTCAGTCTCACCTCTGTGCCTGGCAAAATCTTGGAGCAGATTCTCCTGGAAGGCATGCTAAGGCACATGAAAAACAAGGAGGTGGTTGGTGACAGCCAGCATGGCTTCACTAAGGGGAAATCCTGCCTGACCAATTTGGTGGCCTTCTATGATGGGGCTATGGAACTGATGGACAGGGGCAGAGCAGCTGACGTCATCTACCTGGACTTGTGCAAAGCCTTCGACACTGTCCCACACGACATCCTTGTCTCTAAATTGGAGAGACATCAATTTGATGGGTGGACCACTCGGTGGATAAAGAACTGGCTGCATGGCCGCATGCAAAGAGTTGTGGTCAATGGCTCCATGTCCGGCTGGAGACCGGTAACGAGTGGTGTCCCTCAGGGATCAGTGTTGGGACTGGTCTTGTTCAATATCTTTGTCGGTGACATGGACAGTGGGATTGAGTGCGCCCTCAGCAAGTTTGCCGATGACACCAAGCTGTGTGGTTCAGTTGATACGCCGGAGGGAAGGGATGCCATCCAGAGGGACTTTGATGCGCTTGTGAGGTGGGCTGATGCCAACCTTATGAAGTTTAACCATGCCAAGTGCAAGGTCCTACACCTGGGTCGGAGCAATCCCAGGCACAGCTACAGGTTGGGCAGAGAAGAGATTCAGAGCAGCCCTGCAGAGAAGGACTTGGGGGTGTTGGTCAAAGAGAAAATGAACATGAGCCGGCTTCAGTGTGTGCTCGCAGCCCAGAAAGCCAACCATATCCTGGGCTGCATCAAGAGGAGTGTGACCAGCAGGTCGAAGGAGGTGATCCTGCCCCTCTACTCTGCTCTCGTGAGACCTCACTTGGAGTATTGTGTGCAGTTCTGGTGTCCTCAACATAAAAAGGACATGGAACTGTTGGAACAAGTCCAGAGGAGGGCCACGAGGATGATCAGGGGACTGCAGCACCTCCCATATGGAGACAGGCTGAGAAAGTTGGGGCTGTTCAGCCTGGAGAAGAGAAGGCTGCATGGAGACCTCATAGCAGCCTTCCAGTATCTGAAGGGGGCCTACAAGGATGCTGGGGAGGGACTCTTCATCAGGGACTGTAGTGACAGGACAAGGGGTAACGGGTTAAAACTTAAACAGGGGAACTTTAGATTGGCTCTAAGGAAGAAATTCTTTACTGTTAGGGTGGTGAGGCACTGGAATGGGTTGCCCAGGGAGGTTGTGAATGCTCCATCCCTGGCAGTGTTCAAGGCCAGGTTGGATGAGGCCTTGGGTGGCATGGTTTAGTGTGAGGTGTCCCTGCCCATGGCAGGAGGGTTGGAACTAGATGATCTTAAGGTCCTTTCCAACCCTAACTATTCTATGATTCTATAATGAGCAGTCACACAGAACAGCATGGGTTTATATAAAATGAGTGTGGTCTTACTTTGGGCAGCAGAGCAATTCATTCCAGCTGCAGTAACAGATCACGTCACAGCCCTTCCCTTCCCAAAAGTGATTTTGCAGACCATCATCGATTTGGCGAAGGTTCTCCATGCTGTCCGGGATGCTGTCACAGTTGTGGTCTTTGAGGGCTCTCCTGTAACAAGAGGGATGCCGGGAAGGTGCCGCAGGGGTACCCAGGAGGGTGCTCAGCAGAAGCAGCGCTGAGACCATCTTCATTTTTGCCAAGCTTCCTGTGGCAGGGTGCTAAAGAGATATAAGGTACATGACACTGGTATAGCTGCTGAACAGATCCCCCAGTTTGCTCTCTGGCTTGCATCTCTCTGTTGTTTTCATTTTTTCCTGTGAACTTTTAGAGGTGTTTGAGCCTGAGTTCTGGAGAGTGTTTTCTCCTAGGAGGTAAATAATATTGCAGCAGAATTGATATTCATTACTTTCTGTGCAACCTTGGGAATCCTTTCATTGGGAATTGGAGCTTCTGTTGCTGGCAATTTTGTTGTTTCTGTGGCCTCTCACCTTGAGAAAATTGCTTTGAGCTGGCCGTGTTCTCTCAGTGGTGTGAGGGACTCTATTGATTGCTACTAAACCAGGGGAAAAGGTCTGCCTTTGTTGCCTTGCCTTCCTCGCTGTGTTGCTTCTCCAAACAAGAATCACTCACACAGAAATAATAATCTCTTTCCCCGTCAAAGTTGTGAAAAAACTGTATGCTGATTGAATGCTCTGACATGGGCTGCTGGAGAAGCTGAAGCACTAACAACAGCAAACAGAGCTGAAGCTCTCTGCAGGGCTGCCAGGTGCCACTGTCCTGGACTGCAGGCTCTGGTATGATACTGCATTACTGAGAATTTCCTCTCTTGTTTTCTATCCTTTTTTGGTACTGCAACCTACTTAGTTGAGTCTTGCTGCAGGAGGTCGTTATGATTTAATTGGCTTTGTAAAAGGTGGGATAAATTATCCCTTACAAAACTCTCCTGTTGGTGACTAGGCTTTCTGTCATCTGCATGAGCTCATTTAACACTTGCTGTGCTATTCTGTGCTGCTTTGCACAGAGCCTGGCCATGCCACAAAGCTTCGGATAGCACCTTTGAATTGTATTCACTTTTAAATTGGCATTTGGAGCAATGCTTCAACCTAGACTTTATTGGTCTTAAGAAAGAGAGTGGGGCTTTTACCTTTCCTCATGCTTGAATGTAAGGGGTCTATTATCTTACTGAATTTAAATAGAAATTCTGTTCTGAAAACTAACACAAAGCAATGGTGAGCTCTCCCTGAGTGCTCCTCACAGTACTTGTGTTAGCCTCAAAGCACTTGTGTCAGCCTCAAGCCTTTGTCATTAACATGGACAGTGGGATTGAGTGCGCCCTCAGCAAGTTTGCTGATGACACCAAGCTGTGTGGTTCGGTTGATACGCCGGAGGGAAGGGATGCCATCCAGAGGGACCTCGACACGCTTGTGAGGTGGGCTGATGCCAACCTTATGAAGTTTAACCATGCCAAGTGCAAGGTCCTACACCTGGGTCGGAGCAATCCCAGGCACAGCTACAGGTTAGGCAGAGAAGAGGTTCAGAGCAGCCCTGCAGAGAAGGACTTGGGGGTGTTGGTCAATGAGAAAATGAACATGAGCCAGCAGTGTGCGCTCACAGCCCAGAAAGCCAACCGTATCCTGGGCTGCATCAAAAGGAGCGTGACCAGCAGGTCGAAGGAGGTGATCCTGCCCCTCTACTCTGCTCTCATGAGACCCCACTTGGAGTACTGCATTCAGCTCTGGGGCCCCCAACAGAAGAGGGAAGTGAACCTGTTCAAGCAAGTCCAAAGGAGACCACCTGCAGCTGATGTGCCTCTCTGATGTGGAGACAGGCTGAGAGGGCTGGGGTTATTCAGCTTGGAGAAGAGAAGGCTCAGGGGAGACCTTAGAGCAGCTTCCAGTACCTAAAGGGGGCTTACAAGGAATCTGGAGAGGCACTTTTTAAAAGGGCATGTTGTGACAGGACAAGGGAGAATGGCTTTAAACTGGAAAAGGGTAGATTTAGATTAGATATAAAGAAAATGTTCTTTACTGTGACAGTGGTGAGATACTGGAACAGGTTGCTCAGAGAAGCTGTGGATGCCTCATCCCTGAAAGTGTTCAAGCCAGGTTGGACAGAGCCTTGGGCAACCTTTTCTAGTAGAACGTGTCCCGTCCCGTGGCAGGGGGTTGGAACTAGATGATCTTTAAGGCCACTTTCAAGCTTAAACCATTTTATGAAAGAAAACTTTGCTGCCCTTCACCCTGTTGACACTTTGGTGTCAATCCCCTAACACTACAGTGTTATTTATGGGCTGGCTGTAGTTTATTGCGAGGCAGAAGTACAGACTGCTCTAGACTAACCCGATAATAACTTGGCATAAGGCAATGTCTGACCAAAGACAAGTTAAGATGGCAGAGCTATTATCTAGATAAGAAAAAAAATAAGGCACACCAGCTATAGAAGTCAATTAATGGAGTCCCACCTGGGTTACTTTTTTCAGCTCTTGAGATCACCCTTAAAAACAAACAATAAGCTATTAATATATACTTTTACTGTTTTTTGTAGTTATTTTTCCTGTGTAGTTATATCACCACCATAACTATCTTTCTGATCTTCTATTTCTTCAGCCAGCGAATGACATGCCAGAGACTGTAAGAAAATCTGGGAATTTAAATTTGTAGCAGAGATAAAATATGACACCTTGATGCCCTTCAATTATATTTTTCCATGGGATTTTGTGCAAATTTGTTTTTTGAACACCAGTAGCCAAATAAAATATTTAAAAGTTAAAATAACCCTTTGTGTATTTTTTAACTTCCGTTTTAGAAGCAAAATTCATTGAATAATTCCTTTTAGTTTCCATGAACCTCTATGTGAACTTTTGAGTAGGAGACGCCTATAAACTACTAGTAATGGAGCCTTGGGGATCTATTTTTTAATTACCTTAGAGTGCAGTATTGAATAACATACTGTCTTTATTAGGTTTAGACCTCAAAACTATTTCTCAAATAATGTAAACATTGTTCTAACTTTGCCTAATGTTGTTTTTTAGTCTTGAGTAAAGAATCTATAGTATTATAATAATGGTTTTATTTTGTAGGAGTATAAACACTGCAGTTATGAGGGTTCTGTTCAGAGAAGTCTAATGCCTAAAGAGAACAAGTTTGTTTATACTATACCTTGATAAATGCCAACGTCAGGGAATACAGTTTAACATTCTTCTGTTCAAATAATTGAGCTTAATTATTTAAGTATTTAATGGAAGAAAATTTCCATGAAGGAGATATTTAGGAAACTAGGGGTTCATGCCTTTGTTTCCTGTGATTAGATTATTCTGTGAGTTCTTCCCCTGAGGACGAGGTGTTCATGATGTCTTGCACTTGCGTTAGGTTTTGGTGTTTGTTTTCATTCCTAATGATATGGGTGATATTTGCCTACCTGGAGCTCAGCCAGAATGCTCATTTGAATCTCTTGCCAGCTGCCTGCCTGCTCAAAATCTGTAGGAATTCATTCTGTCCTGAATATGGGCAGATTTTCTATAAACTGTCAAATTGCTAGATTAAAAAATCATGACCTATGATTTAAGGTAACTCAGTACTTTCCTTGGAATATAACAGGATATTGCTGTAGTGCATCATTGAGAGGGTTTATGTGGGTGACTGCCAAAATCAGTATTAGCAAAGTCAGTATGCTGGCGAGCTATGGATACACAGCTTTGCTAACAGGTCAGTTAAGCATCTTACTGATGCTCAGCATTGCTGCTATTCAGAAGAAATTGTTTTTGTTGTTATTATTTTATTTCTGCTTAATTTTTTTTCCCCCAATCATAACCAAAAGGAAACTTTTAGTCAAAAGACCTTTCTTCGAAAGGTTATTTCTTCCCTGTGAGAGAACCCTCCCTATTTGCAGATGAAAGATTGCTAAGGACCAGAAGTGTTTCATCATCTCCCTGCACTGGATCAATGCTGATAAACCCGGCAGACCTTTCAGATGCAGCATCTTTTTCTGACAAACCACTGCAACTTCTTTTCTCAAATAAGATTGCACAGATGATGGAATGTCACCAATTGCCTGGGTAAATAACAGAGCTAGTACGCGCATATTTATTTCAAATGCATGTTAAAGACCTTATCTGCTTTTGCATGCTACAGAAACAGTCTTTTCTCATAAAACAGATCGGGGAATTAAGGTGAACAAATCCAATCACTAAGGTGACTCAAAGACTCATTGCCTCAAGCGTCCTCTCTCATTTCTTTATTGTATAAAACCTTCTGAAAAGGTAGCAATGCCAATCATGCTAGGCCTGACAAGGCTGCTCAATCAAGATTATATTATCTGAAATTCTAGCAGGAGTAAAGCCATCTGAAAATACTGAAAACAAGCTCCTTGCATTTGCATAAGTTCTTTCCAGTGAATTACTTACTTTGGTTACTTTGATGTGAGGTAAGTAAAGCGGAGACCAAGTGCAGCTGGGAATACAAGTGCTTTGAAATAATTTGGAGTTTTGTGTAAAGGAAAATGGTTAGTTTTGGAATGTACACAGTGAGTCAGGAATCAGTGCTACCCTCTGCTCATTCAGCTGAAAGTGTTCGAATTACCTTGCCAGGCAATTTGGCACTGTGTAGTCTTTGGATCTGCTAGATGCAGAGGTAATCAGAAAAGACCAAAGATTAAAACACAAGTTTCAGCCTTCTTGGCCAAGAACAACAGAATAATATTTCACAAGATGTGTTGCCCTTTAAAGGTCACATGGTATTAGTAGGAGCTCAGGTGTTAGGGGATAGAAATAGTGAAAACTGAGAAATGGCATAAAATGTGTATTTCAGCATCTCTAGAGACCCTGTATCTTTGGGAAAAGATAAAGATTTACAGTTTGGTCTATCAACCATTAAATACAGCCTTCAGCATTATTAAGCAGCCTGCATCTCCAGTTGCCTGATGTTGAAAACAAGGAATATGTAGTTAGTACACTTTTGGTGTAAGATCTTTTCCAGTCTGTGCAGTGGCATGTGCTGGGTTAACAAGTTGCACTTAACATGAAATTAATATGTATTTACTCCTTAATGTGCATCGAGTTGAAGAGCTAAAAATATGTTTTCAAAATAAAATGTCTTTTATTGTTTATTTGTCAAGTTTCCATTTCAGAAATACCTGTGTGTTAGTGCATAATAGTTGGGTTTATTAGTGCATCCCAAAGAAATCATTACACAAGAGCTGCATAACTGATAATATTATGAAGAAGTTATTTTCTATTTAAAAAAAAAAAAAAGAAAAATCTGTCAAATCTGTTTTGCTTGAACAGTTGGTGCATTGTAAGGACAGCATCTATGCCACTGAGGATGAATTCAGTGAATTACTGCTTTGTAATTGCTTCAATACCATGACTCCTTTCAGAAACTGAGTTCTCATTAAAACCCATTTTGTTTTCTTAAAGACAGCAATTCATGTGAATACACCTCTCTCCATATTCACCAATTTTGCAATAATATTGAGCACTGGAAGGCAATATAATATGTTTAATGACTTCAGATGTTACTATGTAGCATCCAACTTTCAATAACAGCAAGATAGTAAAAGAATTCTCTTTAGCTGGATTGTATCTGCACATCTGTCTTGAAGAGCATCTCTTGCCTACAATAGATCTGCTTCTTCCAAATCTTCTGCATGTTCCCATATATATTTCTAATGCTGGACTCTGTAACTAATATCAGCAGAACAAGTGCACAAGGGTAATTTCAGGAACAAGACATACCTTTCTCTTCTGCTTCACTCTCTTCTGCTTTCTTGGCCGCTGTATCTTTTTAAATGTGCCCAGAGAGAGCTAGAGCTGGTGGGGATGAGAAGAGGGAGGGAGGGCTGACGGGAGATGCTGTACAAACAGCTCTTTGTTTGTCCTGACTTCTGCCTTCGATTGATGGCTCTCTTGTCCAGCGAGGGGCCAGAGGATGGGCTGGCTTCAAGACCTACCTCTTTCAGTCCTGGCAACCTAGACTAGGGTCAAAAAAATCAACATCTCCTTTCCAGCAGGAAACAAATAGTTCATCCAAGATGAGAAGGTGTCTTCTCAGAGAGCAAAGCATAACATCCAGAATGTGTCTTTCTGTGGAGCATAAGCAGGTTGGAGAGAGCAGGAAGGAGATGGCTCCAAGGAATGCATAGGCAGAACAACATGGTTGCTGTACAGATGCCTTATCTTGCACTGGGTGGCGAAGAACAATCTCAGGCAATACTTTACTTCCTGACTTTAGAATTCTTTCAGGTTTTTGAAACTGAGAAGACTGAAAAACCTGTAATTACTTTAACTAAACTGCTAGTGCAGTATACTCAACAGTGCCACACACTGAGTTCCTTGCTGACCAACCATTTAATCGAGAAGTAAAGCATTACATTGAACAGTATTTCAGAGGAAGTAATTTTAGTCTAATATAGCGAATTAAATAATCTGGTACCATAAAAACACATAATGAGTTTCTTAGATGGAATTGAGGTATTATGTATTAATGAGAGAATGATCTTGTGGGTGAAGTGTGTGTCCTCGTATTTCTGTTGCAATTTGGCCCTGATTCTATTCCTAGATCTATTTTGTGATGTGAATAGAGAAGGATGACTGCACTTTAGCTGTTGAGCTGTAATTCTCACAATTTCTGGTCTGCATCATTCTGATTCTGATGTTGCTTCATAAGAAGTTTATTTTTTTCTATCTGTTGGGCTGCTTCCAGTACAGAGGCTCGTTAGGAGTACAAAAAGGTGCCTCTGCTTAGCTGACTGTCCTGGGTTCAACTCTAACAGTTAAACCACGACACTGACTCAGTTTATAATTTGATGTCTTAGTGCTTGTTCAGTTGGATTTATCCTATGGATTTATCATATGCCAGAAGTGAACTGGGGGATCTATAAGAAATGTACATCCCATCTTCTGCTGCCTCAGCAAGCAGAGTATGCAAAAGGCACAGATGCTTAGAAGCAAAGCTCTTGAAACTGCACCCACCTACTCACAGTGGTCCCATACAGCCGGGCATTCCCCCTCTCTGCTGGAGATAGGCAGCTGGGACAGCAGAAAGCAGGATGCACAGTTGTACCTCTGCTCTAATTCAGGTTGGGAATGTCAGGCAGGACATTTTTTTGCCGCTTCTGTTGCGGGCATGGTGACTTAAAAGAGGAGGGAGGAGGCAGCAGTGGGCAGCTGCTGTCAGAACAGGAGATTCTTGCTTTTTCAGGCTGACAAAATGCCTGGCGCTGCCTCTGCTTTCCAACGGAAGTGTTTTTCTGATGCAGATCCTGGCCACGGCTGTCCTTACCTTAAACGAGATTATCCGAAAGCCTTTGGGAGTACACACTGTTCCAGGGCCGCGTTGTACTGCGGGAGGAGGCTGTGAGCCTGGTGTGGCTGGTGCAAGCAGGAGTAGAACTTGGAGGAGGGAATGAGAGCATATTGTGCTGACGCTCTGAATTTGGATGCCTTTTTAGTTAGTTGCAAATAAATTTCGGTATTAATAATTTGAAGGTTTTATGAGAAGATGTAATAAAATTGTATTAGGATTATTCCTTTCCTATCCATTTCATTTCTCTCGTGTTTTCCAGGGAGTAATCCGTGTTTCCAGAAGGTATTTTGAGAGCCCTGTTTGGACAGCAGTCCAGCGTACTGGTAGTTTTGTTTATGAAGTGAAGTGTGTGAGGGATATTTCCTTCAGAAAACGCCCTGCTGCATTTTGAGAAAAGACAGTTCCAACAAAGCTGATGTTTAGCTGGTGATACTTTACCTTCTCCCGCCATAGCTCCACGGATGATGTTTTCAGTCACTGAATCATGAATCACGTTCAACTCCTTATGCTTAGAGACCATGGTTTAGAAGTACGCACACCCCTATTCCTATCTAAAAAGGTATGGCAAAATTAGGGATAAGATGCAAAGTAGAGCTGCTTTTTTGTGGTTTGGTTTATTTTTTTCCCCTGGCTGGAGCTGTTGGAGCCAGCAAGAAGTGATGGCCCATGAGGAGGTAGTGGCAGATGAAGGCAGGAGGGGGTGGTGACGGGGTGGTAGCAGCAGCAGCAACCTGTAGGAGAGAAGGAGAATGGCCCATGATAGGGTGAGAAAGAAGAAAGAAAAGGCAGCACTGAAATTCAGCTGCAAATGTGTGGCACTCTCCGACATGCAGCGTTACCCTAGACTAAATTTGTATAACGTGCCCTGGGAAAATAATCTCACTTTTTCTTTTTCTTTTTCTTTTTCTTTTTTTTTTTTTAACTACTCAAGATTCTAAATGTGCTTTGCTTTTTTAATGTGAGCCACGCAGGTTTAGCTTTTTTTCTGCAAACAAAAATCACTTTGTATCTTATAGTACCACTGGTATCAAACTCAGATCTCTTCAGGCTGACAGAAATACTGATGCTCCTCCACTCAAGTTAAAACTTCTTAGAAGATAACATTTAACATATGAGTCAGCTGGTTCATTAATACGTAGTGTTTATATGAGAATATCTATAAGGAACCTCAGAACCTGA
Organism: Psittacula echo; assembly: GCF_963264785.1. Lineage (NCBI taxonomy): Eukaryota > Metazoa > Chordata > Aves > Psittaciformes > Psittacidae > Psittacula > Psittacula echo. The sequence goes on along the minus strand of NC_137735.1, from coordinate 40,327,413 downwards.
TTTTGAAGGATGATGCAGTGGGAAAGTCTTCTGTACTTGAAGATTATAATGGAATTGAAGTAAGCATTGTGGGGATGCATAAAGACCTCAGAGAATTAATGCTGCAGTAATGACAGTGCCAGCACAGCTAAGACGTTAACTGCTTACAGGATCACAGTGGGTGCCTTGGAGTCACTCTTCAGCAGAACGGATATTTAAGCAAGGATAAAGATCTTATATGCTCATTTTGCAAATATTCACACGTGTAAAACAAACATAACTTGCGTTGCACCCCTCATGTCAGGCTTTCCATCACTCAACGTCTATAATGTCAGTCAGAAGAAGTATTTGAAACAGGTTTTTCGTGCTTTTACTTTGTGTCTTTTAATTTTGTGTCCTTTGTTCTGTTGACGATTGTTTTTAGGAAATGTTTGTGCTGTTAAATATTCTATCACTGCCTTTGCAGTTCCTGCACCTGATAATTTGCTTTATACCTTGTACCTGCATTAGCCGGGGGGATTCATCTGAATTTTCTGGAACATTGTTCATTGTTTGCTCTGAAGAAATCAGGAGACAGCAGTTCTTGTTCATGCAACATTTCTTCTGTCTCTTGCCCTTGTTTTTGGGTGCTGCTTTACTTTCAGTATCTGTTCCCAGAATCTCAGAGCTCCTCTGTTTCTTCTCATTCCAATTTTTGGCTTCCTGGTTTTGATTTTAGTTTTCTCAAGTTTTCCTGCAGTCTGCACTTGGTTAAAATATGCGACACAAAGCACTGGGGTAATCAAAGTAATCTTATAGTGTATTTCCTCAGATCAATGGTCTATTGGCATATGCAGGCTGTTGCTGCTTTTCTGTGAAGGCAGAGAGGATGCTATGTATCCAGAACCTGCTGATGCTATGGACTATCAATTCCAGACAGGCCAAAACAGGTAATGTTTTGTATAAATATAAAGTCTGGTGTCTCAGGCAAATGAATCTGAATGTATTATGGAAAAATTTGTCTAAATCGGGAAACTGTTCCCGGTTACCAGCCATCACAGATATGAGTTGAATTGGTGAAAATGAAAATCAGTGACTGGTCTGATTCTTTGTTGATTCAGAATGTTATGAGGTTTTGATTGGTTGGTTTTTTGGGGGTGTTATTTGAATTAGTTTGGGGTATTTTTTACTGCTTTGCTAGGATTTAGCTGTTAATACTTCAAGGCACCTGGCCTTAAGTGTGTGCAGCTGCTTCTGCAGCTGCTGAAGTTGGTTAGTGCCAGGAGTCTGATAGAAAACAGAGAGATACCTTTGCCTCTAACACCTGTGCTGATTTCTCTGTAGTTAAAGACAAAAATTGAAGAAGCAAAACAAACAAAAAAACCCCAGCCCTAAACTTCTGTTGATTGTAAGTCTGATTTAGTTTTCCTTTTTTGCCACTAAAAGTATTTCAGATAGTGCACTGATTTTTTAAGTCCTTGACGACGGCACTGCCTTTTGTCTGTTATAGGATGGCTCTGATGCTACTCAAGGCTCCTTGCTGGGCACTCAGCTCTAGAGTGTTGCACAGAGACTGTAAAGGCTTGTCCAGACCTCAGACTTTTACCCCTGCAGCTCATCCATGTGGTCACCAACAATACAGCACAACTGGAATGTATCAACTTTGATTGTGTGGGGCAAAACCATCTTTGTCAACAGGCTGGCCATCATGGTGAGGAGAGCTTTAAACAAGGAACAACAGGGGAGGGAGATGGCTGAGAACTGAGGAAGTGGAAACGACAGGAAGCTTGCAAAGAACAGGAGTGGAGGAGGGAAACCATGCATTTAAAGGTTAGGCTGCCGTTCAAAGGGACTGGGGAAATAGGCTGTCAAAACCAGCATGATGTTCAACAAAAGCAAGTGCAAAGTCCTGCACTCCATGCACTGGGGCAGGCTGGGAACCAACTTAGAATGCAGCTTTGGAGAGTAGGACCTGAGGGTCCTCATGTGCACCAGGTTGAACATGAGCCACCAATGGACCGTTGCAGCAAAGAAAGCCAACAGTATCCTGGCCTGCATTGGGAGTGTTGCCAGCAAGCTGAAAGAGGTGATCCTTCCCCTCTGCTTTTCACTGGTGAAACACACCTGGAGTGCTGGATCCAGGTCCAGGTGACCTAGTATGAAAGAGATGTGGTCAAACTAGATTGAGTCCAGTGAAGGGCTACAAAGGTAATTAAGGGACTGGAATATCTATTGTACAAAAAGACTCTGGGAGACCTGGGACTCTTCAGCCTGGAGAAAGGAAAATGTAGAGATCTTATCTATCTAAAAACACCTGGTGGGGTTTGGTAATGTTAAAATCAGACTCTTCCCAGTGGTGCCCCATGACAGGACAAGAGGCAATGGGCACCAGCTGGGATACAGGAGATTCCATTTCAAAAGTCTAAAGAACTTTTTTACCTATGAGGAAGGTCACAGTGCCCACAGAGCCTGTGGAGACCTCCTTAGAGATACTAGAAACCCATCTGAATACAGTACTGGGCAACCTGCTATAGGTGACCCTGCTTGAGCTGGGGAGTTGGACTAGACAGTCTCCAGAGGTGCCTTCCAACAGAGGTGCCTTACAACTTTAACTACTCTGTGATTTCAGCGCCATGCACAAATGGAAGTCACTTTGCAGTTCAGCATAGGCTCCAGGACTCTAATCACCTGCACTGAGTGCACCGTCTTGAATAAGCCCATGTAGTTGTGGTTTGACAAAGCACATTTTTTGTTTGCTGACTCCTTATCAGTCTCTATCACTTTTCATCAGGTCATAGCCCAGATGCTCTCTGAGAACAGCAACCTCCCCGCACTGTGGCAAGTGACTGTGTATGCTGCCATTTGTTTCTGATAAGTATGAATAAAGAATTTAGTTTCCTTATGAGCCTCTGATGAGGGATTTTTGCCAAAAAAAAAACAAACTTTTCTGGAACCTGAAGTATTGCAATAGAAGCTGAATCACCCTTATCTACTTAGTCATGGTTCATCTTACAGTGATGTTCTTCCTCCTGCTTTACCTGCCAGAAATAATTTTGGGCATATAAAAGCTGAAAGGACTTCTGCCTTTGAGTCTCAACAGAACCTCTTGATATGTTGAAAGATAATAATTAGGTAATTTCAGATGCTTATTGAGAGGGAAAGGATTTGCTTTTCTAATAACTAGCTTAAGAACCGTAACCATTCCTCTAAGTACTCATCCCATTTTTGCCAAGTTGTCCAAGGGACTCTTACCTTCAGCATCTATTACACATTCCTTTGGTAACTTCAAATTAATTTACAAAGGTTTTGTGTCTGTAAAGGGTTGCAACTCCTGAGTAGAACTGCTGCTGTCTGTACCAGGTCTTTATGATTGGTACAGCTGCTGATAGCAATGTTACCAGCTTTAGAGATAATACAAAATGGCTAGCAAATCCACTAACATTAATGGAGCTGAGTGTTCGTAGCTGTGTGCTTAGATTGTTTTGTATCTTGTGAGATGAAGACTTCGGAGACGTGTTATCTGCACCTATGCACGTACCCCAAATGAAGCCCCACACAAAGCATTTACATGTTTCATCCAAGCATTACTGCTCTTAGTAGATACAACATTCTGCAGCCCCCTGAAATATATCTAAATCAGGTAGATCCTTGGTTCTTAGGCAAATATGGCTCTATTAAAGGACCAAGATGGAGAGAGAAACATCACCATAACCCCATTTGGGGCCTTCTCTGTGAGAAATGAAACAGTGTGCTTTACTCCTGGAGGGCTGTCTAAAGTATGCCAGAGGCCCTAGGCTAAATACTGTCTGGGATTTTGCACTGTAATGAATAAAGGAGAATTTTACTAAAATCACTTTTGAATCCAGACTGTTATTCTGGACTCAAAACAAGAAGTCTAAACATCAGTGTCTTATGCGTACAAGCTACAGATTGCAGCCATAACTGACACTGAGAAAGCCTGCTCCCTAGACTTTTGGGTAGTAAAACTTTTTTTGAAGGCTATTAGACTTGACACTCACCAGAGACAAATAATACGGTCTTATTTGTAATGTATGTCAGTGCAGCTCATTTTCAATCAGCTCTAACCATGAAAGAACATTTACTGTTGTAGTTTACTATCATCATAACCCAGAAAAATCCACAAGGGAATGTTATTTGTGGAAATGTGAAAATCAGCGTATCAATCTTTATTGCTGAACAGAAGCAGAGCAGGATGATGATTATTCTCTTGTTGAGGGATACAACTTACAATGAATACCTTTCACATTGTTCTCCTGGGTTGTTACAGTCAAGAGCCTTACTTTTCTGATACTATTTTATTTCCTTGGTATTCATAGACCCTGATTAAATTGGAAAAGCAAGTCATATGCTGATATTTTCATATGCCTCTTTTGGTGACCCTGAAGTCAATAAAGACTATATTTGTACTTTGGTTTCTGTTAGGAACAGTTTTTTGGTAACTCCTTCAAGGGTACTTACATGACTGCTTCATCACTGAATGTTTCTTGTCACCACTGTAAAGAATTCCCAGAGCTTTTGATGCTGCATTGAGTATGTCAAGTCTTACCATAAATCTGATTTCCAAGGTTTGATAAGAATATACATCTTTACAAGGTATCTTTTATGAGATATCTAATGTATCTGTATATATAGGTTCTCAGCTACTTCTTACGCAGTCTACCTTGATTCACTGGAATGATTGAGAACTTAATCCAGAGAATAGTCAGAAACGCTTTCCAGACTGTCCCTGGTTCAATGGAGACTTAAAAGCTTCTTATTCAGAGTATCTAGAACTGAATTATTACTTTATAATCTTTGCACAGACCCTTGATTGTATTAGCAAGACCTGACAGTTGAGTGTTAGGTAAACATTATGCAACTCTTCAGTTTAGACCTAGTAGAGTTCAACATGTTTTGACAGTCAGTAGCTCAAGAAAAAGGACAATTTTGCATAAGCAAAGACTATGAAGCGATTTACTGCCGTCTTCAGCAGCTTTGGTACCAATTAAGCTTAATGCATACCCAACACATGGAAAAATACAAAAATAATTTGACCTGAGAATGCTGTGTATATTGATGTAAATGTTTATATAAAATTAATAGTGTATGTATTGCCCTATGCCTGTCACCACCAAATTAATGAGGACCTATCTTTCTCCTTAAAAAATTTCATCACCATATTTGCAAGAAAACTGTATGAGAGTAAACTATAGAAACTGTTCCATCTGGGCTTTTGTTTATATATCACAGCGTAAAAGTTTAATTGTCTTTATGACATACATTTACAGCAGAGTTCCCACAAGATGATTAATATTTTTTTTTTGGGGGGGGGGTGTTTACGGTCTCTTTTTTAATACTTCAGAAACAATCACAGGCAAACCTTTCTGACTGATAGGGTGACAGCCCAAGTGTGAGCATTCTTCACATTTCTTGAGGCATGCTCTTTAAGGAGTGAGCTGGTTAATCAGTTCAAAAGGTTAACCAGTTTCCTGTTTCTTACATATTTTTGTCTGTTTTGTTGTCCTGTAATGGACTGTCTCCCTGGGATTCACAACTCAAGTAATAATGATTACTTGAGTTGTCATTGCATTTAACCCCTCTTGCCAAAGCTGTTCCTTACTGTTGAACTTCATTAATTCTGAGTCAGTTTTACCAGATTGCTTTTGTCAATACCAGCACATTAGCACACACAATTCAGGGACCTGAAACATAGGCTGTCTCAGCACAGTCACTAAAAGAGTTTATTCAGTTTGACAAATCTGTGCTTAAAAATAACTGGCATGCAAAACAGAAAATTGACTTCTAGGTGGTGAATATTCCCATTTATAAATTCATCATGAGGAGTTCATGCTTGAAAGCTGTTTGCATTAAATATCTTGGGTTTGCTTTCTCACCAACTGAATAAACATAGGAAGGCTTACTTAAATCCTCGTCCTCATTCTGCCAGTTCTTGAGGGCTTTTAGTTATCCAATAGGAATGTAATTAATTGTTAATTGTATACTATAAAGCTGGATTTGCTGAAAAGCGTGAAGACTCTCTGGTTTGAATACTCCTGCAGTGTTTATTGTAATGCCCTTTTCTTTGCTTGCCTTCTCCATGGTACATCTTTATGTAAGTAATGACTTGGTAAGTTCTCTTTTTGGATAAAGATTCATTTCTGCTCTTGTGCTACTTAATGATGAGCCTAATTTAATGTGAAAAATAAACATAAGCTTAGCTGATTTGCTCCATTTTTTTGTCTTTTTTTTCACTATTCCATTCCTATTGCTGTCCTATCACATGTAAAGCTCAGACAACACCACCACCACCCACAAGTAATTAAACTGTAAAACTATGAATGCTGTTTGCAGCACACCATAGCAACATACCAAAGGTGCATTCTGAAGTGGAATAAACCAGGCTTCCAGTAACCACAACTTATCCCTGACTGGTCACACTGAATCACTAGGTAGGTAACAATTTTTCTTAAAAAGTCACTTTGATAGGCATCACATACTGTTTTAGGCTTTTATGTTGCCAGTTTATGCTTTGAAGAAGGTACATGTCATTTATGTGTTGTTTGGCACTGGCTGCTCAGTGACTTGGATTTGTCTTAAATGTAAACCCCAAGGCTTGGTTCTGCTCAGGGTGCCTAAGAGAGGAGGGAGATAATGCTTCCCTATACCAGCTCCCTTGAACATATGCCCTTGGTCTGTTGTCATCATTAAAAGTATGCAAGACACATGCGATGGGGAGGTAGGAACTGTGAGGAACTTCCTTCCTTGATGACTTGCCCTATGAAATGAGTTTTTTAACAGAAAAAGTTTTGTGCAGAAAGATTAGACCATAAATGGTAATCTGGCTGCTGCCAGATGAATGGAGAAGGTGTTCCTGCACAAGATTAAAAAGCAGGGAAAGACGATACAGTTCAGTGAGATCTAAAGTCTGTGGCTGTATTCATCATGTGAAATCTTTCATATTAAATATACATGGGGTTTTAAGAGCCCTCGTAGGCTAGTAGTTTTTGGAGGCAGAAGCTGAAACTTCCTCACTGGAAGAGAAAGCAGGAATCTGATCTTCTCTTTGCTTGAGCTAGATAGAGAACCGTAGTTCAGTGGTTAGCCAACTTTACCAAGATAAGAGAGGCAATTCCTTTCTTTGCAACTTAAAAGAGTGCTCCAAGCAGTCAGATATAGTTTGTATAGGAAAATTGGCAGCTGTTGTGCTTTGCATAATTGCTTTTTTTGTTTATGGAAGGGAAGAAGGGGAGAATAACTTGTCTCCCCTACAGGTAAGATGAGCTGGCAATTGCAGATCACATACCTCAGTTCAAGATGGCCAAACTGAAGCTTGACCAGTTCCAACCAGGCTGATCTTTGCGGTCAAGGTGGATGAGCTATTGCATGAAACATGGCATGAAGCCCTGGGCTGGGCCCTGAGGGTTAGCACTGGAAGGAATGTTAGGCTTTGGGTAAAAAGAGTTTTGAATCACAGTTTTAGGTTAAAGTAATTAAGCTCTTTTGTAACTGTGGCCTGTTACTGATTAAATTTGCAGCTTACGTGCTAATGATTTAATGGTGACTCAAAAGCACTAATTTTTTTAAACATATTTTCAGGCGTGCATTCTGGTAGTTAAATGCATATGTTATTAAGCTTCAATCCCTTTTGAAAAGTAGGAGAAGTTGATTAGCAGATAAGTGGAGATTTGGCTAATAAGGAATTATTAAAAAATAGATCTTTTAAACTTTTTTCATCCTGGCAAAAGCAAAAACATAACCGAAATCGTGACTTGCTTTAGATATTAATGGCCAGCAGAGAACAATGCAACTGCCACAGAAGAAAATGAAAAAGTTATCATTTACTGAAGCTGGTATTCAGTTCTTACACCCACCATCATCACCACCCGAAGCAGTAACCCTGACATGCAGACATTAAGTCTGAAGTTTGCAAAATTGAATCACTCCTTCCATCCTTCCTGAGCCTCTACTTAGAGGAAGGAAGTTACAGCAATGCTCTTTGTCTCTTCAGCAGTGGAGAGAAAGAATGCCCCTAATGCTATTGAATTTAGGATGGACGCCAACTCTGCCATTTAAGAACATGAAATTCATGACTACTGCCTGATTGCTCATTATGATAGAAAGTATTTTAAAAGGTTCATGGCCTAGTTGAAGGTCTGATGTCTATCTTACAGAGAACCTGACAGGAACCTCCAAATTGAATTGTACCCCAACAGTGTAAATCGGGAAGGAAAAAGGAGGCATCGCAGGAAACGCGTTGCATAGAAAATGTAACTTGTTACTGTATCAGAAAGCAGTGAGATTTCTGTAATTAACTTTGGACAGCTTCAGCTGCAAAAGGCAGGGGTAAGTATTACAGTGCAGAACTGGCTTTCTTAATGGACATTTCTTAAACAGACTGTTTAATGCTTTTCAAAATGAATTCTCCTTTAAAATTATTTTTCAGTTAAAGCCTGACTTGTACATAACCTTCTTAGCTGATCAGAGAGGTGGGAGATGTCTGTGACTTCCTGCCCGGTTTTTGCCTGTTCTGACTGTGCTAATCACACCCCATTGCCACAAGAAATTACATTGTGATAATTGTGAACCTGTCCACAGGATTAGTTTGCCAGCATAATGGTCATACAGCATGTGTGTATAGTGTGAACATACATATTTCTGTAGATAATACGGTGTGTTTTATCCTGCCTCCCTCTGCACAGCTGTGGAGAACATGGGTGCCTCCCTGCTGCTCTACCCTGAGGCTTTGGGGATGCACAACCTGTAAGAGCTGGTACTCACAGGTCACATCTTGCCCACTCCCCACAGCTGAGATATCCATACTTCATCTGGTGGGAAATCTCTAATAACTGCTTGAACTTCTGGGAGAAGCTGAGGGAGCTTGGGGGTTAAGTTTCTCCTTATGAGTTTGAGAGCAACCTCTGCCCTTTGGCAAGATGGAAGTATATACATTCTGATCACTCCCCTTTGCATCCCTCAAAGGAAACAAAATTAGGTAATTGGCATCAGATTGAGCACCTGTGGGATATAAAAGATGATTATTCAAATAACTGTATTAACTGTGTGTAATCAGGTTTCCTTTTCCCCTAGTTTGGAAATCCACTTACAGCAGTACTGTGGCTTCTCAACAACTTACATGGTGGTCTTCAGGTGTGCTTTTTTTTGCACAGACACACACAGAAACTCCAACCAGAATAACTTTATTGAGTCTATCAATGAAAATTCGAAACAACTTCACTGTAATCAGTATAAAGATCAGGTAAGGTGTTCTGCATTTGTCCTGGTTACTTAATGTCTTCCTAATCCAATTATTTCTGATTTTGTTAAACAAGAGAAACAAGCCTCCTCAAGATGTTCAGTAACGACAATGCACAGACCCATGCAAGAGCTTGAGTAACACCGCGCACCAGCACAGGCAGGAGGTGGATCTGCTGTGGTCAGTTTAGCAGCAGAAGACATGTGGGTTCTGGCAGACCATGCTGGGTGTGAGCCAGCTCTGTTCCTCAGTGCCTGACATCTACTGAGCTATGGGAACATGAGGTTATTTCCCTCCCCGTGCTTATGCAGCTGCCTCTGGGGTACCTGGATTTGGGCTCCACAGTCCCAGGGGGTGGCAGCAAACTGGAAAGAGGCTAGTGGAGAGCAGCAGGGTGGTTTGGGGACTGGAAACATTAATGTGTGAGGAGGGGCTGGGTTTGGTCAGCCTCAGGAGGAGAAAGCGTTGGGGAACCCCCCAAAGATGGGGAGAAGGATCAAGGAGATAGAGACATGCTTTTCTTTTGCTTTCATTTGAGTGTTTCTTTGAGATTGAGCCATGGCACATTGGTGGCAAGGAGACCCCCACTCAAAAACCTGGTGACTCTGTAACAGTTTATTAGAAGGGATATGTGTTTGTTGTGAGCTACTGAGATAGTTACTGCTGGCAGGTCCCAGGGTGAGCAGGTAGAGCCTGGGCTGCCAGGCTGCCCTGCCATCTCTCCCCATCTCTGTCTAGATGGAAGTACTGCTCTTGGTGCGTTCACCCCAGATTCATGCTGTGAATTGGTGGTTCTAGGGGGTTGGGTTTCTTGAGTTTTCGGTGTTTGATTGTGTTGGAATTTGTTTTGGAGGTTTTTTTCTTTGTTTGTTTGACTTTTTTGTTTGGTTGGGGTTTTTGTTTGGTTTGTTTTTTTTTTTTTCTTTTTTTTTTTTTTTTCCACACTATTGCACGTTTCTGTGAGATCTTTCCACCAACTTTTTTCAATAAAAGGCCAGGCTATTGAAACTTGTTATTTGGTGCCACCTGGTGTTTAAATGACCAGCCTAGGAAGGAACCGTGCCGACAGGGGAACGGGCTCGTATTTTGGCAGTTTGGGCAGAAATCACTGCATGATGCGCTAAAGCGGAGCTACACCTTCGCTGCGTCTTGCAGGTGGGGAAATGCGCAGAAACCAAGAAATCTCGGTTATCCTAAATGGCTTCAGGAACTGGTGGTTCTCTTACGGAGAGGCGGTCAATTTTCACTGAAATTCGCCAAGACAGACGGCAGAGGGCATTAATGAATGCCTTAAGCATCGCGGTTTGCTTCCCAACAGAAACCTGAACTTCACTCGCAGGGTATATGCATCCTTTTCCTTCAACCTATATCTCCAGCCCCTCCTCCCCGTTTTTTTTTTCTTAGCTTGACGATGGCTATGGTTATCATTAATTCGTGCTTACCTTGTTTCATTTCTGCATATTTTCCTATATACCTCCTGTATAGAAATAAAGCAAAATATTGCAGACAGTCTGCTCTATCTGAGGTGATGGGAATGTACCAAGCAGAAAAATACTAAAATGTTAGGCATATGGTTGATCAAGCCTAAGCTTCATGAGGAATAACAAAAAAGCTCAAAGCCATTTTCCCCTCCTTACTCTTCAGTTGTAGCAAAAAGAGTCAGCAGAGACATCCTTTTGATGGGAGTATTGCTGGTTTTACCAGACCCAGTGGACTGCCCTTTTAAACTTGTAAGACTGATCAAAAGAAAATGCTCAGCTACTCTAATACTTTATAGGTGTGTTTCACTCTTGTACTATTTAATTCCTGATAGGCGAGTTCAGGACTGGACTAATTTACTCCTGGCATGAAGCCTGGGATGTAACATGCAAAAGAGCAGTATGTAATAGCTACAATTGGACAGAGGAGCGTAGGTCAGCACATGTTTCACACCCCTCCTTTTACTAGTGGAGTCATGGGGTAAAATCTACTCTTTTTGCCAACTTTGGTGAAGGTGTAAATGCACAGGCACGGTGTAATGGCTTTAAATCTTGGATTCCTACTTGTATGCACCAGATGGATCTTGTATAAATGTTCCACTTTACAGCATGTTAGCATTTGCTAGTAGTTAGCTGGAGGTTATAGCTGCCAGACTTTTCTGTGGCAGTTTCCAGGCTTAGAAAAAAAAGACAAAAAGAGAAAACACAAACAGACAAAACAATCGCCCACACAGGAGGAAATGTCAGGATAATAGATAAAAATGGCTTTAAGAATTGCATGTACCTATATTTGTTCTTGAGCCATATTTGATTTGTCTTGTCCTGGTTTGAACTACATGGGGTACATGGATTTTAAGACTTGTAAGGAAAATTATCTCTGTTTATCAGTAATGATTGAAAAAAATCTTATAAATGTTAGTGTATTGTACACAGGATTTTGGTTATCTTAGGAAATGTATATATAGATGTATATGGGTGTATGTTTTCCTTAAAAACAAGTCTGGAACCTAGATAGATTCCAAATTAATCATAATTTAATTTGATGATATAGGCCAGAAGTATTTTGCAGCATATGCACTGCCATATATGAAATGCATTGGTGCCATATACGAAATGCATTTGTACTCTGCATTTGCTGAATGCTTTGTCTTTGCTAACTGGAAGTATAAATATTACAGACTATATCTTTAAGATGTGACAATATGTGTTTTAGTAGGCTATGAATTCTTGCCTGGAGTTCAAATTTGCTCCTCTGTATACCTGAGGCATATACTAGTGGTCTAATAAAATATGCTTTAGAATGCCTACTTTTCATATTTATCCCTTTCTCTTTCCCTTTCCTTTTTCTTTAGACTTAAAATTGTAATTGTCAGGGGAAAAAAAGACAAGGAGGTACCAAAACTGCAGAATTAAAATTCACCAATTTTATGATGCCTATGTATGAAACATACAGTATTGGCTGGGCAAATTGTTAAAAACAGGACAAAAAAAGGTCTTATCTGGCTGCTTTCCCTGACTTCCCTTCTACTGCTACTTGCCTGCTGCCTCCCACAACTCATACTCGAACCAACAAGCACATTTTTGTTCTCACAAAAAGCATGTCAACACTTTAATTCCATAATTACCTCTACAGGTGTATAGTAAGACCTGCATGATGGTGCTCCAGTGGCTTACAGGAGGATTTCATTTCATCAGAGAAGGACAGGAAGTGCATGGGGCACTGCTGTGAGCCCCACTGAGGGTGAAGGATGCCTCATTTTCCCTTACCCTCTCCCCTAAGCGTGTCAAGAAGCAGAAAAGCTTGATATAATCCATTTGCAACCCTGAATGGCCAATGCCTCTGAAGGCATGGAGAGGAGCATCCAGCCTTGTTTGATGCACCCCTGAAAGTCAGTGACTGCAAAACTCCCTCTGCCTCGGGGAAGAACAATTTTGATCATGCTGAAGGTGTCAGAAGTGGCACTCCTGGGCTCCCATGCTGCGGAGAATGACACGTGTGCCCGGTTTATGTGCTGTAAATAGTCCTGCTGAAACCGCTTGTTTCAAATTAAGTAGGTACTTACATACTGTGGGGGATTAGGCAGTCAAGGACTGCGTCTGTCCTCTAATGCACCTCAGCAGTACCACTGAAGGCAATGGGCTCTCAAGAGGCGATGCTAGCTCATAGCATTGTGATTTTGTGCCTCTACAAGGGCAAATTCACAGTCTATTGCTGTAAGGGGAAACTGATGGTGTTTTTTCCCTATATTCCTCGTGTACATGAAGAAGGAAGCAGTTATGGTTGTGACCATAGCCAAATGTCACAACTGCATCTATTGCCTTTTTCTTCACTATTCTGCACTATTTCTTTTGACACTATTCCTGGATTTAACATCAGATATGGTCTCGTGCAGTATTTATAGTTGATAATGTCACCTTTTTTAAAATGCAGTGAAAAATGTCTGGAAATTTAATAGTTGCACTTCCCACCATGGAAAGCACATTTGCAGAAAAATGAATTGTTACCAATAGCTCTAATTGCCAGTCTGATCATTAAACTTTGCCTTGGGTCAGCCTTTCACTCTGCCAGAAGACCATTAAGTACAGATTAAGGGGCCGTTGCTGGCATTAACTTTGGACTCATAAGGCATCACTGTTCACTAATACTGTGCATTTTATTTGAGCAAGCTTCAGCAGTGGAGCATTTTTTCTCAAAACTCTCATTAGGAGCTGGCTTTCAGAGAGACTGAAGGCAGTAATCGGATTATTCGCTTCCCGCTGGATGCGGAGGATACAGGCTTCTGCTTGTCTTGTACTGCCATTGGGTCCCTCCCCGCTCCCTTCAATAGCTGAGGTATTGTTGAGCACCCGGGGTCTAGGGGCTGTGTCCTTTTGTGCCATGAGGGCTTACATTCCCTCATGTTCTCCGCCAGCGTCTCCTTACTGGAATGCTTGGTGGAACATTTTAATTGTTGGAAGTGTTCGCTTCTGAGCTCACCGTGCATTTTAGTCCTGCGCTGTTGGCCAGGATTGATATATGCAGGAGAGGAGAGCTTTAAAAAGCCTTTGGATGTGGTTTGCTAAAAGCTTATTTAGCGTGCGAATGGTAAAAATACCAAAATGTGTGTATCGTGCCGGGCCGTGCACGGTTTCCAGGCATATCTTACCGATAAAAAGAAATCTTTCCTGCCTGTTGAATTTATGGCTGAGATAGCCAGATTACTAGAAACACTTATGTGTTTAATCTTTTCATGTTTGGAGCAGGAGAAGGTAGGGCAAAGAAAATGCAGTGGAATTGGTTCTTATTTTGTGGAGATTGTAAATTCTCTTATGGAAAATGTAATAAAGAAGCAGCTTAAACAAAAAGAGTGGCTGTGTGAAATCGCAAAATTTCCATTGGGTGAAAACAAATCCTAACTTTATGTACATTTCCCCGGAGAGATGTAATGTGAATGCTTACAGCTGTTTTTAGTTTCTTATTCCCTGATTAGGTTTAAATTAAAGGAAGGATGTCATATTGAATTATGAAGAATTACTTATTTTACATATTTTGGTTTATACATACCTTCTATCACAGCCTTGCCGTGGCACTTGCAAGGACATATTGAACATGTGCACGCAAATAGTACTAAAAGTAAACTGGCTGCAGCGTAGTGGTTCCGAGAGAAAAAATGTGTACAGCTTCCACTTCTCCCTCACTGGTACCTTCACTGGGAAGGCAAAACTGTCCCACCATATCTAACCTTCCCTTGCAAGACAGGTCTAGGGAAGAAGGGCTGTGCCTTCAGGAAACCTCCCCTCTACTCCAGGGGGTTCTGCTGAAGGGCTGGCAGCCGGGAGCATCGCCTTTGACCTGGATCAGCACAGATAAGCTCCCCAAGGCAGCCAGTGTGCCCAAGTCTGAGCAACTCCTGAAGTGAGCTGAGCAGGAGGAGAGGGAAGGGGAGGAGGAAATGCCACAACTGGCTGTGCCATTCCTAAATGCAGGCTCTTAACGTATGCTTTCAGCAAGCATCCAGGCAATCCAGCAGCCCAGAGGTTTGAAATCCACTCTGTGGGGAGATTTATGTCTCTCTTCCAAAGAGAAGTACTTTCTTGCTGGAGAAAATGGTATTGTATGACTTACCTAAGCAGTCACAGCTACGCGGCATAGCTCAAACTGCATGTAGATTTGCTTCTGCTACAGATGAAAAGATTAGAAAAGCTCAGTTTGAACAACTGGCACACTCACAGGTTTTGAAATTGGTATTAAAGTGTTCCATGGGATGTTTTGACTGTCATTCTTCTTGCAAATTATCAGCTCTGCGGGAGTTGAAAGACATAAAGGATTCATTAATGAAAACTAGTCTGGTAAATACATATATATATATACACACACGTGTATATTTAAAATAGAGCAGGAAAATAGTAATAAAATTAGTGAGTTGGACAGAAAAAGTGCTGATTTGGGTAAGGGGGTTTACAGAGTTATGCCGCATAGAGCAACATACCATTTGGGGTTGGGATAAAAAGAGAAGAGATCTTCCAGAAGGGTGTCTGTATTTTGCACAAGTGAACAGCCTGCTGGCACAGCCTCTGCAAGTGCGAGTTGCGGTGAAGATGCTGTCCCACTGCAGCTGGAAATCATGCTCCTCTTAGATAGGCAAAGAGCTGGATGTCCCATCTACATCTTTGTGCTTCTGTAACTGTCTCTCCTTTTCCTTCTCTGTAAGAGGTTGTTTATACCATGCTATGTCTGTGAGTGGAAGACAAGGAGCCTGATGCTGACCTGCAAGGTGATTGCATCAGAAAGAAAGGGCAATACTCAGAGAAGTGTGATTCTCAAAGCTGGCAGTCAAGAAAAAGGGAGGATGGAGATGGGGCATGAGAAGCAGTTTTGGCATGAGCCTCCAGACATCCTGGGGAGCAGTACCTCTCAGGTGCTCTTGCCTTGGTCTCCACTGGGCTTCCCTAAATGCTCTGCCCCCCCAGTCTCAAACAGCAGTAGCCCTCCCTCCTGTGAAGACAAGGCATTTGGGCCAGCTCTGCTGGAAAGGAAGGGGAGACCAGCTCTGGAAATGCAAACAGCAGCGGTGTGTATGCTGGGGGGGGTGCTGCAGCCTGCTCTGGGGTGTCCTGGAGGATGAGGTCTCCCTCCATGCCTTGGGGCATAGGGAACAATAGGAGGCCATGAAGCAGGATGTGAGGTGAGAGCTGCTGGTTGCCACTGAGCTTTTTGAGTGACACTGCTTTAAGGAAAAGAAAAATAATAATCATGGCATTGTCATATGGTACAGCTGGCCATTTACTTATAATTAATTGGTGTGACTGTACAAGTAATTCTCCTGTCTTACCATTCCATCTAGAATAGAAAGAAGTGAAAACTCAGTGTGTTTAGAAACATCTAATCTGATGACCCCTCTAGTGACCATAAGCTCAGCTCCAGGCTTCCATCATCTCAAGTAAATAATAGTCTGAAGATGATGCCACATTGCAAATTTGCCAATTATAGTGTGTAACTCTACTTCTAATGTTCTTCAGACAAGTCCTACTTTAGGTCTAACCTGTGAAACAGGTCATGCAGAAACTGGAACCTACAAAGCTTCTGCAGGGGCTGACAGCTATGTCCTGGGCCTTATCCTCTAGGAACTCAATATATCTTGTTCTGTAAGTTACCTTGCCTTAATGTCTGATTCATCACATCTTTCATATCTGCCAGTCTGTAAAGTCTTTGGGATACCTGTAGTCTCTAGCTTTGTAGTATGATGATGATAATAATAATAACAATAATAATCATGATTATGATGATAATAATAGTGATAATAGTAATAATGATGATGATGATGATGATAATAATGACAATTCTGTTTTCTTTATCCTAAGTATGCAAAGGGGCAGTGGCCATCATTCCTGGAAAAAGAATGACCATCAACTCATGATCTGGCCCAGAAATTTCCAGATTCATCTTACTCCATCACTGTACGTGTCCCATCTCACATTGACTTGGAATATTTCTGTACCAGAATGGAGGCAAAAGACACATCTGCTTCTCAAAAGTACACTGTAAAATTAAATACTTTACTGTTTTGAAGCACTTTAATGCAATATGAACAAGAGCCATAAAAGTATCTCAGCCTGAGAGAGAGAGTCTTTTATTATACACGTTTTGGAAAAAAAGCCCCTTCAGAAAAGACAGTGGATACTTCATCAGTTTCTTTAGCTTCCTTTTTAAATCAGCTATGAGGCATATAAAGTTGTAACTTGAATACAGTGATGCTTTTTTTCCCCTTTTGCTTCTTTCCATGTGCATAGCTATAGCTCACTGCAGCTTCCGTATCTCTTTTCAGCCAAAATACTTTTTCCTATCTACTTGTAATAGATCACTTTTTAGTCAGTCATGCCACTGATTTATTTCAGCCTTGGAAAACGGACTCTTTTCAAGTTCTCAGCATACATATTGCAACCAGCATCATGCACAGCAAGTGCAACTGGGTTAAAGTCACGAATATCAAAGCAATCCCTAATTTTTTAGACCAGTGTGTACATCTCCAGCCTTTCCATCCTCATGCTTTATAGAAAATAGGGCAGTGGGCAAGAATGATTAAAATGTACAGGTAGTTGCTCTAACCACACAGAAAAAAAAGTAAAAAAAAAATAAATAATATATATTTCCCTCTCTTTTGGAAAGCTGGGATTTTCTGCTGTGTGTTCTTGACTGAGACAGTGTCCAAGAAGGACTGTTTTCCTGCCTGTAGGTCCCTGCAGTCCATGGTCTCAAAAAGAGAAAACAGAAGCAAATTTTCCAGTGCCAACTACTCAATTGCACATCAGGTGAAGTGTTCCATGAAGTGGGTTGGTGTGCTTTGGACATGTCACTGAGCGATTCATTTAATCAAGAACACCTCACAGTTGTGAGGATTGCTTTTTTCTTTTGGACTTTCTTTTTTCCTTCTGCTTTCTTTGTTTGTTTTTGTTGCTTGGTTTTTTCTTTTTTTTTTTTTTCTTTTTTCTTTTCTCCTCTTTTATCTTTTTTCCTTCATTTGCTTTTTCCTTTCCTTTCCTTTCCTTTCCTTTCCTTTCCTTCTCTTCCCTTTCCTTTCCTTTCCTTCCCTTTCCTTTCCTTCTCTTCCCTTTCCTTTCCTTCCCTTTCCTTTCCTTCTCTTCCCTTTCCTTTCCTTCCCTTTCCCTTTCCCTTTCCCTTCCTTCCCTTTCCCTTTCCCTTTCCCCTTCCCTTTCTTTCCTTTCTCTTCCCTTCCCTTCCCTTCCCCTTCCCCTTCCCCTTCCCCTTCCCTTTCTTTCCTTTCTCTTCCCTTCCCTTCCCTTCCCCTTCCCCTTCCCCTTCCCCTTCCCCTTCCCCTCCACTTCCCTTTCCCTTTCCCTTCCTTCGCCTTTCCCTCCCTTCCCTTCCCTTCCCTTCCCTTCCCTTCTTTTCCTTTCCCTTCCCTTCCCTTCCTTTCCTTTCCCTTCCCTTCCCTTCCCTTCCCTTCCCTTCCCTTCCTTTCCCTTCCTTTCCCTTCCTTTCCCTTTCCCTTCCCTTCCCTTCCTTTCCCTTCCTTTCCCTTCCTTTCCCTTCTTTTCCTTTCCCTTCCCTTCCTTTCCCTTCCTTTCCCTTCCCTTCCCTTCCTTTCCCTTCCTTTCCTTTCCCATCCCATCCCTTCCTTTCCTTTCCCATCCCATCCCTTCCTTTCCTTTCCCTTCCCTTCCCTTCCCTTCCCTTCCCTTCCCTTCCCTTCCTTTCCTTTCCCATCCCATCCCTTCCTTTCCTTTCCCATCCCATCCCTTCCTTTCCTTTCCCTTCCCTTCCCTTCCCTTCCCTTCCCTTCCCTTCCCTTCCCTTCCCTTCCCTTCCCTTCCCTTCCCTTCCCTTCCCTTCCCTTCCCTTCCTTCCCCTTCCCTTCCCTTCCCTTCCTTCCCCTTCCCATCCCTTCCCTTCCCTTCCCTTCCCTTCCTTTCCCTTCCCTTCCCTTCCTTTCCCTTTCTTTCCCTTTCCCTTCCCTTCCCTTCCCTTCCCTTCCTTTCCCTTCCTTTCCCTTCCTTTCCCTTCCTTTCCCTTCCCTTCCTTTCCGTTCCCTTCCTTTCCCTTCTTTTCCTTTCCCTTCCCTTCCTTTCCTTTCCTTTCCCTTCCTTTCCTTTCCCTTCCTTTCCTTTCCCTTCCCTTCCTTTCCCTTTCCCTTCCTTTCCCTTCCTTTCCCTTCTTTCCCTTCCTTTCCCTTTCCCTTTCCTTCCCTTCCCTTCCCTTCCCTTCCCTTCCCTTCCCTTCCCTTCCCTTCCCTTCCCTTCCCTTCCCTTCCCTTCCTTCCCCTTCCCTTCCTTCCCCTTCCCTTCCCTTCCCTTCCCTTCCCTTCCTTCCCCTTCCCTTCCCTTCCCTTCCCTTCCCTTCCTTCCCCTTCCCTTCCCTTCCCTTCCTTCCCCTTCCCTTCCCTTCCCTTCCCTTCCCTTCCCTTCCCTTCCCTTCCCTTCCCTTCCCTTCCCTTCCCTTCCCTTCCCTTCCCTTCCTTCCCCTTCCCTTCCCTTTTCCCTTCCCTTCCCTTTTCCCTTCCCCTTCTCCTTTCCCTCCTTTTCCCTTTCCCTTCCCTTCCCTTTTCCCTTCCCCTTCTCCTTTCCCTCCTTTTCCCTTTCCCTTCCCTTCCCTTTCTTTTCTCCACCTCTTCTCTCACCCTCTTTAGCCTTTTCCTCTCTCTCTCACTCCCCACTCCCTTAATAGCTGAACCTACTGGCAAGTAAATCCCCTTCTTCAGTTACTTTAATATGCTTTCATACCATGTTTGCTCCACTTTATTTCTCAGCTTTGTTATTTCCACTCCCCAGTAAAATCTATCACCTTTGAGTGAGTTATTTGCTTTTCTGAACTGCAGCAAATACCACCCACTCTGTTAAGGTCAGGCTCCAGCTCCTTGACTTTGCTATTGTTCCATCCCTTCCTTACCCACTCTGTCATTGCAGTACGACAGCTCCAGCTGGGAGGGCAGGGAAATCACTCCCTCAAGAGCAGTTTATCATGGCAATAAATATTATGTGTTTTACTAGGATGCCATCAAAGTTCACCATCATGCTGAAGCCGAAACAATTGTTTCTTTTATTCATCTATTATACATACTGTATTGGGTAGTTGTCTACATATCCTGCAGAGATCAGCATCCTGAAGGTGCAAAACATTACTTTTAGCTTCTGCTGTGTTGTGAAAATTACAAGATTTGCAGGGAGAAACATCATAATATATTTAATTAATTGCTGCTTCTCAGTTTTCTTCCTGTTTTCCCTACAGCCTGGGTTTTGATTACTTTACTTATGTAGGCATCTCCAAAGTCGTGTCAATTAAACGGTGTATGTGGCCTTTACATTTCTTTCTGGTTGTTTTCTTCTTTTTAAGGTACTGCCTGTGCACAAGCAGTACCATAAGTCTGTTGACTTCAAAGCATCAGAGGCCTGAGATTTCTGTGACTGCAACTGGTACTCAGCAGAATCCAGCCAGCTGAATTGGTCTGCCATTCATGAAATTAGATTTTTCATTTTTTTCAGATACTCGAGAGAAAAGAGAAACCTTCCTGCTTGCATCCCCTCCTCCATCTTCCTGTTAAATACTGATCTTTCCTCAGCCAAGAGGGCTTAATAAAAACTGAGAATACACTTTACTACATTAATTTAATCCAGCAGAATTGCTTGTAGCAATATGAAAACAAGTTGCTGAATGTGTGACAGAGTAATTCACTGAGCACTAAAGGAAATTGCTTAAAACAAAAAGAAATTTGTTATACTCTAAGCTCTCAGTGACATATGAGAGCTCTCAGTGTTCTGGTGGGAAAAATGGTCAGCAGTCTTGCCCTGGCATATGTCAGGTATCTCAACTGCCTGAAATGCAGGTTTGGATTGACTGAAACTATCTGGGACTTTAGGTTAAATTATCAGCAATATTTTCAGCCAAGAACATGAAGGAAAAAATTGAAAAGTCAGAATATTTCTTTTAAACATTTTTCTACAGAAAGCTTTTTTCTTGTTTTCCCCCAGAGCACTGTGTTTCTAAATCTAGCTCAGCTTAGTAAAGGGAAAAGAAAGTGACACCCAAAGCCAGCATTTGAAGTACCCAGTTCTCCTCTCTCTCCTCTCAAGCAGAAAGTGCTGGCTTCTCACCTCACTCACACTGTTTGCTCCATCCTGCCAGTGGCACTGCAGTCACCTACAATGACTGATGCAAAGACAACACTGTGGCTCCCAGTGCTTCTGATGACCTATTTTTCCATGAAACAGAGGCTCAAAGCCAACCAAGCTAAACCAGAGCCACCGTTCTTACAATCATCTTTGGGATGAACTGGGGAACTTTGCTAGAAAGGCAGATTAGAGATCCAGCGATGGGGCTCCATCCCCCTGTCCCCAGTGTCAGGCTATGTACCCTTCAGAAAACTACGTATTCACTGCCAGGATCTTAATTTTGGGACTGCTGTGTGATTTATTTCATTTTATGTTATGCAGGAATGCCCGCTGCAGACAAATGGGAGAATGCTTTGGCTTTGACTAATGAATGTTATGATGTATATTGAGCCTGCAAGAGTTAAAAAGGAAGATATATCACTGGTGGATGGGCCTCAGCTTCAAGGAGGTACATATCAAGTGTAAAAATAGAGGATCATTAAATGCGATGATACAGCAGGGCTGTTGCTATTGGTGTCAACAGCTGTTTTCTTTCTCCTGATATGATCAGCGTTCACTTATTGGAGCTCAATTGAGCCAGATTAAAAGCTTTAGATCAAAAGGCAAAGGACATATTTTCCTGCTTTATATTTTCCTGGGTTTTCATGGGTTTGTGTTTTGGGGGGATGGTTGTGCTCTTTTTTGTTGTTTGTTTGGTTTTTTCTGATGGAGATGGATATTTGGCTACAAATATTATAAAAGTTTGTGTCCTTGCCTTTATGGGCTTTCAAGAAAGAATGCTTACTGGGGGTTAGGAAGGTTACTCAAAGCAAGTGCAAATGCTTGGTCTGGAAGCAGTGTTCTCTAATGGCATTCCTGTTAGGATGTAGAATGTCTTTCCACCACCTCAGCTGCTGAGCACTGGTATTTAGTTCAGTAACCAGATCAGGTTTGGAGTTGTTTTCTGATGGGCAGCTTGGTGGTCTGTAGTTAGAGCAGTAATAACAGCTTTTCAGGTGAGATAATTCAACATCTGTGTGACACTGATTTGTGTCATTTCAAGGTTTCCATGGTTTTGGTCAGCTGTGGTTAGCACAGGTTTTGTCCTCCACTGGACTCCTGAACTAGAGTTTCAGAGCTGGAAGCAGGAGATTCAGAAAGAACAGCACTTTTCCCACCTGGCTACCACCTCTTTATTTTCAAGTCCAAATGCTGCCTCCATGTTGGAATAAATTGAGGTAATGGAGCCGGCATGCTGCCAGCCACCGGAGGAGGCAGAGTTTCTTCCGCGTGCTCCAATTACCCACAGTTTTATCTAAGGCTGAAATGCTTTTGAGAACTGTTAAGGTGTTATCCCTAATTTTTATCTTTTGGCTCACCTTCAGGTCTGACTAACCAGCTGAGCAAAAAGTAGTAACATAGACTGACACTGATGGCAAAAAGAATGGTTGCTTTTAGATATTGCTAAAGGTTCCTTAGGGCTTTAAGCGGCTACATAGTGCAGTTTTGTATGAGTGAAAAATCTATAAACAAAGCATTGATTTATTTACTGTAGCCACACCGAGACTGAAGTTGAAGAGATGGCCTGTTACCAATCTCAGCCAGCTACAAAATGGGAGATTATTTAAATTCAGCATATCAGCAAAGCTTTGCAGTAAAGGCCTAAGTGGTTGTGGGACAACTCTAATGCTTTCTGAGGTCATAAAGAATTATTTGACTTACATTTTTGTTCAGATGGTCAAGTCCTAGAGACCAATAGCTGAATGGTCTGGGGAATATGCAGGTGCTTTTCTAGTCACCTGACTTCTGTTTAATTTGGTTTAAAGTGTTGCCTCTGGTCAAGGGAGTGACTATAGCTTCCTGTGTTGAAAAGGCTTGTCACATCCCTTCCCTGTGTAACCAGAGCTGTTCAATAAAATTGTGGTCTTCCTGCCATTACCTTTTAGAGCTGTGTTGCATCATATCCAAGGTAGCCCATTATTTTGAGCCCCCAAAATAAAATAATAAAAAAACCCCAACACTGAAACAAAAAAACAAAACAAAACAATTATATAAAGCCTTACCAAGCCTGTAGTCCTTTTGCATCGCTATGCTATCTGCAGCTCAAGCCTCTGATGACTCAATTTGAGCATGTTTGGTTAAAATAGTGGGGTCCAAATGATAGATGGAATGGCCGCATCGTATCTTGGGAAAACATTTAAAAGGGTGTTTTGTTTCAGTGAGCACACTTGGGATTTGATGTAATAGTGCTTGCAAGAGTTGATATAGAGGAAATTATTGCTTCTCAATAAAATTCTCCATTTTTATTGGCTCACACACTGAGAATGGCAGCCAGCTGATAAAATACTCAGTGGAATTTTCTTTCCATGTAGCTATGTATGTACAGCTATGAAGTACGTCTTTTTTTAAAGTGGGCAGATTATGATTGTTTAAAAGCATTTTGTGTTTATCATACTTCTTTTTAGGTGTGAGTCTACATATTTTGTGCTTTAACTGAAACTTTGGCTTTTAAACATGCTGGATGTGACAGTAAAGCAAAGAATAATCATAAAAATAATCATATAAATCTCTTACATGTCAGATATTTATGGGCAAAGTAAGACATATATTCTGCAAAAGCATTTTTAATTTTTCATATGTGATTTGGATTCCTTATAGAATGTCTACTTAAGGAGATATATATACATATATATGTACACATACATAAATACATAATACGGCTTTGTAAGACAGAAACTGTAAACAACATTTGCAAAATACTACTTCATCAGGGGCATGAAAATCTACAAAACAGAGCAGCCCTACTATCTTCCCTAAAATAACAACAGACTTCCTCAGAAATTTAAACTCTGCAGCATTACTTGCATTTACTAATAACAATTCCTTAGCTTTCCAGAATGGAAAATCTTCAATTTCCTACTCATTTAATTACTGGAAAGTATAAAACATTTCATTACTTTAAATTGGGTTTTCTTTGTTCACAAGGGGGAATTTGATTCCTAAGCGTTAGGGCCAGAATTGGACCTAGCTGGTGAGACTTTAGGTGCCTGTTCTCTGGAATAGTTGTCTGGCTCTCCTTCTTCCCTGGCTGTGCATAGAGGAAGCTGGGTTGCCCCAAGAGGGAAGTTCCTGTGACCAGAATTGCACAGAGCTATCATGTTCTGTGGCAGGTACAGGGCACCGGGTATCTTAAATCTGGTCCCCTCCACAGGGCTACAGGGGAGACTCCTCTCTGTGTGGCATCCACAGGTGGTTCAAGGGACGTCTCCATCAGGAGAAAGAGTCTCTTTTCCACTCAAAACACTGAAGAGCACTCTTCTGGTAGGTAACTCTGAAAGCACTGAAGAGCACCATCATGGTAATTTTCACTGCTGCTCATGAGCAATCAGAGCCCGGCAATGGGGTGAGATGTGCTTGCGAGTGGCTCCCGCAACATCTCCTCTGGATGCTCAGGGTATGGACACTAGTTTCTCTGTCTGGTTAACAACAGGTGAGCTGAGCTTTCCTGCAATCCTGGCAGATGTGGCTGCCAGGGGAATGTTAAAATCATTAAAAAAAACCCCTAGAAGCCAGCTGAGCTTTGGTGCTGCAGGGCTCAGCTCAGTAAAGGCTTCAGAATTTGGCCACAGGTTTGGACTTCAGCAGCAATGTATTACCTGCACTCTGCTTTGCCTGCTGTTTCGTGACATGGCCGCCTTCTTCAGTGATATTTTGGCTAGAACTCAATAGGCTAGGATCAGCTTTGTAAAAACCTGCTTATCCATGGCAAGGCAAAGCAAAGCAGTTCAGCATTATTCAGACCTAAACTTGTGGTGGTGTGACTGTATGTACTAACATATTAGGCAAGCAGGAGCTGAGAACGAGATCTTACAGTGTAGACTGAGGTGTCTAAGTCCATTTCTTTCTCTCCAGCATTGATGTACTAGTGATACGCTCTATCTACCTTTCTGTCACTGGGAATTTACAAACCACCTTAGCTTTCTCATCACTATCCAGTTTGGTGTGTTGGTCACAGGATGTTCCCTCTGGAAAAGAGCTCACTTCTGCTGAGTATCTCCAGATTGGAGGGGGAAACCAAACAAAGATAATGGCAATCATTTTTGCATCAATTATCAGGTCAGGCAATGACTAGCCTTCCCCTATAGCCATAGAAGAGGCAGACCTTCTGCTCCTGCAGAGGCTAGCAAAGAATGCAGAAATGGGGGAGAGCCTTAGTCGTGGAAAACTATATCTTTTATCGTGTAACATCCTCCACGCATAAGCCCTGTGGGACACGTCTCAGCTCATAGACTGGCTGGTGTGTGATCCACCTGACTTGCCCCCCGAAGTGTGTTCACATAACTCCTGTTTGCCCATACATTGTGTATATAAATCAGCTTTCACCTGAAGAACAAGAATTCTTCAACTTTGTTGTCGAATGAGCGTGAGCCGTGAAGAACCTGCGAAGTGCATTGTAACACTCCTCAATGCTTGTCAGCTTTCCAGAAGGGTTACACTGTTAATTGGAAATGTCTCCTTATTCAGTTCCTGGAGTTATCCAGGGCTGTTTGAACTGTCAGACAGATTGTTGTCTGGCACTGGAAATAATGCCATAGAAGAATCAAGTTATATGGCATTTTATTTCTGATTAAATTAACATTATACCAGGCTGAAAGTTTTATGCGCTGGTTTAAGAGGTACAGCTGACTGATTTTATGGACTCATTATGTCAATATACAGCAGCACTGACCCAGACTTGTCTTCCAGTTCTCCAAACCTTATCCATTCCACACTTGGCTTACCACAAAAATGGTCTGGATTACTATAAGCTTAAAACAAGAAGATGCGCTTTAACATAGCTTCTGTGTTTCAAATGTGCAATGATGGTCTAATTAACAGGAAGCAGACTCAAGCATGCTCCAGACACACTGGCAATTAGGCATACGTTAGTCCTTCATTGTGCCAGAGCACAAAGTGAAAGGAGATATGCCCACTCTGGAGTGTGGATAGGACCAGTGAAGTGTCTTAGGAAGTATCCAAATGGAAATAATACATTTTGAGGTAATAAATGACAATAATTAAATTCATTTCTGTGCTGCCCAGTGCTGGGACTTGCTTCCTAATGGGAAGGTGTAGAGAAGATAAGGCCGTTTTCTCAAGTGTGCACAGCAGAAGGGCAAGAAGCAGTAGACACAGGAAAACAGGAAATTCCAGCTTGGTATAAGGAGTCATCAGACTCTGGAGCAGATTGTCCAGGCAGGTTGTGCAATCCCGGTCTTTGGAGACATTAAAATCTTGACCACACAAGGTGTTGACTATCTGCTTGAACAACCTTTTTTGAGCAGCAGGATGCTCTATGTCACTGCCTGGGTCCCTTCATTTCAGGTGTGCAAGGACTGTGCGTCCTGCAGCGCTAGCACAGTGAGAATCTGGTTGCAGACACCATTTGATGAAGAAAGGGAGCAAACAATGTTGCACTGGGTGGTGTTTTGTGGAGTATACTTGAGAAATCTACTGGAGAGCAGAGATGGCTTGGTCAGATGGGTCTTGGTTCCTGCAAAAACTGTTGTTTTGGTGAGGGTTTTTTTAATTTTTCAATACTTTTATTAATGCACATGTTCTTCCTTCTGTTTCCCTTAGTAAGGTCTAAACTACAGGAAAATATGCGGTTTTATGCAGGTAGTCACAGGGACAAACAATGCCAAATAAGGCTGGGATGAAGATCTAGCTACAGCAAGAGAGTAACTATATAATGAAAAATGCAGGAAACTGGAATATGGTGAGAAGGCAAGAAGGTGCAAGGGAGAAGTTATGTGAACACATAAGTGGTAAAGACTCATTGATGCCTGTTATCTCCTTTGTATTTCTACAATGTTTGCTGTAGCACAGCATGAGAGCCAAGGGTACACAGTCATTAAGCACTAGCATGGTGGTTGCTGTTGATGCCAGGAAATTGGCAGGAAAGTTTACAAAATGAACCATGCAATATAATTCTTTAAAGCAATAATCAATATTTTAGTGATAGCTTTCAGAGTGAGTTCAAAAGGATGATTTGTGACTACCCATACAGACTGTACATATTACTGTTAGTGGAGGGAGCCATAGTCTGAGGCATTGGTGAGGTATTTTTGTGGTTTGGTGGTTGGCTGTCTTTCATTTCTTCAGTAGATTTGGGTTAACATCGTAGTTGGCTTCAAGCAAGCCTCCTTATAACAATGCTTCTGACAACAACTGAAACACAAAAATGGCCAATTAAAAATAATTATAATCCTAATCATGTAAAGAGCAGTGCTTTCTTTTTCTTTCAGATTCACATTCACAAGTGTATAGAGATGTCATTTATGTCCTAGACACATTAATTTCTGATTTTTTTCCTTTAACTCTCTTAATTGGAAGAAAGTATGTTGCTGCTGATTTATGAACTCCTCAGAAGTGCCAGGGATCATTTTAAATGTACACAGCTGCTCTGCAGTAGTTTAACTTGGCAGATAGTATTAAACCATTGAATTGTGTCATTTATTTGTGTATGCACACAATAAGTTCCTTGTGCAGGTTCTTCAGAAATAGTCTCAACGTTGATTCGGAAATGTGGCCTAAAAATAACCTAGCCCCATGATTAATTGTTTTGGTGCTTGTCTCCAAACAGTACATCTAAAATGAAGAATGGGATACCATGTATACCCCAGATAAGGCAACGAAATGGAAACCATCCGTAAGAGGAGCTGCAGACCGAGGTCTAAAATGGAAAAGTTCCCAGGGTGAGTGAGCAAGACACATGATGGGATTCGACCTGTGTTGCTGGTATTTGGGAACACTACAACTTATTTCACTGCTAGGCGAGGGAGTGTATGATATTGTGTAATGAGAAAGAGCAGCAGCCATGACAGCAGTATCACTGGTTGTAATGGAGTATAAATCAGGGCAATTTTCTCTGTCATTCCATTCAGGGCATCATAAAAGTAGCGCCTGTCGTCTGGAAAAAATCTGAAGTCAGAGAATAATATAATGCATTTTGCATACGCCCTATTGACTGTATAAAATCCCACAGCCCAGAGAATAGACCACTTAGAAATTGAGTCTTTTTATACTGAGGAGTGACATCTGCAGATATATTCTACGATCAATACTACGTGACTTGATATATGTCTTAAACAATTCTATGGGGGGAAAAAAACTTAAAGCAGTATAGATTCTATTATAGCTCTAAAAACCCAACTTCTTAGGCCATGATACTAATCCTGTTGATCCACAACACTTCATGTATTGGAAAGCAAAAGAATTCCCCTTATTCCTCCTTTGGCTGCAAAATAGGCTAAAAATAGCCTTCAGGGAATTGTAGAATCAGTTACATCCTCAACAAGAGAACCTAACGAACAGTGTTTAAAGACTGATTGATGGACATCATCTCTTGATGATCATAGCAGAACTTTTTAGGCTGCTGATTGCAAGCACAGACATGCTGGAAAGCAAAATTTATGCCTCTAAGACTTTCTGCCGTGCTTTGTCTCCTCTTTTCTTCCCTTCCCCTCAAAACAGATTTCAGTAGTCTAACATGGAAATCAAGAGCAATGGCCAAACAAACCTGAGCCAAAAGCTAATGTCAGACCCATAAGTTTCAAATATTCTTCCTTTGTAAATGGTGTAAAAAACAGAAATTAAAGATTAAATTGAGGGTAAATTTTCCTTAATCCTCTAGAAAATGATGAGACTTTAGCACATTGGAAGCTTTAGCAGCCATAGGGACTTTACAGTAAAGGAGCTCAGACCACCAGGATGGAAAAACTGGAGCATATTGAATCTTTTGCTTTAAAGATACTGGGCTAGTATGCTACCACTCAAAGAAAGTATTACCAGAAACCAGACTGAAGAACATGTTGGACAGTGCTGTCTTCTTGTCTAACACAACCTCAACCCTCAATGTGTAAAAGAAGGCTCAGACACTGACACTGGATACACATTGCATGCACAATGACATTCTGGAAAGCTAAGGGGTTGTTATTAGTAAATGCTACTTCTTATTTGCAGTAACAGTTTGAGGATTTTACTTTTCTCTTTGAGGAACACATTGTGCTTTGGAGAATAGAAGGGGTTGTTACTTAGGCCGATAGGGAGGGAAATAAATACTGGTGTAAGTAATAGAAGATACAACAATTGCCTTGGTAGACTGATCTGTTGTTAAATCTTTTACTTTTTAGTTGGACAATCATGTCATAAAACATTTTATTCAGTACTTTTTTGGTAATTAATCCATTTTTATTTTTACATTGTCCTCAATAATTTAAAGTATATAGGGAATTGTTGGGAGTGTTCTCTGTGCACCGCTTTGCTGCTACACAGGCCAAGCACAATAGGCAGAACAATAATCAGTTTACTGAAGCCACAGCTAGAGCTGATAAAATCTTTATAACTGATACAGAACATCATAGTATTTTTTCAGCAAACTTATTACTAAGCCAAGAGTGCAGATGGACTCCACTCTGTGTATGATGTCTTCCTCTTCATGAGTAAAAGTCATGTTCTGCAGGCTCAGGAACCAGTCAACGACAAGTTCCAGAAATCTGAATAAGTAGGACTAAGGTTTCTGCTTCTGGGATGCCAGGTTTACAGCATGGACAGTAGTGGGACCGATAACTTGCTATTAACCAAATAGTGCCCTTATTTAGAACTAGATTTTCTATATTCTAGGAAAAAACTAAACAAAACAAAACCAAACCCCCAATAAGGTAAATGTATTTTGATCTTTTAACTGTATTTTATAGCATTTGTGAGAAAAAGAGGAGGAAGAAGTAAGTGTTTTAGGTAGGTCCTAGAGAACCACAGGTGGCAGCTATCTGACACTGTTGCAAACGATGTGCAGTCGGATCACATAGACAGGAGTCAGACAGACTGTTTTGTGTTCAAACACCAAGTCATAACTAACAAGTGTCTGGAAGGCACTTGGCCCCACTAGGAGAGGAATAAGTATGAGGAAAGCAACCTAACACAGTGAATCTGGTTTGAGGATGAAACACTTACCTGAGATGTTTTAGGACTGCTTCAGACACCAAAAGGTAAAAACACAAGGGCAAGGGACCTGACTGCACACCTCAGCAGCGTGCATGGACCTTAGTGCATAGAGTTAAACGGGAACCGTGTACAGTCCTGCTCCCCCAACTCTCTGTCCTGTTATCTCTGTCTCCCCTCTCCAGCCCGTGAGCCATAGCACAGTCCACAGCTACAGACTGGCCTGTGGTATGGATGGGGTATAGCTATGCCATAGCCTAGAAAAGTGCTGCAAAAGTCAGTTCTACAAGACAGCTTGATCTTGGGTAACCAGTTCTTAAGCAAAATTATTCTGAGAAGAGCTAGTGATCTCTCTCCTTCAGTCCTGCAAGTAAATGTCAGTGTTATTCTCTTTGCCAAAGATATATTTCACCTTTGTAGCAGTGTTAATGTATAGTAGCGGGATAAAAAGGCTTAAAAGGTCTTTTTTTTCTTTTTCCCATGTCCCTTATGAAGGACTTTATACAGGCACACATCATGCACAGGGTGCAGCCTTACTCTTCAGTGGTATATGGTCTGAATACCTTTTGGTGTGTTTGAAACATGAAGCCAGATTTTGCTGCTCTAACTTGCTTTTAACTGAATGAGAAAAATCTGTCTTGCTGGTACTGAAAAGGAACACACTTTTGAGTGTGATTACAAAGCTCATCAAATACTTGGCTTTTATTTCAGCACCTTTCACCAATCTGAATGAATTGGATTAATTAAGGGAAATTTATGTCTAAACATCCTAAAATATTTTGAAAAATCTCCCTCTTGGCCTTTTAAAGAAAAGAAAAAAAATGTTTTAAATGCAAACCAGCACAACAAAAATGTTAATTCTTGTGCAGAAGTGAGAAAAATCAAATATTCATGGCTCAGGATGATGTTAATGTTCTAATTCGTGCCAGAGCAGATTTCTGGCAATTTTCATTAGGAAGAATCTGATGGCTGCCAGAGGCCTCTGACTTTGAGAGAATCTGGAAAATGCAGTTACTGCTGCAGAGACACTGCCATGCCCATTCAGAGATGCCAGACACAGGTCAGTGGATGCAGGCACGCGAATACTATCAGCTGTATGTGTGATCTAGAAAGTGATGGAGAAACACCGTAGGCCAAGTATCAGCTTAGAAAAGGATATATCCTCAGATGTTAGGACAAGAAAACAATAAATATTGGTAGTCTTACGCTTTTTAAGATCAAGTAATTTTGAGAGTGAAAGAAAACAGTGCAGTTGTAAACCCTCCTGAGAAGAGAACCTCACTTCCTTGACCACTAGAAAAAGCCCTACCTTCTAATGGCTGGTACACCAAGTATTTCTGAGTAAAGGTGTCCAATATTTTTTTGACAAAATATAAAACCAGGCAAAACCCCACCTGGGTTCAGCTTTTATGAATGAGCCTGAAATTCAGATTCAGGTTTACTGAAGATTGCTGATTACTGGAGAGAAATGCATGATTCAGGCTTGAAACATAATTCTCTGCTTGCCAACACTCAGGTGCATGGCAGATATAAACTAAGCGCAATGATAAAACCCCACCAAACTGCCACTGCTATTGATGCAGAAACTTGAAATGCTGTGGAATTTATTTTGCTAGGACAAATGCCTCCATAACCTAATTTTTGCAATTCTTCATTTTCTGTATAACTGTACGTGAAAGGGAACAGAATTTCTATAGAATTATGGTAACTGGAGATAAATTACTCCCCTCCAAATGTCCTCCCCCACGTTAGAAGCTTCTCATCTTTTCTTGGTCTAAATTAGTCCTGAACAAGAATTCTACATTAATCAAAATGAATAGAAATTTTCCCTTAGCTCGAGTGGTAAGAAAGAGGTGTGGTTTGGGAGCAAAAGGTTATGATTATTGCTTGTCAAGCTATATCCAGACAGAATTCTGCTCTGTTATACTGGTGTAAATCAGAGATAACTCAACTAGGTCTTGGAATTTATATCACAATGCACTGAAAGTCAAACTGATGATCTACTTCAAAAAGGCACTTTTGGAAATGAGCTTTCACTGATCATTTTATCAGTATTACTATTGCAATTCTTCTGTTAACTGAGACACTTATTTAGTAGGCATGCTGGGCAAACAAATGCAAGTGCATCCAGAGCACTGGGGGGCAGAGGGCTTACTCGAGCTTGTAAGTTCCACGTTTGGACCCTTTCATGCACTTTCCCAGCTCCAGAAGAACAACTTAAAGTTTTGCTGCCCCTTCTGCTACACCAGTCCTTTCCACCGTGCCTGTAAAACAATCCTTTTAGACCTGCTTCCCAGCATGCTAAGATGACTCATGCAGTAAGGCTTCAGCAGAAAAACATCAGCCTACATACCTATAATGCCAGCTCCAGGTTCTAGCACTGCAGTCCCCAAGCCACAGAAAACTTATTACATTGGAGCTTGATCACACACCTGCCACCCCTTGGTCCTGAGACACAAGGGATGAAATATGACTTAATGAGCTAGATAGTTGTCAGACGTTGCATTAACACAATAGGTTTGTTTATCATCACTGTGTTAATCAAAACTATTTTTAAAAGTAAGGCTCTTTTTAATACCTGATACTTCGTGGTTTTAGATGTATGTGCTTGATCACTGTCAGGGCATAAATGAGAATGGTCTTCTTGAACTACATTTTGTGGAACTAAAGTCTTTGGAGAGCTTTGTTGGGATCAGTGGTGCAGTATGCACCATGGGAATTGATGCACCTGCACTGGAATACTCTTCCCTTCAGTCAGGGGGGGCTTCGTTATAGCTGGCCAAAGCTTGAGACCTGTCATCATCAGAAAAGTTTGCATGCACCTATCTCAGAGTAAAGGTGAGAACTTTCCACCCCTTCTTGAACCCTCCTTTTATTTTTTCCTAGGTACTCTCTGCAGGATCTGCAGGTGGAGGGATTCCTTTGGGAGTCTGGCTGTTGCCACCGGGCAGTGAGATCCAGCTAACACCTCTCCAGGAACTAGAGATGTGCTTCCCCAGCAAAGACCGGGAAAGACGTGCTTGCTTACAGATCATCTGTAGTGTCATTCTGCCGGAGCTGCTGTTGCAGATTAGCGGTATCTAAAACAGGGACAGCAAAATCAGATCTGGACAAACCGTTAGCTCATTTGTTATCTTATTGTGTCTTGAATACCATAATTGTGAGTCAGAAAAGTAGAGTGTGTTTTGCAAGGAGACATTCATGTAGGACTGACATAAAATTGTAATAACAATCAACAAATTGTATATAAAAATGTTTAATGAACATAACGTAACTTCTTTCTTAAATGTTGCTATAAAATACGTTGACTTAGCTATAGACAAATCATACATGCATGTAATTTATTAAATGTGTATATATAAAATTAAGATAAACAAAATAGAATCATTCAACAAAATTTGAACTTTCCCTTTTCTATGTTTTCACCCTCATTAGACTTCAAGAACCTGGACATTCCTTTCACTTTATTTTTGTGAAAGGTTATAAAAAGTGAGGTCAATAATCCATCAATCCTGGATTTAAATTCCTGCTTAAACAGATTAACTCTTTATTCTTAAAAATAATAAAAAAAAAAGAACAGCTGAGATGTAAGAATTGCAAACAGCAGCAGTATTATTCAAGTATCAGCAGTTGCTCTTTTCCCAAGATCCTTGTGATTACTGAATGTTTCTCAATAGAACTCCTGTAACTTGCTCATGTGTTTTGTTTGAGCCTTTGCTTTGCAGCTATTTTTAATCCAGAGTTAGATTGGCAAGAGTCTCTGACGTTAGTATGAGGTGTGGGTCACTTCCTAGGCTGCTCTGAGAGTTGCATGTGATGATTACCTGCTGGTGGACAAAATAAAAAAAGCCGTAAGAATACTCTCTTCCTCTAGTATCTTACAGATGCGAGTGTTGTTTTTTGTACTGTGGGTGTTACAGTGGTTACAGAGGAGGAGGAAAGTGTTTTGTAGGTGTGAGAAGTATCTTGTGCCTTCTGCCCAAGTGCATGGTTGCATACTGGTTAACTCAGATGGGTTAACCCAGGATGACAATGCTGTGACTGTGAGGCTTCCTCTGTCTTCTGTGTAACTGGTTTCCTTCACCCACAACCCAGCAATCTTTTCTCTTTAATAGATAGCACTAAACTTTGCACTATGTTCCACAAAATAATCTCCATCTTCCGGACACGTCAACAACTTTCCTTTCTCCATCCCTCTTACTTCATTGTGGCCAAATACCTCGCAATAGATGAATAATGGGTTTATTCTTCTTTTAAGCATGTACCTTTATGTTATCTCTTGGAATATTCTTGCTTTGCAGACTGGCACCAAAACAAAATGAAAAACATTAATGGAACTTCAAAACAAGCCACCTACTCTTGGAAACCTTACTAGTAACTTTGTCTGCTTTATTTTGATCATAATGTATTTTAAGATGTTTATCTTGGAAATGTGAATGGTGGCTGACTCCAGCTTTCATGCCTTTCATTAGTTTACTGCATCTAAAAATGACTGCGGAAACTGAAATGTATTTCTAAGTACAATATTATGGTTCTACGTATCCGTTTGGAATGAGGTTGGAGGCACAGTTTCCCAGCGAGCTGACTCTTTGGTGTGGTCCTTACTCTGCCATTTACAGGGGTGGAAACACTGTGTGCTCCAACACTCTGGCTAGGGTTTCACCCCCACTTGCCTCAGATTGGAGTGGAGTGGACTGGAGTGCAATGGAGTGGAGAAGCCAGGACACAGGATTCAGATGGAGCAGCATCAGCTCAGACCTTCAAGCCAGAGTTCCCCATGACACAGGAATGAGCTGCCTGCTGCACAGTGCAGGGTTTGTCCTTCTGTAACAGAGTCTGACCCATAACTTTTTATCTGAGCAGGATGAAACTCATGTGCTGTGTGTAAGGAACGATGGAAACTCTCCAGAGTCACTCCATGTCATCTGACGAGCACACTTGTGTAAGCTCAGGTTGGTGCTGGCTTTAGAGTGAGTGTTGGCCCAGCCTTCCTCTGGAACAAGAGTAGTAGGAGCTTAAGTCCCTGAGCACAGACTGGTTTCCTAGCAGCAAATCCCTCCATTAAAACAGCATTTGGAGAAAGCAGCACATGTTGCTAGTGCCTTTCCAGAAAGGGAAACCAACTTGGAGGACTGGTTTTAGAGATGAGCACGGAGCTGGGCAGGAACCACCAGATGTTTTGGCTGCTCTGTGCAGCCATGCCTGGGCCAGGAAAAGGTGCTCCAGTGTGGTGCTATCAAAATGTTCTCCTGGGAGACTTTGTTTATTTGGCATTCGTGTCCTGAGAGCCAATGAAAAAGGAGCTGGATCCCCTCCATGAGGTTTATGTTGTTCCCACTGTTACTACGATAATTTTCATAATTTGAATACATTCCAAGAACATTTTACATCTTCCTTTTTATTACAGATAGGAACAGCTGTTTTAAAAGAAACTGATAAATAGATGAAATCTTGTGTGTTTTCCAAGTATTCGCTTAGCTACAATGACTGCATTGGGAAAAAGCAGTTTCTGGACTGAGGCTTGATCTGTAAATAGCCAGATTATACAAACATTTGATTTATGATCCAGTGGGTAGTAATTTATTTAGTATCATGGGACCAGACTGCTGGTCTCATGTTCATTATTGATATGCACAGTTAAATGCAAATTAATATAATTCTTCTCAGGAAAATCTCTGTTGAAGGAGAATCTCAGGCTTGCATTACACCACACAATAATTTAGAATTCCCCCTGGAAATCATAATTTTCACCTTGGATTAATTCTCAGCCCTTTGATATTGGCAACTGGAATTCTCACTTATCTCTGCAGGGGCGAAATTTCATCCATGTGTATAACTGAACTTGAACACAGGTTGTGCTGGTTTTGATGGGACAGAGTTAATTTTCCTCATAGTAGCTAGTATGGGGCTACATATTTGATTTGTGCTGGAAACAGTGTTGATAGTTCAGGCATGTTTTAGTTGTTGCTGAGCAGCGCTCACACAGAGTCAAGGCCTTTTGTGCTGCTGGGGTGCACAAGAAGTTGGAGAGGACACAGCCAGGACAGCTGATCCCAGCTGACCAGAGAGATATTCCATACCGTATGGCATCATGCTCA
Source organism: Psittacula echo (assembly GCF_963264785.1). Taxonomy (NCBI): domain Eukaryota; kingdom Metazoa; phylum Chordata; class Aves; order Psittaciformes; family Psittacidae; genus Psittacula; species Psittacula echo. The sequence continues at coordinate 40,291,561 of NC_137735.1, read as the reverse complement.
GCATATAAAGCTGGGGAAGAAGAAGGAAAGGGGAGACAGTCGGAGTGATGGCATTTTACTTCCCAAGTAACCCTTATGTGTGAGGGAGCCCTGCTTTCCTGGAGATGGCTGAACACCTGCCTGTTGAATTTATTCCTTGGTTTGCTTTGCTTGTGTGTGTGGCTTTTGCTTTACCTGTTAAGCTGTCTTCATCTCAACCCATGAGCTTTCTCATTTTTACCCTTTCTCTCTCCCTATCCCACCAGGGGGGAACTGAGAGAGCAGCTGTGTGGCGCTTAGTTGCCAGCTGGAGAACACATGAAAGAAATCCATTTCATTCCTTAATGAGAACTAGGAGCTCCTTTCTATCTATTACCAAAGGCATTGTTTCTCATTTGCTTTGCACAACAGCTAGTCCAGAATGATGTAGTCTTTAAATAAAGATTCCAGCAGAGGTATTAAAGTCTAGAGTTATTTGTCAGATTAGTCGTGATATTTATTTGTAGGTAATAACAACTGGAAAACTTCATATTACATGCTAGAAGGAAAATTAGGCTAAATAATTCTTGAGCAATGTTCATATGTCAGGCAGGAAATCAGGCTCACATGGGACCACATCATGTTACACACCTTTTGGGGGCTTTTGTTGAGAAAGGATTTCTGTTTCCTCTTAAAACAGTGGAAGTGTTGTAGCAGAGAAGTGCAGAGACGTCCTTACCTGCCAAGGAAGATCTGGTGTCTACTGAGGGCAAACTCAGGCAAAGTTTGGATCCCGAGCATGTCATGATCTGGGACTGACCGAACTGAGCGAATCTGGGATGTATCACTACAGGAAGTGGACCACCCGAGCCTGACACACCCTAGGCAACCTCTGGCATGGTAAGAAAATGCCCATGGCCTGAGTGCACCAACCTGACTACAAGCATTGCCAGGAGATTTGGTGCAGGACCAATTGACAGGTTTTTGCTACCTACAACACAGAATGGCAGATAAGAAAGGGTGTGATACAGAAAAGCACACATATGTGTGTGTCAGGTGAGAGCAGAAAGGGTGCTGTACATGCCACCACTGGAAGATGATGCAGGCTCTGAAGGCAAAAGTTACCAGGGTACTGAGCTAACCAAACACCTCCGGGGATGGATGGGGTATTTGCACTGGGACTGGCAAGCGTGACTCCCCAGGGCTGCTGCCAACCCAGGCCAGCTGAAAGGCAGGTTGTGGCTGCTGGAGGTGCGCTGCTCTCCAGAGTTCAAAGCCTACAGGAGTGTCTGGCGCCTCTGTAGCACACAAAGATACAGGCAACAAGGATTACTTTTGTTTGTTTTCTTTTTGCTTAGTCAGTGGTCCAGGCTAGGATGCCTGCTTAAGACAATCACCCTGCTGTGGGGTTCAGCTTGCACTGGGGTGGACAGGGAAGAGAGAGCCATCCTAGCCAGTGCTGCTGATTTGTGCCCTAATGCCCATCCTGCCTGGGGACAAGGAGCTTAAGCCAGAGTGAAGTGAGGCAGCCAGGCATGTCAAACACATCAGGGAAGAGAAGAAGCAGAGAGGAGAAGAGCTTAATTTTGCAGTCCAGCCTGGGTAGAGGAAGTCTGGGAACTTATCCCTTCCCCCTGTGACAGTGTGTATGAATTCATTCTGTATTAGATAGGCACTTGACTGAGAAAGGACATTTCCCCTTGGTTACCAGCAGACTGCTGATGCCAGCACATGCCTGTCAATGTTTGGAAAGAGTTTTGTGTCCCCAGCTGAACAACGGACAAGTTTCAACAGAAAACTGGGTGTGAAAGTCCCATTAGCCTGTGTTTTGGGTATCCTTGTAAGAGGGTTGTCCCTCTCAGGCTGCAGGTGGAGCAGGCACTGCGTCACCTGCTTCCAGAGCAATCGCTCTGATGGGGACATTAGGAAAAGGCAAGCCACTGTGAACACTCCTGGCAGTTTATGAGCCAAACTCACTGCTGTCTGTGGATGATAAGCATGCTTAGGGCAAGCTGAAAGAGCCAGGACCCTCAATATACTAACATCTCCTCAGCTTAGCTGAGGAAAGATATTATCAGCACAACCTTTCATACCTATGTTGAGACTGTGATTCTGCTATAGACATCTATAACATATATTTCTAAATCTAACTTGCCCGTTTAAAGTTCTTTTAGAGCAACTGAAAAGAAATACGATCTTTAAAGAAGTGATTAATTTCATCCGAAAGCAGCTATACAAAATGGATCACACAGACTTGCACCCAAAGAGGTTTAGAACCACCCTTAATTGATTATCTTATACCTATGTATCATTATTTTCCTGGCTCACTGTGCTGAATATAAATGCTTATGATAATTCTACAGGCATGGAGCTCTGGGGAAATTTAAGCCTGAAACAGTTGCTAAGACTGAACAGTACTGCTTTAGCTGAAGACTTTTACCAGTGTGCACTAGCAAAACTCTGCATGAATATCTGTGATTGTCTATAGAGCAACATGATTATTCAGTGCAAGGCTGGATATAGAAGTCTTGCTGAAATGCAAGACTGAACGTCCATCAACAATAAGGCAGCTAGACAAACCAAAGATACTTTTTCTGACTCTTTTCATTTTGAACATAGGCTTCTTAGGGTCTGTTTCCATTGATGATTGCAGGAAGTTGCATGCCTGCTTTGCCCATGCTTGGAGCTGCTGGACAAGGGTCAGTTCTGGAAGCCATTTAACACCTCAGCAAAACCACATTCCTCAGGCTTCTTTAGATCTCTGCTGCAGTGCCTAGAAATCCAGTCCTTTGATCAGACTTAGGGGCTAATCTTTAATTATTCTCTCCTTTCCTTCCTCCCTCCCTTTTCCTTCCTTTCTCTTTTCTCTCTTCCCACCTTCCTCCCTTTTTCTCTCCCACCTCCCTTTCTCCTCCTCTTTCCATCTGCCTGCCTGTATGTAACCCAAATAATTTAAAATAATACCTTCACTTTTCATTACAAATTAAGAATTATTTTAATTCTTTCTCTGTGCTTGTATGCAGCGTCTATGTTGTTCACCCCTTCTGTGTGACTTGGTTTTCTACAAGTCAAGCAGAAAACAAGATGTCTATGTGTTTGTGTAACAACAATTGCAGCCATCTTTACTGGCAATTTTTAGTGAAGTTAAATGAGTTTTAGTATAGTAGTTAATGAAACTATCTTATAATAGTAATAGTTTGTTAAGCAGAGGAGCACATTAATGTTCTCCTTTTAAACACTGATACCATGAAATGAAAAAGAGAAAGTACATACCTATTCCCCAAAAAGATATTTAGATGGTCAATATACTCGTATGGATGCAAACACAAATAATGTGCAGAAAGGAACAGAGACAAAGCAAAGAAAAATATTGTTTTATTGAATCACATACAGCATTGCCACAGTGCTATTTTCTTGTTTGAAGAAATCCATAGTGAGCTGATGTTTCTTCCACATTTCATAAGGTGCATGGGCTAAAGAAATTACTTTATGAGGGATCTCAACTCCTTTCACATTGTCATCAAGCCTATAAAAATGCTTTGCTGAGTTTATGTTGAAGCACTGTACTGCCCCTCTGAAGCTGTAGGTGCTCTCCCCCACCATTAGTCCAGTGCATGATCATTCCACTCTATCCGTGCTGCATTTTCCCCATCTGTAGAAAGGGGATAACAAAATTGCTTACTTTCTATGAAAATAATAAAAATAAATTAATTATTTGAAGCTGTGAAAACAGTGAAATGAATGTTGAAATGAAAACATTATATATTGGGGTTTTGAGGGTTTTTTTTAAAAAAAAAACAAGCTTTCAGTTATAACAGCTAATAGAAGAAAATTATTTCTAAAGCAAAATACATGTTAGTGGGCCTGAAGAGTCAACATTTATAGCCTTTTTGAAAGCCACAGTTCTGCATGTGGATGGTGCTTGAACTTTGCCTTTTCACTTACAAAACACTTTAGCGTCATTCAGTAATTCAGGAAGCGAATCAAGTACAAAAGTGTCAGACTACAGATTTCATAGAGGAAGTGACATTAAGGTCATTACCCACACTAAAAATAATCAAGCCAGGATTCATTAAACCAAGTTTTTTTCCTGTGGAGAAGATAATGTATGAGGACTGATTTCTTAGTCATTGGGGTTTTGAGGGTGTGTGTTTTTGTTTTAGCTTACTTCCCAAAATTTGCATAGACTTGGTGAAAATGAGAATTGAGCCTGAATTTCCGGCTACTGTTAAGTAGGCATATACAGAAATAAGCTGATTTGTTCTTATAGCTCTATTTTGCAGCCTAATGTGCTAATATCTGAAAATATGCCCAAGGACAATTAAGAAGACAACAGTTAGCAATTACTTCATTTTCATCTTCAAAACACTTCTCAAGTCTGCTGCTAGCCCACTTGGATTTGTGACACCTTTTTCCGTAGGCAAAATTGTTCCCCTCAGTTTATAGAATCATAGAATCATGTGAATCAAGGAATTATGTGGCTCACAAACCGGTCTCTGTAATAAGCTGGACTTATCCTGTTAAAAAATACAAACCATCCAAAGTGTATCAGCAAATCTGGATCTTACTCAATAAGAAAAGATGCTTTTATTTATTCAAATGACCCGTATGCAAGGCTTCACCTGAATTTAAATCTCAGAGTATATGTAGGGAGTAAAAGAGTGCTGCTTTGTAAATCACCACAAATTACCTGTTCATGGAGGCACAGACTTTTCTAAATTCTGTTGGCTGGAGCCTGTGGTCAGAGCAGAAAGTACTTAAGCAATTGGAGTCTTGGTTAATGTCTGTTCTGAGCACATATGCCGGGATCACACCTGCCCCAGCACTGAGGACTGCCTGTGTTGTGGCCATCAGACCTGGTGTTGTGGTTTAAGCTCAGTCAGTAACTCAGAACCACGCAGCCGCTCACTCACTCCCCCCCGCCTTCTTCCTCACCCCAATCCTGAAGGGACAGGGAGGAAAATCAAAAGAACTCTGCGTGAAACTGAAAGAAATCTGCCCTGATGGCCTGAGGTGTCATGGGCCCACCGGGCCAAAAATAATTCACACTTATGTTGCCAATCTAAGTCCATCTGAGCTACTTCAGTCTTAGCAGCTTTATCCACTTGTTGGTTGTTCTGGTGTTCCTCAGTGGCCCGACTCTTGGGTACATGGGCGTCTACATGGCGTACCTTCACCACCAGGTTCTGCACCCGGGCAGCGATATCTTGCCACAGTGCAGCAGCCCAGATGGGTTTACCTCTGCGTTGCCAGTTGCTCTGCTTCCATTGCTGCAACCACCCCCACAGGTCATTTGCCACCATCCATGAGTCAGTATAGAGATAAAGTACTGGCCACTTTTCTCGTTCAGCAATGTCCAGGGCCAGCTGGATGGCTTTCACCTCGGCAAACTGACTCGATTCACCCTCCCCTTCAGCAGTTTCTGCAACTTGTCGTTGAGGACTCCATACGGCTGCCTTCCATTTATGATGCTTCCAAAGCACTGGAGGGACCCACTAGCCTAGATACTTGCCCATACTATACCACACACCCTGCGACTCGTAACTGTCCAGCTTCAGAGAAAATCTCTTGGTCTTCCTATATCGTCGTCTAACCCTAGACAAGACCCAAACCTGACTCTGCTCAGCTTTCAAGATCAGACAAAATGGTCGTGGGTAAAACACACTCTGTATGCTTGCCAACATGGTGATCCCCATCACAATCAGCAGACAGGTCTCAAGGGTACCTAAAGGCCATTCAAAACCTTCAGAACTCTCAAATGATGCTGTAAATAATCTGGCAGGGAAGCACGGGGTGTAAGGGAATGTCTCCTTCATAGGTTGACCACCTGAGGAGGAAACAAAAATATATACGTAATTGCTAAACACTTCTATTATAAACCTCCCTAAGTATAGAGGTGATGACCACACTGGGAATGCAAGCCAGATCAGCTTCATGATCAGTGACTCTATTGTATCACAAGTCATTACCATGAAGTACAGTGAAAAAAGAACCTTAGCCCAAGCCCCCAGCTGATAAACACTAAAACCGGCTGTAAGGAGGTACGACATGCTGAAACTCCAAGATCAAGAGCAACAACTTTGAGAGCCAATAAATCAGCATTGTGATGAGTGACTATTAATCCGAAACAATGAGTGCTTATCACAAAGCATTAGACACACTCCAGTCAGATCTGTTGTTATCTCAACCCCCTGAGCCCCATGTTGGGTGCCACAAAGAACTGTTGTGGTTTAAACCCAGCTGGTAACTCAGAACCATGCAGCCGCTCGCTCACTCCCCCCTTATTATTCCTTCCCCTGCTCCTGGAGGGATGGAGAGGAGAATCAAAAGAATGTAACTCCCACAGGTGGAGATAAGAGCAGTCCAGTAACTAAGGTATAACACAAACCACTGCTGCTACCATCAATAACAATAATGATATGGGAAATAACAAGGGAAGAGAATACAACTACTCACCACCCGCCGACCGATACCCAGGCCAACCCGAGCAGTGATCTAGCCCTTCTGGGTAACTGCCGCCAGTTTACATACCAGGCATGACATGCTGTGGTATGGAATACCTGTTTGGCTAGGTTGGATCAGGTGTCCTGTCTCTGCTTCATCTCAACTTCCCCTCCTCCCTGGCAGAGCATGAAACTCAGAAAATCCTTGGTCAGAGTAAACATTACTTAGCAACAACTGAAAACATCGGTGTTATCAGCATTGTTTCCAGGCTGAAAGTCAAAAACACAGCACTGCACCAGCTACTAAGAAGGAGAAAAACGACTGCTACTGCTGAACCTAGGACACCTGGCCAAGCAAAGTCAGCCAGCTCCAACTGGAAGTTGGTGGGGTGGAGTATCTTGGAAACTGCTTAAAGAGAAAATGATTCTTTGATGGGAAAAGTGTGATTTTTCCAAGTAATTTGACTCGAGTGGAAACAAAGCTTGTCAGAGACTGTATTACGTGAAAATGTTTGTGGAATGATGTCAGTGTGTTAGCACTGTTAGTAGACAGTTGGGGCTTTATTCACAAAAAGGGCATATTTGCGCTGCATGTAGTAGATTCATAAATGAGGCATTCTGTGCACAAGTGAGCTCCGTGAAAACACAGCCCTAGTGTTTTGAGGAAAAACACATGTTTTGCGTAGATAGGCCAAACTGATTTGTGGCTCTCTGAATGCATATTATCAAAGGGCCTTCAAAGGTTTGTACATGGATGTGAGCCTCTCTAAGCAAAGGGTTGAGGAAGGAGACTGGGGCACAGGCTCAGAGCGGCTTCCCAAGAATCAGGTGTATCCCCCTGCTTTCACCACAGTGGCTCAGGTCAAACAGCCGCCTACCTCTGCCTCCTCTCTCTCTGGTGCTAGTTTAGAGAAATGTGTAAGAAGCAAAGAATGTATGAAGTGATCTGTTCTCAGATATGCTGCTGTGCCTCTGACAGTCTCCACAGCAACCGCATCACACAATCCACTCCATAAGACAATTTAAAAAATACGGTTTGTTTGGGTGTTAATAGACCTTCCAGCTCAGTGACGTTCTTGCTGGAGATAATAAACTAGAAGACAGTGCGAACAAGCAGCGAACGCAGGGCGAGGGAGCTGAAGGGGTGTTTTGCAAAACCTGGGAAGCCTGGAGTCAGTCTCAAGCTCGGGGGCAGGCAGCCAGTTCTCAGTAATGTTTTGGGGATGCTCAGCCACCTGTTTCCATGTCGTGGGAGTCTATGAGTGCTAGAGGAAGGACAGGATTCACCCTGCTGGGCAAGGGGAGGCAGAGGCTGCTTGGTCAGCTACTGTATGGGTCACCTTTTTCAGTGCTCCTGCTGTCCTTTTCCTCAAAACCAGCAGTAAGGAGCCTGTGAAGAAATTAATCCAGGAAAGTCTTCAACAAAGCCTTTTAATTTTCTGTAGCTGGCCCTTGCTTCTCTCTTTGGGAGAGAGGAATGAACATTGCCTGTATCATTTACATCTTTCTGCCATCGGTTTCTGTGGAATAAAATAATCTCCTTTCCCCTCTGCTTCACCTTTCCTTAAAAGAAATGATATATAATCTGCAGGTGGTCTGTGGGATGGTCCCTTGCTGGTGATTTAGTTTTCATTGTGGTGCAATATATTGCTATCGTTATTTGCACATCTTCAGTGGGAACATGGCAGGGAAATATAGAAAATTTCATTAGATCAGACGGAAGTATCCTAGCATTTGGGAATGATTTGTCTTTATGGTACTTGCTGTGCTACAGGTTCAGAGTGTGCTTGTGCAAGCACATCCATAACAGAAGGTAAAATTTACTTCTCTGGTGCCATGTCCTGTGCCCCTCCATACAGGTTCCTACCCTGCACTGTTCACTGATGCCTGAAGCCTAGTGCAGTAGTGCATTAAGTGATGTGACTAACATCTGTCGTGCATTGTGCTCTGAAGGAAAGTGTGCGCAGCAGATTTAAATCCCTCCTTAGGCCTAATGCAGATGTATTTAATTTAAAAGTCTGACAAAAAAGAAAAAAAAAAAAAGGAAATAAATCAACATGGTCCTACCTTCACTGTTTAATTAGTTCTTATTGTATTTATAGCCCATTTCCACTTCATTATTCATAACTGGCAGTTGACTTCTTTTTCCCCTTGTTTAATTAAAATTATTTAAGAGAAATCAGAGCTAGGCAAGGGTGCCTGACTTCCAGGCTTGGGACCAAATTCTTTCTTTCTGCATAGGTCAGGTACAGTATAGGCAGCTGCAACAAATGCTGATATCTGCTGATCTGCCAAAAGCCACAGTTTCAGGAAAAGACAAGGTAAAACTGTCTCCTCATTAATTTCTCCACCCTGGTTTCTTCTTCCTTGCTTGGTCTGATCTGTGCTTGTTGATTCCTAACTTCAGTGCACCAAGAATGCAGAGGTGAGCCTTGAGCCTCCAGCTCTCTGCTCTCCTCAGATCTTCCTGAAAGACAGTATAAAGCTAGTTAAAAAGTCATATGGAGACGTTCACAGCAACCTCTTACCATAAATCATGAACCAACAGCCTTCTGACAAAAGCCAAATCTTAATATTTGTCTCTCTGTGCTTGTTGACTTGTGACATGGCAGTCGTAAAGGCTGGAAGTCTTCTTCCCTGGAAAGAGGACCCTGAAGATGGCAATGATGATTGCTCATTAGCCCTGGGAGCTAGCTCTGCTTCCCTTACTTGCTTTGCTTCTCAGGCATTTTGGGAGACCATGTCAACAATACCCAAATGACATTCTGCCTGTTTCATAAAAGGCAGCTGGTACAAATGCTGGGCTCAAGCAATGCCATGGGGACCTTGAGCCTTGTAGCTCAGGTGGCAACCAATACAGGACCACAAGGGACAACAAGTGACAGGGCAGTGGGAGCAATGATGGCAGCTCCTTGGGTTGGGGAAGTTTACCCACCTTTCATTCCCACCAGAGCACTGGCAGGTATTTCCAGCCAAGGCAGCCTACAAAGTGCTTCTAGTCATTGCTGATGAGGTGCGAAGTCATGACCACAGAGAGCCAGGGACAGAAAGGCCAGCTTAGCAACTTGGGGTGCCTTTTGAGGCCCAGAGGGGTCCCCCTCTTTCCCAAGTTCTTCTTCTCAGGAAGGGCAGGAGAAGGCAAGGCTGTATGAGGGTGCTGGGAGAGAAAACAAAGTAAAAATCCATACGTGAGAGGTACAACCATTGCATCACACGTAGCTAGCTTGGTCCTCCCAGGGAGCAGCTCATGTTGGTTTGCTGCTCCTTTCCAGGCACAGTTGACTGACCAGCAAAAGTGCCAGTGCTGTACTACATCTCTCTATAGCACTGCAGCAGCCAAGGAAATATTTCATTTCAACATCTGGTAGAAACCATCCTTAGCGAGGGATACTTAGCTGTTTTAATTTTCCCCTCCCTAAAATCCAAATGTGCTGGTTCAGGCAATGCTGACAACATTTTTAATGGGGGATAAGGGCTGCAGGGAATTATTGACAGAGGAAGAGCTTAGAGGATTTCGGGGCGACCAAGGTTTAAATATTTGCTTTTGATTCTGAGCAGCTGATACTAATGAGGTTGTAGAGTCAGCGTATTTCTTTGACCTTAAGAATCAATGAAACTGTGATCAGTGTAAAGGGCTAGACTGGGGCATTCCTCAGCTTGTGTATTTTACAGTGAACACTCAGTTTTGTGCCTTCTGCACTGGCATAATTGGGCCACTGTTCAGGTGCGTATTGCTCTTCAGGAAGGACACATAAGCACGTGTTTAAGACCTGTGAAATCACCAGCCTTTTTTGCCTTTCCTAAATCAACACGACTTAAGCATGTGCTTAAAGTGGTTTTTCCGAACTGAGGCCTTAAAGAGCTCAGTTAGCTTATCCACCTTCCTCTTTAAAATATGGATGTGGAAAATTTCCCAGATTATACATCTGCTCTTCCAATTTACATCGCGGAGGGTAAGGCTGAGTACAGAGGGAGCAGAAGAGGGGAAAGAAAAGTTAAAACAATCTTGAGCTGGCAGCCTGGCTAAAAGGAACCAAAACAGCTGCCTGCCAGATTTGGAGGACTGCACGCTGGGAGCACCACGGCAGGGCCGTCTGCACGCCAGGCTTGCACCAGGTGCTGTGTTTAGAATAGAATAGGACAGCCTGACAGAGAAAGCAAACCTGCTTACGGTGAAGAGGTGTCTTACTTGCATCTCCTCTTGCTGTTTCATCTCCATCTGATACGTTCTTTGTTTCTTTCCTGCAAACTGTTGCAATGGTACCGGTCAAGGAGAGGAATGATAAGTTTAGGGAGGCTTCTTCCTTGGTTTTGCTTTTTTCTCTCAGAACTGTATGATACCAGGGCATGGAAGCACAAAGGGAACTCTTGCCATTTGAAGATGTGACATTTGGGGCACCCCACAGACAAAAAAGGGTTATTCTGCTGCACATCCAGCGTTTTTGGAGGAGTGATGCTTCCCAGGGGTAGTAGTGCAGTTCAGGCATGAGGACAGGCAGCTCAGTGCCTGTGGTTGCACACATGCTGCTCACAGCCTGCACTTAGTTTCCCCACACAGGATGTCTGCCTTATTTGCATCCATGTTGCCTCCACAGGCAAGGTAAACCAGTCTCCTTGCTTTGGTAGGGATATGTTTGCTCCAGTGGTCACACCACCATGAGGGTCACCAGTGAGGCTGGCTCAAGCCTCCAGTGATGCTGTAGACACGATCTCTGATGCTCCAGGTTTGGCCCTTCTCATCCCAGATGGTTCCAATGAAAGCGTTTTTTTGTTTACTTTCACTGTATTTCTACCCCCATTCCTGCAGTGAGGGTTTGCTTAGTCTTTCAGTGAGGCTATGACAAAATAAAGCAGAGGCCAACACAAATTATTCTGTAGTCGGTCTGAGTTCGTTGCAGGTCTGACTGGGTGAAACTTAGTAGCCCACAATATGTGCAGGATTGACACTCTGAAGACTCCTCTGCCCTTAAACCTGAGGAATTTATGAGCCTTATCTTGGCCACTAGACCATCCTTTTCTTCCTTGTTCTTTACTTCCTCTCTTATAGCTTTAAAACTTTATCTGAACCTGGGCTGTTCTTTACATCACATACTCTCTCTTTGATTTTAAAGATGGAAGGGAAGTTATTTAAAAATAGGTTCAATCATAAGACGGCGTTCTGGTAATTAGGCACGGAGCTAGACCTCGTAAGTACATCTGTGGCTCTGAGGGAGGTCAGCATGGTTTAACTTTTGAGGAAGAGAAGAAAATCAAACTGTTTCACCATTTGATTGGTGAGAGCCAGGGATCTCTTTGTGCGATTTTTTTTTAATGTTGTTGTGTAGTTTTGGCTTTTTTATTTGGCTTTCCATTTACCTTGACAGTGCAGTAGGCAAAAAATGAACTCTACGTGAGAGCACTCAGTGTTGATGGGGTGGGTGGCTGGTTGGCATGCTGTGGCTGCAACATACGGTTCCCAAAGAGTGACCAAAGAATTGCTCTGAAGACACTTGCCTGTCTGAAGCTGGGATAAAACTGACAAACTGATCTCTTATTAAATACTGATTAGATGATGATGACTTATTGCACTTTTTTACTCATGCTGGCAATGCTCTGAGGCTGTTTTTCTTTTCAATGAGGTGTGCATCACTGAAATCAGTGGGTGTGGAGGAGTCAGCAATTTCAGATGACAGGATGTTACACCTAGCATGGGTCACTTGGGAGGGTACTGCTTGGGGACAAGCGTTGCCACTAATCTGCAGTGGGACCTCAAAGGGCAAATAAAATAATTTTCTGTGCCTCCATTTCCCATCTGCAACAAAAACATTAAGCGCTTTGCAATTCAAGACTGAAAAGCTCCATAAAAGAGGCGTAGCTTATTATTACTTTGCACATGGCACAAACACTGAAGAATCAGTCCCAGGGAAAACAGTGGAGGTGAGAGGAACATATGGCTATCTGCATGTCATTAGCAATCCCCAGAGCCTCTTGTCCTCCCGAAGCTCATAAACACTGATAGGTACATTTTAAAGTAACTTTTTTTAAAAACGTAAAAGGCTACTTTAATTAAATGAACATATCTTTTCCCTTAGATCATAACCTTGGATCCCAATAGCTATGTTGGGAATTCAGAAGCATTTCAAATAATTAAAAAAGAAAAAAAGAATAATGTTCTTTTATAGTTGGCAATTTTTCAGGCCTCATATATTAAACCAGCTTTTCCTTTTGTTACAAGCCTTTGTGATAGACTTTCGTAAAAAAACTTATGAAAAGCTTTTGTAATAAGATATTTAAAATTGTTTTGCATCCTGGATCATTAATAGCAATGCTTGAATGTAGACCTTAAGACTTTAAAGGGGTGGTACGAATCTATATATAAAATCAAATCCTTTATCTTTCCCTTTTTTGTTTGACAGAACAGGATCTTACAAAAATAAAAGTACTGTGTGCCAAAGTGGGACTTTCATTCTGAGCAATAAATAGAACAAATAATCTTACTTTGTCATTGTTTAATCTGCTGCCATCCCTAGTATAAAGAAGATGAGAGCTTGGGCCTGTAGTCTAGGCTCAGAGATGACACAGTGGCTTGCAGCAAGAGTGGAAATGGAGTGATTACCATTGGACAGTGGCCAGGGGTCTGCAGACCCAGGTCCCTGTAGTGGTGATCTCTTAGGGCTGAGGCAGCACTGTGTGGCCAGGCTGCCAGAGAGACCTCCTCGCACAGAGCAGGCCCATGAGTAGCCTTGCTCGAGTATGGCATCAGCATGGAAAAACATCTTGGGAACAGAGAAATTCACTTTCTCCCCAACCCATGGCTCTTTCTGCCCCAGTTCTAGAAGGTCTGCCACTGCCAGTCCCTTAAAATGATGGACAGAAGACATTTGTTTCATTGTATCCCACTGGGATAATATGGTAGCCCTTCCTGTCCTTCAGGATCACTGAATAACATAACTTTTTGCGGGCAGTAAGACAGAGGACAGTGATCTGCATTGGCATTCCTATTTTTTACTAGTTTTAAGTTGTCAAACTTCAGCATTTGTTGTGGAGACCTGTGAAGTATGTGTGGACACTGAATACAACATTTCCATGTGATTCCTTAACCCATCAGGCTCCTGATCTTCACAACAGACATTCAGAAACATTAAATTAGTAATGTTGAAAATACTGTTGGTATTTCTCAGGTGATCAGTAAAGACTTGTCAAGGTGGGTCTTATTTCCTGGTTAATTTTGGCTGAGCTCTCTTTCTTGTGTGTTTGGGATGCTCTCAGCTATGTGTACAAGTTGAGGTGATTTATCATAGTTTTAATACCTGTCTTGACTTGGTGAAATTTTCTAATTATGCAGCCCAATTTTAATATCTTATCTAATACCTACTGCTCAGATGGCCAGAACGCTCTGGCTGTAGACGCAAAAATATTAAAATCAGTGTTGGACTGTCTCGAGGGGTCTTGTTTCCCAGGCCATTGCTCCAAGTTGTCTTCCCCATCTGATATCTCCCTTCCTTCATCAAGAGAGGTTTTCATGAAGCATGATGCCTGGGATCTCTTTGAAGCTTGAAGATCAGCTCCATGGGAGTTCGTGCCTCTCTGCTGCTAGAAATCTGCGGATCAGGGCTCAGAACTTTGTGATCATCTTCAGTCATTAATGCTTTTTGGTCATTGCCCATCTTACAGCCACTGTAGCTGCTCAGTTTAAGTAAACGAGTGACACTGCCTAGGTGGAAATACATCTGCATTACATGTTTGCTGAGCAGATCTGAAGGAACTCATTTATAAAAGTCAGCCTGTTGGTAAATGGTAGCTAGTTCATGAACAACAAAAAGTTAGATCTATAAGATACTACAGATAATTTACTGTGTCCTGAGACATTTGCAACAATAGGCTTGGGTGCAAGAAAATCTTGAACTTTGGCCAGAAATCCCTTCTTTTGTTGTTAACATTTTCATATGCTGCTTCTTTCTTCTAGTGCTACGCAGATCTCTTTAATCCCTAGAATGTGTTCCCAATTTGATTGTATTTACATATATGTCTGTAGCCTCACTGAAAAGACCAGCCCAACTCTTCATCACATTTCCATGCTGTGTTAGGGTTTGGTTTGGATAATGTCACTTTTCTTGTGCCTGGAGAATTTGGCTTCCTGTGAGCTTTTGGAATCTGATTTCTTCCTCTATATATACAGAGCTTTTTTCTTTCTCTCTTTTTTTTTTTTTTTTCTTTTTTTTCTCTTTTTTCTTTGTAGTTCTTTTTTCAGTCTACTAAGGGAACCAAGGATGTGTACTGCATACTCTCTGGCCTGCCATTTTTAATTTAGATGAAGCCTCAGTCTGAAAAATATACATGAAAACTTGCATTGCGTTTGAAGTGGGTGCAAGCCATGTTCCATGGCTGAGGGTTTTGCAGGAACCATCGTGGAGATGCAGGAAGTGGATATGAGTCATGTCTGAAGCAAATCCAGTTGAACCAAACAAAATAAAACTAAAAGAAACCGAAAACTGTTGTATCTGAGTTAATAGATTTTAGTGCTTGATTCCTGTAATGAGAGCTAATGTCATCTTATGCAGATTCCTGTCCAATGCAGTCCCTATAATAAGTGCTGCTGGTTGCGAACTCGTGCTCAAGAAATGTGATGATTCACTATCCCCCAAGGATAGCCTGTGCCTCATTAAGAGATAAAATCCAGAAGCCTAGCACTCATGTTAAGTACTAAGCTGTGCACTGATATCTGACACGGTCAGAGCAACAAAATCTCTCCCACGGGCCTCAGAGCCAGCAGCCCCCTCTGTGTGCTAGCAACCTCCAAAAGGCAGAGATGTTCACACTGTGCCACCAGCGGCCTCCTCCTGGCTCTGGAGTGGAAAAGGAGAATCAGCCAAATGCTCATGTGAGCAGAGGATGGGCAGTAGTGGCACAGTGGGCTACTCCAAATCCAGCCCCACCACAAAAAGTTTGGGTTGACAAAAGGCTGGTTCCTGAAGTCTCCCTGGTTGACCCCACAGCTGTTTGCTCCTAGTTTCTCACGTAAGGAAGGGCACCGAAGGTGTTGCTGTGTCCCACACTAAACCTCTACGTCATGGCAGGGCTTTTTCCACTTCATGAGCTGCACACCCATACCTCTGTGAGTGGGTTTTCTAGGTCCAAAGTCTTCACAGAGGCCAGTGCTGATAACTTTTTAGAAGTCAAACATGTATCATGACAATCACAAGTGCAGAGTCCTTCTTAACATGTATTTTTTCCTGATGGCACAGAAAATGCAAAAGTATTTTGTCCTTATATTCTTAAATTGGTACGCTTCAAAGAACTCTTTCCAGAAGAGATATCCCACTCATCACTCTAGGAAAATATTGGCTAATCATGGCTGGTAGTGAAATAAATACCAAGCCAGTTCTGTGAAAAACTACTAACCCAATGTTCATGGAGCACATATATGTAACTTCATGCAACTGATGGGATTTTTCACATTTTACCACTGAGCTTATGAAGGAAAGCTAGATTAATTAAAAATATATATTATTGACATCTTTACATTAAAAATCAACGTACTATACTGCATTTTATTCCCTTGAAGTTTAAGTAGAAACTCCAGGTTTTCCCAACTCAAAAGAAGCCATCCTGCCTCTCTGGTTAAACAGATCTGTTGCATTAATTTACCAAGAACATCCACTTGATTTAGTTGAAATAACACTTATAAAGTAATAAATGTTTAGTTTAAGAGGAGGTTAATGAGCAAAGTTTATTACTTACTGGAAAATCATTGAAATTGAAACCCACATATATTTACATAAAGTATGTGGCATCTGAAATAAGTCCAGAGAATTTTGTTATTAATTTCCTGTGTTGTTTACATGTGTTAGAGCTATGTTTATTCCAGAAGAATCACTTACCAGGAGTGATAGAAATCAAAGTGCAAACGGGTTGATTTTTCTCTGTAACTTATTAATAACAGCATCAGATTTTAGTGTTAAATAGATGATATGCAACAGACATCTTTCTTCAAATGTATACACGATAAGTGAGAAAATAAAGCAAAAGGACTGAGCAGTCAAGTGAGGTTTTTATTAAATGACATAAAATTAAAATTAATACCATTTTTGCAATCTTGCAATTTTTTTCTATTAGTTCCAAAAGATATTGAATGTCGCAACAGATTTTACAGTGTAATATTTATTGTATGTTTCAATAACCAAATACTTGTACAATGAAGCACTAATCAAGATCATAAAAACATCAAGGGTTTCATTATGTTTTCTCACAAACTTATGAATTAAAAAAAGGAATATAAAATTGCCTTAGCAAACCAAAGACATTAGAGTTTATAAAGTTTCTTTTTAAAGCTGGAAGGGAACACGTATCACATTTTTATGGCAAGTTACTATATGCTAAAGCAATTTCTCATTTTTCACATTTGGTATAAAAATTCTTAACCTCAGACCATCTCCTTTTAGTTTTGGCATGACTGTAGAAAGTAGCTGGCTTTTTCTAAACCAGTTATGAAGGAAATTATTCTTGTCATTTCCTTAGGCTCCCAGTCCTGCCTCCAGTCCTTAGGTCTGCAGAATCCTCCTTGAAGGGAGTTTTGTTATAGGGTAAATGCATCAGTGCAGAACTCTTTAGATCCACTTGTGGGCCTGGAAATAAGAAAACAAGAAGATAAGAAGTGTGTGGCTTTTCCAATACTGCACACTCGAGCCCGGGAGACGGAACTGAATCCTTCAAGAGAGAGCCATCTTCTAACACCAGAAAAGTAGGTTACATTTGTGTTTTACCCTACAATATGTAGAATTACTTCTTTCTTCATCATCTGCCAAATGTTTCTGGGTTTGGAGTTTGTCTTGCAACAGCTGAGATACTCTTTAACAATTTAAAGATCGAGTCTTCACACCACCGATATATGTGCAAGCAGCCTTTCTGCTACCAAGGGACCAGGCAAGCACTCCAGACTCTGCATGTGCATGTGAAGGGTGGGGGGTGATGAACCCACGCCCTCTGGAGGGCTTGTGGGCATGGTGCTTTGCTCCCAGTGAGAAATAAGGGATTTAATCCTGCCTGGGTTGCACACATCAGAGAGACCTTGACACCAGAGGCGTGGGGGCTCCAGATCCCCGCTGGGGCAGTGTGTGCCTCCTTGGAGCGGTCTCTGTGGTGCCCCTCTGCAAAGGGAACAGACTTCCAGTTTTCAGCCCTGTTACCCTCCAAAACCCAACTCTGCTGTGGGAGGTTTAACACTTACTTAATGAGGACTATGTGTGTGCATACATATGGATGTGTATATATCTGTCTACACGTACACACAATATAAATTAGCTAAACATGTTACTAGGATACATCAGGAAAACCACATCCAAACAAAGAGTCCAATATGGAGAAAACTATTAAAAGATCCCAGCGTTTGAGCTTGTTTTGTACAGGAATAAATATGATTACATGATGCCAATTTTGCATTTTGTTCTTTTCCTGCTGGTATTTGTAAGAAGTGCTACCCTTCTGGGAGTAAAACAAAAGCTGCAGATGATAAGGCAAATCTGATCTTCACAAATAACATGATGCTCATAGTTAAAGCTCCCACTTCAGGAAAACTTGGGGACTTTGTTTAATGTCACAAAAGGTTCAAGAGGCCTCAATAGGCTGCTGCGCTCTGCTTTTAGAGTTTTGAGAGAAATGCAGTCTAGAAGGACCTTTGTGCTCCAGGTATCCAGAGGATTAGAGTACCCTCACATGAGGTCAGTTCTGAAGAACAAAGGTAGGCATGAACTTCATGATCTCCTTTTTATTGCAACCTTCTTCTAGGCTGCCTAGTAAGACTAAATAATTTTCCTCCTTCCTCTTACATGCAAAGATGCACGGCCAGAGAGGACACACATTACCAGTCTCAGTGCTGGTGTGCACAAGCCCAGGGCAGTGCTCAGGCTCACAGGATGCAGGGATGCCTGGAGATGCTCTTACAGCCCTAACGCAACCATCTTGCCAGGGCTGTGCCACTGCTCTTAAGCAGCTCACAATGGACCAGGGTGTGGCAAATTAGCCAACTGGCAAATACTCCTTGCTGAGTCAATGCATCGAACCAGATACGCTTTTCCTGTCATAGTTATCTATTTAGGTCTTGTAATGCTCTATGGAGCAATGGTCTGAATTTTGAACATCCAGCTGCTTCCTGTACCACTTCCCCTGAGCTCTGCACCCTACACATAAAGACAAAAGATTATTCAAGGTACCAGAGCTCAGCCCTGCAAGTCCAAATTGGACAGTGAGATCAGAGGTTTCTTAGAGAGATGTGATACAGGCCTGTGGCTCCCTGGGGCAGCACCTGGTCCATCTCACATGCTTCAGACAGCATGATGGTGTAGGTGTTGGCATCTCCACCGTGTTTAGGCTGGTGATGTGCAACTTCTGTGAGCAAAGCCAAATGTCCTGTCTATAGATACTTTCTGAAATGTCAGGGAGTGCAATGAAATGCTCATTTAAATGGCAGTAATGATGTGACCCATAGGCTGAGATTAATTTTTTTCTAGTCATGATTTTCCAAACTGGAATTCCTCTTGGAATTGACTTTGAAGTCAGTAATGAGCCTCCCATTGGGCTTAATGCAAATAGAATCAGTCCTCACTGGAGATTTCAGTGGAGCAGAGAAAAACATTTTTCATGTTAAAAGATTTTTCTGTTAGTAGGGACACATAAAAGCCTTCTCAAAGCTATAATGTTAAATATTTTTATGTCCTGCCAAACCTCGTCAATTCTTATTGTTTAGCAAAAATGGCACAGACATTCTGAGTTGCTAGCTATGGCATTTTCTGCATATTAAGATCAATAATATGCTTTACAAGGAATAAAGGGATGTCTAATGAGAAAAGTCTTTTAAAAGTCAAGACAATTATGACTGCTATGAATGATTACAAATTATGTGGTTAATTTTATGGGGGTGGAGTAGGGAGAAGCTAAGGCCTTGGGCACATGAACCATACTTCCTCGCTTCTTTTCTTTACCAGAAATTGTACCTCCCCAAAACCTCCCCTATTGATCGGCTGTGTGAATGTCAGCGAATGTCAGTTTGGCTGCCAGTGTAAGGAGATAAGTTTTCCATTTCAGCACCACCCACCTAAGTTGTTTGTTGGAATAAATTTCTTTGACAGGCTGTATTGACATGTACAGAAGAAAGACTTGGTTCAGATCTCCCAAAAGTTGTGCTTTTTGGACCTTATGCTCTACTCCTTCTTCAAGCAGCCTCAGCAACTAATAGGTGCATGGGTTTGTGCCTTGGAGTTCTTTTTACATTGAGCAATGTACATGCACATTCGAAGGTTCCCCTCACCTATACTGAGTTTGGTGTGGCTCCACAAAGGGCTGTACGTGAGGTCAGGCTGAACTTCAACGACCTGATTTTTTAGATGTTAAGAAGAGCAACGTGAGTGCTGAGCAAGGAACCAAGGAGCCACAGCAAGCGGATAGAAGCACCAGTGGGTGGAGAAGGAGGTGGCTGCACACAGCCTATGAGGCTTGTCCTCAAGGACAGGCATCCAGTGTGTGTGTGTGTGCTCCCTGGGAGACTCCAGCTGCAGTTAGTTCATGACAGCAATGCCCCACATAAGTGCCTTTTAAGATGTTTTTCCTGCTTTCCAGCCACATGGGCACACATACTCATTGTCCCTACCCATTTCACACAAATCAAACTGGACAGTCCAGTTTGGACCTTTTCCAAAGCCTCTTCACTACTTTGCTTCGGGACAGAACAATATATCAGAGGCTTAAAAACCCTCCTACCCAAGGGAACAAAATATCCCGTCACTTCCCCACAAGCAGCTCAACACTACCTAGATGTGCCAGGGACCTGGCAGCCCAGCTCAATGGCTTCCAGTCCTTTCCTGCCTTATGGTGGTGGAAAACAAATCTTTTCAACCAGAAACTGAAAAATATGTAATTTTTGATAGAAATGAGGCTCTTGAGACCTCATTCAGTTCCTTGGGGAGGTTAAACTTCAACTTCCTTCCCTCTGTAATAGTGTACTGATATCTGGGTAGAAGCTGGTCTGGTGTTGGCACAGAAGAAGAGAGAAGGCAAGAGGGACCAAATTGTTAATTGTGTCAGATTAACACAGGTTCAAAGGAAAGAAGATTATTTCTTCTCCCTGTTCTTCGGATGCCTGATATTATGTAAGCTACACACCACATGATGGGAGATGTGGTTATGAACTCCTTAAAGCAGAGAGATGAAGATGGACGTCACTAGTTCCCTCAAGTCCTGTGTGACTAATAACCTACTCTGCAAAACAGGGCTGACTGCACTGTCTCACTGCTGGCATTTCCCCCCCATGGTCCAGTTGTTTTGTGCCACAGTGTTTTGTGCAGACTTCATTTGTGTGAGCATCCGTTACATGTGCACTGCCAGAGCCGGCTCCTCCAGGAAGGAGGGGGTTAGGTGTGAGATACACACTTAGCCCTGTCAAGACTAAAAGGCTTTGGTACATGTGCAGAGCAGAATTTGAGGCATCTCAGAAACTTCCCTGGTGCCTGGGGAATTACTTGATATAGGCATGACAATATGAAAGAGATAGCCTGCATTTAAACACCAGATTTCCACCCCGTCCCCAGTATGTTTGTGAGCTGGACTTGTGTCCCAGTTAAGCAATAGAGCTTCCTAGGTGCAGAGAGTATGAAGTACTGCAGTGACTCTTTCTAAGCGCTATGTCTTGGAATCTCTGCAAAAAACATGTCTTTTTTCTCTAGATTTGTTACAGCAATGAGAAATGAGTACACATATCAATATGTAGCACTTCTTGTAGTATATGGCAGAATATTAATTGATGCACACAAACCTATTGCTGTTTTTTTATAATCTCTCAAAATCACATGATGTGAATGAATGAAAAATTTTCCAAGAAGCTATAGAAACAAATCATTATTAAGACATGCTACAAATTCCAGGTTCCTTCCTGAATCAGAACTTTATTTATTACCTAAAACATTTATAAGACTCTTTTCTTGAATACTCATGCAGAATGGAACGGTCTTAACTTCATTTCTATCTCCTTTCCATTCCCCACCAGCGCAGAGCCTTAAAATCATCCTCCATTTCCTATTACAGCCCATCTTGGGTGCCTCCAGACCCTGGCAGATCAACGAACAAGCCACACGCAGTCTAAGTAGGGGTAAAGGGTATCTGTCAAGCCCCTGGATGTGAGGTGGAGACAATTGCTGTATTTGGCCGAACTAGGAGCTGACCAGTGGGATAGATGCAAAGCAGGTGAGATATTGATTACCAGAGCTGAGTTTGAAAGTGGATGTTGGATTCATGCCCAGTTTGTACAGCAAAGTGGCAGAAGATGAGTTAAATCCACAGAGGCCCAAAAAGATAATTAAAAACACCCCTGAATGACAATGCTATTAACATGCCACAAGTCACTGCACCCCATGGAGGAAGAAAGGAAACTAGAGGCTCCTCAGACTCACTTCAAGAAGCTGTATGTATGCTGTATGTAGGCACAGCTCACCTCTAGAAGTCTATAGGTCTCTGCTGCTTCTCCACAGTCCTGTAAGGGTGCTGTGGGGCTAGGTTTGGTAGGGCAGAAAAACGCCAGGAAACATGTTTTGACAGAAAAGGCTTTGCAAGCCTCCCATGTGCGCTCCACATTGCCTGTAGCGTGCCCTTTGATGTCGGATTTGGTTCATGGGAAGGCGTGAAGCAAGATCCTCACCCTGGGACGGACAGTGCCAGCCCTGTACAGTAAGCTGCACCGATGGCTGGCACCATTCATCCTGCGGTGAGAATCCAGCCCCATCCCCACGCTGCTTCTGCAGTCTCAAGCACACAAGGCAGATTTTTCCTCCCCCCTCCGCCTTTTTTTTTCCCTTTTTCTTTGTTCTTCTTTCCCATTTTCTCACTCTTTCCTTTTCTTTTCCTTTTCTCCTTTTTCCTTTTTTTGACTTTTCTCTTTTTTATTTCTTTTTTATTTTTCTTTTTATTTTTACCTTTACTGTTTTTTCTTTTCTTTTTTTTTTTTTTCTCCTTCCGTTGTTCAAAATCTTTTTTTTTTTTTTCCCCTCCTTTAATAACTAAGAAAGAACTCTGTGTTCTTCACTGCAGACGCGGCTGTTCCCTCCCCGACTGAAGCACTGTCTGAAACTCCAGCTCCAGCGGCCAGAGCAGCCCAGAGCCTGTTCCGGCAGCTGCCCCGCCGAGCGGCCAGCATCCGAGTCCTGCGGGGACGCGTAGCTGCCCTGAAGTGCAGCCTCCACCTCCACAGCGGGAGGGAAGAGCTGCCTAAACAACCCTGACTGCCGGCTCCCTCTGCCTTGCTGTGCTCACTCTCGGCTCTGCACGCAAGAAACCGGTGGGAAAATACTAATATTCGAAATAATGGGGCTCTTTTCCTTACTTTCCTTTCTTCTTTACTTTTTTCTTTATTTTTCTCTTTTCTTTTCCTTTCTTTCCCTTTTCTCTTTTCTTTTCTCCTTTTATTTTTTCTTTTATTTTTTCTTTTCTCTTTTCTTTTCTTTTTTTCTTTTCATAAACCTCAGGTTTGAAATCCCTTCTGAAATGTCATACAGTAACTTTAGAGATAGGTAAAGGAGGGACGGACTAATTTATTTGTGTCTTTTCTACCCCACAGCCTGCAGCTACAGGAAAGACAAGGAGTGAGGAAAATGCGTGTTTTTCCATAAGGAGGTATTTGAAAGCTCTGGTTTGCGCCAAGCGAATTTTGCAGAGGGCAGGTTTGAGTTGGTATCGTACAACTTGAGGCACTTGGGAAAGCCTTGCAAAAAAAGAAGCCTGAAGGAAAACCAGGTTCTCTTCTATGCAGTGCACCGAGAAGGAGCTTCCTCACGTTTGCTGGCTGCCAACAGTGATCTCTATCCCTCTAACTTTTTCTTTCTCTTTTTTATCTTTTTTGGGGAGGTGAGAGGGGGAGTGTAAAGGGACTCAGAGGAATCTCATGGCACCCCTTGCCCCTCTGATAATTAAGTCTGACTTCTGCAGGGGCGAGCCGGAGGTGACACCACGCTATCAGACAGGGCTCTCATGTGCCTCTGCCCCGCCGAGCCCGAGCCCGGTGCAGCAGCGGGGAAAATCACGTCCGTTTCCCACGGGTTGCATCCGGACGTTGCCGGGACCGGGGAGGGGAAGGGGGGCAGAGCTGCCAGCCCTGGGAAGGGGATCCTGGCAGACCCCGCTGCATCCGAAGGGTGCGTCACGTCTCACCGTTTCGCATCACACGTTCCCCTCCCCCCCCCCGCCCCATATCATCAGACCGGGGCATCTCGGAAAATGCACATGTGCTTTCATGCATACATGTTGAGATGTGTTTACGTACATATATATATATAAACGTATTTGTTTATGTTTTTATACTTTTAATGTAAATGTATATTTAAATACTCCCCGGGTTGTATTTCTTGCAGATCTCCAAGCGCATGAAACAAATGACGGGAAACCATGGAACTAACCCACTATTATTGAATAAGGTAACTAAAATAGTATCATATATATCCGATTGCAGTAATTTAACGTGTGTAAATGGTGCAAGTGTTTAGACACACACATGTAATAGGTGCAGATGCTCCTACATGGACTCACTACATGCCTTGCCGTGCCCATTCAGGACTGAGCTACACCGCCGGGCTCCGTCTTGCCACCGCCGAGCCCACGGGGAGCGGCCGCAGGAGCACCTGGGGCAGGAGGGTGGGAAAGGGGGACCCGCAGGGAGGGGTCAACCGCCACCCCTCCCCTCAGTGGAAGGAATGGGAAGGGTCGCTGCGGGGGCCTGGGGCGGGGGACGGCGAGCTGAGATTGCGGGCAGTGAGTGGTGACGGCTCCCGTGGGTCACCACGGTCGGTGAAGGCCCGCTTTGGCCACCCAGCTCTGGTCGCTGGGTGCGGTGCTGTGATGACTCCTGGTGCTCAGGTCCCTGCCTCCTCACTCTCGTCTGGTGAGAGCATCCTTTCCTTGAAGATCCTTCTGGCTCTCGACTTGAGCATCTATATGTTATTTGAATAAATGGTACCACCAAGTCGAAATGCACTCAGTGCTGCGCAGGGCAGGTTTTGCACTTACTGTCAAGGCTCTGGCCTGCAGCAGGGTGGGAGAAGAGCCCCTCTACAGTTAACACCTGAGCAGAGAGGGCATCTGTCTAGTTTATGTAGCACCCCTACAGCAGGTCCCTCACTTTGGACAGCGCTTAGTGTCCTGCTGAGGCCTGGGGAGGGTGCGGGAGGAGGTGGCCCTCTCTCTACGGGTGTCCACTTTCTGGCCTGGGCGAGAGCCCCCAGCATGGAGTGCCTGGATCCCCGCAGGGCTGGACACCAGCGGGCGGCTCCTTGCGGTGCTCTTGCGGTGCCCTCGGGAAAAGCAAGGAGAAGAGGCGGGCTGATCCGCTGTGGGATGCGAGCCCTCTGGTTGTGGAGGGAGGGTTGAACCAGGCGTTGGCTTTGCTGCGGTGGGTTCTTTCAGTGAATGGGGTGGGGAAAGGACCTCCTTTTCTATCTATCTGATCTGATGTTCTGCCAGGGGAAAAGTAACGTGAGGGCTTTCAGATTCAGTCGAAAGCTATGAACGTCGATGAGTCCGTTCGTGCCCAGACACAAACAAAGTGTCCCGCTCCCTGATCATATACAGACATCCCCCTGTCACTTCGCGAGTACAGCCCGTGGGATGTAGCCCAGGTGAAGCCGGTCGAGCTGGGGCAGCCAAGCTGTGCCTGCCCAGAGAGCTGTGTGTGCCTCAGACAGGGGCAGGGCTGTGTCCGCCGCCTGCAAACCAGCCTGTTCCAGAGCTCTCTGCAGCCTGTTAGCTCCTCGGGAGCCGTCCTGGCACCGCACACGCGGTGTCTCCCCGTGCGGCACACTCTGCAGCCTGCCCTCAGTTCATTTCTTGGCAGCAATGGGAAAAGCCAAACCAGGGCAATAGAGTGTCCCGCCAAGTGCATATTACTGACGGATTTCCCTTTCCCGCCACAAGGTTTTAGAGGCTTTTGAACGGAGAACAAAAACGGAGCTGAGGGATGCTTCGAGGTTTACAAGGCTAAGAGTGCTCAGCGGGAGGGCTGGCGACGCTGTACATCCTGCACACTTCGTGCTCCCCGGGGTTACTGCAATAGAAGGGCCGCTGTTGAGCTGAGGGGTGCAAGGAGAGACGCATCCCTGTGGCTGGAGGGAAGCACGTCAGAGCTGGGCTTGCACTTGTTTTGGGAGCCCAAACCCCCCGAACAAAATCCGCCAGGTTCTGAATGCCAACCTACGAGTCCCACTGCCTCAAAGGCTTGGCACGGTTGGCCTGGACACCAGATATTGCAGGATCAGGCCTTCTGGGCGAATTTTGTCCTTCTCTTAGATAAGTGCTCTTGCTGCAAGCTAGGGAAACCCCAGTCCGTTGGGTTTGCTGGGAATGTAGGTTTGGAAAGGAGCGTCAAGAAACGTCACCCGGAATTTCACAGCGATTACTTCAGAGGGAAAAAAGGACGGGAAATGTTCCCCCGATCAGCTCTTCCCTGCGGCGTGGGTTCTGTTATTGCACCGTTCCTGAGAGTTCGGGGAAGGACCAGTCCTCTCCCTGCCCTTGGCCTTGAGGAGCAAGCGGTGAGGCTGCGGACACATCAAATGACAGGTCAGTTCCCGGCTGCGTTGTCCCTGCCTGCCCGGGCTACCGTGGGGACAGGGACACCCTCCCTCGGTCAGGGCGGAGCGGTACCGACTGCTGACCACTGCGGCGACGACTGAAAGGTGCAAGGCTCAACCACGGGTTCGGAAAACATCCCCCAGCCCCGAACAAATAGAAAAACAATCCGCCGGCTACAGGCAAGATCTAGCCTGGGTCTGACATCCCCCCCTCCTCCTCCGGGACCCTTCCTCTACCGCCCAGAGGTGCTGGCTGCAAAGACCGAACCGCATAGCTGACCCCAAGCCAGCTCTTCACTCCGAGAGAGTGGCATCTGAAATTTTACCCACGGACCTGGAGCGGCTTTGGAGGTATCCCCCAGCTCTTCCCCAAAAGGTATCCGGGGAATCCTTCCCCTTCCCTCCGAAGCCCTTGCAAGGAAAGCAGGCCCCATGCGTTAGCCTAAGCACGAAGCATCCAAGGAATTTCCACCGGGGAAGCGAGCCCTTTCCGCGGGGCTGGCGTGGCGACCCGGCCTGCCCCGGGGCTGGAGCCGGCTGGCTCAGCCCCCGGAGGGTCTTACCTCCCGGCATGGAAGCGTTCAGCTGTGTCGGCGGTATTAACTCCTAACAGGGTGTGAAAAGTATTGGGGATTGAAAAATCTGCGGGAAAGTGGATTCTTTCCAAGCCGGGCAGGCTGGAGCTTTCCTCTCCTCCGCAGGCGGACGCTTTGCACTGCTCTCGCAGCCTGGCCCCGAAGGAGCAGCCCCTTCCCGGCAGCCGTGGGTCAGGCAGCCCGGCAGGTGCGGTGCCTCTCGCTGTTTGACGGGGAGCTCTTACAGCTGGAAAGCACGGTATCATGGTTTGTCACACCAGCCCGCTGGCCCCTGTCACCCTGCCAGCGCCATGTCGCCAGGCGCGGGAGATGACAGTTCTGCAGAAGGGGCCCTGGTCTCGCGGGGCCGAGGCTTCCCGGCTTATTTAGTGCCAAGACCGGAGGCTGGGCCTTTCACCCCTGTGTCCTTTCCGGGTACCCGTTCCTGGCCCAGCAGCCGCGGCCGACTGAGCAGACAATGCCAAACTCCCGGCCAAAAGCCTTCGGCCTCTCCTCCTCTTCTTCCAACATCCTGTTGCCGTTTTATTCTTTTTTCCCAGTGCACCCGTTTAGAGTGTTTTGGAGTTTCCCGGGGTTTTTGTTTTGGTTTGTTTTCTTTTCTTTTTGAGTATGAACAGTCCGAAAAGTAAACGCGGGACAAATATTTCAGACCTGACCCAATTTGATCAGCCGTTAACACTTGTTCTAGTTAAAGCAGAGATTCACGCCGCTGGCACGGCCTCTCTAGCGGACTATCATGAGCTGTAACCTGTGTTCACATACGTAGAAAGTCCCTTTTCTCGGAGGGGTGAGGAGGGTGTGTTAAACAACGAGGATTGCGGTAAGTGTGTGTATATATATACATACATATAACCTCCCCCCAACGAAAAAAAAACCCAAAGAGGTAAATAAATGGTTTGATTTCTCCCCACCGGAGAAGACGGTGGATGGCGCAAGAGCTCGCTCCTGCCAACCTGCCCTTCCCGAGGAGCGAGCACGTAGGCTCCCGGGGGCAGCAGACAAGCCGCAGGCTGCGGTGCCGCCGCCTGCCCCCGCCCGCCCAGAGCCGCCCCCTGCCCAGGGTAGGGGTCCTGTGGCGGTACCGAAGTGCGTAGCTATGAAGCCGCCGCCAAACTCCAAAGGGTCCTCGGGAGGGAGCGGTGTGAGGCGAGCCCCTGGAGCGGAAACCGAGCATCGCAGCGCTTACCTGGCTGGGGCAAAATGCACGGAGAGAAAAACCCTCCTCTGGGAACAATAAATACAAATCCTCCCGGTGCGCTCACCGGCCCGCGGCTTGTGGCCAGTGGCCAGCGGCTGGAAGAGGCACGGGCGGCGGTTTGCCCTCCGGGGGCTCGCTGCGGCCGGGCGGGCAGGGCGGGAGAGGCCGCAGTGCCCTGCTCGCCCAGCGATTCCCAGGAACCCCGAGATAAAAAGACAGGCTCCTCCTGTGAATAAATGCATTTCTGAGCATCAGAGAGAGGTTTTAAACGAATAAGAAGGGGGGAGGGCAGAAGCCCCCCCTCCGACCTGTGATTGAGGGACAGTTAAAAATAATTGCCCGTGTTAAGAGGCAGAAGACCAGGTTACAGGGAGAACTACCTTTTTTCAAAGCCCGCTAATGGGCATGCGATTCATTAGGTCACTTAATCCTAATAACCTCGCTAGCATCAGTCCCGGTGACCTAGCCCATTAAGCACCGCCAGCGAAACCCTATAAAACAGGCAAGGGGAATGTCTAACATCTGAGCACATTTATTAGCATTATGTTCCTGAGATAACATGGCCTCGGCTCCCCTGCATTCCGCTGCAGGCAGGTTGGGGAAAGGAGGAGCTCTGGTTTGGGAAGGGCTGAGCGCAGAACCAGGGCTCTTGGAGAATCGTGGCTGGTCCCACCGTCACTGTCACCAGCAGTCTCCCATCCTCTCTGCTCTCCTCCTTCGGTCCCCGTCTCTCCAGCCAAACAATAGCTACATTTGTGGAGAGCATTTTTTCCCTCTGATTAAACCCAGGCCAACCAATGGCAGCCAGGACGAAACAAAACTCACTGAGTAACATTTCGATCATAAACGGGAGTTAACAGCTTAAAAAGAAGAAACAAAAGGGGGGAGGAGGAGGCTTCTTTCCACCGAAACTTGCCAGTGAGTCACTGCGATATCGCCCTCCGTGGAGGAGGCGGCTGAGGGGAGACAGGGGAAAGGGAAACCAGGGAAGCAGTAAGCCCAGTTCCTCCCGTGCCTTCCAGAGCTGCAGACAAACCGGAGGCTTCCCCGGCATCTCCCTGCCAGGGTGAGGTCTCTGTGATTTACGACAAGCGAGTTGTTACGGAATTTGCCGCCGCTCCGAGCGGGGCTGTTCGGGGAGCAGGCACATGCAAGCGATTAGAGGACCAGGGGGCTCCCGCCGGCAGGGCGGCTGCTGCCAGCGCGGCTCCCGGGGTGACGGATGGGCCCTCCCGGTACCTGCAGCCCCCTCGGGGAGCAGCGCCATTCCGCTGCCGGCGGGGGGCCTGTCCCCCACGCCCGCAGTTAAACCTCTCCCAGATCTGCAGGGGAACAAACCGGCTTCAGGCTTCGGCTCTCCACGGTTCCCCCATCAACGCCTTTTGGGGTTTTGAGTTTTGTTGTTTTGCTTTGGTGCTTTCATTCTCCTCTCGATTTCTGGAGGAAAAAACCGCTCAGAGGCAGCGGGATGGCGTTGTTTGAGAGCCGGCCGCTCCATTACCGGTACTGGCCAGGGATAACGGGTTCTCCCGACAGAGACCGGCCCCGACTTCCCCCCCCGCCCCGTCGCTGCCCTCCGCAGCAGCAGCGACGGGGGAGGCGGGCAGGAGCATCGGGCGCATCCCCCGACGCCGGGATACCTCCAGGCGGAAGGTGGTCGTGAGGCGTCCAGCCCTCACAGAAGCTGACGAGACCCCTTGCTATTTTTGCCACACTTTTAACACGCTGACAGCGATGAAAGAAAGAAAGAAAGAAAAGCGGCGGGGAAGGAGCAGCAGCACCCTGCCCAGATGCCTGTTCCCGGTGCTGCCGGCTCTGCAGAAGGTTTGCCGGTGACAGACTACGAGGGCTAATCCTGCAAGCTCCCCTTCCCGGCAGCGGCGTCGGCCCCGTTCCTGGCGTGCCCGGGGCACAGGCAGCTCCGCCGCGGTAGGGCTGGAGAGAGGTGCCCCCCACATCTCCCATTCTCCTTTTTTCCTCAAGGGCTTTTTGAACTTGTAAAATGCTGCTCTGGCTTGGAACTTGTCATAACAGGAGCTTGCTTTATTTATGAGGTTATTTTTTCCTCTTACACACAACAACAATATCCCGAACACAGTCCATTTGAAAGAAGGACGTCCCAGAAACAAAAACAAAAGGGGGGGGAGAGGAAGAGAGAGAAAGAGAGAGAGAAAGGAAGAAAAGGAAGGAAGGAAGGAAGGAAGGAAGGAAGGAAGGAAGGAAGGAAGGAAGGAAGGAAGGAAGGAAGGAAGGAAGGAAGGAAGGAAGGAAGGAAGGAAGGAAGGAAGGAAGGAAGGAAGGAAGGGGGGAATGGAGGGAGGAAGGGGGGAATGGAGGGAGGAAGGAAGGAGGGAATGGAGGGAGGGATGAAGGAAGGAGAAAATGGAGGGAGGGATGAAGGAAGGAGGAAATGGAGGGAGGGAGGGAGAGAAAGAGAAAGAAAGTGAAAAAGAAAGAGAAGAGGAAAGAAAGAAAGAAAGAAAGAAAGAAAGAAAGAAAGAAAGAAAGAAAGAAAGAAAGAAAGAAAGAGAAAGAAAGAGAAAGAAAGAAAGAAAAGAAAGAAAGAAAGAAAGAAAGAAAGAAAGAAAGAAAGAAAGAAAGAGAAATATAAAAATAAAGAGAGAAAGAGAAAGAGAGGAAGGAAGGAAGGAAGGAAGGAAGGAAGGAAGGAAGGAAGGAAGGAAGGAAGGAAGGAAGGAAGGAAGGAAGGAAGGAAGGAAGGAAGGAAGGAAGGAAGGAAGGAAGGAAGGAAGGAAGGAAGGAAGGGGGGAATGGAGGGAGGAAGGGGGGAATGGAGGGAGGAAGGAAGGAGGGAATGGAGGGAGGGATGAAGGAAGGAGAAAATGGAGGGAGGGATGAAGGAAGGAGGAAATGGAGGGAGGGAGGGAGAGAAAGAGAAAGAAAGTGAAAAAGAAAGAGAAGAGGAAAGAAAGAAAGAAAGAAAGAAAGAAAGAAAGAAAGAAAGAAAGAAAGAAAGAAAGAAAGAAAGAAAGAAAGAGAAAGAAAGAGAAAGAAAGAAAGAAAAGAAAGAAAGAAAGAAAGAAAGAAAGAAAGAAAGAAAGAAAGAAAGAGAAATATAAAAATAAAGAGAGAAAGAGAAAGAGAGGAAGGAAGGAAGGAAGGAAGGAAGGAAGGAAGGAAGGAAGGAAGGAAGGAAGGAAGGAAGGAAGGAAGGAAGGAAGGAAGGAAGGAAGGAAGGAAGGAAGGAAGGAAGAAAAGATAAAGAACGAAAGAAAGAAGAGAAGGGAAGGGAAGGGAAGAAAGGGAAGGAAGAAACCGCACATGCCAGCCCTCCAAAATTAAAACAAGAAGCTCAGAAGTATTCTTTTTGGT